>NC_138170.1:70019619-71219619 GCF_964165515.1 Mesoplodon bidens
ATTAAATCACAAAGTTCTGTCAATTCCTTGATCAATCTCTAAGAGATCTGGATTCTCTTTCTATTTATAAATCTTTGTCCAGGTTCTCACATCCCATGCTTAGGCTTAGAAACCACTGTAGTCCATTAATACATGCAGAACAGTATCTTTAAGAAATGTTTTATTTAATTACTTCCCTCCTAATTAACTCTCAGAAGTTTTTTTTTTTAATTGCCTAGCTAAACAAATATAAAATGTATATTCAAGGCCCCCTTCAGTTTTTCCCTGTCTTTCCTTCTCCAAGCCTCTCATAACGTTTTGGTATTCTACTTATTGGGATTATGCCCCAACTCCATAGATATGCATAGCTGTACACTTTCTTCAAAATTTGATCGAAATTCATATTCTTTAAGAATACTTGCCTTTAATCCCATTCTGATCACTGTTTCCTGAAAATTTTCTATTATATATTATGTAATACTTGTTCATATGCTTTGTTTTCCTATGATGCACTTAAATATAAAAATTATATTATACAAATATATTCTTGGCCATAGCCATGCACGTTTCTTTTTAATTTTAACTTGTTAATATTCCTTATACTAATTTCAATTTTTTTCATAGCTAATTTCATTTATGAAAATACTACAGAATCTTTTTTCCCCCAATGAAATTAATTACTTACTTGGTACCTATGGTGGTTAATTTTACGTGTCAACTTGGCTAAGCCACAGTGCCCAGATATATGGTCAAACACCAGTCTGGATGTTGCTGTAAAGGGTTGGTTTGTTTGGGTTTTTTTTGATGATATTAACATTTAAATCAGGAGACTGTGAATAAAGCAAATTATCCTCCATAATGCGGGTAGGCCTCATCCAATCAGTTGAAGGCCTTGAGAGAAAAATAACTGAAGTCCCCCAAGGAAGAGGTAATTCTCTCTGGAAACTGCCTTTAGACTTGAGCTACAACATCAACTCTTCTCCAGGTCTCCACCCCGCCAGCCTACTCTGCAAACTTCAGACCTACCAGCTCCCATAATTGCATGAGCCAACTGCTTAAAATCAATCAATCAATCAATCTCTCTCTTCTAATACACACACACACACACAGAGACACACACACACACATCCTATGGATTCTGTTTCTTTGGAGAACCCTGACTAATACAGTGCCCCAGAGTTTAAAGTCTTGTTTGGTGACTATAGGGGACACAAAGCCAGGTCCCTCATGCCCCTCAATCAATTTATTCATTTAAAAATATATAGTGTCTGCTGTGTGCTACATTCTGAAGATTCAAAGTTGATCTAGATCCCTATCCTCATGGACTTGGGGGTGGGGGAAGTTTAGCTGAAGAAACAAACAAAATAATGCAATAGGGCTTCCCTGGTGGCGCAGTGGTTGAGAGTCCGCCTGCCGATGCAGGGGACATGGGTTCGTGACCCAGTCTGGGAAGATCCCACATGCCGCAGAGCAGCTAGGCCCGTGAGCCATGGCCGCTGAGCCTGCGTGTCTGGAGCCTGTGCTCCGCAACGGGAGAGGCCACAGCAGTGAGAGGCTGGCGTACCGCAAAAAAAAAAAAAAAAAGCAATAAACATCATGACGTTTTGAGCTCATGATACACTATTCATGGGAGCACAGGGAAGGGACACATACATAACTAAAGCTTCTGCATCAACTGAATTTTAACTGCCTATTAACTAAAATATTGTTCATCATATAATCACCCTTGGAAATCAATTACATACCGTAAACATACAGAAATAGAGTAAAAACATTTAAAAAGAACAGAATGTGAAAACAAACACAATACAAATACTACATTAATATTCCTCTGAAGTGATTACTTGTAAGAACTGAGGGGCTTTTCCCTGGTGGCGCAGTGGTTGAAAATCTGCCTGCCAATGCAGGGGACACGGGTTCGAGCCCTGGTCTAGGAAGATCCCAAATGCCGTGGAGCAACTGGGCCCGTGAGCCACAACTACTGAGCCTGCGCGTCTGGAGCCTGTGCTCCGCAACAAGAGAGGCCGCGATAGTGAGAGGCCCGCGCACCGCGATGAAGAGTGGCCCCCACTCGCAGCAACTAGAGAAAGCCCTCGCACAGAAACGAAGACCCAACACAGCCAAAAATAAATAAATAAACTTATGAAAAAAAAAAAAGGAACTGAACTGGCTAAGGAATCTTAAAAGAGTAAGATTTAGAATGTTGAAGAATCTTGTTCCAGTTTGAAAAGCCAATCTGATTAACTGGAATTGGAAAGACACACATAGAATCTCACAGTTCATAAATCTCAAGCATACTATGTAAAATGAATATTGTAAAATGGGATTAGTCTTTAGTTCTTTGAAATGTATATTAAATCATAAAATCCTTATTTTGAAAGCATCTTAAGTATATATGAAAAGCGATTGGAATTTAAGTTCATTTAAGGATACTTCCAATGAATTTGCTGTACCTTTTACACTTGCAACTATGCTACCTTACCTTACCAAGTAATATAAAAATTCAAGAACTATGTTCACAATGTAAAATATGACCACTGAAATTAAACATTAAAAAAAAAAAACATTAACTTAAGAATAGTAGGCTCCTCCTCCTCATTAGGGAGGACGCCCACACCCTTCCTCTACAGGTGTGCATCTCTGCCTTGCTTCTATCTTCACTAAACAAACTGTTTCTCTGTGTGCTCTCCCACTTGTTGTTGTGCTATGTCTCTAATAATAAACTTTGTACCTGTTTTTACAGTTTTGCCTCCATGAGAAATGCATTTTTCACTGGGGGGCAAAAGCCAGGGGGTGTGGTGGCTAGGATTCCTAGTTTTCATCCAGGCTACCCAGGTTCAATTCCTGGGCAGGGAATTAAGATCTCGCTTCACGCCACCACTCACTGCTGCCTCTCCGAGATCAGATGGTGCCGAAACCTGGGAGTTCAAGATATAAAGAAGCTCCTCTCCTCAAGCTACTTATGGTTTACAACAGTTTGGTAATCTACACCTGTGGGTAAAATTAAAATATTCACCTTTCTATCTGCTCCCTCCTGAGATTGGAAACTCTTAGGTTCCCAGCAGCTTTATCAGCTCCTTTATGCTGGGAACAATTAAATCATACTAAGGATAATCAGTCTAGTTACACTAGAAAATTGGGCTAAATGCCTTATGAACAATGCCAATATACAATTTCCCTGAAAGACAAGGGCTGGAACAGAACAGACTAAGTCAGATAACCTGGGTATATACTGGGCTACAACTAATGGAAGTGCCTGACTTAAATTCGTACTTATGACCTTACTAATACTGCTGGCTATATTGTTTTCTATATTGCCTGTTTTACAAAATTTTTGTTTATTACATTACCACATGTGTGACTGAGCCTCTGATCAAATAATGATATATAGTTCCATATGAAATCAATGACTGTAATAGTGTAACTCTAGATATGGGAAGAAGCAACAAGAGGGAATATTTACCTGGACCATAAGGGATTAGTAAGACAGGTGGTCCAGAGATTTTGGGCTACTGTTAACAGAGCTAGTCCAGTAACAGCACATTGAGTGGCCTGTCAACGAAATCTTCGCCAGACCTGGGAGTGAGCATTCCTCGCACCATGGAACAAAATGGCCATGAAATGTCCCCCAAACCATGGTTAAACTTATGATCATGAAGGGGCCCTGCCGACTGGAAACTGACACTTGCCATCTACCTCTACAAGGACTAAATCATGGCCACTGCAGCTGCTGACCTTCAACACCCCCTGAAAGGAGCTCAGGGTGGAGATCAGAAATGAGGCCCTCTGTGCTCTGGGAAAAACTGGCAGGACAGGCCTTCAGATAGTTAGATATTTTCAGAAAAAGATGTTATGAGCCCAAATTCTTACATCTTCTCATACCTAGAAAAACACTAACATCATTAATGGTAACGTCTGCTTTGGCTATTTTTTTGGAGAAAAATTTCAGGCCAATAGCACCTGTTATCTATGTGTTAATACCACATTAAAAGTTAAAACCTACTTAGATGAAACTAGACAACTGGCTACCTGGCTACAAGTCACCCCGAAGTGCCAGGTCCAGACTGGGTTTCAGGCTTTATCTCCTGAAAAGAAATGAGATCTATTTTCTCTATTAACATTCAGGTTGTCACTCCTCCAACTACTTCTAACTAGGTCTGTTATACCTACATCAATAACACTGGGTTAGTAGAAAAAGACGTCAAAAAGTTATATGACTATGCTCAATGGCTTCATTCCTTTGGACAGGGTAACCCAAGTGCTAACACTATCTGGACTACAGTTAAAGTAACGCTATCAAATGTAACCTGGTTCTTACTCCTGCTTGGGCCCCAATATTTCTTTTACTGATCTTTGGCCCTTGCCTTTTTAATCTACTTGTTAAGTTTGTCTCTTCCAGATTACAATAGTTTCACTTCAAGATGACGGTGATGCAGAGATTCCAGCTACTCCTCGGATAACAAGAGAAGTCACCATGGGCCCCTTAATGAGACAGGAGAAGAGCTCTCTGACCCCAACTAGGGAGGGCCTACGAGCCCCATGCCAACATGAGGAAGCTGGAGAAGACAGACCTTCGCCCTTCATCCTCCCAATAAAGATTTATTGGGATTCACATCTCTCAGGGGGGATTTGAGGAAGGAGATAGATGGGCTCCAGGCTAGACATTTACAACTGGCCTCCTGTTCACACTTCCTGGGGTGAGAAGATGGGCTCCAGGCCCGACATTCATTACCAGCCCCCTGTTTACACTTCCTGAAGCAAGAGACAAACGGGCTCCAGGACTACATATTTATGACCCGACTCCTGTCTGTATTTCGAGATCTGCACCTCGATATAAAAACCAGCAACAGAAATAGGGTAAATAACCAGACATTGGACATTTTTATGGCAGGGACAGAGTGGGACTAAACCCTGTTAAAAGATCAAGAGGTCATACATTTCCTATCCTTGGGCAAGGGAAACGTTGCACCTTAGGGGTCAAAAAGGAGGGGGCACCACCCCATAATATGTGATGCTAAAGCCATGCTAAGGCCTCTGGGCTGTAATCCATCTTGGAAAAAAGTTGCTCACATGCATTGGGGAGCGTCCTAGAGCACGTCAGGTGCGGAAAAAGAAACCAGATAATTGGCCGAAGGTAAACAAAGACCCGGAAGAACTGCCCTATATAAGTGACTTAACCGCCTCTTTACTGCGCTCCTCCTCTTTAGGGAGGATGCCCACACCCTTCCTCTACAGGTGTGCATCTCTGCCTTGCTTCTATCTTCACTAAACAAACTGTTTCTCTGCGTGTTCTCCCACTTGTTATTGTGCTATGTGTCTAATAATAAACTTTGTACCTGTTTTTACAAAAAAAAAAAAAAAGAATAGTTAAATCTTAGATAGTGAAAAATGGTAAATGAAACAAATCTTTTTTTTTTTTGCTTTGTTCTTGTATTTAAATAAGGCGATCTCCTTAATTCCCAGTAGTCTGAGAATTTATAATGTTTCATAACTCTATCAGATTAGCATACTAATGACTATTATATAAAAGTTGCTGTCTATATTATTGTATGATTTTTTTCCCTTTGGGCTAGTAATTAGAAAAACATCTTCCAACATTAATTAAACTGGTGATATTATTAAATGAACACAATCTCATATTTTACCACAAGTATTCTTTATCAACTAGTAAAACCTATATCCCTATAGTAGGCACACAGTAAACATCTGTTAAATGAATTAACGAAAGGTTCACAGGCCTGAAATTTCTGTAGCCTGAAGTCTCATGACCTTGCTCCTAAATTCTACTTCAATATGGACATTGCCAAAGGTATAGTTTTTTTATGAAGACTTAGAGATTTTCCTTTGGTGCTTTAGGGGCCCTCCATATAGATTCCCTCTAAGAAACTATATAACTAGTATCACACTAATATTTCATGAAATAATTGGAACAAATTATGAGAGATCTCTATCACACCCATAAAAGCTTTGTATTCAAATACCTTGCTGCCCAGCTGAAAGCTCAACAATCTCTGGGCAGAGGCCGCAAGGCTAAAAAGGCCCTAAGAAATCAAGATGCCACAAGAGCCCCAGAGGGACCCCTGTTAATTTAAAAAGGATTAAACTATTGATACAATATTCTTGTGTAAGTCATTTAACTTCCAGGAGCTTCAGTTTCCTCACCTGTGAAAAATGGAGGTTGGTCACTCAAGATTCTATAGAAAGCAAAGCAGATTTACCTTCATTATCCCTTCAGAAGGCAAGAAGCTTCAGAAGCCTTATAAAAATGGTTTTGAACCTTGTTTGGGTGATGGACAGCTTTGAGACTTCAATAAAAGCTAGACACTTTACCTCAAAAGAATTTTCACATGTACAAAACTTTGTATATAGTGCCAGGAAAGTTTAATGACCCTCTGAAGTGGTCCATGGAACTTAAACTTCTGTAAGTTTAAACAGAATTCAATAAATTGGGGACATGTTAATAAGTTTGAAAACAAAGCAGTACTTTGTACCTAAATCTTTTGATTTTTTTAAAACAAATTAAATTTATTTTAAATTTCAAATAATAGTAAAGAGGAATTGATTACTTTTATGACTACCAAAGAGAAACATGGTTTTGAAGAACTGAAAACTACTAGCTTAGATAATTAAACTATGCTGGTAAATCAGAGTTCCAGATAAGTGATACCCAAAACCATTATAATTGTATGTCAATCTCAATTCTAATGAACCAACTGTAATAAAAATATTTACTTAGAATTCCACATTTAAACAAACGTGTTCCTTTTGATTTTCTTTATTTGGACAATCCATTTGGAGATAAGCCTTCAATAAAAATATAAACTAAATACAAAATATTTACTTGCTAAAATGGTTTAAATTTCTGAAAGATTAAATAGCAATCATGTATTTTAAGAGTTGAACACAGTCTCATCGCATCTTAATTTATAATTAAGATGAGTTAAATCTATTAAGCTACAACATAAATTTGCTCATTATTTTATATTGCTAAGAAAAAAAATGTTTTTCCAATGTAAAAGGAAAGAAAGTAGAGGGGCCTGACTTATCACAGAGGGAAAGAAGAAACAACTTACAATTCTGTAGAGATTAATTAAATACATGCAACTGATACTGGTGTTAAGGTTTTACAAATCATCTACAGAATAAGCCACACAGATACTAATATCTGCTCTCACAATAGAGGTTCCAATGTGTAGATTTTTTTGTACAGGCTGCCGTTGTTAGGATTCCTCTTGTCTAAAATGGGTCCCTGGGGAACTAGCAAGAAGAAATTCTATGATTATTTCCTGATGCAATAAAGGGAGAGGGCTTTGCAGTACTAAATTTAAGGAAAATAATGACTCTGCTCCAATTGTGATGGCAATATCCCTAATCAGGAATATAGAAGTAAAATGGCCCCAGTTTCTCGTGTATTCCGTTTTTGTATTTTTAGTTAAACAATATTTAATTTTAATTTAATTTTCTTAAGGAAGTCTTTCTCATTAGCTCATGAAGTCATAGATTGGATCTTTTTATTATAAATTACAGTTTGTACAATTCACAAAAGAAAAACATTGACACACATTTATATACCCCACTTACAGCAACATGGATTCTGGATTCTCCAGTGTTTCACTTACAGATTACTCAGGGATTGTGAATATACCACTGTGTTTACTTGAATAACCGCACATTTACCAGGAAATGAAGCAAATATCTGGAATTTAGTCTACAGTCATCCTTACAAGCTTAATTTATCTTCTAGATTCTCAGCTCTGTTTATCGAAGAATGGTACACTTACTAAAAATCACAAAGATAATCAGTAGCAGATTTAAATTAGAATCTAGATTTAATGCTTCTCTCCCCTTCAGTTGTTTCTTTAGATTTCTAAGAAGTCCTACTTAGAGCTGCAGATATATTGGGCGAGACCTTACAGGTAGACTTCATAAGTAAATGCCTCTATGCCTGACAGCAGGATTCGCCACTAACCTGCTCTTGTGACATCAGGTATAGGACAACATCTTAGGATCTCAGCTTTTGCTATCTGTAAAATAAGGATACTGGAGCAGATGATTTCCAAGGTCATTTCCAATTAAAACACGGAAGCCTACATTGACAGAAGTCTATGAATGAGTAACAGAATTAGAGTTAAGTCCATTTGAGACTACAGTCACAGTTATGTATGTAGGATTAGAAAATGGCAAAGAAATGTGGAAAAAATACGAAGTTTACATTTAAAGTTTCCTTTCACAATTTAGGTTTGGACTGATGACTGAAAAAGGCCCAGAAAGCCTACCACTTTTCTCCAAATCCCCAGCACCCCTTTTTCATGATGCCACTATGCTAATATCCACAAGGAGTACAACCTAAGAGTATGCTTTACTCCAAATATAACCATTCCCATACCTGGTCCAAGATGAACTGATCCAGTCCATCTAGATCAGGGGTTGGCAAACTTTTCTGTAAAGAGCCAGATAGTAAATATTTCAGGTATTACAGGCTATCCAGTCTCTGTAGCAACTACTCAATTCTGCCTTCGAAGTGCAAAAGCAGTCACAGACTATACATAAATGAATGAGCATGGTGGCTATGGTCTAATAAAACTTTATTTACAAAAAACCAGAGTGGGCAGGATTTGGCCCATAGGCTGTAGTTTGCCAACCCCGGTATAGTTCACACCAAGAAACAAGATGGTATAAATCAGGTATTTTAAAATTTTCAGAGTACTTTCACAGCCTAGAAGAGAGCATGTTACAGTAGAAAGTACCAATGCAGGTATTCAATACATACTAGATGCTTAATAAATATACTTTTCCTTTCTCTTCTCAACAGTGCCATCCCAAACTTACTTCTAGAAATCACTCATTCTGGCCCTCTGACAAGAGATGGCCCTTGATTCTTCTTGGTCCTGGCAAATATGCTCCTGGTACACTGCGCCAAGATTTTAGTGTTCCTTCACTCCTCCCTGCCTCCCCACTCCAAGCCACATTAATCCAAAGGTGCAACTTCCAACCTTATCCATCTGGGCCTCAAATGTCAGTATTACTCGCTGTTGGCCCCGGGAAGGTGTAAAGAAATAGAGAAGAGAAAGAAGAGGATAGAGAGAGGGTAGATTCTGGTGGAGGACAGGTGAGCAGTAGCATTACCTCCCTTTCCTGACTCTAAAAAGGAGCCAGGTGCTAACCTACTGTTAATTTAAATGAAAATATTGTCTACTCTAGTGGGAATAAAGAACATTCCACTTTATGCTAAGTGCTTCCTAATGAAAGAACTCAGTTCCAACAGGAGGAAAAAAAAACGACAGTAAGCTTTTTTCTTATGCTTTTATCTAGATCACTCTACCTCCAGCTGTGATGTTTTTAAAGCTCCAAGGAGCTTCTACTAGTAACTATGGTTACTGCTTCAAAACAGTACAGAAAAAGTAGGAGGGAATAGCAATTTGAGGAGAAAAACAATTTTCTTGATTTTCATCAAATGAAACTAGGTAAAGTAACAAGAGATAGATAGGCTGATGGCTGGGCAAGGGCCTCAAGACTGTTATCGAGGTGCTTGAT
The DNA here is from genome assembly GCF_964165515.1 of Mesoplodon bidens. NCBI lineage: Eukaryota > Metazoa > Chordata > Mammalia > Artiodactyla > Ziphiidae > Mesoplodon > Mesoplodon bidens. The sequence goes on from NC_138170.1 coordinate 70,029,133, forward strand.
CTCTCAGCCCCACAGGTCTAATACCTCAATGGATCATTTTATCTTATCCAAGAGTGGTCACCAAAAGCTAATTTAGTCATTTATAATGAACAGTATCTTATAAACTTAACGAATATTCTTGCCAGGAAGTCTGTCAATTTGCTTTCCAGCAGAGCAGTTTACTTGGGAAAAACAAATTAAAAGCACAAGGTTCCTTAGAAGTATATGATTCTGATCCTAAGAAGGTACCTATGGTTTTAACATAAAGCTGCCCACCTAATTCTTCTCAACCTTTGTTAGTCATAAAGGTTTTCATCAAATGTTCCTCTTTTCAAACTCCTTAGCAACCTTCTCAAGTTAATTAAATAATTAATACATACACAGGGCCTATCATGTTTCCGGCACTGTATGAGACATTGGATACAGCACAATAAAGAAAAGAGACACAACTCATGCCTGTATGGAGCTTACAATCTAATGGAGAACAGACATTAAATACACAATTGCAAATTGTATTAACATGCTATGAGGGAAAAAAACCTAAATGGTATTTACTGGGATATCAAGAAAAATATTCCAAATAGTAACAATGGGAGCCACCTTTACTGAGCCTTCACTAAGTGCCAGGCAGGGTACATTCTTAAGTTAATCTGCTTTGTCTCATACATGTCCCAGAACAATGTATAAGAAAGGTAGAATTATTCCTGATTTGCAGAGGAGGAAACTGATGCATGGGAGTCTGGTCACTTGCCTATAGCTACCTGATTCCAGAACCTGGTTCTTTTTCTTACCCACAATCACACATCTTGCCTCCCACATATCCTAACACAACTGTTAATTATTAAATTTTACTTGAGTTCTAAATTCTCGTTCTATCTCTACAATTAACTGACTCCATGCTTAAATCATGTCATTTCACCTCTTGGTCATTTCCCAAAATGGAACAGAATTACATGTTACTAAGGTCTTCCTGGCTTTTAAGCTCTACAGTTTTATTATTTTTTAATATAAATTTACTTATCTATCTATCTATCTATCTATTTATTTATTTATGGCTGCATTGGGTCTTCGTTACTGCGTGCCGGCTTTCTTTAGTTGTGGCGAGCAGGGGCTGCTCTTCATTGCCGTGTGCGGACTTCTCATGGCAGTGGCTTCTGTTGTTGCAGAGCACGGGCCCCAGGTGTGCGGGCTTCAGTAGTTGTGGCATGTGAGCTCAGCAGTTGTGGTGCATGGGCTTAGTTGCTCCATGGCATGTGGGATCTTCCCAGACCAGGGCTCAAACCTGTGTCCCCTGCATTGGCAGGTGGATTCTTAACCACTGCACCATCAGGGAAGTCCCTAAACTCTACAATTTTATGATTACATTACTTAAATTTTTTTCCATACCAGCATTTATACCTATCATATTTTACAGATCGTATGGTATAATTTAGGCAATTATCTAAATTTGAACAATTCATTAATTAATCGTTCCACAAATAATCACTGGTCACCTTTGTGCCAGGTATTCTTCTAGGTGTTACAAATATAGTACTAAGCAAAATAGTTAAAAATCCCTGCCATGGTGGCACTTATAATTTAGTGGGAGGAGACACATGATAAATAAAACAAGTAAGTTAATAATATAGTATGTTAGAATATGGTAAGTATTATGGAGAAAAATAAATCAGGGAAGAAGTATAGGAATTGCTTATTCCCCCATGCCTATTATGAGCAGGAATCTGTTAGGAACTAAGGCAAAAAAGATAAGCAATACCTGAGTGCCTGGCCTTGACCTGATCCACCTGCATAAACACAAATATGAGGAATTCTAGAAAAGACAAAGTACAATGGGAACACACAGGAAAAAGCCACAAAGCAGAAGGAACTGAGCTGCAAACTGGATTTTGCTCTCTTACACACACACACACACACAATCAAAAAGGAAAAAAATCATGTAAAAAAGAATAGGGGCCCTATATTTTAAAGCCATGTTTCGAAATTTTACAAGACCTTATTGATAACTGTTTTTTTTCCCCAACATCTTTATTGGAGTATAATTGCTCTACAATGGTGTGTTAGCTTCTGCTGTATAACAAAGTGAATCGGCCATATGTATACACATATACCCATATCCCCTCTCTCTTGCGTCTCCCTCCCACCGTCCCTATCCCACCTCTCTAGGAGGTCTCAAAGCACCGAGCTGATCTCCCTGTGCTATGCGGCTGCTTCCCACTAGCTATCTATCGTACATTTGGTAGTGTATATATGTCAGTGCTACTCTCTCACCTTGTCCCAGCCAACCCCTACCCTACCCGTGTCCTCAAGTCCACTCTCCATGTCTGCATCTTTATTCCTGTCCCGCCCCAAGGTTCTTCAGAACCATTTTTTTTTTTTAGATTCCATATATATGTGTTAGCATACGGTATTTGTTTTTCTCTTTCTGACTTACTTCACTCTGTATGACAAACTCTAGGTCCACCCACCTCACTACAAATAACTCAATTTCGTTTCTTTTATGGCTGAGTAATATTCCATTGTATATATGTGCCTCATCTTTTTTATCCATTCATCTGTCGATGGACACTTAGGTTGCTTCATGTCCTGGCTATTGTAAAGAGTGTTGCAATGAACATTGTGGTACATGACTGGTTTGGAATTATGGTTTTCTCAGGGTATATGCCCAGCACTGGGATTGCTGGGTCATATGGTAGTTCTATTTTTAGTTTTTTAAGGAACCTCCATATTGTTCTCCATAGTGGCTATATCAATTTATGATAAATGTTTCTTAAAGATATGGAAAATAGAGACACAGACTATTTTCCTGTTTGGGAAATTATTAAGATACAAAGTGTACAACAAATGCTAAAGGAACTTCTCTAGGCAGGAAACATAAGAGAAGGAAGAGACCTACAATAACAAACCCAAAACAATTAAGAAAATGATAATGGGAACATACATATTGATAATTACCTTAAATGTAAATGGATTAAATGCTCCAACCAAAAGACATAGACTGGCTGAATGGATACAAGAACAAGACCCGTTATATATGCCGTCAACAACAACAGACCCACTTCAGACCTAGGGACACATACTGACTGAAAGTGAGGGGATGGAAAAAGATATTCCATGTAAATGGAAATCAAAAGAAAGCTGAAGTAGCAATTCTCATATGCGACAAAATAAACTTTAAAATAAAGACTATTACAAGAGAAAAAGGAGGACACTACATAAAGATCAAGGGATCAATCCAAGAAGATATAACAATTGTAAATATATATGCACCCAACACTGGAGCACCTCAATACATAAGTCAAATGCTAACAGCCATAAAAGGGGAAATCAACAGTAACACAATAATAGTAGGGAACTTTAACACCCCACTTTCACCAATGGACAGATCATCCAAAATGAAAATAAATGAGGAAACACAAGCTTTAAATGATACATTAAACAAGATGGACTTAACTGATATTTACAGGACATTCCATCCAAAAACAACAGAATACACTTTCTTCTCAAGTGCTCATGAAACATTCTCAAGGATAGATCATATCTTGGGTCACAAATCAAGCCTTGGTAAATTTAAGAAAACTGAAATCATATCAAGTATCTTTTCCAACCACAATGCTATGAGACTAGATATCAATTACAGGAAAAAATCTGTAAAAAATACAAACACATGGAGGCTAAACAATACGTTACTAAATGACCAAGAGATCACTGAAAAAATCAAAGAGGAAATCAAAAAATACCTAGAAACAAATGACAATGAAAACACGACAACCCAAAACCTATGGGATGCAGCAAAAGCAGTTCTAAGAGGGAAGTTTACAGCAATACAATCCTACCTCAAGAAACAAGAAACATCTCAAATAAACAACCTAACCTTACACCTAAAACAATTAGACAAAGAAGAACAAAAAAACCCCAAAGTTAGAAGAAGGAAAGAAATCATAAAGATCAGAGCAGAAATAAATGAAAAAGAAATGAGGGAAACGATAACAACGGCCAATAAAACTAAAAGCTGGTTCTTTGAGAAGATAAACAAAATTAATAAACCATTAGCCAGATTCATCAAGTAAAAAGGGAGATGACTCAAATCAATAGAATTAGAAATGAAAAAGGAGACGTAACAACTGACACTGCAGAAATACAAAGGATCATGAAAGATTACTACAAGCAACTATATACCAATAAAATGAACAACGTGGAAGAAATGGACCAATTCTTAGAAAAGCACAAACTTCCGAGACTGAACCAGGAAGAAACAGAAGATATAAACAGACCAATCACAAGCACTGAAATTGAAACTGTGATTAAAAATCTTCCAACAAACAAAAGCCCAGGACCAGATGGCTTCACAGGCGAATTCTATCAAGCATTTAGAGAAGAGCTAACACCTATCCTTCTCAAACTCTTCCAAAACATAGCAGAGGGAGGAACACTCCCAAACTTATTCTATGAGGCCACCATCACCCTGATACCAAAACCAGACAAAGATGTCACACACAAAAAAAGAAAACTGCAGTCCAATATCACTGATGAGCACAGATGCAAAAATCCTCAACAAAATACCAGCAAACAGAATCCAACAGCACATTAAAAGGATCATATACACCATGACCAAGTGGGGTTTATACCAGAAATGCAAGGATTCTTCAATACATGCAAATCGTATTAAAAAACCATATTAAAAAATTGAAGGAGAAAAACCATATGATCATTTCAATAGATGCAGAAAAAGCTTTTGACAAAATTCAACACCCATTTATGATAAAAACCCTCCAGAAACTAGGCATAGAGGGAACTTACCTCAACATAATAAAGGCCATATATGACAAACCCATAGCCAACATCGTTCTCAATGGTGAAAAACTGAAAGCATTTCCTCTAAGATCAGGAACAAGACAATGCTGCCCACTATTATTCAACATAGTTTTGGAAGTTTTAGCCACAGCAATCAGAGACAAAAAAGAAATAAAAGGAATCCAAATCAGAAAAGAAGAAGTAAAACTGTCACTGTTTGCAGATGACATGATACTATACATAGAGAATCCTAAAGATGCTACCAGAAAACTACTAGAGCTAATCAACGAATTTGGTAAAGTAGCAGGATACAAAATTAATGCACAGAAATCTCTTCATTCCTATACACTAACAACGAAAGATCAGAAAGAGAAATTAAGGAAACACTCCCATTTACCATTGCAACAAAAAGAATAAAATACCTAGGAATAAACATGCCTAAGGAGACAAAAGACCTGTATGCAGAAAACTATAAGACACGGATGAAAGAAATTTTAGATGATACAAACAGATGCAGAGATATACCATGCTCTTGGATTGAAAGAATCAATATTGTGAAAATGACTATACTACACAAAGCAATCAACAGGTTCAACGCAATCCCTATCAAATTTCCAACGGCATTTTTCGCAGAACTAGAACAAAAAATGTCACAATTTATATTGAAACACAAAAGACCCTGAATAGCCAAAGCCATCTTGAAAAAGAAAAACTATACTACAAAGCTACAGTAATGAAGACAGTATGTTACTAGCACAAAAACAGAAATATAGATCAACAGAACAGGATAGAAAGCCCAGAGATAAACCCATGCACATATGGTCACCTATCTTTGATAAAGGAGGCAAGAATATACAATGGAGAAAAGACAGCCTCTTCAGTAAGTGGTGCTGGGAAAACTGGACAGCTCCATGTAAAAGAGTGAAATTAGAACACTCCACAACACCACACACAAAAATAAACTCAAAATGGATTAAAGACCTAAATGTAAGGCCAGAAACTATAAAACTCTTAGAGGAAAACATAGGCAGAACACTCTATGACATAAATCACAGCAAGGTCCTTTTTGGCCCACCTCCTAGAGAAAGGGAAATAAAAATAAAAATAAACAAATGGGACCTAATGAAACTTAAAAGCTCCTGCACAGCAAAGGAAACCATAAACAAGATGAAAAGGCAACCCTCAGAATGGGAGAAAATATTTGCAAATGAAGCAACTGACAAAGAATTAATCTCCAAAATATACAAGCAGCTCATGCAGCTCAATATAAAAAAAAAACCCAACCCAATCCAAAAATGGGCAGAAGACCTAAATAGACATTTCTCCAAAGAAGATATACAGATTGCCAACAAACACACGAAAGGATGTTCAACATCACTAATCATTAGAGAAATGCAAATGAAAACCACAATGAGGTATCACCTCACACCAGTCAGAACGGCCATCATCAAAAAGTCTACAAACAATAAATGCTGGAGAGGGTGTGGAGAAAAGGGAACCCTCTTGCACTGTTGGCGGGAATGTAAATTGATACAGCCACTAGGGAGAACAGTATGGAGGTTCCTTAAAAAACTAAAAATAGAACTACCATACAACCCAGCAATCCCACTACTGGGCATATACCCTGAGAAAACCATAATTCAAAGAGTCATGTACCACAGTGTTCACTGCTGCTCTATTTACAATAGCCAGGACATGGAAACAACCTAAGTGTCCATCAACAGATGAATGGATAAAGAAAATGTGGCACATATATACAATGGAATATTACTCAGCCATAACAAGAAACGAAATTGAGTTATTTGTAGTGAGGTGGATACACCTAGAGTCTGTTATGCAGAGTGAAGTAAGTCAGAAAGAGAAAAACAAATACCATATGCTAACACATATATATTGAATCTAAAAAAAAATGGTTATGAAGAACCTAGGGGCAGGACTGGAATAAAGATACAGATGTAGAGAATGGACTTGAGGACACGGGAAGGGGGAAGGGTAAGCTGGGACAAAGTGAGAGAGTGGCATGGACTAATATATACTACCAAACGTAAAATAGATAGCTAGTGGGAAGCAGCCGCATAGCACAGGAAGATCAGCTTGGTGCTTTGTGACCACCTAAAGGGGTGGGATAGGGAGGGTGACAGGGAGACGCAAGAGGGAGGGGATATGGGGATATATATATATATGTATAGCTGATTCACTTTGTTATAAAGCGGAAACTAACACACTATTGTAAAGCAATTATACTCCAATAAAGATGTTTTAAAAAAAATACCGCATGCTTACACATATATATGGAATCTAAAAAAAAACAAAAAAGGTTCTGAAGAACCTAGGGGCAGGATAGGAATAAAGATGCAAACACGGAGAGTGGACTTGAGGACACGGGGAGGGGAAGGTGTAGGCTGGGACGAGGTGAGAGAGTGGCATGGACATATATACACTACCAAATGCAGAATGGATGGCTGGTGGGAAGCAGCCACATAGCACAGGGAGATCAGCTTGGTGCTTTGTGTCCCCCTAGAGGGGTGGGATTGGGAGGGTGGGAGGGAGACACCAGAGGGAGGGAATATGGGGATATGTGTATACGTATGGCTGATTCACTTTGTTATACAGCAGAAGCTAACGTACCATTGTAGAGAAATTATACTCCAATAAAGATGTTGGGGAAAAAAAGATAAAAAGTGATCTGAAAGTTATAGGCTTAATACAAATCAAATAAAAACCAAAGTGTTTTTAGAAACATAATCATATAAAAAAAGAGTAAAAAAAATAAGAGTAAATCTGTAAGAAAAAACAAGGAAATTTTGAAAAAGAAGAGTAATGAGGGTAGATATATCCTAATGATTATGAAAGCAGGTGTTGATATGCTTTTCCCATTTGCATTTCCTTCTACTTACTTCCCTACTATTCTATGAGTAGCATCCATTTCCTTGGAGAAGTTTAGATATAAAAGAGAAATACTTAATGCTCACCTTCTGAATTAAAGAAGGGATTTTGCAGCAAGATTAAGTCTTAAAAGTCTGGTTTTCCCAAAGAAGGAAACATTTTTTAACACTAATATTTTCTGACCAAGCCTGAAAGACTCAGAGTACAGTTTCTTCCACTTCGTAGAGCAGATATCCCTTCTGCTCATGACAGCTAGAACATAATGCCTACTACCTAGGGTAGAAGGAGGATAAAACCTGGAGACTGTAAATTAAAGCCTCAAATTCCTGATTCTGGCCAAAGGACTGTGGGATAAAGAAGTAGAACAGAGACAGGAGAAGCAAGTGATCAGCCCAGTACTCCCATTACCCTCTCCAGGTGGAGGCTGCAAAAGGAAAGGAATGTTTGAAGGAGTGGGGAAATCTGGGAGTTAGAATGGATTTTGCTCTGCTTCCTGTTGAGAAAGTGCGAAGTCACTGCCTTCCAGTAACATCCTGCACGGCCCCAACTGCCCTCCCCCCCAACCAAACTTTTACCTCCCCTCATGCACATCTAGCATAAGCTGGAGAGAGCCACAACAAAGCATATGCACAGAAGCACAATCAGACTGAGGAAGGGTGTGAGATTGGCTCTGGGGTCTCCCTTTTCTCCCCTGTGCCATGGAACACTCTGGGAAATTCCTGGGTGCTGTAAAGTAGTTCAGGAAAGGTAACTTGAGATGCTGGATGTTAAGTTTGCCAGAAGAGGTCTCTGTCATAGGGGCAAAGTAGCTCCACAGCAGAGGCCTGGAAAAGAGACCACCTGGCTAGCGAGTCAATGGGAATCCCTAGCCAGACATCAGGTTACCTGTGACACCTGGGAAGATGGCAATACATCCTGGAAGCCAAGAAAACAGATCTCAAGTAACATCAGTTGTAAACTTCAGCTTCAGATATCTGAAGAACACCCAAGGACAAAAGCACCACAGTAGTCACAATTTCAGGGCATAGCCTGACCAGTTACTTTAAAGGAGAGACCAGTGAGAAACAGAGAAGATAGCACATGGATTGAGGGTTCTCGTATCCTTCCATGACTACAAGGTCACACAAGCACCCATAAGTCTGTATTCCATTGTGGGAAGGCATGAGAGAAGAGATGATACTTGAATGACTAGTATCCAAACAGAGACTGAAATATCCAAAGAGATCAATTTAAATTACTACATAAGACTTAGTTTACCAGCTTGGAGTAAGACTGGTACTCTTCCTCCAGTTACCCAGTTCCCAGAGTTCATCAAAAGGAAGAGACGACTTATAGAAAAATAAAGAAGCTATATTTTCTTTGCACACCTAAGTGAGTATGAGTAAGCTGTGATCCTGCTACAGATTTTATGATGTTTATTTTATGTGAGAATTCAAAAGAAATACTTCTTGGCATAATAGAAATCAACATCGCTTTAAAAGTAACAATGGACTTCCAGTTCAAGACGGCAGACTGAGCATCTATCTCTTCTCCTTCTTAAACACCTCATGTCAGGCCACAGAACAAATGAGTGAAAAATACCGAAGATGACCAGTACACCTCTGATGATAAATAGTAAATGCTGGCCACAGCACTTACTGTGGGTCTAAAGTCTCTGTCAGAGGGCTTATAGTGTGAACTTTGAGTTGAAGATAATAGCAGGTTAAGGACAATCTCAATAGACTGTGATCGAGGGAAGATAACTCAGAACTAATCAGAACTCTCCCTGCAGATAAATTCCTTCCCCATAGTAGAAGTTGAGGGAGGGACAGGGACAGGCTTGTTAGCCTTGTCTTTGCAAATGCAAAGAAAAGGGGTTGGGTGGGGAGGAATCCACATCCCATTTACCACAGCAAGTGGGAAAACAACTTGCAGAGTCCTGTGGTCAGCAATGATATTCAGTGGAGAAGAGACCTGTACCAAATTACACCAGTTACCAAGATGTTACCAGCATCAGAATCATCTGAACTGTTTAAGTGCATACTGAATCATATTGGTGCACCCCAGACACACTGAATCAGATTTTTTTGTGAGTGAAGCTAGGAATCTGCATTTAAACTGGGTCCCCAAGGGATTGTTACATGTATTCAAGTTGGACAACCACTGATTTAGACCTTCATTTAAAAATTCTATAAAGAAGAACAGCCAAGAATCACCAGCTACTTAATAAAAACTAAGAGAGGCACTAAGGTGAAAAAGCACAGGCACCATGACCCACAGAAGAGAGAGTAAAGCAAAAAAAAAAAGAAATAAGATGTTTAACTTATATTGGTATCTTCACAGAGATTCAAGAGGTCAATATAGGGGCTTCCCTGGCAGCGCAGTGGTTAAGAATCCACCTGCCAACGCAGGGGACATGGGTTCGAGTCCTGGTCCGGGAAGATCCCACATGCCGCAGAGCAACTATGTCCATGCGCCACAACTACCGAGCCTGCGCTCTAGAGCCCGCGAGCCAGAACTACTGAGCCCGCGTGCCACAACTACTGAAGCCCGCATGCCTAGAGCCCGTGCCCCGCAACAAGAGAAGTCACCACAATGAGAAGCCCGCGCACCACAATGAAGAGTAGCCCCCAATCACTGCAACCAGAGAAAGCCCACGTGCAGCAATGAAGACCCAATGCAGCCAAAAATAAATAAATTTATTTTTTTTTAAAAAGAGGCCAATATATCCATAAAATAAGAAAACTCTGTTCATAAAATATAGTAACCAACAAAAAAGAATTTTTAGAAAATAAAAATAATTTTCAAAATGAAATAACTTGACTTTAGTGACAGCCAAGATGCTAAGCCCATTATATCTCTCCCACCCATTACAACTAGTAAAAACTCTGGAGAGAATCCTAAAAGCAACTACCTGAGAACTCTGAAAAATAAACAATGGCAAGCGCACTGGGGAGGGAAATTAAAACTTGAAGAATAATCAACAGGGCAGTGAGTTTACTCTATTTTAAAAACCCTTTCTTTGTTTACCACTTTAACATGAGGGTGGGTAGAGTCCCAGAATTACGCAGCAGGGGCACACAGCAAACACTCCAAGAGAAAGCCCCTCTTTCCCACTGGAGTAAAAGGGGCATCTGCAAGCTGGAAAGTGTATAAGTTTGGGAGTGAGGTTTCCAGTTCCTTTTCTTTTCTTTCTCTTCTGACCTGCTCTGAAGACAGTCCAAGTTATAAAGCTATACTACTGAGGCAGGAAACCTAAAAGCCTAAGAGAAAACTGTCCCCAACCTCCTAAGGAACTAGAAAAAGGAGCCATCGTTGTATGAAGAGCATTGGAGCGGGGGAGCTCCTCACTTCTCCTTTTGTTCCCCCTACCCTTTCAACCCAGGAGGGCCTCAATGGGGTATAACTGTGCAACAGCGAGGTGCTGGGGGAGGGGGTAGCACCAAGACTCTGATAGAAAGAAACTTCAGCTTTCTAATGAGGAGGCCAGGAGAAGACCCCTGGGAGCCAGAGAACATAAGCAAAGTCCCCAAGAGTACAGAGACAGAGAAGATTCCACAAGGTGCATAAGTATAGATAATAAAGAGGTATCAATGTTTTCCCTCAAATGAATCTTTAACCCAACGCAATTCTAATCAAAATCCTTCATATCCTTATTTTTTTAACTTGATGAATATATTCTAAAGTAAGTCTGTAAGAATTACTAGCAAAAAAAAAAGCAAGACAAACATTTTTGAAACTCTAGTGAGAGAAAACTTAAAAGTTACATTAAATAATATAACATTAAAAGAGTATGGGGGACTTCCCTGGTGGCACAGTGGTTGGGAGTCCGCCTGCCGATGCAGGGGACACGGGTTCGTGCCCCGGTCTGGGAGGATCCCGCGTGCCACGGAGCGGCTGGGCCCGTGGGCCATGGCCGCTGGGCCTGCGCATCCGGAGCCTGTGCTTTGCAGCGGGAGAGGCCGCAGCGGTGAGGCCCGCGTACCACACACACACACAAAAAGAGTATGGGGCTTCCCTGGTGGCGCAGTGGTTGAGAGTCCGCCTGCCGATGCAGGGGACATGGGTTCGTGACCCGGTCCAGGACGATCCCACATGCCACGGAGACCCTAGGCCCGTGAGCCATGGCCGCTGAGCCTGCGCGTCCGGAGCCTGTGCTCCGCAGCGGGAGAGGCCACAGCAGTGAGAGGCCCACATACCGCAAAAAAAAAAAAAAAAAAAAAGAGTATGATAGGGCGTCCCTGGTGGCACGGTGGTTAAGAATCCACCTGCCAGGGCTTCCCTGGTGGCGCAGTGGTTGAGAGTCCGCCTGCCGATGCAGGGGATGCGAGTTCGTGCCCCGGTCTGGGAAGATCCCACATGCCGTGGAGAGGCTGGGCCCGTGAGCCATGGCCACTGAGCCTGTGCGTCCGGAGCCTGTGCCCCGCAACGGGAGAGGCCACAGCAGTGAGAGGACCGCGTACCGCAAAAAAAAAAAAAAAAAAAAAAAAGAATCCACCTGCCAATGCAGGGGACACGGGTCTGAGCCCTCATCCAGGAAGATCCCACAAGCCGCGGAGCAACTAAGCCCGTGCGCCACAACTACTGAGGCTGTGCTCTAGAGCCCACGTGCCACAACTACTGAAGATCGCGTGCCTAGAGCCCATGCTCGGCAACAAGAGAAGCCACTGCAATGAGAAGCCCGTGCACCGCCACAAAGAGTAGCCCCCGCTCGCCACAACTAGAGAAAGCCCGCACACGGCGACGAAGACCCAATGCAGCCAAAAATAAATAAATAAAATAAATAAATTTATTAAAAAAAAGAGTATGATAAATACACAGCAATATAAAAGGAGATCAAAAGAACATTATATAGACAGACAAATATACGTATATATGGGAATCTTATATATGATAAAGGTAGACTTCAAACAGTGGGCAAGAAAAGAAACATTCAATAAATGCTATCAGAAAGAATTAACTAATTTAAGAGAAAAAAGTTAGATTTCTACATAATTATAAAAATTCTGAAAGATTAAACAAAAAATATTTATGCAGATGGCCAACAGGTCTATGAAAAGAAGCTCAATATTGCTAATTATTATGGAACTGCAAATTTGAACTACAATGAGGTATCACCTCACACCAGTCAGAATGGCCACCATTAAACATTAAAAAGTCCACAAATAACAAATGTTGGAGAGGGTGTGGAGGAAAGGGAACCCTCCTACACTGTTGGTGGGAATGTAAACTGGTGCAGCAACTATAGAGAACAGTATGGGGGTTCCTTAAAAAACTAAAAATAGAGTTACCATATGATCATGCAATTCCACTCCTAGACAAAACTCCAATTCAAAAAGATACATGAACCTCAATGTTCACTGAAGCACTGTTTACAACAGCCAAGACCTGGAAGCAACCTAAATGCCCATCAGTGGAGGATTGGATAAAGAAGATGTGGTACATATATACAATGGAATACTAAAAGAAGATGTGGTACATATACACAATGGAAAACTACTCAGCCATAAAAAAGAACAAAATAATGCCATTTGCAGCAACATAGATGAACCTAGAGATCATACTAAGTGAAGTAAGTCAGACAGAGAAAGACAAATACCATATGATATCACTTATATGTGGAATCTAAAAAAATGATATAAATGAACTTATTTACAAAACAGAAACAGACTCAGACATACAAAACAAACTTATGGTTACTAGAGGGTATAGCAGGTTGGCGGGGGTAAATTAGAAGTTTGGGATTAACAGATATATACTACTATATAGAAAACAGATAAACACCAAGAACCTACTGTATAGCACAGGGAACTATACTCAATGTCTTGTAATAACTTATAGTGGAACAGAATCTGAAAAAGTATATATATATATATATATATACACACATATATATATATATGTATATATATGAATATAACTGAATATATATATAACTGAATCACTTTGCTGTACACCTGAAGCTAATACAACACTGTAAATTAACTATACTTCAATTAAAAAAATGGTTTAAAAAATTTTAAATGATAGAAGACCAACAGCCAATAAACATATGACAAAAAGAAGTCAAATAACTGCAACTTAAATGACATTCCTTTTCTTTTAGATTCCCATTATGTTCTTAAAATTTTTTAAAGTCTAAGTATATGTGTGTGTCTGCATTCACTTAAGTGTGTCAAATCTTTGGATATTTCTACACTAAAAAAGAAAAGAGAAAAAATTAGAAGAAATCTGAATACATACTTATTTTCTAAACTTCTATACATAAAAAAGAAATCATATAAAATTAAAAGGCAAATAAGGGTAAAAGTATTTGTAAAAAAATGACAAAATTAGTATTCTTAAAACATTAAGTTTTACACATAATGATATAAAAACTGGTCAGACTGATGGATAAATGGATAGAGGACCCTAATACAAACAAAGAAATTAAATATCATTGTATATATATCCGTTTAGCAAACACTGGGGTGGGGAAAAACTCAATGTGATAATGTGGTGAAAAAGGCATGCTCATTTGCTGAGAGTGAGGAAAAGGTGACAGTACCTTATTAGGAAGCAATTTGACACTAAGTATCAAGAACCTTAGAAAATGTTGATGGCCCCCTGAGAAATTGTCACAATTTAGGAAAGTCTTCAATTCTAGACTCATGTTTGACAGCTACATGACCAGATAAATCACACACCACTTTGAGCAGCAGTTTCTTCATTGTTAAATATGAATACAAGCCACTAATTCTCAGGGTCGTTGTGATATTTAAAAGAGCAACAAAGCACGTAAAAAAGTCTCAAAAACTATAGAGGAGATGGTTGATCCAAGGCCTGTGAACTCTGGGGGACTTCAGAAGGTCCTCGAACCCTCTGAACATCTGTGAATATTTGTGAAAAGTGACTACAGCTTTAAGTCAACCCTCCAAGGGGCTCCTGATCCAAAAGAAAACTGAGAAGCACTACAAGCAAAGAGCAAAATCAAAGTGAAGATATTCTTCCCGCTTGATGCGTCCAGCTTCATGTCTGGCACATATAGGCCGAAATCAGGAACTCACTATAAAAATCCAAGTAGTATTTAAGAGGATATTAAACTTACCCCATTTATTTCAAAACCCCTCAGAACAGTACTTAGTGATTTCTTAGCATATTAATTCAACTCTGACGTAGCTGTAAAGAGAACCTGAAACCAGGAAAACAGTGTTACAGTCAGTCATAGCTATTTGGATCAATCACATGAAATTAATGCAATCCGCTCTAGAAAATGAGAGTAAGGGTGGGGGTGAGGGTGGTGGCAGTAAATAAATTTACTATATTTAAAGTAGTATGCTTAATTCATTAAGATACTCATAATTAATACATAAGCTACCTTGGGACATTCTCTTGAAGCAAACAAAAACTAGAGGTTTTATGTATATATTTTTAATAAAATGGGATATAGAAAATTATTGCTCTTTCTCTAAAATAATTAAGACTGAAAGACTAATTCTAAAACTTCTACTTCTAGATGGTGAGCCATACTTTCATTTAAAAAAAAAATTTTAAGTCCTATAAGTGAGGCACACTGATAAAATTCTACCCAGTCAAGCATATGGCAAGCAGACTAAAAGGTAATATTAATTATAATGAAAACTAAATAATTAAGAATTTAAAGTACTTGAGGACTTCCACTTCTGGGAAGGTGGAATAGATATATTTTTCCCTATTCTTCTCATTAAGTAAAACTAAAAGTCCTGGACAACACATATAACAAACATAAGAAGACTCCAGGGCTTCCCTGGTGGCGCAGTGGTTGAGAGTCCGCCTGCCGATGCCGGGGACAGGGGTTCGTGCCCCGGTCCGGGAAGATCCCACGTGCCGCGGAGCGGCTGGGCCCGTGAGCCATGGCCACTGAGCCTGCGCGTCCGGAGCCTGTGCTCCGCGACGGGAGAGGCCACAACAGAGAGAGGCCTGCGTACCGCAAAAAAAAAAAAAAAAAAAAAAAGAAGACCCTAAAGGTGGAGAAAAGAAAGCAGATCAGGCAGAAATCATCAGATCTAAGGAAAACAACATGGTGGTGAGTTCTATGGGTTTTCTTCTGTGCCCTATATATTCTAGACTTGGAGTTGAAGAAGCTGGCAACCTAGAAATACCAATAGGCCCAGATCCTCCAAAAAACCAAACAAACAAAACAAAATCCTGTTCTCCCAGCCAAAAGATCAGGAAAGAAACAATCTAGACAAAAAGCTGCTATACCCAGACAAACACTATAAAACAAAACAAAACAGAACTGTGGCGCCAGCACCACCAGCAAAGGTCAAGTGGAGAGCCTAGACTTCCACCTCTGCCAAACTGTAACAAGGCACCCCATACTCCCCACCACAGTGGTGTCAGAGAAGGCCATTTGGGAGTTGGTCCCTACCAGGTGATAATGAGACCTCCTTCCCCTGGGTGTCAGTGAAGACCACATGGAAAGCTTAGATGTCCACCTGGCAGTAAGAAGGTGTACTTCCCCCTTCCTGGTGTAGGCTGGTGTCAGAAGAGGCCTAGTGGAGTCGGGCCTTTCACCACTGCCCAACAGTAAAAAGGCCCTCCCCTTCCCCTCAGTACAGGTGTGTACTGAGGCACACCTGCCTTCCCAGCCAAGTAAAAGTCAGTGGAGGCCAGAATTCCCATCCCTGACAAGCAGTAATGAGGAATCTCCCACCAACTTGAGAGTCAACAGAGGCAGAGTGAGGAACGTGGACTTCTATCCCCTCTGGGCAGTAATGTGCCAGAGCAGTCCCCTCTTTCCCATGTTGGAGCAGTGCCAGAAGAAGCCAGCTACGTCAGGATGTGTAAATAAGATCCTGAGTCTCAGAACATAATGTCCAAAATGTCCAGGTATCAAATAAAAATCACTCATCATAACAAGAACTCTCATAACACTCATCATAACAAGAAATATGTCAAACTGAATGAAAAAAGACAAGCCACAGAAGCCAATACCAAGATGAGGGAGATGGTAAGACTATCTGATGAGGACTTTTTTTAGTATTAAGTAATATTTACTGAACATATATTATGTGCTTAGCTAATGCTATAAACATATTATACATATTAACTCTACCCTTATCATAATTCTGTGAAGCAGTTACTGTCACTAATTACTGTTATTAATCCCATTTTACACATGTGAAAAGTGAGGTACGTAGAGATTAAATTACAGGTAAAAACCCCAGAGGTTGCCCGGATTCATGAAGTTATTGAGAGGATCCTGGCTTAGAACCCTGATGGCACCCCTTCTGACATCATGTTTGAAGTGGCCATTATAAAAATGTCTCAAAGAGCAGTTATGCATATGCTTGAAACAAATAAACAAAAAAATAGGGAGTCTCAACAAAGAAAAAATACACCAAAAAAAAAAAAGATTTCAGAACTGAAAAAATATAAAAACTGAAACAAAAGACTCAACAGATGAGAACTACAGTAGAATGGAGAGGACAGAGGGAAGAATCACTGAACTGGAAGACGGAGCAATAGAAACTACCCAATCTGAACAACAGAGAGAAAAAACTGAAAACAAATAAACAGAGCCTTGGGGTCCTGTGGGACTACAACAAAAGACATCTTCCGGGACTTCCCTGGTGCAGTGGTTAAGAATCCGCCTCCCAAGGCAGGGGTCGCAGGTTCAAGCCCTGGTCTGGGAAGATCCCATATGCTGTGGAGCAACTAAGCCCATGCACCACAACTACTGAGTCTGCGCTCTAGAGCCTGCAAGCCACAACTACTGAAGCCCACGCACCTAAAACCCGTGCTCCGCAACAAGAGAAGCCACCGCAATGAGGAGCCTGTGCACCGCAACAAAGAACAGCCCTTGCTCACCACAACTACAAAAAGCCCGCATGCAGCAATGAAGACCCAACGCAGCCAAAAATTAATTAACTAATTAATTTAAAAAAAAATAATTTTTAAAAAATCTTAAAAAAAAAATTTATCTTCCATGTCATCTGAGTCCCAAAAAGAGAGTAGAAAGAGGGTAAGACTGAAAAAGTCCTCTAAGAAACAAAAACTTGTAACTTCTCAAGCTTGGCAAAACACACAAACTTACAGATTCCAGAAGCTAAGTGAATCCTACATAGCATAAGCCCAAAGCAATCCATACCAAGACAGTTCACAGTTAAACTTCTGAAAACTGAAGACAAAGAAAATGTAATGAAAACGGCGAGAGAGAAATGATGCTTTACCTATAGGGGAAAAACAAATCAAATGATAGATTTCTTGTCTGAAACAAAAGAGGGGTGAAGGAAGTGGCACTGAAGTCCACATCTGATCATGTGTTTCTATATCTGTTTTTCTCTTGTTCATGACTCTTGGCATGCCTGGAATCTGGAGATTGAATGTCAGATATTGCATAACCAAAACTGTAGAGGCTGTGACTGATATTATCTTTTTCAATAGAAGATTTTCTTTAGTTTCTGGTAGGCAACAGGAGCTAATCCAATCAGAGATTAAGCTAATTTGAAGACAATTTTCAATCATATTAAGACTTATCAACACACACCCCAGTGTTCATAGCAGCATCATTTACAATAACCAAGATATGGAAGCAACCTCAGTGTCTATCAAGAGATAAATGAATAAAGAAGATGTGGTATATGTGTGTACACACACACACACACACACAATGCAATACTACTCGGCCATAAAAAAGAATGAAATTTTGCCATTTGCAGAAACATGGATGAACTTAGAGGGTATTATGCTAAGTGAAATGAGTCAGACACAGGAAGACAAATACTGTATGATAACACTTATATGTGGAATCTAAAAAATACAACAAACTAGTGAATGTAACAAAAAAGAAGCAGACTCACAGATATAGTGAACAAATTAGTGGTTACCAGTGGGGAGAGGGAAAGGGGAGGGGCAACACAGGGGTATGGAATTAAGAGGCACAACTATTACGTATAAAATAAGCTACAACGATATATTGTACAACACAGGGAATATAGCCAATATTTTATAATAACTATAAATGGAGTATAACCTTTAAAAATTATGAAGCACTATATTGCACACCTGTGATGTAACATTATACATCAACTATAGTTCAATTAAAAAAAAAAAAGACCTGGTCTCCTTCTCTGGTTCACCCTTACTGTTAGGACATAGTTATTTAGAGATCTCAACTGAAAGCCTCAGATATGTACCAGAGCTCCTCTCTTTAGTACCATGAGACTGCTGAAAATTCTGCTTAGCTTCTCAACCTCTTAGTAGTCACCTTCAGCTCAACTTTTCTGCCTATTGGCTTGTGCAGTTTACTAATCTGCAACAAATTCTGGTGGAAACATGGTTCAGACTTTTGGCTCACTTCTCTATGCTTATATTCTCTTCACCATCTTGGTCATTCAAGCTCTAGATGCCTTGGTAACCCTGAACTCCAACAGTCTCTCCACCCCTGTAAGATGGCCAAAAGGTCTCCTCAGTTTCTGTTTCTTAGCAACCACTGTATGTTCAACTCTCCTGCCTCTTTGTGGTATCATCTACAAAGTGAAAACTCCCCGAGAGATTATTTATGTGCCTTTTCCCATTGATAAAATTCAAAATCCAAAAATAAAAACTCTTGGTAAGGTAAGAACAAAAAATGAACTTCCCTACTTTGTTAAAACCTATCAGAAACCAATGGTAAACATTATACCTATGAATAAAGTAAGAGATGCATTCTCATGTATGTTAAGAACAAGTTAATAATGTGTGAAATCACATGTACTATTCAACACAGTACTGGAAGGCTTAACCAATGCAATAAATTAAGGAAAAAAATATATTAATGCTAGAAAGGAAAAGACTCCCCAAAAGTCATTATTTACATATAATGTGAATACCTATCCTTATAAAACTCAAAGGGAATATAAAACTCATAAAGTCCCTGTCCTAGTAGAAATTACATTCTAGATTTTGGGAGAGGGTAAGGAAGATAGGTAATAACAACAAACATAATAAATAGGTAAATTATCAAATCTGCTAGAAGGTGACAAATGCTGTGAAAATGTAAAATAAAATAAAGGCGGGAAAAGGAAAATCAGAACTGGGAACAGACAGACTACAATTTTTAAAAAAAAATCAGAATCACTCCGTCCCAGAAGAAACAAAAATAAAAATTACCTAGGAATAATTAAGGTGGAATATGAGTAAGGTCTTCTAGTAGAAACTAAGTTTCCAAAAGAACAAAACTTTTGAGTTTGAATGGAGAAACAGTCAATATACCTAATAAAAATATTAATTTTTCCCAAATTAATATATAAATCCAGATAATATCCTAGCAGAATTTTTCATGCCTTACGAAGTATATTAATAACGTAGAGAAAAGACATACATATGCATATACATATATATTTAAATAACAAAGAGAATTATGAAAAACAACAAACCAGTTTTATTTATCCTACCAGATATCAAAAGTAAAAAAAAAGAAAGAAAAAGAAAAAAAAAGTCAGAGGATAAAATACCTAAACATGAAAACTTAATCTCAAGTTATTGTTGTTTAATGGGTATAAAGTTGCAGTTTTGCAAGATGAAAAAGTTCTGGAGATCAGTTGCACGAGGTGAATGTACTTTATACTACTCAATTGTACACTTAAAAATGGTTAAGATGGCAATTTTTATGTTACGTGTTCTTTATAATTAAAAAAATGCAAGTGAATATTTTTATGCCTCTAGGCAAAGAAACCTTTCTCACATAAACTAAAAAGTACACGTAAGTCATAAAGGAAAAGACTGACTGATCTGACTGGTATAATTTCTGTATACCAAAGGACAATATAGTCAAAATGAGAGACTAGTAAAAACCTAAGAGAAAATATCTGGCATCATAAAAACAGGAAAAAAAAAAAAAGGATGAGTAATCAAAAGACCTAAAGAAATTCTACAAATCAATAAGAAAAATGTTCAACAACCAACATGAAAAGAAACCAAGCATACTGTGAATAGGCAATTCCCGTTAGAAAAATACAAATAACCTTAAAAAATAAAAAAATAGGAAAAAAAAAACACCTTACTAGTAATTAGTGAATTAAATATTAAAGACTAAGAAGACATTTTCCAAAAAATTTGAAAGCTAGATGGTAACAGTTCACAAGTGTATGAAATGATACCCTAAAAAACTTAATGATAAAGGTATAGACTGAAACAACAGTTCTGGAAGACAATCTGGCAATATCTTCCAAATCAAAACTGCAAAAAACAAAAAAAACCCTGCATGTATCAGAACTTCCCTGGCGGTCCAGTGGTTGGGACCTCGCCTTCCAGTGTAAGGGGTGCAGGGTTTTTTTTTGTTTGTTTGTTTGTTTGTTTGCGACACATGGGCTTCTCACTGTTGTGGCTTCTCCCGTTGCGGAGCATAGGCTCCGGACGCGCAGGCTCAGCAGCCATGGCTCACGGGCCCAGCCGCTCCGCGGCATGTGGGATCCTCCCGAACCAGGGCATGAACCCGTGTCCCCTGCATCAGCAGGCGGACTCTTAACCAGTGCGCCACCAGGGAAGCCTGTAAGGGGTGCAGGTTTGATCCCTGGTCTGGGGGGCTAAGATCCTACATGCCTCGTGGCCAAAAAATCAAAACATAAAACAGAAGCAATATTGTAACAAATTCAATAAAGACTTTAAAAATGGTCCACATCAAAATAAAAGCTTTAAAAAAATTGCATGTATCATCATTATATATATGTGCCTCCTTATAGAAAATGACAACACTTTCTATAAAACAGTCTTAACAAAAAGAAATCAAACCTGAATCACATCAAGCCTCCATACCTAACTAAAAATTTACAGAAAATGCACAGAACAATAAACAAGTTTAACAATGCCATGGGATGCAATAAGCAAGAGCTAGAAAAAATGGAAAAAATGGAAAAAATCTGTAGGGCAAACCACCCAGTCTCTTCAATCAATATACTGCAAAATTTAAAAAAGAGAGACAGGGAGGGAAGGATGGGAGGAGGGAGGGAGGGAGGAAGAAAGGAAGCTGGAGACAGAGAAAGAAAGGGGAATCGGAGATGGAGTGAAAGAAAGAGAGAGGAGGGATAAAAAGAAGAAAAATAGTTTGAAAGACTTTTTTTTTAAGGTATATCAACCAATCAAACTGTAAACCTCATCTGGATCCTAATTCAAACAAGTAAAAAAAATATGGAAGAAAATGTTTCTGACATTAAAACAGTTTAAAATTTGAACACTGACTGAATATTTAATGATACTAAAGAATTATTGTTGGGCTTCCCTGGTGGCACAGTGGTTAAGAATCTGCCTGCCAATGCAGGGGACACAGGTTCAAGCCCTGGTCTGGAAAGATCCCACATGCCTCTGAGCAACTAAGCCTGTGCACCACAACTACTGAGCCTGTGCTCTAGAGCCCATGCTCCACAACAAGCGAAACCACCACAATGAGACGCCTGCACACTGCATTGAAGAGTAGCCCCCACTCTCTACAACTAGAGAAAGCCCACGCGCAGCAAAGAAGACCCAACACAGCCAATAAGTAAATAATTAAATAAATAAAAATTTTTTAAAAATTGTTAATTTTCAAGTGTGATAATAGTACTACGATTGTGTTTTTCTCTAAAAAAAAAAAAGACCTTATATTTTCCAGAAACACATGAAATATCTGCAGATCAAATGACACAATATCTCAATTTGTTTCAAAAATGTGAGAAGGGATAAAGTAAGTGAGAGCACAGATAAAACAAGATTGATCACTGGATGATAACTGTTGAAGGCGAGTAGAAGTTCACTCTTCTATTTTGTCTACTTGAAAATTTCCCTATAAAACATTTAAAGTGCATATACCATATGGTTCAGCAATTCCACTTCTTTTTATCTTAAAGGAACTATCATGCAGGTGCATGAGAAAGTACATACAGGACACTCCTGACTCCACTGTTTGTAGTTTTAAAAAATTATAAACAATCTGCAGTAAAAACCCTGAGGGCCCAAATAAAACTCGTACAGCTATCGTACAAAACACAATGCAGAAACTGAAAATAACAACAACAAAACACAGATCTAAACATGCTGGAGAGTGAAAAACTCATACTGCCAAAATATATAAATATACCACTTACAAAAAATAATCCATACAATACTATATATTTCTTACAAATATGTGTGTATATATGTATACTTACATACATAAATCAGTGTATATCTGTGGATTTATGTATGTAAGTACATAAATATAAATGGACTGAAAATATCTGAAAAGATAGACACCAAATATTAACCACGGAGAGAACAGGAAAGAACCAGGACTGTAGAAATGCTCAAGATGGACTTTAGTTTCACCAACCTTGTTAGTATTTCAAAAAGGAGAATTACTTCTGTGGGTAAAACTTATGTTTAAAAAAAGAACATTAATTCACATTTTTGCTGTCTCTTTGCGAATCAATGAATCTTTTTTGACTTTTGTACAGAACCAGAACCAAGATATATCTCCTACAAAATTAACTATAAAACATACCCTTCTCTAAATCAAGAACTTATAGACAAGAATGTAATCAATCTGGGAAAAAATATTAGGTTCAACCACACAAAACTGCCAACATTCTAACATTTTTGCCTTCAAAAAATGGCAATTTCATGAGTTTGACATAATAGATTTTCTTATAGCAACACCAGCACTGCAGGAAATTCATTATATTTATATATACTCTACTCCCGAAAATTTGTATGAAAACTAAAATGTGTGAAAAGATAAAAGGGGGATACTATTACGTTTTTCAAAACACGTATGTCCCTAATTTCACCTGACCTGTTGTCAACAATATAATTACATTTCCACATTTTCTTAAAAATCTGTTCTCTTACTTCACACACAATATTAGATTAATATTCTTTAATCCAATAAGCACTGACTGAAACCAAAGATTTGTCATTTTTATCTTGGTCTTAACTAATATTCAAGTTATAAGCATACTTATAATTATCATTCTCAGCTGAATTTCTTTAATCTTCTACTCATTTTTACAAAATAAGAGCAAATACAATAATATACCAAGAACTGCATAAGTAATTTTTTTAAGATGGTAACACTTTTGAAACCAAAATATTGGATAGACACAACTAGGCAAAATCATGTTAGTTGGTAACTGAGTCTCATTTATTCATATGAAAAGCAGAGTATAATGTATAAAAATATAGGTTGTATTAAAAAAGTCAAAAGGAGTGCTTGTAATTATAATTACTCTTATCATCACAAGATCCTAATACCAAAAATAGACTTCAGGAATTGGGTTTTACCAAAATTTGTGGGAAAGATGCAAGAAATGTCTTATTTTCTATTCTTCCTCTTAGATCTTCAATCTATCTCCCATCAATGCATTCTCCACACTGAAGATCAAAGAGATTTCATAAACCTCTTTTAAAATGTCTTGATCAGGTCATTCCCCTGCTTAAAATCCATTAAGTCCTACAGGGACTAAATGATGTGGTTACTCTCCATTCTTCAGTCGTACCATTTTTTGCTATTTTTGCTATTGTTCTCTGTGCTCCAGGTATGCACTCCTTTTTCTTTTTACTTTAGCTTCACATTTTAAAAATTACATTTAGTAAACTATCACACAATAAAAGAAACTTTTTTGCATGTACAGTTCTATGAGTTTTAGCAATACATATAGAGTCATGCAACCACCACCACAACCACAATACAGAAAGTTCCATTACCCCAACAGAAACTTCATCCAGTTGTCACATGAATCAACAATTTATTCCTGGGCTTCCCTGGTGGCGCAGTGGTTAAGAACCTGCCTGCCACTGCAGGGGACATGGGTTCGAGCCCTGATCCAGAAGATCCCACATGCCGTGGAGCAACTAAGCCTGTGCGGCACAAGTACTGAGCCTGCATGCCATGACTACTGAAGCCTGCACGCCTAGAGCCCGTGCTCCGCAACAACAGAAGCCACCACAATGAGAAACCCGCGCACTGCAACGAAGAGGAGCCCCCCCTCACCGCAACTAGAGAAAACCTGCGTGCAGCAACTAAGACCCAACGCAGCCAAAAATAAATAAAATAAATAAATTTATTAAAAAATAATAGTAATAATTTATTCCTTTTTGTTGCTGAATAAGTAACCCACTGTATGGATGTACCATCATTTATCTATTTACCCATCAGAAAAATATCAGATTGTTTCTAGTTCGGGGTGATTATGAATAGAACTGCTATGAACATTTGTGTAGAGATTTTTATGTGAAATTAAGTTTTTGTCCTCTAGAGTAAGTACCCAGAGGGTGGTTGCTGGGTTATATGGTACTGTATGTTTAACTCCATAAAAAAGTACCAAACTGTTTTCCAAAGTGTAAAAAAAAAAAATCACTAAGGTTAACACCACCACACTACCAGTGATAATAATGTTGATACTGTACTCCGCGATATAATGTAAAGAAAGGGGTCCTTCACCTCTTGTAGTATTCTTCCCAAAGTGTAATCATCGGAAAAACATCAGACAAACCCAACTGAGGAACATTCTACAAAATACCAGACCAGTACTATTCAAAAGCGTCAGAGCTATCAAAAAGAAGGAAAGACTGAGGTTTCCCTAGTGGCGCAGTGGCTGAGAGTCCGCCTGCCGATGCAGGGAACACAGGTTCGTGCCCCAGTCTGGGAAGATCCCATATGCCGCGGAGCGGCTGGGCCCGTGAGCCATGGCCACTGAGCCTGCGCGTCCGGAGCTTGTGCTCCGCAGCGGGAGAGGCCACAACAGTGACAGGCCCGTGTACCGCAAAAAAAAAAAAAAGAAGACTAACAAATTTCACCCTGTACTACCTTTGCAACTTTTCTGCAAATTCCAAATTTTCTTTTTTTAAAAGAAATGACTTTGATTTTAAAAGAAAATGATTTTTTAAAGAAATAATGATTTTGAACATCTTTTCATGTATTTATTTATCAACCCTATATCCTCTTTGATGGAATGTCTATGTCTTTTGCCCATTTTTAAACTTAGTTGTTTGTTTCTTTACTCTTGAGTTTTGAGAGTTCTTTATATATTCTTGACATAAGTCCTTTATTGGATATATGATAGTCAAATATTAACTCCCACTTTGTAGCTTGTATTTTTATTCTCTTAACAGTGTCTTTCACAGAGCAAAAAGCTTTTAATTTCTATGAAGTCCAATTTATCAATTTTTTTTCCTTTAATGGATCATGCTTTTGGTGTCATATTTAAGTATTCTTTGCCTAACCTCAAGTCACAAATATTCTCCCTTATGCCTTCTTCCAAGAACTTTACAGTTTCACAGTTTACATTTAGATCTATGATGCATTTTGAATTAATTGTTATATAAAGGTGTGAAGTATAAATCAAGATTCTTTTTTTGCATATGAATGCAAAGCCAACACCATTTACTAAAAAGGTCACTGTTTCTCTCCTGAATTGCTTTTGCAACTTTGTCAAAAATCAACTGGCCAAAGCTCTGTCCAGCCCCTTGGATCCGTTTTCATTGCTTCCACCATGAGGTCGCTCATCAGACCCCAGCAACCAAAATGGTGAAGCAGATTGAGAGAAAGTATGCTTTTCAGGAGGCCTTGAACAATGCAGGAGAGAAACTCCTAGTAGTCGACTTCTTAGCCACATGGTGTGGGACTTGCGAAATGATCAAGCCTTTCTTTCATTCTCTCTCTGAAAAGTATTCCAACGTGGTGTTCCTCAAAGTAGATGTGGATGACTGTCAGGATGTTGCTTCAGAGTGTGAAGTCAAATGCATGGCAACCTTCCAGTTTTTTAAAAAGGAACAGAAAGTGGGTGAATTTTCTGGCACCAATAAGGAAAACCTTGAAGCCACCATTAATGAATTAATCTCATCATGTTTTCTGAAGACATGACCAGTAAACAGCCATTGGCTGTTTAAAACATGTAATTTTTTTATTTACAAAAAGGAAAGGTCAAGTATAAACACTATATACCTAACTGCCATCTGATAAGTGACAATAAAATATTAACTCTACCCTTTTAAAAAAAAAACATCAACTGACCATATTTCTGTGGATCCTATTTCTGGACTGTCTACTCTGTTCCAATGATCCATGCGTCTATCCCTTTGCTGATACCACACCATTTTTATTTCTGTACTGACATTCTTTTAGTACCTCCAATATGCTCCTTCGTTACTTCAAGAACTTCAGATATGCTGATTCTGTCTTCCTGCACATTCTTCCGCTCTCACCTAGTAACTCCTAACTCATCTTTCAGAATTTTAGCTTAAATGTCACTTTCTCAGGAAAAACTCTGCATCATGAAAGTCAAAGAGGTTTCAGGAGAAAGCAGAAAAAAATCAAGATGTATCGGTCCTATAGGGCAGCGGTCCCCAACCTTTTTGGCACCAGGGGCTGGTTTTGTGGAAGACAATTTTTCCACGGACGGTGGGGGGGATGGTTCAGGCGGTAATGCGAGTGACGGGGAGCAGCAGATGAAGCTTCCCTCGCTCACCCGCCCCGCCATTCACCTTCTGCTGTGCAGCCTCATTTCTAACAGGCTGTGGACTGGTACCAGTCCGCAGCCCGGAGGTTGGGGACCTCTGAAATAGGGCATCCAGTTACCAACTCAGCAAGAGTCAGAGACTACCAATGACTTTAAGAAGTTATTAGGATTTCCTAAGCTTTGTTACACCTCTGTGTTTATTTCTGTCATGACCAGCAGCACCCCTTCTCTACCTCTTACTCCTTCTACCTTTCCTGTAAAGCTTTGCTGTAAAATCCTAAAAGCAAAAAAGGTAAAGTGTACTTATCATGCTGGCAAGTAAGGGGGAGCTGGCAATACATCACTCCACTTCTGCCCTGGAAAAGTGTTGTAGATAGAAAACAGTCTCTAAGGAACAGAAGAAAGTGGATGAATTACCTAGGACCTAGGACACGGAGAAAACTAATCTAGGTTTAACAACAAAAAGGTCCATCCCCCAACAAAAAAGCTAAGACAGTAATGAGGAAGACGCTGATCTTTGTATTAAGTAATTACAATTTAGAGAACTAGTTAGGAAAGGAAGGTTAAGACTTCTTTTAAAGAACCTCTTCTCTTAAAATGCCAAGTAGTTGACAGTAATGATTTCAAAATACTATAATCAGAAAAAAGAAAAGCAAAGTTAACTTATATTTTCTGAGCATTGTTATATGCCAGGGACTGAGATGGATATTTTATGTATGTGTTCTCATGTAGTCTTTATAAAAAATCTGTGAAGTAGATATTATTTCTACTTTATAGAGAAAGAAATTGAGTTTATACAGCTAGATTGGTTCTATTTCCTCTTTGTTCTTATTCTTGTAACTTGTTTTTATAACTATATTCATGAAAAAATAAAGCAATATACAAAAAGATCTCAACTTAAATGAGAAAAGACAATTAACAGACACCAGTACTGAGATGACAAACATGTCTGAATTATCTAATGAGGATTTTAAAGCAGCTATCAGTAAAACGAACCAAAATGCAATTATAAACACTACTGAAACAAATGGGAAAACAGAAAGTCACAGCAAAGGAACAGAAGATACAGAGAAGAATCAATGGAAATTTTAGAACTGAAAAATACAATAGCCAAAATTAAATTCAACGGATGGTCTGAACAGCAGAATGTTGAAAACAGAAGAAAGAATCGATCTTAAAGAAAGTGAACTTGGGCTTCCCTGGTGGCGCAGTGGTTGAGAGTCCGCCTGCCGATGCGGGGGACACGGGTTCATGCCCCAGTCCGGGAGGATCCCACATGCTGTGGAGCGGCTGGGCCCGTGAGCCATGGCCGCTGAGCCTGCACGTCCGGAGCCTGTGCTCCGCAACGGGAGAGGCCACGGCAGTGAGAGGCCCGCGTACCGCAAAAAAAAAAAAAAAAAAAAAAAAGAAAGTGAACTTAAAGATCGATCAATAGAAATCATCCAGTCTGAAAAAGAGAAAAAGAAATAGATTGAAAAAAATAATGGAGCCTCAGGGACCTGTGGAACAATTACATAAGATCTAACATTCACATCATCAAAATCCCAGAAGAGGAGAAAAAATGTGGGCTGAAAACGTATTTGAAGAAATAATGGATGACAGTTTTTCAAATTTGGTGAAAATCATAAACTAACAAATTCAAGAAGCTGAGCAAACTGCAAACAGGTTAAACCCAAAGAAATCCAGACATACACACATTATAATAAAGCTTCTCAAACTAAACACAAAGAAAAAAATCCTGTAAGCAGCCAGAGAAAAACAATGCATTACCTACAGGGGAATTTCTCATCAGAAAACCATGGAGGCCAGCTGTACCAATTCCAAAACAATGCATGAGTATTTCATTCCCTACTTTATTACAGTTATTCAATAAATACAAAAAGGTACTTATGGAGGCCAGCTGTACCAATTCCAAAACAATGCATGAGTACTTCATTCCCTAATTTATTACAGTTATTCAATAAGTACAAAAAGGTTATTCACTATTGTTTCAGTTAATTACCCAGGAGGTTGAACTCTTTTCCTTATGTTTGTTTACTCTATGTAAACTCTATTTTGACCTAATGGACACGACTTTATCAATGTACTTACTGGAATCTTAGTGTTGTAAATATTTTTAAAATATTCATAGTTATTTTAGATAGGATTTAAGGTCAAATTTGTAAATATTTTCCATTTTGTTATTTTTCTTTTTAATTTTGTGCTGGTTTTTTCATATAGATGTACTTAATTTTTTAGTCAATTTGTGAGTCTTCTTACTTTGGGTTACTATTTGCATAGTTTCACTAGTTTTCCAGTTTTTAAAAAGTTAACCATACATTTGCATACAGACAGGTTCAACACTAATTTTTCTAACTGCTACCTGATCACCTCAAAATTAATGAAATAATTCTACCACTTGATAGACTTTATGCTTGCTATTGTATACTAAATTCCTAAATCATATTTTCTCAATTCTAAAAATGCTTTTCTTAAAATAATATTTTTAGGTTTCTGAAACTAGGAGAAGTATCAGAATTAATGTCCAAAATACGTACCGGTAGTTAAGCAAAAGAGTAAGCTGTGATGTATGTAACTGCTTGCCCATGTGTAAACCTATGGGAAATACCTGCCCATAGAAGGTATCTGTTTATCCAAATATCACCACAGCTGAATTTACTGCATAGATAAACTCACAAGCCTTTGAATTTTAGGTTAAATCTGAAAGCCTAACTGTCACTTGAAAATGTTTTCAGAAAGCACTGAAATAAAAAGCTATTGTGATGCAAAAATTGTCTGTTGCGAGACAAGCAAGAGCAATTAAAGGCAGTAGAAATTACCCAGTCCCTCAAAATAGATCACAGAATTAGCAGAGCTGGGAGACACTGGTGTGACCAATTTACATTTTACAAAGTACTATTACCCAAGGGCTGGATATCTGTCAAAAGTTTCCAGCTGACTCAAAAAAGAAGTTATTTAATTCACAGTTTATAGAAAAACTGAAACCATGAATTTAGCCAACAAAGAAAAGCAGTTAAATTCCAAACATTTCCCACATGACTCAAAACTACACTGACAATCATAATGTATAGAAAAGCAGCAACAGGTGAGGAAAATCAGCACGTCAGTATGAAAAAGGATTAGACTCACTCTTGTACTACGATTCCAAAGAAGATGGTATAGAAACTGTATGGATAAATGTATGCTTCTGTCAGTTAATTTCTAAGGAGGATTTTAAAAATAAATTTAATGTTTCTTCTTTCTTTAAAGTATATTCAATCAATAGTATATATCACAATTAATAGTCTTAGAATTGAGAAAATGCACTGTGTGTATATATGTGTGAATATATTTGTCTATGTCTATTCAGTTACTTATTTGCTCATTCATTTCTGGGTAAAGGAAAGCAAGAACAGAGAAGCAGGAACAAAACTAAAGATAATAATGAATAAAGATCAAACCCTTTCAAGATCCTAAAGGTTACCGTGATGCAGAAAAACACATGATGAAGTAAATACAACCCAGTAAAGAATGACAACCAGATAGATAACTAACTAGCAAATAACACAGCCAAAAAAACCCTGATAAAATTAAAGGTAATAGCAAACTGAAATAGCTGAGAAAAAGTAAGTAAAAATAGGTCTTAATTCAGTTGAAAGTAAGAGTATTAAGAATGTATTAAAACTGTGTAGTACCTAACCAAGATTCAGAATACCATAATTCTTGATCAACCACCCTACCACTGCAGTAGGTTCCAGAGAATGAAAGTGAGAAGGGATGTACCAGGCAAAACTGCCTGTTTATTATTATCAAAGGGTTTGGACCACAGGCAACTAGGGACTCCTCTGCCTCAGTTACAGTTAAGCCTAACACCTGAAACACTGAGAACAAGCCAAATGATTTCTTGGCTTCTTTTATTTAGGTCCACATCTTAACCCACAGAAAAGAAGGAAAAGATAATCGAGTACTTCTACAAACAGCCATGATGGAGTAACAGGCATCTGATTAATGCTTCTGGTTATACAACCAAAACTGGGTAAAATAAACAACAGCTTTCAGATATTGGACAACAGTCAAAGCAGGAGTGGGATCCCTGAGAAAAGGGGGAAAAAATTAGGTGAGACCTACAACTGCCTCACTTTACACCCTTGAAGCAGTTTCCAGGATGCAGGGTAGAGAGGGAGGACTTAAACAGAGCCTGGCAGTCTCAGAGAGTTGAGGAGAGAGACTGACAATGTTCAGGGAAGCCAAAGCAGCCAGAATCTGGTTAAAGTGTACCAGAGAGAAGGGACCTGCAGACACAGAGCTCTGGAAATCTGTAGAGGCCTCCCCTCAGGTCTTTGACAGGTCATCTGAGAGAGGAAACTACCTAACGTTGGGGAAAGGACCAACGAAAAGCAAATAGGTCAAAAAAGTCCCAAAACTCATACAAGGGTAGAGATAATTTGTATTCCCACCAAGTAGAGTGAAAAGACCTCATAATGATAGGGATAGAATAGGATAGTTATACAGGTAGTTGTAGAAGTCCCACTAAGGGACTATAGATAGAGAGGGAAACCTAGGAATCTTTGGGAGACCACTGTTAAGTTAATGATGGCTCAAGAAAGCGATTGGAACGTCGTGGAATGAAGCAGGCTTGCTTAACTATAAAGCCATAAATAAAAGCACAAGATATGCCCCAGGCCATTAGGTGGAAGAAAAATGTCACTGCCCTTCTACTGACTTGAATAAGTGCTATGATGATCCTAGTTTGACCTCATAGGGTCAGACACTCTCCTGACTGATACGAAGGAGGAACTAGTGATGTAAGCAAGCCCCATGTCTACTCGAAGAACGCAGTCTTTTCCCCTCCCCCTTTCCTTTGACTATAAAATTGCAGCCCACTTAATCCTCAGGGCAGAGCTCCCTTGCCTGCCCGCTTGCATCTCTTACAAGCGTCCTATATTAATAAATCTACTTCTTGGCTATCACTTTGCCTCTCACGGAATTCCTTCAGCGCTGAGACATAAAGAACCTGAGCCTCAGTAAGTCTAGACACCAGGTGAGTGACTCTAATTAAAAGACCGTGGGTTGGAGTCCCAAACAGAGTTTTGGCCAGGTTCAAGTCCCGGCCGCATGTGTTCAAGTCCAGTCTGAGCTACACGGTTTTAATAATACATGAAACATTAAGTAAAGTCCTCAAAAAGTAGCAACTCTAAATTAGCTCAAGGAAATAAGGCTGCCCGGGACCCACCCTACCAAAGCTTCCTCAAAACAAAGTGAATCTCAAAAAAACATCAAAGTGATTTCAAGAAGTTTAACTGCATGCCAAATTTAGACCAACATTATTTAAAGGATTTCAACAAAATCCAACGCTCAGCAACATAAAATTCACAATGACATCCAATGAAAATTTACAAGGCATATAACTAGAAGGAAAATATGACCTACAACCAAGAGACTAACAGATCAATAAAAACAGACACAGAACTAACAGACGGAACTTAGCAGACAAAGATATTAAAAGAGCTACTATAAATATGCTCAACATGCTCAAGAAGGCAGAGAAAGACATGGCGATGTTAAGGTGAGAAGGGCAAGGTTTTTTTTAAGCCCAAATGAAATTTCTAGAAATAAAAAACACAAGATCTGAAATGAAAAATACACTGGATGGGATTAATAGCAGATTGGACAATTAATTTGAAAACACAACAATAGAAAATATCCAAAATGAAGCACAAAAAGAAAACACAGAAAGGGAGAAAGGGAGGAAGGAAGGGAGGGAGGGAGGGAGGGAGGAAGAAAGGAAAAGAAGGGGAACACCAATAATTTGTAGCAATATATCAAACTATCTAATATACATGCAATTGGGGTCTAAAAGCTAGAGGGAAGAAGGTGATAGAAAAAAATATGTAGAGAAATAATAGGCAAATGTTTTTCAAGCCATAAACCCACAGAACAAAGAGGCTCAACAGAATACAGGAAAGATAAACAAAGAAAACCACACTTAGAAATATCATAATCAAACTGTTGAAAACCACTGGTTAAGAAAAAATGTTAAAAGTTGACAGAGGAGGGCTTCCCTGGTGGCGCAGTGGTTGAGAGTCCGCCTGCCGAGGCAGGGGACATGGGTTTGTGCCCCGGTCCGGGAAGATCCCACATGCCGCGGAGTGGCTAGGCCCGTGAGCCATGGCCGCTGGGCCTGCGCGTCCAGAGCCTGTGCTCTGCAATGGGAGAGGCCACAACAGTGAGAGGCCCGCGTACCGCAAAAAAAAAAAAAAAAAAAAAAAGAAAGTTGACAGAGGTAAGGAAAAAGACTCATTATGCACAGAAAAACAATGACTTCTCATTGGAAACTATGCAAATGAGAAGTCAGTGTAGTGACACTGCTAAGTACTGGAAGAAAAAAAGTCAACTTAAAATTCTATATCCAGGGCTTCCCTAGTGGCGCAGTGGATAGGAATCCACCTGCCAATGCAGGGGACACGGGTTCAAGCCCTATTCCAGGAAGATCCCACATGCCACAGGGCAACTAAGCCCGTGCTCCACAACTGCTGAGCCTGTGCTCTAGAGCCCGAGAGCCACAACTACTGCAGCCCACACCGCCGGAGCCCCTGCTCCGCAACAAGAGAAGCCACTGCAATGAGACGCCCACGCACCACAACGAAGAGTGGCCCCCGCTCACTGCAACTAGAGAAAGCCCACGTGCGGCAACAAAGACCCAACTCAGCATGCATGCATGCATGCATAAATCAATCAATCAATCAATCAATCAATCTATACCCAGTTAAAATATATTTCCAAATGACTATGGAAATGTTTTTAGACAAAGGTTGAGAAAAATCCATTATAAGGCATGCACCTTTTTTTTTTTTTTTTTTTTGCAGTACACGGGCCTCTCACTGTTGTGGCCTCTCCCGTTGCGGAGCACAGGCTCCGGATGCGCAGGCTCAGCAGCCACGGCTCACGGGCCTAGCCACTCCGCCGCATGTGGGATCCTCCCGGACCGGGGCACGAACCCACGTCCCCTGCATCGGCAGGCGGACTCTCAACCACTGCGCCACCAGGGAAGCCCCTGCACCTTTTTAAAGAAATGTTCTTTAGGCAGAAAGAAAAGAATATCAGATCAAAATTTGGATCTACATGAATATCAGATCAAAATGTGGATCTACACAAAGGAATGAAGAGTACTAGTAACACTAGTAAATATATTAATAGATATAAAAGACATCTTTGTCTAAGGTTTTAATTTCTGGGTTTGCTTTTTTTTTCCCTCAATTGTCTTAATTTCAAGAAAAATCTGTGCTTACAGTAGAAACTAAAAAACTAATCCCCTGAAAGAATCTCACTCCCATGAAGTAACCATTGTGAAGATATTCATAACATTAATTGGGCATATTTCCATCTTTTTATAATCTCCAGAACTATTTCTCACCATAGGAATTATATGTTCCTTGAAAGCTAGAAAAGACTCACTGGCAAAACAATCTGGCCCCAGAACCAATTTTTTGAGAAAATTCCTCGAACTTTTCTTCCATAGTTTTCTGGGTTACCCAGATTTTCTTCTTCTTAAAGTAGTTTGGGCATTTAATTCATTTCAGAGAGATTTCAAATAATTTGGCTTATGGTTACTAAATAGAACTCTCTTATAATTCTAAAAATCTCTTTTCTGCTTTTATGTCCTGTTTATTCTTTCTTACTTTGGTTTTCTATCTTTTCCTTGATAAAATCAGTCAGATATTTACTTTGTTTTTTAACCTTAAGAAGTAGCTCTTAGATTTTTTTAATTCTACAGTTTGGTTTTCAGTTCATCTGTTTCTGCTTTTATCTTATTTATATCCTCCCTTTCTCCCAGGCACTAATTTTGTTGGTTTTATTTGTTGTTTTACTAAAATCTGAGGTTGAGTACATTTCTTTTTCAAAAATCAATTTTCTAAGGTCAATATCAGTCTTTGCCTGAGTCTGTATTTAGTTTGCTATATAATCAGTTATTGTATATTTGATCTCCTGGTTGATTCAATATGATTTAAGAACATTTTCTGTTTGATTTTTCCAAGTGGTTGGAGTAGCGCATTTTAAACTTCTGTTATAGTAAGAGATTGGACATGTCTAGTTTTAGCTTTTCTGGAGTTTACTGACGTTTTCCTTCGTGACTTAACCTAATTTTTTTTTTAATGTTGCACAGTCAACTGGAAAAGTATACTTACTCTGAAATTTAAATGAAAGCTTTATAAGTAACTAAATAAACCACATTACAAGCAATACAGGTCTTACACTATACTTCAGGCTTTCAATTTTTACTAGCATGAAATGCATCCATATATGAAGAGTAAGGACAGAAATTCTCAATCTTGCACCTAACCTAATTTTAGTTTACACTGCTAGACCTGTAATAGGCAGAGTGTTTCTTAATAATGTAAGGAATTTCTAATTCTAAGCAATGTCCAAAATTTCTCGAAAATATTAATAGCTATTTAAATTCATTTCCGTGTTCATTTTTAATTGAAGAAGGAAGTTAAAGTGATAAAAATACTTGAAAGTCACTCCATATCAAACACCATTTCAAAACCAATAAGGCATCCCTCCTTCCATAAAACAGTAAAACATGATTTGACTAGCATGTTAGAGCTATGACTTTTCTTGTATGAGACACTATACTCCAACTAATAATTAGTGACTACAATAACTTTTCAGGAGCCCTATCATATCATAAAATTATACTGAACTAGCAAAATCCCTAAATCCCTGGTTTTCCCAAATCTACGCTTTTGCAGCTTGTTTAAACTAGAATTCGCTTTCCTTTTCAATTCTGATTAAAAATCAGTTTCTGAACTCAAGCTTTTGGTTTCACTCCAAGATGAAGAGATGGAGGAATCCTGGCTCTCCCGCGAGTTAATTTCAAAGTACACCTTATTAAGATTCATTTTCCTCCTACAAAAAAAAATTTTTTTGGTGTTTTATTTTGCTATGCAGAGTTTTTTATTTGCATACGTATATATGTAATAACAGTTTACACTTCACAGGGTTACTGGGGTAGTACCTGAAAATATATATTTAAGTGTCTATCACATTGCCTGCTGCATAGTAAACACTAAATATTAGCTATTATTATTATTATATTTTTGTTTTCTCCTATCAGCTTTCTTTTCTCTTAAATTCACTGATCCCATACTCTGTAACTGACCACTTTAGCTATGCCTCCTCATTTAAGATCATCTTCAGAACAATAAATGGCTCAAGGCCTTTACCAACCAACTGATGACAGATGTTAAACTGAGTACCTCTCAATTGTGCTTAATCTTGCATATCACCTTTTGGTTTCCATAGCATCCAGGTGTAGTTTGGAGAGTATTTCATCTTTCCACTCAAAGCTTTCATGATCAGATAGAAGAATGAGTTTCCACCACACACATTTATTTTATTCTTCAAAAAATATGTTTTATTTCTTACCAATAAACTAGTCCATAAAAGCAAAACAGTCAATTTCAATAGCTGTGCCATTCAATAATTATATTGAATAATTATATTC
The DNA here is from genome assembly GCF_964165515.1 of Mesoplodon bidens. Lineage (NCBI taxonomy): Eukaryota > Metazoa > Chordata > Mammalia > Artiodactyla > Ziphiidae > Mesoplodon > Mesoplodon bidens. Next base: position 70,065,667 of record NC_138170.1, read on the forward strand.
TGTCATTTGGAAAATGAAAAAAATTCTTGTGCCTCTACAACCTTCAGTTTCCAAATAGTTTAATATAATTTCCAAAAATACCATTAAAGATATGTGAAAAGGCTGTTTCAGTTTATTGCTATACAAAATAACAAGCACTTGGGATGGAGGGAGGAAGGCAGCGAAGGACAGAAAAACAGCACAACTTTCAACTAGCTACACCGAGTTTTCAGATGGTCACCTTCCGCAAACTTCAGGAAAAGGTTACCTGTAATTATGACCCATCTCTTTCTCTTGAGGGTGAAACCAAAAATTGTCCTCCTTACTGAAGCCTATATGCCTCCTTTCATGAAGCTTAGCTATCTTACAACATCATAATGTATTTTGCTGCTGGCCAAAGAGAAATGTAAATATCCCATGGAGTTGGGACAAGTTACATTTTCCCCTAAATTGTTCCTACCTCACTCCCTAGTAGAGAAGTATTATTTTGGCATCCAACTCTCTCGGTAATCTTTCTCAAACTGAGAGACTATTATAAGCAAGTGCCTTACAGAGAACACAAAAATACTCATTAAACCACCACAGCACACTATCATCAGTGTTTCCCCCATGTCCCCGGCCTCGGGCTTCTTAAAGTAACTAAGCCATATTCGCCTCTCCCCATTTAAAAAATTGATTAAAGAAATAAGGACAATTTTTTTTTTTTTTGCGGTACGCGGGCCTCTCACTGTTGTGGCCTCTCCCGTTGCGGAGCACAGGCTCCGGACGCGCAGGCTCAGCGGCCATGGCTCATGGGCCCAGCCGCTCCGCGGCATGTGGGATCTTCCCGGACCGGGGCACGAACCCGTGTCCCCTGCATCGGCAGGCGGACTCTCAACCACTGCAGCACCAGGGAAGCCCGAAATAAGAACAATTTTTAAACAAAACTGTGAAGTAGCTTTCTCTTAAACCAAAAGGCATATTTACTAGATATATGTTATGTGCTAGACAGTGTGCTAAGTGCTTCCCCTGATTTTATCTCATGGAACCCATGTAAAGTCAAATGAGAAGTAATTGTATGACAGGTGTGGGGGTCGGGGGAAGAAGATCAAAGAGTCACAGAGAAATTCAGCAAATAGGACCAATGGAATCAACAAGTAACTCAAAGTCAAACGGACCAGGAATAGGCTGCTTGCAGATCAGGAGATAAATCTAATTTTGAAAAAAAAAAACTAGAAGCTGTTACTATACACTTTACTCTATTTTTTTTAATTGAAGTATAATTGATTTACAAAGTTGTATTAGTTTCAGGGGTACAGCAAAGTGATTCAGATATATATATACATATATATAAAATATGTATTCTGAATATAAAATACGTATATTTTATATACAGTAGTGTGTATCTGTTAATCCCAAACTCCTAATTTATCCCCCACCCCACCTTTCCCCTTTGGTAACCATAAGATTGTTTTCTATGTCTGTGAGTCTATTTCTGTTTTGTAAATAAGTTCATTTGTATCGGTTTTTTTTTTAGATTCCACATATAAGTGATATCATATTTGTCTTTGTCTGACTTACTTCACTTAGTGTGATAATCTCTAGATGCATCCCTGTTGCTGCAAATGGCATTATTTCATTCCTTTTTATGGCTGAGTGGTAGTCCAATGTATATATGTACCACACCTTCTCTATCCATTCCTCTCTAGATAGACATGTAGGTTGCTTCCATGTCTTGGCAACTTTAAATAGCGATACACTTTATTCTTTGGCTTCTAGCTTCATACTAAGTCAATTCTTAGTTTCTTGGTGAGTACCTTGTATTTATAAAGGAGTAAATTTGACTGGACTCTGGATTCACTAAATATTAAGACAACTTCCAAAATCAAAATTACAAATGAAAACTGGTATTTAAACGTTTAAATTCTAGCCAGTACACTAAAACAAACAAAAGAAATAAAAGGTACAAGGATTAGAGTGTAGGGGTTAAAAATAAAACTTATAAGGAGATATAAAAACCAGAGAAGCACAGACTCTAGGGCTAGAATGCCTGGATTCAAATCCCAGCTCCGCCACATACCAGCTACGCAACATTGGGCAAGTTAATGTCTATTTCACTGGAGCTCTTTCAAGGACCTAATGGGTTAATATGCATAGGTGCTTAAAATAGAGCCTGGTAAACAGTAAGCACTATATAGTAAAACTGTCATTTGTGAACAGTATGGTTTTGTATATATATATATATATCCCAAAAGACTCAAGAAATTATTAGAAATAAAAATTCGGCAGGTTGCTAAATACACATAGTTCAATTGTATTCTTATAAGCCAACAAAGAGAAAATGTAAATTTCTGGACCTTTTTCTTATGAAAATTTTCAAAAAAGCTTAGAGAATAATATCAAGAATTACACCACCACCACCCCACCCTCCAACACCACAAGTGCCTAGCTTAAACAAAGATCAACTCATGGCCAATCTTGATTCATCCCCAGCCACAGCCTTCCCTCTATTCCTGATAATAAAGCAGATCCCAGACAAATCCTTGCATCCATCAACATTTCAGTATGTATCTCTAAAAGATAATGACTCTTTTTCAATATAACTACATGCTGTTATCTATCACACCTAAAAATTAACAATAATTTTTTAATATAAAATATCCAGTGTTCAAATTTCCCTGATTATTTTATAAATATTTATTTATTAAAATCTGGACCCAAATAAAGTCCAAACATTGCTATTAATTTCAGTTTTCTACCTTCTTTTCTCTTTTTTTGTTCCTCACAATTTATTTGTTAAAAAAAACCAAGTTGCGTGTCCCAAAGACTTCCCCATAGTCTAGATTCTGCTGACGGCATCTCCATGGTATCATTTCACTTGTTTCCCTGTCTTCTGTGTTTCCTGTAAATTGGTAATTGGAGCTACAGGCTTGATCAGATTTAGATTCAAATTCAATTTTTTTGGCAATGATACTTCACAGAAAGGATTGTGAACTTTCATTAAGAGAAACCTAATGTCCGACTGTCTCTCCTCCTGTGATGTTAGCAGCCACTGATGATCTTTGCTTACGTCCTGGAATTCATTATGAAATGGTAATGTTCTATTTATCAGCCCTTAACTGTAAATAGAATACTAGTAACTAGAATACATCTGAGAAAAGAAACTTCCTCTCCTCAACTACTGGTCACATTCAGGTATAGTTGGTTTCTTAGCATACGCCAAAGAAAATGAATGAGTTCTTTAAAATATCACCATGGGGCTTCCCTGGTGGCGCAGTGGTTGAGAGTCCGCCTGCCGATGCAGGGGACGCGGGTTCGTGCCCCGGTCTGGGAGGATCCCACATGCCGCGGAGCGGCTGGGCCCGTGAGCCATGGCCGCTGAGCCTGCACGTCCGGAGCCTGTGCTCCGCAACGGGAGAGGCCACAACAGTGAGAGGCCCACGTATCGCAAAAAAAAAAAAAAAAAAAGTATCATCATGAACTCGTCAGTTTAAACATATTGGATGTGACTGATTATATACTGCAGTTATACTTACTAATGTTCAAACTGTCTCATCTTTAGCCAGCCAGAGCCCATTCAATTAAGCACCTTCGTTGTTTTGCCACCCGCTATGATAACTTCCTTGCAAGATGTTCAAGGCCCCAGCTCTGAAACCAGCTTTAGCCATAAGCTGCTTTCCATTTCAACTAGCTCCTTTCTTATTCTTTATTTCTACTAAACTAAAAGTGCCTAATTCTTAATTATAAATCAACTGTGTTATATTGAATACATTCTGGATATTATGATTGAACACGGACCCAGAAATTATAGAAATATTTCCTTCTCAAGTCTACTTTCAGCATTCCATTCAATGTCCAAAAAAGAGCATATCCCACTCAAAACTGGATGTTAAATGCTTCCATTTGAGAGACCAGAGCAACAAGATTCCTAATATATTCTCTGCCGGCATTTTGGCTCTGGAAAGTATTTCTTCATGTTCTATTTCAAAATTTAGATGTGGTTTTTAAACATGTACAATAAAAATTCACTGGTTGTTTTTTCTCTGATAACCCAATAAAATCATCAAGTGTGGGGAAATGGTCAAACTCTTAGATAAGAATTCTTTTGTATCATAATTCAGACTTTTATAAAATTCTTATACCTCATCCTTAACACTGAAACTCATGATACTGTGAATATGAAGTTATAAGTTCTGACTATTTGAAAAAGTAAATGTAAGTTTATGCCTCCTTGAAATCATAGAAATGGCATTATCAGTGGTAAAGAAACATTCTTCTTATTTTACTAAAAAACAAATTAACAAACATGTAAAGCCCTGTCACCCTACACAGCTAGCATACATCGCTGTGGAAAAGCGGGATCCTATATTTGCTGACCATTTCTTCCCAAAATCCTAAAAAGACACGGTGTTAGTGGCCAAAAAAATTGCTTACATCCACAATTTTTACTGGTTTTTTTCAACATTAAATCACAACCAGAAATCACATTACTAAATGCCAATTTTTCTCTCTGGAAAAAAGCAGGATATAAATTTATATCTTAGTGCAATTTCTTTTATTCACAGACCAAGTGCACCCTCTCCTACAGCTAAAGTTGTTGGGTTTTGATCAGAGGAACCAATGCAACTTTTCCAGACAACAATGGCTTAAAAAAACCAACCAACCACCAGCAACAACAACAACAATAAAACAAAATATCAACAAAAAACTCTTCTGTTAGTATGGATTTCTCAGCGATTAAACAGTAACACATCTCTATGAAGTGCTGGTATGTCCTCAGCACATCAGTGCTTTTATCCAACTGAAAAACAAAAAATTCTGCTAGCATGCACACGACAGTAATTGCTTTTCCAGATGGTATGCCTTTGATAAGGGATTTTTGCCAAAAGCTCATTTTACTTTCTCTCCAAGCATAATATTTGTCGTTAAGTTTGAAACTGGTTTGACAAGCTTCTCAGTAGTAGTGTGAGTTGACCTGTTTTTTGCTAGAAGAAGGATAACTGTGAATGATACTTCAGTAGTGTGGTCTTCTCTATCTTTAGCAAAAATGTGCATTAATCTAACACTGAAAAGCATCTATAATTTTATACACTTTTTTCATTTTTCATCAAAAGTCTAAAAAGTAACTATTAAAGAAAAGGAAACTAAGACAAATATTAATTCAGTTCCTCAGGGTAGCTTGAAAGTAGAAGAGCCAAAGCTTGTGCTCTCTCCATCACACCACAGAGAAAATCATGGTGGCAAGGGAATACCTATTCCCTCAATTATACCTTGTTGAAATGTTTTTAAGTGCTTTTGTGAGTCCAAACAAAATATTTTTAAAAGGTACTATTTCAATTTAATGTAAACTATAATCCAAGACATCACCTTACAAATGTTCTAGGGCCTTAACTCATGTACTGATTTTGTTTTGTTTTAATCCCCCTTCCCAAAAAAACAAAATCCCACTATCTCAAAATCTTAAAATCCTCTCAAAAATTTTTAAGAAAATATTGTCAAAAAAAAAGAAAGAAAATATTGTCAAAATGTATTATATAAAACTTCTGAGCACAAGTTTGTGAAATTTTTACTTCATTTTTGAAAGGGAAAATGACAAATATTACTTTGCAAATGCGCGGGGCAATATAAGAAATTGATGAATTAGAAATCCCTAATTTAAGGATTTAAGCAACCTAATTTGGTTATATGGCACTTTCACAAGTAGAACCATAAATGGGTAACAACCACAACCAATTAGTCACCAAATTCAATTGATCAGAATTTCCTACTCTCTTTTTGTTGACATCTGAATACAGAACTTAACTATATTACTTAGAAAGGAATACTAAACTATGATTTTATGTGCTCATTTCATAATTTTTTTTCTTTTTAATTAATTTATTTATTTCTATTTTATTTTTGGCTTCATTGGGTCTTCATTGCTGCGCATGGGCTTTCTCTAGTTGCAGCGAGCAGGGGGCTACTCTTCATTGTGGTGCGCGGGCTTCTCATTGCGGTGGCTCCTCTTGTTGCGGAGCATGGGCTCTAGGTGCGCGGACTTCAGTAGTTGTGGCGCAAGGGCTTAGTTGCTCTGCAGCATGTGGGATCTTCCTGGACAAGGGCTCGAACCCGTGTCCCCTGCATTGGCAGACATATTCTTAACTACTGCACTACCAGGGAAGTCCTCATAATTGCTTTTAAATGGTTTTCAGATGAGAGTATTTAGCCTCCCTAGCCCCAGAGTAAACATTCTGAGTGAAAGATGTCTTCAACTTCATTCATAATGAAGTTATAGAATAATTTATATCCTTCCACATATTTAGACTTATTCTTTGCAAAGCCTGAACATTCAACTAATGTTGTTAAATGAAAGTAAGAAGGAAAGATAGCTTTAAAAAATAAGTGAGGGACTTCCCTAGTTGTCTAGTGGTTAAGAATCCGTCTTGCACTGCAGGGGATGCCAGGGAACTAAGATCCCACATGCAACGGGGCAACTAAGCCCGCGTGCCACAACTAGAGAGCCCATGTGCTGCAACTACACAGCCCATGAGCTCTGGAGCCCACGCACCACAACTAAGAGCCTGCACGCTGCAACAAAAGATCCCGTGTGCTGCCACTAAGACCTGACACAGCCAAAAAATAAATAAAATACATCCAAATTTTTTAAAAAGGGAAATGATTCTGGTAATAAGTCAAATTATATATTTAATATCATTATCATTTGATTCAAAATGACACCAAAAAATCTTTGAAAACTACAATACACCTGCTAGCTGCCAGAGAAGTTTTAAAACTTCTCATCAAAACAACCTCTTTGTCATCTGCTATTTGATTCGAGGTAACTTTTCTTTGGCAAAAACTGCTCAATTATACCACCGCCTTCTAGAAAGTAATCCATTTATTTTAACTGAAGCAGTCTTAGGTTTTCCAATATGGATTCTTATATTTTAGAATTTACTGTTTTACATATTCTTCTTCTGAAACAGAATAAAATGAAATTTAAAATCCAAGTAATAAGTGATACATTTTTCTCAGATTTTCATCTTCTCTATAATCTAGCAAAATTAATTTACAAACCTTTATAATGTATACAGAGAACCAACCAACTCTGACTGTCCCTAAAAATAATTATCTTTCCATACTTTCTGCCTATTTGGAAAAATACAATTAACACGAAATTATTTTGTTGTTAAATAAACACCAAACTAACTGTACCCTCTTTGAAATTTATATATATTTTAGAAAAATAGAGACCACTATGTTTTCTGTTGATACTATGTTTCCTTTGATTGTTTTCAATTGTCTTATATAGTCTTTAAAGTGGACAGCCACCCAATGATTTGGAAGTATCATCTGACACTTTAATTACATGCCTGGTTTTTCTGATCTAAGTAAAACTAACCCGTCAGATCGCCGAGGTCCTATAGAAACAGTCTACCGGGAGTATAAGTGACATTTCTTGGTGAATAGAAAACTCTTAACAGTAAGTTTAGGAAAACAGGAAAGAGAGGTTTCCAAATCAAACTAAAGGACAATCACTAAGATCTCTTGTATCATGTAAGCACACTTGGTAGGAGTGCTGAATTCAATTGCTCATCTCAGAGGGTCATGACGTAAATAAAATAATTACTAAATTGACATTTATTTATTCCAGTTCTTCTATACTGAGTGTTAATCTGCATTCAGTGTATTTCTTTTTTTTTAATGAACATTTTGATATATTTTCTTACATTTGTGTTTCTTCTTTTTTTAAAATAAATTTATTTACTTTATTTAGTTTTGGCTGCTTTGGTTCTTGCTTTGTGCGCAGCTTTCTCTAGTTGCAGCACATGGGCTTCTCATTGCAGTGGCTTCTCTTGTTGCGGAGCATGGGCTCTAGGCACGTGGGCTTCAGTAGTTGTGGCACGCGGGCTCATAGCTGTGGCTGGCGGGCTCTAAAGCGCAGGCTCAGTAGTTGTGGCTCACGGGCTTAGTTGCTCTGCGGCATGTGGGATCTTCCTGGACCAGGGCTTGAACCCATGTCCCCTGCACTGGCAGGCGGATTCTTAACCACTGCGCCATCAGGGAAGTCCATTATATTTCTTATAATTGACATGCTTTCCTAATTATAAGGATGACCTCCCTTTAAAATCTGAATCTCTTCTCAGATTTGGAGGAACGTGTGTGTGTGTGTGGGGGGGGGTGGCCTCTTCCCCAAAAGCTAACCATTCTAACATAAAAACTTTTAAACTTATGAAATCTATATAGGTAGAAATCAGCATTATAAAATGACTGCCAAGGAGTCAAATTAAAGTAAAACTGTACCTCGAATACCTTAGAATAAGTAGAAGTTCTAAATGTCGGTGTCTTCATTTGGAAGCAAAAATTCTTACTCCCTGATCTTGCCTGATGGTCCTTGATTTTTATCATCAGAGTCGGTTCCAGTCACATTCCATTCGATCTAAAGGAGAAAAGAGACATTTGTTCTACTGAAAACATTAGATTTTAGATACTGTGACACATCATTGTTTCCCTGTAAGCATACAAAGATTCTTATATGATGCTTTCGTTGTTCAAGAAATTCTAATTCCCATTCTTGTCCCTACCACAGATTTTAAAAACTGAAATGAAAGAATAAAGGTTAAATAAGTAAACAAATAAAGCTAATAACCAGTAATTAGTTACCAGCTTTAAAAAGGTTCAGATCCCCAAAGGAGGTATGCAGCAAATTGGGCTTTGCATTGGTTAATTCAAGGAGGCAAGAGACCTAAGCTACTGACTCACTCATCAGAGTTGCTGAAGTCATCCCAGCAGCAGTGGCCCCAGCACCCAGTTTCAGGTAAAATGGAACAGTAGGAGGAAACAGGATTTCCAGCAGAAGATACCTCTATGATAAAGAAGCACCCAATATGATGGCTGTCATTCATTCCCAGGTCCTTGGCAGTAGGACGTGACAAGTTGTGGACTTTCCTAAATTAATGGTAGTGCTGTATCTTCCCATTCTGCCTCAAAGCTAACTCCAAACAGTGGGACTGTGCAGACATCAGAGGATGCTTAAGAAAGGCAAGCCCTACTGGCTTTTGTTATTTAAAGCCTAATTGCTTTAGGTTTTACCAGCCAGAGTTAAGCTTTCCACTAATATTCCCTTTAGATTACAAAGACACAGGGGATCAGGCTCCAGAGACAATCATTACACCACAGGTCAATTCAGGAATCCTGCTAGTTACTTCTACCTGTGGCTCCCACCCCTGTCACCTTCGGGCTTTATTCAAAACATAAACCACTGTGACTACCTTTTCTCTTGTTCTCATGCCCACAGTGTCCTCTTTGCTGTCTCGGTCACCGCATGAGTTCCCCAACGGCCGCCCTTCCTTCCAACCTTTTCCACAGGGACCTCTGGAAACCCCTTTTACACAGTAAAACAAAAGACCTCTACATCCTCAACCTTATCACTGAACACTACTTTCAACCACTGGGCTAAATCTGGCTCTTGAAAAGAACCCTCTAGAGTGAAGACTAAAGCCATAGGAATCAACCTTGTCCACAGTAACATTTCCAGACCCTCACTCACAAGCAGTCCCATTCCCTCCCTCAGGGTCATGCCATCTGGCTGTCCTACCCTCTTCTTGACTTTGTCATTCAATATTCCACTCTATCTTTTCTAACCGGGGTCCAGACTCAATCCCTTAGATGCACTCTACCTACACTCATCTTTCCAGTTGTGTGTTATCACCAATCTCAAAATCTTGGTTGTCACCCAAGCTATCAGTCCACCAAGTACGTTACTTTCTTTCTTCCACTTCACCACTCTCAAATTCCTAATCCTGGGTCAATTCAGTCACCTGCTAGAGAAAAAACACACAACCACGTGGACTGATCCTGCTATAATATTAAGGTCTTCAAATTTAGTTAAGACACTGAATGCTATCTATGTCATTAATCAGATCCTTCTCCCGTAACGCACACTGCCTTTGTTCCCAAATGTGCAACTCTCCCTCTTCCAGCCCCACCTGGGTAGAATGGGAAAGGAGTTTTATGTTTTCCTTAACCACTTATATTGTGAAAATACTATTTCTTTCATCTACTTTTAACATTTTCTGTCTATCGCTGGCTTTCAATACAAAAGTTTTTCTTTTCATGTGGCCAGATTTACCCATCAGTGCATTTTTCACTTCTTTTATTATTTCTTTGCTTAGAAATTTCTTCCCCTTCAATGATAACAGATAAATACTCTGATTTTCACTTTTCTGTGGGCTAAATTATTTGAATACTTCATTCCAAATGATGTATGGAAAGAGATTTAACTCTGAACTGACCTGTATTCCAAATTGCCAGTTTTCCTAACAACATTAAGTAATTAAGTAAACCACCCCTTGATTTATAAATTTCTTCTTATACATTTCATTTGTCTACAACAAGGTTGATTTCTGGGCTATAATCTATTTACGTAATGTGATTATTGTTTCTTTATAATTTGTAATAAGAATATTCTTTGGTATTCTCATCTCCTGTTCTTCCTGACAATAGTTAGATACATTTTATCAGTTTCCAAGGATATGCCCAGTAGTTTCATGAGTAAGAAATGGTTCCCCAGTCCACTCTCAGCACTCTGTGTTTCTGTTATAGTTGCTGCCTAAACACAATGCTCCTTTCTGCTTTGAGGGATCATCCACATTGGGTGTAGACCCAAAACCTTTCTAAGCATGCTAGAAAACCAGCCTTTCTATATATTTATTCATCTAGAGCAAGATTCATAAAACCTTGATCTTTGCAATTCTCCATGCTTTGTATTTACCTTTTCATCTGTAAAATCTGCTTTATGTAAAATAAAGGTATCTCACACACAATTTTTATTTCATAGGCCAACATATTTTATCAGCTCTAAAGTATTTTTCAAATCTTCCTGTTATCTTTTAACATTCACATAATGTTTATTAACTTTAACTTTTCTTAATATATACTACATTCACATGAATCAAAAAAAATCAAAATGATGTAAAAAGGAACATAACATGTTTGAGAAGTCTCATTTATATATCATCCACATGCAGCTCGCGTTGTCCTTGCTTACTACAGGTCACCACTTTTATTAGTTCGTTGTATGTATATCCTTCTAGTGATTCTTTATGCAAATACACTTAACTGCAAATATAATCTTATTCTTCCTGCCTTCTTACACAAAATATTCAGTTTTGTACCTTATTTTTTTTCACTCATTATATCCTACAGATTTTCCATGTTAGGATATGTTTTATCACTGTTTTTTAAAACTCCATGATATTTCATTGTGTGAATATATACTAGCTTGTGTAACCAAGCCCATAGTTCTAAGAAATTAGATTCTACAAATTTAAGTCTTATTTCTGAAAATAATTTAGTTCAAGAGCAATAACTGTACACAGGAAACTATGTGGTATGATTTCACAAATTTTTATTATATTAATAAATGTAAGTTCTCTTGTATATTTCTTTATCTTTTATCTCAAGTTTACTTTATGATCCTACCTAAAATCTATCAACCATAACAGTCATAAACTTTGAAAGTAGAAGGACAGTTCTCAGGTTGAGAGGTCTCGAATTCTGAAAGCTGCTCAACCTCAATGAAGGTTTCAATGGGTCTGCAAAAATGAAATACAGCTGTACAGGAAGCAAAGCAGTTGTACAATTCAAGAAATGTTCTATTCTACTTGGTGGGATTGGGAAAAGCTTCATGGAGGAAGTAGTCCCTTGGGTTCAATCCTAAATGACAAAGTGCTCAAGAGGCAAATGAAGGCAAGAGAAAACATTCAAGAGGGATCCGAATAAGCAGCAGTTTGAAATAGCAAACCCTGTCAAGAACTCTAAGTAGTTCCACTTCCACCTAGAATGCAGAAAGCCACAAAAGAATGTTTTCCCACCCTAGTGAGAAAAAGCCAGATTTATAAAATCAAAACTTCTCTTGAATCTAATAAAGAATTGAAGTCAGAAGGCAACCAAGTAATTTAATACCAAAGAGGGACAAACTCCTCCAGGGAGAGGCTGTACACACAAACTGTTTTACCTTTGGCAGGTCATCAGAAGAAGTGGCCTCCATACATGTATGTAAGAAAAAAAAATCAGTTAAGAGTTTAACGAATTCTTAAAGACCAAGTATGAACTACTGTGTCAGTTAGGAATGGTTGAGAACCCCAGACACAAGGAGAGTTTACACTCAATTGCAAGTTTTTCTACATGCCTCAACCAGATTCTCACAAGAAAGATTAGAGGTAGGACAGCAAACCAGAGAAAGCCCTTCATCACTGAGGCAAGTGTGTACAAGGTGATGAGTACAGGCCTGAAGCTCTGCCTGCTTCCCCAACCTGTCCCCAACACAAAGCAAAAGCTTAGAGCCACTGGGGGAAGGACAGAAAACCCTCTCACCCCAGGGTCCAGGCAAAAGTCCACTGCTTCAGAGGAGAACAGAAGCAAAATACCTCTCCCAGATGGGGAGAAAACACTCTTAAGCTCCCAGACACAGGCAGAGATACACTGATGCTATGAGAAAGTAGAGGTAAAAAAAAACCCCTCTGCCACTGTGGGGGAGGGGGAGAGGAAAAAGTCTTGGGCAAAGGATCCTGCACCAATACCAACAGAGATGCACTACTACACGGGGGGGAAAGGATATTCCTGCCCAAGACCAACCACAAATGTATGACAGTGTTTGACCACCACAGGGAAGAGAAAGCAGGAAAGCTAAGAAAGTCCTACCATTGATACCCAGGAATGTATAGGGCCTGACAAGGATTGAGTCTGCACCAGAACAGAACAGAACTCTGCCCTGTCCCACAAGCATAGCACTGGGTAACAAGCAACAATAATCTATCACTGGGAGAAAAACAATAACACGAAATCCCTCTGCAAACAGATGTGCAAAGACTATTGAAAGATGAGGGTGATACAGGATCACAGAAAAATCCTGTAGTACCACATGCCACACTCAACACAAGGCAACAGCAGCCAAATGGAGAAATGTGAAGCCTGTGGTACACTGAAGGTAATAATGGCCACAAAATCCAAACCCACCTCATTTCAAGATTAGATTGACTCAACCTCTGACAAAAACAGCCTGAGAGAAGAGGATCACTTGTCTCTCCTATTCTTGTGTACATGATGATGAGCATTAAATCACAAATTATGAAGCATCCACAAAAGCAAGAAGAAATAACCATTTGTCAACAGATAAAGTAATCAACAGAATCAGGACTGATTCATTAATTGAAATTATCAAACATTCTAAAATAACTATGTTAAATGATCTAGTAGAAAAGATGGATAACATGCATAAAAAGATAGAAATTTTCAGCAGTGACATGGAAACTTTAAAAAAGTAAAATAGAAAAGCTAGAAACAACAAAATAAACTTTGTTTACATTAGAGAAGAAAAATTTCTTTGGCAGCCTCAACAGCAGCCTGGACACAGATTAGGAAAGACTCCGTGGACTTAAAGACAGGACAATAGAAATAATACAAAAGGAAACCACAGTTTTAAAAAACTGAAGGAAAAATACAGTTCAGGGCATCCAAGAGCTGTGGAACTATATCAAAATGTATAACATCCATTTAATTGGAGCCCCAGGAGAAGAAAACAAAAATAATAAGATAGAAGAAATACATGAAAAGATAATGGCCAAGAATTTTCCCAAATGAATCTAAGACAACAAACTAGAGAGCAAAAAATCCCAGAGAACCCCAATCATGATAAATACCAAAACACACACACACAAACAAACATACACGAGTATATCATAGTCAAACTGTAGAAAAACAAAGATAAAAATCTCTAAAACAGAGAAAAAAGAAAGACTACATACAAATAACAAAGATTAAAATTTCCTTATCTTCAGAAAATTATACAAGCCAAAGACAATATCTTTCAGGTACTGAAAGGAAAAAGAGCTGAACATAGAATTCTATAACCAGCAAAAATATTTTTGAAAACTGAAGGACGAAAGAAGGAATTTTTTGACAAATAAAATGAGAGAATTCACTGCCTGCAGACACCAGAAATCTTAAAAGATGTTCTTTAGGCAGCAGTGAAAATTCCCAGGTGAAAATTTGGATCTACAAAAAAGAAATGAAGAGCATTAGAAAGAGAAGGTAAAAATAAAAGACTATTTTTTTCATATTTTATTGATTTTAGAAGGTTAAACACAAACTAAAGCAAAAAATGATAATGTAGGGTTAATAACATACATAGAAATAGAATTTATGACAACATAGTATAAAGATGGAAGGTAGACAGTTGTTGAAGTATGCTGTATATAAGGTATTACATGACACATGAAGTAGTATAATATCATTTAAAGAAAAAATGTGATTTTAAAAAATGTGAAAAAAACTATTATAAGTTAAAGATATATATTTTAAACCGCAGAGTAGGGGCTCCCCTGGTGGCGCAGTGGTTAAGAATCCGCCTGCTAATGCAGGAGACACAGGTTTGAGCCCTGGTCTGGGAAGATCCCACATACCGCAGAACAACTAAGCCCATGCGCCACAACTATTGAGCCTGCACTCTAGAGCCCGCAAGCCACAACTACTGAGCCCGTGTGCCACAACTACTGAAGTCCGCGTACCTAGAGCCCATGCTCCCAACAAGAGAAGCCACCACAATGAGAAGCCTGCGCACCACAATGAAGAGTAGCCCCCGCTCACCACAACCAGAGAGAGATAAGCCTGTGTGCAGCAAAGAAGACCCAATGCAGCCAAAAATAAATAAATAAAATAAATAAAATAAACCATAGAGTAGGGGTTCTCAACCAGGAACAATTCTGCCCCCTCAGAGACATGTAGCAAAGTCTAGAAAGTTTTTTGGTCGTCACAACTGGTGGTGGGGAATGGGTGCTACTGTCATCTAGTAGATAGAGACCAGGGATGCTAAAAATCCTGCAATGGACACAGGTATTCCCTCCATGACCCAACAACAAAGAATTATGCAACCAAAAATACGAACAGTGCCAAGGCTAAGCAACCATGACCTAGAGCAACTGCAAAAATATGTGTGTGTGTATAAATACCCAGAATCAGCCAAGAGTTAGATAAAATGAAATTATGAAAAATGATTAATTCAATAGAACGCGAAAAAAATAAACAAAGATTCAAAATTAGAAAACAACTAGCAAGATGGTAGGTTTAAATCCAAACTTTCAATGATTATATTAAATAGAAATTATCTAAACACCCAATTAAAAGGAGGAGATTATCAGATCAAATTTTACAAACAAAATCCAATCGTATGCTATCCACGAGACACTTACTTTATATACAAAGACATAGGTTAAAAGTAAAAGGAGGGAAAGGAAAGACAGCATGGCTGTATTAATATCTGAAAAAGCAGACCTCAGAATAAGGAATATCACCAGTGATAAAGAGGGATACTACTTAACGAAAAAGGATCAATTCATGACAAAACTGTAAGGAGATTAGACAAATCCACAATTACAGTTGTAGACATTAATACTCCTCTGTTATTAATCAACAGAACAAGAAAACAGAAAATCACTAAGCTATAGAAAACCTGAAAATACTATTAACTGACTTGACCTAATTGGATATTTATAGAACATTTTACACAACAAGAACAGAAAATGCATTATTTTCAAGGGTACATGGAACATTCACCAAGAAAGACCATATTCTGGGCCATAAAACAAAACTCAAAATATTTAAAAGAATTTAAATTAAATAATGCATTTTCTCTGACCAAAACAGAATTAAGTTAGAATCAGTAACGGAAAGATAAAGAATTATCAAAGGTTGGAAATTAAACAACACAATTCTAAATAACTCAAAGATTAAAAAGAGAAATTAAAAAACACTTTTAATTGAATTAAAAGTAAAGTGGAACATATCAAAATTTGTGGGATACCACTAAAGCAGTTCTTAGAAAAACTTACAGCATAAAACATAAACTGCTTATATTAGAAAACAAAAGTCTTGCATCAATAATCTCAGCCTCCACCTTAAGTAGAAAAAGAAGAGCAAATTAAACACAAAGGAATTAGAAGGAAGAAATGAAACTAAAAACAAAAAGCAATAGAGAAAATTGATGAAACTGAAATGTAGTTCTTTGAGAATTTCAATAGCGCTGAATAAACTTCTGGCTAGAGAGAGAGAGAGAGAGGGAGGTCACAAATTAACTATACCAAGAATGAAAAGAGGACAGCACTAGAAATTGTACAGATATTAAAAGGATAATACGAGAATATTATGAGCTACTTTATGGCAATAAATTCTACAACTTTGATGAAACGTACCAAGTCCTTGGAAGTCTGAATACAAACTACCAAGTTCACTCAAGAAATTAAAAAACAACAGCTCTTAATATATTAAGAAAATTTAATTCATAATTTAAAATCTTCCCACGAAGAAAGTTCCATGACAAATGGCTTCCTTGGTAAATTCCACCAACATCTAAGGAAGAAATCATAACAGTAATACATAAATTTTCCAGAAATAAATGAAAACACTTCCCAATTCATCTTAGGAGGACAGCATAACTCTGATGTAAAAGTCAGACCAAAAAAACTGTAAGAAAAATAAATTACAGACCAATATCCTTTCATGAACATAGACACAAAATATCTTAACCAAATATTAGAAAAATGAATCTAGCAATATACAAAAAGGAATATATATCATGACCAAATAGCATTTATCCCAGGAATGCAATATTAGTTCAATATGAAAAAAAAATCCATCAATGTAATTCAACATATCAATAGACTAAAATATAAGCGATCATCTTCACAGATGCAAAAGAAATTCAGGAAAAACCCACAACCATTCATGATTCAAAACTCAGAAAACTAGGAACAGAAGGGAACGTCCTCAGCCTAAGACATGAATTTACAACAAATCTAAAGCTAATATCATACATAATCATGAAAGACTAATTGCTTTCCATCTAAGATCAGGAACAAGGCAAGAACATCTGTTCTCACCGCTCCTATTCAACAATGCACTGTACTGTCAGTACAATGCAAGAAAATGAAATAAAAGCCTAGAGATGAAAAAAAAAAACAAAAAGAAACAAAACTGTCTTTTGTCCACAAGTGACAGGACTGTCTATATAGAAAATCCCAAAGAATCTACTACTGAAACTAAATTTGCTTTGAATTTGGCAAAATTGCAGGATACAGAGTCAACGTACAAAATTCAACTGTATTTCTATATGGCAGCAATTAATAATTAGAAATAAATTGACAAAACAGTAGCAATTACATTAGCATCAAAAAAGAAAGATACAGGATAAATATAACAAAATAAATGAAAAATTCCTGTGCTCAAAAATACAAAACACCAAGTGAGAAATCAAAGACCTCAATAAATGGAAGTATACTGTTTTCAAAGATCAGATTAATCAGTGTTAATATATCAATTCTCCTCAAATTAGTGTATAGATTTAACATAAATCACAGTTAAAATCCCACCAGGAGGGACTTCCCTGGTGGCCCAGTGGATAAGAATCCGCCTGCCAATGCAGGGTTCGAGCCCTGGTCCGGGAAGATCCCACATGCCGCGGAACAACTAAGCCCGTGCATCACAACTACTGAGCCTGTGCTCTAGAGCCGGCGAGCCACAACTACTGAAGCCCCTGCACCTAGAGCCCGTGCTCCATAACAAGAGAAGCCACCGCAATGAGAAGCCCATGCACCACAAAGAAGCCACAACTAGAGAAAGCCCACACAGCAACAAAGACACAACGCAGCCAAAAATAAATAAATAAAAAGAAAAAATCCTACAAGGATTTTTAAAATAAAAACTGGTTAGCTGATTCTAAAATTTATATGGAAATGCACAGAACCTATAATACTAAAAATAATTCTAAAAACAAAGAACGCTGGAAATTTTATACTACCTGATTTCAATACTTTCCTTTTTTTTTTTAATGAAGATCTTTTTATTTTTGACCTGCAATTTTTTTTTTTTTTGGCTGCGCCATGCTTTATGCTGGATCTTTGTTCCCCCACCAGGCATTGAACCCATGCCCCCTGCAGCGGGAGCACAGAGTCTTAACCACTGGACTGCCACGGAAGTCCCTCAATACTTCCTATAGAGCTATAGTCATCAAGACATTATAATTCTGGTATAAGGATAAACACACACATCAATGGAACAGAAGAGACAGTCCAGAAATATATCTGTTATGGTCAATTGATTTTATTTGCAACAGAAGTACCATAGTAATTCAATGGAAAAAGAACTGTCTTTATAACAACTAGTGCTAGAACAAATGACAATCCATACGGGGGGAAAAAAAAGAACTTCAACCCACACCTCACATCTTATATAAAAATTAATAGACCTAGAGACTTCTCTGGTGGGCCAGTGGGTAAGACTTTGAGCTCCCAATGCAGTGGGCCCGGTTCGATCCCTGGTCGGGAAACTAGATCCTACATGCATGCCGCAACTAAGAGTCCGCATGCCACAACTAAAGATCCTGCATGCTGCAACTAAAAGATCCCACATGCCACAACTAAGACCCGGTGCAGCCAAGATAAACAAATAAATATTTTTTAAAAATTAATAAACTTAAATATTTTAAAATACAAAACTATAAAATTTCTAAAGGAAAACATAGGAGAAAATTTGGGGGATGTTAGGTTAGCCCAGAGGTTGGCAAACTTTTTCTGTAAACGGTCAGACAGTAAATATTTTAGGCTTTATGGGCTACGTCATCTCTGCTGCAAAGACTTAACTCTGTCCTGTAACATGAAAGCAGCTATAGAGAACATGGAAACAATCAGGCATAGCTATGTTCCAATGAAACTTTATTTACAAAAACAAGCAGTGGGCTGAATCAGCTGTAGTTTGCCAACACCTGAGTGAGGCAGTTTTTAGATATGAAACAAAAAGCATGGACCATAAAAGAAAAAATTGAGATATTGCACTTAAAATTTCAAACTTCTGTTCTTCCATAGACAGTGTTATGAAAATGTAAAGACAAGCCACAAACTTGGAGAAAATATCTGGAAGACAAATATCTGATAACTTGTTTCCGGAATATAAAAGAAATCTTCAGTATAATAAGAAGAAAATAAACAGTCCAGTAAAAACAATGGGCAAAGTTTTTGGACAATGCAAAAATGACAACTCTAACAAGCAGCCTGCTGATATGGTGCATGTGTTTAATCTTTCCTACTGGCCTTTAGGCTCCTGTCTGAATGGAACACCCAACATTCTGCCTTACACAAGAAGATAACCAACAAATAAAATAAAACCGTCAGAGCAGTTTTTAAGCTAAGTTGTAGACTAGTTAATACATGTACCTGTATAAAAAGTAAATTGTACTGACAGGCTATGGTGAATAGAAAGTCCCCCCTAGTCATCCAGCTCCGTTCCCTTGCTTACTGTCTATTCATTTGTATTCTATACATTAAAAAAGCATTTATATGTATTTTTAATGAAAGTGATGGCATACTATACAGCTTCTCATCCTGATTTTTTTAACTTAATGTGTTTTAGAACTTACTTCATATCATTCCTTATAGAATTTCCTCCTGCTCTTTTTTTTTAACAATTTCATGATATTCTATCATATGAATACATCATGATTTGTTAAACCAGTTCCTCATTGACAGACTCATATGTTGTTTCCAGTATTTTTCCATTACTGACAATGCTCTAAAGAATATCTGTGTACTCATGAAGTGGAATTACTTTCTGAGTCAAAGGGTATCTGAATTTTAAATTATGGTACCCTTCACTAGAACTGTGCTCCACAAAGTTTATCAGGGCTTAAAAAATATATATGAACATGTGTCAGTAAACCTTCCAGAGAAACTAAGATTTTCAGCTCTAAGTAATCCAAGATACTTGTTAAGCCAAGATAAATTTAGAGTGAGTGACAATGACAAGAGTGAAACTTAGCATGGCCCCTCATTATCCCCAATTTTTTCTACTAAATTAAGGTAATAATTTTTATTTAATATGTATAATCTAATTTCTAAGAGGACTTGAATTGGTTACAAGTTAAGACACAAGGTAAAGAGGATTAATCACAATAAAACTTTGTAAATAAAATTAAAAATTAAGATACTGTAGTAGTTAGTTGGTATGGCCACATAATAGCCTCCAAAGATGGCTGCCATCAAGTCCTTCCCTCTCTCTGTACACGTCACTCCACCCATGAGGATATGATGTTTATACCCCAGTTCCTTGAATCTTGGCTGGCCCTGTGACTTGCTTTGACCAACAGTGACCAAAAGTGACATTCTGAAGCTCCACAGACCAGGAGGACGGACAGTTTCCCCTTTCTCCCTCTTGGAAGCGAGAGGCCATGTAAGAAATCTGAATACCCTGAAATTATCATGCTGGTGAGAGGCCATGTGGAGGCACGCCAAAGTGCCAGACATGTGAGTGAAGCCTCCTTCCAGCCCAGCTACCAGCTGAGTGAATGCACCCAGCTGATGCCACACAGAGCAGAAGAATCCCCTAGCCAAGCCCTGACCAAATTCCTGACCCACAGAACTGTAAAAATAATAAATCAATGCCATTTTAAGCCACTAAGTTTGGGAGTGATTTGTTAAATGACAATAGGCAACTGAAACAGACACTATCAAATTCATAATATCAGCAAATTATAAACAATGAGTGTCAAATTGGGGTCCATGTTTCCAGGGTTGTAAGTTTTCATCTCTGATAAGAAGAAAACATGTAAATTTTGTATCTGAACTGTATGTACTTGAAAAAAGAACAATGAACCTAGTGGCCTATAGTTTCAAACATAATTTTAGAAAATGCACATCATTCAAATGATGTTGCTTATAGATATATTTATAGACAGACGGCATATCATTAAATCAAAATCAGTACAGGCATTTTCATGTTGGGGGAGACTGAGGTGACATGATCTTGATACTTTTGTTCTCTGAAGACCTAATACGAGAAATGAGATGAATACATAATTAAAATATTCATTAAACTATCTTCTCATATCTGATACTTTAAGTGAGCTTTTGATAGACACTAAATAGCTGTCAGTTTGTGATTAAATCTCCTAATAAGAATATACAGAATACTCTATAAGATTGGTTAAGGTTAGAGTCATACACATTAATAGCCCAAAAATCTACCTTTCCCCTAGAACAGCTCCCACTGAGATCAAAAATATTCTTTAATGCTATATCCCATGAAAATGCCTCAGTCCATACCTTATTTAACCTTAAACAGCATCTGCATAAATAACCATTCCCTTTCAGTCACTAAGTACAGCACACACTCAAAGCCTAGGGAGTTAAGTTCCACCTCCTTGAGGGAGGGAAGTGTCTGCATAAATTACCTGGAGCTCTTCTGTATGGGATAAATAAGTGGGGGACACTTACTTATTCAATCATTTAGGGTTATAATCCAATACTGTGTTATTTATTTTGTTATTCAAACTGATCCAGCTTTGGTCATTTGTTGCTCTTTCAGGTTGCCTCCTGTATCCTTTTGCCAAGCCCCATCCTTTTGGCTTTTGAGTATTTTCTTACCTTCTAGCTCTACAAAATGTTCCAGGTTCATCTTGCATATTCCCTGCGCCAGTCCTAGAATCAACTATTTTCCAAGAAGCTTACTTTTTTTCATTGGAAAATGGTATCAAATCAAAATCTTGGTGCTAGGTGTGCATAATGCTACTGGGGTGTCATTGCTTCTAGGCCCTTTTAGCAGACAGAGCTAGGAAATATATGTCTGTATACTTGGCCATATATACATACATATCTATAATTGTTTCTGTATCCATATCTACATTAACCTAAACGTGAGTTCATCCTGATTTCTCTAACTCTAATCTAGTACCATGTGATTTGTTCTAGCCTTCCCCTTGCCATGGTTGTCTGTAACCTCACTCACCAAAAGTGAGAAACCTGGCTCCCACAATTCACTGTCCATTTACTTATTTTAATACCAGTATACATGTACAATGGTTTCAGATTTGTTAGCCCACACTCTCCTGAATTTTTTTAATCATTATATAAGTTTTAGGTGTATCTCCTGAATTTTTGTCCTACTTTTTTAGCCATTCCTTCTAAAAGTCTTATTAGAAGAATCCTCATTTTAGATGTGTGTGTTCTAAGATCTTTCACCTAAATCTCTTCTCTCTCTGTACCTTCTACCAGGGTGATCTTTCACATCCATGATTTTAGTTACCTTCCAAATGCTGATACTTTCCAAATCAGTATCTCCAGCCCAGATGTCTCTCCTAAACTTCAAACCCATTTATCTAACTATCTACCCGATCTCAACTTCGGTGTCCCATAGGCACCTCAAACTGAACTCATCATCCTTCCTTAGTCTTCTCCTCCATGGTTCCTCTAATGAATGGCACCATCATCAACTACCTATTGCACAAGCCAGAGATTTAGGGATCATGTCTGTCTTCTTCCCTCTACATTTTCCTAATATCCAACCACCAAAGCCTACCACGAAAGCCTAAATCTTTCGCAAGTCCTTCTACTTCTCTCCATCCCATGACCCTACCACAGCCAGCCCAACATCACCTCTAACCTAGAAATATTTATTGTTATAACAAATGAATAAATAAGACAACTCTCTAACTGATCTTACTACCTTCAATTATACTGGCTCTAATTTGATATTTTCCACACCATAACCTGACTGATCTATCTAAAAAACAAACCAGATCATATCACTTTTTCATGATTAAAATCTGTTAATAGTTCCCCACTTCTCAAAATAAAGCCCAAGTGCTTCGATATTATTTTCAAGATTTTGTGTGATACTGTCCCTAGTTACCTCTCTGGTGTCATCTGTTCCTTTGTCTCACTTTGTATTGCCTGCAATCAACTAATCTGAAATCTTCTCAATTTCTTTCTCCTGTCTTATCTCAGATGTTCCTTCTTCAGAAAGCCATCTCTGCCTCTCCACCAAATCTGGGTTAAGTGCTCCTGCTCTATTCTGACATTCTATCACGTAGTCTATCCACTGGAGCATCCACTGCACTGCATTGTAACTACCCGGTTATTTCTTGTATTGGTTGCCAGGCTGCAGGCTCCATCAGGGCAAAAAAATCACATTACCTTGTTTTTCACTGCACCCTCAGCCTAGCTCTCTGCCTAATACATAGTAGGAACACAGTAAACGCTTAAAATAAATAACTTTGAATTTCTATTTTTGTTATTTCTGTACCTTAGATGTAATGACTATATTACAGGTAATCAAAATGAAGTATTTTCTGTATGTACAAAGTTTAATATCAATCTGTTAAATCAAGTTTACTAATTATCTTATTCTACAGAGTATTTCCTTGGACATTTTTTTTTCAGAAAAAGTACAAAGCTAGTGTAATTTCTGAAACGATGTCTGTCTTGAAATCTCTCTTTTGCCTTTTTATGTAAATGTCAGTGTGGTAAGGTATAAACCTCTGAGGATAAATCCTTTTCCCTCATAACACTGTAGATACTGTAGTAGCTACCAAACTCTAAAACAGGAATCAATACTATTTGGTAATTAAATTTTCACTAGTCCTCAGTACAATCAAAAAAGATGACAGTGTTGTTGGTGGGAATGTAAAGTGGTGCAGCCACTAGGGAAAACAGTACGGAGGTTCCTCAAAACACTAAAAATAGAGTTGCCGGGCCTCCCTGGTGGCGCAGTGGTTGAGAGTCCGCCTGCCGATGCAGGGGATACGGGTTCGTGCCCCGGTCTGGGAGGATCCCATATGCCGCGGAGCGGCTGGGCCCGTGAGCCATGGCCGCTGGGCCTGCGCGTCCGGAGCCTGTGCTCCGCAACGGCAGAGGCCACAACAGTGAGAGGCCCGCATACCGCAAAAAGAAAAAAAAAAAAAAAAATAGAGTTGCCATATGATCCAACAATCCCACTCCT
Source organism: Mesoplodon bidens (assembly GCF_964165515.1). Lineage (NCBI taxonomy): Eukaryota > Metazoa > Chordata > Mammalia > Artiodactyla > Ziphiidae > Mesoplodon > Mesoplodon bidens. Next base: position 70,089,427 of record NC_138170.1, read on the forward strand.
GGGCATATATCCGGACAACACTATAATTAGAAAAGATAGATGCACCCCCTATGTTCATAGAAGCACTATTTACAAGCCAAGACATGGAAACAACCTAAATGTCCATCGACAGATGATGAATGGATAAGTAAGATGTGGTATATACATATAATGGAATACTACTCAGCCACAAAAAACAATGAAATAATGCCATTATGGACAGACCTAGAGATTATCATACTAAGTGAAGTAAGTCAGACAAATACCATATGATATCACTTATCTGTGAAATCTAAAATATGACACAAATGAACTTATATATGAAACAGAAACAGACTCACAGATATAGAGAACAAACTTGTGGTTGCCAAGAGGGAGGGGTTTTGGGGAGAAAAGAACTGGGAGTTTGAGATTAGCAGATGCAAACTATTATATATAGAATGGATAAACAACAAGGCCCTACTGTATAGCACAGGGAACTATATTCAATATCCTATAATAAACCATAATGGTAAAGAAAAAAAAAGATGAGTGTTGTTCAACTCAAAACAAAAATTACTCAATTATTTTATATTTTATACACTTGTTTAGCTAAAAAAAAAAAGTTTGATAATTTGTTAATCACTCAGATTTTCTATTAGCATTTTATTAGTCCATATATTCCATAAAAGGTCTTGAATCCTCTCATCTAGTATTTTTCATGAAGTAGAAGACTAGATTCCAACCTGATTATCTTCCCTTTGAAAATCATTTGATTTTCCTCTCCAAAAGCTTGGAGAATTTTCTCTTATTCTTGAACATCAGAAATGTGACTAGTATAATCACTCATCTTGTTTGCTATTTGGTGAGTTCTATAAAAAGTACAAGTCTTCAGTTTAGCAACATTTTCAATACTTTCTTTGAGAATTTCTTGATCATGTATACGTCATCTCTGTTCTTTCCTACTAGAACACCCAATTTATGTATACCAGATCTCCTGGATCTATCTACCGTGCCTATTATCTCCAGCTCTATCTTTCCGTAATTCTGGTACATCATTTGAACTAGTCTTCTAATTCACTAATGTGATTTTCTGGAGTATTCAATCTACTTTTCACTATTATGAGTTATTTTAGTTCAATATTAATGATTTTGTTTTCCATAAACTTTTTCCTGTTCTCAGAATTCCCTTTGTTCACAACAATCAAATCTCAGTCTAAGAATTTGAATTTTTTACATCTCATGCAGTGCCATAACTATTTCTCAGAGAGCCATCTGCTATGAAAATTCAAATTATGTCCAGAATCAGAAACTGAGAAAGGCTCTCTCAAGAATTCTTTAGATCAGTGTTAAAACCTTTTTCCAAAAATGTCCCCCTATGTCAACCCTGGAAACCCAAAACCAGCTGAGTCCATAACCTCTTCTCCGCCTGCAAAGAGTAGCCTCCGTAATAGCTTTAATCTAGTCAGTGGACTGGCCCTCTGTGTCGGCTGAGATAAGGTTCAGTTGCACATGAACAAATACATGTGGTTTATAGAAAAGAGAGGTTTATTTTTCTCTCACATAAGAGATCTGGAGGTAGGCAGGTCAGGATAGATTGGCAGCTGTATCGTCACCAAGGACCCCCACTCATTCTATCTTTTCACTCTGCCGGCCTTACCCCACAGCATCTATGCTCAAAGTCATCTCATGGTCAAAAGATGATGGCTGCAACTCCAGAAATTTCATCTCCGTCCTAGGCAGAAGGAGGAAGGGACAAGAGCTCCTTCTGAGGCTTCCCAGATGAGTCCATGTCCTTTAAAGAGCTTTCCTAGAAGTGCTACCCAAGTTTTCTGTTTACATCTATTGAGAAATAATGTTTTATAGTTGGACTTAGAGATCTTCCCACAATACTGTAGATATGTTACTAAGAATGAAAGGAAGAATAGATACTGGTTTGACAACCAGCACTCTGGACTCCACCATTTTCCTCCCTCTCCTGAACAAGTTCTTGGATTGCCAATTGTCCCTCTTAATCATGACATTCAGAATTAAAGTCAAACAACAGTTGTTACATGTATTTTTACTAGGGTAGAATAATTAATTCTTCCTGTAGTCAGAATATAATGCTTCAATTAATGCATTTGAAGGCTTCCCAAATTTTCCCATCAGTCATATCAAACTTCTGTCTAAAATGCACTTTTTTTTACATCTTTATTGGAATATAATTGCTTTACAATAGTGTGTTAGTTTCTGCTGTATAACAAAGTGAATCAGTTATACATATACATATGTTCCCATATCTCTTCCCTCTTGCGTCTCCCTCCCTCCCACCCTCCCTATCCCACCCCTCTAGGTGGTCACAAAGCATGGAGCTGATCACCCTGTGCTATGCGGCTGCTTCCCACTAGCTATCTATTTTACGTTTGGTAGTGTATATATGTCCATGCCACTCTCTCACCTCGTCACAGCTTACCCTTCCCCCTCCCCATATCCTCAAGTCCATTCTCTAGTAGGTCTGTCTTTACTCCCGTCTTACCCCTAGGTTCTTCATGACATTTTTTTTTCTTAGATTCCATATGTATGTATTAGCATACGGTATTTGTCTTTCTCTTTCTGACTTACTTCACTCTGTATGACAGACTCTAGGTCCATCCACCTCACTACAAATAACTCAATTTTGTTTCTTTTTATGGCTGAGTAATATTCCATTGTATATATGTGCCACATCTTCTTTATCCATTCATCTGATGATGGACACTTAGGTTGCTTCCATCTCCTGGCTATTGTAAATAGAGCTGCAGTGAACATTTTGGTACATGACTCTTTTTGAATTATGGTTTTCTCAGGGTATATGCCCAGTAGTGGGATTGCTGGGCCATATGGTAGTTCTATTTGTAGTTTTTTATGGAACCTCCATACTGTTCTCCATAGTGGCTGTACCAATTCACATTCCCACCAGCAGTGCAAGACTGTTCCCTTTTCTCCACACCCTCTCCAGCATTTATTGTTTCTAGATTTTTTGATGATGGCCATTCTGACTGGTGTGAGGTATTACCTCATTGTAGTTTTGATTTACATTTCTCTAATGATTAATGATGTTGAGCATTCTTTCATGTGTTTGTTGGCAATCTGTATATCTTCTTTGGAGAAATGTCTATTTAGGTCTTCTGCCCATAAAATGCACACTTTTTTTAAAACTACACCAAAATGGGATGTCTCCATCTGGTATTTGTGCAACTGACTTTCAAAGAACTCTTAACTGAGCATCTTCAGTGTGACACTGTGGTCAACCTAAAGACACAAAAAGACACTGAAAGACTTTTTGTATCAAGTAGCTAAGGAGACAGAGCATATAAATAGATGAACAAGGATGTAAGACATCATGAGAATCCTTCCAGACAAAGAAAAGAGAAAATAAGTACCATAGAAATGTAGAGTTGGGAGAAAAGTTTAAGAGTGAAATGGAATGAGGTAAAAGGTTAGAAGAGAATGAAAGAAAACACCTGACAATGTTTGTAAGAAAGGGGTAAGAAACTAGTAAAGAAGAGAGGCTAGAGAAGAAAACAGGACTCTCCATTAAAACAGAACAACCTCCTCTCCAATCCTGCATCCCACCTCCATATTCCAGTTCTCACAGATCTTACTCCTCTACAAACCTATGTCTGCAAAATCTATGTTCATGGCCTCTTCCACCTTACCTTCCATTTATTCCTTAACCCACTACAGTCTGGTTTTAGCCCCACCACTCCACTGAAGCTCCTCCTGTTTTGGTCAAATCTCAATCGCCAAATCACTACTTAGCCCTTATTAACCCTTTGGTAGTCTGCCATTGTTGACCACTCCCTTACTTCTCTGGTTTCCGTGACATTACTTTTGGTGCACCTCTTACTCTTCCTGCCAGTCTTCCCTCCCTTCCTGTGCTGTTGCTACTTCTACACACCTCTTAAATGGCAGTGGTCATTGTGTCTCAAAATCTATGTATTCTTCCTCAGCAATCTTACCCAGGAGCATGAGATCTACCACCATTATCACCTATACATGACTTCCAAATCTTGCTCAAGCCCAAAACATTTAAGTTCCAAATCCATATATCCATTAGTCTAACAGACAACACTTCTCCACCTGATTGTCTTACAAGCACCTCAATTTCAACAGGTCCAAGGGAGAGAGTAGAATCCTCCACCACCAACCCCCAAAACTGCCTTTACTCTTGAATTTGCTACCACAGTTTCCGGCAATATTACCTCTTCACTCAACCAAACAAGAAACCTAGAAATATTCTAGATTCCCACTTCTCTTTCATTCCCACACCCAGTTTGCCTTATTAATTCTATATTTTAAACATCTCTTGTTATTTGTTTCCTCAGCTCTATCCTTACTGCTACTATCTTAGTTCAAGATCTCATTATAGGGCTTCCCCTGGTGGCACAGTGGTTAAGAATCTGCCTGCCAATGCAGGGGGCACGGGTTCAAGCCCTGGTCCGGGAAGATCCCACATGCCTGGAAGCAACTAAGCCCATGCACCACAACTAATGAGCCTGCGCTCTAGAGCCCGCGAGCCACAACTACTGAAGCCCGCACGCTGAGAGCCCGAGCTCCGCAACAAGAGAAGCCACCGCAATGAGAGGCCCGTGCACCACAACAAAGAGTAGCCCACGCTCGCCGCAACCAGAGGAAGCCCACACGCAGCCAAAAATAAATAAATTTAAAAAAAAAAGATCTCATTATATCACTGGATCACCAGAAAGAGCCAGTTCTCTCTGCAACCAATCATGCACTGCTCTTTTTTTTTTTTTTTTTACTTCTTTATTTGTTTATTTTTGGCTGTGTTGGGTCTTCGTTGCTGCATGCAGGCTTTCTCTAGTTACTCTTTGTTGCGGTCCCGGGCTTCTCATTGTGGTGGCTTCTCTTGTTGTGGAGTACAGGCTCTGGGTGCACAGGCTTCAGCAGTTATCGCTTGTGGGCTCTAGAGCGCAGGCTCAGTAGTTGTGGCGCATGGGCTTAGCTGCTCCGCAGCATGTGGGATCTCCTTCCCCGACCAGGGCTCGAACCTACGTCCCCTGCCCTGGCAGGAGGATTCTTAACCACTGCACCACCAGGGAGCCCCATGCACTTGTTCTAATCCATCCTCCACTGGCACCAAAAAGATTATTACATTTCAACAACCATATTTTTCATTCCCCAGATCTCTAATTGACTCTTCCTAATAAATGCCTACCCTTGTTTTATAACCACTTGTTAAGAATATAATAAATTCCCTATGTCTCTAAAATTATTGGCTACACTAATTTTAGAACTCTGTTCTAGTCACTTTTTTTTTTTTTTTTTTTTTTTTTTTTTTGCGGTACGCGGGCCTCTCCCCGCTGTGGCTTCTCCCGCTGCGGAGCACAGGCTCCGGACGCGCAGGCTCAGTGGCCACGGCTCACGGGCCTAGCTGCTCCGCGGCCCGTGGGATCCTCCCGGACCAGGGCACGAACCCGTGTCCCCTGCATCGGTAGGCAGACTCCCAACCACTGCACCACCAGGGAAGCCCTCTAGTCACTTTTTACTTGACATTAAGCTCTTCTGTTTGTTGATTCTGTACCATGGTGTCAACTTTCCTGAAACATTTGGAGATTCTTTTTATTTGGGATTCTCTGACATTCTGCTGGCTTCTTTGGGTATACCTCATTCAGAAAGCAATACTCGGGCTTCCCTGGTGGCGCAGTGGTTGAGAGTCCGCCTGCCGATGCAGGGGACACGGGTTCGTGCCCCAGTCTGGGAGGATCCCACATGCCGCGGAGCGGCTGGGCCCGTGAGCCATGGCCGCTGAGCCTGCGCGTCCGGAGCCTGTGCTCCGCAACGGGAGAGGCCCCAACAGTGAGAGGCCCGCATACCACAAAAAAAAAAAAAGAAAGAAAAAGAAAGCAATACTCATTTCATACTGCTTTCAACAGGAGTAGAGGAGGAGCCGAACATGCCACCAGGTGTGGGGCCTCAGTGCCTGGTCTTCTAAGTGTGAGTATAACCAGTTACCCTGGGTGCTTCCTCATCTCACAGACCCAGGTTGCTACATGCAGTTCTCACATGGAAACAGACCTTCCGCTTGGTCCAAATTGGTGTTAGAATGTACAGAGTTTGGAGCTGCTGGACGGCTCATGCACAGTAATGCTAGCGAATCACCCTACTGATTATTCTGGGACCCGTTCTGCTTCCAGTTTCCCCTATCTCTGGATATAATCATTACCCATAGGACCTCCTATCTATTTTCAAAAATTCTTCACACTTTCTGATTTACAGAGAATTCTCCTTCTTATTTCTATAGATGACTACATATATATCTTTCTATTATTCCTACTGATTTGGTGAAAGAAAGCAGAAAGGTAGTCAGTATTCAGTCTGACTTCTTGAAATTGGCCAGAATAAGTTTTGTTTTGTTTTTAATGAAAATCACATCATGAATCTGTCCCTTTCCCAGCTTAAAATGCTTTGTTGGCTCCAGACTTCCTACAGATAGACTCTAAATGCCTTAGTACCACATTCAAAGTCCTCCACGAAATGACTGATGACTCCCTATATCTCCCCATTTCCCCATGCAGTACCCCTTGTGATCCAGCTATACCTATTTATGATTGGTCATACAAAACACGCTTTTACAGAACTTCATACCTTTGCATTCATCATTCCTTTTGTCTCTAATGCTCCCTCCCCCAGCTTCTTTTTAGTCTTCTAGGCATCCTTTAAAACACATCTTCAAAAGAGATTGCACATCAAGGTATTAATAGTGATTGTTTTCCTGATTTTTGCTTTTCTATATTCCTAATATTTTTTACATTAAGAATCTACTACTTTTACAATGACACAAATAAATGGAAAGATATCCTGTGTTCAGGTACTGGAAGAATTACTATTGTTAAAATGTCCATACTACCCAATGCAATCTACAGATTCAGTTCAATCCCTATTAAGACACCCAGGGCATTTTTCATAGACATAGAACAGATAATTCTATAATTTGTATGGAGCCACAAAAGACCACTAATAGCCAATAAAATCTTGAGAAAGAAGAACAAAGCTGGAAGTATCATGCTTCCTGATTTCAATCTACACTACAAAGCAAGAGTAATCAAAACAGTATGGTGGTGACACAAAAACAGACAAATAGATCAATGGAACACAACAGAGATAACAGAAATAGACACATGCTTATATAGTCAATTAATCTACAACAAAGGAGAAACGAATATACAATGGAGAAAAGACAGTCTCTTCAATAAATGGTGTTAGGAAAACCTGAAGTAATGATACAAAATGAAACTTATTTACAAAATAGAAACAGACTTACAGACACAGAAAACAAACTTATGGTTACCAAAGGGGAAATGAGGAGGGAGGGATAAATCAGGAACTTGGGATTAACATATACACACTACTGTATATAAGATAGATAACCAACAAGGACCTACTGCATAGCACAGGGAACTTTACTCAGCATTCTGTAATAACCTACATGAGAAAAGAATCTGAAGAAGAATGAATATGTGTCTATGTATAACTGAATCACTTTGCTGTATGCTTGAAACTAATACAACATTGTAAATCAACTCTACTCCAATAAAATTTTAAAAGAAAGTATAAATACTTTATTGAGGAGAAAAAAGTGTTTTTTTCTTTTTATCATTCTAAAACTCTGGCCAGGGGTCCCCTTCTCTGTAAACCCTTATTTGACTAACCAAAAAAAGATTCCCTTCCTCTTTGTGCCATCACCCTGCCATATTACATCCCTTTTTTATTATACTGTATTGAATGTTTTTCTTCCCCTACTAGATTGTAACCTTCTTAAGGACAGCATCTATGTCTTCTAGATCTTTCTCTTGCCAGAATCTAAAAGAACCTGAAACCTTGAACATGCCTAATAAATGTTTGATGGATAAATGAATGAACAACATAACTGAAGGAATTAGGAAAGGGCAGTTTCACGATCAAATGAATAGGTCTTGGAAAGTCATTTAACTTTTCCTCCAAGGAAAAGAAAGGAGAAAAGTGTACAAAGACGTTTAGAGGTAGTGAGGAAGGTATAATAATTATGCAATCATTTTCAATCAGAAAAGGTTTTAAGAAAGCATCACATCCAAGCCCTCATGTTACAGATTAAAGAATTGCTTCTGAGAGAGGTAAAGTGTCTGCTCAAGCCCATAACTTCTAACAGAACATGGATTAGAACCCAAGTCTTCTAGTTCCCATTACAGGGACTTTCCTGGTGGCACAGTGGTTAAGAATCCGCCTTCCCATTCTGGGGACACGGGATCAATCCCTGGTCTGGGAAGATCCCACATGCCATGGAGCAACTAAGACTGTGCACCACAACTACTGAGCCTGCGCTCTAGAGCCCGCGAGCCACAACTACTGAGCCCACGTGCCACAACTACTGAAGCCCGTACACCTATAGCCCATGCTCCGCAACAAGAGAAGCCACTGCAATGAGAAGTCTGTGCATCACAATGAAGAGTAGCCCCCGCTCGCCGCAACTAGAGAAAGCCCACGTGCAGCAACGAAGACCCAATGCAGCCAAAAATAAATAAATAAATAAATAAATTTATAATTCCCATTACAAAGTTCATTCAATTTTACTGGCTTATCCTATTACTGTTCACATCATGTAAGGCTTTGATTAGGGTAATACCATCTTAACAGGTCAGCACTGCTTGAAAATGAAAGTTCTCCCAACATGCACTATCACGTAAATTTTAGTCTATTAACATTCAGCTAGGGTTTCCCTTTGAATAAGACTTGTCTTACGGGCAGCTACTAGTGATCAAGCTAGGGAAGGAAAGGTGGAAAGAATTCATTCAGGCCGTAGATTTCTTTCTTTAATTGAAGTATAGCTGATTTACAGTGTTGTGTTAGTTTCTGGTGTGCAGCAAAATGATTCAAATATATTGATTTTATTAGGTGACCAAGTAACAAACACAGATATAAGACTTGCTCTTTTTGTGGATACATTCTATAATTTCATTAGACACCATAGCAAACTAAAAACATAAAAAGTCATATCAACATTGAAAGCAAGGTAAATTTCCCAAACCTGCATATTTCTGGGCTTACAAGGAAGGAAAGGGGATTTTTGTCAGTAGTTTGTTTTGTTTTGTTTTTTGATAATGGGTTGCTCCTTCACCCCTATTTTAGAAACAAAAAGTTACCAAAGATAGTTTTCAACTGAGCAGTCCATCACGGCCACTCTTAGTAGTCTTGCACTATAACACTCAGGGAGCTGTAAGATCATTTTTTATTATGAGTCTTTAACACTGCTGAGATGAGGCTATAAAGAAATTTGATATATAAGAAATGCCTATAGGACTTTGGCTGCATAGCAATCAACCCCTTTTAAAAGATATCCTCTATTTAAAATATTCATAAATATATTTTCTTTTCCTTACTTTTCTACCTCAAGACATTTCTCAGTTCCTCCTTTCCTTACCAGCGCTGAAGAGATTTGCAAAGGTCCTATATATCCAAGTCTAAACACATGTGGACTCTGGACTTTGCTATTTTAAAGGAAGTACTGAACAAAGTAAAAGCAAAGTGCAAAGTAACTTATCTTGAGACGGAGTAACTGGAACGCCACTGCATGTTGTTATGTTTAATCTGCATATAGATGATAAACTAGTGGAAAGTAGCTATGTGAAAACAAAAGCTAGATTAAGAATAATGGGCCTCGGGGCTTCCCTGGTGGTGCAGTGGTTAAGAATCCACCTGCCAGTGCCGGAGACACGGGTTCAAGCCCTGGTCCGGGAAGATCCCACATACCACGGAGCAACTAAGCCCATGAGCAACAACTACTGAGCCTTCGCTCTAGACCCTGCAAGCCACAACTACTGAGCCCATGCACCACAACTACTGAAGCCCGCGTGCCTACAGCCCGTGCTCCGCAACAAGAGAAGCCACCACAATGAGAAGTCCGCGCACTGCAACGAAGAGTAGCCTCTGCTTGCCACAACTAAAAGAAAGCCCGCGAGCAGCAACGAACACCCAACGCAGCCAAAAATAAATAAATTAATTAAAACAAATAAATAATGGGCCTTAGTAGGAAAAAGAATCAATAAGCCATCAGAGAGACAAAATGGACAAAAGCCAAAAATCTGAAACACAGACCAAGGGCCATATTATTGCAAAAGTAAAGTATAAGAAACAGGTTTTCTGCTCAGATGAGTCTTTATTTCCCAAAATAAATACCCTGATCAGCTAGAAATTCCACTGCGTTAGTCACAATAAAGATTCTCACTACAATTTCATAACATAAATAAATGGCAAGGTGAATGTAATTATTAAAACAATGATCCTTCTCTAGCTCTTAATGGTGAGTACATTGATTTTCTGTATAAATCAAAACCATATTAAATATCTTTTGTGCAAAACTTCTTCAGATAATTCTGCTGACCACTAGAAGACTTAGAAATGTGGCACCAAAAATATAAGCTATTGTTAATTCTAAAACTGGAAATCTTTGGTTGCAACTCTAATGAACTTTGCAATCTTTAGTGAGAACTATTAAATAAAATTCTATTTCTGAGAAGTAGAAATTTCTTAGTTCATGTTAAATTACACTGAGAACTAAAAAAATTAAAATGATAAATTTAAAACCAATTTTAAAAAATCTGTAATATGCTGAAACAAAGGATGTGTATATTTTACCACTAGCTAAAATATCTAAGAGTTTGTTATATCATTATGCTAAATATGGCTGGTTTTTTTTTTTTTCAAAAAATAGCACAGTTTTCACAGCATAACCATCAAAAAAAATTAGGTGGGTAAATTAGGAAATTAGTACTAAAGAGAATATATATCTGACATTGATCTCTCAAATATCTTTGTAGAGAAAAAAATCATAGGAAGTAAGTGGTTAAATGTACTTCCAGGCAGAAAAGAAGCTGACTATAAAACCTCCTACCCAGAAAGTGCTGATTAAGCACTCAGTATCCACCAATGAACAGGGCTGTGGTGGCCTGCCTCAGTGCTCAGCCTCCAGCTGCCCTGTTAAATTTTTTTTCAATGACTTGTTCCAATAATTCAAAAACTTGGTCATCATATCTGTTGATAACACAAAACTGAATAGGCTATGGAATGCAATAAATGAAGATAAAAAGTGGTAAATGATCTAAAGGGTAGAACACTAGGTTGAAAACAAACTAGATAAATTTTAGACTGATAAGCACATGAGTGCTTGCTGTATAGTATTCTTTACCAGTTACATATCTTTTAATATATTCTTTTGCATCTATTAAATGTTTATTTTAAACATTTTTTAAATTAAGAGTAAGTAAAGCACTAGAATGAAGCATATTAAAGTCCTTTCCCTAGATAATTTCATGTAATCCTCATAACAATCCTACTGAGGTATTAATATTGTCAATATATATTTTTCTAGAATTTATTTTTTAATACAGCAGGTTCTTATAAGTTATCTATTTTATACATATTAGTGTATATATGTAAATCCCAATCTCCCAATTCATCCCACCACCATGCCCCCGCTTACCCCCTTGGTGTCCATACGTTTGTTCTCTACATTTGTGTCATTATTTCTGCCTTGCAAACTGGTTCATCTGTACCATTTTTCTAGATTCCATATATATGCATTAATATACAGTATTTTTCTATTTCTGACTTACTTCACTCTGTATGACAGTCTCTGATCCATCCACGTCTCTACAAAGGATCAAATTTCATTCCTTTTTATGGCTAATATTCCATTGTATATATGTACCACATCTGTACCCATTTGTCTGTTGATGGGCATTTAGGCTGCTTCCATGACCTGGCTATTGTAAATAGTGCTGCAATGAACATTGTTGTCATGACTCTTTTTGAATTATGGCTTTCTCTGGGTATATGCCCAGTAGTGGGATTGCTGGGTCATATGGTAATTCTATTTTTAGTTTTTTAAGGAACCTCCATACTGTTCTCCATAGTGGCTGTATCAACTTACATTCCCACCAACAGTGCAAGAGGGTTCCCTTTTCTCCACACCCTCTCCAGCATTTGTTGTTTGTAGATTTTCTGATGACGCCCATTCTAACTGGTGTGAGGTGATACCTCATTGTAGTTTTGATTTGCATTTCTCTAATAATTAGTGATGTTGAGCAGCTTTTCATGTGCCTCTTGGCCATCTGTATGTCTTCTGTGGAGAAATGTCTATTCAGGTCTTCTGCCCATTTTTGGATTGGGTTGTTTGTTTTTTTAATATTGAGCTGCATGAGCTGTTTATATATTTTGGAGATTAATCCTTTGTCCGTCGATTCGTTTGCAAATATCTTCTGCCATTCTAAAAGCTGTCTTCTTGTCTTATTTATAGTTTCCTTTGCTGTGCAAAAGCTTTTAAGTTTCATTAGGTCCCATTTGTTTATTTTTGTTTTTATTTCCATTTCTCTAGGAGGTGGTTCAAAAAAGATCTTGCTGCAATTCATGTCAAAGAGTGTTCTTCCTATGTTTTTCTCTAAGAGATATATAGTGTCCAGTCTTACATTTGGGTCTTTAATTCATTTTGAGTTTATTTTTGTGTATGGTGTTAGACAGTTTTCTAATTTCATTCTTTTACATGTAGCTGTCCAGTTTTCCCAGCACCACTTATTAAAGAGACTGTCTTTTCTCCATTCTATATCCTTGCCTCCTTTGTCATAGATTAGTTGACCATAGGTGTGTGGGTTTATCTCTGGGCTTTCTATCCTTTATCATTGATCTATATTTCTGTTTTTGTGCCAGTACCATATTGTCTTGATGACTTGTAGCTTTGTAGTATAGCCTGAAGTCAGGGAGTCTGATTCTTCCAGCTACATTTTTTTCCCCTCATGATTGCTTTGGCTATTGGGGTCTTTTGTGTCTCCATACAAATTTTAACATTTTTTGTTCTAGTTCTGTAAAAAATGCCATTGGTAAATTGATAGGGATTGCACTGAATCTGTAGATTGCTTTGGATAGTATAGTCATTTTCACAATATTGATTCTACCATCCAAGAACATGGTATGTCTCTCCATCTCTTCGTGTCATCCTTGATTTCTTTCATCAGTGTCTTATAGTTTTCTGAGTACAGATGTTTTACCTCCTTAGGTAGGTTTATTCCTAGGTATTTTATTCTTTTTGTTGCAATGGTGAATGGGAATGTTTCCTTAATTGCTCTTTCTGATCTTTTGTTGTCAGTGTATAGGAATGCAAGAGATTCCTGTGTATTAATTTTGTATCCTGCAACTTTACCAAATTCATTGATTAGCTCTAGTAGTTTTCTGGTGGCATCTTTAGGATTATCTATGTACAGTATCATGTCATCTGCAAACAGTGACAGTTTTACTTCTTCCTTTCCAATTTGGATTCCTTTCATTTCTTTTTCTTCTCTGATTGCCATGGCTAGGACTTCCAAAATTGTTGAATAACAGTGGTGATAGTGGACATCCTTGCCTTGTTCCTGATGTTAGAGGAAATGCTTTCAGTTTTTCACCACTGAGAACAATGTTTGCTGTGGGTTTGTCATATATGGCCTTTATTATGTAGAAGTAGGTTCCCTCTATGCCCACTTTCTGCAGAGTTTTTATCATAAATGGGTGTTGACTTTTGTCAAAAGCTTTTCCCGCATCTATTGAGATGATCATATGGTTTTTATTCTTCAATTTGTTAATATGGTGCATAACACTGACTGATTTGCATATATTGAAGAATCCTTGCATCCCTGGGATAAATCTCAATTGATCATGGTGTATGATCTTTTTAATGTGTTGTTGGATCCTATCTGCTCATATTTTGTTGAGGATTTTTGCATCTATATTCATCAGAGATATTGGTCTGTAATTTTCTTTTTTGTAGTATCTTTGTCTGGTTTTGGTATCAGGGTTATGGTGGCCTTGTGGAATGAGTTTGGGAGTGTTCCTTCCTCTGCAATTTTTTGGAAGAGTTTGAGAAGGATGGGTGTTAGCTCTTCTCTAAATGTTTGATAGAATTCACCTGCAAAGCCATCTGGTCCTGGACTTTTGTTTCTTGGAAGATTTTTAATCACAGTTTCAACTTCATTACTTGTGATTGGTCTGTTCATATTTTCCATGTCTTCCTGGTTCAGTCTTGGAAGGTTATACCTTTCTAAGGATTTGTCCATTTCTTCCAGGTTGTCCATTTTATTGACACAGAGTTGCTTGTAGTGGTCTCTTATGGTGCTTTGTATTTCTGCGGTGTCTGCTGTAACTTCTCTTTTTCATTTCTAATTTTATTGATTTGAGTCCTCTCCCTCTTTTTCTTGATGAGTCTGGCTAAAGGTTTATCAATTTTGTTTATCTTCTCAAAGAACCAGCTTTTTAGTTTTATTGATCTTTGCTATTGTTTTCTTTGTTTCTATTTCATTTATTCTGTTCTGATCTTTATGATTTCTTTCCTTCTACTAACTTTGGGTTTTGTTTGTTCTTCTTTCTCTAGTTCCTTTAGGTATATGGTTAGATTGTTTATTTGAGATGTTTCTTGTTTCTTGAGGTAGGATTGTATTGCTATAAACTTCCCTCTTAGAACTGCTTTTGTTGCATCCCATAGGTTTTGGATCGTCTGTTTTCATTGTCATTTGTCTCTAGGCATTTTTTGATTTCCTCTTTGATTTCTTCAGTGATCTCTTGGTTATCTAGTAACATATTGTTCAGCCTCCATGTGTTTGTATTTTTTAAGTTTTTTTCCCTGTAATTTATTTCTAATCTCATAGCATTGTGGTTAGAAGAGATGCTTGATATAATTTCAATTTTCTTAATTTACTGAGGCTTGATTTGTGACCCAAGATGTGATCTATCCTGGAGAATGTTCCACGTGCACCTGAGGAGAAAGTGTAATCTGCTGTTTTAGGATGGAATGTCCTATAAATATCAATTAAATCTATCTGGTCTATTGTGTTAAAGCTTGTGTTTCCTTATTAATTTCCTGTTTGATCTGTCCATTGGTGTAAGTGAGGTATTAAAGTCCCCCACTATTATTGTGTTATTGTCAATTTCCTCTTTTATAGCTGTTAGCAGTTGCCTTATGTATTGAGGTGCTCCTGTGTTGGGCACATATATAATTGTTATATCTTCTTCTTGGATTGATCCCTTGATTGTTATGTAGTGTCCTTCCTTGTCTCTTGTAACATTCTTTATTTTAAAGTCTATTTTATCTGATATGAGTATTGCTACTCTAGCTTTCTTTTGATTTCCATTTGCATGGAATATCTTTTTCCATCTCCTCACTTTCAGTCTGTATGTGTCCCTAGTCTGAAGTGGGTCTCTTGTAGACAGCATATATATGGATCTTGTTTTTGTATCCATTAAGCAAGCCTGTGTCTTTTGGTTAGAGCATTTAATCCATTCATGTTTAAGGTAATTATCGATATGTATGTACCATTTTCTTAATTGTTTTGGGTTTGTTACTGTAGGTAGTTTTCTTCTCCTGTGTTTCCCACTTAGAGAAGTTCCTTTAGCATTTGTCGTAGAGCTGGTTTGGTGGTGCTGAATTCTCTTAGCTTTTGCTTGTCTGTAAAGCTTTTGATTTCTCCATCGAGTCTGAATGAGATCCTTGCTGGGTAGAGTAATCTTGGCTGTAGGTTATTCCCTTTCATCACTTTATGTGTATCGTGCCACTCCCTTCTGGCTTGTAGAGTTTCTGCTGAGAAATCAGCTGTTAACCTAATGGGAGTTCCCTTGTATGCTATTTGTCATTTTTCCCTTGCTGCTTTTAATATTTTTTCTTTGTCTTTAATTTTTGTCAATTTGATTACTATGCGTCTTGGCGTGTTTCTCCTTGGGTTTAGCCTGCCTGGGGCTCTCTGCGCTTCCTGGACTCGGGTGGCTATTTCCTTTCCCATGTTTGGGAAGTTTTCAACTATAATCTCTTCAAATATTTTCTCAGGTCCTTTCTCTCTCTCTTGTCCTTCTGGGACCCCTATAAAGTGAATGTTTGTGCATTTAGTCTTGTCCCAGAGGTCTCTTAGGCTGTCTTCATTTCTTTTCATTCTTTTTTCTTTATTTTGTTCCACAGCAGTGAATTCCACTATTCTGTCTTCCAGGTCACTTATTCATTTTTCTGCCTCAGTTATGCTGCTGTTGGTTCCTTCTAATGTATTTTTCATTTCAGTTTTTGTATGTTCATCTCTGTTTGTTCTTTAACTCTTCTAGGTGTTTGTTCTTTAATTCTTCTAGGTCATTGTTAAACATTTCTTGCATCTTCTCAATCTTTGCCTCCATTCTTTTTCTGAGGTCCTGGATCATCTTCACTATCATCATTCTGAATTCTTTTTCTAGAAGGCTGCCTATCTCCACTTCATTTAATTGTTTTTCTGGAGTTTTATATTGTTCCTTCATCTGGTACGAAGTCCTCTCCCTTTTCATTTTGTCTATATTTCTGTGAATGTGGTTTTCCTTCCACAGGCTACAGAACTGTCGTTCTTCTTGCTTCTGCTGTCTGCCCTCTGGTGGGTTAGGCTATCTAAGAGGCTTCTGCAAGCTTCCTGATGGGAGGGACTGGTGGTGGGTAGAGCTGGGTGTTGCCCTGGTGCGCAGAACTCAGTAAAACTTTAATCCACTTGTCTGCTGATGGGTGGGGCTGAGTTCCCTCCCTGTTGGTTATTTGGCCTGAGGCAACCCAGCACTGGAGCCTGCAGGCTCTTTGGTGGGGCTAATGGCGGACTCCAGGAGCGCTCACCCCAAGGAGTACTTCCCAGAACTTCTGCTACCAGTGTCCTTGTCCTCACAGTGAGCCACAGCCAGCCTCCACCTCTGCAGGAGACCCTCCACTAACAGGTATGTCTGGTTCAGTCTCCTAAGGGGTCACTGCTCCTTCCCCCTGGGTCCTGATGTGCACACTACTTTGTGTGTGCCCTTCAAGAGTGGAGTCTCTGTTTCCCCCAGTCCTGTCGAAGTCCTGCAATCAAATCCCGCTAGCCTTCAAAAGTCTGATTGTCTGGGAATTCCTCCTCCCATTGCCAGATCCCCAGGTTGGGAAGCCTGACGTGGGGCTCAGAACCTTCACTCCAGTGGGTGGACTTCTGTGGTATAACTGTTCTCCAGTTTGTGAGTCACCCACCCAGTGGTTACAGGATATGGTTTTATTGTGATTGCGCCCCTACTACCATCTCATTGGGGTTTCTCCCAATGCTTGCTTTGGATGTGGGGTATCTTTTTTGGTGAGTTCCAGTGCCTTCCTGTCAATGACTGTTCAGCAGTTAGTTGTGATCTTACTATATATTTTTTTAAAAAGTCAAATTAATCCAAGGACACTTTACTAATAAATGGCAAAACCCAAATCTTTTTGTCCCTAGAGTTCATGGCTTGATTTGCTATACCAATCTCTCCTCTATTCCTCAGTTAAAGTGAAGACAGGAAGACCTGGCATAGTAACCAATTATAAAAATAAATAGATAAATAAATGAATAAACAAACAAATCTACAGGGTTACATGACCAAAGTAGTTAATGGGAACAAAAAGTGGGATATACAGTCATTTAAAAAAAAACTAATTAAAAACTTGATCTTAATCACACTGCTAAAATAGACCCACTCTAATCTGAGCTCATCAGAATCACACTTAAACCATTGTATGAGGTTTTAAATACTATGATTTAAAGGATTTTACTTTAGAGAACACCTAGGATTTCTAAGAGTCTGAAAATAATGGTATACAAGAAACAGTTAGGCTGTCAAAACTATTCTGGAAAAGAGAAGCATCTGGGAAGACAGAGAGCTATCATCAAATAGAGACATCAAAGTAGTCATCAAATATCTGAACCGTTGATGTACCAAAATGGACAGCAATTTGTTGTATCCAACTTCAAAGAGTAGAGCTGTGACCAATAAGTAGATATTATACAGAAGTAAACCTCAGGATCATTATTACTAAAGATAATCAAGCAGAAGAGAGATAGACTTAAAAAGCCAAAGATCCCTTATAAACCTCAGATTCTGTTTCCCTAATCTTTATCCTTCATATGAGGTCGTTGTTCTCTACAACAAATTTTAGCCTTGATTTTAACTGCATGTTAGTCATTTAACATTTTAGATGCATATTCCCATAAAATAAATGTCACGAATTATGGTCCAACTGATAGGCTTGTCCCCAAAAGTTTATTTTACAAAGCTGTACTACAACATTAATTAGAGTCCCATTTTGTTTGCTTTTCATCTTTCTCATACTAGTCTCCCAAATGTGGAAAATGAGACTACACTGAAGAATCAACCTGAGTTCTGAGTAGGTGAGCAGATCATCAGATAAGATAGACTTAAAGAAAAAAAGTCCTTTTTCCCCTAAAAGGGTCACTCCCTAAACTGCCAAACTTAGTAATTTTTTAATGAAACAATTTGTCTTCTGTAAATTCCACCTTTCTGCACAGCATTCTCCACACTCCTCATTCCTAATTCCAGTATGCGCAAATCCCCCCATACCATAGTATCCTACTATAGCCCTACTCTGGCTGCTCCAATTTACCATAGCACTCTAATGTACTAAATTACATTTCTCCCTTCTTTTTTTTTTTGCAGTATGCAGGCCTCTCACTGCTGTGGCCTCTCCCATTGCGGAGCACAGGCTCTGGACGCGCAGGCTCAGCAGCCATGGCTCATGGGCCCAGCCGCTCCGCGGCACGCAGGATCCTCCCAGACCGGGGCACGAACCCGTGTCCCCTGCACTGGCAGGCGGACTCCCAACCACTGTGCCACCAGGGAAGCCCACATTTCTCCCTTCTAATCACAACTAGGGGTGGAGAGGTAATCTGACTAGAACAATTTATAAAAATCATTATAAACTCTTAACCTAACCAAAAGTATCTAAAAAGCAGGTATTTGTCTATCCAAATAATGCTTAATAGACAGAATTTCAGGCAAAATAATAGTGAAATTAAAAAATCATCACACAATATGGGTGAAGATATTTTCCATCATTAGCCTTGTCTGAAATCAATTCCCGTAAGTGGATTCTGTTTCATAACTTTTCTCCTTCCTCTAGTTCTGAGCCTTCAAATTCTTTAAAAGCCTATGGTTTCGGGCTTCCCTGGTGGCACAGTGGTTGAGAGTCCGCCTGCCGATGCAGGGGACATGGGTTCGTGCCCCAGTCTGAGAAGATCCCACATGCCGCGGAGCGGCTGGGCCCCGTGAGCCATGGCTGCTGAGCCTGCGCATCCGGAGCCTGTGCTCCGCAACAGGAGAGGCCGCAACAGTGAGGGGCCCGCGTACCTCAAAAAAAAAAAAAAAAAAAAAAAAGCCTATGGTTTCTAAGAATTATAGCCCTGGTTTATGGGGAGAAGGGAGGCTATGTGATAATAAGTAGGACTGAGGAAAATAGTGTCCATTGGTACTTGTATAGACGATCAAATGGTAATTGGAGAAAAACCTTAAACAAATAAATGAAATATTAAGAAACAGGAAGTGAGGAATATTCTAAGGCTGAGGAAAATGAGTCTATATACTTTTCTCATGCTTACATGACATCTGCTCTCTCATTATGACCCATCAAATATCAACAAATATGGTAGAAAGACAGAAACAATCTATTTAATAGCTTTTTTTAAAATAGGTATAAATGATGATTCAGAAAAAAAAAATAAAAGCTAGTCAGATGCAGTAAAAACAACTGGGAGAAGGATACTGAGGGGAAGACAGAAGGACACAGTCAATGAAGATATATTTTGGAATAGATGGATAATCCAAATGCAGATAATCTACCTACAGATACTCATGACTTGACCATATATATAACTGAAAGTAAAATATATTATTCTGAATTAACACATGTAAAATGTTTACATCAGTACCTAGTATATAAGCTCTCAAAAAGTGTTCACTTCTACAACTATTAGTTTTTAACACCCACTGTTTGTAGTTTAAAGGAATTCTAAATACTCAATCCTACCCTCTCCTAAGAGTATGAGTACTACATATTTTAAGATAAATACAAGGTAAATGCATTACCCCTTTCAGATCTTTAAAAGCAAAAATCTTACTCCAATGATGTGTCAGATTATAAATTACTAGAGAATATTATTATACTCCTAATGATTACGGTTTTACTTCACCCTTTTCATCCTTGACAATATTTAGCCCTCTTCCAATCTTTTTTTTTTTTTTTTTTTTTTTTTGCGGTATGTGGACCTCTCACTGCTGTGGCCTCTCCCGCTGCGGAGCACAGGCTCCGGACGTGCAGGCCCAGCGGCCATGGCTCATGGGCCCAGCCACTCCGCGGCACGTGGGATCCTCCTGGACCGGGGCACGAACACGCGTCCCCCTCATCGGCAGGCAGACCCTCAACCACTGCGCCACCAGGGAAGCCCCCAATCTATTTTAATATCTGGCCAAAACCATACCTCCATGTACATTTTGATTACTGCGTCTTATTCAGGTGTCCTTCCTCCTCCCATTTCTGCACCATCCCCAAATCAGAACCCAACTTATAGCTCCCACAGAGTTGTGTACTACATCTGGTATACTCTTTTGGTACCTTCAAAATGCCTCTAATGTGTGCCCTTATCAGATACCATTATAATAATTGTTGATATACGAACTGCCACTATAGTCTAAGTTCCCTGAGGATAAGGTCCATATTTTCTTCTTCTTTATAAGGCTGGCACACAAAGCCTAACACTAAAGGCTGCTAAATGTTTGCTGAATGAATGATTCCATCCTTCAGAAATAAATTAAATGACAATAAATAGTTTAATAAATTATAGCACAACTAGATGAAGTATCAAATTATATAGTTACTGAGTCGTAATTTAAAAACAAAGTCATTATTAAAACTCAATAATAAATGTTAGAGAGACTGTATATCACAGTGATTAGGAACATGAATTTGAAGTCAGTCCCAGCTTTTGTTCATTCATTCAACAAATATTTAATGAGAGGCTACACTTTAAGCCAGGCACCATTCTATCCTGCCCTCATAGAATTTACATTCCAGTTGGGCGAGGCAAACAATAATCACAATGAAATAAGTAAATGATATAGTATGTTAGGTGATACATACTGGGGGGAGAGCAGAAAAGGGGATTGTGAGTGAAGAGGAGGGGAAGGGGAAAATTGTGATACTAAATAGGATGATACAGGTAGACCCCCCTTTATTGGGGACAAGATTTGCACAAGACTTGAAGGAGTTGAGAGGGATATCCAAGAAACTGCCAGAGTGTTTTCCAAAGTAGCTGCACCATTCAACATTCTCACCAGTAGTGTGTGAAAGTTCTGATTTCTTCCACATTCTCATCAACACTTGTTATTATCTTTTTAATTCTAACCATCACAGTGGGTGTGACGTGGTATCTCACTGTGGTTTGGATTTACATTTCTCTGATGAGTGTTTTTTCATGCTCTTAATAGTTCTTAATTTTGATGAAGTCCAATTTATCTATTTTTTCTTTTACAAGATCATGCCTTTTGAATGTGTTGAATCTAAGAAACTTTCACCTAACCCACAGTCACAAAGGTTTTACACTATGCTTTTTCTAGAGGTGTTAAAGTTTTAGATTTTACATTTAGTTCTATGATCCATTGGGAGTTAATTTTTTTTAATGTGATACAAAGTATGGATCAAAGTCCAATTTTTTGCATGTGGATACCCAATTGTGCCAGCATCATTGGTTTAAAAGACTGTCCTGGGCTTCCCTGGTGGCGCAGTGGTTGAAAGTCCGCCTGCCGATGCAGGGGACACGGGTTCATGCCCCGGTCCAGGAAGATCCCACATGCCGCGGAGCGGCTGGGCCTGTGAGCCATGGCTGCTGAGCCTACACGTCCGGAGCCTCTGCTCTGCAACGGGAGAGGCCACAACAGTGAGAGGCCCGTGTACAGCAAAAAAAATAATAAAAAGAATAAATTAAAAAAATAAAAATAAAAGACTATCCTTTTGCCACTGAATTGCTTTGGTACTTTTGTTAAAAATCAACTTAACACATATGTATAGATCTATTCCTGACTGTCACAGAGAGTATGGCATAAAAAGTAAAATTCAAATCCCTACAAGAGCCAAAGTAACAAAAGCATGTAAATGGGGCAAGTTTAAGCCAATAGGAAGAAGTGTGGCCTATACGTTACTGAACAGAATACATGCTACCCTTAAAAATTCAAATTCAAAAGATATTAAAGCACTGTGTAGTCCCAACAAAATGGTGTGAATATGTAGTTGGGGGGGGTGCATACAGAAAAACACTGGTATATAAAGATATATTTTAAAATGAAAAAAGCTGGACAGAAAGAGGAGAGTATATTGGGAAAAAAGGTTAGAGAGGCAGTTTTATAGCAATAGGTAAAACAAAGAGAGTAACAGAGAAAAGGAGAAAGATGACACTAACAGGTGGGAGAAGAGAGAAAAAGGTCAGACACCAGACTGCGAATTAGAGGGAGTTAGGCCAAGTTTTTTTTTTTTTTTAACGTCCATCTCTACTATTATAATTATTACTATCATTTCACAAGTGTAGCCATTAGTTTGGCTCAGTTAACAACAGTGACATAATTATTTGCATTCACAGCTTAATGAACTTTTGTCTTTCCTCCCCTTCAATTAAAAAAAAAAGGCAAAATCTATTCATAATCATAAAAAGTAAAAAATATATTTCATAGGTCAGGATCCATGTCACTTGTGCCTTTATAACATGCAGAGCAAGCCTCAGCCTATTCACCACCAAGGAGCTGGCACACAGGAGGTCACACTCAAATAGCTCAGAGAGTGACTGATTACCTACCTGTTGGCTGAGCTGATATGGCTATTCCTCAATGACAGAATAATTTCTTTCTAGAAGGAGATTCACTGAAGGTTTCTGTGTGCTATTTGTTTTTGTGTGTTCTTTTGTTTTTAACTCCTGATCCAATGACTTAAAGAACAGTTATTAGCTTTGGAAAAAACACCCCAAAATTCTGAATAAAATTATAAATCCAGACCATAACTTTCAAAAGTTCACCAAAATATTAATAGCTTTTGTGTAGGGACAGGACTATATATGGTTAGTTGCTTATTTTACTTGCTCTGTGCTTTTTTTTCTCCCTTCTGCTTTTTAATACTTCCCCTATTTTCTATGATAATCCATTTTCCTGTCATAACATAAGGGGACAAAAACAAGCAATCAAGGAACCAAGACAGGCTTCCTCCAAGTAATATAACACGAATCACCTCTAATCTCTCAAAATACCAAAGGAGTAATAAATTTTAAAAAGGGTGCCAATATAAATGTCCCCCAAATAAATTATTCCTAAATGCACCTTCAATAATTTAGAAACTTCACAGGAAACATGTTTTTAATACTAAATTTTAAAAAATAAAAGATAAGCTCTTTCTCAATGCTAAATTAGATTTGACAGCTATAACTTATTCTGATCCCCAGAGTTCAAGCAAGGGTCAAGATGTGATAAGCACTCTTACTTCTGGCTTGCACACTTGACTCAATCCAGTGAACTTATATGATCTCTGTCTTTAAACTGTGGATAGTTAATATAACTATTCTGCAGATTCATATGAGACTCATTAAACTATACTTAATCATAGTTACTTTGTATTAAATGACTATAGATGTCTTTCAATGTCAAAATCTTAAGCCATTAAAATTTAAATATTTATGTCTACATTTTATTATCTAGTATCCTAATTTTATTAATCTGTTAATATTATTCATTTTAAGTCACAATTGTCAGAGATTAGAATCTTGCTTACCTTACTTGCTCCCACATGCAGATTAATCAAATAAAATACAGGTAATGAAGACTATTACCAATGCTTATGTGACTGTGTTATTGCTAAAAAATTAAAATCTGCTTTTTTTTTTAGACTTTTTCTTTTTTATATTTATTTATTTATTTATGGCTGCGTCGGGTCTTAGTTGTCGTGCACGGGCTTCCTGGTTGTGGCACGCAGGCTCCAGAGCACACGGGATCAGTAGTTGGTGTCACCCGGGCTTAGCTGCCCCTTGGCGTGGCATGTGGGATCTTAGTCCCCCGACCAGGGATCCGAACCCGTGTCCCATGCATTGGAAGGCAGTTTTTTTTTTTTTTTTTTTGCGGTACGTGGGCCTCTCACTGTTGTGGCCTCTCCCACTGCGGAGCACAGGCTCCAGACACGCAGGCTCAGCGGTCATGGCTCACGGGCCCAGCCGCTCCGCGGCATGTGGGATCTTCCCGGACCGGGGCATGAACCCGTGTCCCCTGCATCGGCAGGCGGACTCTCAACCACTGCGCCACCAGGGAAGCCCGGAAGGCAGATTTTTAACCACTGGACCACCAGGGAACTGGTCAAATTACGGGTGGCCTTATAAGAATAAGTTAGTCACAGATCCTGAGCCACACAGTTCCAGGAGCCTGTTCATTTGACAGTATGTATAAATGTTTCCTTGCACATACCAAGTGTTTCTAGAGTTGGCCAGAGAAATTGCTGAACCCAATAACTGCTCACCATCTAGAACCATTTTAGATAATGCTAAAACCTGGTAGAGGAAATGTGGGGAAAGTAAAACTCTCACACTCTTAACAGTAATGTCTAATTGTTAATTAGACATTAACAGTAATGTCTAAATTTAGACATTACTTTATTACTTTATTTAGTAATTACTAAATTATTACTTTACTTAGTAATGTCAAATTACTCTTCAAAGTTGAAGAGCCATATACTATTCAACCAGTGATTCCAATCCTATACAAGCACGCACACACACACACACCCCTACATGCTCTCTGTAGAAACTCACACATGTTCACAAGAAGCATGTTCAGGAAAGTTCACTGTTGCATTGTCCAATAATAAAACAAAATTGAAAACTACTTAATAATCAACCAAAGGAGAAAGGGTAAATAAGCTATGGTGTAGCCATGCAACAGAAAAATGTTGAGGGAAAAAACATACTGAAAGTGTGTTTAGCAGTACAGTGTGTATCAAAAGTTTAAAAACATGCAAAACGGCTACATTATTTATGGAAACAAATATATTCAAGATAGTGTTTACCTCTGGGGAACGAAGGGGGGAGGGAAAGAAAAGGGTAGATAGAGGGTTCAACTCCACAGTGTTTTACGCCTATAAAAGAAAATCTGAAACAAATACAGGAAAATGTTAAGATCCAATTAAGTTATAAGCTAGATGGAGAGTACATGGAATGATTTTTCTACTATTCTTTATATTTGAAATATTTCTTATCAATTCAGGATATAAAGAGATTTGAACTGGGTGGACTCTATTTAACAAACAGTTAATACCAGACCAAGAGTAAGTAAAGCCAGCAAAGAAGCACCTGTAACAGAAGACTGTTTTCACAAGACCTATTTCCATCTGGGAGTGTGACAGCCTTATGCACAAATCATCTAATTATATCCCCAATAACACTACCAAATGGAGGTATTATTCCCATTTGGCAGATTTAAAAAATTAAGTTCAAAGAAATTGGGTGACTTGGCTAAGGTCACAGAGCCAATAAGTCACAGAGAAAAGCCCAC
This sequence comes from Mesoplodon bidens, assembly GCF_964165515.1. Classification (NCBI taxonomy): domain Eukaryota; kingdom Metazoa; phylum Chordata; class Mammalia; order Artiodactyla; family Ziphiidae; genus Mesoplodon; species Mesoplodon bidens. The sequence continues at coordinate 70,114,777 of NC_138170.1, forward strand.
ATAATCTGTACCTGTAAAGCAACTTTTGTAAGAACTCTGGTGTTTCAAAGGAATGGGACATGCAGCTTAGTAACTCTTGTTAAAAGGGGGTTTTACTTGATCACAAGCTCAACAGAAGCTCCAAAGAGGATATGGCTACCAAAAACAGCTTAATTCTGGGTTATATTAAAAAGGAAAACAAAAATTATCAGCCCACCATACTTTGTACTACTATGCACATAAGTGAAGTACTGAGTGTAATTTTAGACTCCAGGTTTTTAAGAGGACATTGATAAAATGGGGACTTGTTACCAAGGGCAACATTCCAGATGAATAAAAGAATAAATGTTCTAACCATTAGAGCTTTTAAAAACTGAACTGAATGGCTTTAGGAATATAAGCATTTCTTCCACTGTGCTGGTGGATATAACACTCTCATTTAATTATAAAACACTGTGGGTTATGATGTGCCTTAGTTAACTCAGGCTGCTGTAACAAAATACCATGCTCTGGGTGGCTTAAACAACAAACATTTATTTCCCACAGTTCTGAAGGCTGGCAAGTCCAAGATCAAGGTTCCAGCAGATGTGTCTCATGAGGGGCCTTCTTTCTGGTTCACAGACATCTGCCTTCTTGCTGTATCCCCACATGCTAGGGACAGGGCAAGCTTTCAGGTCTCTTCTTATAAGGACATTAATCCCACTGTGAGGACTCCACCCTCATGGCCCCACCTTCTCATACCAAAAGGTCCCACCTTCTAATACCATCACACTGGGGGTTAGGGCTTTAACATAAGAATTTTGAGGAGACACAAACTTTTTTTTTTTTTTTTTTTTTTTTGCGGTGTGTGGGCCTCTCACTGTTGTGGCCTCTCCCGTTGCGGAGTACAGGCTCCGGACGCGCAGGCTCAGCAGCCATGTCTCACGGGCCCAACCGCTCCGCGGCATGTGGGATCTTCCCAGACCGGGGCACGAACCCGGGTCCCCTGCATCGGCAGGCGGACTTTCAACCACTGCGCCACCAGGGAAGCCCAAGATTTCTTAATGTAACTACTGCACTATAGTACAACACACTTGTGAACTAACCAACTCCGAAAGTGTCCAAAAGGAAACTGAAAGCCCTTCTGTCACAGACGTTGAGGGTTCTGCTCTGATAAGAGGTTGGACTATATGATCAACAAACTTCTTCCTAATTCTCACATTCTATGGTAAGTGCAAAGGATAATATGGCTTTGGTTTAAAAAAAAAAAAAAACAACCTCCATTTAAGACCAACAAAATGATAGCACAGGGAACTCTACCTAATGCACTGTGGTAACCTAAATGGGAGGGAAGTCCAAAAGGGAGGGGATATCTGTATGTGTATGGCTGATTTCATTCTGTTGTGTAGTGGAGACAAACACAAAATTGTAAAGCAATCATACTCCAATGAAAATTAATTAAAAAAAAAAAGACCAACAAAATACTCATTAGCAGGGAGTCAAAGGTGAAACTAATGAACTGGCAGAAAATCATATACTAATTAAAACATTACCAAAGTGAGGTGAACCAGAAGGTCTTGCTGATGTGTATATACAGAAGATAATGAGCTTTATCTCTACTGCAAAAAAAAAAAGTGGGACCTACATTATACCATATAGAAAAATTAACTCAAAATGGATCAAAGACCTAAATGTAAGTGCGAAAACTATAAAACTCTTAGGGGAAAAGAGGTATAAATTTTCATGACCTTGGATTAGGCAAGGATTTCTTAGCTATGACACCAAAGCACAAAAAAGAAAAACAAGATAAATTGGAGTTCATCAATATTAAAAACGTTTGTGTCTCAAAGGACACCATCAAGAAAGTGAAACTACAATCCACATGATGGGAGAATATATTTGCAAATCATTTATCTGATATGGGACTTGTATCCAGAAAATATAGTAGTTCCCCTTATCTGAAGGGGGTATGTTCCAAGACCCCAGTGACGCCTGAAACCGCAGACAGTACCAAACCTTATATATACTATGTTTTTTCCTATACATACATTCCTATGATAGAGTTTAATTTATAAATTAGGCACAGTAAGAGACTGACAATAATAACTAATAATAAAATATAACAATTTTAACAACATACTAGAATAAAAGTTATGTGAATGTGGTCTCTCTCAAAATACCTTATTGTACAAATGTAATGCCTTTTCTACCTTAACTAAGCTCTTATCATGTACTGTGGCTGTAACTTTTGCAGTGTGAGGTGTGACCTCAAAACTAGCAAGAATTTCTTTTGCCTTCTTCACAATTTCACAGATAGAAGATTTGTTCTTACTGTAGATCTTCACAACCTCAGCATAAGATTTTTTTTCTTTCCTTATTAGGTGAAGAACTTTCCGGTTTTGCTTAAAGGAAGCACTTTACAGCTTTTCTTTTGCATGTCCAAATTGCCAGCATCACTACTCTTGCACTTTGGGGCCATTATTAAGTAAAATAAGGGTTAAACACAGGGACTACGATACCAGTCAATCTGATAACCGAGACGGCTACTAAGTGACTAACGGGCAGGATATTCTGGACAAAGGGATGATTCACGTCCTGGACAGAGTGGGACAGCACGAGATTTCATCACACTACTCTGAACAGTGTGCAATTTAAAACTTATAAGTTGTTTATTTCTGGAATTTTCCATTTAATATTTTCAGACCACAGTTAACCAAGGTAAATGAAACCACTGAAAGCAAAACCATGATAAAGGGGACTACTATGTGAAGAAATCTTAAAATTCAATAATAAAAAGACAAATAACCAAATTTTAAAGTGGGCAAAAGATGTGAGTAGACATTTCTCTAAGAAAGATGTACAAATGGCCAATAAGCACACAAAAAGATGCTCAACATCTTAGTCTTTAGGGAGATGCAAATCAAAATTACGAGATGTCACTTCACACTTTCTAGGATGTAAGTGTGAATCAAAAAGCCATATAACAGGGCTTCCCTGGTGGTGCAGTGGTTGAGAGTCTGCCTGCCGATGCAGGGGACACGGGTTCTTGCCCCGGTCCGGGAAGATCCCACATGCCGCGGAGCGGCTAGGCCCATGAGCCATGGCCGCTGAGCCTGCGCGTCCGGAGCCTGTGCTCTGCAACGGGAGAGGCCACAACAGTGAGAGGCCCGCATACTGCAAAAAAAAAAAAAAAAAAGCCATATAACAAGTATTTGCAAGGATGTGGGGAAATAAGAACCCTCATACACTGCTGATAGGAATGTAAATGATGCAGCCACTTTGGAAACCAGTTTTGTAGTTCCTAAAGGTTAAACATAGAGTTACGATATGACCCAGCAATTCCATTCCTTGGTATATAACCAAAAGAAAGGAAAACATATGTCCATTCAAAAACCTGTACATAAAAGTTAATAAAAGCATTATTCATATTAGTCAAAAAATGGAAATAACTCAAATATTCATCAACATCTTAATAGATAAACAAAATGTGGTACATCCACAGAACAGAACATTTGGCCATAAAAAGGAACGAAGTACTAAGGGACTTCCCTGGTGGCACAGCGGTTAAGAATCCGCCTGCCAATGCAGGGGACACAGGCTCTATGCCTGTTCCGGGAAGATCCCACATGCCGCAGAGCAACTAAGCCCGTGTGCCACAACTACAGAGCCTGCGCTCTAGAGCCCATGAGCCACAACTACTGAGCCCACACGCCACAACTACTGAAGCCTGTGCACTTAGAGCCCGTGCTCTGCAACATGAGAAGCCACCACGATGAGAAGCCTGCGCACTGCATCAAAGAGTAGCCCCCGCTCGCCGCAACTAGAGAAAGCCCGCCCACACAACAAAGACCCAACACAGCCAAAAATAAATAAATTAAATAAATTTATAAAAAATAATAATAACAAAGAAAAGATAAACAAGTTTAAAAAAAAAGAATGAAGTATTGATACATGCTACAGTATGAATGAACCTTAAAAACATTATGCAAAGTGAAGGAAGCCATACACCAAAGGTCACATAGTATATGATTCCATGGTATTTTTTGGGGGGTGGTGGGGAGTGAAATAGTCTGGTACTAGCGATGACAGTTTCATAACTTTGCAAATATACAAGCCACTGAATTGTATACTTTAAACGGGTGACTTTATGGTATGTGAATTACATGTCAAAAACAATAATAAATAATAATAAATGGGAAATCTTTATTGGGAATATCACAATGAAATTCTAGATATTTCGCCATAATAAATACAGTATGGCAACATGATTTCCAAAGTAACAGAAGAAATGGAAGAAGCACAGAACCAAGAAAATGAGTCCAGGTCAAGGCCTGCAGATTTCTGCTAAACACATTACCAACACTTAGCAAAAACAAAGCATATATGCTTACACTCTGCATGCCTGGCCCAGGCAGACGTCAGTCATCAATCACAACACCCTCTGCCACGGAACTGGGCATGGCCATAGATCTCTTCTCAACACAGTTCTCCATGTACTCATGACCAATATCATAATTGATAACAAATTACTGAAGGTTAGACCTAAAGGTACTAACTTCACACCTATTTCTTCCTTGGTCTATTACACATGCGATTATTACTGTTCAGCACTTCAATGGTTTTATTAACTATAAAATACTTTAGACATACAAAAAAGGTATTTGGGGGGAAATAATTTTAACATACATAACATACCCACTATCCAGCTAAAGAAATATGACATCACAAATTCAATTAACGCTCCCCCCACTTTCAATAAATATATTATCCTTTTAGAAAAAGAACTGTGACTATACTCTTGTTCTCTCAGTTAAAAATATCTGTACAAAGCCTATATACGTGTCCCTTGGAGTAAAACCAAGACATCACTATTCACCCAGAGACTCTTAAGTGATCTCTGACATGTGACATTTACCACATATAAAACCTCTATCACTGTCAATTTTAACAAGAGAAGGAAACTCTCCCACATGTCAACAGCCGTAGTAATGGAAACAGAAGTTAGAAAATGACCAGAGGGTTCTTTCCGTCCAAACTTCTCACTGTCACTTAGCCAAAGGCAAAGACCTCCATTATCCACCTTTCCTTGTGTACTGTCAGCCCAGCACACTTCTCATTTTAACATCTATAATATTTTTCAAGACACTTTCACACACAATATCTCATTAACCCTACAAGATAGATAAGGCAGCTATATTTATACCCCAATTTACAGATATGGAAGAACAAAGCAATTAAGAGCACAAGCTTGGAGTCACTCAGGGCTTGAATCCCCGCTTCATTACTTCTCAGCAAAGTGAACTGCAAAATAAGATACCTGGCTTACAGGGTAGTTATGAGGATCAGATTACACAACATATATAAAGCACTTAGCACAGAACCTGGTGTAAAATAAGCAATAAATGAATGGTAGCTGCTGTCACTGTTATTGTTGTTGTCAATTATGCAAGATCAAACAGCTCCTAAACAAGGAAGCCAAGACTGGTCTTGGAGTCTACACAACACTGCATCATTCTCGAATGATCACCAGGAGTCCTATCTGTACAGAGTAGATGCCAACATTTCCAGGAAATGCTTCCCCTTTCTCATCTAGACACCATGGTGATCACTTTAGGATTTTAAGAATAGAAAGCTAATAGCAATACTCACAGCTGATAACATCACAAAAAGACAACTAGACATTATGTGTGTCTCATAATACCATCTATAAAGTCATCTTTCCCCCTCCCCAAATTAAACCTTAATCAAGCTTCTATATCAAATTACCAATTTATAGGATATACAAGAGGGTAGAGAAACATGTTAAACTAAACAGAAATCCAGATTATAAGAAATTCTATAGGACAAGCTGAAACTGTGCACCTCAGATTGGGACTTGAACCCATGTGCCAGGACTCGAAGGCAGCTTAAACCCAGATTGGGACTTGAACCCACGCAGCCAGGACTTGAACCCAGCCAAAACCCGCAGTCTTCCAACTGAGGTCACACACCTGGTTTCAGGACTTAATGAAGCTCAGTTTCTTGTCGCAGACAGAATTCAGTGAGAGACAAAGTGATAGGTAAGAAATGGATTTATTTAGAGAGAAACACACTCCACAGACAGAGTATGGGCCATTTCAGAAGGTGAGAAAGGCCTTGGGAGAAACACACTCCACAGGCAGAGAATGGGCCATCTCAGAAGGTGAGAAAGGCACCACGGTATCAGGTTGTCAGTTTTTATAGACATGGGTAATTTCATAGGCTAACGAGTGGGAGGAGAATTCCAGCTATTTTAGGAAGGGGCGGGGATTTCCAGGAATTGGGCCACTGCCCACTTTTTGATCCTTATGGTCTGTTCTTCAACAGACAAATTAAAAAAAAAAAAAAAAAAGCGGGCGGGGGGGCGGGGAGGGCAGAGGGGAGAAGAAATCTACAAGTTAAAAAAATATGTAAAAGACTTTTCAATCAATCCTGTTGTCCAAACAACTTCTTTTTAATTCTCTCCCCAGCAAGGCAATAGCATCAGCCCCATTACACATCTCTGCTTAAGGAAGAGAATATGCTAGTGACATAACCAGAATATATGGGAATATTTTAGGCTTTGGGACATTTCCTTTTTTCCCTTGTACATCAATAAACTGGCATTCTGGTTTTTAAAAGAAAGACAGTAACACATATAGCTTTTACTCTTCCTATGCTACACCTATGACAAAAGTCTTATTCTGAAGTGTACTTTTAAAGACTACAGGTTTACAAGTTCTTAAAGTGATCCTCCCCCCTCAATCCCACCCCCCAAATCTACAAGAGAGGGCTGAAGCAAAGGTCAACGGAAAAAACAAACAAGAAAAGTCAGGAGGAGCACTTTTGTAATTGAAGCTTAAAAGAAAACCCACACCATCAACAGGATTAGCTGTCAACAGGAACGTTCCCAGAAGTAACCCATCCTATGATGCGATTTGAGATATCTTAATGAAAATTATAGCACCTCCCTGTCATCAAGAAGCAGCCAGCGTAAGGTAAATTAAATGAAAATTCATGTGACGTTTCAACATGGGCACATGCTATAACGAATAATATATAAATATATAAATATATAATGTTTATTTCCATATTATTCTAAAAAAGATTTGAGACAGCTCACAGAATGCATTAGAATTAAAAAGAAAGAAGTCAGTGCTCTGTGATGACCTAGATGGGTGGGACAGAGAGGGGATGGGAGGGAGGTCCAAAAGGGAGGGGATATATGTATACATGTAGCTGATTCACTTCCTTGTACAGCAGAAACTAACGCAACATTGTAAAGCAATTATACTCCAATTAAAAAAAACTCCGTTAAAAAATAATAATACATCAAAAATAAATAAATAAATAAAATCTACTTAGTTTTATTTAAAACAAAACAAAACAAAAAAGAAATGACAAGAATGGGGCAAAGAGAAAACGAGGGAGGAAAATAAAGTCAGAGGTAAGTTTACCACACAAGCTATGTGCCACAAGGTCCTATACAGCTGCAAGGGAAGGGCTGCACACCTGACTGAGCTACCTTGCAAAGAGAGAAATACCATAGGTTATAAGAGTCACGATGACTAAGTAATACAAACAAACCAGCTGGTCAAAGAAATGCAGCTTTCCTGTTACCCAGACCTGGGAAAAAAAAATTACTACACATTTTTACATGGGTTCTAATAATGATTTAAAATGATGATTTTTTTAACATTCTTTTTACATTTTTTTACATGGGTTCCAATACTGATGATGATGATGATGATAATGATAGCAGCTTGAACTATACATTTAAAAATGGTTCAGATGCTAAATTTTATGTTATGTGCATCTTACCATAATAAAAGAGGTGGTGGGGGGGAACAACAGCTGCTCATTTTCACTGCATGTGTCCTGGGCCAGGCATGTTCTAAGCATTTTATATGTTTAAGGTCACAAAATTCTCACAACAACCTTGTAGAGGTAGGTACAATTATTATCCCCATTTTATAGATGAGAAAACTGAAGCACCAAGAGGTTAAATAACACACAACTAGGAAGTAGCAGAGCCAGGATTCAAGCCCAGGAAATCTAACTCCAGAGCCCTAACCATTATATCACCCCTCTTCCATAATGTTGCCTCCCTTTTGGGCAAAAGCATTTGCCATCAGCTAAGAGCAGTATTTGTCCATCAACTCTTAGCTCATTTTGTGTTGTCTTAGTACTCCAGATCACCAGCTAATAGTCATAGTAGTAGCAGTCGTTACAACATCAACAAGGGCACTGAGATAAAGGAGATAATATCCTCACAAGGATTCTACAATAAGAGGTGTACTAAATTTTATAAAACTGTTTGTTTTAAATGCCCTCAATAACGGTTTATTGCATTACACCAAATAACAATTCTGTAAAAGTAATTCTACCCCAGTCTGAAACAATGCAATCAATATATGTAGCTCTCTGGTATTCTGGCTTGGTTCAATCAAAAACTGATTGTTTCTAAAGCAATGGATTGACTGTGTATTATTTAGGCAATTCTCAAAGAGTCCTGTTTCTGACTACGAGGTTTCTGATAAGAACTGGGCTGCAAAGTAAGTGAATATATACTTGCTGGAGTAAAGCTATTCTGTACTGCCAATTACAGGTAAACTATACACTTTCATAGTCAATCAAGTACAGAGTTAGGTTAATATACTCTTAGGAAAATTAAGGAACCTAACCACTAAAGATATCTAAGTATGCAGCCAACCCACCTCTCCACAGGGGTGAGCCAAGAAAACAGTTTCTTACAGGGCCAAAATTTTCCTCTCAAAGTGGTTCTGATTCAGCACCAATGGACAAACAGTTAATTGAGTCCCAAAATTCTATGTAATCACAATGATTTGGACCTGGAAAATTCTCCAAATGAGAGTTTCTCAACTTTTAGCTCAGCCATAAATCTACCTCAATTAAGTATGCACAGACTATCCAATTGAGACATGTACCCCTTAGCTAAACAAAGTTATATAGGCAGCTATACAAAGTTATCAGATATAAATCAATTAAATATTCAGGGATATCTGTAAATAAACAAATAAGATGAGAGTTTTGGATTAGTAGATATCTCACATCTTTCTTTTTGAAATAACTAGGTAACAGGGTCAGCTGTTTACCAAGGCCATCCCTAATTAGTATAAAAACAACTACATCATGAGTATATTATGGCTAGGAAGCAATTAAAAAAGACAAGAGGCCCAAAAGGAAAATGAAAAAATATGAACAAGAGAGCCTTAGGGGAAAAAATCCAATATATAATAAATATCTGATAAGATGATCAACTTTATCAACAGTCAGGGAACTTCAAATTACCATGCTTTATACCAGTCTCACCCATCAGACAGACCCAAAATAGAAATGACTGATAATATCCAAAGCTGATAAAGTTAGGGGAAAGCAGCAACTATCATACACTCTTGGTGAAAGCGTAAAGTGATATAGCCTTTGTAATAACATTTTGAAAGGACATCAATTTTTTAAATATGCATAACCATTAATTCCATAGGTGTGTTCTCAGACACCTGCAAAAACAAGTGCAAACTGGGATGTTTACCAAAACATAGATTGCAACAGCAAAAAACTAGTTTTTAAATGTCTATCAAAAGAGAGATGGTTAAAAAAACTATAGAATATACATCTAATGTAATGCTATGCAGCATTTTATGCAAAGATAAAACAGTTCCTTCATGTTTTCATGTTCTGACATAGAAAGATTCTCATGATATTAAGTTTTCTAAAGCCTATAACAATTCAAAAAGTATGATCCCGTGGGTAGTGGGGAGGGAAGGAGAGGGATAGCTGCCAACGGGTCTGAAATGGTCAGGACTCTTTCAGTTCTGAGAGACAAACCCAATTCAAATTCACACAAGCAAGTCAGGCAACTGAGTAACTCATTTAACTGGGAAATATAAAGTGGATCTACTTTAAGGTTCAAGTGGATCCAGACGCTCCAATGACTCCCCATGCTCACACATGCGAGCATGTGAGAATGTGCATGACTGTGCGTTTTTAAGTGTGCCTGTGTGTAAGAGAGAGTTGGTCAGCTCTGCTTCAGTCTGTATGTTGGCCTCATTCTTTCCCATGGCACATAGGCTTCCTTCATTTGGCCAGGCACACTCTATGTCAGCTCAGCAACTCCAAAGGAATGAGCCTGTCCCTCATCCAATTATCTGTTTTTCAATCTCAAGGAAGGGGTCTGAACCTGCTTTAGTCATATGGCCATCCTGCAGCAGTCACTGTGTCCAGAGGAATGGAGCATTATGACAGACCAAGCCTAAGTCACATGCTCACCCCCTGGCCAAGGGGTAGGATACTGCAACCTGAAAAGGAGGTGAAGGGAATACTAGACAGCCTAAACCTATACAGCCTAAATTACCAGCTATCATATAATTCACTACAGAGACTTTCACCTTTCAACTCTACGTACTCCCATTTCTCGGAATTATTTGAATATAGACATGTATTATATATGATTTAGTTTTTAATTTAAAAAGGAAATAATTATTAGAATGCCATCAGAAAGAAAGCCTAAGGTCTAAAAAGTTCAGGGTTGATGACTTCAGAATTAAATTGAGGGGAAAATAAGCCTCATGTATAAATAACGATTGGGGCTTCCTAGTCCTCCACACTTGGCCAACATTTTAACCACTACCCAATGGTCCTTATCAAACCAAGCATTAAAAGACAAAAAAAAAATGGAGGAAACAGATTTTAATTAATTAGCAATATGTTGATAAGAGGGAGGGGAAAGAGCTCTAGGGACTGTAAAGAGAAATTTTATGAAATCCTCAGAGAGTAAATGGCCTTCAATAGTATCTGAAAGCCCTTTATGCCCCCTCTCACTTTTCTCACCTTATAATCTTAAGAGTATATGTACAAATATTCTGGATCCGTTTTACTGAAGCCAAAGAATCTCTTTCTACCTGTTTCAAATACCTACTCTAAAGATGGTAGCAAACCATCTAAACTAAAACAATTTATAATACCTACCCCTAAAGTAGAGACATTGGTAAAAATGTCTCCTTTAATTATCCCAAGAGCTACCATTCAACACTACAAGTTCTTTTCACAAATAAATTTAATAATAAAATCCCTATTTATACTGCCACACAGAAACAATTCTTCTTTACTTCAATGACTCCAAGTAGGGCCTACCAATTCTAGTATTCATCTCTCTGAATAAAGCCAATTCTGCTATAGTGAGGCAAAGACATTTACTGCTCAGTGAATATTCATTTCTTGCCCACATGCCTGGCTCCGTAAGTAGCGCCCTGTGACTTCTTTTGGCCAACGGGCTATAAGAGGAAGTGACATGGGTCACTTCAGGGCCAGAGGCCTAGTAACCAAGGAGGCTCCATGTTCAGATAATGTACCAAACATATGTACTTTATTATTCAACTACAGAACCCTTTTTTTCATATCCCATGGGATGATGCTATAAGCATCATTTCAAATCCTAGAAATCTAACTGAAATTCCATTTCCTCCAGGAAGCCTACCCAGAGCATGCTCCTGGCATCATCAGAAACACACTTAAATGTATACTGCAGGTAAAGAACTATGAAAAGCACTGTGGTACTGGCACACAACTAGTACAATAAATGGCCTCTACTTTCTATAATGTACAATGTGGTTGCTGAGAAAGGACACATGTCAAAACAGAAACAAATATAAATGATAATAAATAAATTTCAAGTGAGTGCTAAAAATAGTAAGTGCTAGAGGAGTTTCCACATATCTCAGTTAGCAACTAAGTAAGCTAGTTAGTTATACACTCCCTTATGACATCTTTTATATTATTTTTTAATTCATGTATGATTGAAAGCAAATGAGACTCCCTATAAGGATCATTATCTCCCTGAAGGGCAGAAACCCTAAGGTATAACTACTTCACGGTGCCCCATACTAACCATTCAAACAACAATTATTCAATAAAACTTTATCTTTTATTGAGAAGAATGTGTTGAAAATTTAAACAGAAATGTAGTATTCCTCAAGACATAAGGAATTTGTGTCTCCAGCATGGCTAAGGAGAGAGCCGAACGAACACAAGCTTTTCTGTTATCCATGGCAAGTGGAGCGCTACACTGGAAAACAAAGAGTCACCAGGTTACCCCAGACTTTTGAACGTAGCCCTTAACAGCCAACTTCTTCTGCTGTAGGACTACATGCTCTCCAAGCAATATCTGATTTCCAATTCAATTTCCCAAATACCCTGAAGCCAGTAAAGAGGATCCCTAGATATTATGTATGAGTATTCCAGGCACACATTAAAAAAAAGGCCTACTTCTCTAAGTACATTAATAAGTAGTATCATGATTTAATCAATATGACTTGCTAAACATTTTAATATCTACATGCATAAGACATTGCAGAGGACAGAATATAAACATGATCCCCTTTGCCATTCTCATACCCTACTTTGGGAGATAGGACACATGAAAACAAAAAAATTCCACAGAGTATAAAGGCAGTATAAAGTGTCAACTTAATAATACGGAAAATAAATATTAAAAGAGTTCAAAGAAGGAAGGGATTATTTTCTAATTTTATAGTCTGAACACTTAACAAGCAAGGTGGAATCTGAGCTGAGTTTTAAAGGATAAATAGAATTTCAAGAGGTATAGACCAGGATAAGGGAGAACATTCCAAGGACAGGAATTATAAAGGAGTGCAAACAGAGAAGCCCAAGGGATGTGTTAGGGACAGTAACGGACAATTTTACTTTGAACAGTTTATTGGGGGAGACTAGTGGGAAATGAGACCAGAAAAGCAAGTTGGTGCCAGACACTGGAAAGCTTTAAATGCCAGGCTAAGGAACTTTATCTTGACAATGACGAGGAGCCATTGAAGGGTTTAAACAAAGTAACACAATGAAAATCAAAATTAGGATGATCATTCCAAAACAAAATTTAGGACAGACTGAAGAAGGAACTCACTGGGGACAGTGAGACCTCCCTGGGATACTATGGCAAATATCAGGCCTAAATTATCAATAGAATGATGACAGTGAGGAGAAAAGGAATAGATCTAAAGAGCTGATAGAACTTGGAAAGTGTTTTCAGCATATGTCAAATCAGACCTTCAGGACTCTAAGAAGCTGAGATTCAGGTGCTACAAAGAGGTTAAAGCCACAGGAACTGTGAATTCCAGCCTACCCAGCGGGGTCTCCCAATACTTGAATTGATGCTGGGCTCTTCTATACATATATTCACTTCCATCTCCACACTCATACAAAATATCCACTCTTTTTCACTGGGATTTAGGGGAACAGAGGTGGGAAATGATATATAAAAGCAGCCAAGTGACGAAGGCCAGGTAATTGTGCAACAAACAGATAGGAGCTCAAACATCTGTAAAGGCCAAAGGCATTGCGATCACATCTATTGCAAAATGGAAAAACAGACTGCAAATCCAGTCATACTGTGGGCCTAAGTAATGACATCAGATATATCCATTAAACTTGGCAAGAGAATAAGACTGGATGAATGGAGTTACTGAGGTCCCAGTCCTTAACAAGAGGTTCTTAACCTCTGGGGAGGTCATGGACCCTTTTGGGACCCTATGAATTTCTCTCCAGAGAAATGCACAGACTCATAGAATTTTGCATATACATAATTTCAGGATGTTCACAGACACCCCCCGCAAAGCCTATCTAGAGACTCTTAGTCCATGAATTCCAAGGGTTCTTACTTAAAAACCCGTCCTAAGCTTGGTGATTAAGAGCTGATTATCTGTTGTAACAAGCATGCTGACTGGAAATGATGTGACTTAATAGGGCACATACAATTATTAGTGTGTTCTATGTAATATTAATTGTATATGTTACACAATGGGTATCTATGTGGTAAAGAATGGTATGTATGGTGAACCAATTATTATGCAGCAGTTTAATGAACGTGCTTATGTGCATGGGGTAAATAATGCATGATTATACACAGTATGTATTATGTACGATAAAGCACGTATGTATGAGTACATTATGACTGGGTAGATCACCGAATGCACAAGATACATAGCAGTGGGATAATTTAGAATGTATTCTTAATACTAGCATAGCACATGAGAATGTTGCACTGTTCGTGTGTGATTTTTCAAGGAGAAGTTTAAGTAGAATTTCAGCTTTGGGTGCTGGTGCTGGAGCTCCTTTTGAGTCTTAGGGAGAAGTGTTATCCTCCTTTTCTGATTTATAAGACTGGAGTAATAAATATACCACAGAGAAAAAAAAAATCCTTCCTATAAAACAGCGATAACTATTCTTATCACATAACCCACAGTTAAAAAGGTTTTGAATAAGAAGCCATATATATGGGCTTCCCTGGTGGTGCAGTGGTTGAGAGTCCGCCTGCCGATGCAGGGGACACAGGTTCGTGCCCCGGTCCGGGAAGATCCCACATGCCGCGGAGCGGCTGGGCCCGTGAGCCATGGCTGCTGAGCCTGCGCGTCCGGAGCCTGTGCTTCGCAACGGGAGAGGCCACAACAGTGAGCGGCCCACGAACCGCAAAAAAAAAAACAAAAACAAAACAAAAAAAGAAGCCATATATGTACATTTATTTATAATTTATATACATTGCCCACTAGACCAATAAATTATGTGCCTTATAAAGCATACACAAAAATGGATATGTAAAAGAATGACATTTATTATAATAAAATAAACAATTTTTAAACATTTAATTTACCTATTGATGACACGGCTTTATGCTCTCCCTAATAAATATTGTTTTTAATACTACCACCATTCTTGGTGAGAGTAATGTGATGAACACTATTATTTTTAAATTTTGCTTTCATATTTTGTAATACAGCAACTTAAAATTCTGGTTCTAAATTCAGTTCATTTTTATAATAAGTAACTCTTTTATTTGGTTTTAATGGTCATCATAGCCAAAAAACATACTTCACAAAGACGAGTATAACCAAACGGAAGAACTGCATCACTTGCACTGAATAAAACATGAATTTCAATTTTCAGTCCTCTTCACCATTTATGCAAAAGTTTTTGCTAAAATTCACATAGTGCATTGCCATATTTCCTGATGACAATCAGTTGTTCTTACTAAATCATCAGATAGTATTGACTTTTTTTTTTTTTTTTTTTTTGGCGGTCCGCGGGCCTCTCACTGTTGTGGCCTCTCCCGTTGCGGAGCACAGGCTCCGGACGCGCAGGCTCAGTGGCCATGGCTCACGGGCCCAGCCGCTCCGCGGCATGTGGGATCTTCCCGGACCGGGGCACGAACCCGCGCCCCCTGCATCGGCAGGCGGACTCTCAACCATTGCGCCACCAGGGAAGCCCAGTATTGCCTTTTTTATATTTTCAGTAGATGGGCCCAAAACCACTAAAACGTCTCTCTTACAAGGTCTTTATACAGGTTAGAAAATTTGGTTTTCAAGTTCAAGTATACATATAAAAACATTCTTAAAGTTTTAACATCATTTCAGCAATTAAATCCAATGATGATGGAAATAGTCCCAAATATACATTTTCAATAACCTCTCTCCGAAACACTGAATTTTATTTTGTTTTGAAAGGCAGTTACTTTTTGAGTCACTGTTAAGAATTTACCATCATCCCAAAGGGACAGATTTAGTGGGTTTATTTTCATAAATATCTGCTAGGTAGTATACTACTCACAGACACTTGTCTGAGAAAAATGTCAGCAAATTTTGGACATTTGTATTTTTGTGAAAGAAAAATTAATAAGTCATCTTTAAATTAGACAATTCTTAAGTCTGTTACCTCAAGATGACCAGTTAACCTGTATGAAATACTTTATAAAAAATCTGCTTGGTGACTCCCTACTGCAACACAATATATGTTTAGTCTACTATTTAAAATAATAAATCTAAAAATGCAATTACCCAGGCTCCTATAAACTATAAAACATCACAGCAGACTGAAAGTAAAGAAACTTTCTAACACACCTCTAATATTTCTCTAATAATTTTATGTAAACCCTACTGTAGAGACCACTGCTCTAAATGTGCCTGGGCTCCCACGGGTCAAAGCTCTCCATGAGTCCCTTCCAACCAATTTCCCTGGCATGCTATGGAAGTTCAAAGGAGTTATCTTTAAAGGTACTCTGATTATATTGTATCCATCTCTGCATTACTACCAGTTGGCAAAAGACACAACTGCAGTACATTCTATGACATCAGCTGTCTTCAACACTGTTCCCTCAGTGTAATGTTGGTTAGCAATTCAGTCAAATAATAGACAGGGCTGGAACAAGGTCCAAGACTCTTCATGACATATCCTGCCTTAAACCCTTTTTGGAACATGGCAGGGCATAAATGAATCAGTAAAATAAATCATGAAATATATTGAGAGCCAGGGGCTTTCAACTTGTATGACCAATCTAACTTATAGAGTGACACATATTTACATAAGGAGATGACATTTTTACACTTGAAAAACAAGTCCACTGCATCATCTTAAGAATTCCAAATGATAACACACTGTTTAAAGAAATAGCTACTGCTTAAAAATTTTTTTTTTAATTTTTAAAAGCATAAGACAGTGAAAAAGATTTTGTACTAACTCCTATCAAGAAAAAAAATTATGTTCTCAAATATACATAAAAATGCGTAAGTTCCCAGTGTGGTAAGCCTTACATATGGAATCATTTCAAAAACTGTGAAAATATAAGATTTGGGGTGTAAAACCCGCCAAAAAAAGATCCACATAGATTTGGAAAACTGGCACTTCTCATTTTCATCCAGATCTACAAACTTCACCGTTCCTGACCACCTCCCTCCATTAAAATCATTCAATGTCTTACAACTGCACCTAGAACATCTGGTTCCCTCTCCCACTTCAGCTGGTGCCACCCTCCGGCTTGCACTTTCCCCCTTTATGATTCCCGAAATAACCCCAAGCGTCTCTGTCCTTTCATCTTTGCTGTTTAATCTTCCTGAATATACTGCTCTCCTCCCCCTCACTCACACAGAAATCATCCCCTGCCTTCAATGTTCCTGTCCACCACGAAGTCCGCCACGAAACCTGCCCCTATCCCTTTCAAATGAAAATAATTGCTCACTCTCCTGATTCCTCAAAGTACTATTTCAGTACCTCTCTCATAGCACTCATCACATTTAATTAGTAATATAGGTATCTGTGTGTTGTCTTATCACCTCTCTTAGGTCATAATCTCCTTACGGACAGGATCTATATCTTATCATTTAACTTCCCTATCTTTTAACAACACAGCACCTTGAACAAAGTAAGTACTCATATAACTATGTCTTGAATGAATGATTGAGTGGCTACTTAGAAATTCAATTACAGACTTCCTGTACCATCTGGAATGGGGAGGGAGGTAGGACTTAGACTTTGTAGAACAAATATCTTTTCCCTGGTTTCCTCCAAACAAACTCGGCAAAGTAAAGCCAGTATTACACATACAGGTACTTTCAAAAGGCAAGGACATTTCATCCTTCAACTATCTGGTCAAATATGGCATGATATCTGTATATATACAAACATACACTCACAATAGAATATCTTCTACTGTTAAACAACCGAATCTATGCTTGATAATAAAAGCATGTAAATGTTTTAACCATATAAGCAAACTAAAAATGTAAGATGTAATATATTAAAGCTATAAGAATAAGACCAACCATTCAAAATACAAGTGGAAACACAGAGAATGACCAAGCAATTTATTCCAAATGAAAAAAATACCCTAAGCTTTAGCTATTTAAATACTAACAAAACATGAGAGGCAGAATCTTACTGCTAAGAATCCAAACCAACCATTCAAAGATAAGCTTACCTAGACAGAAGCACCAAAAAATCAACACTACTAAAGTACAAAGGTGAGATCAGAAACAGCACAAAAATCTTAAAGCGATACTTTCATTAAGTAACTGGTACATCGGCTCCTGGATCATCACAGAGCAATGGAGATGGCAGCAGTCTCCAATGCACATGTAGACAACAGAAGGGAGTCCAGAAAGTAACAGAGGGCTACAGTGCGGCCAAGTGTGGGGAACACCTTGGAGAGAAGCCAATTTAGAGGTATGCTCGTGATTTCAGGTCGGAAGACCTGGACTCAAATGTCATCCCTAATACCTACAAGCTGTGCAATCTTATACCAGCCACTTAACTTCCCTGAGCTGACTTTCCTTGCTTATAAAATGTAACATATAGAGCAAGCACAGTACCTGAGTACACTGTGTCTCCGAGACGGTCCTCAATAAATATTTGCTGACTCTGAATGAGGGCCATACAAGAAAAGCAAACATTTCTCTCCAGGCACTTTTGTACTTTTTGAGACAGCAGCCTTAATTAATTCCTGATTAATACCTTATTACAATATTTGACAAGTTTTGGCCGAAAAACAAAAATACGCCTTTCCTACTAGCTTACACGTTACTCAAAATCTTACTAAAATTATTAAAATTTTAAATCTCTTTGTAATAACTTTCAAATACAAGAAGTAACTCTCATAAAGAAGACTGGAAGCCAAATACCTGGGTTCTTGCCCAAGTAAAGACACTAACTATGTGACCCATGAAAATTACTATATTTGTCTGGCCTTAGTCTTCTCATCTATAATATTAACAAGGTTGTTCCAAATCACCATTAAGGGCCCTTTGCTCTAAATGTTGTGGTTCATGCCATCCAAAGGATTTTCTAATCTAATTAGGAAAGCCAATTCAACATACACTAAAAAGAGAAACTCTTTCAAAAAAAAAAAAGAAGAAGAAGAAGGAAAGGAAGAAGGAAATTTATTATACAGAACAAACTGATCCTTAAAAAGCTAAAAACAGAACTACCATATGACCCAGCAATCCCACTACTGGGCATATACCCAGAGAAAACCATAATTCAAAAAGATACATGCACCCCAATGTTCACTGCAGCACTATATACAATAGCCAGGACATGGAAGCAACCTAAATGTCCATCAACAGAGGAATGAATAAAGAAGATGTATATACAATGGAATATTACTCAGCCATAAAAAGGAACGAAATTGTGTCACTTGCAGAGACATGGATGGACCAAGAGACTGTCAGAGAGTGAAGTCAGAAAGAGAAAAACAAATATCATATATTAATGCATATATGTGGAATCTAGAAAAATGGTATAGATGACCTTATTTGCAAAGCAGAAATAGAGACACAGATGTAAAGAATAAATGTATGGATACCAAGGAGGAAGGGGTGGGGTGGTGAACTAGGAGATTGGGATTGACATATATATACTACTATGTATAAAAGAGATAATAATGAGAACCTACTGTATAGCACAGGGAACTCTATTCAATGTTCTGTGGTGACCTAAATGGGAAGGAAATCCAAAAAAGAGGGGATATATGTATATGTATGGCTGATTCACTTTGTTGTACAGCAGAAACTGACACAGCAGTGTAAAGCAACTATACTCCAATAAAAATTTTTTTTTAATTTAAATGAAAAAAAAAGAACAAACTGGGTAATCGATGCTAAAGAAGTGTGATAAAAATCAAGTTTTCTAGAGAACATACCAGCTTTGACTGTTCTTGAAGGTCAAGAGATAAAGGACAAAGGAATACAATTTAAATAAAGAAACGAAACATGTAAAATCAAAGAAGCAAGATATCTACAAGTGATTATAATACTTTCGTCACTTGTGTAGCACTTTACAGTTTACAAAGCATTTCTGCATATGCCATCTGTGGCAAATTTTCTGGAATGAGAAATACAAGAACAGTTTAAATGATTTACATTTGATAAATTTGTCCACAGAGAGCCTCCACTAAAAACAATAACATCAAAAAATATTTCAGCAAAGAATTTTTTCAACACTTATATGTAGGATGAATTAGAGAGGCAAATGCATGCAGGCAAACAGCTATAAACCTACAAATCATAGAATTTCAGCACAAGAAGAAATGTGAATTCAGACCAATATGCTCATCTAATGATAAAGAAACTCAGGCCCACAGAGTTCATGTGATGCGAGTTACTCCATGCGCAAAATGACAGGAGGACCAGACTGTAGAGGCAGAAATAAAGGGGGAAATCCAAGAAACTACAAAGAAAAGAATCAGATAATCTGATGATGGATTAGGCAGTGATGTGTTTAGGTTATGGAAATGTAGAAAACATTATTAAAGTCTTAACTACCTGCCATGCTAGACATATCTTGTTATTTAATACAATAAGTTAATTTAAAGGTCACAACAATATGAGTTTAAGTACATTATTCCGATTTTAAGCACGAAAACCTGAGGTTAACTGTGGTTAAATAGCTAGCCCAAGGTTACATCTACTAAGTAAAAGAGCCAGGGCACCATTCCCGTGTCTGAAGTCAAACATCCATTCTCAAAAGCAGCTTAAAAACTGCCTCAAAATTACAAGGCAAAAATGAAGTAGCACTCTGGAAGCATTGGATAAACCAGTGTTATTAGACTTCTGGCCCTGTTAATAGGTGTATTTCACTTCTGTGCTTGCACCTATTGTTATGGACCTCATCTGTCTGTTCCCAGTGGTCAGGTCCAGGACTTCTCAGTAAAGCCCAACTTCCCACCCTCCACACTGAAACATACCCATGGGGAGAGATTAGATCAAAATATATCTAAGATGAGGGTGACTAGACTGATTAATGTGAAGTCTTCTACAACTCCTCCAGTGACTATAGCTTCTCTTTTGGCATAAGCTATTTATCTTCAAAATATGATAACTATACTAAGCTTTTCTAAAAGCCTGTCATTTCAAGGAGCCTCAAAAATACTGTGTTGCAGATGGGGGAATGGGGGAGGAAGCATGGATTCAACAACCAACTCTACTTGCATTTCTAGAACCGGACTTAAATGTTGGTGTCAGTGTTTTGTAATAATTCTTCTTATTCAACCATGTATCTTGCAGAAATATAAAATAATCATTTATGTTCATCCAAATACTGTGCCCCCACAAAACATCATCCGGAATTTAACTAAAGGAAAAAACCTGCACCTCCTCCTTAAACTAAGCAACCAAGAATGGTACACAGTTGCCACTAGGCCATTTTATGACCTCTGACCCCATGTGTTGAGAGAGAGGCGCAAAGTCTAAGTAAAACACAAAGAAGAGAGAAAGAAAGGCTTGAAATGACTAGACCTCACCTCCAATGGTAAGAAAAAAGGTTAGAGACCATAAGGTCCATCCTTAGTGACCAATAACCAAGAGCTAAGCTACTGGTTAACCTGGGAGAGAAGCAATGAAGAAGTCCTTTCCTACCGTCTAGTCTGTCCAACTCATAGGAAAGCTGTACAAGGTGGGGAGAGATTTGTGTGGTTCTGCAGCCCAAAACTGGATATAGTGCTGTCATTCAACTCCTGAAACACATGCTCTTCATCCAATCCCACACTCTTCTGCACCCGATATTTGGAAGTAATGTAAAAAGGAGCCCACCACGTGCTTCTGGACCTATGCTAGGAAAGCAGCTGATGGCCCTCTGAGAATTCCTGTGATTATCACAGGCAGAAAGTAAAAATCACTGCCAAGACGGTAATGAGAAACCTGGGGATCTCCTCGCCCCATGACTTAAGAAGATTCTACTCGGTGGTGTGTGCGTGTGTTGACCTCCCATACTTGCCCTAAAATGAAAGCTATTTTAGGCCCTATGGTTTAAGACCAACCAACCCCAAAAGATATGCAACATATTCAAACAATGTGGAGCCCTCGGGGGATAGGGCAATAAAGACAAACTTAAGTAAGGAACGAAGGTAGTATGTAAGAGAAGTTATGTGAAATCGATGAGGACAGAGATGTCCTTTAAAAAGAATTATAAAGCATACTCTGATATACAGTCCAATAGAGAAAAGATTTTCAAAGAATGTCCAATATCCTTTCTTCCCCACCCCACCTTTCAGCACCTCTGTACCACCCTCATCACCTACTCAACATTTAGTCCTGGTGAAGACCGATCACTGGATTAGCAGGATCAACAGTACATGCAGAGAACATTCCATCCTGGGAACAACATCTTTAAATTATTTAGGCTTGTTGAGCACCCTTCGGTATAGAGTAAAAGCATGAAATTTTGCCAGTGCTTTCACAATATACACCAGTCAGCACCATAGCAACCCAATCCTCTGCCCACCAAAAGATTAACACATACAAAGAAAGCAGGAAATTCAACAAAAATTAAAGTTTGACCCTGGACTCCCTCAACAGTTAAATTGTCTTAAATAGTGGCAGTATCTTTATACCACACCCACTTCATGCTACCCTTACAGCTTCCTGGCATAAGCAAGTTCTTGGTATTATACAAACTGCTGCTTCTGTTTCCAGCCCAGATTTCTAGAAATGAAACCCTGGAATTGAAGGAGAAAGAAAAACAAATGTTGGCAGAAAGAGGCAGGAAAATGCATTGTCTATATAATCCCAGTTTAAGTGGAACAATCACCATTAGTTCCATGAAGCCCTTTTTTTTCAATAAAACCACTTACCAAAAATGCAGATCTAAAATACTCCCTTGGCTTAAACCACACAAAAAGTAATTTAAAAGACACAATCCTAACAGATTTTCTCAGAAGGAAATGAGAAAAAGATCAACTATAAACTATGCAAAATTCAAATTCTGCACCTTAAAATTCAAACTTCATTGTGAGTTAAATAGATGAAATAAATAACCAGTGCAAAATGTTTACAAAAATCAAACCAAATGCCTGTTCTTATAAGCAGCATCTCTGCTTTTTCTCTCCAAACCATATATTCCCTATTCAGGCCCCCTTTTTGATCCATTGTTCCCAAAGGATAAAATGTGAATAAGAAATAGAGGGAAACCATTTCCAACGCTAGCTCACAAAACCAAATTAGACCCTTCCACAGAGTACAGGAGATAAAAAAGAAACACTTGCAGTTGCATCTGTTTATGACATAGTTCAAGGAATGCCCATTTATTAAGCTGAATCAAACCCCACTGCTACTTTTAACCCCAAACTATTTCTAGTTCAAGAGCCAAAAGACCCAAGCAAACACTCTTTTTATATTATTCTCAACGTGAAATCTGACCCCCTTCCTACTACATCACAGCTTCTGTGAAACAAGCTGAGAGGCCCCTTTGGCCAACTTTTTTTTTTTTTTTTTTTTTTGAGACTAACCTTCAACCAATTCCAAAACTGAAGACAAACCTCAAACAAATTTAACCCCTGAACTCCATCCCTTCAACTGTACAGTATAATCTAAGCTTCACCGCAGCAATGTTTTACACAGACACTTGAAGATTTCTTAATCACTGAAGTGAAAGCCTCAGCCCTCACAAATCATCGCCACAGAGATTACTCTTGGCATAAACAGAGGGTGCTGGGACTGCAATTCACTCCAGAACACTTCATTCACCACCATCATGCTCAGCATTAAAAATTCACCGTCTCAAAAGAAAAAAACTGTCACCTTCTCCACAAGGACACCTGCCTCTTCAACACCTACAGTGAACGAAGAGAGCCCAGCCTGAAAGGCTAAAAGATCCTCCAGCTTAAAGTTTTCCTCCCCACCAAACTGCAGCCACAGCAGCACGGACTCTCCTTGTCACACATACAGGCTTTATTGTCAAACCTTCCGTCTCCCTCTAACATCGTCAACCGAGGCAGTGTCTATAGTCTATGGGAGTGACTGCTTTAAAAACAGAAAACAAAAAACAACACAGCTGGGTAGTAAGAGCAGGGATCCTGGTGTCCGGTTTCTCCATTTCTCTTCCAAGCGACTAGGGAATGGCTCGAGTTCTGTCGCTGACCATTAACCCATCCCACTTCTCAGTCTTCCAGCCAACGTGTTTGCTCCCCTTCCTAAATCCTTTCAGCAGAATCCGACGAAGGGGACCAAACCCTAAACATAACAGGAAAATCTCACTTATCCATCCCGTTTCTGCCTCCGAAATCCCTCGTCTGGAGAAGGGTAAAGCAAGTGCGCGGGGGTAAACAGAAGCGCCGTCGGAGGCTGCGCTTACAAGAAGGCTCGCCACGGTCATCCCCATTTCGCAGTCCCGGCAAGCGAGACTCAGAGAGGTTACCGGGCTTGCCAAGGTCACCGCGCTCGCCGGGGCCGAGGGGCGCCCGCGCCGACTTCCGGCTCCCCCTCTCGGCGGCGGGGAGCGCCCGCGGGCTCGGGTCGCCTCTCCCCACGCCGGGCCGGCGGCCGCGAGCCTCGCGCACCCTCCGCGGATGCTCGCCCCGTCCGCTCTAACTAGGGCAACTGGGAAACGGGGCAGGGAAGTCGCTGCTGCAGCAGTTTCCATCCGCGGCGCAGCCCCCAGCTGGTGCCCGTGACAGCTGCGACCTCCGCCCCCTCCAGCCGCGCGAGGCCGAGGGAGAAGTCGGGGAAAGTGGGAGGGGGAACGGAGCGGAGAGAAAGGAGAGCGGCGGGCGGAGGGGCACCAGCTGCTCCCGCCCCCTAGGGCCTCGGCGGCCGCGCGGCTCGTGACAGCTGCACCCACCGGGAGGCTCGGCGCCCGCCGCCTGCCACTCACCTGCCGCCGCCGCCTCTGGGCCGTGCTGACGGGCGCCGCGCTCGCCCGCGACCGTGGCGGCGCCGCCGCGGCCTCCGCCGCTGTTCGGGCCAGGAGCCCGCCGCCGCCGCGGCTCTCCGGCCCCCTCCTCCGGAGCAGGAGTCCCCCCGCAGGGGGATGCAGAACGGACCGGGCGCAGGCTGCACTCGAGGGAGCAAGAGGGAACAGGACAGTCGAGACGCTCGAGGCCGCGGTTCAGCCGTCTGAGGGGAAGGCTCAGAGAATCGCCTCAGATTCCCGCTCGCCTGGCCTGAAAAACAGGCATTTCAGCCGCTCTCCGCGGCCGCCATGTTCTCCTCCTCCTCCTCCTCCTCGGCTACCGCCGCCGCCGCCGCCGCCGCCGCCACCGCCCCCCGCTCGCGGCCCCGCCCCCTCCGCGCCCCGCCCCGCCCCGCCCCGCCGGCTCCCGGCCGCCCCGCCCACTTCCCGCCGTCCTACCCTCTGCGCTGCCCCTGCGCCCTCCAGCCAGGCGGCCGGGCCGCCGCGATCCGGTGCCCGCGAGCTCCGACGGCGCTCCGGGGGCAGCCAGTTCCCTGCCCGCCGGGCAGCGAAACGAGGAGTCGCCTCGCGCCCTCTGCCGGCCGCAGGCCCGAGGGAGGGCTGCCGCGGTCCCGCCCCGGCCCGCGTCCTAACGAAGTGTGGGAAAGGAGGCCCTAACTCTTCCCCTCCCCTCGGGGCGTTCCTATGACTGCTGCCGGGAAGCCGCCTCGAACCCCAGGGTGCTTTCAGCTAGGCCGCCCGGCCTGCAGCCTCCCGCTGGCCTGATCTGTCCGGGAAGGTGTGGAGCGGCGAGGGGCGCAGTAGACCCGGGTGGAGTGGGTTCTGGCCTGTCCCTCCGCTAATTTCTTGTATTACTTCGAGACACATCCGCAGCCCTTTTTTTTATTCTGTAAAATTGGGAGTTGGTTGCCTAGATGATTTCACAGGCTATTAGATAAGGGAAAAGAAAGATCATCTGCCCCCTTCGTTTTACAGATGAACAGATCTGACTGACGCGTCTGGCTCTGCAGTTCCATGAATTACCCAAAATGTTTGTCATTGACAGAGCTTTCCCCTCAAGGGGGCCCACACCTTTCTTCTTTTCTACTCGCTTTTTAAATTTTATAATGGAAGTGATACTTCCAAAAGTGGAGTGTTCCTTGTCATTAGAGGAATCAAACAGCGGCTGAACAGGCTTTCCGAGCCTTATCTGGAAAGCATCCCTCATTCCAAAGGCTGGCAATATAATACCTATCTCTCTCCCCGGGTTGTCCTAAGGATGAATGGGTCGCTGGCTGCGGAGGTGCTTTGTAAAGCAGACAGCTATCCTTTCCTGCACTCTTATTCCCAGGTAGCTGTCTGCACCTACCTCAATCCTGTCCTACTGTTGTTGTCTCTCAGGGTTTTCTACTCGAGAGCAACCTGTAGAAATCTTTAAGCCCTTCACACTCCTTCTCCTAACTGAAACCTGACCTTGCCTTGAAAACACCAACCTCCCTGGCACCTCTCTGAGTCAGTGAGCAACTTCTTCAAGAGGCATGTACTCCATCCTGCCATCATTCACTGCCATACCCTAGATCAGGGGTCCCCAAACCCCGGGCTGTGGGCCGGTACCGGTCGAGGCCTGTTAGGAACTGGGCCGCACAGCAGGAGGTGAGCAGCAGGCAAGCAAGCGAAGCTTCATCTGCCGCTCCCCATCGCCCACATTACCTCCTGAACCATCCCCCTCACTGTCTGTGGAAAAATTGTCTTCCACGAAACTGGTCCCTGGTGCCAAAAAGGTTGGGGACTGCTCATCATCCTATTCCTGGCCTGCTCATAAACCAACCCTTAGTCCACACCCCATATTCATCATCTATTCGTTTATTCAGGGACTTCCCTGGTGGCGCAGTGGTTAGGAATCCACCTGCCAATGCAGGGGACATGGGTTCGTGCCCTGGTCCGGGAAGATCCCACATGCTGTGGAGCAACCAAGCCTGTGCACCACAACTACTGAGCCTGCGCTCTAGGGCCCGTGAGCCACAGCTAATGAAGCCAGCACGCCTAGAGCCCGTGCTCCGCAACAAGAAAAGCCAACGCAATGAGAAGCCCGCACACCACAACGAAGAGTAGCCCCCGCTCACCACAACCAGAGAAAGCCCGTGCGGAGCAATGAAGACTCAACGCAGCCAAAAATAAAAACAAACAAACAAAACAAACAAACAAAACTCTTTATATATTCATTCATTTGATTCTTATTACTGGAGCCCTAGGTGCATTTCATTAGCTCTTGCCCTCAACTAGTTTAGCAGGACATCTAGCCACCTACAGAGTCCCCATCCCCAATAATCACTGAAAATACCCAGAGCTATGTATCTCTCAATCGCCAGGTTAATCCCCTTCTGTAGGACATACCTCCCAGTCTAGTCCAGTCCAGACTGTATGAAGAGGCCTACAAACATACCACGTGTGCAGGTAACGCTGTCTCCTGTCGGGGCTACACTCTGGCCACTGCTGATTGCCAGGTCCAGTAGATACTTCAAAGCCCCACCCCATTAGATGGCCTTCCTACAGCGCTTTATACTGTGAAGTCCTCTTTTTTGAAACTCTCCTCCCCTCCCCTGTCTTCTACATCATTCTCTTCTCTCTGTGCCTGTTTTCTGAACTTCTCTTTCCTAGCACTTTTCTTTGCTGTTCCTTGTCCACAGAACCATGTAATGTTGGTATTCTCAAAGTTTGATTTTTTTCCCACCTCTCCTCTCACTTAGATTGACTTGGTTTTGTTTCCACAGCTTCAACTGTTAATAACGCCTGCATCTCCCTCTCCCAGCCCCCACCCCTACCCAGCTCTGCAGCCCAGTGTCTTAGTTAACTTTTAAACATCCTCAGGACAGGCAGTGGTGAGATTTTGTTGGATGATGAGTGGAACTGAAGGTATTATTTATCTTGCCATCCATGGACACTAAAGAAAGGATTTTTCTAGGGTGAGACTCCTTCATAAGTGAGGTCCTTTGACTTTCTTCTCTTTCCTCTACGTTTATAATCACTTGCCAAAACAATTATAACCCACTTTTTCCTTCTTTTTTTATTGTGTTAAAATACAGATAAAATTTACCACCTTAACCATTATTAAATATGCAGTTCAGTGGATTAAATACATTCACACTGTTGGGCAGCCATCAGCACCATCCATCCCCATAACTCTTCTCATCTTGTAAAACTGAAAATATTTACCTATTGAACACTAACTCCCCATTCTCCCCTTCCCTGGCAAGCGCCATTCTATTTTGTCTCTATGATTTTGACTACTCTTAAGTACCTCAAATAAGTGAATCACACAGTATTTGTCTTTTTGTGACTGGCTTATTTCACTTAGCATAATGTCCTCAGAGTTCATCCATGTGGTACCATATTGCAGAATTTCCTTTTTTAAAGCTGAATAACATTCCATCATATGTATGTACCACATTTTGCTTATCCACTCATCTGTCAATGGACACTTGGGTTGCTTCTACATTTTAGCTATTGTGAATAGTGCTGCTATGAACATATGTGTACAGAGATCTCTTTGAGACCCTGCTTTCAATTCTTTGGGGTATATACCCAGAAGTGGAATTGCTGGGTCATATGGTAATTCTATGTTTAACTTTTTTTTTTTAATTTATTTATTTATTTTTGCTGTGTTGGGTCTTCGTTTCTGTGTGAGGGCTTTCTCTAGTTGCGGCGAGCGGGGGCCACTCTTCATCGCGGTGCGCGGGCCTCTCACTGTCGCGGCCTCTCTCGTTGCAGAGCACAGGCTCCAGACGCGCAGGCTCAGTAGTTGTGGCTCACAGGCCTAGTTGCTCCGCGTCATGTGGGATCCTCCCAGACCAGGGCTCGAACCCGTGTCCCCTGCATTGGCAGGCAGATTCTCAACCACTGCGCCACCAGGGAAGCCCTATGTTTAACTTTTTGAGGAACCTCCATACTATTTTCCACAGCAGCTATACCATGTTACATTCCCACAACAATGCACAAGGGTTCCAATTTCCCCACATCCTTGCCAACTCTAGTTGTTTTCTGTTTTTTTTATAGTAGCCATCCTAATTGGTATAAGGTGGTATTCCCTTGTACCTTTGATTTGCATTTCCCTAATGACTAGTGATGTTGAGCATCTTTTCATGTGCTCATAACCCACATTTCTCTTTCCCAGTTGGTCTCTTGTCATTTCAACACCTCTCTGGCTCCATCTACGTTTCCTAAACAGGCCCACTTCCTTAACTCCAACCAACCCCCTACCCCCAGGAGCCATTAATATAGGGGCAAAAGATTTGTTAGTTAGATTTGCTTCCTGAACCCCACACAGCCTCTTTGAAATCCATTTGCTTTACCTATTTAAGCAAAAGTTCCTTTACTCCCAAAGTACAATGCCAGTCAAGAAGTAGGACTGACCTCAATTAAATAAAACTGTTTTGAAGAGATTTTTTAAATGAAAATGTAAGACAACATTTAACTTTTATAGCCCAGACAGGTCTGGTTTTAGTCAGGTCCTATTGACCTCATACTTTAATATTAATCCTTCGGTGGAACACAAGCATGGTAGTTACATGACCAGGATCTA
Source organism: Mesoplodon bidens (assembly GCF_964165515.1). NCBI lineage: Eukaryota > Metazoa > Chordata > Mammalia > Artiodactyla > Ziphiidae > Mesoplodon > Mesoplodon bidens. Next base: position 70,143,770 of record NC_138170.1, read on the forward strand.
TAATATACCTGTTGAATTTTCTCCAAAGCATAATAGGTTCCTAGTTGTATAAAACATCTGGCTAGTATACATGAACTCACTCCACTTGCTGAGACAAGAACTGATTTAACATTGACACTTTTTTTCAAATAGTTTTTTTGTTTTGATTCATAAAATAACCAAACAATAAAGAAAAGTATAAACAGGTAAAACAAACTCTACTGAGCCAGAAAAAAAAAAAAGAACACCTTTCCACATATTGACTATGTGTATTTGCACATATAAATACAGTATGGTATTCGATTTTACATAATAGAGACACTATACATGCTCATAAATAATCTGGTGTCTTTTACTATACAATATATTTTCATCATTAAAGTAGCTGAATAGTCTTGCCTTGTATGTCTCTTTAGCCATTTAATTAACCGATCCCTTACTGGGAAATGTTTACATTGTTTTTATTTCCTTGTTTGTGTGTTTGTTTTCATAAATAATGCTGTAATTCTAATGCATGCCCCTGTGCAGGGTTTGAAAATTATTTTCTTAGGTTAAATTCATACAAGATTCATTGCTGGCTCAAAGGGTACATGTTTAATTTTTTTTTTTTACTACATATTTGCCAAATTGATCTCCAGAAAAATTGTTCCAATCTATGGTCCTATCTACCTTGCATGAGCCTGCCACTTCCCCACAAAAAGGATTTTGTCAATTTTCCTTTGAATAGTCTTTTATTTCTACATTTGTTTGAATTATGGACATTAAGAAAGCTAGGTTTAGAGTTAGGCAGACTGGGGTTTGAAATGGCTCTGCCACTGACTAGCGGTGTGACCCTGAACAAATCCCTTTAACACCTCCAAGCCTCAGTGTCCTCATCTGTAAAATAGGATGCTAGCAAAGGATTATTGCAAAGATTGAATGAAATAATGTATGCAAAGCACTCAGTAGTGTTTAATTCGCTACTTAGGATTGCCTGTGAAAAAGTGAAAATTAGCTCAAACTAAGAAGGTAAAAATCTGACCGACCATTCATCAAGTTGGAAGAATAGGCACAGATAAAGCCAGCTGAACAGTTAACAGGATGCAGTGTCCCCTAAGGACATACTGCAGCTGTAAAATGTCATAATAGCCGCCTTCTTCGAGTGACTTCTGCTCTCCTACTCACTGAGAAATCTTGTTCTCCACAATCATAAATATCAGAAACTGTGGTGTTCATAATTATATCAGTAAGACTGATGTATCTGTCTCTTGCCTAGAGAATCTAAGTCCCTTTTGACAGAAATGTGGCCTTGATTTGAAACCCAGGCGTAGAGTTTTAGATAAAGGGGTTTCTGGACAAACAGTCTGCATCTATCTTAACTTTATTGTTTCCAAAGCAATAGTACCCTGGGTCCACCTTGCAGTTCAGATGGATTTTGACCCCTTTATACACAGCCATGCTTTACTTTGAGCCTATATAAGTGCTGTTTTATTTAAATTGCATATAAACTCTGTGAAAAGTTACCATCTCCTAGTGTGTGATATTAAGTACAATAGAAGTCAATATTACATAAATATAGGGTTTCATTTGGAGCATCTTAAAATTTTCTTTTTAACACTTTGAAAATATCATTTGTTAAATTAGCTGTTGTTAAACAAATTGAGTGGTTTTTGCCCCCAAATAATACTGATTTTTGAATTGTTTCCTGGAGTTTCTTTCAGTTTTGGTGGAAAAACTTTTTGCTCAGCAAGTTGATTTTTTAAAATTGAGGTATAATTGACATGTATCATTATATTAGTTTCAGGTGTACAACATAATAATTTGATATTTGTATACACTGCAAAATGATCACCACAATAAGTCTAGTTACCATCCATCACCATATAAAGTTACATATTTTTTTCTTCTGATGAGAACTTTTAAGATTTATTCTCTTAGCAACTTTCAAATATGCAATACAATATTATTGACTATATTCACCACACTGTACATTACATCCCCATGACTTATTTATTCTATACCTGAAATTTTGTTACTTCTTGACCCCCTTCACCCATTTTGCCCACCCTTGAACTCCCATCCCCTCTGGCAGCCACCAATTTATTCTCTGTACCTGTGAGCTTGATTTTGTTTTGTTTTTTTGTTTGTTTTGTTTTTTAGCTTCCACATATAAGTGAAATCATACAGTATTTGTCTTTTTCTGTCTGACATTTCACTTACCATGATACCCTCAAGTCCATCCATGCTGTAACAAATGCAAGATTTTTTTAATGACTGAGTAGTATTCCATTGTGTATATGTATATGCCACTTCTTCTTTACCCAGATATCCATCAATGGACACTTAGGTGGGTTTTTTTAAATTTATTTATTTATTTATTTATTTATTTATTTATTTATTTTTGGCTGCACCCCATGGCTTGCGGGATCTTAATTCCCCGATCAGGCATTGAACCCAGGGCCATGGCAGTGAAAGCACTGAGTCCTAACCACTGGACCACCAGGGAACTCCCTAGGTTGTTTCCATATCTTGGCTATTGTAAATAATGCTGCAGAGAATAAAGGGGTGCTTATATCTTTTCAAATTACTGTTTTCATTTTCTTCAAATAAGTACTCAGAAATGGAATTGCTAGGTCATATGGTAGTTCTATTTTTAATTTTTTGAGGAACCTTCATACTGTTTCCATAGTAGCTGCACCAATTTACATTCCCACCAGCAGGACATGAGGGTTCCCTTTTCTCTACATCTTCTCCAACACTTCTCCACTTCTTGTCTTTTTGATGATAACCATTCTAATAGGTGTGAGGTGATATCTCATTGTGGTTTTGATTTGCATTTCCCTGATGATTAGTGATGCTGAGCATCTTTTCATGTGCCTGTTGGACATCTCCATGTCTTCTTTGGAAAAGTACCTATTCAGATACTCCAGCTTGTTTGTGTTTTTTGCTATTGAGTTGTCTGAGTTCTTTATATATTTTGGATATTCACCCCTTATTGGATATATGATTTGCAAATATTTTCTCCCATTAAGCAGGTTGCCTTTTCATTTGTTGATGGTTTCTTGTGCTGTGCAGAAGATTTTTATTTTGATGTAGTCCCATTTGTTTATGTTTGCCTTTGTTGCATTTGCTTTTGGAGTCAGATCCAAAAAATCAACACCAATACCAATGCCAAGGAGTTTACTGGCTATGTTTTCTTCTAGGAGTTTTAAGGTTTCGGTCTTTAATTCAAGTCTTACATTCAAGTCTTTAATCCATTTTGAGTTAATTTTTACGTATGGTGTAAGTTAGTGATCCAGTTTCATTCTTTACATGTTACTGTCCAGTTTTCCCAACACCGTTTATTGAAGAGACTGTCCTTTCCCCATTGTATATTTTTGCCCACTTTGCCATAAATGAATTGGCCATATATGCATGTGTTTATTTCTGGGCTCTCTATTCTTTTCCACTGATCTATGTGTCTGTTTTTATGCCAATACCCTACTGCTTTGATTACTATAGCTTTGTAATATGGTTTGAAATCAGGAAGCACGGTGCTACCAGCTTTGTTCTTCTTTCTCAAGATTACTTTGGCTGTTGCAGGTCTTTTGTGGTTCTGTAAAAATTTTACAATCCTTTGTTCTGCTTTTGTGAAAAATGCCATAGGAATTTTGATAGAGATTGCATGAAATCTGTAGATTGCTTTGGGTAGGATGAACATTTTAACAATATTAATTCTTCTAATCCATAAGAATGGAATATTTTTCTATTTATTTGTGTCTTTTTCAATATCTTTCATCAATGCCTCATAGTTATCAGTGTACAGGTCTTTCACCTCCTTAGTTAACTTATTCCTAGGTATTTGATTCTTTCTGATGCAATTGTAAATGGGATTGTTTTCTTAATTTCTCTTTCTGATAGTTCATTGTTAGTGTATAGAAATGCAACCAATTTTTTATATTGATTTTGTACCCTGCAAATTTACTGAATTTGTTTATTAGTTCTAACAGCTTTTTGATGGAGTCTTTAGGGTTTTCTAGCTATGAACTCATGTCATCTGCAAATAGTGACAATTTTACTTTTTGCAATTGATTTTTTAAAGTCAAATAAATAACTTATTATGTCATAGTGTTCTATTATCAAATAACAGGATTTCTGATCTCTTTGCCAAGTCTTATTGATTAGTTACTGTAACTTTATTTCTGTAAATTACACAGCAGTTATTTTCTAAAATATTCTTAGGTCCTACGTCAGTTAATTCAGTTAATTCATTTGTCAGAGCTAACTACTTAGCAGCACCATCTTGCTTCATGCTTAGTAGTAAATCCTCCAGTGATATATGCATCCCCAATATGTCCAGACCCAATGGAAATGTAGGTGCGATCATGTTTAAAAAACAATCTTCCTGGGCTTCCCTGGTGGCGCAGTGGTTGAGAGTCCGCCTGCCGATGCAGGGGACACAGGTTCGTGCCCCAGTCCGGGAAGATCCCACATGCCACAGAGTGGCTAGGCCCGTGAGCCATGGCCGCTGAGCCTGCACATCCGGAGCCTGTGCTCCGCAACGGGAGAGGCCACGACAGTGAGAGGCCCACGTACTGCAAAAACAAAACAATCAAACAAAAAAAACAATCTTCCTTTCCTGAATGACCACTTCATACCTTTTAGTCTCAACAACTGTCCTGTTTCTCTTAAGGTGGGCATTATCCATGCATACTAATTGTAACTAAAAAGATGAAGGTACCATAAAATATCTTTGGTTTTTACATCTGAATTTTGGGGATTATATTTTCTATGATGAACATTTTGGTTATTTATCATTTTTCCCTACTAAAAGCACACTGCAATGGATGCTTTCTTTGCACCGTTCTGGGATAACAATATCCCAGACAAGCATTAATGATGTAAAATACAGGTATGCCTCCCTAACATATGTAGACTTCAATCAGACTTGCTGTAACGCTGCTTCTTACTTTTGAAGTCTCAATGCCAATTTCAGTTGTATATGTAGGAGGACTGGATTGGTGGCGGCCTGTGTTGTGTGCTTCTAGAGATGCCAGATGTACCTTCACCCCCAAGCTTACCAGTGTGCCTGCAATTTTCAACAACAGAGATTCATTCCTTTGGGTTTGTGACTTGCTATTTCAGAATGATTCTTCCAACAAATTGTTTCTCCCTGATTACGATTATTGTAGAAAATCAAGAGCATACAGAGAAGTTGATAAATGAAGATAGAAATTACCTGTAGTTCACGACTCAGACTCCACTACTGTTAATATTTTGGTATTTCCTTCTTTTACTTTCATGTACATAAAATTGAAAAGATAATCTTCCTTTTAGAAACTCTTTTGTCATGCATTAAAGTAGCTTTGGGCTTCCCTGGTGCCACAGTGCTTAAGAATCCGCCTGCCAATACAGGGGACACAGGTTCGAGCCCTGGTCTGGGAAGATCCCACCTGCTGCGGAGCAACTAATCCCGTGAACCACAACTACTGAGCCTACGCTCTAGAGCCCGTGAGTCACAGCTACTGAACCTGCATGCCACAACTACTGAAGCCTGCTTGCCTAGAGCCCATGCTCCGCAACAAGAGAAGGCACCACAATGAGAAGCCCGCGCACCGCAACGAAGAGTAGCTCCCGCTTGCCACATCTAGAGAAAGCCCGTGTGCAGCAACGAAGACCCAACACAGCCAAAAATAAATAAATAAAATTTAAAAATAATAATAAAGTAGTTTTATAGTAAAAGAAATCTGATGAATATAAATTTCAAGCATTTCTCTAAATTTAGAATTCAAATACAGGAGGAAGAGCAAATTATATGTGCCTTAGACTGCTCATGATTTCAGTGAAGCAGATGGTTTTCTTCCCATTTTGGGGAGGTAGGGGCACTGGAATAGATAAGTATTGCGGAGAGAAGTCAGAGGCTACTGAAGATGAACTTCACCCTCTTTGTGGTTCAGCCAGCCTTTCTGAGAGCAACAGGAATGGTTGCTAGGAGTCACGCCTCTTCCACCATCATTAGGTCTTTAGGTTATAGATTCCACAGCCTGCAAGTTCAGTGAGGGCAGGGCCCTCCACATCCAGGATAAAACCAACACCCCTTGTTTTTCATTCAGTTTGGCTTTCAGAAGGAAAACCTACACTGCTGCTCTTTAAACACTGGTACAACCAATAGCTATTGATGCACCAATTCATTCTCTCGTATCTCTGTGGACCAATGATGACTGTGAATTTTCCCATGAAGATGGGGCCTACCAGCTGCTGGTGCTGGGGACCAGGACCTCTGCCAAGGCACCTGATACATGGGTGAGAGCTCATGGTGGTACCCATTAGTGCCCTGAAGAAGACTCCCCAGTCAGGCCTGCTGAGGGGATTCTTGCTGCGGAGGCCCCATAACTCATGTGGGGCTGGCCATCCCCTGGCCAAACCTTTCCTGCACTCCCACTCACCACTGAGCTGCAGACCACAGCAGATTCAAGTAGGCAGGTGTGGAATCTTCTGGGTGGCAGCCTAGTGACAAAGTCCCACTCTTTCAGCTGGGTGGGGTGGCCAGATTTCTCTCTTCCTCCCGACTCTCAGGGCTGCCCAAACTCTGCCACTTGTGCAGAGGAAAGGGATAAGAAAGCAGAGAAGGGGATCTTGCTAGCTATACTTCCTCAGTCCTGAAGGCAAGCTGGCAGCCCCTAAGTTTTTAAAGACAAGAATCATAAGTAGAGATTTCATGCAGAGATTCATTCATGCAATCATTCAGTAAATATTTATTAAGAGCCCACTGTGTGCCGAGCATTATTCTAAGTATTGAGGATGCTGGGGAAGCAGTATCTGTCCTCAAAAGCTTACATTGTGGGGCTTCCCTGGTGGCGCAGTGGTTGAGAGTCCGCCTGCCGATGCAGGGGACACGGGTTCATGCCCCGGTCCGGGAAGATCCCACATGTCGCAGAGCGGTTGGGCCCATGAGCCGTGGCCGCTGAGCCTGAGCGTCCGGAGCCTGTGCTCTGCAACGGGAGAGGCCACAACAGTGAGAGGCCCGCGTACCGCAAAAAAAAAAAAAAAAAAAAAAGCTTACATTGTGGGAGAAGCAGATAAGAAATGAATAAACAAGTAAATAAACGAGGAGAGGTTTCATATAAGAAGAATATAAAAGTGCAAGCATCAGTGCTGAAATAATCCAGTGTATTAACACCCTGGATTTCTCTCAGAATTTCCCTCCAGTACCAAGCTGAATAAGATCTAAGAATATTCTTCAGTTCAGTTTAACAAACTGAGTGCTACTTACTACACTGTCTGAGAAGCTATAAAGACTGAGAAGAGAGGCTTCCTGCCCTCAAGGCATCACCTTCTAATAGGGAAGTTTCATGTGTTCAGCTAACCCCGATAGTTGGTGCTTATACTGTATATCTTCTTTTGGGGAAGGGAAGTGTACATATCACCATTCGTGGAGCTAGCATGTGTCAAACATGATATGCTTCAAACTCAGCAATCCTAGGTCCACAAGCTCAGAGCCTGCACAGAGCTTCTTGTTCCAAGAGTGTCTATCGCTATGATGCCAGGAAAGAGTTTATTTTGCCCCTCTGCTCGTCCCCATTGCCCAGCCTCATCACTGCCCTCCAGCCTCTCTTTGCGTCGCCCTCCCCAACTACCCCTTCTCCAAGAGCTGTCAGAGTTTGCTGTCTCCTCACTCTCCTGTTGTCCCTGGGGTCAGGAGACACTGGGAGCTCTCTTTCCCTTGCCTCTTCCCTCATCTGATTTTCTACACCCCCAAACTCCTAAAACAGGAAGGGATCTTGGCACCACTTACTCATATCACAGATAAGGCATCTGAGGCCTGGAGAACTTAAGTGACTTGTCCAAACAGCTAGTTAGTTGCTTCCTGCAGGAGGCATTCTTGCTGGGATGGGTCTGAGGGAAGGCTTTCCGGGACAAGTTTCACAGATGTAAAGGATCTTGCTTGCCTGCTGCTTGCTTTTAGCATGAAAAGGAAGAAGAACACTCAGATGAGCAAAAAGAGGCAACACAGAGAGAAATGAAATCACCTGGTCACCCAGAGAGGTGGGCATGGAAGCAGGGTTACAAGTGGTAAAGAAGTGAGTGGGCGCTGGGAGGTCAAGACTAACTCACTTGTGAAGTCTGTTGATGGAGAGAGAAAATGGCAGTCAAGAACTTAAGTGAGTGACTTCCTTGGCAGTCCAGTGGTTGGGACTCCGCTCTTCCACTGCAGGGGACACGGGTTTGATCCCTGGCTGGGGAGCTAGGATCCCGCAAGCCGTGCAGTGAACCAAAAAAAAAAAAAATTTTTTTTAATGAACACAAGAGGATTTTCATTTCAGTAGAAGGCAGATATGACTTGTTGGTGGGCAGAGGGGAAGATCATTTATTAGAAAAGATTGAAGTGGCAAAAAAAAATAACTGACCAAGCAACGTTAACAGAAGTTAACAGGGATGAGATTAAAGCCATAAGTGGGGACATGACCTCTTGATTTATCCTGCCATTAAACTATCCATTTGACTCTAAACTCCATGAAGGGACTTCCCTGGTGGCGCAGTGGATAAGACTCCATGCTCCCAATGCAGGGAGCCCAGGTTCCATCCCTGGTCAGGGAACTAGATCCCACAAGCATGCCGCAACTAAGAGTTCGCATGCTGCAAATAAGAGTTCACAAGCTGCAACTAAGGAGCTGGCGAGCCACAACTAAGAAGCCCACCTGCCACGACTAAGACCTGGCACAACCAAATAAATAAATAAATAAATGTTTTAAAAGTAAGTAAATAAAATAAACTCCATGAAGACCAGGACCCTATCAGGTTTTGTTCACCATCGTGTCCAGTACCTAACACAAAGTTGGAACTCTATATTTGTTGGAGGAATAAACAAATGAATGAATAATAAAGGAACCTCCCAATGCTGCACCTGTGTACTTAGTAGCAAAAGTTTAGGTTCAAATAAAAAAAGGAAAAAAAAAAGAGGCAGGAAGGAGGTTGAAATATAACACAGATGCCTGCTTTGGCCTCTTTGGCCAATGTACTGGATGACATCCAGGAAACCAAGACAAATTGTCAGTAGTCACTGCCATATAGAGAAACTGACAGTTCTGGTGACTTCAGTGCTGATGTTAATTGGAACTGTACACTACAGCATAAAGTTATTTATCATCCTGAGTTCTGAATGCCAAGTGAAATTTATCATGTAAATCTTTGTATGACACTGAATAGCAGATTAGCTGGTGCCCTTGACAGAAATTTTACCAAAAAAGATAGAAAACTTATACACATGCCCAGGGGTGATATTGAAAGTATTTAACAACTGATATGACACAGAAGCCAACAGACCAGCCCTTGGCAACCCATGGAGCTGCACCTGTGCACACTGACAGTCAGGACTACATGTGACTCTTGCTTATATTGATGATGTTCAGAGTACAGTAGTGCTGTTTTTAAAAGGCTATTCTACTGGGTAGAAGGGAGAGTGTTGCATGCTCTTAGAGCAACAGCTTCCCCACAAGTTCTTAGCCTGAGGCTTCTCTATCCAGCAGAGAAAAACTTTACTTACTGTTTCTTCAACTTTGTCCTCCAGACTTCAGCAAACCCTGATCCCTGTACAAGGCCTGCCCTTAGCTAATCCATCTGCCAGTTACCTTCACTAGCCTGCAGTTACCCCCAATATCTGCCACCCACCCTAATTATGCACCTAACAGACCAAGTTCTTGACAGGACTGAACCACAGAAAAGACTCAAAGAAAATTTTACAACATAGAGGACCAATGGTTGAAAACTAAATTTCAAGAAGTTGCACATTGATGATCGTACAAGAGATAAGATTATAATCCCCTGAGTTTCCCGTAGGCCATGTACAGACTCCACCTCTAATTTTAAAAGATGGAAAACCAAATACAGAGATGATACACTCTATTCATTGCTTAAGGAATTAAGTTCTTCTTTGTGTCTTAACATTGTATTTTTGTGCTGTAAAACCAAAGGAAGCATACCTGGTGGACTGCCTTTGGAAATCCAAGATTGCGTTAGTCGACAACTCACAGGCAATTTCCACAACTGTTTAGCCTCCTATGGAAGGTGTAACTTATTCCACAGGATTATAATTAACCAATCTTTCAACAGGGCTATGGTCTGTTCAACAGGGTTATGGACACCCCCAATTCATATGTTGAAATCCTAACCCCCAGTACCTCAGAATGTAACTGTATTTGGAGAAAGAGCCTTCAAAGGGATGATTAAGTTAAAATGAGGCTGTAAGTGTGGGTCCTAATCCAATCTGATTGACGTCCTTGTAAGAAGATGAAATTTGGACACACAAAGAGACACCAGGGATGTGCATGCACAGAGCTGAAAGACCATGTAAGGACACAATGAGAAGGTGGCCATCTACAAACCAAGGAAAGAGGCCTCAGAAGAAATCAAACCTGCCAATGCCTTGATCTTGGACTTCCAGCCTCCAGAACTGTGAGAAAATAAATTTCTGTTTTTTGAGCCACCCAGTCTGTGGTATTTTGTTATGGCAGGCCCTAGAAGACTAAGATAAACAGGTACTTATTGCAGGCCTAATGCACATGGGCTACAGTGACAAAGTCTCCTCAACTAGGCTGTAACTATTTGAAGACAGGACCTAAGTCTTCTATTTCTCTGTATTCCCTGAGTGTCCAGTGAAGTCCCCTTCACAGAGTAGGACCTCAGTACCAATAGTTTAATTGATAGTAGAGAAAAAAGTCTAAGACACAGTCACTACCTTCAAGACTGCTTGAAAACTGGTAGTAGAGATAAGGTGAGCATTGTAGAGTAACCAGAAAATCAGGAGGAGATTCACGGGTGGGGAGCTGTGAAGCCCTGAAGGATCTGTAGGAGCATTTGTGGAGTGCTTGATGGCTAGGATTCACACAGGGAGAGAAGAGGTAGGGGGCTTCCTGGGAGAGAGAACAGTGTAAGCAAAAGCAGAGAGTGGGAAATACTTCCTTTTCTGTTAGCAAGAGTGTAAATAATCGTTCTAGCTAGAGTGGCATGCTCATGTAAAGAAAATACATGGCATTTGGGAGAAATTTGAATGTCAATCTTAGACCTCAGGACTTGATCCATATCCTCACTCCCTCTGGAACCAGGAGACCTCAGACACAAATCCCTCCTGGTTTTGGGAGTTGAGGCAGGGTAAGAGGGAAGGCAAGATTGGCACATGGAATTGCAAAATACACAGTGAAAGAAGATCAAAACAGCAAACTGGGGCATGGCTAGGATCAAGATAAACGAATCAAAGAGGTAGAACTAGTTATGAGGTAACCAGAGTGAACTAAAGGTGCTGAGGGAGAGCAGGCTCTGAAAGGGACGTGGGAAGCAGTGCCTGGAGCAGCTCCCTAAGCCCCAGAGTGTAGCACAAGAGCTTTATGGAGGCTTTGTCTAGGAATAGGGAGGGTGACATTAAGAGGATGGAAGCATTCTAGGCAATATGTAGTTGATGAGGGGTTACTGAAGATTTCTGACCAGAGGCCAACAAAATGGTGTTTTAGAAAAATCTATTAAGTAGCACTGTTAGAAAGTATAGCACATCAAGACATGATTTGAAGGTTATGAAAATCATTTTGAAAACACCCAGTTTCATTTTTCTTTGCTCACCATAGTGCCTAAGAGTCAGTCCTTAGTAAACAAATGCTAAATCTGAAATGAATGCCCTCTGCAAAATGACTGTGTTTGTCTTTAGACCAAGAATATCTCCTAGAATAAAGTAATAAGTTAATATCATGGTTTATATATCAAATTCCTATGAGTTTGGTCAATGTGTATCATTTCTGTGCAGCATAATAATTCCTGAATGAACTAATAGAACTGAGTTTCTAAACCTTGCAGGTTCCAATGATGTATCAATTCTTTGGTTGAAACTTATGAAAATAAACTCTTGCTACTGAGGCAAAAATTGATTGGGAGGATATAGGGCAGGTCAGAGAATAAAAAGATCTCTTGGATTTGTCGTCAGGAGGCCAGAACCAAAGCAGCTTCAAGGATCTTGGAATCAGGAACTGTGAACTCTCTTCCTATGACAACATATGAACATAGCTTCACCCCCTTCTGTGCCTGTATTTCTCAACTCGAAGTTCAGCTTCCTGGGATAAAAAATGTTACTGGCCAAGCAAAGATCAAACATCAACCTCTATGTTGGGGGTAGATGAGAGATTGTTGTAACTGACAACACATCAAAACCACATATTGAACATATTGGACAGTAGCAGCCCCCAAGGAAGTAATTCTAGGCAGAAAGAAATAACTGATGTCCACTCTGGATACGTCCACTTCAATATTCACCCTCAAAAGGGGGTGGACAGGTGACTGAACAATTTGCTACTTAAGTGCCCTTTCACCCCTGAGAAGTCTACACATCTGAATTAACATTTGTCATTCCAGAGACCAAATCCTACTGATAATGACAAGTTTGTGTACTGTTAAGCTTATCTATCCAGAAGGCTCTCGTTTCCTAAAATTTTCAATACTTTTTTTTTTTTTTTTGCAGTATGCGGGCCTCTCACTGTTGTGGCCTCTCCCGTTATGGAGCACAGGCTCTGGACACGCAGGCTCAGCGGCCATGGCCCATGGGCCCAGCCGCTCCGCGGCATGTGGGATCTTCCCGGACCGGGGCACAAACCCGTGTCCCTTGCATCGGCAGGCGGACTCTCAACCACTGCGCCACCAGGGAAGCCCTAGAATTTTCAATATTTTTTCAGTATGTCTACATGATCTGGTAGATTTAAAAGTTTTCCAGTATAGTGTAACATACAGACAGGAAAGTGCCCAAATCATAATTGCTCAGCTCATAGAATTTTCACAAACAACTAGAACCCAGACTGTGAAATAGAATATAACCAGCACCCCAGAAAGTCTCACTCAAGCCTTCTTCCACCCAACAAAAGTAACCACCAAACTAAGTTCTATCATCTCCATCGGTGAGTTTTGCCTGGTCTTGAGCTTTATATAAATTGAATCATATATTATGTGCTTTTTTGGTGCGGTTTTCTTTCATGCAATGTTACATTTTATGAGATTTATCCATCATGTTACAAGTAGTAATGGTTTGTTCATTCTCCTTGCTGTATAGTATTTTTTGAGTACATCACTGTTTATCCATTCTACTGCTGATGGACTTTTGTTTTCAGTTTTTAACTATTACAACTAGGACTGCTATGAACATTCTTATACATGTCTTTTGTGAGTACTATACTCATTTCTATTGGGTATATATCAAGGAGTGGGAACTGTTAGTTCACAGAGTATGTATAGGTTCGGCTTTAATAAGTAGTTCAAAGAGTTATTCACAGTGGTTGTACAGATTTACATTTCCAACAGCCGTGTGTAGAAATTCCTGTTGCTCCACATCCTTGGCATCACATGGATTGTTTGCCTTCTTAATTTTAACCATTCTAGTAGATGTGTAGGGCCTCAGTCTGGTGTTAATTTATACATCCCTGGTGACTAATGAAGTTGATCTTTTCACGGGTTTGTAGGCCATTTGGAATCCTCTTTAGTGAGGTGCCTGTTGAAATCGTTAGCCCCTTTTTAAAAATTCTGTTGTCTTTCTCTTACTGATCCATTGGGGTTCTTTATATATTCTGTACACAATTCCTCTTTTGGATACATGGATTACAAGTATCTTCCATTCTGTGCTCTTTTTTTACTCTCTGGTTTATTTTTATATAAATTTATTTATTTATTTATTTTTGGCTGCATTGGGTCTTTGTTGCTGCGCACAGGCTTTCTCTAGTTGTGGCTAGCGAGGCCAGTCTTCATTGCAGCAAGAGGGCTTCTCATTGCTGTGGCTTCTCTTGTTGTGGATCATGGGCTCTAGGCACGCGGACTGCAGTAGTTGCAGCACTCGGGCTCAGTAGTTGTGGCTCACAGGCTTTGTAACTCCGTGGCATGTGGGATCTTCCTGGACCAGGGCTCAAACCCGTGTCCCTTGCATTGGCAGGCGGATTCTTAACCACTGAGCCACCAGGGAAGTCCTTTTTTTTTTTTACTCTCTTAATCATGTCATTTGATAAACATAAGTTCTTTTTTTTTTTTTTTTTTTTTAATTTATTTATTTTTATTTTTGGCTGTGTTGGGTCTTCGTTTCTGTGCAAGGACTTTCTCTAGTTGTGGCAAGTGGGGGCCACTCTTCATCATGGTGCTAAACATAAGTTCTTAATTTTAATGCTTTCCAATTTATTGACTTTTATGGATAGCACTTTTAGCATACTGTTTGAAAAATCTTTGACAGAGAAATTGTAGTAGTTGGAAAAAATAGTGTAGGTCCGTAGAAAACTAAGAAAACTTTAAACAAAAAACATGGTTTTTATTAACTCCAGGGCAAAAATTGTACTAGAAACAAAACATAACCACAGTATTCCATTGGGTTCAACTGTGAAGATTTATTTATACAGTCATCATGATATTATCACTGACTACTGATTTCTCCAGAAATCTCTGAGGGAGCCCAATAAGTAGCAAACCTCTTCCCAACCTGAGTTCTGAATAAATTGAGAAGTAAAACAAGATTGGCAGAGGGAGGTTAAGATATCGCCTTTATTATATTTGAGAGAGGCCAGGTTGGAGAGTGTAGCATCAAGTCTTTTTGCACAGCAGGATGGGTAAAACAGAACCAGATTTAGAAAGAACGGCCCCCTCAGTTGTGAGCAACACTGGACCAATGCAGGCTTTCTCGAGTGAGTCCCTGGTGTCACCCTTTCAGCCAACAGGAGCCCCTTCTGGCCAGCAGATGATTGATTTCCATCCAACACCACGAGACTTTTCAAAGTCGTCTTTAGAAAGTAGTTTAGTTTAAAAAGGAGGAAAGTTTACCTTCATTCTTTTGGTAAAAAGAAAATCATTGTACTCATGTAGAGGTATGTTTTAATTAAGATCTAGAGAGTGCTGTAAAAAATGAACTCCTAAATGTATAATATCTCAAACACAATATAAATTGATGTCTTGTTCGTGTAACAGACCAAATCATATGTTCCTCATCAGCGGAAGGAGCTCGGCCATTTTCCACATGTGGCTTCCAAGGTGGTGTTAGTCAACTCGGTGGAGAGAAACATGTGAGAGAGGTTATTATGGGCCAGGCCTGGAAGTGTCACTCATCATTTCCACTCACATTCAGCAGGCTGGAAATCTAACTTCAAAGGAAGCTGGGAGATGTAGTCTAGCTATGAGTCCAGGAAGAAGAAGAGACCAGGAATTTTGGTGAACAGTTAGCGATCTCTGCCACTCCATATGAGGTTCATGTGGGCAGGATGTTTCACATTGCCTCCCCTGCCTGACATATTGTAGGCACTCCAAGAACGTTTGTGGAATAAAATAATAAAATAATAAAGGAAAGAGCATGGGCTTTGAAATCTAGAAGACCCAAATTCTAACCCAAGCTCTGCCACTTCCTAATTGTATTAATTTAGACAAGCTACTTAAATTTCTTGAGCCTCAGTTTCTCATCCATACAATGGAGATGAAAATATGCTTGTGATCTGCTTCTCAAGCCAGGTGTGGGAATGGACAGTGACTAAAAATATGCCAACCAAAGCCGTATTTGTGAAATAGGCTTCTTTGATTTCGTCTCAAATAGCTCTGGGAGCGGGGAAGGAGGCAGGTAACATGGAGACAGTGATTGTCTCATAGGTATTCTTTAAACACTATTGTCAGCCAAGCAGCCCATGAAGTCTGCCATTTCCCTGTTTTCTGGTTCTGGCACCTGGGGTGAAGTCTGATGCCCCGTGGTCAAGGCCTGGGCTGAGGCTGCAGGTGCCCAGTGCCTTCATGCTCCCAGGTCACGGTGTGCTTTCTGCTCCCACAGATCCTCCAGGGCCCTGTGGGCTGCACTCTGCCACACGAGCTGTCCAGCAAGGGTATCTCAGGTCATAATATCTTGCCTTAATATCTTTCAAGTGAATGGCTTTGTTTGTTTCTGCTTTTTGTACAATCTCACTAGGACTAAGGCGGGAATTCCCAGAGCAGAGTCAGCTGGTAATGTGAGTGACCAGCAGCTTACAACACTCACAGTATTCTTCCCACTTTCATCCAAATTTTCCCCGCTCTCCTTAGAATAACTTATTTCTCAGGACCTCCTTGATTCCTCAAGCAAATGGGTCCCTTCCCATCAGCGTTTGGACCTTCCTAGATCTGTCAGAATTCTGAGTCCAGGTTAGGCAGCCAAGACAGAACTTCCCCCCCATCCTCTCTTTACCTGTTTTGCAGGGTTGGTGTTGGCATGCAAAGAGATAAAGTGGATAAAATACCAGACTTGGTGGTGGTATCAAGAAGACACACAATAAAAGTTGGTTCCTTTTATTTTCCTTGGGATGCTTCTGGCATCACAGAAGTATGATCCATTTGATAGATCCATTATCTATCCCCTGAAGGGAGCCCCTGGCCACACGCACCCTTGAATTTTGGGACAGGTGGTTTAAGTGCTGCATTACTTTGGTATCTAGGACAAGGTCAGAAAATTCACAGTTAAGAGACAGTCTTGGATATACAGCCTATTTTGAATTTTCCAAAATAGGAAATAGGAAGCTGAAGTTGGCCACAAGGCAGTGATGTTATGAGATCAACATATTTACACATATACATATTACACATATGATTTTTCCAGTTATCCACAGATATTTACTCTTCAAACGGGGTGTGGGTGTGATGCTACTCTCCTAAGAGCTGTTGTATCTGAGACCCTCATTTCAATCCTGAGAGGAAAGCCAGAATTACACCTCAAAATGCACATGGAACAGAGGGAAGAAAACATGAAAGGGAAAACATATGCAAAACAAACATCATAGTCCAAATGAATGTCTTCTGGATGAATTAGAGAAGAAAAGAAGCATGGAAACGCATTCTTCTGTGGTGACTGAAGAATGAGCAGATGGGGGCTTCCAGGAAAGAGTTGTTTAACTGCTTTGATAATGGCAAGTGTGAGACACTGCAGAAGAGCAATCAGGAGAATGTTGTGACGGGTTAGATGTGGGACTGTGGTAGAGGAAAAGGAACAGAAACTGCCACGCGGTTATAAGCTGGAGGTGCCAGGCAGTGCCGAGAGCTTAGGCACAGAACTGAGAGTTGGAAGACCTGTCTGCCACTTTGAACAAGGTGCTGATCCCCCTCTTGGCTCAGTTCCCTCATTTGTAAAGTGCATCTATCAACTTCATAGTGTTTTGGGGAGGCACAAGTAAGATGATATGCGAGAAAACACAGTAGTTCTGGACAAGTGGAAGGCAGCACAGTTCACCATCACCGTTCTCATCGTTGTCAGTAGAAAAGTTGAAAAGGAATATAGTTTGAGGCAGAATACAATAAATTCAATTTTAAATACGCTAAGATGTTGGCATGATATCCAAGTGGAGATAGCAGATAACAGCCAATGTAGGGGAATGAATTAAGGAGTTAATGAGCCCGGGCCTTTGTATACAGTCAGCCCTCCATATTTCTATATTATTGGTTTACACCCAGAGAAAAAAAATCACAATATCAGATTGGATTCAAGAAAATATACACAATTATGTGATGGACAAGGTAGGTGATATACCGGCTCTGGGCTCTTGCTTTCTAGGGAAAGAAGGATGGAAGGTGTACAGGAGATGTGGGATCAGGAAATAGGAGCAAAGATTAGAAAGTCACTCTTATAAAAGGGCTAACTTAAAAAGTGGACTAAGCAGAAGGCCAGCAAGAGAGACCAGCTGCAGGAGATGATGATGGGGGAAGGGGGGGAGGTGGTCAGGAGAGTATCACTGCTTGGGATTTCAAGAGGCAGAGTGGAATGTGACCCATCCTGTATGAGAGGGTGAGGCCTCAACTATGTAGGGAAAATGGGACTTTGCTCCCCTATGAGCCAGGAGAGCTAAGAACTGGACCTTCATTTAGAATGAGGGGTAAAAATTATCGGAGAGAACCAAAAAAATCACAAGATAAGGTTAATTAATTAATTAATGTGTTTATTGATCATCAATTTATTAATCAGGATCTTGATAGGTGTTAGATAAGTTTAAGTTTAAACAATGAAACCACGTACCTACAATATACCAACTTCATAGAGTACGTAATCTAGGAGTTCTACACTCTGCAGCAAACTGGTTTTATATTCTCACTTGTTGTCTATGCACACTGGAATAAAAGAAAGTAAAGTAACAGGGACCTTGGAGAGAAGAAAAAAGTAGTAAGTCTGCAATCTCAAGGACATAGGCAACTTCTTTAAAAATGACTTTTTGTAATAAACTTAAAAATCTTACCCCTCCCGAGATTCTGATACTATCACCTGAAGGAAATGTTTTTCAAACTTTGGATCATAAAATCAATTTAGTTTGTCATGACCAGCAGTTGGGAAAAAAGAAAAGAGTAAGCACTGTGTAAAATGTTTTTGTTTGTTTTAATTGCACACACACACACACACACACACGTGTACTAAATTAAGACAAAATGTATTTTTTATTTTGTTGTGGTTCACAGCAACAACAAAAAATTAGAAAAACATTCTCCTCTCCCTGATCTCCCTGTTGAGATTATTTTATTTCCTGCATATGTCCATCTTTATTTTCTTCAGTTTGCATAATGAAAACAAAAGGGCTCTTATTTATTTTTCAAATATAAAAGTATATTCTAATATTGAATGTATTTTTTCAAACAAACCCTTCCCCTGCACCTGGAGATTCTTGTGTTTCCCCAGGGGTCAAGTGTGCCCTTGTTGAGAATCACTGGACAAAGGCACAGGGAAATCTTTTCTCTTGAGAAGTGTAGCAACATTAATCCCCATCAAGGAAGACCTATAAACCTTCTGTTTGGAATGTTTGCTGAGTTTATTTCATCACACTGTTTCTGGAAAGAATGTAGAGGTCGGTGGGCCACCAAGACCCTTATAAACTGACATTTAGGATCAATGAGTTCTCAGGCTGATTAAAGTTAACAGATGTCACTCTCAGTGTGCCTCTGTCCTAGAAGTGGTAATATTTTAGGCAGAGTGGTCTTTAAAATATGAACTACCTGGTCAGCATGGCTACTGGACAACCTGAATGAATATTGAACATAAACAGCCGTTAGGTATTTTCCACCTGTAGGTCACCCTGAATTTAGCAATGATGAGAAAGTATGATTAAATACCTGGTCCTTTTGCCCAAACAGTATTTGTGAATTGCGAGAAGAAACCTCTGAACAAGAGCTAGAATTAGCCAATGTCAAAAAATAACAGTGAGGTTTAAACTTTTTTTTTAATTTTGAAGTTAGGAATCATGTGGGAAAGAGGAGTGAAATTTCACAGGAGTGAAATGATGAAAGGTCTTCATGAAAACCAGGACATTTGGAAGCAAGAAGAAGGAGGTAAAAGCAGGTTTAAAAAAAAAAGTATAAAAGTCTATGATGGAGGAATGAAGAGAAAAGCAGGAAGGCAGGCTCAGAAGATCCAAGACAATGGAATAAAGGATTCTTACTTGATTAGCCCAAGGCTGGAAAAATAAGATAGAATAAGAAAAAGTAAGGAGAATAAATCCAGGATGCTTTTCATGGAAAGAATATGTATTAAAGGACAAAGCCAGGATATTGTCTGAGCTCTCTTCCTGCAAAAGCAAGTACCTAGGGAACCATATTTGCTTTAGGGAACTGGGATCCAGGACTAGGCTCAAAGCTGAGGCAAGACTGGCCTACAGGCTGTAACTCATGGAGCCAAGGGAAAGATAGCATCCCTGGGCAAAGCTGGGATGCCAAACAGAGAGTCCCACTGAAGTGTCAGGCCAAAGGATCTGGGCAACGAGGCAGAAATAACCAGGTGCTGGGCAAAAGCACAGCAACTGAGATCCCAGCACGAGGCAAGCAGTTTAAAACAACAGGTGGGAGGCAGAGCCTGGGGGTTTCCCAGGGCAGTGGCGTATCATCACAGAGGATTTTTATGGGGCTGTTTAGGGTGCTAAGCTGGTTTTACATAAAGGTAATGAGGCCAAGCCCTTAACCTCAGCAAGAAATAATAGCTACAACAACAACAACAAAAATAACAATAACTATTTTTTATACCCATTATAGGCCTTGTTTTGGATGGTGGTTCCACCACTCACTGGGGGCAGAATGGGTATATTTGACAAGTTACTTAACCTCCCCCAGCTTCAGTTTTCTCTTCTTTTAAGTATGGCATTAAAGTATGGCATTAAGTACCTGTGTTGACAACTCCCAAATTCATTTCTCCAACCCAGACCTCTCCTTTGAGTTTCAGACTCCTGCATCCAAACACAACTCAAACTTAACAAAAGCAAATGAAATTCTGTTGATTTGCTTCCAGGGTCAAGGACCCTGGTCCTTATCTAAAATTCTTCCCCTCCATAAATGGCACCATCAGTTGATTCCTTGATTCCTCTTTCTCCCTCGGTCTTAACATCCAACCCAATGACTTTATTTTGGAATAAAATTCAAAATCCTTTCCAAGGTCATGGTCATTTCCTTAGGTTCTTCTATCTTGGCCTTAAAATGAATCTGGCATGGCCATGAAAATGCACAAAACCCCTCTGGTCTCTGTCTCCCGAATCCCCCCGAGCGATTCCTCTTCTCTGTTTCCAGCTGTTGCTTCTCACTGCTGCCTTTCCAGATTTTCCAAGCCCTCTTTGGTTATGCTCTTTCCAAATTTTCTCTAGACCTCCTGGTATTTACAATCTGTTTGGGATATGTTCTCTGACTCTGACTGAGCCCTGCTACTCAGGAAAGGTTCTTTTATCTTCCCACCAGCCAGAAGTCCAAAGACCTTGAGTAAGAATCCCTTCCAAATTTACTTAAGCCTCAATAAAATTTGGTTGTGCACAGAGCTGCATCAGGTGGATCTGAGTGGGCGAGCAGAGAAAACAAAGTACTTCAAGAGAGAATGTGTGTTAGAAATGTCCAAACCGAAAGGTATAGCTTTTTATGGAAAAAATATTTCCCCTTTTGTGCTGTGGCAGGTTGGAGGGACTCAAGATCATCCTGAAGATGAGGAGCAGGCACACTCCTGGGCTGGGGTCCGTGAACTGCTTCTCCTTCCTTGTTACACTGCAGCTGCCTCGCCCTCCTCACTTTCCCATCCCGCTCACAGGAAAACCACAATATGCGACCAGACAGTTGGGTTATCAACCAGTAGTTCAGTCCGTAAAAGGCAGAATGATAAAGGATTCAAACACAAGCGTTTCTGCCCTGATCCCTCTAATGTGTGGTTTATATATCAAAACCTCAGAAGGGACTTCCCTGGTGGTCCAGAGGCTGGGACTCTGCGCTCCCAGTGTGGTGGGACCGGGTTCATCCCTGGTCGGGGAACTAGATCCCACATGCTGCAACTAAAAAAAAAAAAAAAATCTCACATGCTGCAACTAAAGATCCCACATGCCACAGCTAAACAGATCCTGTGCACCACAGTTAAGAACTGGCGCAGGCAAATAAATAAATATATATATTTTAAAGCCTCAGAAATATTCAGGAAACTGAGATTATTGTACGTAATAAGGATGACTAGGGAGTGGGGACAGATACATCACTGTTAGGGCAGGTTCAGAGTAATACAACTTCCCTCACCTGCTTGAAGAAGGTACAACATACAAATTTAGGAAATAGTCTTCTGTGAAGGATAATGGCTGGAACCTCATTTCACATGCAACTTCCAGGTAGAAATCTTCCCATGACTGGTCTTTTTCTAGGCACTCTAGGATAGCCAAATCCTGTCTGTTTGTTCATTTTAGTATCCCCACCAACTGTGCCTGGCACATAGTAAACACTCATGAAATACACGTGGTATAAATAGAACCACTATGGGTATTCCAATGCCCTAACTTTTCCCTGCTTTTTGTACCTTACATTTTAAAAAAATAACTATTTCAATCCTCAGAACATGATTGGTCCATTCAAAAGAACCCCAGGCAGCGTGGCAAGACAGGGACTCAGAGGTCTCAAATGATTATCAGAATATCAGAAAATGTACATAGTGTTTATCATTCTTCAGATTCACATTCCACTCCACGCCCATGCCTCTAAAGCAAGAATGCTGATGTAGGCATTGATTTTCCTATTATGTAGAGGAAACTGAGGCCCAGAGAGAATGAGAAACTTGCTCAGGTTCTCTCGGTTTTAGAGCGGCAAGGCCAGAACTCTTTTGGAATTTTGGAAAGAGCCCACACTAACCAGAGCTCAGAGCAGGGCTCTGCCACTTAGAAGTAACCTGGGTAATATGTGCAGTCTCTGTGGGCCTCATCCTCCTCTGTAACAAAGAAGAGCAATGTCTACCTCATAGGACTATTCTGTCCAAAGACTGAATTAAACAGATAATTAAAATAGGGTGATACAGGAAAGTGTGCACAAATTAAATACGCAAAGTAATAGTTTCCTTTTTCTACCCCCAGAGTAGAAACAGCAGACACACTTTCGTGAAGAGTAAAATTTTGTTTGTTATTTTTAAAAAAAAATTTTGTCTGAAAATAAAGATCACATGAATAACAAATCAGTACTTACAGTAACTTAAAAAGGCATTTCAACAATGTTAATTCTTGTCTCTGGCATATATATTATCATACACACACACACACACACACACACACACACACACACCCCTCTCTTTCCTCATTAGCCAGCTTGAACCGTCAGCCTGCAGAGAGGCATCAGACAGGGACCCAGGAAGCAAGGGTAAAGAAGCTTCCACTTCAGATCGGTTCTGAGAAAATTTTCCCCATCCCTCAGGCTGAGATATTCTGCCATCTGTTTTGATTAAACCTTTCAAAATTCAACTTGTGTTTTTCCTTCCATTCCTTTGAAATCTCCTTTAATTCAACAGTCTTTAGGCTTTCTTCTTTCCCTTAACCACCATCTGGTGCTTCTATTAAAAAAAAGAAAGAAAGAAAGAAAAGAAAACACATACAACAAACACTTTGAGCTCCTTGGAAGAAAGGTATAATGATGAGGATAATTTATTCCCATAGTGAGGCCCATTACTATTTCCATGGCAACAGACTGTGATGTTCTGAACATGGGACTTTGTGATCATCACAAGAACAGGATGGCAAAAGGCCCTGTTCAGACTCTTTGTCATTATGGATTCTTTGGGTAGTTACCCTCGGTGGCCCCCAGTTGTCTACAGAATTAAGTCCAAAGGCCTTAGCATGGCATTCAAGGCCTTCTCAGTCTGGTCCAATTATTCCCAGGCTCATCATCTGCCAATCCCAGGCACCTGGTACTCTGTGCTCAGGACACTCACGCTCTTTCATGCCTCCATGCCTTTCCTGTCATTTCTTCTCCTTAAAATGCCCACCCTCCACTCCCCCCCCACACCAGCTTTTTTTCTAAACTTAATGAAATCTTCCTCATTCTAAAGGTTTTAGCTCAATGTCATCTTCTAGATGGACTCTTCCATGGCTCACCCAAGCAACAGAAATAACTCTCTTTTCAGTGCTCCCAGCATTTTTATCAAACAGATGTATTGACTCCTAACATTTTGTATCATGGATATGTTTATGTCTCCTTGATTTGAATTTGGATTATTTGCTATTGGATCCATGCCTGCTTCATTTTTATAGACCACCCCAATTATTTCACATGATTTCTCAAAACATCCTAAGGGTGGGACTTTCCTGGCAGTCCAGTGGTTAAGACTCCGTGCTTCCACTTCCGGGGGCATGGGTTCGATCCCTGGTTGGGGAACTAAGATTCCGTAAGCCGCATGGAGTGACCAAAAAAACCCCAAAGTAATAAAAATAAAAAATGTCCTAAGGACTAGGCAGGTAGCCATTTTATTCCCATTTTACTACTGAGAACACCAAGGTTTAGAAAACATAAGTGACATTTATAGGTATAAGTAGCAGAGTCAGAACTCTACTGATAGAATGGAAAGAATGTGGACTGTGGAGTCAGGTATATTTGGGCTCAACTTATGTAACCTCTCTAACCTTCCATTGCTTCACCTGTAAAATGAACAGTAAATGAAATCATGCATTTGAAGGTGCTTGGCAAATAGTCGATATTCAATTAATATCAGTCTTCTTCTTCTTCTTTCCCCTTCAAACTCTATTTTCTAGTAACGTCTAGAAATGAAATTTTTATTCCATTT
The DNA here is from genome assembly GCF_964165515.1 of Mesoplodon bidens. NCBI lineage: Eukaryota > Metazoa > Chordata > Mammalia > Artiodactyla > Ziphiidae > Mesoplodon > Mesoplodon bidens. The sequence goes on from NC_138170.1 coordinate 70,167,741, forward strand.
TTGTTTCCCCAATTTTTATATGGTGCTGAAATTCAGATGAACAAGCAAATGAATGTCTTCAGCATCTCCCAGAGAAAACCTTTGCCCTAATTCCTTCATTTGTAATCTGGATTAATAAAAGAAGTTACCTAACAGAGTTGTAAAAATTAAACAAAGCAACGTATGGATGCAAGAGGCTCTTAGTGTGGTGTCCGGTATGTAGTAAGCACTCAGGATGCTTGCAGTTACGTTATCATCATCATCATCATTGTTATTATTGCTGTTATCATTATTTTTGTGCGGCAGAACAAAAGGCCCTGTGAGAATTACAAAAATAAACAAGATGGTCTCACGACTCTGTCTTCAGCTTTTCTTACCACAACCTGTATTTTTTACTAGTCATCTGTGCAGTCATTTCCTTCCATAAGATTGTAGGTTTTAGATAGGGCTTCTGTGCCTTATCTGTAATTCGTTCTGTAGGGTGGACCTAAAACAAAGCCTTGCAGAGGAGAAACATTCAGTAAAATTTGGTCAAAAGAATGCTGAATGATATTTCTCCAAAATGAGCTCTGTTACTGAAGTAAGACTCGAAAGCCTCTGGCTGCTTCATCATCATTAAGACGTCAATCTGCTGCTCAACATCGCTAATTATGAGAGAAAATGCAAATGAAAACCACAGCGAGCTATCACCTCACACCTGGCAGAATGGCTGTCGTCAAAAAGAACACAAAAAACAAATGGTGGCGAGGATGTGGAGAAAAGGAAACCCTCCTACACTGTTGGTAGGAATGTAAATTGGTGCAGTCGCTATGGAAAACAGTATGGAGGTTCCTCAAAAGACGAAACATAGAACTACCATATGACCCAGCAATTCCACTCAAGGGTATATATCCAAAACACCCAAAAACACCAATTTGAAAAGATACATGCACCCCAATGTTCATAGCAGCATTATTTAAAATTGCAAAGATATGGAAGCAATGTAAGTGTTCATCAAGAGATGAATGGGTAAAGAAGATGTGAGATATATATATATATATATATATATAATGGAATACTACTCAGCCATAAAAAAGAATGAAATTTTGCCATTTGCAGCAACATGGATGGACCTAGAGATTATCATACTAAGTGAGGTAAGTCAGACAGAGAAAGACAAATACTGTATGATATCACTTATATGTGGAATCTAAAAAATACAATAAACTAGTGAATATAACAAAAAAGAAGAAGACTCACAGATATAGAGAACAAACTAGTGGTTACCAGTGGGGAGAGGGAAGGGGAGAAGGGCAAGATAGGGGTGGGGGATTAAGAGGTACAAACTATTAGGTATAAAATAAGCTACAAGGATTATTGTACAACACAGGGAATATAGCTAATATTTTATAATAACTATAAATTGAGTATAACCTTTTAAAATTGTGAAACACTATATTGTACACCTGTATCTTATATAATATTGTACATCATCTATACTTCAATAAAAAATTTTTTTTTTAAGATGTCAATCTTTGCCAGTGGCATATTTGCTGGGAGAGCCATTTTTGAGAAGGTTGTGCACACCTGTAGAGTATTGGATAGAGCTTTTTGAAACTTTAAATATTTAAACCTGTAGTTTTTCTATATAATCTTTCCTCACAGGAGATAGACAATTCCCAGATTAGGAGACAGATAGCTTCTGCTCTCTTGGGGATATGGAGGGGTCTAAAGAAATCATGTCCTGGAAAACATGTCAACCAGGGATCAAGCACAGCCTCAACTGGATAGTCTAGTGGTGGTATCACTTAGATATTCATTCCATTAATATTTTATTGAGTACCTCCTTCATTTTAGGCCCCAGTATTAAGCTAAGCAATGCCATGAAATCCTATTTAGCAACATGCAACCCACTTTCTTCACCACCAACCAACCATGTAATGAGAAAGGATATTACTACCTTCAGGTAAGGGAAGTAAGGCTCAGAGTGTTTGAGTGGCTTGCCCCAATATCACACACATAAGTGACAGAGGAAGGATTTAAGCTTAAACCCAAGTATCTGGGACCCAGAGCTCATGTCCCTTCTCTGATGTATCTTTGTGGCTCCCAGGACCATTTGCAGATTCCCCAAGATTCACTGCTGGTGATCACACCCCAGTGGCGTGTGCTGGCCAGCCTGTTCCCTTTCTCGCTGTCCATCATGCTAGGGTTAGGACTACGGTTACCTTCGCTGGCTCTCCCTCTGGCCATTGCTTAGACTGTGGCCTCTGGTCTGAACCTCCCTAGGAATGGGCAAGGCCCACAGCATTCAGCATGCAAAGGGTCTCAGGGAGGAGGTTTGTAGTGTGTCCTTTAATACCTTCCCTTTTAGAACTCCCCCTAGTTTTTTTTTTGTTGTTGTTTTCTTTTTTTTTCTTGCTACAGCTGGGGTAGCGAGGGGGGCATTGATTCTGACTCACCACACACTTTGAGAGCCTCTGACTCAGCTCAACCCTGGTGTTCTTCCAACTCTGCTCAGAACACTGTGGGTGCCCTTCCCCAGCTGCCCAGAAGCAGCCAGACCCGTTCAGATGTGCTTGGTTCAGCCCTAAATGACACCAAGTTCATTAGTAAATTAGACACACACACAGAACCAAAGACTCCCCAGCAACCAACAGGGCTTAGGCAAGTTTTAGGCTGTGTTGAAGCCAAGCTTAATGTGCAATACCATTAGAATTAATTAACTGCTTTGCATTCAAGCATATAGCTTACATTTACATTGGTAGTATAATTGATAGTAAAAAGTTAATTTTTATGTTAAAAAACTTATAAAAGTTAAGTATAATATTAAGTGTTAGTAGTTGAAAGTTAACCGTAATTTTTAAAAGCTAACTGTAGGTTAAAAGAAAAAATTTTCTTTATTATTTTATATAGCTATATAATAAAATGTCCTCGACTTGGGGAATTTTGCAAGAGATCACACTTATCAAAAGTTAAGAAACAAGCTTTAATTTAGCTGCTTAAAGAATTATCATTTTAACTCTTCCCATAGAGTATATGACAGGTGTTTCTTCAAGGACATGAAGGGCTCCAAGTTCATTTAATTGTTCCTGATTGCTATTTTAATCACTATGCAGTAATTCCCTTTCAAAAGAGAATTCTGCAGTTAGTAGAATTTTGGCATTATGCTATCCTTTCTTTTCATGAGCTGCTCTGGTTCACCCTGGAGGGCAGCACTTTTCCCTGCTCGTTTATTGCCAAGGGTGCTTTGTCCCATTCTCTGATAACTTTGCTTACTTCAATTTCCAACATTTATCATCTTCTGTGACTGGTTTTGATGTTACTCTCAAAAATGGTCCCATCCTGTAGAATCTTGTTTAACAGCAATGAACAACTTCCTTCTGGGGAAAGTTGGCTTTATCTCCATTTTCAGAACAGATGTTTGTATGTTTTGATGAACCCCCATCTGGAATCTCTTCCAACTTGATTTCTTTGACACCAAGTTTCTTGCTTTCTCCTTGATCTGACACCTTCTACTTTACTTACTGTACCTCTGAAATGCTTATTTGCAAAGATACGGTTATAGGCTGGTACTAGGATTTTTGTTACCTCCCTTGGACACATTTTTTAAATGTTTCCTAGTAATTTGCGTTCTGCAAGAAATGAAACTGAGCCATGGTTCTGCGGAAACTTGATAATGTCCTCCCTGGAGGGCTACATTTCTCAGCCTGCTGGGGACCAGCAACCTTGATCTTCTCTCTTACTGTGGGTCCTCGGCAACTCTGTTGTGGATGTATCTGGAACCACGGAGTTTGGTAGGACAAAGGATGTTTTAAGGATTTAAAGAGAAAAGGAGCCGCCTACACGAACTCAATCCCGTGCCGAAGTTATTGCAGTTCCTGCCTCTGACACCGCATGTATTCTGGCTTTTAGCAGGATTGTTCTCCCAGCTTTGCTCTGAAATGTAAAGCCCCATTGCCCACTGCAAGTCTTAATGAAAAGCAGCTCATAAGCAAGTTACGTAACCTAATTGTAATCCAGGGATCAGCTTGGTTATATTATTTAAAGAAATAGCATCCATTTTCCATGACCTGATTTAGAAAAGAAACCCAGGGAAGAAAAAAATACCCAATTCAGCACTTGGCTCCCTGTGCTTATTCTAATGAGGACGCTTGTAAATAATTCAAAAACAATGACTTTTAAGAACATTAAACCCAAGTTAGCTCAGGGTTATATCTCAGAGCAGCTTTAGCTGCTTAAAGCAAATTATATTTGATCATGAAATACGGAGCTTATTTTTGCAGACAATTTAGTCATTTAGTACATTTAATTTCCTCATCAATACAACACACGTGGAACACTGACTAGAGGCAAGATGCTGGGGAATGCTAAAATGCGTAAGCCCTGCTCTCAGGAAGCTTAAAGTCTGGTTAGGGTTAATAATAATAACAGGGAAGGAAATCTAAAAAAGAGTGGATATATGTATACGTATGACTGATTCATTTTGACGTACAGCAAGAAACTAACAAAACCTTGTAGAGCAACTATACTCCAATAAAAATTAATAAAAAAGGGACTTCCCTGGTGGCGCAGTGGTTAAGAATCCGCCTGCCAAAGCAGGGGACACGGGTTTGAGCCCTGGTCCAGGAAGATCCCACATGCAGTGGAGCAAATAAGCCTGTGCGCCACAACTACTGAGCCTGAGCTCTAGAGCCCGTGAGCCACAACAAATGAGCCCGCGTGCCTAGAGCCTGTGCTCCACAACAAGAGAAGCCACCGTAATGAGAAGCCCGTGCACCGCAATGAAGAGTAGCCTCCGCTGGCTCGCTGCAACTAGAGGAAGCCCGCGCGCAGCAACGAAGACCCAATGCAGCCATAAATTAATTAATTTTTTAAAAATTAATAAAAAATAATAATGTAGCGTCATTGGTTCATTAATTGGAACAAATGCACCATATAATGTAAGATGTTAACAGCAGGGAAAACAGGGTCGGTGGTCAGTGGAGGGTTTACAGTAATTCTGTACTATCTTTGCAACTTTTCTGTAAATCTAAAACTATCCTAAAATGAAAAGTTTATTTTTAAAAACCTGGATAGGGGGCTTCCCTGGTGGCGCCGTGGTTGGGAGTCCGCCTGCCGATGCAGGGGACACGGGTTCATGCCCCAGTCCAGGAAGATCCCACATGCCGTGGAGCGGCTGGGCCCGTGAGCCATGGCCGCTGAGCCTGCGCGTCCGGAGCCTGTGCTCTGCAACGGGAGAGGCCACAACAGTGAGAGGCCCGCATACCGCAAAAAAAAAAAAAAAAAAAAAAAAAAAAACCTGGATAGGGAAACAGTTGGATACACAAATAGAAACACATCTATCCTTGTTGCCTGGTTTATACAAATTAAGCCAGGCCTGCCTAATAGGCAGCTTCACAAGTGGTATGATTATTTTATGAACTTCAGAAACACAAAATTGGATTATCAGAGTCCTGATTCATGTTAATAGTGTGTCACGAATCCAGGATTATCATTAGCCCTTTGGTCCTTTCATAAACCTCATTTAATTGATTTATACTGTATGTATTATATAATAAAGGACTCATGGACCCACCTCTCAACCCAAGAGCTAAAAGGCCTCCATGACTTACGTTGACCCGTGTGTTCCTCCTCTATCCCATTCCCCAACCTTCCTCTCAGTAGTAATCGTTCTCTTAAATTTTGCTTTTATCATACCCTTGCTTTTCTTTACATTTTATTACACACATGTGTGGCCTAAACAATATGCTAGTTTATTTATGTTTGAACTTGTCATACTACATGTTGTCTTCCGGGACTTGTTCCTTTGGCTCCACATTATGTTCCCTATATTTATCAATAATGTTATAGTTAACTCATTTTCACTGTTGTATAATATTCAGTAACAGGACTGTGCCACAAATTTTTAAAATAATTTTCATCAGTAGTTTCTAAATTTTTGCTATTACCAGTGGATCCTGCCATGAACACTCTCATACATGTGTCCTGGTAAACATGTACTAATGTTTCCAATGAACCAGAGCTTTATGAGACTGAACAATCTTAAAACTGCATAAGAATCCAAGCCCAACAGTTTACTTACAGAAAATATGTCCAGGGAAGAGCACATAAATTCTTCACCTTTGAGGCAAAGGAAAATATGAATTACACACTAATTCCATGTGAGGATTTAACTGTACCATAAAATCCAAATTAACAATGGCTTAATCATACATGCTGCTCTCATGTAAAACATCCAGAGATGAGAAGCCTTGAGCTGGTATGACAAGGTCCACAAAATTGTCATGGATCCAGGTTTCTTCCAACTTTCTAGTTTGCTATCCCTAGGGTCTGACTTTTACCTTCATGGTCCAAAGGGCTGCTCAACTCCTAGCCATTATACCTGCTTCTCTGTCAGTAAGAAGGAAAAAGAAAGGAAGAAGAATATGCATCTTCCACTCAAGAACCCTTTCACCAAGTCACATATGACATTCCTAATCACATCTCATTTAGTCTCATTTAGACACATGGCTATATCTAGTTTCAAGGGAGGCTGTAAAATGTAGTCTTTATTCTGGGCACCCCTGTACTCAGGAAAAAGTTCTATTACTAAAGAAGAATGAGAAAAAGGATTTTGAAGACAGTTAGCAGTCTCTGAGAGAATTGCTACAGCTAAAGTGAGAGCAGAATATAAACCAACCCAATAAGGATTTATGTTGAAAAGCATAAAGGAAAAATAAGCACTGATAATATCACCACCCAATGATTATCACTGTTAACTTTTTGAGATATATTCTTCCAGACTTCTTCATCCATATATACAACCACATATATCTCCAGTTTATCCATAACTATACCTATATTTATATAAATATATCCACACATTGCTTTTAAAGGGACTATTTAAATTATTACAATAAGTCAAGAAAGATGGCTAGGTTGTTTTTCCCCCTTTAAACTCTTAATAAACTTCATGGGAAATGTAACATTGGAGTAACTAGAGGAAAGAGGAGAATGTGCTCTGTAATTGCATTTTTTAATTTCTCAGAGTTGCCAAATGCAAGATAACTTAAGCTGCATACAGGGTGCTCTGGAAGAAGGATTTAAAGGAGAATTTAAAAGAAAAATGGGACTTCCCTGGCCATCCAGTGGTTAAGACTCCACGCTTCCACTGCAGGCGGCACGAGTTCCATCCCTGGTTGGGAAACTAAGATGCCACATGCCACGCAGCACAGCCAAAAAATAATAAATAAATAAATAAATAAATAAATAAATAAAGATTAGCCATCCCAGAAAAAGTGCAGGCACCTCTTCAACAGGGAAGGTGACCAGAAAAATTAATGGACACCAGAATTTTAGAAAAACCCAGATCAATAGAGTTTCCCAGACCATAGATAGGGATAGGTAAAAATATCAATAACTAGATTATTTACCCTTAAGCATGCCCTACCACCTGAGCACAAGATAGTCTATTTGGGGATCTGCTCTCTTTAATAAAAGAGTCCTCTAGATAGTGAACCAACATGGCATATGACCTTCAGTCAAGAAAAAGGACTATTACACAGAGCTACAAATTCGCTCAACAGATTTAGCCTAGATCCTTGTCTTCCTGGAGACCATAGTCCAGTAGGGAAGACAGAGAAGTGCCTGTAAAGATGAGTTAACATTTACTATGTGACAGATGCTGTACTAAGCACTTTACTTGCATTATCCAACTTAGCATTTATAACAATCTATTCTTAACCCCATTTGACAGATGAAGAAAATAAAGTCATAGGTTAGGTAATTTGGTTTAGGTCACAAAATTAATGTGACAGAGCTGAGATTCTACCCAAGCTCTATCTGACTTCAGACCCCTTGCTCTGGGCCACTGACAACCCATGTAGTTAGTGTTATAATAGAAGTTTCTACACAATTCTGAGGAAACATGGAATAAGCATCAAACACCTTTCAGGGAAAACTTGTAGAGTAGTATAAAGATGAGAAAATGTGAAGTATAAAGTCAATAAGTGTCAAAATAAAGATCAATGTGAGCATTGATAAATGAATGGAAAAGACAGATTTCTGCCTCAGAGCCTATTAAGGCTGGGTTTTACAAGTAGCCTTCTTTTCATTATTGGCTACAAAATTCAATCCTACATCATCTAGTATCTTTACTCTTATTTTAGCAGTTAATCGTATATTGACATTCTTGCTTCTTATCAAGCTATTTTCTCCCTGTGAGTTGCCTCCATATATAATCAGCTCATAAAAAGCAAAATGCAACCTGTTTGATCGTTTCTTGGTTTTGGTTTTTGTATTCCTGATTGAGGTACGTACTAGCATACTAGGCAATAAGTACATGCTTGAGTTGAATTGATAGCCATTTATTTAAAGTTGATTCAGAGTGGTAAATACATGAGATAAGCATAGAAGATCCAACATGTGGGCAATAGAGAGTCCACAAAGAATAAAAAAAAAATTTTAATATTTAAAATTATAATCTGAGAAAAATGTCTAGAAGTAAAAGAATATCTGAATCTACATATTGAAAGGAACATACGGAGCTGAGACTGGAGAGTTGGCAGGAACCAATCATGTTGGTCCTTATAGTAGGCCACTATAAGAAATTTAAATTTTGTTCTAAATGTAATAGGAATCCCTTGGAGGACTGTAATCAGAAGCACCACTGCTTACACAAAATGGAGAAGTAAAAATGGGGGGGGGGCTTCCCTGGTGGCGCAGTGGTTGAGAGTCTGCCTGCCGATGCAGGGGACACAGGTTCGTGCCCGGGTCCGGGAAGATCCCACATGCCGTGGAGCGGCTGGGCCCGTGAGCCATGGCCGCTGAGCCTGCGCGTCCGGAGCCGGTGCTTCTCAACGGGAGAGGCCACAACAGTGAGAGGCCCACATACCGCAAAAAAAAAAAAAAAAAAGAGAGACTAACTTTATACCAACATTTTTTTTTCCAATATAGGTTTTTACATGATATTAAATATAGTTCCCTGTGCTATACAGTAGGTCCTTGTTGTTTATCTATTTTATATATGATAGTCTGTATTTGTTAATCCCAAATTCCAAATTTGCCCCTCCCCCACCATACCAAACTTTTTGGCATGGCATTTTGGGGGACCAAGAATAGCAAGCAATTTGGGGACTAAGGGTGTGAAATTAGCACTACAATTGTCAAGATAAGCCTGGAAAGCACAGTCATATGATAGGCAGGGGAAGTAGCTGGGTAATCAGAAACCAGTTGCCAAGGTAGAATGAGACCTAAAATTACAACTCAGCGTTGGGGATGAAAGGCTATGAAGAGGAATATTCAGAAAACAAAGCCCAGGACATGGTCTAGAACTCTCTATATTCAGCATACACTGGAATATCAAACATGAATCTAGTAAAGGAAGGGGGGGTAGAAGTGGGATCAGAGAAAGAAACAATCAGAAAAGTTTTGAAAATCGATGCTTTCCACCCAAAACTATACCTTAGCGGGTGGGGAAATATTAATAGGTTTCCCTGTCAAAATTTTGTCACTTTAATATCAGTGTTTATTTGATCTCTTCTTTGGATTTTTTTCACATTCTTAATTTTTCATTCTCTACCTCTCAAATTGTGTGTAATTTTCTGCAAGATTGAAATTCCTTTTTTTTTTTAAATTGCCATTTGCAGCAATGTGGGTGGACCTAGAGAATATTATGCTTAGTGAAATAAGTCCGATAGAGAAAGACAAATACTATATATATCACTTATATGTGGAATCTAAAAAATAATTAAAAATGAATGTATATACAAAACAGAAACAGACTCACAAATACAGAAAACAAACTTATTGTTACCGAGGGGGAGAGGGAAGAGAGGAGGGACAAATTAGGGGTATGGGATTAACAGATACAACACTGAAATTGTTATGTGGAAGGTCTTGGTCCTGACAACATGGGATATTAAGCTAGTGTAGACCAACTCTTACTACAAGTATATTAAAATGCTGCATAAAATAATATAAAACTAATTATATAGTCAAGATTGAGAGAAAGGAAGAAAGAAAAAAAAGAAAGGGAAACCACAGAGGTCAAGAACAAAAAGTGAATTAAAAAATCAGAGCAGTAAACTCCAGTTATCCTGTCGTAACCTGGAAAAGTGGGGTACTGGAACCGGGTATAAGGTTTAGGACTGGAAACTGGGATTGATCGTCCATACAGGGAAAAAATGCATGACTCTCAACTTGAAAAGGGCAGAGTGTTGGAACTGGGACTTTGCCAAGATGGTCTGTTAAATCCATGACAAAGGAACAGGAAAAACGTTATCCCAATGGCCCACAGAAGTTGCAAAGAAGCTCTGTACCTAATACTGGATAGACTAAATCTCCAATGGGGGAATAAAACTCTAGACTACCCAAATGAAAATATGGGATCCATATATGTACTGCCCCTAAGGTACAGAAATCCCCAAACTGGTCCAGGACTCACAAAATTTCTCAAACCCTGGCAAGAGAAAATGTAAAACATTAAAATAAGAGTGACTCCCATAGGTCGAGGCACTAAGATGAGGAAAAATGAACTTTCTATATCCCCCCCCCAGAATGAGCCCATAATATTCAAAAGAGATGAAGAAATGAACCAGCATTAGGTGGAGCTCATACACACAACAATGGGTAGAATTTGTGTGCTAACAACCAGGTATAAAAGTAAATCAGAAAGAGCCTAGATATTTAAGTTTTAAATGATTAAGTTTAAGTTTAAAATGATTAAGGAATTGACACCAAAAAACATAATTCTTAAAAGGAAAAATGGACAAATTGGACCTCATCAAAATGTAGGACTTCTGCTCTGCAATAGACCCCATAAAGAGAATGAAAAGATAAGCTACAGAAAATATTTGCAAACCACATAGCCAATGAAGGACTTGTATCTAGAATATATAGGAACCCTCAAAACTGAGCAGTTAAAAAAAAATCCAATTAGCAGAAACTAACACAACATTGTAAAGTAACTCTACTCCAATAAAAATTAATTTTTAAAAATCCAGTTAGAAAATGGGCAAAAGATATGAACAGACATTTCACCAAAGAAGATATGCAGATGACACGTGCACCAAAAAAGTGCTAAACGTCATTAGCCACTAGGGAAATGCAAAGCCTAACAACAATGAGATATCACTAGGCACCTATTAGAATGCTGGGGAGGATGTGAAGAAACTGGATCACTCACACAGTGCTAGGAATATTAAATGATATAGCCACTCTGGAATACAGTTTGGCTATTTCTTTTTAAACTAAACATGCAGCTAACATACGACCCATCAATTGAACCCCTGGGCATTTATTTCAGAGAAATAAAAACCTATGTTCACACAAAACCTGTACAGAAATATTCATAACAGCTTTATTCATATTAGCCTAAAACTGGAAATAACACAGATATTCTTCAACTAGTGAATGGTTAAACAACAATGGTATATACCATAGAATATTACTGAGCAATAAAAAGGAGTAAACTATTAACACACACACAACTTGGATGGATCTTGAGGGGATTATGCTGAGTGAAACAAGTTAATCTCAAAGGTTATATACTGTATTATTCCATTTATATAGCATTCTTGAAATAACAAAATTATAGAAATAGAGAACAGACTTGTGGTTGCCAGGGGTTAAGAACAGGGTGGATGAGTGAGGGAAGTAGGTATGGCTCTAAAGAGCAGCATGAACCTCGGGGTGATGAACAATTCTGTATCTTCACTGTGGTGGTTGTTACACAAAGCTATACATGTGATAAGATTGCATAAAACTACTCACACACACACAAACACACACACACACACACACTGGTGAAACCTGAATTAAACAAATAGGTAAAGATATACAAGAAAGGAAAGAAAAAACAATGAAGAAAATCTGGCAGGGGACTTCCCGGGACTTCCCCAGTGGCCCAATTAAGAATCCACCTGCCAATGCAGGGGACACAGGTTCGATCCCTGGTCTGGGAAGATCCCGCATGTCGCGGAGCAACTAAGCCCATGAGTCACAACTACTGAGCCTGCGCTCTAGAGCCCACAAGCTACAACTACTGAGCCCACGTGCTACAACTACCAAGCCCACGCACCGCAACTACTGAAGCCCACACGCCTAGAGCCCGTGCTCCACAACAAGAGAAGCCACTGCAAGGAGAAGCCCGTGCACCACAATGAAGAGTAGCCCCCACTTGCCACAAGTAGAGAAAGCCTGCGCACAGCAACGAAGACCCAACACAGCCAAAAATAAATAAATCTTTAAAAATAAAAAAAAAGAAAATCTGGCAGATTTTTCTTTTAAAACTTGTAGAAGTAAAAAATTATTGTCACTGAAATAAAAAGCATAAAAGGTATGTTAAACAGCTTATTAGACACAGCTGAGAAAGAATCTGTTACCTAGAAAATAGATTTTCATAAATCACACAGAATGCAGTACAGACAAATGAAAGAGATGGAAAATGCATGGCAGAAGCTAAGAGTGAGAAGACACAATGAGAAGATACTATGACGCCTCTAATAGGAGTTCCTGGAGAAGGAAATAGGGGGAGAGACAATGCTCAGAGCAAACAGATCGAATTTTTCCATACTTAAAGAAGGATGTAAGTTCTCACATTGAAGGACCAAGCAAGGAAAAAAACATCCACACACAGACAAATGGTGGTGAAAGAATCTACAGAATACCGGAGATAAAGAGGAAGTCTCAAAAGCAGCCAGAGGCAAAAGACATATTACCACAGAAGAATAACTATTAGACTGACAGCAGACTTCTCATCATCAACAATAGGATCTTAAAGACTAGATTAATATCTTCAAAGAGCTAAAAGAAAATAACTATTTAACTTAAAGTTATACACTTAACTAAAGTATCTTTTAAAATAAGGCTAACATAAAGACATTTTCAGACTAACAGAAAGTTTATTACTCACAGGCTATCACTGGAAGACCTATGATAGTTACTTCTTCCTGAAGTATCAGAAGAAAGATATTGAAACAAAAGCGAAGAAATGAGATGCAAAAAAAGAAAAAAAAAGAGAGAGAGGTAAATTGGTAAACATGTAGATTAAATCTATACAAATATTCATTTGTGAAAACAACCTTGGTAACATTAAAGACTGATGGGGGTTAGAAACAAAGTACAAATAAAATACCACTCAAGAATAACATGTCAATGGGAGGTGGAGTGACCAAATTTAAAGACTCTAAGAGCTATGCATTGTTTGGGAAGAGGATAGAACTCTTGGTTAACTTTAAACATTGTTAAGACAACTGTACATATTAAATATTAACAATAACCAAAAAAAAAGTCTCTAAAAGTGTAGATATATAATTATATAACTTCCCAACCAACAGAGGAAAGAAGAGGACTTTAAAAAATCAAGACAGTAGATGACAGAAAAAGAGAAAGAAAGAGCAGGGTATACAGAAAATATAAAATAACTTGCTAAAATTAATACTGAATATATTAGTGATCAAAACAAAAGAAGAGGGATTCTATCTCTCCATTAAAAGTCAGCAATTCTCAAGTTGGATTTAAAAACAACAAAGTTCTGCCATATGCTGATGAAAACAAAGGGATGATAAAATACCAGGAAATTATGCATATTTTAAAAACTGGCACACCAATATTATTATTATACAGAGTAAATGTTAAAGCAAAAGAATTATTAGTGATAAAGAGTATCATTACTCAATGATAAAAGGAATCATTCTCTGTTTTGTTCCATGCTGTCTTTTCACTGTCTTTAACAATGCCTAGCACATAGTAGGTGCTCAGTAAATGAATGGTTGAATTTATTAGGTCATGAGGATGATACAGACCTAACATCTTAGCCTTAAAATATATAGAGAGCAGAGCTTGACAAAATTCTGAAGAAAACTGATAAATCTATAATAACACTGGGAGGTTTTTAACATTTCTCACACATGAAATAATAAGATCAAACACAAATTTAGTTAAAGATACAGATGATTTTTATAACTGACTTAACAACTTCAATCTAATGAGCATGTAGAGGACACTACACCCAACAATTATAGAATACATAATTTTTTAAGATCAGTTATAAAGTTATATAGAAAACATTTATAAATATTAACTATGCATAAGACCACAAAGGAAGTCTTAACAAACACTAAAGAATTTATATATAGACCATGTTTTCTGAGTACAATGTGATAAAGTTAGAAATAAATAAAAATATATTTAATGTTAGGAAATTTTTAAACATTTTTATTAATTTAGTCTTCAAAGTATAATTATGAATATGAAATACATAGAAAATAAATGGCAATGAAAGCATTGCATATCAAACTCATAGTACAAATAGCACAAAAAGAAAATTTATTGCTTCATATGTATATTTTTAAAAGAAGTATGAAAATTAATATTAGAAAATGAATGGAGTAAATATCTAATGGAGTAAAATATTTAAGATTTAATAAAATATGGTAGACAAACTTCTGGTAAGGTTGATCAATGAAAAAAGAGAAAGTACAGGGGCTTCCCTGGTGGTGCAGTGGTTGAGAGTCTGCCTGCCGATGCAGGGGACACGGGTTTGTTCCCCGGTCCGGGAGAATCCCACATGCCGCAGAGTGGCTGGGCCCGTAAGCCATGGCCACTGAGCCTGCGCGTCTGGAGCCTGTGCTCCGCAATGGGAGAGGCCACAACAGTGAGAGGCCCGTGTACCACAAAAAAAAAAAAAAAAAAAAGAGAAAGTACAAATAAACAATATTGGAAATGATATAAAGATACAATTACAATAATAAAATTCTCCAATCAAATTAGTGCCAATAAATTTGAAAACAAATGACATGGATTTTTAAGATAAATTATTAAATTTAACTTGAGAAGAAATAGAAAATATTACTAGTTCTATAATTATGAAAGAAATGGAATAATAGTTAAATTTACCACAAAGAATACATGAGGTTCATATTATTTTGCAGGAGAGTTCATTTCCAGAAAATGAACTGAAAAATGGAAAGTTCATTTTAGGAGGCTAGTGTATCCTTGATACCAAAACCAGACAATGACTGTACAAGAAAGGAAAATATAGGTCAACCTTGGTTATGAACATAAATATAAAAACTCTTACACAAAATAATAGCAATCCAAACCCAGGAATGTAGTTTTTAAAAAGATTATGACCAATTGGGGTTATCACACAAATACAATGATGAATTACCATAAGAAAAAAATCTATTATTTCATTTCAACTCATTAATAAATTAAAGAAGGAAAACCACATGATCATCTCAGAGGATACAGGAAAAGCACTCAATAAAATTCAACATCCACTTATGATTTTTTTTTAAAAACCACAAAACGCTTAGCTAACTAGAAATAGAAGGAGACTTCCTACCCTGAAAAAAAGTATTTATCAAAAACCTGAAGCAAACATTATAGTCAATAGTGAAATGTTTAGAAGCATTTTTTAATTCAGGAAAAAAAGACAAGGACGACCATTATCACCACTTCTATTTAACATCGTCCTGGAGGTGCTGTGAAAGAAACAAATAAAATATGAAAGAATTGGGACCAAAGAAAAAAACTATCATAGCATATTAATCACAGTTTTTTCAAACTCCTGGTCTGATCATTCCAACACCTCTGCTGTATCTGAGTCTGGTTCTGATGATTGCTCTGTCTCTTCAGACTGTGTTTTTTTGTCTTTTAGTATGCCTTGTAATTTTTGGTTGAAAGCCAGACATGATACACAAATAAAAGGAACTGAGGTAAATAGACCTTTGGGGTGCAGTTTTATATTTATCTGGCTGGGGGTTACCATTTGCTATAACTGTAGGTGTCAGAGGCTAAAATTTCCTCTGTTTCTGTCTGCCCTGTTGTCTTTAGGTTTCTCTAGAGACTTCTTAAATAACGCCTGAGACACACAATTCTTCCATCTGTGTTCCCCTGTTATTATACAAAGGCCTTATTGATGTGGTGGTCAAGGGTAGGGAGACAGGAATATTCTATAGCCTATGATTAGGTCTCAGATTTTTAGTGAGCCTTGCCCCCTGGGCTGTGACCTTCACCAGTGCTTCTCGGTTTTATTTTACTTTTTCCCCCTTAAGTGCGACAGGAAGGTTAGCAGGGGCTGGAATTGGGTATTTCCCATCCTTCAGGTTAGTGGGTCTCTGGTAAAACCCCAGTCAGTTAGGCTCTGGTAAAACAGTTTCTCTTGAGGGCAAGCCTTGTTAAGAACAGAATGCTCTGGGCATATTTCAAAACAGAGTTTAAAACCTCTGTACCAAGACACCAAAACCACAGCTAAAAGACAAGTTCCATGTTGGCAAGGTTGTGGAGAAATAGGAACTCTCATACACTGCTGGTAGATGTCTAAGAGAGCACAATTTCTCTGAAGAACAATTCAATGCTATCCAGTAGAATTGAATACATCTATATCCTAGACCCCAGCAGTTCCACTCTTAGATCTAAACTCGGTACTATTTGCCTTTTTCAATGTGGTGTTGTTTGCAATGATGACACAAAAGCAAATGTGGGTAAAATGCTGGTGATTTAGCACAAATTAAGGCTGTGGTACCAAACTGTTCTGATTGTTGTTGTATTTTTTATTGTCAGGCACTTGAAATAAAATCATCATCACCATAATCATCGTCATCATCATCATCATCACCATCAACATCATCCAGTTGTACTTATGAATTTTACTGATGAAGCAGTAGAAATTAATAAATTTTATTAAATAAAGCTCAACTCTGGAGTACGTCTTTTGAATATTAATATCCTGCAAAATGAAATGGAAAATACGCATAAAACATTTCTGCACATGAGGGTAGTTGGTTCCCTCTCACGGAAAAACACTTGTGCTTTTTTTTTTTAATTCTTTTTTTGAGCTATGAGCTGAACTAGCTGCTTTTTTCATGGAACACCATTTCTACTTGAAAGAAAGACTGACAAACTATGGTTATTCAGACTTGGGATTTTGGCAGGCATTTTCTCATAAATGAACAAAGTGGGCCTGTCACTTCAAGGGAAGAAACTGACTGCATCTGTTGCCAATGATAAATTTTGAGCTTTCAAGCAAAAGTTAGAATTTTGGAAAATTTACATCCACTACTATGACCTTGAGAGTTTCCCAGCTTTCAGAAACTTCTATGATGAAGTCAGTGGTAATATAAATAAATGTGCGTTTTTGATACTGTATAATGAAATCTGTCGATGTTTATAAGACATATAATTCAGTGAAGCAATGTTTTCCAAATGACCAAGAAAGATCAATGGGTTTTATATGTAACAGAGTATGAGAAGTTCATTGACATTATTTCAGATTCCACACTGCAACCTTTATGAAACTATTATTTATTGACTTTTGATTTAGTATCTTTGATGAAGAATATCCAAAGTTATCTTTAAAGGTTATTAAAATACTCTTCCCTTTTCCAACTACATACCTATGTGAGGCCTATTTTTCTTCATATAATTCAACAAAGAAAACATATTGTAACAGACTGAATGCAGAAGGAGATATAATTTCCATCAAGTCAGGCATTAAAGAGATTTGCAAAATGCAAAACAATGACCTTCTCACTAAGTTTTTTGGTAAAATATGGTTATTTTTCATTAAAAACACATTATTTATGTTAAACACAATGGATCTGTTATTGTTAAATATTTTTTTAATTTCTCAGTTTTAACTTTAAACACCATACACATCAATAGATATATCTACACAAACAAAAGCCATTTGGGGTCCTTAATAATTTTAACAGTGTAAAAGAATTATGAGAGCAAAACTTTTGAGAACTACTGCCCTAAAGAAAAATATCTCCCACACGTTCCCCAAGAGACATGTACAAGCTTATTCACTGCAGACATGTTTGTGATTAAAATGTTTTTAAATTACTTAAAGTCTATCAATAAGGGAATGGATACACACATTTTGAAACAGTCATATAATAAAATATCTCTCTGAAATTAAAATGAATGAACTAGATTTATATGTACTGATGTGGATGATTCTGAAACATGTTGAGAGAAATTTTTAAATGTTTCAAAAGGAGAGGTACAGAATGATACCATTTACATACATTTCAAAAACAGAGAGAAGGACATTATTGCTTATGGATACATCCATGTGTAGTAAGAATACATACCCTTGGATGTGGATACAAAGGAAGATACATATCAACCTCATGACACCAGTGGTGAGTGAGGCCAGAGGAAGCTGGGGAAGATTCGAACATATATGTAAATTGTGTAGAAAAATATGTGAAGTAGTAAGTATGGCACAAAGTTAACATTTGTTCATTGGCATTGTTCTGTACATTCCTATTCATTTGAAACGTTCTAGTGTTAAAATATACTTATTTTTAAATGCCTCTGTACATTTGTCGTCAGTTAGTAAAGAAAAATTCAACTGGCTGGTTCCCAGGGGAATACGTTTTCTCCATCCGGGGCTGGACAGCCAGCTGTCCTGCTTTTGCCGGCTGCTTATTGACCCTAATAGATGACTCGGGATATTTGAAGGGTAATGTCTTTTCTGTCTGCAAAGCTCTTGATCCTGGGTGTCTCAGTCATGGCTGCAGAGGAAATTCTCCCTCAGATTTCTTACAGAACTCCTGCAGCTGTCAGGCAGGGCAAGAAGCCAGCACACCCAGAGAACAACTTGAGCAGGCATCAGCATAGTTCCCGCTTGGGGCAGGACTACCAACACAGGGTATTCTGTTCCTTTTCCTTTTCCTTCTGAAGCCAGAGAGCAAGCCTTTGATTCATGTGGCAATGATATCATGTAGCCTGCTGGGTGTAGCTGAGCTCTGGGCGTGCATCTGGGAGGCACCTAATCCCCCTAGCACTCCCTGGAGCCTCCTGAGCCCCACTGGATAATTTCACGGTACAGCCGAGATGATATTTTTACCTTTAAATTCATAATTCAGCCCAGAAGCCACTCAGCTTCCCGGAATTTTTATTAAGAATACCCTCAGCAATAATTTTCAGACTTCATAGCCTCTGATAAGGAGGAAAGAGCTTGATATTCCGGTTTTGTTTCTGTTTGAAGAGCATATCCCCAAAGGAGTCGTATGTGTCCCAGATTCAACACAGCTGTTAATTAGAGCTGAGAACACTTGGTTGACCCCGGTGCGGCTAATTGCTAGAACTGAGAAGCGTCTCTAAGGGCCTCGTATGATAACAACTGAAAATTGTACTGAGCATCACCTAACGCTTCTGGAACCAGTTCAGGATGGGAAGCAATAGCCTCCCTGCGGTTCCTGGCGCGGGAGAGGCGGCTATGTGCTGAAGGAGCAGTATGAAGGCTTCTCTTCAGCGATTAGAACACCCACATTTCACTCTGGATGTGTGACTGGAGGCACTGTGCTCGGAAGGGCTGATCAGAGAGCTCAGAACCGTACAGCAGAGCATATGTGACCTACTTCGGAGGACCTCCACCACCCCTGCGACATCTCACCCCAGTGCCAGGGCCTCCACCGCCTCCTGGCCGGTGCTGCACAACCGGCTGTAAGACAACTCCTGTTGGGACCCTTGACCGGGTTCTGAGGTGCAGCTGATGCAATCATTCTGTTTCCCCATCTTAAAATGATAAGTCTAGCTCTCAGAATGAGAAAAATGTATCGAAATCACCTAGTTCCCAGTCTGGCACACAAGAGTGGTGACCACTTCTTCTCCCCCTCTTTGCTCTGTGGGCAGAGAAGACAGTGGAAATAACCAGAAACAGGAAGGTAGGCTGACAGATAGAGAGAGCCAGAGCTGGGCCCAGTGGGAAAGAAGAGGAGATAACAGAGGCAAGGAAAGTAAGGCAGGAAGACAGCCAGAGGGCAGTGGTTAGGGAGAGGAGAAAGGGGAGAAGAGGAAGCACCAAGGGTGGAGGTGGGGCGTAGGAGAGACGGCCAATTAGAGACAGCAGAGAGGTGGCCCCACCTCCTTTCCCCCAGGCCCTGCGAGACAGTAAAAGTCAGCAGAGCTCACCATGAGTGTTTTGGCCTTCCCAGCCAAGAGGCCCCAAACCTACGCCAGATAGTTTAGAGCTCTGGATGACTCTACTCCCTCGGCCTGGCCCAAGGAAGGTCACCTGGAGCCAGCAGTGTAAGGAGAGACTCGTGATCCCTTTTCCAGAAGAGGTCCAAACCGTGGGTCCAGTTCCAGGACGTGGCAGCAGCAGAAAGTAACCCAGAGTCAGCCTTGCCCAGAGCCGGAGAGGGGGCAAGACCCACAGGGAGTTGGAGGAAAAGGGATCCATTTCATTGGCTGCTAGACCAAGACTGGCTGAGGATGGCGCCCTGTTCCAAAGACAGCCAGGGACCCCACATTGCTTGAGTCTCCAATTGGACCTTTCAGATAGTTTTCCTCCTAAGGGACACCTCTCAATAACAAATGTGCATGGAGGAGGCCCTGCATGCTCAAGCCTGCTGTGGGCAGTAGTGGGGGAAACAGGGACAGCCAAGGCGGCTGCTGAATGCAGGCAACGTGCTGGAGAAGAAAATCTAACACACGAGGAATCACAATGTGCAACGGAGGAGAGCAACAAATGATGGGGCGGTGCAGGCTCAGAGTCTGTAGGAACTGGAAGGGGTGGCAGGGAGGGCTGGAGTAGTCAGGGAGACTTCACGGAGGAGGTGGGACTTGAGGACGAGTGGAGCCCTTCAGGGTAAATACAGGGGCAGGGTGTCTTGCTTGGATAAACTGCCAAGGTTGACCTCATTTGCTTGGAAGGCCCATTTTAGAGAAGGATGAGAAATCATGGGCCTTTATTACCATAAATTTACATGGAGATTTATATTTTGAGACTTTTCATATAAATGTTCATAATTGCTCCTCATAAGGCTTTTAAGAAATAATTTTTATTTTCAGAATTGAAAAACATCTTACATTTTATATAGTCCAGGCTCTATATATTACATTTGAGGAAATGATTCCCCAAGAGGTCACATGACTAACTCAAGGTCATGTAGTTAAGTAGCTCCAGGACTGTAACTCAGGTCTTTTTTTTTTTTTTTTTTTTCTTTTGGCCTCACCACACAGCTTTTGGGATCTTAATTCCCCAACCAGGGATTGAACCCAGGTCCACAGCAGTGACAGCACCAAGTCTCAACTACTGGACTGCCAGAGAATTCCCTAACTCAGGTCTTATTATTCTACTCAAACAGACTTACCAAAAAGTATATAGATGCAATTTTGTTTTCATTTATACAGAATTATTTCCTATAATAGAGAACTATACTTAAAAAGAATAATTTTGTATGTATTGTTTCCTTATAGTAAAAGAAATATATGATCATCATAGAAAACTTAGAAAATATAGGTAAGCCAAAAAAATGAAAATCCTCCATAATCCCAGCATCCAGTTTGTAGACTTTGAAAACTGTTAAAAGTATGTATTATTTTCATTTGACCTTTACATATAGATAGCTTTATTTCAAGAGAAAATGTCTCTGGTCCTCTTTAAGGAGAAGCATGTTAAACAGGATAATGTAGTGGAAAGAGCACAGGATTTGGAGGCCGAAGATCTAGGTTCAAGCCCTGGTCAGTCATGACTAGCTGTGTGATCTTCCATAAATCAATCAACTTTCCTGTGCTTTAGTTTCTCATTTGCAAAATAATGGGGTTTCAGTGATCCATTACTTAGCTTGCTAAAATGTCTTTCTGGGACTTTAAAATCAAGCCTTGTAAGCTTAGAACAGTTAATTAAAACAAAACAGTATCTGATGTTTTTAAAGGAATGTAACAGCATATTAAAATAGGGCTCTTCCTTTCTCAGGGTTTTGGCTGAGGCTCTAAAGCTGAGAACAGTAGGTTTATGTCTCTCTCCACTCATAGACATCCTAAGTGAGATACAAGACTATCTAGGCAAGACTTGCAAAGAGATGCCTAGAGCTGGCTCTACCATGTTTAGATCTTCACACACCTCCAGGCTTTGCAAGCAAAGGCTAAGAGAAGGGACCGAGTGATTCCACCGGAAAAAAAAGTCTTTAGCAAAAGGCTGACTGTGGTACCTGGGGCAGCAGAGCAAAGCCAGTGGGTCCCAGAGGGAACAAGCTTCACTACAGAAACAATACAGAAGTCTGTGCCATGAGGACATGAGGAAGAGAGTTGGACTTGAGTTATCCTATAGACTCGACAAGGCCCTTCTAGATGACACAACAATGGAGACACTGCCGGGGGTGGGGGAGGCTGCTGGAATCCAGGTGATAAGGGAGGAATTTTAAGAACATACCTGAAATGGGTATTATCAAGGCAATGCTATAGTGGGATATCCCAGGGAAGAAGGGTCTCTAAATGAATCCTCAAAATCACCCCACCAGAGAAATACCCGTTAGGTCTGCCACTCACAGAGGCTCTGTTCTTACAACTGCAAGAGCTACTGAAGACCATGCCTCTTTCTCTAATCCCTCTTCTCTCCTGGGCTCAGCTAGTGCAAGAGGAGGTGAAAAAAGAGAAGAAATGACTGTGAACCCCGCCTCTTCACCATATGTTTGCAAGTCTGGTTGAGGCCCACACTAGTGGAAGGGAGAACTTTAACTGGGATAAGAAGTTGAAGTTTTCATATTAGATTGGACTGAACTTTTCAATACCCCTGGGTAGGGAAGAAAGACTGGAGACAGCAGTTTTAAAAGGCCAGTTATAAGATAGAACATAGGTGCTTTTCGCTCAAATCCTCCCAAGTCCAGCTTGTTTATTATACTAAATACAGGTGGATAACTTTGGTGAGTTGCGAGAGGATTGATTGCAAAGGGGAGGGGTACTTGTGGCCAGATCCCAATTAAGAGGCTGTTGTCTAGAAATTAGGCAAAAAGGCAATGGTAAATCTGGCAGGAATTAACGACTGCTTAGATGTGGAGGAAAAGTAAGGTAGATGGCTCATATAAGCTTGTAACGTTTCTAGTCTGAGAGACTGGAAGATGGTGACGATGGAGAATAATGCCACTTCTACAGATAAATATGTACTCTAGAGAGACTTCACCCTTAGGTCAACGATGCCACATTTTTGGAACTATTCAATTGAGTTCCTCCTGAGCCAATGGTCTCCGAGCCAATTTATGAGTCATATAAAAAATCAATCTCATTACTGTTCATGTATCCACTTTTCATTTAATCCATCATTTAACAAACTTTTGTTAAACGTTTCCTATGCATTATGCGCTGTGCTAGCTAGTGCAGAGAAAAATTTGCAGGACACAGGGTCAGTCCTCAAGTCACTCACAATCTATCTGCTCCACCCACTCCAGTTAAATATTGGGGTAACCCTGGGTTTTGTGGTCTTACCCCCCTTTAACTCCCTAATGTCATTGTTTTTATGTAGAAAAGAGCAGAGTACTGTGTAAAATGGGTATGTGCCATCTTAAGTATATGACCTTACTTCCATTTGCCCATTTGTCTATTTTGCTTTTTGTCCTACAGAATTTAGGCTATTACGACTACATGGTCCAGAAATTTGACCTCTGTCCAAATACGCCCTTTCTAAATGTAAGCAGACACTCAAAATCAGTCTAAAAATCATTGGCACAAAAAGTACCCAAACAGGCCCACACAACTGTGTTCTCTCCCACACGCTCTCTTTAACACACATATATACACATGCACACTTGTTCGCGCCACTCAGATTCAGTTCAATCTGATAGCAATATATATCTAGTACTCAGAAAATCAAAATTTGGTGCTAAGTCCTCTAAGGGATATAAATTTTAGAAACACAGCTCATTCTTTTCAGAAGCCCACAACTTAGTAGGAGAAATAGACACATTTATAAATAGACATATGTGGTACAAAGTAAAGTGTGAAGTGACATAACAAAAGGATAAACAATTAATTATAATAAATTAACAAGGGAGAAAGAATCAATACTAACCCCTTATATTTATGTTGCTTGTTTTCTGGACCTCAGGCACAGAGATCTGAGTTAATCCTACTCTTCAATGTATTCAGCAAACAGCCTTTGAGCACCTACTATGTGGCAGGCACCTTTCTAGGTACTGAGGATACACAACTTTTATTCAAGCTGTGGCAATGGAGAGAATTCAAGCAGGGTGGTGGCCGAGCACATTATTAGATGGCTCTTCAGTTGAGTGATCAGAAAGAGCTTCTCTAAGGATATGATATTAAAGCAAGACACGAATGACAAGAAGGAGCCCACCCTGAAAAGAAAGATCAGAAGGATAAGCATCTCAGACAAGGGGAACAGCTATTGTAAAGGCCCCAGGCAAGAATGAGTTTCACGTGCAATAGAAACTAGAAGAAGGCACATGTCCCTGGAACACCGTGGGCAAGGTGGGGAGACCGGAAGGAGATGAGACTGGAGAGGTGGACAGTGACCAGATAGCTAAGGCCAGGCTTTTCAATAATATAAAGTGCGGCTGATCCTTAAATGACTGTGCATGCGTGCACACACAAACACACACACACACACACACAAGTTCCAAAAATGTTTCAAGCATTGGAGGAACTGGTGGAATCTATGAGTACTTGGAAGACATAACATTCATTTGGATCAAGTTTAAAAACTCATTACTTTATATTCACATCTAATACTTAATTTGACTAGGAAAATCTAAGGAACAAAAGGATATTTGCAAACTATACCTAAACTCTAAGCATTATCCATGATATCACTGAACAGAGTTTAGGAAAAGCCATGGGCTCCTAAAGAACAATTTAAAAAAAAAAGAGACACCATGATAGCAACAGGGTGAGTGGAACAATTCCAACTATGGGGTAAAGAGTGGCATTTTTTGCTATGTTTCTAATTAGGCTGGAGATGATTAAGCTATATTCTCATCATTAGTTTTGGATAAGGCCCCTCTCTTATATTGTTATTTTTCCCAATCCCTACTCCACATGTATCCTTCTGACATATTTGAAATATGTCCTCGATGGGTAATGTATCTCTGATAAATACATGGGTTATTTTCCATGAATGTGATTTTAATTAGCCAACATGGAATCGTTCTATGATACTGTTATGTCTTATTCATTTACTCAAGGCTATGTTTAAAGATCTATCCATGTTGCTTTCTGTATCTCTAATTCATCACTTCCAGTTGCTGCAGAGTATTTTGTGATAAAAATCCTTCATCTTTTCTTTACCCATTCCCCTAGAGATGGATACTAGGTTGCTGCACACTCTCTATATGCAATGAACATCCTCATAAAGCTGCCCTTATACACAGAGGTGTGCCACTCTGGGGGATTACAGGGCCATAAGGATTACTCTCACCCAACTTCTCACGGTAAGGGTGGATTGTTCTCCCGAATGAATGCACTAGTCTACACGCCCATTATATTTTCATAAATGATTTAGATAGAACACACTGAGTCTCAGAGACATATGGTGAGGTACTCAAGGTCAAACAGTAGTAAGTCTCAGGATCAAGATCCAAATCTTCTAATTCAGTTCTAAGTCTTTTTCCACTGGGAAAATGTCTTTCTGAGGAAGCTTACCCTTACCCACATGGTTGTGCACAAACACAGATGCAAAGTTTAGCTGAATTACTCCTTAAGGGGTATAATTACCCTTCACTGCCCCTCATTCGATGATTATTTATTGAATGGCAGCTACAGGAGACACTGCTGTTTTCCTTCATGAGATCAGGGTTTTATTTCCGTTCATCATCAAAGCACCTACCAAGCAGGTATGTGCTAGGGATACACTCCTTCCTTTCCTAGAAGGAACTTACAATCAAATTTCCTCTCAGAACCACAGTCAACACTAATACAGGTAGCAAATTTTCAAGAACTTTCTGTAGTACTGTTTTCTTGCATATGCATGTCATGCTCTCAGAATTCCTCAAAGTTGATCATTTTAGCTGGTCCCTGTTCTCCATTTCCAGAGACTACAAACTCCCTTGAAGTTCAGGTCTCAAATATCCAAGTCAGTAAGAAAGTTACAAGGCTAGTGGCCAGTACCCAGTGTGTAGCACTGTGATTTTGTTGGGAGTACAATGCTTTATGAGCAAGTATGGCAGAACCATAAACTGGATCCATTTTAGCTGTGGTTGGTTATGCCCTTGGGTTTGAAATAATTACTTTCCTAGACATGTGGTTCCCAGATGAAATTCATGCTGTGACTTGATATTTTTAATGCAAAAAAAATTTTTTCTAGCAGAAATTCATCACCAGCTTGTCAAGGAATTTGATGGCTAAAAATAATCTCCCCATAGAGTGCATGAATGTGGTGTGCAGACTCGGAAAGGAAGAACACACCAGGGAGTCTGTGTGAAATGGAATGACATCACCAATGAACTGGGGACCCACCTTTTGACCTGACTGGTATCAAAAGCCTGTCCCACATGTCAAAAAAATTTTGAATCTATTAAATAATAAATGATTTCAAATGCTTAGTGTGGACACTAGCCTTCAAATGTATTAATTCCCTAAAGGCAATTACAGAGAGTCCAGCACAAGATACTCTTAACATCTCCTTTTTGATTCCGAGATGGAATTTGCACTTGATCCATGTCTACTCTGTACACAACTAGGTAGAAGGCACTCTTCTACCTTCAGCAAATGGTTCTCTTAGTTCCTGGGGAAAGAAACCACCCAGTTGATTCAAAAGAAGAAGAGTACTGAAGCCAGGATTTATCCCTGGGGCATGTGAGCAGCAATGGGTAATGAAAGATGAAAGCTGAGGACCCGAACAGATTTATACTGAGTCTCCATGCCCAAGGCCATTATTAAGGCTCTTGGGGCCCGGGGCCGAACTTAATCTGCAAACTTCAAACCCAGGAGTAGAAGCCAACTGGGGGCTGCCCGAGGGAGGGAACCACACAGCTATCTGGAGGAAGAGCATTCTGTGCTGGGGAGGACATTTCTGCAGCTGGAGGCAGAAATCCTCGTGGTTTCGAGGAAGTGCCTTCCTGGGCATGGCTGAGGACAAAAAATGGCAGCAGCTATCTCACCAGGCTAGTTCTGCAATGTAGCTCTAAGAGTTGTTACTGCAACGTTAGCCTAAAGCCCGTTTCTTCCAGCCTTTCCAATGCTTAGACGAGCTACTTAATAAATCCCTTTCTGCCTAAACTAGTGAGTATGGATTTTATCATTGAAACCAAGAACTTGGCCCAATTTTAGAATCAGTCTTAGGGTTTTCCTTTGTGCTACTTAGTGTGTTATACTGCTTTATCTGACTTATCAGTTTAAATGAAATCTTTTGACCCCCGGCTATAAAAGATTAGGAAATATCAGCATAATTATCCTTCTCAATGTTTATTATACAACTTCCTGCTGGCCCCAAAGTCTCCAAGTTTGGGGCAGCTAGCTTTCCTAAATAATCCCTGTGGATAGTCAGAACCCTAAATACCAAATCTAGACTTCTTGGTGCCCAGTAGTCTCATTATCCCCCCCACAAACAAGATGCTTGCACAGTAAGAAGGAAGAGCACTGGGGGGAGGATGAGGGATCCTTCCACTGAGACTCAAACCTACTCTGTGTCTAGCTGATTACCCAGGCCCTGGTATGTCTCTCCACAGGATGATGAGAAGATAGAGGACTACTCACTTCATCTCTTCTTGCTGACCCCTGGCTGGTAGGTTTCTTCAATAAAATCTGATCTTTAAGCCATACTGCATGATGTTGACCCTATTTCATCATGTTTCTAAGCCCTGCTTCACCATGGGTGGAGATGACAAAAGGACTCACCTTACATTACAGTGAAGATCATTTCTCAGGATGTAAAAATCCCATAAGTCATCAAAGAAGAGATCCATAACTGCAGCTTCGTGAATTAAAAAAAAATCAATAAAGCAACAGTTACTCTAAGCAAAATCCAAAGACAAATGACAAACTGGGGGAAATATTTGCACCTTGTATCACAAAGGGCTTATTTCCTTAATATAAAGAGTCCCTGCAAATCAATAAGACCAACACTCAATAGGAAAATGGGCTAATAAAATGAATAGACAGTTTGTAGAAAAGGAAGTACAAAGGTAACACTAAGACAAGTGATTCTTAAATATACAAAAAGAGAAAATGTTATTTCAAAATATACTAAGACTCCATTTTGTACCTCTTAGAATGGCATAGACCAAAATGTATGATAGTCCATGGTGTTGACAAGGATCTGGGGAAATGGGCATGCTTACTGATGGGAGTATAAATTGGTACAACCTCTAGGTAATGTTCAAATGATAAATGCACATACCCTTTTAACCCATATTCCAATCTTAGAGCTTTGTTCTACAGATACATTTGCATATATACAAACTGAATTATATACATTGCAGCACTGTTTGTGACAGCAAAATATTTTAAATCACCTGAAAGCAATAAGGAGAATAAGAAACTTCATCTTTGATGAAATGGCTAAGCCGCTTTCACCAGGAACCTTAATATATATGAAGAAAGGCTATTTTCTATGGTGATAATCCAACCTGAGAAAGGAGATCCAGGCAGGGAAATTGCATATTGCAGAGCTGGCAGAACTCAGCTCAAACATAAGTGGATTCCTGAGGTGCAAAACCAACAATACTTGCTTAGAACAAGAATTGGTGCAGGTCAGCTGTTGAAGTTTCCTCGGACCGTTTTGGAGACCACAGAGGGCAGGGGCAGCAGGTGAGGAAAGAAGGTTACAGACCCACCATGGTGATGTCAGGTAGAGGAATGGCTGTCAGTAATAAGCTGCCCTGCCGTTGCTAACCTTCTCCTCTGAAGAGGAGGAAAGGCTAGACCAGCTCACACAAGCACACATACAAACCCTGCTGATATCATGGGGGCTCGGGGAGAGGTTTGGCACTCTGCTCTAGTCCCTTCACCACAAGAATTTCAGCAGATAGGTCGTCTCAGCAGAGGTGTCTCAGAAGACAATTCTGTGTGAACGGCGCCCCCTGGAGAGAATACAATATGGACGTTTTCCTTTGGAAATGGGTAGTGTATCAGCCCTGCAGGAAAAAGTGCCCTTACTAAAGGTGGGAAATAATCAAAAGGGGAACAGCACAGCTCTTTACAAAAATACAAGAAAAAAGAAGGAAATCAAGAGGGAAAAATGACTAGCAGATAAAGAATAAGAGCAGAGGGCTTCCCTGGTGGCGCAGTGGTTGAGAGTCCGCCTGCCGATGCAGGGGACGCGGGTTCGTGCCCCAGTCCGGGAAAATCCCACATGCCACGGAGCGGCTGGGCCCGTGAGCCATGGCCGCTGAGCCTGTGCGTCCGCAGCCTGTGCTCTGCAACGGGAGAGGCCACAACAGTGAGAGGCCCGCGTACCACAAAAAAAAAAAAAAAGAATAAGAGCAGAAAAATCTTGCCACAAAGCCAGTGAAAATCATAACCAAACAAATCTCCATAAACTCGAGGAACTAAAGAAAAAATAACCTCTAGAAAAAAATAACCTGTATATAACAAACACTCAAAGCAGAGATGCAAGGGTTCAAGGAGAAAATGACCAGACGACTGAAGTTAACAAATGAGTTAGCATTAACATTTGTTTCTTTGAGGTAGAATTTATATATAGTAAAGTCTTAGATGTATAGCCTGATGGAGTTTTAAAAAGTAACCATACCCATGCAACACTACCAACATCCTAGAAGGCTCCTCCCCGCCCTTCCCAGTCAAAGGTAATTGTTGTTTTCACCACTATCATCAACCATCAACTAGTTTTGTCTAGTGTTGAATGTTCTACAAATGAAAACATACAGTAGGTACTCTTATACATTCTTTCACTTTACATTGTGTCTATGAGTTTCATCCATATGGTTGTGAATAGTAGTAGTTCATTCATTTTCAATGTTACCTAGTATCCCATTACATGAATGTGCGGCTATTTATCCATTAATATTTAAACTGTTTCCAGTTTTTATCTATTAGGAAAAGAGCTGCTATGAACACTCTTGTACTTGTCTTTTGGGGGGATATAAACATTCATTTCTATTGGGAATATACAAAGGAGTGGAATTTCTAGGTCATAAAGTACATGTATATTTAGCTTTGAATAATTAAAACGTTTTCCAAAGTGGCTGTACTAATTTAAACCAGGAATACATCCTCCACATCCTAGCCTCTACTTGATATTGTTAGTTTTTTAATTTTTCCCATTCTGGTAGAAGCACCTCATTGTAATTTTAATTTACATTTCCCTGATGACTCAAATTTAGAAACTTTTTTCGTGCTTACTTCTTGTGAAGTACCTATTCAAGTCTTTGCCCATTTTTTATCAGGTTGTCTTTTTCTTATTAATATGAAGGGGTTATTTGTATATTCTGGGTAGGAGTCGTTTGTTAGATATATGTCTACAAATATTCTTCTCCCAGTCTGTATCTTGCCTTTTCACTCCAATGATGTCTTTTGATGAAATATTCTTAATTTTAATTAGGACCAACTTGTCAATATTTTATTTTATTTTATTTTATTTCTTTATTTTTTTTGCGATACGTGGGCCTCTCACTGTCACGGCCTCTCCCGTTGCAGAGCACAGGCTCCAGATGCGCAGGCTCAGCGGCCATGGCTCACGGGCCCAGCCGCTCCGCGGCATGTGGGATCTTCCCAGACCAGGGCACGAACCTGTGTCCCCTGCATCGGCAGGTGGACTCTCAACCACTGCGCCACCAGGGAAGCCCATGTCAATATTTTATTTTATATGTAGTGCTTTTTGCAACCTGTTTAAGAGATCATTGCCTGCAGCAAACTCATAAAAGATATTCTCCCATGTTCTTTTTAAGATTTATTGTTTTGACTTTCACATTCAGTTCTATGATCCACCTCAAATTAATGTTGGTTTATGAAGGGAGATGGGGGTCAAGGTTCATTTTTTCTTCCTATGTGGGCAGCCAATTTGCCTAGCACCATTATTTAAAATAACATCTTTTCCTCCGAATTAAATTTATAACAAATCACGGAACTGTACATGTTTGGGTCTATCTCTGGACTTCTTTTCCTTGATCTATTTGTCTCTCCTAGTACCTACACCATGCTCTCTTAATTATTTTAATGTCATAAGAAATCTAATGCTTAGAAGTCTAAGTCCTTCATCTTTATTCTACTTCTTCAAGATCACCACCTTCAAGATTTCTCTAGGTTCTTAGAATTTCCAGATAAATGTTATTTATTTATTTATTTATAAAATAAATTTAATTAATTAATTTATTTTTGGCTGTGTTGGGTCTTCTTTGCTGCACACGGGCTTTCTCTAGTTGCAGTGAGCGGGAGCTACTCTTTGTTGCGGTGCATGGGTTTCTCATTGCAGTGGCTTCTCTTGTTGCAGAGCACGGGCTCTAGGCGCATGGGCTTCAGTAGTTGTGGCACGCAGGCTCACTAGTTGTGGCTCAAGGGCTTAGTTGCTCCGCGTCATGTGGGATCTTCCCGCACCAGGACTTGAACCTGTGTGCCCTGCATTGGCAGGAAGATTCTTAACCACTGCGTCACCAGGGAAGCCCTCCAGATAAATTTTAGAATTGACTTGTCAGTTTAAGTTGGTGTACTTCTAACCCAAATGTTAGCGGCCAAATCTTTGTTTGATTAGTCCTTATACCTTATATATACTTTATAATTTCATAGATAAAATATTGCATAAAAGTTAATTTTTTAAATCAATTGGAAGAATTCAGGAAAAAAGCAGGGAAAAGGCATTTGCCATCATTGAAGTGAGGATCACAATAAGAGCAACAAAGAAACTAACAATGAACTCTTGAAAACCTGTAAAGAACACACAAGAAAGGCTTGAGAAAAAAAGCAAAACAAACAAAAATGAACATTTTGAATTGTCAACAAGAATATGTCCCAATAAAGTTACTGGTCTTTAATGATAAAGAAAAAAATGCTTTGAGCATTCATGCAAAATTATCAACTAATCTATAAAGGGAAAAAGTTTCAGATGAGCTTTAGACTTCTCCACAGTCACATTCAACAATAGAACACAGTGAGGCAATCCTTATAAAGAAAGGAGTGTGATCTAAGATTTTTATACTCAGCATATTTAATATAAATGTAACAGACAAATATTGTCAAACATGCCAAAAGTCAGGGAATACACAATTGTCCCTTGAATAACACAGGGGTTTGGGGCACTGACCCATGTGCAGTCAAAAATCTGCATATAGGGCTTCCCTGGTGGCGCAGTGGTTAAGAGTCCGCCTGCCGATGCAGGGGACATGGGTTCGTGCCCCGGTCTGGGAAGATCCCACATGCCGAGGAGCGGTTAGGCCCGTGAGCCATGGCCGCTGAGCCTGCGTGTCCGGAGCCTGTGCTCCACAACGGGAGAGGCCACAACAGTGAGAGGCCCACGTACTGCAAAAAATAAAAAAGATTAAAAATAAAAAATAAAATAAAAATAAAAATCTGCATATAACTTTTGAATCCCCCCAAATTTAACTACAAATAGCCTACTGTTGACCAGAAGCCTTACTGATAACAAAGTTGATTAACATATATTTTGTATGTTATATGTATTATATGCTGTATTCTTACAAAAAAGTAAGTTAGAGAAAAGAAAATGTTATCACTAAAAACATAAGGAAGACCCTGAGAAAACCATAATTCAAAAAGACACATGCACCCCAATGTTTATTACAGCACTATTTACAATAACCAGGACATGGAAGCAACCTAAATGTCCACTGAAAGATGAACAGGTAAAGAAGATGTGGTACATATACACAGTGGAATATTACTCAGCCATTAAAAGGAATGAAATTGGGTCATTTGTAGAGACGTGGATGCACCTAGAGACAGAGTGAAGTAAGTCAGAAAGAGAAAAACAAATATATATTAACCCATATATGTGGAATCTAGAAAAATGGTACAGAAGAACCTATCTGCAAAGCAGAACTAGAGACTCTGACATAGAGAACAAACGTATGGACCCCAAGGCGGGGGAAGGGGAGTGGGATGAATTGGGAGATTGGGACTGACATGTATACACTGCTAATGTATGGAATAGATAAATAGTAAGAGCCTGCTGTATAG
Source organism: Mesoplodon bidens (assembly GCF_964165515.1). Classification (NCBI taxonomy): domain Eukaryota; kingdom Metazoa; phylum Chordata; class Mammalia; order Artiodactyla; family Ziphiidae; genus Mesoplodon; species Mesoplodon bidens. The sequence continues at coordinate 70,200,522 of NC_138170.1, forward strand.
CATGGGGAACTCTACTCGATGCTCTGCAGTGACATTGATGGGAGGGAAATCCAGAAAGGAGGGGCTATGTATATACATATGGCTGATTCACTTTGCTGTACAACAGAAACTAGCACAACATTGTGAAGCAACTATACCCCAATTTAAAAAAAAAAAAAGGAAGAGAAAATATATCTACAGTACTGTACTGTATTTATCAATACTGTAAGTTTACATCATGTTTACAAGATGGATTGTCTGTCAGTGCCTACATCAATATTGTTTTGCATGATACAAAACACTGCGATGATCGGCTGATACTGTTTTTCCAATTACAAGAGAGGCGCACTAAACTGTAATGTAATTCTTTTAAAGTAAAGTTATAAAACAGTAAGAAAACTAACACATTATTAAGTTTATATTAAATATCACTCACCTTATGCCTAGGTAGGGATAGGATCTCCACTTCAATCCAAGTCTCGCACACAATGTTCTACACAATGAATACTTAGGTGATGATAATGATGATGACACAAAAATGTCTCATACAGTTCTTGCCACACAATTATTAGATTTTCACACAAAGACACTCACATACATACACAGCAGATAAGTTTATTAACTGTACAGCATGATGACTGTTTACTATTCATTAAGTGAAAGTGGATCATCTTAAAGGTCTTCATTCTTTTTTTTTTAAATTAATTAATTTATTTAATTTTGGCTGTGTTCTTCATTGCTGCACGTGGGCTTTCTCTAGTTGTGGTGATTGTGGGCTACTCTTCGTTGTGGTGTGCAGGCTTCTCATTGAGGTGGCTGCTTCTCTTGTTGCATAGCACGGGCTCTAGGCGTGCGGGCTTCAGTAGTTGTGGCACGAGGGCTCAGTACCTGTGGCTCGCAGGCTCTAGAGTGCAGGCTCAGTAGTTGTGGCGCACGGGCTTAGCTGCTCCGCGGCATGTGGGATCTTCCCGGACCAGGGCTCGAACCCGTGTGCCCTGCATTGGCAGGTGGATTCTTAACCATTGCGCCACCAGGGAAGTCCAACGTCTTCATTCTTGCCATCTTCATGTTGAGCAGCCTGAGGAAGAGGAGGAAGAGGAGGGATTGGACTTGCTGTCTCAGGGGTGGCAGAGGTGCAAGAGGTGGAGGAGATACAAGGGGCAGCAGGAGAGACAGGCATATTCAGTGTAACTTTACAGAAAGACATCATGATTTCTGCCTGACTTTTTCCTTCTTCATTTCTCTTAAAATGTTTCTATATGGTACCAATCATTCTTCCAGCATTTGCTTTAGTTTCAGTGCCCATATCATAGAAGGGTCCATGTCATAAAAGAAGTCAAAAGCAGTCTTGAATAATCAAAATCCTTCTGCCAGATTGTCTAACGTCCATTTGTTTTCTGGCACTGCTTCTTCTACATCTTCTTCCTCATCGTCTGGCACTGGTTCCGAACTCATATCCATCAAGTCATCTTCTGTTAATTCGTCTGGTATGATGTCTATTAGATCTTAAATTTCTCCAAGATCTATATCCTGAAACCCTTCACTCCCTCCCCCAACCTTTTTTGCCCTATCCACAATCTCTGTCTTGATTCCCTTGATTGGCTCTGTCTTAAATCCAGTGAAGTCACACACAGCATCTGGACACAGTTTTCTCCAGCAGGAATTTATTATTTGGGGCTTGATGGCTTTCACAGCTTTTTCTCTAACAACGATGGCATCTTCATGGTGTAATCCCACCAGACATTCATGATGTTCTCTCTACTGGGGTTTTCTTCCATAGGGTTGACAATCCTTTCCAAAGAGTACTGTGTGTAATGAACCTTAAAGGTCTTTATGATCCCCGACCTACAGGCTAAATTAGAGACGTTGTGTTTGGGGGCAAGGAAACCACTCAAACAGCTCACCTTTGGTGTTGAACTCATGGGGTTCTGGGTGGCCAAGGACATTGTCCAATATCAAGAGAACTTTTAAAAGTCTTACTGGAAAGGTGCTTCCTGACTTTGATGGAACCAATACAGAAAAAGGGTTCTTATTGTCCAGGCCTTCTTGTACAACCAAAAGATTGGCAGCTGGTGTTTATCTTTTCCCTTCAAGGCTTGGGGATTAGCAGATTTATAGATAAAGGCAGTCCTGATCATAAACGCAACTGCATTTGCACAAAGCAGTAGAGGTAGCCTATCCCTTCCAGCCTTAAATCCTGGTGCTTGCTTCCTTTCCTTACTAATAAATGCCCTTTATGGCATTTTCTTTTTTCTTCCAGAATAGGGAACTTTCATCTGCATTAAAAACCTGTACAGGCAGATATTCTTTCTCATCGGTGGTTTTCTTAATGGTGTCTGGGAACTTGTCTGATGCCACTTGGTCAGCAGAAGCTGCTTCTCTTATTATCTTGACGTTTTGAAAGCCAAACCTCTTTCTAAAATCATCAAACCATCCTTTGCTGGCATTAAATTCTCCAGCTTTAGATTCTTCACCTTCCTTTTGCTTTAAGTTGTCATAGCATGACCTTGCTTTTCCTTGAATTATATTAGAGTCTATAGGTATGCCTTTCTTAGAGCAATCGTGCACCACATAAAACTACATCTTCAATGCCAGGTAAAAAGGTATTTCGCAAAAAAGTGCAAGGTTTTCGTCCCTGCTGGTGTAGCTGCAGCAACAGCGGCTTCACGAGTTTCCTTTTCTTGTTTAAATAGCCCTTATGCTGGGTTCATTTATCTTGAAATGGCTGCAACCACAGCTGCAGACCTCAATCTATGGTACATATCAAGCAATTTAACTTTTTCTTGTATCGTCATGCCTTTTCTCTGTTTCTTGGGAGCACTTCCAGCATCAGTAGTGGCACTTCGTGTGGATCCCATGTGTTATTCAAGGTTGCAGTATTGAAGTAAACACAAAGAAAAATATGCGAGACCCGCAAGAGATCACTTTTTACTACGACATGCAATTTACTGGAGCCACCAACTGCTCATGTGGAGAAAATGTGTCACCCGGCATTTTATGTGAGCTCAGCACGATAGCAACAGGAGGTGGCTACGAAATTATTACAGCGGTACAGTATGTACCACAGTTGATTTTATGCAATTATGCCTTAATACTGTATCTTTACTTTTGTTTACATTTCACTCAGCTGTGAATGGCGCAGTGTTTATTTGCATAAGTTTTGATAAATTTTAACTTTTTATAATAGATTTGTTTATTTTTTTGGTGGTAAATGATAAAATGGACTAGTATCTACATAATACTTTATGCATTCATGACATACCTGACTTTTTCTTAATTTTTTTGATATTTCTAGGCTACACAATTCATCTGTGAGCTTTTACAATTTGTCACAAATCTCCAAAAATTTTTCCAACATATTTATTGGAAAAAATCCATGTGTGAGTGAACTCTCAGTTTGAACCCATGTTGTTCAAGGGTGAACTGTTGTTCCTTTCTGGAAGAAAGTACTACAGGACAACCTTTAGCCAACCAAGAGAGGATGGAGAATTTGGAGAGGTGCATTCATTAGATTAGAGCATAACACAAAAGACAAAGAAGAAGGCTCCTGCCCAGAAACTTATTGAAGACTCTTGACAAAAGCTGAGAGTGAAGCTTGTCAGAGGGGATCACCAAAGTAAGAAAGCCATGGCTCTGAATTGAGAGAATACAGAGCAAACTGCCTGGACTGGGCTAAACTGGAGAAGCAGCCAGACCTCAGATGGGTTTTAGGGCCAGGAGGGAAGGTGAATGGCCCAGGAAGTGCCATAAGGCCTCACCTAGCTGAGAGAACCAGGTCACAAGTCCTAGACCCCAGACTTCATCTATGAAAACAAAGCAGCAAAGAGCACCCAGGCACCCCTGAGATCAGCAAGTACCAGACAGCATGTCTGAATCACACTCCCTGCCCGCAACACCACAGGGGAGAAACAATAGCTCTGTCCCTCTACAAGTGGAGACCAGGCTTAGGAACAGCAGGAGGGCACAGAGCAATTTTATCCAGTAAGAATAAACACTAACGTATATTAATTAAGTGCTTAGTGTGTGCTAAGCATGGTTATAAGCTCTTTACGTGTATTAACTCATTTAATCGTCACAACTCTAAGAGGTAAATATTATTTTTACACCCATTTTAGAGATGTGGCAACTGAAGCACAGAGAGGTTAAGTAGAATGCCTCGGGCCACACAGAAAGTAAGTGGTTGAGCTGAAACATAAATACAGACAGCCTGGTTCCAGAACCCATGCTCAAACCATTACGTAAATGGGTTATTTAAATCAGTCAACAAAGATAAATCCGAATCTTTATAACTATGGAACTGGTGAAGCAAATTGTGTTATACCCCTTGAAATTTAATGTAGACATTACAAAGAAAGAGATAGCTTTATATGTGCTGGTATGTAATGATCTACAATATATATTAAGTGGAAAGAACAGAGTACAGAAAAGTGTGTTACACGCTACCTTTACAAGCAAAAGGTTTCATAGACACATGTACTTGTATCTGTATCGATACTCTGGAAACATACTCCAGATCTCAAAATGGTTGTTACTTTTGGAGGGAGGGATAAGGAATCCAAGTGATCAGGGTTGAGGAGAAACCTGCTTTTCTGGCCCCTCCCTTTGGTGCCTTTTGAATTTTATACCATGCGCATATGTTGCCTAATCAAAAACAGGTGACCTAAATAAAGAGACAAAGACATCTGAGGGGCCTCCCAGGGACATGAGATAATAAAGGCCATTTCACCAATTTGAGTGATGCCCTCTGGCAGGGAGAAAGTTTTGCTAGCAATAACTCTACAAGTAAAAGGAATTTCCTTCAGAAGAAAAAGAGAAAACAACATGACAGGATGTGTAACTGGGAGGTTTGACTCATGCACCCAGTTTTGATAGATTTCAGATTCCAACGTGAGGTGTGAGGCCGTGTGGGAACTTCAAAGCAGGTGCCAAGAACAGGTTAGACAAGGAACCTACAATGAGGCCCTACCGTGTTGCGAGAGGAGAGAGGAAGAACTTTGTGAGGAGGGTTCCTCTGGAGGGAGCTTTGAAACCTTCCCCTCAAAGGTAAGGAAGCTGCAGTAGGATGCCCTGGAGACCCACTCCAAGCAGGGTTGCTTACAGGCACTCGTGAGTGAGAAAGCTAAAGGTGACACAGGGGCTGCCCACACCCACAGCATGAGCAGGGCCTCTCCTGCTGTCCAGACGTCATTTCAGTGGGTCCTGCCCTCGAGGGCAGATTTGTGGTGTGAGGGGACATAGGTAGAAAGCAGACTGGCAGGAGCGGTGCCAAGAAGAGAGCAGGTGCAACCAACCAAAAGAAAGGGCGCTTCTCAGCTCACAGGATGGGTCAGTGAAGGCCCAGGAGCAGAATGCATGAAGGCCCTAGAAAACTGCCCATGAGAGAGGGCATCACTAGGCCTGGAGAAGGGAAGCCAGCCAGCATCCACCAGCAGGCACTTCCTTACCGCTCACTTCGCTCCTGGCTCCCATGCCTGCTCCTGGCTCCTCACAGACAGCGTCCAGCTGGGGAGAGGCACGTGAGCAAGAGACGCTGTTTCCCCCTCTCGCCTTTCCTGGATCACAGACTCTCACCTGCAACAGGCCGCAGCTGAAGTAAGGGATAAGCTTTAATTACTAGGTTGAGGTTGTGTTTGGGACTTAAAGCCACCATAAGGATTCTTATTACCTGAAAGTGAGCAGAATGTGATTCAAGTGCTGGAATCTCCACCCGGAGGGGAAGGCAAGGGCTTCCCTCCCACAGAGAGCTTTAAAAAGAGAGTAGGAAATAAAAATAAGTTACTTCTATGGTCACAAATACAAGTCCTGCTTGTTCAGTGAGCTGGTTACACAAAAGGATTGGTGTGAAAGAGAAAGAATTAAAAGGCCACCAATATGTATGACTTCTACCAATTATCCGTGTTTGAAAAAAAGTCATGTATAATGACAGAATACACAAAATGTTTAATATCAATACGCAAATTAAAATCAAAGGCAGTGGATGGACCTAGAGTCTGTCATATAGGGTGAAGTAAGTCAGAAAGAGAAAAACAAATACCGTATGCTAACACATATATATGGAATCTAAAAAAAAAAAAAAAGGTTCTGAAGAACCTAGGGGCTGGACAGGAATAAAGACGCAGACCTACTAGAGAATGGACTTGAGGATGGGGGAGGGGGAAGGGTAAGCTGGGACAAAGTGAGAGAGTGGCATGGACATCTATAGACTACCAAATGTAAAATAGCTAGCTAGTGGGAAGCAGCCACATAGCACAGGGAGATCAGCTCGGTGCTTTGTGACCACCTAGAGGGGTGGGATAGGGAGGGTGGGAGGGAAACACAAGAGGGAGGAGACATGGAGATATATGTATATGTATAGCTGATTCACTTTGTTATACAGCAGAAACTAACACACCATTGTAAAGCAATTATACTCCAAAAAAGATGTTAAAAAAAAAATTCTTTGCTGAAACCCTTCAGGGAGTTCAGGGTATTTTGGGGCATGAGCCACCCATCTCCTTGCATGGCCCTGCAATAAATCTTTCTCTGCTCTAATAAATAAATAAATAAATAAATAAATAAATGAAAAATCAGAGGCAGTGACCAGTACTCACCTGGTACGAGCTCATAATGGATGACTTAATTATACCCTTATGTCCATCGTTCCACATGTAAGAAGGCGTATTGAGTCACTCTTCTCCCCCTATTTCCACCTCCCTCTTCCTGGAGGTTCTCTCCTAAACATTCTATAAATTTATTTAGCCAAATAAATCAAGTAAAGTTTTCTGTGTCCTCGTTTTTAGTTCACAAGCTGTCTTCTGCTGTATTGGGGGCCAAATAACACATCTTATTTCTCCATGCCATGTGAAAATAAAGTAATTTTTAATTTTCTTACATCCCGCCTCTTCTCCATTACATCCTGAAATACAGAGATCTCTACTGAATATTGCGTGTGCAGTTTGGAGATTAGATCACTGCAACTGTGAATGTATTCTTCATTTTAGTATGATGTAATAGTTTTGGAAATATATGGCAGGAAGCACCCAGAAGTGACTTTATATTTTTCCATGTGCTTGAAATTAACTGATGGATATTCTCATATATTAATTAGAGAGACCCAGGTCAGTTATATTATAGATAATAAAACATTTACTCTTGGGACTTCCCTGGTGGTCCAGTGGTTAAGCCTCCCTGCTCCCAATGCAGGCAGCCCGGGTTCAACCCCTGGTCAGGGAACTAGATCCCGCACACGTGCTGCAACGAAGATCTCGAGTGCCTCAACTATTTGGCACAGCCAAATAAATAAATAAACATTAAAAAAAAATTTACTCTTAATCCTTGTAGATTGTTCAAAGACTATACAGTTAATTGCACAGACATGTGCTTTTTATTTTTGTTTCCAGACAATACATCTCTGATTCCTTTGCAAAGCATGACAATCTCCTAAGCCAAAACCTAATTTTGGAAGCTTAGTTCTCCTGGAGGACAATTTTGTATATACAGTGCGCTCCCAGTGGTTGACAAAGGTTTAAGTGTTTGTTGTGTGTGTGTGTGTGGGGGGGTGTGCAGTTCTTATGTGATGTTTCTGTGAACATCGTTCCCCAAAGTTTTGTAATTTATATACCAAACAAGGACTAATTTCTTAATATATCAAGAGTCCTTACTTGATATGAATAAGAAGACCAACACACAGTAGAAAAATGGACCAAAAAAGAAAAGGTTTGGATCATTCCCAGGAAAGGACATCTAAATGAATCTTATACAAATGATAAGCTTCATCATAATGAGAGAAATAAAATTTTAAATGATAATGTAATACCACTTTCACCTACAGATGGATAAAGATCAAAAAGTTTGATGACACGTCTGAATTGACAAGATTGTAGAAAGGCAGATACACATACCTACACAGATTTCTCAAAAGCGCTATTTGGCAGTATCTATCAAAATGACAAAGGAAGATATGTGTTAGTCAAAACTTGCAGAACCGTATACTAAAAAGGTAAAATTTGCTGTATATAAGTTATACCTTAATTTTTTAATGAAAAAAGTTAATGTCGGTTGCCTCACAAGAAATTCTATATTGCCTTTAAAGAAAATGAGGGACTTCCCCCGTGGCACTGTGGTTACGAATCCGCCTGCCAATGCACGGGACACAGGCTTGAGCCCTGGTCCGGGAAGATCCCACATGCCGCGGAGCAACTAAGCCCATGCGCCACAACTACTGAGCCTGCACTCTAGAGCCCGTGCTCTGCAACAAGAGAAGCCACCGTAATGAGAAGCCTGCACATTACAACAAAGAGTAGCCCCGGCTCACTGCAACTAGAGAAAGCCCGCATGCAGCAGAGAAGACCCAACGCAGCCAAAATTAAATAAATACATAAATTTATAAAAAAACAACAAAAAAGAAAGAATATATTAAGTATGTAAAATGGAGAATACTAATTCAAACTCTTCTATATTGTACTGTATGATGAGTGGACATTATTATTTGGAGAAAAGACAGCAAAAATATTAGACATAATAAGTTATAAGTGCATTTATTCCCTAACAAGTATTTTCCATATTAATTTTTATGACATGTTCAGTATCTGAGGACACTTCTTGGTCATAAGAGATTCTGAACATTTGTATAGCTTTTGATAGCAGGTTAGATCTCTTTTGATAGCAAGTGAGAAAAGATCTGATCCAAATACTGGCTTAAACAAAACAGGAACTTACTTGATTATGTAACTGAACAGTCCAGGAATAGGGCTTGCTTCTACGCTGCTATCTTGGATTGAAGGCTGAAAAGTATCACCAGGGTGCCTCTCTCTCTCTCTCAGCTCTCTCTCTTTTCACAGGTCAGTTCTCACAGGGTTCCCCCTTAAGATGTCAAGATGGCTACAGCAACTCTGAGCCTTGCATTAAACATAAAAATCTAGCAGGACAGAGAATGAATCTCTCTCCCAGAAGTCCCAGCAAAAGTATCATTACTTCTCATTGATTGTGAATCAGTCTGGCCAGGGGAATGCAATATTTGGATTGATTTAGGTCACAAGCTCTGTGCCTGAGCCAGGGGTGAAGCAGCAGCCAAAGCAACCACACTGGGGAGGCAGGGATTTCCACAGATGGGAATGAGAGTCCAGTTACCAGCAGAAGGGTGGCTGCATGGTGGGCAGAGAACAGCTGTCAGTAAACAGCGGTAGCCTGAGATAATTGGTGTGCCATGGAAATCCAGTAGGAATGAGGATCTACCAAGAAAGAGAGGCACACTGAGAGAATGAGGGTGAAAATAGGAGATGTTTACAGCCATCACTTGACATTAATATTTTAAATTAAAAAGTCAGTGTTTCTGGACTTGATATGCAATTTCAAAAACAAAGAATAATTCATGTTCCTGGACTTGACGTGCAATTTCAAAACTCAAGAATAATTGCTTTATTCTTCAAAACTAAAAAAAACAAAAAACACTTCATAAAATGAGCTTTGAGAAGAAAATTTTATCCTGAAAATTACTGCAAGTAGAAGATTACTCTCATGTAAAAGCATGTCAGAAATAAAAGACAGTGCTGGGAATCAGCTACTCAGTTCTAGATGGAATGTCTAATTTGAAAATGATTTATTCTTTTCCATGTAAGGCTCTTCTTTTTTTTTTTTTTTTTGTGGTACGTGGGCCTCTCACTGCTGTGGCCTCTCCTGCTGCGGAGCACAGGCTCTGGACGCGCAGGCCCAGCAGCCATGGCTCACAGGCCTAGCCGCTCCGCAGCACGTGGGATCTTCCTGGACCGGGGCACGAACCCGTGTCCCCTGCATCACCAGGCGGACTCTCAACCACTGCGCCACCAGGGAAGCCCAAGGCTCTTCTATAATATGTAAACTGGAGGTGATTTGTACATTTCGTGTAGTGCTAAGAGCTAGAGTAAGAAGTTTGGGTTAGAAGCAGAGTGACTTTTAAAAATAGTTTTACAGTCAGTTTCTATATTCATCAAGTACTTAATGGCAAGAAATGTAGTCCAAGAAGTTTTTCTAAGTCACTGAAGAGAATGAATAATTATCAGAGGAAGAAAAACATTTTACTAGTTTCTGAAGAGGCATTATCCTGCCTTAGCACAGGGCCGGGTGGATTTAGCGTGTATAATTTCTCCTGAGCTCCTCTGGCAAGGCTATTAGTAGCCTACCCAGCAGCTATTGCCCACTTCTTTCTGGCTTAAAAAAATAATAATAATTACATACACAAAATAAAAGCCCTATTTCGATGGGCAATGATGTGCCCATTTTCAGAGCCTAAGCAAATCATGTCACTCTCACTTCCCTTTTGTGAGTCTAGCGATGGGCATGAAGTCAAATTCAGGCCCAAGACGTTTGCTGGGAGCCTCAATGTTTCTTCCTGCTTAGGGAGACTTAAGAGAAAGAGAAAGCCCTTTTGCTTGTCTCCTTCCTTCCTGCTTGGGACTCGGCGCTCTGAGGATACACTGTGTAGAGCAGCTGCGCCATCTGGTGGCCAGAACGGGCAGGACAAGGGAACAGCCCTTGTGCCCGAACGTCATCCAGCTGCTGAGCACCCCAGTCATCACCTGCTTTCACACGTTTTCTTAAGTGGCATATTATGGGTCATGTGGTTTGAGCAGTTTTAGTCGGATATTCTGTTTCTTTCAGCCAAAGTCATTCCTAAATGATATGGCTCCTCCTCAAATTTCTGACTTGGGATTGCCATAAAATACCACAGAGTTAAATTTTCCTCACAAAGTCTAAAACAAAGGACTAAATAAATAAAACAAAGGACTGACCTTCAAAACTTCATTCTTGACGAACCACTGTTTCTTACACTGTCCTATTTATTTAAGTTTGATCCAGTGTTCGCCCTTGGAAAATAAAATTCAAGCCAGACCCTTTTTTATCATTTCCTTTGGAAAGCTATTACATAAATTACTGAGATGACATTCTGTCACAGCTGACACCTGTCCTCCTGTTTCAAATATGACAATCAGTAAACTCTGAGGAGGAAAGTGGACAAGGAAAAACCCTCACTCAAAGCCATGCGGAGACACTGCAGACCTCCCTGACAAAGGAGCTTGAGTATAGACAGAATGACAGGACTTTGTAAAGAAAACTTAAGTATCAAACGGAATTCGACTAGATGACCTTTAAGGTTCCTCTTAGCTCTAAGATTCAAGGATTTTAATGGTCTTGGATCTCAAGCCTTTTTTTTTTCTTTTCATTTTTCCTTTTTTTTTTTTGGCTACACCACGCGTCACACATCCTGCAGAATCTTAGTTCCCAAACCAAAGGGCCCAGGTCCTAACCACTGGACCGCCAGGGAATTCCCCTGGATCTCAAATCTTAAAACTGAAAAATGTTTTGTGTACGACTCTGCAAAACATTTTATTACCATCTTCTCTGCTTAAATATTTAGTATATACCTGTTCTTTGCTTTCTGACTCCTTATTCCCTATCTTTAACATCATGTAACCCAAATTCTGCACCACACCTCTATACTAAAAGTGTTCTTAGTTTACTAATGACTGAAGATTCCAACTAAATCCAACACATTTTTCTTAATCTTTTAAAAATTAGATAATTTATTAGATAATTTTTCTGCAAACGTGCAAAGAATCTCCATGTATTTTTTAGAATCCTCATTCTTGTATAAATGCCTACAAAATTAAAATTTGAATTGCTTTGAATTGCTTGGTACCATTGGTATATTTGTAGCCCATATCTTTCTTGTTAGTTTTTGCATATGCCTTGCATTTTTTTCCCAGCTTTATATTGAGATACTATTGACATATAACAAGCAAGTTTAAGGTGTACAACGTGATGATTTAATACATGTATATATTTCAAAATGATTACCACAGTAAGGTTAGTTAACACCACCATTCCCTCACATAACTATCTTTTTGTGTGTGTGGTGAGAACATTTAAGATCCACTCTCAACAACTTTCAAGTGTATAATACAGTACCGTTAATTATAGCCACCACACTGTACATTAGATCCTCAGAACTTCTTCATCTTAGAGCTGGAAGTTTGTGCCCTTCTTAATCTTTATCCTCCCTGGACTGTCTATTTTCCAACCCCTGCATGAAATTCTCTCCTTCCTTCCATCACATTCCTGAAACTTGAGGGGTTTTTTTTTTCTTTGTAATCTTTATTAAGATACAACCAAAACATCCAGGGGAACTTCTTAAAATTGCACACATCTAAACTCTAGTCCCAGAATTATGATTGAGTGGGTCAGGTGTGGGGTGCTTTGACCAAACAACCTATGTTTTTAGGGTACACGTTTCCCCTAATCTTTTCTCCCATCAATTCTGTTTTGTAAGCAGGGAAGAAATGGGAAATGGCTGTTGGTTAGGCTACCAAGTTCTGTTCAACATCACACAGTTAAATTTGGGTTTTATGCTACTGAGGAAAAAGGGTTGGCCTTGCTGTTAAAAGAGACAAAGGGGAACTTCTTTGCAAATAAGAAAATATCCACTCACCAGAAGGAAAAGAATGATAAATTAAGCTTTGTTAAAAGTAATAACTTCTATTTACCAAAAGACACCATTAAGAGGATGGAAAGGTAAGCCACAGAATGGGAAATTACATTTGTACCATATATTATTGAAAAGAGGCTTGTATCTAGAATGTATAAAAAACTTACAAAGCAGTAAGAAAAATATGGACAACTCAATATTTATGAGGAATTCTGGAAATTGCCTGTGGGAGAGCCAGTTTTCAAACATTTACTGGCCCTAGAGGATGTGAAGCCATCTTACAAAAATGTTAGCCAAGTAAGAACTTTCTAACTCCTCATCTTGCCTTCCTACCTCACTCCTGTTCTCACCTCTCTCGCAGCTCCTTGCAGAGTTACAAAGAGCACAGAGCTTATAGGCCGGAGGTGAGTAAGAACAAGCAGAGCAGTACCCACAGGTGTGTACTTGCAGCAGGTACCAGAAGGGAAAACTTTTAATTACTGACTTGAGGCTATTTTCACACAGCATTTTAGGGATATTTTCACTAAGTATATAATTCTGGGTTGGCAGCTATTTAGCTCAGCACATTAAAGGTATCATTACTCAATCTTTTGGCTTCAGTGATTGCTGCTAAGAATTCAGCAATCAGTCTAACTATTGCTTCTTTGACAGTCAACTGTCTTAAGTTGCTGCTATTAAGAGCAGCAACTTAAGCTGCTCTTAATAGTTTCTCATTGCCTTTGGTTTTCTTGGTTTCCCTATGATGTGACTATGTGTGGCTTTCTTTTTACAAGTCTTCTTGTGATTCACCAGGCTTCTTGAATTCGTAGGTTGAGGTCTAGAGCTGAAAGATTCCCAGCCATTATCTCATTAAATGTTGCTTCTGTCCCATTGTCTCTTACTTCTTTTAAAACTCCAATTAGGGCCTCCCTGGTGGCGCAGTGGTTGAGAGTCCGCCTGCAGATGCAGGGGATACGGGTTCGTGCCCCGGTCAGGGAGGATCCCATATGCCGCGGAGCGGCTGGGCCCGTGAGCCATGGCCGCTGAGCCTGCGCATCCGGAGCCTGTGCTCCGCAACGGGAGAGGCCACAACAGTGAGAGGCCCACATACCGCAAAAAAAAATAAAAAAATAAAAATAATAAAAATAAAACTCCAATTAAACAAGTTAGATATTTTCATTCTGCTCTCTTTTCTTCTTCCATTGTTTTTTCTCTTTGTGCTTCATTCTGGGTGGTTTCTTTTGTCTTCGTGTACACTAATTCTTTCTTAACTGTATCTAATTTGTCCTTAAATTCATTCACTGATTTCATTTAGGTTACTCTATTTTTTACTATTAGAAATTCTATTTGGTTCTGTTTCAACTCTGATGTGTTACTTTTTTAAAATTCTGTACAGTTCTCTACTAAAATATTCAAGCTTCCCTTTTATCTACTTCACTTTGATAAGCGTAGCTGCTTTACAATCTGTATCTGGAATCCCTGAGGATCTGTTTTAGTAGTCTGTTATATTTTATTTTTCTTGTTCATGGCATTTTTCATCTTGTATACCTGGTTCTTTTTTACTGTGTCCTGACAATTTTATTTTTAATTATTTGTAAAAATAATTTGAGGCCTACAGTGATGTTCTCTTTCTCCAAAGATAATTTCCATTGCTTCTGCCAGGCAGTTGGAGGCACCAACAATCCAAGATTACCCTAATCCAATTTCACAGCTTGACATTTTCTGGGCTGCACAGATGACTCAAAAGCAGACTGCAGTACAATTCACCCTTATTTCTAGTGTCTGTCCTTCTAGTCTCAACTCAAGGTGCAGGGCCCTTACTGTGGTGGGCCATGGACTCCAACTTTTGTCTTCCTAGCCCCAAAGGCAGTTAAGTCTCTTAACTCCCTGTTCTGTATTACTAAACATCCTCAGAACAAAATGGCACCACTTCCAGGCACATCTCTGTGGATTTTCATCTTCTCCAGGACCTTAGCCTAGGAATTTCTCACTATTTGTTAATTTGCTATTTCTAGAAAGATGATGTTATGTCTTGTTCAGCATTCTAGATGTCTTCAATGGAGGATTTGTCTAAATTACTTAACTCATCATTCCCGGAAGTAGAAGTGTACCCTCTACTTTTTCATCTCTTCCTACTTACCATCCTGTATCTTTTTTTTTTTTTTTTTTTTTTTTTTTTTTGTGGTACGCGGGCCTCTCACTGTTGTGGCCTCTCCCGTTGCAGAGCACAGGCTCTGGACACGTAGGCTCAGCGGCCATGGCTCACAGGCCCAGCCGCTCTGCGGCATGCGGGATCTTCCCGGACCGGGGCACGAACCCGTGTCCCCTGCATCGGCAGGCGGACTCTCAACCACTGCGCCACCAGGGAAGCCCCATCCTGTATCTTTTTGAGGAAGCATATACTGAGTGGAAACAATGAAAGTTGGGTTCTGGTATTACCTTCTCCATTCATTTGTATGGCTTAGAGCAAATTACCTATCTTTTGGCTCTCAATTTTGTGGAAGCAAATTAAAATTAATCCATCCATCTCTTTAAGGAAATTAAAGGAAAACATTAAAGGAAAAATATATCATGTAGTCCTAAAAGAACTTTTGTGCTGTCCTCCAAAATGGCTTAGTCTGTGCTGATATATATAGCAAATTGCAACCTTATAAACTAAATAAAAATTTTTTTGGTTACCTAATTATTCAGATTTAATCAAGATGTTAAATAAGATTAAATTTGACCATGTTTTATATTAATCATAGGTGATATAGTCTTCTATTGGGCTGTCTTCTCACTCAACATGAAGAAATAAGAATTCGCTTGCCATCATTTTTTTTTTTTTTTTTTTAAGCATTGTTATTATTTATTTATTTATTTATTTATTTTTTTTTAAGTTTATTTATTTATTTTTTTAATTAGTTTCTGCTTTATAACAAAGTGAATCAGTCATACATATACATCTGTTCCCACATCCCTTCCCTCATGCATCTCCCTCCCTCCCACCCTCCCCATCCCACCCCTCCAGGCGGTCACAAAGCACCGAGCTGATCTCCCTGTGCTCTGCGGCTGCTTCCCACTATCTATCTACCTTACGTTTGGTAGTGTATACACGTCCATGCCTCTCTTTCGCCTTGTCACAGCCCACCCTTCCCCCTCCCCATATCCTCAAGTCCATTCTCAAGTAGGTCTGCGTCTTCATTCCCGTTTTGCCCCTAGGTTCTTCATGACATTTTTTTTTTTTAAATTCCGTATATATGTGTTAGCATACGGTATTTGTCTTTCTCTTTCTGACTAACTTCACTCTGTATGACAGACTCTAGGTCTATCCACCTCATTACAAATAGCTCAGTTTCGTTTCTTTTTATGGCTGAGTAATATTCCATTGTATATATGTGCCACATCTTCTTTATCCATTCATCCGATGATGGACACTTAGGTTGTTTCCAGCTCCGGGCTATTGTGAATAGAGCTGCAATGAACATTTTGGTACATGTCTCTTTTGGAATTATGGTTTTCTCAGGGTATATGCCCAGTAGTGGGATTGCTGGGTCATATGGTAGTTCTATTTGTAGTTTTTTAAGGAACCTCCATACCGTTCTCCATAGTGGCTGTACCAATTCACATTCCCACCAGCAGTGCAAGAGTGTTCCCTTTTCTCCACACCCTCTCCAGCATTTATTGTTTCTAGATTTCTTGATGATGGCCATTCTGACTGGTGTGAGATGATATCTCATTGTAGTTTTGATTTGCATTTCTCTAATGATTAATGATGTTGAGCATTCTTTCATGTGTTTGTTGGCAGTCTGTATATCTTCTTTGGAGAAATGCCTATTTAAGTCTTCTGCCCATTTTTGGATTGGGTTGTCTGTTTTTTTGCTATTGAGCTGCATGAGCTGTTTATAAATTTTGGAGATTAATCCTTTGTCAGTTGCTTCATTTGCAAATATTTTCTCCCATTCTGAGGGTTGTCTTTTGGTCTTCTTTATGGTTTCCTTTGCTGTGCAAAAGCTTTGAAGTTTCATTAGGTCCCATTTGTTTATCTTTGTTTTTATTTCCATTTCTCTAGGAGGTGGGTCCAAAAGGATCTTGCTGTGATTTATGTCATAGAGTGTTCTACCTATGTTTTCCTCTAAGAGTTTGATAGTTTCTGGCCTTACATTTAAGTCTTTAATCCATTTTGAGCTTATTTTTGTGTATGGTGCTAGGGAATGATCTAATCTCAAACTTTTACATGTCCCTGTCCAGTTTTCCCAGCACCACTTATTGAAGAGGCTGTCCTTTCTCCACTGTACATTCCTGCCTCCTTTATCAAAGATAAGTTGGCCATATGTGCGTGGGTTTATCTCTGGGCTTTCTATCCTGATCCACTGATCTATCTTTCTGTTTTTATGCCAGTACCAGACTGTCTTAATTACTGTAGCTTTGTAGTATAGTCTGAAGTCAGGGAGCCTGATTCCTCCAGCTCCGTTTTTCGTTCTCAAGATTGCTTTAGCTATTCGGGGCCTTTTGTTTTTCCAAACAAATTTTGAAATTTTTTGTTCTAGTTCTGTGAAAAATGCCATTGGTAGTTTGATAGGGATTGCATTGAATCTGTAGATTGCTTTCGGTAGTAGAGTCATTTTCACAATATTGATTCTTCCAATCCAGGAGCATGGTATATCTCTCCATCTATTTGTATCATCTTTAATTTCTTTCATCAGTGTCTTATAGTTTTCTGCATACAGGTCTTTTGTCTCCTTAGGTAGGTTTATTCCTAGATATTTTATTCTTTTTGTTGCGATGGTAAATGGGAGTGTTTTCTTGATTTCATTTTCAGATTTTTCATCATTAGTGTACAGGAATGCCAGAGATTTCTGTACATTAATTTTATATCCTGCTACTTTACCAAATTCATTGATTAGCTCTAGTAGTTTTTCGGTAGCATCTTTAGGATTCTCTATGTATAGTATCATGTCATCTGCAAACAGTGACAGCTTTACTTCTTCTTTTCCAATTTGGATTCCTTTTATTTCCTTTTCTTCTCTGATTGCTGTGGCTAAAACTTCCAAAACTATGTTGAATAAGAGTGGTGAGAGTGGGCAGCCTTGTCTTGTTCCTGATCTTAGTGGAAATGGTTTCAGTTTTTCACCATTGAGGACAATGTTGGCTGTGGGTTTGTCATATATGGCCTTTATTATGTTGAGGAAAGATCCCTCTATACCTACTTTCTGCAGGGTTTTTATCATAAATGGGTGTTGAATTTTGTCGAAAGCTTTCTCTGCATCTATTGAGATGATCATATGGTTTTTCTCCTTCAACTTGTTAATATGGTGTATTACATTGATTGATTTGCGTATATTGAAGAATCCTTGCATTCCTGGGATAAACCCCACTTGATCATGGTGTATGATCCTTTTAATGTGCTCTTGGATTCTGTTTGCTAGTATTTTGTTGAGGATTTTTGCATCTATGTTCATCAGTGATATTGGCCTGTAGTTTTCTTTCTTTGTGACATCCTTGCCTGGTTTTGGTATCAAGGTGATGTCGGCCTCGTAGAATGAGTTTGGGAGTGTTCCTCCCTCTGCTATATTTTGGAAGAGTTTGAGAAGGATAGGTGTTAGCTCTTCTCTAAATGTTTGATAGAATTCACCTGTGAAGCCATCTGGTCCTGGGCTTTTGTTTGATGGAAGATTTTTAATCACAGTTTCAATTTCAGTGCTTGTGATTGGTCTATTCATATTTTCTATTTCTTCCTGAGTCAGTCGTGGCAGGTTGTGCATTTCTAAGAATGTGTCCATTTCTTCCAGGTTGTCCATTTTATTGGAATAGAGTTGCTTATAGTAATCTCTCATAATCTTTTGTATTTCTGCAGTGTCAGTTGTTACTTCTCCTTTTTCATTTCTAATTCTATTGATTTGAGTCTTCTCCCTTTTTTTCTTGATGAGTCTGGCTAATGGTTTATCAATTTTGTTTATCTTCTCAAAGAACCAGCTTTTAGTTTGGTTGATCTTTGCTATCGTTTCCTTCATTTCTTTTTCATTTATTTCTGATCTGATCTTTATGATTTCTTTCCTTCTGCTAGCTTTGGGGTATTTTTGTTCTTCTTTCTCTAATTGCTTTAGGTGCAGGGTCAGGTTGTTTACTCGAAATGCTTCCTGTTTCTTAAGGTGGGATTGTATTGCTATAAACTTCCCCCTTAGAACTGCTTTTGCTGCGTCCCATAGGTTTTGGGTCGTCATGTCTCCATTGTCATTTGTTTCTAGGTATTTTTTAATTTCCTCTTTGATTTCTTCAGTGATCACTTCGTTATTGAGTAGTGTATTGTTTAGCCTCCATGTGTTTGTATTTTTTACACATCTTTTCCTGTAATTGATGTCTAGTCTCATAGCATTGTGGTCGGAGAAGATACTTGATACAATTTCAATTTTCTTAAAATTACCGAGGCTTGATTTGTGACCCAAGATATGATCTATCCTGGAGAATGTTCCATGAGCACTTGAGAAAAATGTGTATTCTGTTGTTTTTGGATGGAATGTCCTATAAATATCAACTAAGTCCATCTCGTTTAATGTATCATTTAAAGCTTGTGTTTCCTTATTTATTTTCATTTTGGATGATCTGTCCATTGGTGAAAGTGGGGTGTTAAAGTCCCCTACTATGATTGTGTTACTGTCGATTTCCCCTTTTATGGCTGTTAGTATTTGCCTTATGTATTGAGGTGCTCCTATGTTGGGTGCATAAATATTTACAATTGTTATATCTTCTTCTTGGATCGATCCCTTTATCGTTATGTAGTGTCCTTCCTTGTCTCTTCTAATAGTCTTTATTTTAAAGTCTATTTTGTCTGATATAAGAATTGCTACTCCAGCTTTCTTTTGATTTCCATTTGCATGGAATATCTTTTTCCATCCCTTTACTTTCAATCTGTATGTGTCTCTAGGTCTGAAGTGGGTCTCTTGTAGACAGCATATATATGGGTCTTGTTTTTGTATCCATTCAGCCACTCTGTGTCTTTTGGTGGGAGCATTTAGTCCATTTACATTTAAGGTAACTATTGATATGTATGTTCCTATTCCCATTTCCTTAATTGCTTTGGGTTCGTTATTGTAGGTATATTCCTTCTGTTGTGTTTCTTGCCTAGAGAAGTTCCTTTAGCATTTGTTGTAAAGCTGGTTTGGTGGTGCTGAACTCTCTCAGCTTTTGCTTGTCTGTAAAGGTTTTAATTTCTCCATCAAATCTGAATGAGATCCTTGCTGGGTAGAGTAATCTAGGTTGCAGGTTTCTCTCCTTCATCACTTTAATTATATCCTGCCACTCCCTTCTGGCTTGTAGGGTTTCTGCTGAGAGATCAGCTGTTAACCTGATGGGGATTCCCTTGTGTGTTATTTGTTGTTTTTGCCTTGCTGCTTTTAATATGATTTCTTTGTGTTTAATTTTTGACAGTTTGATTAATATGTGTCTTGGTGTATTTCTCCTTGGATTTATTCTGTATGGGACTCTCTGTGCCTCCTGGACTTGATTAACTATTTCCTTTCCCATATTGGGGAAGTTTTCAACTATAATCTCTTCAAATATTTTCTCAGTCCCTTTCTTTTTCTCTTCTTCTTCTGGAACCCCTATAATTCGAATGTTGGTGCGTTTAATGTTGTCCCAGAGGTCTCTGAGACTGTCCTCTGTTCTTTTCATTCTTCTTTCTTTATTTTGCTCTGCATCAGTTATTTCCACTATTTTATCTTCCACCTCACTTATCCGTTCTTCTGCCTCAGTTATTCTGCTATTGATCCCATCTAGAGTATTTTTCATTTCATTTATTGTGTTTTTAATCGATGCTTGATTCATCTTTAGTTCTTCTAGGTCCTTGTTAACTGTTTCTTGCATGTTGTCTATTCTATTTCCAAGATTATGGATCATGGAAATAGAATCTTGGATCAGCTTTACTATCATTATTCTGAATTCTTTTTCAGGTAGACTGCCTATTACCTCTTCATTTGTTAGGTCTGGTAGGTGTTTATCTTGCTCCTTCACCTGCTGTGTGTTTTTCTGCCTTCTCATTTTGCTTATGTTACTGTGTTTGGGGTCTCCTTTTTGCCGGCTGCAGGTTCGTAGTTCCCGTTGTTTTTGGTGTCTGACCCCAGTGGCTAAGGTTGTTTCAGTAGGTTGTGTAGGCTTCCTGGTGGGGGGGACTAATTCCTGTGCTCTGGTGGTTGAGGCTCGATCTTGTCTTTCTGGTGGACAGGTCCACGTCTGGTGGTGTGTTTTGGGGTGCCTATGGCCTTATTATGTTTTTAGGTAGCCTCTCTGCTAATGGGTGGGGTTGTGTTCCTGCCTTGCTAGTTGCTTGGCATAGGGTGACCCGCACTGTAGCTTGCTGGTCGTTGACTGAAGCTGGGTGCTGGTGTTGGGATGGAGATCTCTGGGAGATTTTCGCTGCTTGATATTATGTGGAGCTGGGAGGTCTCTTGTGGACCCGTGTCCTGAAGTTGGCTCTCCCACTTCAGAGGCACAGCACTGGCTCCTGGCTGCAGCACCAAGAGCCTTTCATCCACCCGGCTCAGAGTAACAGGGAGAAAAAGTAGAAAGAAAGACTTAGTAGAAGAAAGAAAGAGAGAGGGAAAGAAAGGAAGAAGGGAAGAAAGGAAGGAAGGAAGGAAGGAAGAAAGAAAGGAGGGAGGGAGGAAGGAAGGATGGAAAGAAAGAAGGAAAGAAAGGAGGGAGGGAGGGAGGAAGGAAAGGAAGAAAGACAGGAGGGAGGGAGGAAGGAAAGAAAAAGAAAGTGGAAAGAAGAAGGGTGGGAGGGAGGAAAGAAAAAGAAAGAAGGAAAGGAGGAGCGGAGGGAGGGAGGGAGGAAGGGAGAGTAGGAAAAAAAGAAAGAGCAGGTAAAGTAAAATAGAATAAAGTATGAAATATAGTAGCGTTATTAAAATTAGAAAGTAATTATTGAAAAAAAAAAAACAAAAAACCGGACCGATAGAACCCTGAGACATATGGTGGAAGCAAAGCTATACAGAGAGAATCTTACACAGAAGATTACACATACACATTCACAAAAAGAGAGCAGGGGGAAAAATCAAAAATCTTGCTCTCCAAGTCCACCTCCTCTATTTGGGATAATTCGTTGTAAAAAGAGGAAAAGGGCGAGAAGTCTGAAATCTTGCTCTCTAAGTCCACCTCCTTAATTTGGAATAATTCGTTGTAAAAAGAGGAAAAGGGGGGAAAGTCTTAAATCTTGTCCTCAAAGTCCACTTCCTCAATTTGGGATGATTCGCTGTCCATTCATGCACTCCACAGACGCAGGGCACATCAAATGGACCGTGGAGCTTTAATCCGCTGCCTCCGAGGCTGCACAGAGAGATTTCCCTGCCTCTGCTCTCACAGCTCCCGGGTCTCAGCCTTGGACCTGGCCCCGCCTCTGCGCGTAGGTCGCCGGAGGGCGTCCGTTCTTCGCTCAGACAGGACGGGTTTAAAGGAGCCGCTGATTCGGGGGCTCTGGCTCACTCAGGCAGAGGGGAGGGAGGGGCGCGCAGTGTGGGGCGGGCCTGCGGCGGCAGAGGCCGGCGTGACGTTGCAGCAGCCCGTGGCGCTCCGTGCGCTTTCCCGGGAAAGCCGTCCCCGGGTCTCGGGGACCCCGGCAGTGGCGGGGTGCACAGGCCCCCCGGAAGGCGGGGCGGACAGTGACCCGCGCTCGCACCCAGGCCCCGCGGCGGCGGCAGCAGCGGCGGCGGCGGGCCGCGGCGGGCGGCGGCGGCCGCGGCGGCGGCGGCGGCCCACGCCCGTCTCCGAGGTCCGTGCCTTACCCGCGGCTCGTGCCTGTCTCCGGCGCTTCCCCAAGCAGCCCTCTTAATGCCCTCTCCTCGCGCACCAGGAAACAAAAGGGAAAAAAGTCTCTTGCCTCTTCAGCAGCTCCAGACCCTTTCCCCGGACTCCCTCCGGGCTAGCCGTGGTGCACTAACCCCTTCAGGCTCTCTTCCTGCCGCCAGCCCCAGTCCTCTCCCTGCGCTCTGACTGAAAGCCGATACCCGAGCCTCAGCTCCCAGCCCCGCCCGCCACGGCGGCCGAGCAGACAAGCCTCTCGGGCTGGTGTGTGCCTGAGGGCACCGGTCCTCTGTGCCAGAATCTCTCCGCTTTGCCCTCCGCACCCCTGTTGCTGTGCTCTCCTCCGCTACTCCGAAGCTTTCCCCCTCCGCCACCTACAGTCTCCGCCCGCGAAGGGGCTTGTAGTGTGTAGAAACCTTCCCCCCTTCACGGCTCCCTCCCACTGGTGCAGGTCCCGTCCCTATCCTATTGTCTCTGTTTATTCTTTTTTTCTTTTGCCCTACCCAGGTATGTGGGGAGCTTCTTGCCTTTTGGGGGGTCTGAGGTCTTCTGTCAGCGTTCAGTAGGTGTTCTGTAGGAGTTGTTCCACGTGTAGATGAATTTCTGATGTATCTGTGGGGAGGAAGGTGATCTCCGCGTCTTACTCTTCCGCCATCTTCCTCCGGGGTCTCGCTTGCCATCATTTTTTAAACTAAGAGATACATACAAATATTAAGGTTTCAAATCTGTATGAATGTCAAAGATTATAAATTATGTTTCAGATAATTATGGCAAGTTAAAACATAGCTAATGTAAGATAGTATTGTTAATGTGTTAACCAGGATAGATTAGTTATGCTGCAGAATTAAATAATCCCAAACTTTTATTGGTTTAACCCATTAACGTTTATTTTTCACTTACATGAAGTTAGCTGCAGGTACCGTGGCTCTTCTGGACATCTCCCTTCTAAGCACACCTGACATCCAGGCTATTCCCATCTTTTGGTTACACCATCTCGACATTTAGCTTCTACTGTTGTAATGGCAGGAAAAGAGAGAGGCATCAAGAACTAACAAGTGCTCTTTTCTCTACACTTTGTCTCAGAAGTGACACATGTCACTTCCACTCACATCTCATTTGTCATAACTAGTCACATAGACCCACTTAACTACAAGGGAGCTGGGAAATGCATGGGAGCACATGGATATTCAGTGACTAATAAATTCCATCACTTTAGATGTGATTGAACTTAAAATGAACTCCTTGAAATATTTCCAAGCAGTTGTTCCCAAAACAATAGGAGAATCATGGTGTGATTTCCAACATTTGAAGAAGCAAATCCTCTGCTGTCTCCCCCCTGCAGTGGTTAATTTTTTAAGAGGTTCTGACAGCTTCAAAACATAAAACACAGCATGGAACTTTGTTTATTCTTGGATAGTTGCCTTATATTTAAAAGGCAGGAGTTGGATTAAATGATCTCTAATGTCACTTAATCCTTGACATGATTGTTTAAACAACCAAAACCAGTTATTTCCTATTTCAACTTGGAATCATTTTTATTCAGAATTCTGATTTTCTTAACCAAAACCAATTATGCACTAGAAGTTCCAGCCCCTTGGAAAAGAACATTTGATAAGTGAACTAGCGATAAGGTAAATCTCATGCAACTGGTTTGTGTCACACAGGATTTCTCTATTAGGACTTTCTTTTTTTTTTTTTTTTTTTTTTCAGTACGCGGGCCTGTCACTGTTGTGGCCTCTCCCGTTGCGGAGCACAGGCGCCGGACGCGCAGGCTCAGCGGCCATGACTCACGGGGTCAGCCGCTCCGTGGCACGTGGGATCTTCCAGGACCGGGGCACGAACCCGTATCCCCTGCACTGGCAGGCGGACTCTCAATCACTGCGCCACCAGGGAAGCCCGGGACCTTCATTTTTTTAATGAAGGCATTTTGTTAAGTAACATAAGTTAAAAAAATATGGAAACACCATTTCTCAGGTGCAATGGCAAGGGGTAAGACCAGTTTATTCAAAAAATTAACATGAGCTTACATCATTAAAGCTTTGTTCTTCATATACAACTTAGCATGCCTGAGTTTTAGCAGGAGAATTCTTTAGTAAGAAAATTTTGCTAAGTTTGTTAATAATGTTTCCTGTGTTCTGTTTATTGGTAAGATGCTGAGAGACTATTGGTAATAATCTCTAAACTTTTCATTGCAAAATCAGATCCTAGAGGGTCTAAACAGGTAGATGAAGCAGATACATGGGAGTTATGGAGACAGGATGGAGCTTGTTTAAAGTGGGGACCAGTACCAGCATATTGTTATGCAAGAATTTGGGTTCATGGTGTCAAGATCTTCCAGTTTAGGAGTGAAGGAAAGAGAGCTGTTAAGAAGGGAAGGAGGATGCTGGTTTAGAATGGAAGAGGCAGGGATTGTTGGGAGAAGGGAGAAAGACATTAGCTTGATTTCTACACTTTCCTTCCCTCTCTCGGTCAAGCAATGTCCTCCTTATGTGAGATGTAATAGGAAGGGAAACTAGGAAAGCAAAGGCTGTTGGATAGACAAAAGTAAAAGTTAAAATGGTAACAAGGCTCTCTTAGAAGTCAAAGACCAAAAATAAAAGAGGCAAGGATTAATAACAACAGTAATAGTAATAGTAGTAACTAACAGTTACTGAGAATTTACTATGTTCCAGGTCATATTTTAAGAGCTTTACATGTAATTAGTTATTTAATCCTCATACCACTGTGTAGTAAAGAATTTGACCTCCAAAGAGAGGTCTGGCCTTTGTCCTAGCTCTGGGAGATAACTTCTACACTCTTGGAATTTTCCAAGTGGCAAAAGTGTCTCCGTTATTCATGGTGGGTCCCTTGGACCACACCTGACATTTATGCTAACAAGGTGACCCATGGTGGGCCCCTAGGTAGTTTATGCTAACAAGATGATTCAAGGTGGGGGCTGGCCAGGAAGAAAATAGGGTTGTCATATATCATTTCTAATTTACCTTTTTGTTCTGGAGTTCTTAGCCAATACAATCATGTAAAATAAATAAACAAATAAGGATTGGAAAGACAGAAACAAAACTTTGTTATCTGCAGATGATAAAACACTAGAATTAAAGAGAGTTTAGCAAGTTTGCAGGAAACCACATGAACATCAAAAGATCAATTGTATTTATATTCACCAGCAATAATAATTAGAAAATGTAAAGATACTCTTGTTCTAAGAATCGAAAACTAACAAGTTTCTGTTTTCAGGTAAAATGAAGTAAGCATATTTCCAACCTTTCCCACTGAATGCAGCTATAAAATGGACAGAATGCATGAAGCAGTCCTTTGATGACTCTAAACATAAATAGGAAAAATTTTCAACATCACTAGCCATCAAGGAAATGCAAATAAAAATCACAATGAGGTACCACTTCACACCCCCTCTGATGGCAATAATAAAAAAGACAGGCACTAATAAGTATTGGTGAGGATGTGGAGAAATTAGAACACTTTTATACAATGCTGAGAGGAATGTAAGATGGTGTGGCCACATATTGAAGAGAAATCCAAGAACAGAAAAAAAATCCAAGAACAGAAACTTCAAGGCAGCCAAGAGAACAAATTCACAGAACACTGAAACCTGCCCCCCAAAAAACTTGTACACAAATGTTCACAGCATCATTATTCATAATTGACAGAAGTGGGAACAACCCAAATGTCCATCAACTAGTGAATGGATAAACAAAATGTGATATATCTATACAATAGAATATTATTCAGCCATAAAAAGGAACGAAGAATGGATTCATGCTAGAACATGGATGAACCTTGAAAATATTACACTAAATGAAAAAGTCAGACAGAAAAGGCACATATTGTATGATTTCAAAATCTGTATTAGTCAGGGCTCTCCAGAGTAGGAACTGGCTCACACGACTGTGGGGCCTGGCAAGTTCAAAGCTGGCCAGCAGGCTAGACATTGAGAGAAGAGCTGATGTTGTAGGCTTGAGTCCAAGGCAGAATTCTCTCTTCCTCCAGGGACTCAAGCTTTTCTTTCCTAAGGTCTTCAACTGATTGAATGAGTGACTTCTAATGGGTATGGGCTTTCTTTCTCAGGTGATAAAAATATTCTGGAATTAGATAGTGATGATGGTTATACAATTCTGTGAATATATAAAAAGCCACTGAAATGTACACTTTAAAAGGTTGAATTTTATAGTGTGTGAATTATATCTCAGTAAAGGTGTTATTTAAAAAATTCTAGTGGAAGTTTTATAAATATAGACAAGCCAATTCTAAAATTTATTGGAAAGACAAAGGAACTAAAATGATGAAACCAATGTTGAAATAGAAGAATCTGAAGGAAATGCACTATCTAATCTTAAGATTTGCTATAAAGCTACAGTAATCAAGAGTGCTACCATGCATTCAGTCCTGATTCCTAAGATAAAGAGATTTTAATAAGGGGAAATTTTTTTAATCTAAAAATTTTTGTCACTTATTTATTCCATGTTTTATATATTCTCATTTCCAAAAAAAGGATATTAGTCACCTTACCAAAATAAATACAGTATTGAATGAATGAATGAATGAATAAAAGACAAGTGAAAACGTAAGATTAAAACAAAGTCCAAAAGTCACTTAAAAGTAATAAACAAACATACAAACCATAAGATCCTCTCCACCCTCTAGAATTACAAGTAGATTTAGCTAAGAACTTTCCTAGAAGCCAGCCCCCAAAAAGAAAAGTTAGTTGCATGTCCACAGTATTCATAAGATAAAAGATAAAAGCGGATACTCAAGAGAGAATACTGATTCCTGATTTTGCAAATTGAGAGAAATTTCTCCCATTTAGGAAAACACAAGTGTGTGGGGGCAGTAGGGTATAAAATGTTGACAGCCTTGGAGCCAGCAGCTTCAGCAGTGACAAGTAGTAGTATTGCTGGCACAAACATCAACAGTTTGACACTGGGAATCGGCAGCCTGGGGACAGAAACCAGTGAGAGTCAGCAGCCAGCAGGGGTGTGGCTCTTAGTTCGCCTTTGAAAAAAGACAGCAAGAACAGAAACTTCAAGGCAGCCAAGAGAACAAATTCACAGAACACTTGTGAAATACCACATAGATTCCGAGAACTCTTTACAAGGAACAGAGGTGGGGGGAAGAGATAGAGGAATATTGCTATGTGACAATTATTCAGGTCCTCAGACCACCTATGTCAACAGTCCCCAACCTTTTTGGCACCAGGGACTGGTTTCATGGAAGACAATCTTTCCATGCACGGGCTGGGGGGGAGGTGGGGGGGCAGGGGATGGTTCAGGTGGTAATGCAAGTGATGGGGAGTGACGGGGAGCGGCAGATGAAGCTTCCCTCGCTCACCTGATGCTCACCTCCTGCTATGCAGCCCAGTTCCTAACAGGCTGCAGCCTGGTACCAGTCCATGGCCTGGGGGTTGGGGTCCCCTGACCTATGTGATATGTTTATCTTTTCTTTTTTTCTTTTCTTTCTTTCTTCTATTTATTATTTTTGTCTGCGTTGGGTCTTAGTTGTGGCACATGGGATCTTCATTGAGGCATGTGGGATCTTTCACTGCAGCGCGAGAGCTCTTCATTGTGGAGCTCAGGCTCCTCTCTAGTTGTGGTGTGCAGGCTCCAGGGCACATGGGGTTTGTAGTTTGAGGCACGTGGGCTCTCGTTGAGACACGCAAGCTCAGTAGTTGTGGCATGCGGGCTTAGCTGCCCCGTGGCATGTGGGATCTTTGATCTCCGACCAGGGATCGAACCTGCATCCCCTGCATTGTAAGGCGGATTCTTTACCACTGGACCACCAGGGAAGTCCCTTGTTTTTCTTCTCATTTTTTGTTTTTATGAGACAAACCCATGTATCTGTTTAAAAAAGTTAAAGAGAACTGTGAGTTTACAGTGGAAAATAGCAGAAGTCTGCCCCTTTGAGCTTTATTCCCAAATTCCCACTCCTCTTAAGCAATTTCTTTAAATTTTTTTGGCTCTTTCTTCTGGTTTTATCTCCATTTATATAACTTATGTGCTTACATTGCCATTTCTTTATTTTTTTATGTTAGCTATTACCTATTGACTTGCTGTTATGGTAAATGAAGATTTAGTTCTCTTAAGTCATCGCCCTCAAATATATTTGCTCACATATACTTCCTCATTCCCATTTACCAAATTAGTTACATTGGCATTTTTGTTTAAATAAATGTTATTATTTATATTATTATGATTACTTTCTATTATTCACAGCTGTGTGATAGTGTATACTATGATAACATTTCATACTTGAACAACTTTATGTTCTTCCCAGTATTGATAATTGCCTTGGGGTCTTTTGGTTACTTGTTTGCTTATTTCCCAAGTCAAACTCACTAATTCAACTCCAAACTATCCAATAGAACTAAAAATCATTTCTGAATACATTAATTTATTTATTTTTGGCCATGTGGCTTGTGGGATCTTAGTTCCCTGACAAGGGATCAAACCCATGCCCCCTAAAGTGGAAGCACAGAGTGTTAACCACTGGACCACCAGGGAAGTCCCCTGAATACATTAAAATACATCAGATAAACTACAAGTAGTTTTCTCCCTGGAAGTATCCCTCTTGGAGCCCTCTGCCTTTATTCTCTTAACTGTACTGGTCACTCACTAGGCCTACTGCCCAGCTGTCATCCTGAAACTTCCCATCACTAAAATCCTGGGAATTCTTTTCCCCTTGTTTATATGTCAGATCTTCTGTTTCCTGGATCCAGTGTCTTTCTTTTTCTTGGCTTCTTCCTTTTTCACATCATTCAGTGTTCCTGAATAAAAGTGTCATTATTTTACCCTTCTTATCAGAGTGATAATATGACTAGGTATAGAATTTTAGATTGGAAATCATTTTTCTTCAGAATTTTAAAGCACTGCTTCATTTTTTTCTCCAGACTAATCCAATGTTCTTCGTTTTGTTTTGTTTTTTTTTCTGAGCTCTGAATTGCCTCTCCTTTCTTTGAATTTTCACTATGGCTTGTTTGTGCATTTATTTTTGGTTGTCTTTGTCTCTCTTAAGTCTTTTTCAAATACCTAGTACACTTTTGTTGTCCATTCATATTTTTAAATAAGGCACTAAAACATTGATTCAAAGATTTGAGTATCCTGTATGGGATTCTCTGTACTTCCTGGACTTGAGTGTTTCCTTTCTCATGTTAGGGAAGTTTTCAGCTATAACATCTTCAAATATTTTCTCAAGCCCTTTCTCTTTCTCCTCTCCTTCTGGGACCCCTATAATGAGAATGTTGGTGCATTTAATATTGTCCCAGAGGTCTCTGAGATTGTCCTCATTTCTTTTCATTATTTTTTCTTTATTCTGTTCTGTGGCAGTGATTTCCAACACTCTGTCTTCCAGCTCACTTATTTGTCCTTCTGCCTCAGTTATTTTGCTATTGATTCCCTCTAGTGTATTTTTCATTTCAGTTATTGTAGTGTTCATCTCTGTTTGTTTGTTCTTTAAATCTTCTAGCTCCTTGTTAAACATTTCTTGTATCTTCTCAGTCTGTGCCTCCACTCTTTCTGAGATTTTGGAGCATCTTTACTATCATTACTCTGAATTCTTTTTCAAGTATGTTGCCTATCTCCTCTTCATTTAGTTGTTCTTGTGGGTTTTTATCTTGTTCCTTCATTTGCAATATATTTCTCTGTCATCTCATTTTGTCTAACTTTCTGTGTTTGTGGCCTCCTTTCCACAGGCTGCAGGATTGTAGTTCCTCTTGTTTCTGGTGTTGGCTCCCTGGTGGGTGAGGTTGGTCCAGGGGCTTGTGTAGGCTTCCTGGTGGGAGGGACTGGTGCCTGCCCTCTTGTAGGTAGAGCTGGGTCTTGCAACATGGATGGACCTAGAGATTATCATACTAAGTGAAGTAAGTCAGAAAGAGAAAGACATATACCATATGATATCACTTGTATGTGAAATCTAAAATATGACACAAATGAACTTATCTATGAAACAGAAACAGACTCACAGACGTAGAGGAACAGATCTGTGGTTGCCAACGGGAGAGGGGATGGGGGAGGGATGGATTGGGCGTTTGGGATTAGCAGATGAAAACTACTATATAGAGAATGGATAAACAAAAAGGTCCTACTGTATAGCACATGGAACTATATTCAGTATCCTATGATAAACCATAATGGATAAGAATATGGACAATAATGTATATATATGTATAACTGAATCACTCTGCTATACAGTAGAAATTAACACAACATTGTAAATCAACTATACTTTAATAAAATAAATTTTTAAAATATAAATTAATTTAAAAAAAAGATTTAAGTGTGCCAGACTTTTGCCTGGTAAGCTTCACTGTGGAATGACTGAGCATGCATTTTAAAATTTTCTTTAGAGCTATTCACTTTCTCCAGTGAAAAAACCTTGAACCTTCTGATTGGTGGGTACATGGGGACAGAGCTATGGGCCTTCTGGCTTTCAGCTTTTTTTGGCGTTGAGAAGCTCAAGAGAATGAGTGCAGGGTCACCCTTCACCATATGGACTTTGTCACTCTTTATAGTATGGTGCTTCTGCTTTGCCTACCACTGTGCTTGTCCCTGAATTGGGACCTGTCTTTTCAATTTAACCATAGATTAAGGCCTCCAGTCTTCTGCTTTAGGTACTGGAGAGAAATTAGTATATCAAAGAAAATAGAGTCAGATACTTCTGCATAGGAAAAGATAGTGGGAAAAGGATATTTAACAGTTAAATACAGCAGATTGAACATATGGCACTTATTTCTGTTGCTTCTAGAAACTCTGCTAAAATGAGATTAAATTCTTGAAATGAATAAACACAGTAAAGGGAGAACATGAACAGTGATGAAGCTGTCAGAGTTCTGGCAGAAAACAGACTGGCACACTCAAAGAAGAATTGAATAGAATTTAATAAGAAACTATTTACAGAGGTGTGGGCAGGATTAAAAGAACCAGTAAGGGATGGTGAAGTACATGGGGGCTATCTCCACCCCTAGGTCTGAAGAGGCAAGTGGAAAGTGCATTTTTTTATGTTAGATTACAAATTAAGTCTCAATAGATTTTAAAAGATTGATATCATATAAAGTATCTTTTCTAACTATAATAGGATTATCAAAAATAAAACTGGAAAATTCACAAATTTGTGGAAATTAAATAATACACTCTTAAAAAACCAAGATAACAAAGAAGAAATCACAAGGGAAATTAGAAAATACTTAGAAAAGAATGACAATAAAAACACAACATACCAAAACTTGTAGGATGTAGTGAAAGCACTGCTAAAGGAGAAAAAAACAAGACCTCAAATCAGTAACCTAACTTTACAATTTAAGGAACTAGAAAAAGAAGAACTAAATCCTAAGCTAGCAGAAGAAAGGAAATAACAAAGATTTAGAGCAAAGATAAATGAAGAATAGAAAAATAGAGAAAATTAATGAAAATAAAAGTTCGTCCTTTCAAAACTCAACAAAATTGGCAAACCATTAGCTAATGGACTAGGAAAAAAAGAAGATTGAAATGACTAAAATCTGAAATGAAAATGGGAATATCACCAATTCTACAGAAATAAAAAGGATTATAAGAGAACACTATGAGCAACTGTATGCCAACAATTTGGATAACCTAAATGATATGGACAAATTCCTACAAACACAAATCAACCAAGACTGAATCACAAGGAAATAGAAAATCTGAATAGACCTATAGTAGGGATGGTGAATCAGTAATCAAATATCTGACAAAGAAAAGCCCTAGACCTGATGGTTTCATTGGTGAATTCTACCAAACATTTAAGGAAGAATTAATACCAATACTTCTCAAAATTTTCCAAAAAACTGAAGATGAAGGAAAACTTCCTAACTCATTCTATGAGGTCAGCATTACCCAGATACCAAAGCCAGACAGACACTGCAAGAAAATAAAACTACAGACCAATATCCCTTATGAACAAATATCCTCAACAAAATACTAGCAAACCAAATTCAGCAAAATATCAAAAGGATTATACACCATGACTAAGTGGAATTTATTCCTGCAATGCAAAGTTGTTTCAACATATGAAAATCAATCAGTGTAATACACCATATTAACAGAATGAAGAAGAAAAGTCACATAAGCATCTCAATTGATGCAGAAAAAGCATTTGACAAAATTCAATACCCCTTCATGATAAAAACACTCAACGAACTAGGAATAAAAGGAAATTAACTTCACATAATAAAAACCACATATGAAAACACATAGTGAATATCATACTTAACGGTGAAAGATCGAAAGCTTTTCCTTTAAGACCAGGAAAAAGACAAAGATAACTGCTTTTGCCATTTCTGTTCAACATAGTACTGTAAGTTCTAGCCAGAGGAATTAGGCAAGAAGAAATAAAAGGCATCCATACTGGAAAAGAAGAAGTAAAAGTATCTCTTTGCAGATGATATGATCTTATACGTAGAAACCCTAAAGACTCCACAAAGAAACTTAATAATTAATAAACAAATTCAACAAAGTAGCAGCATACAATGTCAACACACAAAAATCAGTTGCATTTCTATACACTAACAATGAATAATCTGAAAAAAAACCCCACAAACAATCCCATTTTTAACAGCATCAAAAAGAATAAAATACTTAGAAACTAACTTAACCAAGGAGGTGAAAGACTTGTACAATGAACACCACAAAACATTACTGAAAGAAATTAAAGACGTAAGTAAATGGAAATAACCTATGTTCATGGATTGGAAGACTTAATATTGTTAAAATGTCAATATTACCCAAAGTGATCTATAGATTCAGTGCCATCCCTATCAAAATCCCAATGGCATTTTTTCTGCAAAATAAAAAGAAAACATTCTACATTTCAGGCTTTATAGTTCTCTTTCTAACCATCAATTCAGAAACAAAACTTGATCATGTTACAAATACTTTTCTGTATTCTGATCTTCTCAATTAATAGATCATAAACATCTCTCCCTATCAGTGGATGGACATTTATGTGATCATTATAAATAAAAATATTATTGTTAAAAAAACCCATCCTAAAATTCATTTGGAATCTCAAAGGGCCCTACATAACCAAAGAAATCTTGAAAAAGAATAAAGCTGAAAGACTCACAAATTCATGATTTTGAAACATACTACAAAGCTACAGTAATCAAAATAATGTGGTACTGCATAAAGACCAATGGAATTGAAGAGAGCCCAGAAATAATCCTCACTTATAAGATCAAGTGATTTTTGACAAGGGTGCCAAGACCATTCAATGGGGAAAGACAGTCTTTTCAACAAATTGTGCTGGGAATAACTGGACACCCACATGCAAAAGAATGAAGTTGAAACTGTACTTAACACCATATACAAAAATTAACTCAAAATGAGTGAAAGACATAAATGTAAGACGTCAGACTATAAAACTCTTAGAAGGGAACAGGCAAAAGCTTCACAATATTGAATTTGGCAGTGATTTATTGGCTATGACACCAAAGGAAACAAAATAAAAAATAGACAAATTGGATTTTATGAAAATTTTAAAATGTTGTGTATCAAAAGAAATATCAACATAGTTAAAAGGCAACCCATTGAATGAGGGAAAATATTTGCAAAACTACATCTGATAAGGGATTAATATCCAGAATATATACAGAACTCCTATAACTCAACGATGACAAAAACAAAAACCCCGATTCAAAAATGGGCACAGGTCTTGCATAGACATTTCTCCAAAGAACATATACAAATGGCCAAAGCACATGAAAAGATGCTCGACATCACTAATCATTAGGGAAATGCAAATGAAAACTACAATGAGATATCACATCACATCCATTAGGATGGTAACTATCAAAAAAAGAGAAAATGACAAGTGTTGGCAAGAATGTGGAGAAATTGGCACTCCTTTACATTGCTGGTGGGAGTATAAAATGGTGCAGTCATTGTGAAAAAGAGTTTGCTGGTCCTCAAAAAGTTATGTGACCCTGTAGTTCTACTTTTGGTTATATACTCAAAAGAATTGAAAACAGGGACTCAAACAGACTCTAGTATGCCAGTGTTCATTGCAGCATTATTCACAATAGCCACAAGGTGGAAACAACCTAAATATCCATCAATAGATGAAAGGATAATCAAATTGTGATATATATGTATATATATGTATATATGAATATTATTTAGCCATGAAAATGAATGACGTTCTGATACATGCTACAACATGAAAGAACCTTGAAAACATTATGCTAAGTAAAATAATCCAGCCACAAAAGGGAAAATGCTGAATGATTCCACTTATATGAAATACCTAGAATAAGCAAATTCAGAGACAGAAAGTAGATTAGAAATTACCAGGGTTTGAGGAAATGGGGAGGATAATGAGTTATTGCATAACGGGTACAGATTTTTTGTTCGAGGTAATGAAAAAGTTTTGAAAATAGATTGTGGTGGTGATTGCACAACACTGAGAATGTAATTAATGCCACTGAATTGTACTTTAAAATGGTTAAAATGGCAAATATTATGCTGTGTATATTTTACCATGATAAAAGTAAAACCTATGTAAAATAGAGAAAAGGGTGAAATTATGGTCTCTGTGCCATTATTTATTATCCCAAGACTACTGCTTTTCTCCAGATTAACATTAAATATTTGATTAGAACTATAATTTAAGATTCACATAGGAGTTTGTTGTAAAATATTCTGGCAATACTATACTTGTTTGGGAAACTCTGGCATACAAGGTAGAGTTTCTTAAAATATAGTCTGAGGATCACTGGCATCAGAGTTACCTTAGGATACTTGGTAAAATGCAGATTCCTGGCTCCAACCAAGATCTACCAAACCAGAATTTTTAGAGTGAAACTTACAAATTTGCATTTTAACTATCCTTCTAAAGAGAAACTGTGGTTAGATTTTAAGCAATCATATTTATTCACAGTTAGTTAGGCTTCCTAAATTTGGTGAGAAGGCCTGTTCCTCATAGCTCCCTGGAACACTTGAGACTTGGACTGAATTAACCCAACTTTGCCACAGCTGAAGGAGTGAATAAGACTCCTTTATCTAGACTGAACAGGATAAGATTTAAAAAGGGAAGAGGAAAGCATTTTCTACATATTTGAGAATTTAAATTCAAGAGATTGAATAAGAGAAGGGTGTTTGCTGTGTTCTGTTTTCAGGGTAAAAAACTGGCATGCAATATTATTATATTGTGCTCATTGTATATTTAACCCTGAGGAGTCTGATTACAGCATCATACAGCATAATTTTACTTTTTTTCATAATTTTTAAAAAATTTATTTATCTTATTTATTTATTTTTGGCTGCATTGGGTCTTTGTTGCTGCGCACAGGCTTTCTCTAGTTGCAGCGAGTGGGGGCTACTCTTCGTTGCAGTGTGCGGGCTTCTCATTGCAGTGGCTTCTCTTGTTGCAGAGCACAGGGTCTAGGCGCACAGGCTTCAGTAGTTGTGGCATGTGGGCTCAGTAGTTGTGGCTCACGGGTTCTAGGGTGCAGGCTCAGTAGTTGTGGCGCACGGGCTTAGTTGCTCCGCAGCATGTGGGATCTTCCGAGACCAGGGCTCCAACCCATGTCCCCTGCACTGGCAGGCAGATTCCTAACCACTGCACCACCAGGGAAGCCCCAGCACAATTTAAAATGAGACATAGAATAGGGGAATGCCTTCTCAAGTAGTGTATAGCACTGATCTTCAAACCTCAGTGTGCGTAAGAATTGCCTCACCTTCCCTGCCCTCCTCCCCAACACCCAACCCCAGAAATTCTGAATCAGAAGGTTTGGGGTGGGACGCAGAAGTCTTCACTTTTAAAAAACACTCTCGGGTATCCTTATGCAGCTGGTCCATACTTGGAAAAACACTTGGGTTGCACTTGATATGTCCTGAACTAGCTCTCTGGCTCCCTGGGTAGAACATCAAAGGAACACTTGTAAAAAGACTGAACTACCCATTTCATGAGTCCCAAGTGGAGAACTAGCAAGGACTGAAGAATCAGCTGCATGCAGGTGCAGACAGGACATTTCTGATAGTCTGCTAAGCTCCTTGGAGAGGGAAAGCAACACCCTAGGTTTCCTGACTTTAACAGTAAACAACAGAGGCAACAACAAACCCACCCCCAATACCCACCACACACACACACACACACACATACACACACACACACACACACCATCTGCCAGTCACTGTTTCGATGCACACTTTACCCATTAGGGGGAGCCCAAGGATTTCCACACACAGCTCCATTCCCGGGGGGAGGAAATATGATACAGATCAAAGACGTTTGGGGGCTTTATTACTAAGTGTGGAGCAAAGAATGTAAGGATCCAAAAGATGAAAAGCACTTGCTTACATGTGGAATGTCCTTTCCTCCTGGCTCCTATTTAAATCTTTGCATCTTAAAAAGTGGTGCTCTGGGACTTCCCTGGTGGTGCAGTGGTTGAGAATCCACCTGCCAATGCAGGGGACACAGGTTCGATCCTTGGTCCAGGAAGATCCCACATGCTGCGGAGCAACTAAGCCCGTGTGCCACAACTACTGAGCCTGCTCTCTAGAGCCTGCAAGCCATAACTCCTGACCCCACGTGCCACAACTACTGAAGCCCACATGCCTAGAACCTGTGCTCTGCAACAAGAGAAGCCACCACAATGAGAAGCCTGTGCACTGCAACAAAGAGTAGCCCCCGCTCGCCACAACTAGAGAAAGCCTGCGTGCAGCAACAAAGACCCAACGCAGCCAAAAATAAATTAATTAAAAAAAAAGTGGTGCTCTGAGGTAGCTTTGGCTGGATTTGCCAGGATTGTTAAAGAAAAAATTATTCTAATACTGTATTGTATACTTCAAAGTTGCTAAGAGAATACATCTCAAAAGTTCTCAGCACACCCCTCCCCTAAAAAGTATCAGGACTATCTGAGATTAACCTTATTGTGGTAATCATTTCACAATGTATTTGTGTATCAAATCATTATGTTGTACACCAAATTAGGTGTACAATTAGGCCAAATTCCCAGCCTGCAAAAAAAATAATGTCCTTATCCTCCATTCATATATTTTTCTCAGCAATCTAGTGGGGTGTCCATCTAGGTGGCTGGTGGAGTATTTGGAGATAAGGATCCAAAAATCTTTTACACACACAACTAATCTTGATGATATATATATAACTGAATATATAGTAAATACAAACACACACATACATTTTGACTTAGAAAGAATGTATCAAAATTTTAAAGCCTCTTTATTTTTCCAGACCCAAAACTAGATTGAATAATATTGCTAAATTTAATCTAAGACTCCCTAGAATGTGTCATAAAAAGCGAAAATTGAACAGAGTAATCCAATCATCAAGACTGTCCTGTGTGTGCTTTCTCACTCAGTGTATGGGTAGAAAAGGCCTAGGATATGCCAGAGTGCCATGCTTGTTATCTCACTACTTCAAATAAACTTACAAAGAAGAATGTATGCCCCCTTTAAAGATGAGAAAAAGATTTAGAAAGGCTAAATAACTTGTCCAAGTAAAACTGCTGGAAAGGCAGAACGAGGAATATAATTGAAGTCTGAGTTTAGAATCTTATTAAAAATTATTCTTTTACTATAATTTAAAAGTAGTATTTTTTTAAAGATTTTTTTTGATGTGGACCATTTTTTTTAAGTCTTTACTGAATTTGTTACAATATTGCTTTTGTTTTATGTTTTGGATTTTTGGCCATGAGGCATGTGGGATCTTAGCTCCCTGACCAGAGACTGAACCTACACCCCCTGCATTGGAAGGCAAAGTCTTAACCACTGGACTGCCAGGAAAGTCCCTAAAAGTAGTATATTTTAGATACAGGCACCCCTATGTTCATAGCAGCACTATTTACAATAGCCAAGACATGGAAACAACCTAAATGCCCATTGACAGATGAATGGATAAAGAAGATGTGGTATATATATATATATATACACACACACACACACACACACACAATGGAATATTACTCAGCCATTAAAAAGAAATAATGCCATTTGCAGCAACATGGATGGACCTAGAGATTATCATACTAAGCGAAGTAAGTCAGAAAGAGAAAGATAAATACCAAATGGTATCACTTATATGTGGAATCTAAAATATGACACAAGTGAACATATCTACAAAACTGCAGACTCACAGACATAGAGAACAGATTTGTGGTTGCCAAGGGGGAAGGGGGTGGGGGAGGGAAGGATTGGGAGTTTGCAATTAGCAGATGCAAACTATTGTATATAGGATGGATAAACAACAAGGTCCTACTGTATAGCACATGAAACTATATTCAATATCCTGTGATAAACCATAATGGAAAAGAATATGAAAAAGAATATATATATGTATAACTGAGTCACTTTGCTGTACAGCAGAAATTAACACAACACTGTAAATCAACTATACTTGAATAAAATTTAAAATAAAAGTACTATATTTTAAACTGAAATGAGATCATAACACATGCTTTGTAACCAATTTATCCAAATGATAAGTCATGAATGTTCTCCTACTTTATAGCCTTCAAATTCACTGTTTTGTTTCATTCTTCATAAAACTTTTATACTTCTGGGAAAAGATGGCAGATTGAGAAGACATGGTTGATTCCTTTCCCTCCCCTTTCCCCTCCCCCCACCCAAAATGACCGAAGAAATGTAAGGAATAATCTGTGTCAGCATTGAGACAGAGAAGCGAAGCATCCAAATATCAGATATTTTGAGGAATTTTACTAGATTTACGGCAGATGGTATTAGATTAAAGAATACTCAGGTAGGTTTGCCAGATTTAGCAAATGAAAATACAGGTTGCCCAGTTTAATGTGAATTTCAGATAACAATATATAATAAATTTTTTTAGTAGAAAAACTATTTATACTATGTTCAGGCAATATTCGTTGTTTACCTAACATTCGAATTTAACTGGGCATCCTTTATTTTGTCTGGTGATCATACTCAGAGCCCACTCACAGCTTCCCTGAAGGAACTTCAAGACAGGAAGGAAGGAAGGGAAGAAGGGAGGAAAGAGGGGAGTGGGGAGTGAGGAAGGGAAAAAGGAAGGAGGGAGGGAGAAAGGAAGGGGGATGCTAGAGTTAGATTTGGGGAGACAAGGGCTGGGATTGAGAAGCATGGTGAGGCTGACTGGAAAACTTGCATCTGGGGGTCCAATTAGTTGTTAAGGATCCTGTGGGTTGTGTAGTGGCCCTAAGCTCCAGGGCTGTCAAGTGATACTAAGTTGTAGAAAGCCTAAGGTAGGAAAACGGGCCCGCTCAAACACTGCTAGTGAATGAATAATTTAAAGCAGTTTCTCTAGAGGACAATTTGGCTATACATCTAAAGCTTTAAAACACGCATACACTTTAACTTATCAATATCACTTCCAGGAATTTATTCTAAAGAAATAATGTGTTCTTTAGCGTGTTGTTTATAATAACAAAGAAATGGGCAGAACTTAAATGATAAACAATAGGAGAATGTTCAAGTTATGGTACATCCATATAGTAAGGAATATACTATGCAGTCATTAAAAATGATTCCACAGACTATTTATTGACAGGAAGATTTTTCACCATATAGTTTAATTAAAAAAAAAAAGGCAAGCTACAAAACTGCATTATATGGTAAGATACCATTTTTGTAAGAATATAGATATTTAAACATATATGTACTTTATGCATAAAAAATGTCTGAAAGGGTATACACCAAAATGTTAACAATGGCTTTCTCCAAGTAATTGAATTTGGAAGGTTAGTTTTTTTCTTTTCACTTATATCTATTTTATATATTTTCCTCAAAATGTATATTACCAAGGTAAATTTTTTAAAGTTTAAAAAAAATTTCTGATTGGTGAATTATACTTTTGAGTAATTATAAAATGAGATTGCAATTATGAAATAGGCTTTAACATTAAGGAGTATCTCGTTCAGATAAATGAACACAGTTTCTACTGGGTGCCAGGCCCTGTGCTACAAACTGGGGATAGAGATGAGTTGGACACATCCTCCGCCCTCCAAGAGTCTAAAGGCCATACTCTTTGGTGAGGTTCCTTGGCTCTCAGTCTTGCTGGCTTCAAAAGCCCATTTGTCAGCCCATTCGGGATCATCCCTCACGTTAACCAAATTTACAGAGGTTGATGAACAAACTCGGATAATGTATTAATTTGTGCTGAGAATTATCACAGTCACATGGGCCAGAATAGTATTCTAAGCATGACTAGCACATTTTTTTCCCTGTGGGGTGAACTACATAGGGAATCAAATTATGATTAGAATGTTGTTTACTTAGACTGGAATCATACCAGGGGCAGGTAGTAACTTAAGTTTAATGCGACCTGGCATTAGTACTCTTCTCCTCAATAAACATGGCCTTTCTGAGGAAACCATGACCACCACAAGTGTGAGATTTTCTCTTCCCAGGACAGTAGTAATTGGATGGACACTGCCAAAATTCATCTCAGATGCTCTTTTATAAAAATCTCTCCAGACTAACAAATCTCCATTTCCTTCCAATTATGCCCTCAGCATATACGGTCATAATTTGCTCAGATCTGGAGCCATTCCATTTCTTTAAAGTAATTTTCGTCTATTTTCTTCTCTGCAATTTTGTATTTATGTAGTTTAACTCTGAAGATTATCTTATTTTCTTAATTTCCCTTTCTTAAAAAGGCATCTTATTTATACACTGACATACCACAAATTTTATATAGTAAATGTATTTTTTTAATTAGGAGAAAATATTCCAAATCTAAAGGGGAAATAGTGGAAAGGGCTTTTGGTGAAGAAGTTAGGAACCATCACACAAGGCCTTCTACAACTGCTCACTTGCTCTTCAACCAGTACCACTCTGGGGTAAAATTTTTATGCTCAAATATGAAACTGAGCCTGTACCACATGAGGCAGAAGACACCAGGCCCAGCTTTCTCTCTTGAAGTGGTCATAAAGGAGTTGCCCCTTGGTGTAGCTTCCTTGGTTGCCAAGTTAGCTATCCAAATTTTCGGTAATTGGAACCAAAGTCCACACAATCTACTTAACATTCTAAGAACATGGTGTACCTACTGTGAATCATCCAAAAGGCAAACTAAGCACATTCTTAGGGTGCTAGAAATGCTTGTGCGTGCACACACACACACAGCTATTTGGAAATACTTCAATATTTGAGAGTTTTTTTAAAAAGTCATTCAAATAGTCATCATGCAAAATTACAAAACAAACAAACCGTAGAACTTATTGGATTTCCTGATGTTTACTTTAAGGTTTAGTATATTTTGCTGTCTGTGTTGTTGTTGGTTTTTTAATTTCACACATGAGTTTAGGGCCTCTAAACTCTTAATCCAACCTTGGTGATACTAATTTTAGTATAAGTGTTTTTAGAACTTTTAACATTAAAACTACCAGACATTCACATTCATCAGGCAATTACATATATGTATTCTAAATTTCAACATGTTTCAGCCACTGGAACATTCTCGACTCCTTCTAAGAAGCCATAAAAAGTTTTTCATATCTCACTTTCAACATACACCAAAATAGCTCTTAAAGTTAATTTTACTTATAGTTAGGGTTTTGTGCCCAAAACCCAACACCTAACTATTAATCATTATTTTCTAAGCATTGAGAGTGCAGTATAAAGTACCAAACTACATGTCAAAACCTGGTCCCTGCCCCAAGGCTTATGACACAGATTACAAAAACAAATCAATTCAGACTATACACTGCATCAAATTAAAAGCAAGGCTAAACTTGAAAGACACAAACTTCAGGAAACTTTTTTTTATAAATCCCTAATAAGTTACCAAAATTCTAACCAGCATTATTTGCTGGTTTGAAGGTAGAGTTTTGTATTTTTGTTTTAATCTTCTAACAATGCCACTGTTCATGGGAAGAACATTTAACTTCAGAAGAGAACACTAGAGTTGTAATATAATTTCAGTTACTGTCTCGTGTTGTCCCAAACAAAAAATATCAAACAGCAACATAGAACCCTTTGATATTACTTAGATTCTCCTCAATCATCTCAGTGAACTAAAATATATCAAGCTGTTGTAAGAAGAGCCCCAAAGACAGTGGAATACTGCAAAGAAATTTTAATATTTATTTTTCTTTCATTAAAAAACCAGCATGGGCTTCCCTGGTTGGCACAGTGGTTGAGAAGCTGCCTGCCAATGCAGGAGACACTGGTTCGAGCCCTGGTCCGTGAAGATCCCACATGCCGCGGAGCAACTAGGCCCGTGAGCCACAACTACTGAGCCTGCGCGTCTGGAGCTTATGCTCCACAACAAGAGAGGCCGCAACAGTGAGAGGCCCGCGCACCGCGATGAAGAGTGGCCCCCGCTTGCCACAACTAGAAGGAAGCCACGCACAGAAACGAAGACCCAACACAGCCAAAAATAAATAAATAAATAAATAAATTAAAAAAAAAAAACAGCCATCAGTACCAATATGTCTGCCTGACAAAAATATTGCAGGAGACATCTTTTGTGGTATCTGTCTGTTCCTATTGCTCCTCCTTTCCCCTTGGCCTCCAGACACTACAACCCCAAAATCACAAGAGTGGATCTGAGTCAGACTTGTTTATACAGCTTGATCCCACCCCCTTGACCACAGCTGACTCGGCCAGGAGTGGGCACCTGACCCAAGCTGGACAATCAGAGTCTCATCCCAAGAAATCTGAAATTATAACTGAGCAATTCAACCTTTCCTTAGGTGACTAGATCTAGAACATGGAGGTGGGGGTGGGGTGGGGATGAGGTGAGGGCATCTTCCACCTTGCGAGGAGAACTGGAAAAGGATAGGAAGTCAGTCTACAGAGAGAAAATGAAGCACAAGTGCAGAGATGAGAGAGAGAGGGTGCCTATTCAGCATTCAACACTGTACCCTCCTATAACCTTATGTAGAATATATACTTTTTTTTTTTTTTTTTTTTTTTTTGCTTAAGCCCCTTGAGTTGACTCCTGTTATTTCCAACCAAACATCTTAACTCAACCTGGTCACTCTGACATGGAACTGAGAGTTTTATGTTTCCTTATACAAAGACATAAGAAAAGCATTTGCCTAAATTATTAGGGTGGGACTAAGTCCCTTTGAAACACATGGAAAAAATCTCACCACGGTGAACCTATAGGTAAAGAAGCTTCGTTCAGTAGGCTTCATCAAAGGAGCTATTCTCTGTAGGAATTTGATAAATATCCTTGCCCAGCATAACATTATTTTCAATGTATCAAAAGCCTTAGAAAACATTGAACTTAAATTTGTAAAAACAAAGATTTTTATTATGTTTTAAGAGTTCTACTGCATAGAGTAGTACTATACAATGAAAACAAACTGTGCCTCTCCTAGGTTACCACAAGCAAGCTTGTGTTCAAACAGGTCATACAAAGTAGTAAAAGATAACTTCTACAAAGTAGTACTATTACTACATATATCTTAGAAAAAAGTTTTAAAAATAGAACTTGGAAAAGAACCACCTGACTATTCTGATCAGGTAGGAGAATCTTAGAAACCTCCTCAAGGACTCCTGAGAATCACTCAACAATAATTACCTTGCTGAAATGTAGGTGACATTATTCTGTTATAACACTTATTTTTTCAGCATCCAGTGACATTTATTGAACATCTAATATGAGCAGGCACCATGTTATCTTGTTTACTGCTATATCCTCTTTGCTTAGCACATTCTTGGCATATAAAAGGCACACACTAAATATTTCTAGATAAGCAAGAATATTGAAAGATAAATAAGAATCAATCCATGTTATCTGGTAAGTAGAGAATAAAATAATATGTCCAATGAGACAATGACTAAATGATGATTTTAAAACAACCCTCTTTTGTATATATTAAGAATTCATATGAATTGGTAAAATAGGGATACCATAATATATAAATGGACAGAGAATGTGAATAGTTCATAGGAGAAAAAAATTAACTTTATTAATAAAAAGTAACAAAAATGTTGATCATCAGGACTGATCTAAGAAAAACAAGTTAAAAG
Organism: Mesoplodon bidens; assembly: GCF_964165515.1. Taxonomy (NCBI): domain Eukaryota; kingdom Metazoa; phylum Chordata; class Mammalia; order Artiodactyla; family Ziphiidae; genus Mesoplodon; species Mesoplodon bidens. Next base: position 70,244,649 of record NC_138170.1, read on the forward strand.
ATTACTTTGCCTAGTATTTAAAAAGTTTAAATGTAGATGAAATATACTTTTGATGAGGGTGTAATGAAACTGGTATATTCCTATGCTGCTATGGCAGATTAAATAAGTATATTTTTGTAGAAACTATCAATAATTATTTTGCTGCAGTAAAGTTCTGAGAATTAATTCTAAGGATGGACACCAAAAGAAGAAAAAATGATATCTATGAAAATGTTTACTATGAAATGTTTTTTATATATGTTTAGGTGTTTAAAAATTACATGTTGGGACTTCCCTGGCGGTACAGTGGATAAGACTCTGTGCTCCCAGTGCAGGGGGCCCAGGTTCGATCCCTGGTCAGGGAACTAGATCCCACATGCATACTGCAACTAAGAGTTCGCATGCCACAACTAAGGAGCCCACGAGCCACAACTAAGGAGCCTGCCTGCCACAACTAAGATTCAGTGCAACCAAATAAATAAATAAATATTTTTAAAAAAGAAATTACACGTTATTTATAATAATAAAAAATTAAAATCAGCCAATAGCAGGAGAATCCTTAAGTAAATTATGGTACTTCATTCAATACATAATATGCACTTTTTAAAGAAGATAAATATGGAAAATATAGAAAATATACTATTGTAGAAAAATAGTTATGACATAATGTTAAGTGAAAAAAAGCTGAAAATAAAATTATATTACACTATGACTACAGTCAATTAATAAATATATGTCCATATACACAAGTCCTAGAAGTAGAATGAAAGTTTAATTTGTTGGAATGGTGCAACTGCATTATTTAGAATCTAGATGTAATTCTAAACTTATTTATAATTATTGATACAATGTTATTTGGGTAATAAAAATAAAAACAAAATCAACCCTCTTTCTCTGAAGAAAAAATTGAATTCTAGGAAAAGAACATTGTAGAGAGTTAAGACTTGCTGGCTATGGGGAGTTTGGTCAACAACCCTCTTAAGTACCAAAACAATGCTGGCATTTTCCAGAACGCAGAACTGAAAATTTTTAGTGCAGCAATAGAAAGAACTTGAAATTATTTCTTGGACCAAAGTGAGAGATGGACAGATAGATGGATGCATAACATTTACAGAAAGGTTTTCATTAAATACCTCTTGATGAAAATGAGAGAAAAGGCGATCTCTTAAAAATGACTTAGTCTGAAATCTTTTTTAGTTCCTCTTCCCACAAATGAGTAAATTCTAGGCAGACTATTTCAAAAGTGTGGTAAAAATTCTGTTGCTTCAAAGTGGATTGTTTACAACATTGAATAAAAGAAGCCAGGCACAGACGGGTACATACTGTGTGATTTTACTTACATAAAATCTGGGAGCTGGCAAATTTATGATGTGTGTACTTCACCGCCTGCAAAGTATACTTCAATAAAGAAGAACAAAAATGGTTTGTAATTAGATAAGATCATTTCACAGAATTAAAACTGGACACAGCCATTGAGAAGATTTCATTTTCCTTAAACTGCCTATTTGGAATGTAATGAAGCTTTTCTAAGTATTCTGAGTAATCCAACCTTACTAAATTACTTTGGGTCAGTGTGGGTGGTCATGAATGGCAAGATGTTCATTTAATTAGTTATTATGGCTCACACTGGCCAGATGGATTGTACATCTTAAGGCCATTGCTGCCTCTCCTCTTCAAATGGTCGGGTGGATTCTCTTTCCTAAAGAGTTATGTTATTTACATGACAGACTCTTAAAGGAATCTAAGAAATAAGCCCATGTAAGTCACAGCCTGGAAGTCTGTGGCCAACATAGAGAAGGGGCAATTGCACGGTGACATGAGGCCCTGGCTGCAGAGGGAGGAATCCCAAGCTCCAGGAGTAACACGCAGTGTGTCTGACTGTAGAGAGGAGCTTGACCTACTATTTGCATCTTCATATTTTGGGTAAATGTTCTTCCAAGATAAATAATTTTGGAAGTTGTTACTTATGCACATTTAATACAAAAACAGAGAAATTATTGACACTGTAATATAGTGAGAGGAAGTCTCATAAAGAGCATGGACTTGAGAGTCATAAAAGTCAGGAGTTAACTTCTAGCTCTTCCACTTCCTAAATATGTGACTGTGGAAAAATGATCCAATTCCTCTAAACTTCAATTTCTTTGCCTGTGAAATGAGGTTTATAATACCCGCTATGCACTGTTATCTTAAGGATTGGAGGCTGTATGAGTGACCGGCATGCTCAGCAAACAATGGTGGTGGTGATTGTTAAATATTAGAACTGGATACCAGCCATTCTTAGCACTTATGGCTGAATGGCTTTGTTCAAGGGCTGTAGTTTTTCTGACACTCACATTTTTCACTTGTAAAAACAGCCAAAAATATCCACCTGTTGAAGAATGGCTTCTGAGGTTAAATTAATTTGCAAGCAGTCTATTTTTGTCCCTTCTTGTGCTTCTACACATGTCTACTGAATTAAGCACTTTAAAACTAGATACTAGAAATGGGGGGAAATGTTTATTGGATACATGCAACACAAAAGGAAAAAAATCAGAAATGGCAAATAACACCAGCACCCAATCCTAACCTCCAAGGCAGAAAATTCTCCTGGAAGGGTGGATGAGGATGGCAACTGACTTCAGGTTGCTGACCTCATTTTGACCAGTGATTTCATTGCTCTAATTTTTTTTTTAATGGCGTATTTATTTATTTATTTATTTATTTTGGCTGTGTTGGGTCTTCGTTTCTGTGCGAGGGCTTTCTCTAGTTGAGGCGAGTGGGGGCCACTCTTCATCATGGTGCGCGGGCCTCTCACTATCGTGGCCTCTCTTGTTGCGGAGCACAGGCTCCAGACGCGCAGGTTCAGTAGTTGTGGCTCACGGGCTTAGTTGCTCCACGGCATGTGGGATCTTCCCAGACCAGGGCTCGAACCCGTGTCCCCTGCATTGGCAGGCAGATTCTCAACCACTGCGCCACCAGGGAAGCCCTAATTTTTAAATGTTCATCTTGTTCTTGAGGGAAGTCAAGGCAGGGCAAGTTTCAAGTATATCACCTTGGATCACAGACAAGATGGCAGAGTAGAAGGACTTGAGCTCACCTCTTCTTACAGAAACACCAAAATCACAACTAACTGCTGAACAGCCATCGACAAAAAAACACTGGAACCTACCAAAAAAGATACCCTACATCCAAAGACAAAGAAGAAGCCACAACAAGACAGTAGGAGGTGTGCAACTGTGATAAAATCAAATCTCATACATGCCGGGTGGGCGACCCACAAACTGGAAGATAATTATATCACAGAATTTCTCCCACAGGAGTGAAAGTTCTGAGCCCCATGTCAGGCTCCCCAGCCTGAGGGTCTGGCAACGGGAGGAGGAGCCCCCAGAGAATCTGGCTTTGAAGGCCAGCGGGGTTTGATTGCAGGAATTCCATATGACTGGGGGAAACAGAAACTCCACTCTTGGGGGGCACACACAGGGTCTCATGTGCACCAGGACCCAGGGAAAAAAGTGGTGACCTCATAAGAGACTGGGCCAGACTTACCTGCTAGTATTGGAGGGCCTTCTGCAGAGGCGGGGGGGCAGCTGTGGCTCACTGTGGGGAGTGAGCCCTCTCGGAGGTCACCATTTTCTCACCAAGACCTGGCCCTAACCAACAGCCTAGAGGCTCCAGTGCTGTGACACCTCAGGCCAAACAACCAACAGGGTGGGAACAGAGCCCCAACCATCAGCAGACAGGCTGCTTAAAGTCTTCCTAAGCACACAGCTGCCCAATAAACACACACCCTGACACTGCCCTGCCCACCAGAAAGACAAAACCCAGCTCCACCCACCAGTGGGCAGGTACCAGTCCCTCCCACCACAAAGCCTGTGCAAGGCTCTTAGACAGCCTCATCCACCAGGGGGCAGACAGGAGACAGGGTACAGTCCGGCAGCCTGCAGAATGGAAACTGCAATCACAGAAAGTTAGACAAAATGAGATGGCAGAGGAATATATCCCAGATGAAGGAACAAGACAAAACCCCAGAAGAACAACTAAGTGAAGTGGAGATAGGCAATCTACCGGAAAAAGAATTCAGAGTAATAATAGTAAAGGTGATCCAAGATCTCAGAAAAAGAATGGAGGCACAGATGGAGAAGATACAAGAAATGTTTAACAAAAATTTAGAAGAACTAAAGAACAAACAAACAGAGATGAACAACACAACAACCGAAATGAAAAATACACTAGAAGGAATCAATTATATCACCTAAACAAGCAAACTGTGGCTTCCTATTGGCATGAGGTCTATACTCCTATAGTGTTATGGTTCCAAAGCAAGGATGGTTACTCAATCTCTCTCTGCTGAGAGTGGGCATAAGGTCGGGATAGGGGCAGTTATCTTATATTTCACTGGCTCAAGATAACTTACTTAGGGAGAAGAAAATGGCAATACTAGAAATAAAAATGTTTGTCCCACCAGTCTGGGCCAAGTAGTACAAAATGATCTGATCTATTGCATATTTTAAACTAAAACATTGTTGTGCTCCCAATGCAGGGGGCCCAGGTTAGACCCTGGTCAGGGAACTAGATCCTGCATGCATGCCACAACTAAGAGTCTGCATGCTGCAACTAAAAGTCTGCATGCTGCAACTAAGGCCCAGTGCAGCCAAAATAAATAAATAAATATTAAAAAAGAAAAAAAAGAAACTAAAACATTGTTGCTTTCTGAACCCAGAATAGCATGGCTTGTGTTCCTCTATTTAAAAGGGGGGAAAAATCACAACTCTGCATGGGGAAATTCCCAACACAAGGCTTATGCCTGACTCTACCTCTTTTTCTTCATACCAACCAAAGTTAGATAATCACAAACAGAACTTTAGCCTGCTCTCTAGGATTGCTGTGAGGATTAAATGAAATAAAATTACTCTGTTAAGTACAAAATGCCATATAAATATTAGTTAGGTTATTACAAGAAGGAAACTGGTATCACTCCAGGTTTGTGCTGGAGACAGCAACAATAAACTAAACAGACAGCTGGACAAATCTGCCAGACATCCACATGTCTGACTCTTGAATACAGGCTGGATTCCCTTTTGCTGAGCTATACCTGCCAGACTGGAAGCCCCTGGTGCTTCAGTCATGAATGGGCATGCCCTGTCCAGAGCCTCCAGGGCTTCACCCCAGTCTGGCCTTTGGCTCCACCCTGCAGTGCTGGCTCAGGGCCAAGTCTGGTTAACTTCCCCTTCTAGTTTGCCTGGCACTGCCTTTCCGGTACCATCAGGCCTTAAGCCAGAGTCTCAAATTTTGCAGGGAACAGGTACCCCAATAATGAGAACATTCCTTCCTTCACACTAGGGAACTTCCCTCCTTTTTCTCCTAAAGTCGCTCCTATTTCCACTTCTCTGTTTCTCATCTTCTCTAGGGCTCCAGATTAGGGTATGGGAGGTCAAGAAGCTAAGATAAGAGCAAAGGAACAAGTTTGTCCCACTGACCTTTCCTCTAAATTGAGTCTCAACTGCTCCCCACTAGCGCTACTTCCTTGCGAACTCCTTGTGTTCAGTAGCTGGAACACAATAGGTTCTTAATAACTATTTACCAAAGGAACACAAATATCAGATTAATGAATCAGCCAATACAGGCATACCTTGGGAATTCTGAGGGTTCAGTTCCAGACCACCACAATAAAGCAAATATTGCAATAAAGTAAATTTTTTGGTTTCCTAGTGCATATAAAAATTATGTGTACATTACACTGTAGTCTATTAAGTGTGCAATAGCATTATGCCTTAAAAACGTACATACCTTAAGTAAAAAAATACTTCATTGTTAAAAATCCTAACCATCATCCAAGTCTTTGGCAAGTTGTAGTAGTGACATCAAAGATCATGATCACAGATCACCACAATAAATAATAATGAGAAGGTTTGAAATATTGTGAGAATTACTAAAATGTGACACAGAGACACAAAATGAGCAACTACTTTTGAAAAAACAGCTCCGATAGACTTGTTTGATATGCAGGTTGCCACAAAACTTCAATTTCTAAAAAGGCAGTATCTGTGAAGCACAATAAAGTTCAATAAAACGAGGTACATCCGTAGGTGTCAAATGAAGCCCAAGGCCTTTTCCTGGACCCTGACCTCCCCTATTCCTGGCCTGCTTTCATCTGTTTTTATATTCAGAAACTAGGGCAGCCTCAGCTTGGTCTCCCAGGTTAAATTTGACTTTAGTTCTTTATGCAAAGGACCAGTCAGCACATCTACTCTTTCATGTGAGCTTTAAGAGGAAAAAGAAACTAAAAAAGGGACAAACCTTACTTTCCATCTATTTCTCAGAAGGAATAGAATCAATGTGACAGTATATAAGTGTGTGTGTGTGTGTGTGTGTGTGTGTGTGTTTGGTAGTGGCATGGAAAGACTGTGAGGTTGTGTTATTTTCTACAGGAGAACAGAAGAGACACCCTAGCTGGAAAGTACAGTTGCTAACAGCAGAGGCAGATTAACTCCTACCAAAGACAGAAGGTAGAGGGGGCACAGCTTTAGAATCATACTACTCACCACTTCTATCTCCAGATGCCCTGAGGATCAGGAGGGTAGAGCCAGGTTTTTCTGGTGTTCAGTGGTGGAACACTGCTTCACTGCTAAAGCACATCTTACATGAACCCCAGATGGTATCAAATAGTCAAATATACATGTAACTGGAATGCCAGAAGGAGATGAGAGAGAATGGGGCAGAAAAAAAGTATTTAAAAAAATAAAGGCTAAGATTTTTCTTAATTTGATGAAAGACAGAAACTTGCAGATACAAGATTACAAATGAACACCATGCAGAATAAACACAAAAAAGTTCACGCTGATGTACATCAGAGTCAAATTACTGAAAGCCAAAGAGCAACTCTTGAAAGCAGCAAGAGAAAATAACATATTACACAGAGAAAAAAAATGAGCTGCTCAACAGCCAACAGTCATCTGAAACCACGGAGGTCAGAGAGAATGGAAAAACATCATTAAAATGCTGAAACTAAAAAACCCCCCTGGTGGCGCAGTGGTTAAAAATACACCTGATGATGCAGGGGACATGGGTTCGAACCCTGGTCCAGGAAGATCCCACATGCCACGGAGCAACTAATCCTGTGTGCCATAACTACTAAGCCTGCTCTCTAGAGCCCACAAACCACAACTACTGAGCCTGCGTGCCATAACTACTGAAGTCTGAGTGCCTAGAGCCCATGCTCTGTAACAAGAGGAGCCACCGCAATGAGAAGCCCGCACACTGCAACGAAGAGTAGCCCCCACTCGTCGCAACTAGAGAAAGCCTATGCATAGCAATGAAGACCCAATGCAGCCAAAAATAAATAAATTTTTAAATAAATAAATAAATAACTCCCCTGGCAATCCAGAACTCTATATTCAGGGGATATATCATTCAAGTATGAAAGCAAAATAAAAATATTTTCAGATAAAATAAAACTAGGGGCTTCCCTGGTGGCGCAGTGGTTGAGAGTCCACCTGCTGATGCAGGGGACGCAGGTTCGTGCCCCGGTCCGGGAAGATCCCACATGCCGCGGAGTGGCTAGGCCCGTGAGCCATGGCCGCTGAGCCTGCATGCCGGAGCCTGTGCTCCGCAACAGGAGAGGCCACAACAGTGAGAGGCCCGCGTACCGCAAAAAAAAACACACAAAAAAACCTAAAAAAAACTAAAAGGATTTGTAGCCAACACACCTGCACTATAAAAAACACTAAAAGAAGTTCTTCAGCTAAAGAGAAATATTATCAGATGGAAACTTGGACCATCAGGAAAGAATGAAGCACATCAAAATAAGTATCTGAATAAATTAAAAAACTATTTTTTGCCCCTTTTCTCTTAATTTCTTTATAAATTGTTTACACCACTGTCTTGGGAGATTTATTACTAGTAGAAGTATTACATATGAGCTCCAAGTTCTTCCTACTCTATATTTATCTTATGAGATGCTTAGAGTCTGGAATTGCTTCTGTACTCTACTCTAGCCTCTTTCCATTACTATGAATTTTTATGTGGGTTGACTGGGTAGGAATGGGGTGAAGGACAGAATCTTTGAAAACTAACAGAAACAGAGATTGCTAGAACATAGGATATATATGGTTGGGAGGGAGGATCAGTGCAGGGAAGGAAAACATACTGAGATTAAATGCTCCCGTGGTAAAAGCTAGGTTACCAGGAACACGCCTTGAATCTATCCTAAATTGTGGCAGAACTTGGGGAAGAGAAATGCAACATACCTAGCCCCCTACCTAACTTCTCACCCTACAATAATTCCTAAACTTCTTTAGACTTGGCAGGTACATCTATATGCCTTAGGTACTATTTAGTTCCTCCAGGTATCTGATTTCCAGTTGGTGCTGGAGATGAAAAGAAGAGATGGTGGGATTTGGGAAATACTAAGGAGAGAAATTATAGATAGAGTTCCAAGGCATGCCCTATGGAGAGAAGAGGAAGTCAAAGACCTGGGATGGTGGAGGTGAATCATCAATGCTGAAGAGTAGGATAGGATGGACAAACTGGGCTCAGAGCTCTGAATGGAATGCTGGGATATAACTGTTTTAGTGTTTGGGGTACTATAGGCTCCCAGTTGTATTCAGGACCTCAATTTCCATCAGAGGTTCTTAGCTTTTTGGTCTATTTTACGAAGACTTTTAAAATGTTTTTTACTTCTTTATAACCATTCCTTTCTATAAAGTTCATTTTTCTATAAAGTTCATTTTTGTCTTGCCAAGGAGTTGGCTCCGCCTTCAGAAAGAAAGAGGACTCAGGGTGAATTGTATCAGGTCCAGAACTCAGAACACAAATGACATTGATCAAACGATGGGAGGGAAATGGAGACTGGCTAACAATCTGCCTATCGGGAATTAAAAACAGGTTTCACCTTACAAGCCAACTCTCTGGAGCACTACGTTGAGAAGGATTCAGAGGCCTGGACTGAAGTAGGGGCTCTGAAAGGAATCACAATGAACTGGTGATGTCTGTCATGGGAATGAGACCATGTGCTCAAGAGTGCTGTCTCTAGCCTGGGTGGTTTGTTTGCAGACTGATTAGTCCCCAGCAGATAAGGGATAGACTGACTGGTCCCTAGTAGATAAAGGACTTCCTAGGCTAATGCAAAGGACTCAGGTCTCTCTGTGTCACTGAAGCTCAGGACCTGTCTGTCAGGCCTTGGTCAGGTCCAAACCCAAGAGTTAGGAAAAACACTGAGTGTGAGAGCGGGAAAAGCCTGTTTATCATCACTGATGTTTGCTAAGTTCCTCATATACTTCGTTGACTAGTTCAGATAGGCCTGGGCTTTGGAGTCATGCCTCTCAAGCCAGCCTTGCTACCTTCACATGCCCCAACAGGTAGAATGAAAGCAAGCCATGGGATCATCTGATCTGCACAGATTTCTCCTTTTCCAACAAGTCATGGGGATATGAGTTTTGCACATGGGACCAGCCCCGCCCCTGCCTCTGAAAGCCAACAGAACTCTTGGGTCTCGGACCCCCACTCTGTTATGCCCAGAGGAACCACCGACTCCTCTAACCCCAACTAACAAAAAGCCTTTCTCTTGTAGGAGCGCTGTGTCAAGGGCAAAACCTCCATAAATGGCGGTGACTTGTGTTATCTAGTCTTTTGCGAAGAGACTAGGAGCTGAAAGGGGAGAAAAAAGAGACACTGAATTTGAGCTTCACCTGTCAGGCAGCTATCAGGCGGGGAAGAACGTCCAGCATCCGCAGACCCGCAGGTCGTGGAGTTCACGGAGAGGTGACTAGTTTCTTACTGCTCGGCCAGAGTATACGGGGTAGTTGCTCTGCGTGTGGATGAGGGTTGGAAGGCCCCTTTCTTGCCTTTTTTTGTTTGCGATGGAGGAGGGTGAGGAACGCTGCATGGACGACCGTTGGGTACGGTGAGTCCTTCTGCGCTACCTGAGGGAAAGGCCTGTAACACACCCATGAGCAAGGGTGGGAACAACCTCTTCCCGCCCCACTCCCCATTCCAGGGGAATCGAGCTCCCAGGTCGGCGAAGATACTGTAGTGAGTGAGAAGGCTCCAGGGAGAGCGCCACGGGAGGTGCCGCAGGCACGCACCACACACCGTTTGGCCCTTTTCCAAAACTGTGGGGTCTGCGGTGGCGGGAAAAGCACCACCCAGTCTCAACATGTCACCTCGCGGAGGAGGAGCCAGGTGGGTCGGCGCCCCTCCAGGAAGGGCTGCCGCGTCCGGGCTTCGGGGCTTCCCCGAGGGGAGAGCGGAGCACTAGGACCAGGCCCGCGGGGTCCGCTGCCCTGGGGTTCTGGGGGTGAGGAGCCGCGCCCGGGCCAATTGCGGGTTCCCGAGGGTGGAGGAGTCGGTGCCCGGCAGCGGGCGGGCAGCCAGCAGCCCGGACCGTCGCCTCCCACCCCGCCCCCCGGCTTCCTGCGGAGGCCGCGGCAGCCATGTTGTTGTGGGGCTGAGGCGGCGCCGCGGAGCCCGAGCGGCTGTGACAGGCTGCGCAACAGGTTCGTTGGCGGCGGCCTGACTATAGAGCGGGCGCGGCGGCTGCGGCTGCTGGGCAGGGTCTCCCGGCGTCCGCCCGCGCCCGCGCCGCTGGTGCCGAGGGGCGCGGGGCCGCGCTGTGACGTGCGTGAGGCGCGGTAGCGCGCCAGGTAGGTGAAGCTGCTGCCGGGCCTGCTTCAGGGCGCGGGTCAGGTGCGGACGCTGCCGCGTCCGCCGCGGGGAGACTGGCGGGCCGGGCTGGGCGCCCCGCACGACGCGGACGGGCCCTCGGGAGCCCGGGCGGCCCCCGAGCTAGGCCCCTGGCGGGCTTGGCGGCGCCGGGCGGAAACCTCCGGCGCCGGGTTCCTGTCCCCGCGGCGGGGCCAGGGCTGACGACTAGGGGCCGGGGCCGGGGCCGGGCTGCCCCTTCTCCACGGCCGGGCTGCCCCTTCTCCACGGCCGAGCCCCGGCCCCCGGCCGCGGCCTCTTCTGGCAGGTGCGGACGCCGCGGCGGGCCGGGGGCGGCGTGCCCCCCTCGCTTTCGGGGTGCGGGCAGAAGAGAGCCAGCCCTGAGGGGCACCCGCGTGCTTCCTTGGAGCCCCATTTTATTTTCACGGAGTTGGTTTTCCTTCTTGGTAAGGGTTGGTGCGGAATGTCAGGTGAGCCGCATCCCGGTGCGTCAAAGTAGCCCGAGTCACGAGAGGCCAGTGGGCGGATGCTCGGCGTCCACTGCTCAACTTAAACCAAAGTTGGGACATGTTACAATTTGACTTTGGCGTTATTGACTTCCCAGGGTGTACAGGAAGCACGGAGAGATGTAATCTCTTGGACCAGAGTAAAGTTTATTGCTTTTATAATTTTTTTTTAAAAGACGCCTGCATATGCATAGTGAATGGGTAAACCGAGGGCTGAAACTGCAGATGGCTTTGCATTTTGTAGAAAGATGCTGTATTTGGATTTATTAATCCTGTGCTTTATCGTCGAATGATTGCTGATGGCAAGTATGCTTCATTTGAACCTTGTATTATTTAGGAGTTAGGAATATTTTTGATGGAGCCAACCGCTTTGTGATAGGAATTAAGGTTAACACAAAAATGTTTGCTTTACTAAATGCTCTAGTTTGTTTTTACTAGTGTTTACTTGCTTAACCAGAAATAGGCGAGGTGTGCCTTGAAATTTTATGTTGTCCCAGTCAGCTTAATTTAGGCAGCCTAGACTCTGTAGGTTAAGCCTCTTAAGCCTCTTAAGAAAATTAATTGCCTCTCTCCCTGTGCTTGTTTGCTTTGTTGTTAATCAGTGGTAAAACCTAAACGCAATCTAGAAACATAAAGTAGAACCTTTACATAAATTAATAATGACGTCCCTCAAAATTTAAAGATAGTAGCAATTCTGATGTGCTAAGTTTCTTTGGCTGTGCCTACGATTTTCTTGTAATTTCTTTATTTCCCCCATCTTTACTGAGATATGACTGACATATATATATCCTTTATTATTTCAAAAGTATGTAAGGTGGAAGTTGTTTTTAAAAGCTTCGTTTAAGGACAGACAATTTTGTGGGTTTTTTGGAGGACATGGAAAAAATGTGCATGGCTGCTGTTTTAGTGTAGTATTAATGAGCCTCAGAAAAGGTTGCATTTTATACTTTAATGCATGTAATTGTTCCTTTTGTTTACCTTTATAACGAAAGGTAGAATTGTCTGAGAAAACTTGACCTGTACTGAATTATTGAGCAGGGAGGTACTATTGTTAGTTCAGCACATCTCAAGGATAAAATCCTGATCTCTCCTGAATATGAGGAAATGTGTTAGGCATGTGCTGGGATTGGAATTATGGTTTTAAAAATTTTTGTATTTTCACAAAATCAGAATAGTAAAAGGAACCGCTTATACATCCATCACCCAAACTCAGCAGCTTTCAAGATCTCCTTTACCCATTTCTTTCTTTCTTCCTTATCTTTATTTTCTAGTTTTTTCACTCTATATACTTATCATATCCCTTTGTTAAAGTGGAAATTTTCTTACATAACCCTAGGATTTTTATTTTATTGTATCTTTAATACAGTTTCACATATTTCTTTCTAGTAAGACAAAAAGACCATTATTGGCCATCTCCCTTTTCAGCTACTTTCCTCAGTATTAAAATGTATTTACCATTCTTGTCATTTATTGAGCACTTACTGCCTGCCAGGCCTTGTGCTGTGCTATATAATCGTTTGAAGCTCACAAAGACCCTATGAGTAGTTCTTTCCCTCCCATCAAATAGATAAATGAAATGTTAACCTGAAGGTTAACTGACTACTCTAGGTTAACTGAGCTGCTCTAGGTCACTGAGCTAGTAAGTACAGGAGCCAGGTTGCAAACCAGGATCCTTCTAACTTCAGCACCTGTTCCCTTATCTGGTACACTCATCTTGGTTCAGAAATTAAAACAAAAACAAAAGCTTATTTGGGCATTCAATAAATATTTGTTGAGTAGATGAATGAAAGTACACATTATTCCATCGATAAGTAACTAGCATTTTTATATACTATATTTATTTGTAAAGCATTTATATTAACAAGTTCCAGGAATGATTCAAAATAAACTAATTACATTTCTCAAAATGTGGTATTTTATTACCATACAACAGTGCCTTTTCTTGTTTTTCTTTTTTATATTCTGATCTTTTCAATACCTTATTTATGGAAAAATGTATGGAATAACTATTTATGAAGAAAAGCTTAAAAAAGGCAGATTTTTTTTGTGTGTTAATTGTTAAAGGTGGATTCCAAGTATGAAGTAGAAAAATCATGTTTAGGATTAGTTCTGTAAAAGAATAGTTCTAAAGATGGAGATGCATCAGAAATGCTGTATCTTTTACTTGAGTTCATTCCTGACTTTTTATCATCCTTTAACTACAGAGCATAGCGACTAATGTTAGAGTCCTATTGAGTAAGAGTGTGCATATAGGTATTGTTGAGAAGGAGGAACTGAACGGGCCTTAAAGGATCTGAAGGCAGAGAGGAAGTGGGGGAGGGGGGAGGAAACTGAGCAGAAATAGAAGTAGGGCAGTGAATACATCAAGAGATAATGTATTTTTACAACTCTAAGAGGGCAGCATATTTCATCTGCAAATGTATTATTTTGAGAGATTCACTTAAAAATTAATTTCACAGCTGTATCAGGACCCTGAATGATTTATTTATTTGTGAAGCTATTTATCCCTAAATTGAGACATTTAGGGATCTAATACCAGATGGCAGACATTTAACTTGTTTTACTTAAGCAACAGTTTCATGTTTTGTAGATCTTTTTCTTCACTAATACATATTCATTTTATGTGTTTCAATGAAAATTTTATTTATTTTTATCTTAACTGTGGTAGATAAGAGTACAGGCTTTCAAGTTAAGCCTCCTACTCCCAGCTCCAACACTAAATAGCAACCTTGAGCAACTTATTTTAATTTTCTAAGCTTCTGTTTCCTTATCTGTAAAATGGGGGAAGTAACATTACCAACTCATAGTGCTGTTGTATATAATATAAAGTGCTTAGCACAGTGACTTCTGCTCAGTGTAAGTGCTTAATAAATGTTACCTGTTATTATTCCAACTTCTGTCGATGAGAAATTTCAAAACTAAACTTAGTCTCCTTTTTATTTTTTATTTATTAAATTTTTTTAACCTAGTAACTGGAAAAGAAATTAGCTTTTTAGGACTTAATTTTTTTTTAACATCTTTATTGGAGTATAGTTGCTTTACAATGGTGTGTTAGTTTCTGCTTTATAACAAAGTGAATCAGCTATACATATACATATATCCCCATATCTCCTTCCTCTTGCATCTCCCTCCCACCCTTCCTATCCTAACCCCCTAGGTGGTCACAAAGCACCGAGCTGATCTCCCTGTGCTATGTGGCTGCTTCCCACTAGCTAGCTATTTTACATTTGGTAGTGTATATAGTGTATATATGTCCATGCCACTCTCTCACTTCGTCCCAGCTTCCCCTTCCCCTTCCCCGTGTCCTCAAGTCCATTCTCTACGTCTGCGTCTTTATTCCTGTTATGCCCCTAGGTTCTTCAGAACCATTTTTTTTTGTTTTTTTTTAGATTCCATATATATGTGTTAGCATATGGTATTTGTTTTTCTCTTTCTGACTTACTTCACTCTGTATGACAGACTTTAGGTCCATCCACCTCATTACAAATAACTCAATTTCATTTCTTTTTATGGCTGAGTAATATTCCATTGTATATATGTGCCACATCTTTATCCATTCATCTGTCGATGGATATTTAGGTTGCCTCCATGTCCTGGCTATTGTAAATAGAGCTGCAGTGAACACTGGTACATGACTCTTTTTGAATTATGGTTTTCTCAGGGTATATGCCCAGTAATGGGATTGCTGGGTCGTATGGTAGTTCTATTTTTAGTCTTTTAAGGAATCTCCATACTGTTCTCCATAGTGGCTGTATCAATTTACGTTCCCACCAACAGTGCAAGAGGGTTCCCTTTTCTCCACACCCTCTCCAGCATTTATTGTTTCTAGATTTTTTGATGATGATTAGCCCTTAATTTTTAAGCTTACCATCAAAACATTCCTAAAAGGGCCTCCCTGGTGGCGCAGTGGTTGAGAGTCCGCCTGCCGATGCAGGGGATACGGGTTCGTGCCCCGGTCTGGGAGGATCCCATATGCCGCGGAGCGGCTGGGCCCGTGAGCCATGGCCTCTGGGCCTGCGCGTCCGGAGCCTGTGCTCCGCAACGGGAGAGGCCACAACAGTGAGAGGCCCGCATACCGCAAAAAGAAAAAAAAAAAAAAAAAAAAAAAAAAAAAAAAAAACATTCCTAAAAGAAGGCTGGAAAATAGAGTAGAATTTAGCCACAATCCCATCTCCCAACCAAGAATCTGCCCTTTTAGTCCTCTTAATTTGGGGGTGGGGGGTGGGGAGATGGGGAAACATAGCCTGAAAGAAGAAAATGTTGTGTATCTGCAAAAGAAAAAACAGCTTTGGATTATTACTTCAAAGTCTTTGAATCCATATGCTTAAATAACTTCTACTTTTCAGTGTGAGGAGTGCTTGGCTAGTGTGAGGTTGATAATGGGAAAGAATGATCAAGGACGGTGGCAGTGTGAAACTGCAGAGTCCACACAGATAAGGACCCAGCAGGGTTTGCTCCGACGGTTAGGAGGACACTGATAACTGTTGCTTTATCGTTTCAGTTTTGCTTAAAATACATATTTGGACACTTTCTTCACCCCCCTACCACTCCTCCTTCACACTTAAGAATGACTGCTTAAATATAAGAATTAAGTAGGTCAAGTTAATAATTTCTCAATTTATGTAACATTAGGTGTCTTTAATTTTAGTAAGTATGAGATACTTTTTGGTGAATATAAGTGAGAACTTCAGGATTAATGAAGTTTGCTGAGAATGATGCAGGCTGGGAACACTTGTGTAGCATTCATTCTCTAACTTTGTGGTAAGCCCTAAAAACCGGAATTGTAGAGGAGAAGCCACGGTTAAGACTTGAGATTTCATTTCCCTTACTCTGTTCACCTCGCGAGAAACATTTTAGGCTTTCCCTCTGCTAAAGTTCCAGTGAAATGCTTAGACAACCTGTATTGGAAGGCTTTCCCTCACCACCTCTCCTTTCTTCTGGTGTCTGGTCTTCACTCCATGATTCTGATTGGAGTTTTTGCCGCCTTCTTCCAGCTCACTAGCTCCTACCTCCAGGATCCGGGGTTCCACTGGGTCCTGGAAAGCTAAGTCACTTGGATGATTGAGATGGAGAGAGCCATTTAGGTTAGAGGCAGATAACCCCAAACTTTCTGAACACCACTTTCCAGTACCTGGGTTTTATCGTCTTTGTAACCTGGTGGTAATCCCATTTTGAAAAAGTACATGCTGCAGCTCTCTCTTAAATCCATCTTTGCTATTGCTTTCCTCATTAGGTTGACTTTACCCCATCTTTGTCTTTCCAAGGGCTTCAGTGAAAAAAAAAAAGCCCCTCTTCCCACCTTTTCTGCCACCTGCTTTAACTTTCTTTTCTTTTTTCTCAAACACTGTCTTTCCTCTTTAAAAAGTTAAACCCAACAGAAATCACTTGTAATTCTTGGTATCGAATTAATTCTTTTAGCAAATAATGAGTGTCTACATGCCAGGAACTGGCCCAACCACTGAGAATATAAACAGTGAAAAAAATACACAAAAACCTTGGCCCTTGTGCTACTTGTATTCAAGAAGGGGGAGCAGGGCTTCTCTGGTGGCGCAGTGGTTGAGAGTCCACCTGCTGATGCAGGGGACACAGGTTCGTGCCCCGGTCCTGGAAGATCCCACATGCCGCGGAGCGGCTAGGCCCCGTGAGCCATGGCCGCTGAGCCTGCGCGTCCGGAGCCTGTGCTCCGCAACGGGAGAGGCCACAACAGTGAGAGGCCCGTGTACCGCAAAAAAAAAAAAAAAAAAAAAAAAAAAAAAGAAGGGGGAGCAGAGACAAAATGTCTAGGAGTTAGAATTTGTTAAGTGCCATGGAGAAAAGTCAGGTAGGAAATGAGGCTAGGGAATGTGTGGGTAGGTGGGTGAGGGTAAATTGAGAGAAGGAAATTGGCCTCATTCAAAATTATTAAGGAATTCAAGATTGGGGAAGGATTATTGTACACATTTTATGAGTAAATTTAATAGTATTTCAGGTCATTGTATTTAACAGAAATGTTTATCATTTACTATTTGGTTTGGACCCAGCAGATCTCAATATTTCTATTTTCTAGTAACTTAAGCCAGAAAACAAAAAACAAAAAACCTCAGGCACAATATGAACCAGAGCAGAGATTTATCAAATAGTTTAGAATAGATACCTTAATTTGGTTTTTTCTAAAAGTGCTATGTTGTGTTTGTTTTTAAATTCTATAGACTTTTTGTTTGTACCATTTTTATTGTGATGAGTAATATCATGTTCCTTGTGTAAAACTGGAAAGCTGCAGGGAAGTTGAAAGAAGAAAATAATAGTCCCTAATTCATATTACCGGGAGAAATGTTCAGTGTTAATATTTTAGTAGATCTCCTTCTAGAAATTTTTCTTTGGGAAAAATGGAATTATATACTCTGCTTATATAATCTGCTTTTTAGCTTACTGGCATTTATCAAAAACCATGGTTCTACTTTATTATATATTTATCTACAATATAATTTTTATTGGCTAAATAATATTGCCTTGCTACTACGGTATGTTAATAATGTCTAATATTTATTGTGCATTTACTATATCCTGGTTATCAATACTTTTGAGACACTTTACATATTTTTGCTCATTTAGTCTTTAGCCTCTCTATAAGAGCTGTTCTTTTATTATTTATTTTACAGCTGAGAAAATTGAGCAAGGACAGGTTTAGTAATTTTCCCAAGATCCCACAGCCAATAAGTGGCAGCAATAGGTTATGAACTTAGTCTGACTCTATATACTGTGCTTATATCATTGTCTCATATTGGTTCTCTAACATTAAGGTAGTTTATAGTTTTTTTGTTGTTATTTTAAATTGTGCCACAGTTAACATCCTTGTAACCATATCTGTGTTTACGTCTATGATTATTTCCTTAGAATAAATTTCTAGTAGTTGCAGTGGTATTGGATCAAAAGGTATGGACACTTCCTAAGGCCCATGTAAATGTATTGCCAAGTTGTCTTCTAGAAAAACTTGTCAGTACCAAGGTGTTCTCTTACCAGATGTAATCAGTCCTATTCCCCACATCCTCAGAAACACTGGCTTTTTTTTCTTTAATCTAATAATTTGATAAAGACCCTTGTTTTAATTTTTCTTTCTCTGAATATTAATAAGGTTATACTTAAATTTTTTTTCTTTGAGAAATATTTGTCTTTGCCCTTTTCTCACTTCATTGGCATGTTCATCTCTTGGTTATTTCTAAGAATTCTTTATATATTAAGAATATTAACTCTTGCTTACAGGTGTAAATTTTTTTCCAAGTTTGTTTCTTAGTTTTGTAAGTTGATTCTTATCAATGATAATGATAATAGCTAACATTTATGTAGTAATCCCCATGTGTAGCACTATTCTAATTTGTTATATTTATTAACTCATTTAATTTTTACAACACCCCTGTGATGTAAGTGCTATTATTAGCTCCATTTACAAAGTCCTCTGACATTATGTTTCAAATTTTCAAACAGTTTTTTCTTCTGTGTCCTTGACCATTTCTGTTCCCAATTCCTAAAAATCTGTTTTCTCTTCCTAGCCTACTGCGTGATACCTATTGTTTAGTTCTTCATTACTCAGTTTAGGAGTCATTTCCTCTGGGATTACTCATCTAACAACTTTCTAGTCTTAAGGCAAAGTTAGGTGCCCATCTTCTGTCTTTTCTTTATACCTATAGCACTTACATGCAATACTCAGTTTTGGTCTTATTCCTCTTGTGTATTCCCTGCACTTACACATCTTATACAGGTGCTATACCTCTGATGACTCTGTAAAGATTTGTTGGTTTGAATTGAAGGTGCTCATGATGATGTTGGTGATATCAAGAAGGAAATCAACCTTCCCAGTATGTAAAATAGAGAAACTTACACTGAGGAAGTAACCTTGGAACTGAGCTTTGAAGGCCAGTGGGGAAGGAGGGAGAGAGGGAGGGCCCAGAGACTAAAACCGAGTGAAAACAGATGTGGAAGTTCCCCATTCTGGGAACCGCAAGTTATTTAGAATGATTTTGAGGATTAACAACCTTGCCTCTGGGAAAGCCTGATGAAATAAGTTCTTCTTTCACCCAGCATACCTGGTCTAGTGTTCAGAATATTTAAATCTTCCTTCTAGATTTCTTCTGCTATGAAACAGGGTTCATTTTCTCTTCTGACTTCCCCCTTTTTTTCAGTGTGAGGAGACAGGGGAAGTTGGAGGGTCCTGGTGTAAACTTGGTAAGATCTTGAAATGCCCAGGGAAGTTTGGTGACTTGGTGGGGTAGGCCCACTGGCAGCCTTTGCCGGAAGTAGAAGCCTTGGGCTTGGGAAGAGAAGGAACCATGCAGCTTTTGTCTGTGGAGACTTAGGTTTCCTGCACACCTTTCCCTGGCTGTCAGCACACTGGATAAGATCTCAACTCCTTTTTTCTCCAGCGTTCATTACATTTCTGTTCTTCTAGCTTTGATAAGAGACTAAGGGACATTCTCTTGTTCCACTAGCCTAATCTTGAGGTATACTGACTGCTGATCTAGAAGAATAACAAGTGAGCACTTTTTATATTAACAACGTAATTTATTTGTCAATTAATTTGATGTTTTTTCAGATTTCTTTCCTCTTTATGTCCCATCATGTAACTGAAACTTTTTTTCATTATGAAAATAATGCATGCTGATTGAAGAAACTTTGTAAAATAGAGGGAGAAAAAGTAGGAGAAAAAAGTTATTCCAAGTCCAACAACCAATGACAACCATATTTTGGTGTCTCCCATCCACCCTCTCTTTTCTCTTTGTTTTTGCATATATATTTTTGTACATGTTTTACAATACAACACTGTAGTTAGGAACATGGCTTGTGCTGTCTGGGGTTTTAGTTCCAACTTAGTCTTTCATTAGCTTTGTGAGTGTAACAATCTCACTAAGCCTCAGTTTTCTTTTCTTTAAAAATTGGAGATTTCATAATAATATTTATCCCTAGAGTTGTTATGAGGATGAAGAGATAATGTATGTTTAGTGTGACCATCTCATAATGACTTTTCAATAAATGTAACAGTAATAATCAGACCTGTCTTTTGGTTAGGTCAGCTGGGGCTGCTCTGGGCTGTGGTTGCAGGGAGGGGGTGGGTCAGGGGTACTGTACCTTTCTTTTTTGAAATAATTAAAATTTAACTTCAAACTATTTTTTTTAATATTCTCAAGGGGCCTATGAAAATGTTTACACTGAGACCTCCTTTAAAGTGTGATTTATCCTGAGCTAGCCTCACAGTGGGTGAGTGGCCCTGGGCCTCAGACTTCTAGGATGGCCCTGATAATGATGATATCAATGATAATGAGATAACAGTGACAACAAGTAAAGACCTGAGTGTCAGGCTTGGTATTTGGTAAGTATTCAGTGATTGTTAGCCGCTGTTATTTTTAATAATGATAAATACACATTTATAGTATATCGTAAGTTATAAGAGGATAACCAGTTTCCAGGTGATTATATGTTCTAGCTGAAATTGTTTTTTAAAAAGTAGGTTATTGAGATATAATTTACATATCATTATGAATTTAAGTGGCAGCATAATACTTGGCTCAGTGTGTTCTCCCATTATTGGATGCTCATATTATTTCCAATTTTTTTGTGTAGTAACTAATAATAACTGCAGTGAATATCATTGTAAGTAAAGTCTTTCCCACATTTATTATTATTTCCTTATGACAGATTTCCAGAAGTGAAATTATTGACTTACAGGATAAGAACGTTGTTAGGATTCTTGCTGTATATTTTCACACTGCCTTCTGAAGAGCTCTACCAGTTTGCACCCCCATGAGTATGCCTGTAGTACTCATCTCTTCTCATGTTTGCTAGCCCTGACTACTATCTAGTGTCTGTTGTTGAGGGTTTTTTAAATAAGTTTATAAGGAGAAACAAAAGAAAACTTCATTTGTATTTTCTTGATTATTAGTGATGTTAACATTTATTAGCCAGTTTTATTTCCTCTTTGGAAAATCGTCTATGTATTTGTTTTCATTATTTTAGTAGTTCTCTGTATATTAAAAATAATGGCTGTCATATTTGTTGTGATTTTTTTCCAATTGTATATCTTTTAATTTTGTTTTCAACAGAAGTTTAAAATACTTATATAAATGAATTTTTACTATTTCCTTTGTGTTTTCTTGCATGGCTTCAAAACTTAGAAAGTTATCTTTATTTCAAAGAGGTGATATTTTACTTGAAGTTGAAGAATCTACCTGAATTTTTTCCCTCTATACTTCTCATTCAAGTAAATAGTTTTGCTTTAATATTTAGTCCTGATATGAGACAGAAGAATAGACCAAATAGCCAGCTCCCCCAACCCCCCCCCTTATAGCAGTGAAGGCTGAGTCACAAGCTGTTCTTAGATGTTTTTTCCCCCTTCGTGTGGGTGAATTGTCTTGTTCAGAGTTGTTGACTAATTCTAAAATTGGTTTAATTTAAATCTTTGATATAATTGGAGCACTAGCTACTTCAGTATTAGTTTACCATTCCAGTTCTTTTTTTTGTCCTGTTTATTGGTTGATTCTTTGTGGGCTAAACTTAACATTTATAAAAGTCCAAACTTACAATTTATATTCACACATCTTAAACTGAAGATGCTAAGTTGAAGAACTAGAACTAAGAACTAAGTTTGTATAGAACAGTTCTCTTTTTGAAGCTTTTGAGTCTCAACATGCTTTGTGTCTTTGGGGCCCTAAGCCTCTCGGTAGAAATAATGGTCACCTTTTACTCAAATATAATCAATATTTGTAAGAAAAACATGTCCTTTTTATTAGTAATTGGTACAACTGTGGTTTGTTATACCAATTCAGTGAAATCAAGCCAACTACAGTAAATTCCCCACATACAAACGAACTCCGTTCTGAGAGCGTGTTCGTAAGTGCAATTTGTTCCTAAGTCCAACAAAATTAGCCTAGGTACCAAACTAACACAATTGGCTATATATTACTGTACTGTAATAGGTTTATAATACTTTTTACACAAATAATACATAAAAAACAAACAATAAACATGTTTAATCTTACAGTACAGTACCTTGAAAAGTTCAGTAGTACAATACAACAGCTGGCATACAGGGGCTGGCATCGAGTGAACAGGCAAGAAGAGTTACTGACTGGAGGAGGGAGAGGAGGTGGGAGATGGTAGAGCTGAAGGACCGTCAGCAATAGGAGATGGAGGGCAAGCTGCAATTTCACCCATGCCTGACGTTGATGGCGCAGGTTCTGGTTCCTTGCTGGATTCAGTTCTGTCTACCCTCTTGAAAAAAACGATCCAGTGATGTTTGGGTAGTAGCTCTTTTATTCTCGTCATAGATGACACGGTAGCACTGGATTGCATTCTGAACTGCTGCAACCTTCGTGTATGATTCTACGTTCAGGTCCTGTACATCAAAAACTAACAGCGCCTCCTCAAATAAAGAAAATCCCCTTGCCATTTCCTGTGTCATGAATCTCTTCGGTTCTTCAGTCACTTCTTCTTCCTCTTGTCGCTCCACTCTCTCAATTATTTTCACTTTTGTTTCCATCGGTATCGCTTGGCGCTTCATAGCAGTACCAGCTACGTCAATGCCGCTTTTTCGCTTTCTTCCGGACATGCTGGGCTTGATATAAAGATACTGTACTAGTGAACTCTATACAGTACTGTACAGTAGAGTACAAAAGGCACAACCACTTGTAGAGGATGCACGCACGTGACAGTGTACACCTGGCATGTGAACTAACGTGATTGGACATGCAAACACATTTCGTATCTGAAAGTTTGCAACTTGAAGGTTCATATGTAGGGGACTGACTGTATTATAGTTGAAAATCATGTTGAAATAATAGTAGTAATAGCCATCATTTATGATCACCTTGTGTGTGCCAGATGCTTTACAGACATGATAGGTGAGCCTTAAAACAGCCTGGCATTATCCACATGTATAGGTTAGGAAATTGAAGCTATGTCATGTGGAAGTCTACTAAACTAAGAAGTAACTGCACTGGTATTAGAACTCCATTGGTTGATCTGCTTTCAAAGTTCAAGTTCCAGACTGTCAACTTGCTTGTCCTCAGTGCAGTTGAAAGGATGCTAATCTCTCAGAGTCAAAGCATTTGTGTTTATTAAAGGATATTTTAGTACCTACCATGTGGCTGACTGCTGAGCACTAGGTATATGAAGATGAAGAGACATTCACAGGAACTCACAGTCTAATAGAGGTGGGCAGGAATGAAAACAAAGGTTACATTACTAGTTGGTATGTAGTTTGATGGAGATATGTACAAGATAAAATGAGAATGTGGCAAAGAAAGCTTTTGTAAGTGGAAGTGTCACTGAGAAGGTAGGTAGTTACACAGATTCAGAGAGAGAGGGAATAGGAATAAGATGGGGCAGAGGTGGAAGGGGAAGGTATTCCAAGAGTGGAAAAGTAGGCAGAAGATAAACCCTAAAACACCTTGTATGCCGTGTGAAGATTAGATTTAAAAAAATCAGATTTATTGAGATATAATTCATAAACCATAAAATTCACCCTTTTTAAGTTTACAGCTCTGTGGTTTTTATTAGAGTCACAGAATTGCACAAGCATCATCACAAATTTTAGAACATTTTCATCATCTAAAAGAACCCCCCTGTACCTATTAGCAACCTCTCTCCATTTCCCTCCAATACCCCAAGCTCTAGGGAACCACTAATCTACTTTCTGTCTCTATGAATTTGCCTATTCTGGACGCCTCATATAAATGAGAACATAGAATATGTGGTCTTTTGTGACTAGCTTCTTTCACTTACCGTAGTGTTTTTAAAGTGCATCCATGTTGTAGCATGTATCAGTAATTAGTTCCTTTTTATGGCCAAAGGTTCCATTGTGTGGGTATACCACATTTGTTTATCCATTCATCAGTTGATGGACATTTGGGTTGTTTCCACTTTTGGCTATTATAAATAATGCTGCTGTGAGCATTCGTGTACAAGTTTTTGTATGGACATAGGTTTATGTTTTTATTTCTCCTGAGTTCATACCTAGGGGTGGAATTGCTGAGTTTTATGGTAACCTATGTTTAACATTTTGAGGAACTGCCAAATTGTTTTTGAAAGCAGCTAAATCATTTTACATTCTCACCAGCAAGGTATGAGGGATCCAGTTTAGTAGGAGATTAGATTTTATTCTATTGGTGAGCAGAATCACAGGATCACAGTGGTTGAAAATTATTGGATTCTGTTGCTGCTTCCCAGATAAGTTCAAGACATATGCTAGGTCAGAAGGCTTTTTCTGATGAATGAAACTAAAATACAAGTCATTTCCTCAATTGTTGGGGGCTATTGTTATTCCGTTTCCATAGTCTTTGATTTTTATGTATTCCTATAGTCTACTTATAATCTGAGTTATTAAGGATTACTGAAATTTAGTGTTCATAAACTAAAACTAGCCTATTTCTAGAGCTTCCTGAGGGTTCTTAGTTTTCTTCTAAGAAATCTGTTAACTCTACAAAACTTTGGCAGCACTGAATTGAATTGAAAAATTCCTACTATGCACGCCCACACTGATGGATACTATTTTCAGTGCATCATTGGATTGTCTTGAGTTTGATTTGGTTCCCGTTTCTGCTACTCTTGAATTAACTGTAATTAAAGACTTATGTTAGATTGAATTTTGTTGACCATTTTGCTCTTGTGTAGCTGTTTCATTGCTATAATTTCTTCATCATGGAGTTATTTTTCTACTGGAAAACAGGAGCAAGTGGCTAGGTTGGATCTCTTGTTCCACTTAGGTGGGCCATGGTTAGAATAGTTTGAGAATGAATGGACTACATAATTGGACAGATTCTTTTCCACTCTATCCCACTCTAATAAATTTTTAAAATGGGTATTAGTGTACATTTAATTAAGGGTCTTAACTATGGAATACATGAATCTCTGAAAGTCCACAGATTGGCTTTGGAAGCCTGAAACCTTTGAAATTGTATGCCACATTTTGTGCATTTGTGTTTTTTCCGAGAGAAACTGGGTTTGCCAAATTTGTTTAAAAAAAAAAAAAAGTCCATTCCCCCTCAAAGTTAAAGAATTCAGATGAGTGAAGAGAATTTGTAAATTTGTGATTTGAAGTATTTGGGGGAAGTGAGACCTTACTTTGGTTAGGTGTTGCTGTTCAGTCATAAATGTTTTCTGGATACACTTTTTTTTAAAGTGTGACTCATTCCATGTTAGAATATCTCTATTTTATTCTTTCCTGGTAATTTTTGTCCCTGTCAGAACTTGGAGTTTGCCTTTAAAGTCCTCATTGCATATTTATTATTTTATATTCACTTTCTTGAATGATTGGGATGTTCTATTTAAGAGTGTTATTTTTGCTGCAGTGGTTGCATGTTTTACTTGAAATGTATTGATATTTTAAAAAAGAGTTAATTGGCTTGCCAGAGTAAGAAAATGGATGAATGCTTTTCTATCCATTGGCCACTAGTTTTTCTTTCCTTTACTTTCTTGTTCTGTTTGTGTTTTGGTGGAGATTGGAATTTACCAGTAACCGGTAGAAGCTCTCCCATGTGGGCCCTGCTCTGGTGTGGCATCAGTTTGGATTCAGTCTCTTTAGGCCTCTGCAGTACGGTGTGTGTCGAGTATACTTTTCCTGTTTTAGCACTGGATGTAGCATGGTTGGATTTGAGATGAGATTGGTAATTTCAGTTAAATGTTTTTGGTAAATCAGATTTGTTACTTAATATTGTTTAAAATAGACTAAGAAATTGACAAGGGAGAGGCTCTGGGTGATTGATATTGGCTATAGGGTTAAAAGATGATGTAGTGTAATACCAATATATTTGGTCTTTGTCCCTGATTCCTGGCACAGAGCTCCTAAAACCTTTGGAATTCCCTGAGTGATAGGAAATCTGCTTTCCGTCATACATGAGCTTATGTTAATGAGGTGACTGAGAGGGGCACCCCTAGAGAGCCTCAGCATAAGGCTGGACAACCAGAGAGACCTAGAGGATTAGAGAGTGGGAATTTTCAGCCCCACTCACCAAACTCCAGGAAGAGGTGGTAGGTGCTAGAGTTTAAACTGTTTATACACATGCACACACACCCATATATAATTTTTATGTAGTTGTAATCATAGTGTAGATTTTCGTCTACACGTTACATGGAAGATTTTTTTTTCTGTGTTGTTTCATAATTTTCATAAGTTTTAATGGCTGTGATATTTTTATCTAGTAGTAGGCTATGATTTTTTAACCATACTCCTGTTTTCAGATGTTTAGGTGGTTTCAAGTTTTTTGCTATTATAAATAAAACTGTTATGAATATTATTATTTAGTGAATGTATAATAAACATTTATTATATATTTCCCTCAAGAGGTTTTCTTCTAATCCTTGCCATGTGCTAACAATTTTGAATATTTGTATCCTATTCTAGAATTTTGTATTTTTTAGAAACACATTGTATCATAAACATTACCTATCTACTGTGGCCTTGAAATTATCATTTGTAAATAGACGCATATTATTCTAAGTTAATATAACTTTATTTTCTTGTTCCTTTCTCTGTTAGATAAATTACCTTATTTGTATTTTTTTCTACTGTTGATGACACTGTGATATTCATCTTTGCATTCTATTTTCCTCCTTTGGATTATTTTCTTAAGATAAGTTCTTACAAATGGGCCAAGTGGGTATTTTGTTTTGGATGACTGTTGCCAAATTTAAAGGCACATATTTTACCTTAAACCTTCTACTTCTGTGGTATTTGCCTTCTTTAAAAAATTGATACACTTTTTTTTTGGACAGTTTAAAGTTTACAGAAAAATTGAGCATGTAGTACAGAGTTTCCCATATACCCTTCTACTCATTATTGATAACTTACAGTATTAATTGATAACGTATTGATAACGTACAGTACATTTGTTACAATTAATGAACCAATATTGGTACATTATTATTAACTAAAGTCCATGCTTTATTTACTTTTCCTTAGTTTTTACCTAATGTCCTTTTTGTGTTCCAGGATCCCATACCATAGTACATTTAATTGTCATGGCTTCTTAGGCTCCTCTTGGCTGTGACTGTTACTCAAACTTGACTTGTTTCTGATGACCTTGACAGTTTTGAGGGGTACTGGTTAGGTATATTGTATGCTCTCCTGTTGGAATTTGGCTGATGTTTTTGTCATGAGACAAACAACCATGGACCAAGCAGGCAAATGAACCAGACGTATTCATTGCAATATAAATTTACCAAAATGAATATGCTTCTTTTATATCAAAAATATATAAAGTTAGTATGTCATTTTTACTATAACCATAAAGTACCTAGAAATAAAGGAGATAAGAGGAGGGATCTACTGAAGGATGCAAAAATACGCATCTGAGAATAGCCTCAAAAATTATGAAGAAATAGGATAGTGAGTAGAGAGGGATTTGCATATTTGAACACTATGGTAGTTAGAACCCTGAGATAGGAGTACACAGGAAGACCCTCAGAACAAAAATATAGGCTGTGAGTAAACTTAGTGTATAAGAAAAGAGATGCATTTTAGATCAATTAGGAAAGGCAAATTATTTCATAAATGGTCTCAGAAAAAGTGATAGACATCACTAGTGCAAGAGTGGAGAAAATAATTTAGACCCATATTTGTCTTTCTGCTCTAAAATAAAAATCCAGATAGATCAAATATATAAATTTTGAAAAATGTACAGGTACTAGAAGGAAATTTGGGCAATTTTCTGATGTGAGACAGGCCTTTCTCAGCATGATAGCATATACTCAGTATTCATAAAGGCAAAGACTGACAAAAAGGTATAACAAAGTTGGTACAACAACGAACTGGATAAAAAGTACTTGTAACCTGTTACAAGTCTGGGAGACTGAAAGAGCGAAGTGTGAAATAGTTATCTACGCAAGTGGGAAAGCAAATGGACTAGGGAAATACCGACTTGTCAGGCAGGACGTGGGGTCCACTTGAGTTAATGCTCAGGAATCTAAAGTGAGACCAGTCAGCAACTTCATGTATATAGTCATGGAATAGCTAGAGAGTTGGATTTAGAAAAGACTGAGATTTTGCCAGATCTGTAGTATGTAGGGAGAGAGGAGAGTGAAGTTGAGGGTGTATATAACTAACTCCTTATAATGGTGGACTGTGATATTTAATTTGGGTAAGGAGGGACATTAGGACATCAGGAAGGGTGTGAGGATATAAGGAAGATTGAGGGACAGTGAAAAGTTGATAAGACCAATAGTTTGTAGGTCCAGGTAGGGTTAAAGAATTGTTGGAGTTAGGGAACTGGAGAGATGGGGCTGTTGAGATGGTGCTGGTGAAAGGGGCATGGCAGACTTGAAATGGATTACAGAAGAGTACAGTTATTGGTAATAACAAGGCCTAGGGTGTGACCTGGGAGTCGATGGCTAAGATGGAGGGTAAGATTTTTGGAACAAAGGAGGTCAAAGACTTAGAGGCCAAGATATGGGCAGGATCATCTGTGTGAATATTGACATCACCAAGAATTATTTGGGGAATAATGCTGGAGAGTAGATAGTGAGCTAGGTGTTAAAGCAGTCAAGGAATTACTCTGGTGATTGTAGGGGACAGCAGTGAAGGAGGAGAGCCAGTGGTCAAAGTCAGATGCATGGAGGTCAAAAGCTAGTTTTCTTTTTCAGCTTTTATTATGAAAAATGTCAAACATATGCAGAAGTTTGAAGTACAGTGATCATTTATTTTCTATATTACTTCATTTAGTAATCTACTTTTTACTTAAATGTGTTTTGTATTTTTGTGGGGGCTTTCATTCTTTTTGTAATAAGGCCGCCTATAAATATGTTTCCACATTCCTTTCCAGAAAGGTTGTGCTGATTTACATTTGTTTTAGCTAGGTATTAAGACTATGCTTTCAGGGATCATTTCTGTAGTTCGTATTAGCTAAGTATTGATGCAACACTTACTTTTACAGCTATTCTTACAGTTCCTTGCATTGTTGTTAGCTCTTCAGTATTTCATATGAATAAGCTGCCGCCTATTTTCCCAGACCACACTCTTCCCTCTGCTTTTGCATGTACTATTTTACCTCTGCCTAGAAAATTTTCCCCCACATTCATTCATTTAACAAATGTTTTGATGTATAAGGCATGAGCTAATTTGAAATGCACATGTCTGGTTGATTCATGGGAACTGATTTGCATGTGACCTTCTCTTTTTTTGGCCTGTAGAGGAGAGAAATTTGTGTTTAGGCACCTGGGGCCCTGGGACTATTGTCCCTTGGAACTCTTGTCTGGGCCCAAAGAAAAGAGAGAAAGAAGGGTTGCAAAGAAAAGCTTTACTTTCTCGTTTTCTCAGCTTCTTTTTCCTCTGCTTCCAAACTTAATGTATATTCATCTTTACCACTTTTCCTGTCTTTTATTCTGTCCCAGAGTCTAACTTTATACTCTAAAGCTGTCAACTTCCACTTTCTCTGGACCCAGACTTTTGTTTGGTGACAACCTTTCCTTCTCCCTTTTCAAAATTAAATCTCTCCCTCTTCCTCTAAAATTAGTTTTGTTCTCCCATCTAAAAAGTAAACCCTTATAATCTTTCCTCTTTCTTAAAAGCCTCTTATCTCTCCTCCCACCCGTTTTTCCCCTTCCCTTAACAACATGCTTCTTAAGTCACCTACATTTCACCTCCCCGTTTACTGCCTAATCTACTTCAACTTGACTTTTACAGCCAGCTCACCATACTGGAACTGTACTCACAACAGATTGCCAAAACTAATGGCTTAGTCATGACTTCTGTAACTGTTCGTGTTTGATGAATAAATATGTGGATGAAAGAAAAAATGAATGAATAGATGGGGAACAGGTATGGAGAATATATGTACTCTGTAAGTTTCATATTACTGCAGGAACTATAAAGAAGTAGGTATTTTGCTTTAATCATTCTCTCATGGAACTGACCTTGATCTCCTTGGGAATCAGATGGGGAAAGAACATTTTTCCAAACTAATCAGCAAGTTTGGAGAGTTGCCTTTTATGTATGTAGCACATGAAGTGGAGGAGGCACTGGAGAAAGTTTTATAAGATATGCCTTCAGGAACTTGATTATGTTGCGTTTGAATGTCAGACCTTCAGTCAAATTATTTACACTAATCAACATTCAACCAACATAATTCAAAGTATAATTGAAAAACCCAAGCCTTTCTCCTCATCCCAATAAAAAGCCTTTAGAATTCCATGGGAAATAAACCTTTATCTCTAAAAGTGTACTTACAAGAAAAAAAAATAAACAAGTTACAGGAGGCCCATGTTGCAAGGAACAATTTGGTTTAAAATCCACAGCTCTGGGGCTCCCCTGGTGGCGCAGTGGTTGAGAGTCCGCCTGCCGATGCAGGGGACACGAGTTCGTGCCCCTATCCCGGAGGATCCCACGTGCCGTGGAGCGGCTGGGCCCGCGAGCCATGGCCGCGGAGCCTGTGTGTCCGGAGCCTGTGCTCCGCAGCGGGAGAGGCCACAGCAGTGAGAGGCCCACGTACAGCAAAAAAAAAAAAAAAAAAAAAAAAAAAAATCCACAGCTCTGCTGCCTGCAGGGTTTCAAGGAAGTAGTTTGGAGCCTGCTCTGCTTTCTTACCAGTTTCTTTTCTACATACGTATTCAATTCAATACTAGCTTTCTCCATGCCTCCCTCACTTTCTTTTTTTTTCCCCCATATCTCACCCATCTTATTCATTTACCCAGTTCATTTGTTTAGCAAGTAGATCTGGTTTAGGCACTAGGCATAGAGGTAAATAAAAATGATCTGTGTCCAGAACAAGTGAAACAGGCAAACATGGGAAATTGGGATACAGTATGATAAGTGAAGTTATTGTGGGATGAACAG
This sequence comes from Mesoplodon bidens, assembly GCF_964165515.1. Lineage (NCBI taxonomy): Eukaryota > Metazoa > Chordata > Mammalia > Artiodactyla > Ziphiidae > Mesoplodon > Mesoplodon bidens. The sequence continues at coordinate 70,275,564 of NC_138170.1, forward strand.
TGTTATGGGCATACCTAGGAGATAGTGACTAACTACCTGAGAGGACATAAGTCTTCCAAAGAAGAGGTGACATTTGAGTTGGGAGTTGAAGAATGAGAAGAAAGTACGGTGAACGTGACAGAGGGAACAGCTCTTTACAAAGGAATAGGGGAGTGAAAAAAGCCTCTCTGTTTCAAGGAGAAAGGTTGGTGTACTTAGGATATCTGAATCTAGGGGAAGTGTCTAGAGATGTGTGTGGTAAAGTAGATTGGGGTGGGATTTTGAAGGGTGCCATATTTCATACTAAGAAGTTTGGGCTTTAACTTGTAATCAGTGGGGGAATTTAAGTAGAAGGACATCAGTGGATGTTGTGGAAAAAACTAGTAGCTCTGTGGAAGGCAGGAAGACCATTTTAGGAGGTTCATGCCCTAATTAATGTAATGACCCACTTACTGAGTCACAACCTCCCGGTGATGGGCCTGGGAATCTGTAGAACTAGGAAATGTCCCAGGTGATACAATCAGGCAAGTTGGGAAACTTAAAAACAAAGCATTGGACATAAGAAATGTGGTTTCTAGGACCAGTTTCGCTACTGACTAGCTATGTGAGCTCATAGAAGTCTTTTAGTTTTCCCATCTTGAAAATTGAGAGTTTTAGACTAAATAATTACTGTAATTGTTTCTTTATAATTCTGTGCTTCTAAACAAATCCAACCTTAATTGAACTACTTTTTATTTATAATGGCTACAATTTTTTTTCCTCCTGGGTCTTACTGACGCTTTGTAGAAGAAGAATTTCCTACTCCTATTCAAGCATTTCTACTTTTCTCTGCCTTAGTATGAATATATTTACCACATTCTCCAAATTGCATTTGGATTATATTAAATTGAAGCAGTGGTCTTTGCCTTATGCCTGCTATCTACCACACATTTTCTTGGTTTCTAAAAGGTAACAATGTCAGTTCTCCACTTATGAGCAGGAAAATCTCCACATAAATATTCTAAAACCATTGATAATTAGCACAGTGTTCAAATTATATAACTGCAAGCTGCCAAGATTGCCGATCGTTACATGTTACCCCCTTTAAGGAGTAGAGAGAGGTGTTTATTGGATGCTGACTTCAATCACACATGCCTGAAACAGACATCAGCCCTGTAACTGGGGAGATGCTGATTATCCTTTTCTTGCTCTCAGAGGGTTATACCAAGAGGTAAGAAATAATTAGCACTCCCTAATTTATGTATGTGATTGCTGTAGACCTAAGTGTTGGAGGGCGTCTCTGGCTTGTGTTTCTTTTCCATTAGAAATGTAGCAAGACTAAGTTGATCTGCTGCTTGCAGGAACCTGTGACCCACTCAGCATTAATTATTATCCCCATTTAGGAGAGGAAAAGGCAGATAAAGTCCATGGGAAGTTCATGGGCTTTAGAATTAGACAGGTTTAGGGTTGCATCCTGGCTTCATCACTTACTAAATTTTGGCAAGTAATTTAATCGTTCAGTTTCTTCAAGTGTGAAATGAGTAGAGTATCTCTGTCCTCCAGGGATATTGTGAGGATTATTAGTATTATCAAAGGTACCTAGCATTGTCTGGCACCTGTTAGACTAGTCTACAAGCTCCTGTGTGTGAAGCTCCTTGTACAGAACCTAAAGTATTTTAGATTCTCAATGACTATTGAACAAGACAGAGAGATAATTAATAAAGTGTACTGCATTGATAGTAAGCACTTAGTAAATAGTAAGTTTTATGATTACATAATGCAGAAATGTTGATTTTTTAAAAAACATCAAATATATCTGTTGTATTTTTCAAAATTTCAATTGTTATTATTTCTCTGTAAATATAGATTAGAATTGTTAAGCGTGAAGTAATTATTCTGCAATAGGCCAGAGAGTATTGATATAAACATAACAGATATGAAATGGTAGGTTTTAAAAGCTTAATGGTTCTATGGATGGACCAAGAGAATATCATACTAAATGAAGTAAGTCAGGCAGAGAAAGACAAATATTATATCACTTATATGTGGAATCTAAAAAAATAATACAAATGAATCTATATACTAAACAGAAACAGACTCACAGACAGAAAACAAACTTATGGCTACCAAAGGGGAAAGGGAGTGGGGAGGGATAAATTAGGAGTATGGGATTAACAGATACAAACTACTATACATAAAATAGATAAGCAGCAAGGATTTACTATATAATACAGGGAACTATATTCAATATCTTGTAATAACCTATAATGGAAAATAATCTGAAATATATATATACATACAAACATATATATAAATAAAAATTTTAAAAGTCATCTGAACAATCCAGATATAGTTGGGCAAATATAATATAATATTTTGCATTAAAAATTCCTAAATATAGCATATATAAAAGTTTTAAAAAGAAGCTTATTGCTTTCAACAAATTATGCTACCATATTCAGATGTTACCACAGTCAATCAGATGTAACCTACGTACATACATGTTATAACGTGGTACCTGCATGCATGGGTGGCTAAACCCCATGTACCAGGTGAAGAATATTCTGTAATACCAGTACCTTCAGCTTCCCTTAGGGGATTTGCCCTCCCTGCCCCTCACATTATTTGATTTATTTTTTTGGTTTTATTTCAGGATTATACCTGTGATTATTGAGCATTTGTTATGTGGCATGTACAGAGTACATGATGACTAGCTAGAGGTTCTAGATAGATGATCTGTAAGTTTTGGACCTAGATCTAACTGATAAAGGCTTTGTGACTGTGGGATCCTTTTCCTTATTTGTCTTTTGTAAGCCTGTGCTTTTTCTTTAAGCTATCTTTGGAAATGCACATGCTTTTATGCAGTTATAAAATGCATTGTAGGTAATGCTTTTGGAGGATTTCTCCCACATTTAAAAAATCTCAGGAGAGGGGTGTGGGATGAATTGGGAGATTGGGATTGACATATATACACTGTTTGTACTGTGTATAAAATAGATAACTAATGAGAACCTACTGTATAGCTCAGGGAACTCTATTCAGTGCTCTGTGGCGACCTAAATGGGAAGGAAGTCCAAAAAAGAGGGGACATATGTATACGTATAGCTGATTCACTTTGCTGTACAGTAGAAACTAACACAACATTGTAAAGCAACTATAGTCCAATAACATTAATTTTTAAAAAGTGGATGCAGTAAACATATTAGAGTGCAAAGTAAATAGTTTGCAATTACAAATTAATCAAGCAGAATGAAGATTAGAACAAAAAGGAGTCAAGGAAATCTTTTTTAAAAGTTACGGTAGCAATTATTGTTAACTCTATTTTCAGATATATTAAAGTATATTTTGCCTAAAAAAATAAATTAAAAAAAATTAAATCTTGGGGAGAAAAATTCTCTCCTAATAAAATAGGGGTCTAGCTACTGCACATCTTAAGTCAGTAGTTTCTTTGCAAGATTTGGCTTATTTTGGTTTAACATTACTTATAATAATTTAAAATTGGGAGGTAAAAGTGTTATACTTGTTTGTAGAATTTTTTTTAAAATTTATTTATTTTTGGCTGCATTGGGTCTTCGTTGCTGTGTGCGGGCTTTCTCTAGTTGCGGAGAGTGGGGGCTACTCTTCATTGCGGTGGCTTCTCTTGTTGCGGAGCATGGGCTCTAGAGCGCAGGCTCAGTAGTCGTGACGCACGGGCTTAGTTGCTCCGCGGGATGTGGGATCTTCCTGGGCCAGGGATCGAACCCGTGTCCCCTGCATTGGCAGGCAGATTCTTAACCACTGCGGCACCAGGGAAGCCCCTGTTTGTAGAATTTCTGTATTTGAGGAAGTTGTAATCAAAACTTGATTTATGAAATTTCCTTCTGTGTTCACTTTATTTAGCTGGTGACACCATGCTTCACCCAGTCTCACAGAGTATCATTCTGGGAGTCATCTCTTTGCTTCCTTTTTCTCCATGATCTCTTATGTCTAAAGAGTCCTTGAGTTCTACCTGCTTTAAACACTTCATTGCTTCTCCAGTTCATCCCTTCTCTCTTCCTGAGGCCACTGTTCTAGATCAGGTGCCAGATAGCATTCTTATCTGTGCCAGATACTCTACCTGAACTCCCCGGTGCAGGCTTGGCCTTTTCTTCACAATTGACTGTCTTATTTTAAGTGAAATATGACTGTGTCCCTCCTTAAAACCTTTTAAAACTTGTCAGCCACAGGTTCAAGTACAAGGTTCTTAACATTATAGTTTTAACTAATTCTTACTCACCTGTTGAAGCTCTACACAGTACCTCCTCTAGGAGTTTTTGACCACCCCACCATAGTTTACGTACTATTTTTCTGTATAGTAAGCAACTCCAAACCTGGAGTTAACATTACCTTTTGAGAAAGAAGTGAAGAAAACTAACTGGTACATGGGTAAAATGTCCTCCTACCTAAGAAGAGTATAGTGACAGGTGAAGTCTAAGTGTTGTAAAAGGTTTAAAGTTCCATTGCAGTGAAGCTTAAAAAAAGAATGTGCACTTTGAGAGGGAGGGTGGTTTATCATGGTAACGTACAGAAAAGCTGGGAGTCAGAAGACTAAAACTGGCAGTGCCATTCCAAGCATTATTGGGGATTTGCTCATCCCTACTGCCCAGTCCTTGCTTATCCCTGTTGTGTAGGTAGATGTGTTAGACTGCTGATGCCTGGTATCGTTAAACATTTTAATCACAGTTAAATCCCTTTGCTCACCACACAATGATCTGGCCAAAATTTAGTAGATGATCGTTTGCTTTATAGGAAGAAAAGCTGCTGTTTGTTCTCTTAGCCATTAAATTTATCATTATAAATGAACAAGCTGGATTTATATACCAGTTCTTTCGTGACTTACCTTGGTGGTCCTACTGGTACAGTCATCTTTCCCCTTGAGCACACTGCATTCACTATGATATGGTACCTTGTAACACTTCTTGGCAGCTAGTCAGCCAACTTCTCTGGTGACACCTTCCACCACGACATGCAACTCCTTATGCCTTCTTTGTACAGATGGCTTGTGCAAACATTTTTCCTCAGGCTTCTAAAAATGTTAATATTTAAATGAGAAGCCTGCACACTGCGGCATGTGGGATCTTCCCAGACCAGGGCTCAAACCCATGTCCCCTGCACTGGCAGGCGGATTCTTAACCACTGCGCCACCAGGGAAGCCCAACATACATGGTTTTTTTTTTTTTTTTTTTTTTGCTATACGCGGGCCTCTCACTGCTGTGGCCTACTCCCGTTGCAGAGCCCAGGCTCCGGACGCGCAGGCTCAGTGGCCATGGCTCACAGGCCCAGCCTCTCCACGGCATGTGGGATCTTCCCGGACCGGGGCACGAACCCGTGTCCCCTGCATCGGCAGACGGACTCTCAACCACTGCGCCACCAGGGGAGCCCCGGACATACATGTTTTAATAGTTACTTTTAGTCCATTTTTATAAACCTGTAGAACTTAATTACAGCTATGCTACATTTATTTTGGATATTTTTCTTGTTTGGGGATTTGTTTTGAAGAAGAAGAGTATTATGCATTTCCAAGTTATTGTACAATTAATTTATAGAGTTGGTTTCTTTGAAATAAATTCTTGCCTGGTTGTAACAACCCTCCTCTTTCCCAAATTAATTTCTACAAAATTGGTTCATGCCAAAGGTTTCTCTTATTAAGTATTTGCTATTAAATATGACTGTTTTTCTTTTAAATAGTTTTATTTTAAAGGCAGTACCATTACCCAACAAAATCTCCTACCCTTCCCCAAATGTAAATTCTGTCTGTTCAGCAGCATCCAAAGCCCTGCATTGTTTTTTGTTGGAAGTGTGAGCTGAAGGGGACAGACATTCCTACTCCTTAGCGGAAGCACTAAGCTGCAATCTGCCCTTGTTGTGTTATTAATGGCACAATGTTTTCATGTTGTAGATGGCTGAGTGCTAGCAAGGAAAATTCAGGACCATGATGGCTCAGTTTCCCACAGCTATGAATGGTAAGTAGCTTGCTTGTGGCAAGAGAAAGAGGTTATGAGATTTTTTTTCTTTGGTAGAGGTTATAAAATATCCATTTAGATATTTTTCCTTAAGCTTATAAATGAAAAACTTAAAGTATTCTTGTTGAAAGTATTTAGATAGTTTATTTCAGAACATGGCATGTATCTTCTATTAGAATATTATGCAGTAAATCCTATGGCTCAGTATAAGCATGTTCTGTAGTATCATCTGGAATGTGGTGCTTGCCTTTGAGCAGTTAAGGATAACCTAAACAAACATTGTGTTTAATGCGTAAAACTGGAGAACAAAAAGCTTAGTGCCATAAGTGGAGAATATTAAAGGTGTTTTTGATAGCATGAGATGATTGTAAACTGATTAAACCAGTAAATATTCAATTATTAATATGCATATAAAATTGATTCATTTTCCCTTTTATAAAGGATTATGTATGCCTATACCCAATTGTTTAATAGGAAACATATTAGAGGAAAATGTTTAGGTAATTTCAATAATAAAAAGTTTTTAAAGATTTTTTTTCTGATTCTAGCTTTATTTCCCAGATACACGTTAATTACCCTTAATAGGTCTTGTTACTGTGTATGTTATTTATAATTGAGAAAATGCATTTTTTTTTTTTTTTTTTTTTTGAGATACGCGGGCCTCTCACTGTTGTGGCCTCTCCCGTTGCGGAGCACAGGCTCCGGACGCGCAGGCTCAGCAGCCATGGCTCACAGGCCCAGCCGCTCCGCGGCATGTGGGATCTTCCCAGACCGGGGCACGAACCCATCCCCTGCATCGGCAGGCGGACTCTCAACCACTGTGCCACCAGAGAAGCCCGAGAAAATGCATTATATTTTTTAAATCACTAAACAAATCAAAGATGCTGAGTTCTTAATTTTGAGGTAAATTTTATTAGCTAATTAAAAATATAAAGAAATAGAGGGTCCAGTCAATAATTCTTTAACCCTTGAATTGAAAACCATAATAGTAAAGAACACTAGAAAGAAAAAAAGAGGAAAAAATCACCAATAATTCCACCACCTTCACAAAGGGATTGTGTTAATGTTACCATCTAGTATTTGATCAATTATATTAAAAAAAAAAGTGTTCTCATTCATAGGGCCAGATCAGTACATTGTTTTTTTGTTGCTGTTTTTTAAAATTAATTAATTAATTAATTTTTGGCATTGCTGGGTCTGCATTGTGGTGTGCAGGCTTCTCATTGTGGTGGCTTTTCTTGTTGCGGAGTACGGGCTCTAGGCGAGCAGACTTCAGTAGTTCTGGCATGTGGGCTCAGTAGTTGTAGCTCGTGGGCTCTAGAACACAGGCTCAGTAGTGTGGCGCACGGGCTTAGTTGCTCTGCGGCACGTGGGATCTTCCTGGACCAGGGCTCGAACCCGTGTCCCCTGCACTGGCAGGCGGATTCTTAACCACTGTGCCACCAGGGAAGCCCAAATCAGTACATTGTTAGTAAAGAAAATATATGTTGTATATCTAAAGTTTTAAGACTCAGGATTGACCTTGTGAGATTTAGAAAAGTTTTAGAAAAGTGAATTATTTGCATAAAAAGTAAAAATAAATTCAGATGTGTGATAGGATTCTGTCATTTAAGGATGGACTTGAGATAAGGGTTTTGTTGTTTTTTGCCTTTTCAAATGTGAGCCTTTCTCCTTCTCTAGAAATGGTATGGGATTATAATTATTTGAGGCCATGGATAATTTTTTGAAATTATTTTTTTTTCCATAATGAGTGATAAATGTAAATTTAGAGTCAGGGTAATAATTGTAGTAGTAATGTGCTCCACTCAAATTTGAGGGTTTCTGTGCCCCATACAAAGGAGTTTGCTGTAAACACATTGTTTAGTTATAAACTTCAGCCAACATGTTAAGCAGGTTTATAAACAAAATGAACACGAAAGAAATCAGTACACACCTGGTCTTTCTTCATTTTTTTTTCCATTCTCTGAACATTTACGGATCACTTTGTAGCTCATTGCATTATACATAAAATATTGGAAACAAACGATGTTCAATAACAAAAAAAAAGATTACTTGAATAATTGTCTAAAATGTTGTAAAGTTAATTTAGGAGTAGTATATAGGAATAAAGATAGTAATTTTTCTTAACTTTTTTTTTTGAATTTTATTTTTTTATACAACAGTTTCTTATTAATTATCCATTTTATACATATTAGTGTATGTGTGTCAATCCCAATCTCCCAGTTCATCCCACCACCACCCCCCTGCCACTTTCCCCCCTTGTTGTCCATATGTTTGTTCTCTACGTCTGTGTTTCTATTTCTGCCCTGCAAACCAGTTCACCTGTACCATTTTTCTATGTTCCAGATAGATGCGTTAATATACGATATTTGTTTTTCTCTTTCTGACTGACTTCACTCTGTATGAAAGTCTCTAGATCCATCCACGTCTCTATAAATGACCCAATTTCGTTCTTTTTTATGGCTGAGTAATATTCCATTGTATATATGTACCACATCTTCTTTATCCATTCATCTGTCGATGGGCATTTAGGTTGCTTCCATGACCTGGCTATTGTAAATAATGCTGCAGTGAACATTGGGGTGCATGTGTCTTTTTGAATTATGGTTTTCTCTGGGTATATGCCCAGTAGTGGGATTGCTGAGTCATATGGTAATCCTATTTTTAGTTTTTTAAGGAACCTGCATACTGTTCTGCATAGTGGCTGTATCAATTTACATTCCCACCAACAGTGCAAGAGGGTTCCCTTTTCTCCACACCCTCTCCAGCATTTGTTGTTTGTAGATTTTCTGAAGATGCCCATTCTAATGGTGTAAGGTGATACCTCATTGTAGTTTTGATTTGCATTTCTCTAATAATTAGCGAGGTTGAGCAGCTTTTCATGTGCTTCTTGGCCATCTGTGTGTCTTCTTTGGAGAAATGTCTATTTGGGTCTTCTGCCCATTTTTGGATTGGGTTGTTTGTTTATTTAATATTGAGCTGCATGAGCTGTTTATATATTTTGGAGATTAATTCTTTGTCCGTTGATTCGTTTGCAAATATTTTTTCCCATTCTGAGGGTTGTCTTTTTGTCTTGTTTGTAGTTTCCTTTGCTCTGCAAAAGCTTTTAAGTTTCATTAGGTCCCATTTGTTTATTTTTGTTTTTATTTCCATTACTCTAGGAGGTGGATCAAAAAAGATCTTGCTGTGATTTATGTCAAAGAGTGTTCTTCCTATGTTTTCCTCTAAGAGTTTTATAGTGTCTGGTCTTACATTTAGGTCTCTAATCCATTTTGAGTTTATTTTTGTGTATGGTGTTAGTGAGTGTTCTAATTTCATTCATTTACATGTAGCTGTCCAGTTTTCCCAGCACCACTTATTGAACAGACTGTCTTTTCTCCATTGTATATCCTTGCCTCCTTTGTCCTAGATTAGTTGACCATATGTGCGTGGGTTTATCTCTGGGCTTTCTGTCCTGTTCCATTGATCTACATTTCTGTTTTTGTGCCAGTAGCATATTGTCTTGATTACTGTAGCTTTGTAGTATAGTCTGAAGTCAGGGAGTCTGATTGCTTCAGCTCCGTTTTTTTTCCTCAAGACTGCTTTGGCAATACAGGGTCTTTGTGTCTCCATACAAATTTTAAGATTTTTTGTTCTATTTCTGTAAAAAATGCCATTGGAAATTTGATAGGGATTGCATTGAATCTGTAGATTGCTTTGGATAGTATAGTCATTTTCACAATATTGATTCTTATAATCCAAGAACATGGTATATCTCTCCATCTGTTTGTATCATCTTTAATTTCTTTCATCAGTCTCTTATAGTTTTCTGCATACAGGTCTTTTGCCTCCCTAGGTGGGTTTATTCCTAGGTATTTTATTCTTTTTTGTTGCAATGTTAAATGGGAGTGTTTCCTTAATTTCTCTTTCAGATTTTTCATCATTAGTATATAGGAATGCAGGAGATTTCTGTGCATTAATTTTGTACCCTGCAACTTTACCAAATTCATTGATTAGCTCTAGTAGTTTTCTGGTAGCACCTTTAGGATTCTCTAAGTAGAGTATCATGTCATCTGCAGACAGTGACAGTTTTACTTCTTCTTTTCCAATTTGTATTCCTTTTATTTCTTTTTCTTCTCTGATTGCCGTGGCTAGGACTTCCAAAACTTTGTTGAATAATAGTGGCAAGAGTGGACATCTTGTCTTGTTCCTGATCTTAGAGGAAATGCTTTCAGTTTTTCACCGTTGAGAATGATGTTTGCTGTGGGTTTGTTGTATATGGCCTTTATTATGTTGAGGTAGGTTCCCTCTATGCCCACTTTCTGGAGAGTTTTTATCATAAATGGGTGTTGAATTTTGTAAAAAGCTTTTTCTGCATCTATTGAGATGATCATATGGTTTTTCTTCTTCAATTTGTTAACTTGGTGTATCACGTTGAGTGATTTGTGTATATTGAAGAATCCTTGCATCCCTGGGATAAATTCCACTTGATCGTGGTGTATGATCCTTTTAATGTGTTGTTGGATTGTGTTTGCTAGTATTTTTTTTTTTTGTGGTACGTGGGCCTCTCACTGTTGGGGCCTCTCCCGTTGCGGAGCACAGGCTCCGGACGTGCAGGCTCAGCGGCCACGGCTCACAGGCCTAGCCGCTCAGGGGCATGTGGGATCTTCCCCGACCGGGGCACGAACCCGCGTCCCCTGCATCGGCAGGCGGACTCTCAACCACTGCGCCACCAGTGAAGCCCTGTTTGCTAGTATTTTGTTGAGGATTTTTGCATCTATATTCTTCAGTGATATTGGTCTGTAATTTTCTTTTTTTGTAGTATCTTTATCTGGTTTTGGTATCAGGGTGATGGTGGCCTCATAGAATGAGTTTGGGAGTGTTCCTTCCTCTGCAATTTTTGGAAGAGTTTGAGAAGGATGGATGTTAGCTCTTCTCTAATGTTTGATAGAATTCACCTGTGAAACCATCTGGTCCTGGACGTTTGTTTGTTGGAAGATTTTTAATCACAGTTTCAATTTCAATACTTGTGATTGGTTTGTTCATATTTTCTATTTCTTCCTGCTTCAGTCTTGGAAGGTTAGACCTTTCTAAGAATTTGTCTGTTTCTTCCAGGTTGTCCATTTTATTGGCAGAGTTGCTTATAGTAGTCTCTTAGGATGCTTTGTATTGCTGTGGTGTCTGTTGTAACTTCTCCTTTTTCATTTCTAATTTTATTGACTTGAGTCCTCTCCCTCTTTTTCTTGATGAGTCTGGCTAATGGTTTATCAATTTTGTTTATCTTCTCAAAGAACCAGCTTTTAGTTTTCTTGACCTTTGCTATTGTTTTCTTTGTTTCTATTTCATTTATTTCTGCTCTGATCGTTATGATTTCTTTCCTTCTGCTAACTTTGGGTTCTGTTTGTTCTTCTTTCTCTAGTTCCTTTAGGTGTAGGGTTAGATTGTTTATTTGAGATGTTTCTTGTTTCTTGAGGTAGGCTTGTATTGCTTTAAACTTCCCTCTCAGAACTACTTTTGCTGCATCCCATAGGTTTTGGATGGCCATGTTTTCGTTGTAATTTGTCTCTAGGTATTTTTTGATTTCCTCTTTGATTTCTTCAGTGATCTCTTGGTTATTTAGTAACGTATTGTTTAGCCTCCATGTGTTTGTGTTTTTTACATTTTTTTCCCTGTAATTGATTTCTAATCTCATAGCACTGTGGTCAGAAAGATGCTTGATATGATTTCAGTTTTCTTAAATTTACTGAGGCTTGATTTGTGACCCAAGATGTGATCTTTCCTGGAGAATGTTCCATGTGCATTTGAGAAGAAAGTGTAATCTGCTGTTTTTGGATGGAATGCCCTATAAATATCAATTATATCTATCTGGCCTGTTGCATCATTTAAAGCTTATGTTTCCTTATTAATTTTCTGTTTGGAAGATCTGTCCATTGGTGTAAGTGAGGTGTTGAAATCCCCCACTATTGCTGTGTGACTGTCGATTTCCTCTTTTATAGCTGTTAGCAGTTACCTTATGTATTGAGGTGCTCCTATGTTGTGTGCATATATATTTATAATTGTTATATCTTCTTCTTGGATTGATCCCTTGATCATTATGTAGTGTCCTTGTCTCTTGTAACATTCTTTATTTTAAAGTCTATTTTATCTGCTATGAGTATTGCTACTCCAGCTTTCTTTTGATTTCCATTTGCATGGAATATCTTTTTCCATCCCCTCACTTTCAGTCTGTATATGTCCCTGGGTCTGAAGTGGGTCTCTTGTAGACAACATATATATGGGTCTTGTTTTTGTATCCATTCAGCAAGCCTGTGTCTTTTGGTTGGAGCATTTAATGCATTCACGTTTAAAGTAATTATCGGTATGTATGTTCCTGTTACCACTTTCTTAATTGTTATGGATTTGTTTTTGTAGGTCCTTTTCTTCTCTTGTGTTTCCCACTTAGAGCAGTTCCTTTATCATTTGTTGTAGAGCTGGTTTGGTGGTGCTGAATTCTCTTAGCTTTTGCTTGTCTGTAAAGCTTTTGATTTCTCCGTTGAATCTGAATGGGGTCCTTGCCGCGTAGTGTAATCTTGGTTGTAGTTTCTTCCCTTTCATCACTTTAAATATATTATGTCACTCCCTTCTGGCTTGTAGAGTTTCTGCTGAGAAATCAGCTGTTAACCTTATGGGAGTTCCCGTGTTTGTTGTCATTTTTCCCTTGTTGCTTTCAATAATTTTTTTTGTCTTTAATTTTTGTCAGTTTGATTACTCTGTATCTCAGCATGTTTCTCCTTGGGTTTATCCTGCCTGTGACTCTCTGCACTTCTTCAACTTGGGTGGCTATTTCCTTTCCCAAGTTAGGGCAGTTTTCGACTCTAATCTCTTCCAGTATTTTCTCCGGTCCTTTCTCTCTCTCTTCTCCTTCTAGGCCCCGTATAATGCGAATATTGTTGCATTTAGTGTTGTCCCAGAGGTCTCTTAGGCTGTCTTCATTTCTTTTCATTCTTTTTTCTTTATTCTGTTCTGTGGCAGTGAATTCCACCATTCTGTCTTCCAGGTCACTTATCTGTTCTTCTGCTTCAGTTTTGCTGCTATTGATTCCTTCTAGTGTATTTTTCATTTGAGTTATTGTATTGTTCATCTCTGTTTGTTTGTTCTTTAATTCTTCTATGTGTTCATTAATTCTTCTAGGTCTTTGTTAAACACTTCTTGCATCTTCTCTATCTTTGCCTCCATTCTTTTTCCGAGGTCCTGGATCATCTTCACTGTCGTTATTCTGAAATCTTTTTCTGGAAGGTTGCCTATCTCCACTTCATTTATTTGTTTTTCTGGGGTTTTATCTTGTTCCTTCCTCTGGTACAAAGTTCTGCCTTTTTGTCTTGTCTGTCTTTCTGTGAATGTGGTTTTCCTTCCACAGGCTGCAGAATTGTCAGTTTTTTTAAACTTCTGAAGAATTGACAGCTAATGCAGACTGTAGTACTTAGGGGGTACTTATCCTCCTACTTAGTTTATAAAATAGCTGAAGATTGAAGATAATCTTGTATATATCTAATTTATGTCCAATTCAGGGTTTAAGATCTTATTGAAATAAGCATCCATGTATAGCAGAGAACCTTCAAAAGCAGTGTTTGCTCCTTTAGTAAATTCTCAGTTATTGATTGGGTTAAAATTTTTTCATGCCCAGTATCATTGGAACTTGTCTCTAAGTGCCCTCCCTACACCAAGCTGTTTGTCTAAATACTTCTGACATAGTCTTCAGATTTTGCCATGTCTACTTTATCATCCTGAGACTAACCACAGACATTTTAGACTTTTTTGGTTCTTAGAGCTGTGTTGTCTAATATAGTAGCCATTAGCTACATGTGGCTGTTTAAATTAATATTTAAATTAATAAAAATTAAATTTAAATTAAGAAAAGTTAAGTAAAGTAAAAAATTCAGTTCCTCAGTCACACAGCCACATTTCAAGTGCTCAAAGCCATGTATGGCTAGTGACTACTGTATTGGACAATGCACATACATCTCTGAAAGCTCTGTTGAACAGATGTTCTTTTCTTAGTCTGTTTGCTTCGCCTCCCATCTCCTTAACAAAACTAAAAAAGATCATTGCATTGTATTTTTAACCACTTGTGATTTTTACTTCTGATGTCTTCTGCACCAGCAGAATCATCCTTTCCAAAGCCTTCCTTAATCATGGTAGGTTTGCTTTCTGCTTTTCAAAAATTTAATGAAATTTTAAATACACAGAGCATGATATATGAGCCATAAGGTGATAGGCAAGAGGCCACTTCAGATACATGTTGCTGCCAGTTGATATTGTAGTGTAATGTGGCTTGTTTCAGCCTCAAAATTGTGGGGGTACTAAAGACTGTTTATGTGAGTATGAAGTGCTGAAGCCCATGACAGTGGCTCTGTCTAAAATGTGGAAGAGAGAAGGGAGAAGGAGAGAAAAGGAACAGCTAGTGGCTTTAGGAGGAAAAAAATACCATTTTTAACTTTAGAGCTTTATTACCTTTTTAGAATTTTAGAGCTTGTTACTGTTTTCAACTGTGTAGTTAAGAAATTTTTGTTGAGCATTGGACCTGTAGAATCAGCTGTAGTGTTGTACTGCACATATAACCCAAGCATTTATTACTCAGGTCCCTACAGTTGAGACTTTAGTTCTATCTAGACCAGTATTCCAGTTGTGTTTTAGAGATTTAAGTTAGTACTGGGTCAACATATATCATTTGACTATTACTTTGAATTGGAGAAATGTACCAATGAAGACTATTTCTGATATCATTTAATTTTTATAGCATACAAGTGGGATATAACCTTTCTGAATCATGTATATTCAGAACTATGTGTTAGAATACTGCTGTTCCACTACCCAGCTATGCAGCTTAACCATGTGGAACTTATTTGTGTGTGTGTATGAACATACGCATATGTATGTATATCTATATATGTAAAACAGGGATGACACTACTTACTGCATGGGATCTAGCATACTATGGATGTCCTGTAAATGTGTGTTTTTCCTGCTACATAGACAATAAGAACATATTTGACAGAGCCAGTAGATGAGAGTAAGCAACAGAAATCTTTATGAAAATACCACATTCTCAATTTAGTGATGAATTGGGGGGCAGTGGATAGAATTGTAATAGATTTGTAAAGTGATCATCAGACAATGTAAAAGATTTTAGATTTTTAAGGACATATTGAAAACATCAACCTCAAAACTTAGGTTTTCCTGCCTTTCTATAAGACTTATGAATAAATGTAGATTAACCTTAGGATATATTTTACTTGAAGTTCAAAATAACAGACTGTTGGCTCTTTAAAAGGTTCTGTTAGTATATATTCTAAATAAGAAAGCTAGAATTGGATCAACTATTTTAAAATTGGCTTGGAATTGCATATATTTCATAGTTTTCTTATTTCTATGTGACTTTTCCTTTCTGTAAAATTCCAGTGCATTAATAACTTATGTTTTAATATGGTCATTTTGGGGGAAGTGTTCAGATTTGAAGATTATTTGAATACTACTTAAAAGTTATTCCTTCTCATATGACTTAGAACATTTTTATTCTGTTAGTAACATTAATCATGATAATATTTAATCATGATTGTTGTGTGTGACTCTCTTGGCTGGTGGCGTCCCTTAAATATTAGAAAGTCTCTGAGCTCATTTAAGGGGTTCATTTTATTTCTGTACCACTCGTCCTTACACACATTGGTGCCCTATAAATGTTTGTTGAATGAATGTACAATATATTGTAGGTGTCAGGGTTGCTGGTTGGACTCATGAAGAACTAAGCAGTAAGCATTATCAGATAGGGTGAGTTGACCACTGCAAAAACAGGTACCCAAAGAAAGGTGAGGAGATAGTAGTATATAAGAAAGTGTTATAATGTGATAAGGATTGACACAGATTCCCTTCTGCTGAAACAGACTTCTCCGTAGTCTTAGGATAGCACTCTGTCACTGCCTGGGGATGTTGTATGTTAGAGCAGCACAAGCTTCCCCAACCAGACTCTTCAGACTTAAAATAGTCGTAAGGTTTCTGACTAAAAAGCCTCACTTTCAGTATTTTCTGGCAAGAGTACCTTTATCACAAGAAGAGCCTGAGAAAGGTTTTAATGCTCTGCCTTCTCCTTAATTATGTTGTTCCCTGGGATTGGGTTGAGTAAGGAAACTAATTTATTTAGCACTCTCCATGTGACAGGCATGTGTTAGATGCTTTATATTTTTGTTTTAAGTTGGGTTTATTGAGATATAATTCACCCCTTTTAAATACAGTTTGGTGAGTTTTGACAAATGTATATAGCCATGTAAATTGGGATATGGAACATTTCCATCACCTAAAATTTTCCTTTGTCCCTTCACCTTACCCTTAGCCACTGGCAACCACTGATCAGATTTCTGTCTCTATAGTTTTGTCTTTCCAGAATATTATATAAATGAAATACACAATAGGTAGCCTTTTGTATCTTTGTGGCTTCTTTCACTTAACAGAATACTTTTGTGATTCATCCATGGCGTTGCATATATTTCTCTTTCTTGCCAAGTAGTATTCCATTGTATAAATGTGTACCACAATTTGTTTACCCATTCATCTGCAAAAGGCATTTGGGTTACTTCCAGGTTTTGGAACTTTAGACATAATGTCTAAACCTGCTATAACCATCAGATGACAGATTTTTATCTGGAAATAGGTCTTTATTTCTCTTGAGTAAATCCCCAAGGGTTATTATTGGGGTGTTATTTTGGTAAATGTATATTTAACTTCGTAAGAAGTTGCCAGACTTTTCCAAATTATCTCTTTGCCTTCCCACCAGCAATGTGTGAGAGTTCTGGTTGCCCAGCATCTTTGCCAGCATTTTTTTTTTAATTCCAGACATTCTAATAGGCATGTAGTGATATCTTATTGTGGTTTTTGTATTCACTTCCCTGATGATCAGTGTCATTGAACATCTTGTCATATGCTTATTTGCCATCTGTGTATCTTTGATGTGTCTATTCAGATCTTTTGCCCATTTTTAAAAGCAGGGATTGTCTTCTTATTGAGTTGAATCTGTAGTTCTTTAGATATGCTGCATATATGTCCTTTATCACATATGTTTTGCAGATATTTCCTCCTAGTCTGTAGCTTGTCTTTTCATTTTCTTAATACTGTCTTTATGAGAGCAGAGGTTTTAGATTTTGATGAAGTTCAATTTATCGAAAAATTTTTAATGGTTTGTGCCACTTGTGTCCTAAAACGTCTTGCCTTAAAGTCACAGAGATTTTCTTCTTTGCTTTCTTCAGGAAGTTGCATAATTTAGCCCTTACATGTACATTAGATATGATCCATTTAGAGTTAATTTTTGTATATGGTACAAGTTTGAGATTCTTTTTTTTTTAATATGGATGTCCAGTTCTTTAAGCACAATTTGTTAAAAGACTATTCTTTCCCCAGTGAATTATCTTGATATTTTTGTTGAAGTCAACTGACAACATATTTGTAGGTCTATTTCTTTTTAATTATCATCAAGGTGCAGATTAAGACCCTTAATTAAGCCTGCATGGATTCTAATCCCGCCTTTAACATTTGCCGACTTTGTTACCTTGGACAAATTATTTAATCTTGCCATGCCTCTGTTTTCTCCTCTGAAAAACAGTGATAGTAATAATAGTTACCTCATAGAATTCTTGTGAGACTTAATAGAAACAATACATGTAAAACTCTTAGAAAAGTACCTGACACATGGTAAGTTTTGTTAAATGTTAGCTATTGTTATTTTGTCAGTCTAATAGATAAAAAATGATATTTAGTGTTTTTTAGTGTGGATATGTTACATATTACATGTAATATTTACGACAACCCTGAGGAGTTAGGTAATACTCTTGTTTATAGAGGTGGCAATCAAGGTACAGAGAATGTGAGCATCTTATCTATATACATTGGGAGACAGTGTAGTGTAGAGAGTTCAGGCTACCTAGGTTCTAATCTCAGTTCTGCCACTTGTTAGTTGTGTGACCTTGAGCAAGTTACTTTACCACGATGAGTTTTGGTTTCCTCATCTGTAAAATGGGGGTAATAGTGCAGTACCTTACGTATAAGGTAGTGGTGGTAGTCAGTGAGTTACTGTCTTTGAAGTCCCTGACCGATAGGGCTCAATAAAGGTGAGTTGCTTCCATCTTTGTAATCCTTTTTGTTGTGGTCATTATTTTTTTTATCATCAGCATCATTTTTCCAAAGTCATACAGTATTAAATCAGTTCTGTAGCCACACTACTTGCCTTCCTAGTCACAGGAATCATGATTGGTTAATTTATTTATTTTATGATAAACTAATAAAGTAGGTTTTTTTTTACCATTGTATGGTATTTATTTAACAAGTGTGTAGGGGGCTTCCCTGGTGGCGCAGTGGTTGAGAGTCCGCCTGCCGATGCAGGGGACGCGGGTTCGTGCCCCGGCTCAGGAAGATCCCACATGCCACGGAGCGGCTGGGCCCGTGAGCCATGGCTGCTGAGCGTGTGCGTCCAGAGCCTGTGCTCCGTAAAGGGAGAGGCCGCAACAGTGAGAGGCCCGCATACCGCAAAAAAAAAAAAAAAAAAAATGTGTAGGTTTAGCTATTTTAGGTCTTTAGTTCTTCAGTACATCTGTTCTTTCCTTCCTCCCTCTCTCCCTTCCTCCCCCACCGCCCCACCAACCCCACCCCCAGTGCAAGGCTTATGGGATCTTAGTTCCCGGACCAAGGATTGAACCTGGGCCACCGCAGTGAAAGCACCAAGTCCTAACCACTGGACTGTGAGGACATTCCCTGTTTCTTTATTTTTAACTCTAATCTTAAATCTTGTCTTTAAGAGAGGATGTTTATAGATTTTTTTTAAAAATCCAGTCATTTAAGGCTTAGAAATACTAAATCCATCTAGTGTTTAAAATTATAGTGGGCACCTATATTTCAGTGATATGCATTCCTGTAAACAACTTTGTAAGGCAGATTTTTATGGACTCTAGTCAGCAAATATGTGTGAGTTTACATACCTAAACATATTTGGTTTCTTATTGGTAGAAGCTGAGTAAACTGAAAAGGTAATCAGAAATGAAATATAGATGATTATTAGCCATGTTGAATATATAGCTTTAAAGACCTCCACAGAAAGTTGATACAACTATATGTGAAGGATAGACAACAGAAATATTTGTAAATGACTCTTGTCTTTCCCCAAGCCCTGATCTTGCCTCTCTGCTTTTTCTCTACTCCAATTTTTTCAGACATTTATTCCTCAATCATTTTTAAGTGTTTGTGCTGGGTACTCTGCCAATTCCGAGCATAGAAAGATAAACACACAAAGCTCTTGTCCTCCAAGGGCTCATAGTCTGGTAGAACAGATGGATAGAAAACAATTACAGAACCTTTTTAAGTGCTCTATATAAGCATGGAGAAGTCTCTTGAGAATCTAGAGGAGGAAGCAATTAATTTGACCTGCAGGTGTCAGGAACCTCCTGGAGAAAGTGACGCCTGCCCTGGACCTTGAAAGAGAAAGTTTGAAATGCAAGACGGTGATATGAATGGCAATCCAAGTAAAGGGAACATATGTCATGGGATGAGAAAGAGGATGTTATGTATATGGCGTTTGTAAGAATTTACTTTTCTGAGATAGGGATACACTACCAGCATTCTTGTTGTTCTTGGTTTTGTTTTGTATAGATTTCTTTCTTGTTAAATAGTAAATAATAGTATCACGATTTACATTTTTCTACATATTTTTTATATAATCAGTGTTCAAAATTTTTAAATTTTTTTTTTTATTTTTGGCCATGCTGCACTGCTTGCAGGATCTTAGTTCCCCCACCAGGGATCAAACCTGGGCCCCCTGTGCTAGAAGCATGGAGTCCTAACCACTGGACCGCCAGGGAATTTCCCCCCCAATTTTTTTTTTTTTTTTTTTTTTTTTTTGCGGTATGCGGACCTCTCACTGTTGTGGCCTCTCCCGTTGCGGAGCACAGGCTCCGGACGCGCAGGCCCAGTGGCCACGGCTCACGGGCCCAGCCGCT
Source organism: Mesoplodon bidens (assembly GCF_964165515.1). Lineage (NCBI taxonomy): Eukaryota > Metazoa > Chordata > Mammalia > Artiodactyla > Ziphiidae > Mesoplodon > Mesoplodon bidens. The sequence goes on from NC_138170.1 coordinate 70,295,491, forward strand.
CCGCGGCATATGGGATCCTCCCAGACCGGGGCACGAACCCGTATCCCCTGCATCGGCAGGCGGACTCTCAACCACTGCGCCACCAGGGAGGCCCTCCCCCCCAATTTTTTAAGATACATTATTCCAAGGGAAAATTTGGTTGCTTTGACATGTAAAAGAGACACATATTTTTATATTCAAATGTCAATTTATATGTATCTCCTTTACATTTTGTTGCTGGTCTTTTTTTTTTTTTTTTTTGCGGTACGCGGGCCTCTCACTGTTGTGGCCTCTCCTGTTGCGGAGCACAGGCTCCGGACGCGCAGGCTCAGCGGCCATGGCTCACAGGCCCAGCCGCTCCACAGCATGTGAGATCTTCCCAGACCGGGGCACGAACCCGTGTACCCTGCATCGGTAGGCAGACTCTCAACCAATGCGCCACCAGGGAAGCCCTGCTGGTCATTTTTAAATTACAAAAATAATACTGCTAAAGTAAAATAAATATCAGAGTAGTCAGGGAGGCAATGTGGTGTAATAGTTAAGAGCAGAAACTTTGGACTTATACTCTAAAGTATAGGAAGATTCTAGCTAAAAATTAAATCAGCTATATGGTGTTAGGCCAGTTATTTAACTTCCCTAGCTTTGTTTTTTTCGTCTGTAACTTGTGTAAACCTTGTTCATGGAACTGTTGTAAAAATTAAACGTAATACTAATATGCTTAGCATGGTTGCTGGTATAAAGTAATAGTAAATAGTAGTTGCTGCTTCTACTAAGTACTACTATTACTCTGCTAATGTTGTTGGACTTTAAAAGCAAATGATAAGAGAGGGAAGGTTGTTTCTCTGAGATGGTCAAGAGTTGAGAGAACAGTAGGGTAAAGGGGATTAAAAAAAGATCTGTGTATATCTCTATGAGAAAAAGTAAGATGAGATTAACTCATCTTTTAACAGGATAGAATTGCAAGATGCCTGTGGCATCCTTAGGAGAAAGAGACCACATAATTCACTTTGACAGCCACCAGTTGTTGCCTTTGGACAGCATTATTTTCTAATTGTCCTGAATTGGCCTAAAGGGTAGAGGTGGAGCAGAATATTCTGCGGAGTGATAGAAAGAAGAGGAGGCAAGGTGCAAACCTGGTTTGTATAGGACAGTGGTTCCCCACCCTGGCTGCACAAAAGAATCACCTGGAGAGCTTTTTAAAAATTGTGAAGCTTGTGCCTCATTCCCCAGAGATTCTGATTTACTTGGTCTGCTGGAATAGCTTTTTTTCTCCTAAAGCTCCCCAGGTGATTCAGCCAGGGGTTGCATCTCTGGTGGAGGACATTGGCTAGTCAAGTATTGCCTGCTACATACTTTATACTTTTGAAATCACCTTTACATACACCATTCTTACAACAACTCCTAGGTAAGGAAACAAAGGGTGAGGAAGTTTAAAGACCTGCTCAAGTCACAAAACTGGTTAGCACACAGGAGCAGAACCTCCACTGTGTTCCTTTATGCTCCACTGCTGTTTAGCTATGAAAGGAAGAGGGTGAAGATGTATTTGGGGGTAGTGAGTTGAGACTGGGTCTCATGTTCAGAGCAAATGGAAAGGATCATAAAATCATTGTTTGTTTTTCATGGCTTGAGAGATCCTCAGACATTTTCAGATTTAGTAGACCATTGTCTGTTTTAACACCTCTGGTAACAAAAGAGTAATTTCTGGTGGGGTTGATTCCCTCTTCATACAGTCCTAACTTTCTTCAAAATGGTGGTCCTTTTCCTAATTCATGTATGGAAAGCAAATAACTACTTCGTATTCTGCATAACAACTTGTAGAAACACTTACAGTTGCTACCATGTCTTCTTTAATGTTTTTTTTAACCTGAAGTATAGTTGATTTACAATGTTGTGATAGTTTCTGGTGTACAACAAAGTGATTCAGTTATACATATATATATATATGTATATATACATATTCTTTTTCATTATGGTTTATTACAGAATATTGAATATAGTTCCCTGTGCTATACAGTAGGACCTTGTTGTTTATTTTATATATAGTAATTTGTATCTGCTAATCCCAAACTCCTAATTTATCTCTCTCCCACCCCCTTTCCCCTTTGGTAACCATAAGTTTGTTTCCTGTTTCTGTTTCGTAAAAAAGTTCATTTGTGTCATATTTTAGATTCCACATATAAGTGATATCATATGGTATTTGTCTTTCTCTTTCTGACTTACTTCACTTAGTATGATCATCTCTAGGTCCATCCATGTTGCTGGCATTATTTCATTCTTCTTAATGGCTGAGTAATATTCCCCAGTGTATACATACCACATCTTCTTTATCCATTCATGTGTCAGTGGACCTTTAGGTTGCTTCCATGTCTTGGCTGTTGTAAGTAGTGCTGCTATGAACATTGGGGTGCATGTATCTTTTCGAATTATAGTTTTATCTGGATATATGCCCAGGAGTGGGATTGCTGGATCATATGGCAACTCTATTTTCAGTTTTTTAAGGAACCTCCATATTGTTTTCCATAGTGGCTGCACTAATTTACATTCCTATCAAGAGTTTAGAAGGGTTCCCTTTTCTCCACATCCTCTCCAGCATTTATTTGTAGACTTAATGATGGCCATCCTGATCAGTGTGAGGTGGTACCTCATTGTAGGTTTTTGATTTGCATTTCTCTAATAATTAGCAATGTTGAGCATCTTTTCATGTGCCTATTGCCCATCTGTATGTCTTCTTTGGAGAAATGCCTATTTAGGTCTTCTGCCCATTTTTTGATTGGGTTATTTTTTATTACTGTATTGTATAAGCTGTTTGTATATTTTGGAAATTAAGCCCTTGTCATTCGTATCATTTGCAAATATTTTCTCTCAGTCCATAGGTTGTCTTTTCATTTTGTTTATGGTTTCCTTTGCTGTGCAAAAGCTTGTAAGTTTGACGAACTTATGGTTACCAGGGAGGATTGGTAGGAGGGAGGGATGGTTAGGGAGTTTGGGATTGACATGTACACACTACTATATTTAAAATGGGTAACCAACAAGGACCTACTGTATAGCACAGGGAACTCTGCTCAATATTATGTAACAACCTAAATGAGAAAAGAATTTGCAGAAAATAGATACATGTATATGTATAACTGAATCTCTGTACTGTACACCTGAAACTAACACAACATTGTTAATCAACTATACTCCAATATAAAATAAAAAGTTTTTAAAAAAAGCTTATAAGCTTTTTTTCCCTGGTGGCGCAGTGGTTGAGAGTCTGCCTGCCGATGCAGGGGACACAGGTTCGTGCCCTGGTCCGGGAAGATCCCACATGCTGTGGAGCGGCTGGGCCCGTGAGCCATGGCCGCTGAGCCTGCACGTCCGGAGCCTGTGCTCTGCAACGGGAGAGGCCACAACAGTGAGAGGCCTGCGTATCAGAAAAATAAAATAAATAAAATAAATAAATAAAAAAGCTTATAAGTTTGATTAGGTCCCATTTGTTTATTTTTGCTTTTACTTCTATTGCCTTGGGAGACTGACCTAAGAAAATACTGGTACAATTTATTTCAGAGAATGTTTTGCCTATGTTCTCTTCTAGGAGTTTTATGGTGTCATCTTATATTTAAGTATTTAAGCCATTTGGAGTTTATTTTTGTGTATGGTGTGAGGATGTGTTCTAACTTCATTGATTTACATGTGGCTGTCCAGCTTTCCCAGCACCACTTGCTGAAGAGACTTTCTTTTCTCCATTGTATATTCTTGCCTCCTTTGTCGAAGATTAATTGACCATAGGTGTATGTCTATTTCTGGGCTCTCTATTCTGTTCTATTGATCCATATGTCTGTTTTTGTGCCAGTACCACACTGTTTTGATTACTGTAGCTTTGTAGTGTTGTCCAAAGTCTGGGAGGGTTATGCCTCCAGCTTTGTTCTTTTTCCTCTGGATTGCTTTGACAATTCTGGGTATTTTATGGTTCCATATAAATTTTAGGATTATTTATTCTAGTTCTGTGAAAAATGTCATGGGTAATTTGATCCCTATCACATAAATCTGTAGATGGCTTTGTGTAGTGTGGCCGTTTTAACAATGTTAATTCTTCCAATCTAAGAGCATGGCGTATCTTTCCATTTCTTTGAATCATCTTCAGTTTCCTTTATCAGTGTTTTAGTTCTCAGTATATAAGTCTTTCACCTCCTTGGTCAGGTTTATCCATAAGTATTTTTGTATTTTGGTGTGAGTTTTAAAAGGGGTATTTTTTTTTACTTTTTCTTCTTTAACCTTTGATTATTCAGGCTTAATATCTTTAGTTCCTTAATTGCCTCATAGAATATTTCTAGACCTCTCATACTACCTTCTTCTCTGGAGCTGCTTTGTTGTTCCTACTGAAATATGCACCCATAACTCAACACTAAGTCTTGTCTCAAGATAGTGATATAATTCTATGTTATTGGCCTTTCTCTTCCTGGATCCTATTTAAATTATCAAAGAGAACATAAAAAAAAAATCCAAGGTAGCTTTAGGAAATTGTGTCACCATCGGTGTACCAGAAACTTTGAAAGTTTCTAGAAATTATGAAGCAGATTAGATTGGATTCAACATAGGCATAGGAGAGTCATGTTTGATAAATAAATGGACTGATGTTTTCAGTAGAGCTGTTGAGTAAAGGGGGCTGGAATGCAGGGTGGAACATGGGACTGATGGCAAATTGAAGGATTTCTATGACTCCAGTGAAGTTGGAGCAGTTCTCCACAGAATTTAACCTCAAACTTTATGGATGCAAACAGTACTCTAAGTAGGGCATTTGTTACAGAAACAAGATAAAATTTCAATGAACTACCGAAAGACAAGTGAGGGCCAGCATGTTGGTGTGGAATAACTGGGGGCCATAGACACAATGGGAGTTTATACTTACAAGCTGTTTCCTGTGGGCATTAACTGGGTGCTCATGAGAAAGATGGAGGCTGTGCAGGAGACCAGAAAGAGCCCCCACCTCAGTTTCAAGCAGTTGTAGGCAGACAGACATGAAGTACCATGCATTTCCTCACATCTTTTTTTCCTATTAAGTAAAAACCTTAAGCCACTGAGAGTGGGTCAGTAAAGACTCACCCCAAGGACAGAGGCAGAGACACATTGCTGCTGGGGTAAGGGTAGAAGAAAACCCTGTCTACCCCTGAGCGTGGGGGAAGGAAACCTTGTGTCTAAGATTCTATACCAATACCAAGCAGAGGTATTACTCCTACTACTGCTGGTGGAGCAGCAGGAAAGTGCTTCCCAAGACCAATCACAGATACAAGGAGAAGTTTGGATGCCCCAGGGTGGAGGGGCAGGAACAGAGAAATCCATACCCCTGGGACTCAGGTGCACATGGCCTGCCTAAGACTGAGAGTGGATGAGGATCAGATGGTAGTGAAAGCCATCTGGTGGGGGATGGCAGACTCAGAGTCACATAAATTTTAAGGTGCTTCCAGCAGTTTAGGAGAGCCACACCAGCGCATTCTCCTTAGGGAAGAAGACGCCAGGGCCAGTTCTGAAAGAGAAAAGGTCATGCTTCTCCCACTCCCATACCTCTTGGGGTCTAAGGTATGTCTCTTCAGATGCCTGCTCGTTGCTGTCCGCTGCCAAAAGATCTCGGTGTTCCATTTAGCTATAACTTCACTATTTTCTAGTGATCTAGAAGTGTCAGGTGCAAGAGGGACAGGGACATTTTTGTAAACCCTAACCAGAATCAACTGTGACTCCTCTAGGTTCCTTTTTAGCTGAGCTGCCACCTGGAGGATGCACCAACCAGCTAAGAGGTGATGATGATCCCTTTCTTAGGGACAGCACATTCAGTGGCCAGACTGTCTTAGTTTAAGGAGTAAGGTGAACCAGGAGGAGGTTATGGAAGCAGAGTCAGACATCATCAATGCATTGTTGAACAGCTTTTCTGATAAATGATACATTAGCGTCAGTGCAAATAGTCCAGAAAGCTAAAAACATGACACAGATTACTTTCATGGGCCGCAATAGTATGGACATAGGGGACTGATTGGTAACCTGAAAAAGTGTCAACAGCTTGAGGAACCACCAGTATAGCCCTAGGGGGAGATCAAAAGTTTGATGTAGTCCATCTGCCAAGAGCCAAAAAAAGGGCAATGCCCTGTGCAGTGAGACCTCCCAGACAGGAATCATTAAGTCTGGCATGCAGTGGTATCCTCTGCATCAGAAACACAGAGTCAGACTTAATCAGAAGCTTGATTTCAGTCTAAATTAGAGAATGGGCTCTTGCCATGGGTAGCTACATTAAGTGACCCAGACCATTCAATTAGCAATTAAAATTTGTTTTCAGTTTGCAGCCCCAAAGAGGCTACCTTTAATCTGTCAGTTGTAATTTTCCAAGTGGCAAACCAAACAGCTGGGCCACTGGCAACAGCCCAAGAATCTGAGTTCTGCCCACTGAAGAGAATGACTGTGCCTCCTTTTGGTTCTGCATAGCTCTGAGGCTGAACAGTCATGGCAGCCCAGTGGACCCTGTCAGCTTCAGCTTCTATAAACCATTAGTGAACCAGGCTGAGGCATTTCAGGGAACCTCATTGATCCAGTAGCTTTGCTTCAGACAGTGGAGTAGGAATAAAGTTTCCCCTCAGAGGATTGGCTGCCACTTTTTCATATAAAGCCAAAATGCCGTTGGGGCAAGGCTGTCCTGTATTCTTGAATATACCATTTCCATTTGGCAAGCAAGGCTTTTGGGGGTCCTTCTCACCTTGTTAGTTGTGGAATTTAAGTTTGACCCACCCCCAAATGGGACTATCAGGCCAGAGAGTCACTAGGCCTGTCTAGATCAAGCGTTCAGACCCAGCTGGAGGCTGTTTCCCTTTGCCAAAGGCTCCACTTAGCAGAATCATCAGTAACAAAGATTTGTGCTGTTTCCAGTACCCAGAGTCTAATTGTGTTGGGGTTCACCAGCTAGTCCTGCTGGTGGAGGTATTTAGTTTAGCCAGTAGTAGTATATCAGTGTTAATTTATGTGTTTTGACAAACGTGCTGTGGTTATGTAAATTGTTAACATGGTGGATATTGGATGAAGGATACACAGGAACTCCATACTATCTTTGCAACTTTCCTGTAAATCTAAAAGTATTTCAAATTGAAAAATTACTTTAAAAAGTACCAGATGGGGCTTCCCTGGTGGTGCAGTGGTTGAGAGTCCGCCTGCCGATGCAGGGGACATGGGTTCGTTCCCCGGTCCGGGAAGATCCCACATGCCGCGGAGCAGCTAGGCCTGTGAGCCATGGCTGCTGAGCCTGTGCTCCGCAACGGCAGAGGCCACAACAGTGAGAGGCCCGCGTACCGCAAAAAAAAAAAAAGAAAAAAAAAAAAAGTACCAGATGGCACTCTGTAACTTCCAGTGTAAAGGTCAGATGAGGATGGTATTTAAGACCCCTTAAAGTTAATTCTTCCTACCTATTTCTTAACCACTTTCCCACACTCACGTGGTGCTTTAGCTATTAGTCTACTCAGTGCAGTTGCAGTGTCTTGAACATGCCTTGACTTCTCATGCTACGCCCTTTTTGTATGAAATGCCCTTATCACACCTCTTCACATGGCAAAATTAAAGCCAAGCTTCAAGGCTGTGCCTTGGTCTTACCTTTCCTGTTAGCTCATCATTGATGCTTCTAACTCAGTTCTAGCACAGCTTTTTGTATGCATTTCTGCTTAGGATGCTTCACAGGTTAACACTGTAAATGCTGGTAGTCATCTTCTAGAGTAAGAGTTCCTTGAGGATGGGAGTAATACTTTATTCATCTTTTCATTTCCAGTATTTAGCTTGTTGCCCACTTCCAGTGAGTTGTACACAGTAATTGTTCAAGTAGATGTTAATTGGGTGAGTGAGTGAAAAGCCTTAGGGCCATGCTATGTATGGTTATGATAGAGCTTTCCTTCTTGTGTCACTTCAGTATTAAGTACTGTCATTAAATGGATATTTGTGATTCTTGTTTACATTTTGGAATTGTATTTAAGTATTCTCGTGTATACACTATAAAATCTTTGTCTTTCATTTATGTTTTAGGAGGGCCAAACATGTGGGCTATTACCTCTGAAGAACGGACTAAGCATGACAAGCAGTTTGATAACCTCAAACCCTCAGGAGGTTACATAACAGGTTTGTGTTTTATTTGTAAATTATGCTCCTTTCCATGTAGTATCTTTTAATTAGTTTTAATTTGACTGCCATCAATTTTATTATTTAATGATAAAATTCATATCAATCAGAATTCTAGAATTTTTTTAGAATGTGACTTTCTTATTTTACCCAGAACCATCTTAATTTTTTGTCTTTGAATTTGGCATAATAGAAGATCTTTTCCTGATCCTAAACTTTAATTGTCCAGTTTCACATTTTAACCTTACATCTGGAAAATTTTCCATTTATTTCTCAAGGTAGTTGAGACTTTTTTCCCTAAGCAAATTTATTAATGTGTTCTTAATATGTTGTGCCAGTTACTAGTATAATGATCAGTATTACTAAAACCTAGTAGAAATATATATATCAGATCAATTTTCTTGAAAAGAATCTAGAATTTTTTCTTCTGGAATCTGTTTTCCCAACATTTAGCCCTCTGTCTTTGGGAGGCTTTATAAGCATTGATTGTTGATGCTATAGCCCTTGTTTTGCAAGAAGTCCCCCAGAACCAAAAGAGGATTAATTTAGGTGTGTCTTTCAAATTTTTTTCTATAAGTGAAACTTTCTTTTCTATGCTAAAGCACCTTAGGGCTTTATTTACAGTAGTAGTAAATAGAATGGCTAATATTTACCAAATCTGTACTGTATTTCAGATACTATACTAAATACACTATCTCCTTTAACCTTCACAACAAGCCTGTGACGTTGCCCTGTCGTTGTCTGTATTTAAAGGTGATAGAACTGAGACTTTGAGGTGTTCTGTAACTTGCCTAAGAGATGGTTAGTGGTGATCTGGGCTTGGAAACCTTTCAGTCTGACTTTGGAGTCCATCCTCTTAAACATTATAGTTTAATGTTATTTGCACTTCTGTAATAAAAACTACCTTACCTGGTATCCAGGTTGGGATTTGGTTACCCTACTTACAAGGTAATAATTTGGTCTGTTACTGTCTCATGGATGCTGGCAGAAGACCCAGAATTCCTGAGTCAGAGACCAAGGACACTCTTTCTAATGGCACAGCTGGTAGCATGAGCATCGGCATATTTCTGTCCATTTCCCTCGTCCCCTGAGTCACATAGGGGCCATGCAGAGGGCCCAGAAGGATGCTGCACATGCAGTGGTTGTGTTATAGAAGAGGAACGCTGGGCTTCAGGGAGCCTACCATTTTTCAGCAAGCAGTAAGCAAGCTTATTCTTTGTCCCAGAGGGAAACATTACCTCATCCTTCAAGACTGCTCACTGCAAACCCAGTTCTGAGACATGATCCAGGTAGAGAGCAATTAGGATTTTACGTTCTTGGCATACACAGCAGGACATATAGGACATATCAGACACCCATGAGGAGTATCTTTCCCAAACCTGGTATTTTTTAAATTAGAACTCGTCTAGGGAATAGTGTTTTTAACTGTAAATTTTATTAGATAGGCATATTATCAAATAAGACCCCAATTATGAGGAAAACCTAAGATGAATAATGTAATCTTTCATCACTGATTAATGCATATATAACTTCAGTTGTGACATTTTTGTTTTAAAACCTCTAAGTCTTATTAAAGTAATATAAATAATTTTTCTTTAATAATTGTAATTAGGGACTTCCTTGGTGGCGCAGTGGTTAAGAATCCTCCTGCCAATGCAGGGGACACGGGTTCCAGCCCTGGTCTGGGAAGATCCCCCATGCCACGGAGCAACTAAGCCCGGGCACCACAACTACTGAGCCTCTGCTCTAGAGCCCACGTGCCGCAGTTACTGAGCCTGTGTGCCACAATTACTGAAGCCTGCATGCCTAGAGCCCGTGCTCCACAATAAGAGAAGCCACCGCAATGAGAAGCCCGTGCGCCACAAAGAAGAGTAGCCCCCGCTCGCCGCAACTACAGAAAGCCCGTGCGCAGCAAAGAAGACCAACGCAGCTAATCAATCAACAATCAATTTATAAAAAATAATAATTGTAATTAAATCAATAACATTGTTATTATTGGCCATTATTATTATTCAGAGGCATCAAAGTAATTCCATTTACTAATACGCTGTTTGATTTTTTTGTTTTTATTGTCTTCAGGTGATCAAGCACGTACCTTTTTCTTACAGTCAGGCCTGCCGGCTCCCATTTTAGCTGAAATATGGTAAAATGTTTTCTTTTGTAGATGAGCTTAACTTTCTGATAGTCTGACCTTGTTCTGTTTTTAATACTTAGTGTTAACATAAAGTTGTTTTTACTTGGAGTCTGTTGTTAATAAGAGTATTTCTGGGCTTCCCTGGTGGCGCAGTGGTTGAGGGTCTGCCTGCCGATGCAGGGGACATGGGTTCGTGCCCCGGTCCGGGAAGATCCCACATGCTGCGGAGCGGCTGGGCCCGTGAGCCACGGCCGCTGAGCCTTCGCGTCTGGAGCCTGTGCTCCGCAGTGGGAGAGGCCACAACAGTGAGAGGCCCGTGTACTGCAAATAAATAAATAAATAAATAAAATAACAGTATTTCTTCAGCTTTTTAGAAAATAAATTTTATTGAGCAAATGACTAAAAATCAATTGGGGTTTTGTTCTATAGGATAAATTTCTAATGTCCTTAGAATTTCTAAGGAAAGGAAATTTCTAAGTGTTTTTCTATTAAAAAAACACTTCTTTACAATTTGGCAAGAGTCTTGATCTTCATTCTGTTATTTTGTAGTTGTTTCATTTATTTCATCATCTATAAACCCCAAATTAGCCCTCCCTTCCCTTATTCCTACCTTAAAGAAGTTGTTCTTTATAATATCTAAGGTTTTGGTTTTTTAATGTATTTACAATAAACATCAACCCCTACTCCATCCTTCTTTCCATTCAGAATATTCCCGTGCCTGGCAGAGTGCCAGGCACATAGCAAGCATTCAGTAAATATTTGAACAAATGAATAAATTGTTTACAATGGTTATACTCTTGTATAATTTCTTTCCATCTGCACTGGTGGAATTCATCCCAAAGGTATCTAGATACTATATAGACTGATAGTCTTTTATTAGATACTATCTTTGGTCAGTATATATTAATGTACAGGTTTTAGCTTTTTGTTATACACATACACATATTTAATTAAGTGATGATCTACATGTAAATGCTATGTCATTGTTTCCATTTTGTCATCCTCCTCAAAAGTAATGTTGACCCTGAATAACAGTCTCTCACCCTCCAAACTAAGTAGCAGATGCATTAGTTTGATCTGCTGTCAGGTTCTGTGAGGAGGGCCCTGTTCCATCCTGAATAAAAGAGTGACTTTGAGCTCTTAAAATCAGGGGAGCTCAATACATCAAAACAAAACAAAATAAAACAAATCTACTGCCCTCATTGTCCTTTTAGGGCTTTATCAGACCTGAACAAGGATGGGAAGATGGATCAGCAAGAGTTCTCCATAGCTATGAAACTCATCAAACTAAAGCTTCAAGGCCAACAGTTGCCCGTGGTTCTTCCCCCTATTATGAAACAACCTCCTATGTTCTCTCCATTAATTTCTGCTCGTTTTGGTATGTGTTTATTAATTTAATTAGATGCATTTGATAGTTAAACTTGATTCCTAGGCATAATATTTGAGAATCAGAAAAAGATTTGTTGGCATAAAATGACAGTCCCCAGACTCCAAGTTAACTTTCATGTCTGAGACTAGAAATGTTAAGTTCGCTGTCATAGCTAGGGAGTCCATGTGTCCCAGTTTTCCAGGGACAGTTGTGATTATGCCTGTTGTCCTGGCATCTAGTCTGGTTAGTGTTCCCTTTCATAATTCCCAATTGGATGATAAATTATATGATCTGCTAGTTATAGCTGATCCTAAATACTATTCTTAATTAGTTTCCTCTATACTCTGTATGCATAACAAAAAATGTGAACAATTTAAACTCGAAATGGTTTGATTTGGGGGGGTAATTTCACATTATACATAAATAGAAATTTCTTTAAAGGTTAATTAGCCAGCTAAATTTAGGGCTAAAAGTTGGAGACTTCGTGCTATTTAATTTGCATATTCATCAGAGGTAACTAGTTTTCTATTAATTTTGATTAGCTATTTTCCTATTATTTGTGAGAAGCACTCATTGGAACGGAACGTTCAATTAGATATCTCTATGTATCTGAAACATGTTCTTTCACTCCAGATGTTAGACCTTAAAATACTAAATTCTTTCACTATTGCAGTGAATTCTAGAGATAATATCAAATCCTTGTGTAACCATATTTATATAGTGTACTTCATATTCTGCAGTGAGTAGACAAATGAGTCATCACTTTGTTCCTTTTAAAGAACTGTCCTTGAATCCATATGTATTGTGTTACGTATAAGAAAACTGAAACGTGTGGCATGCTTTCTTCTTGCACGTAGTGTATATGCATAACTGGTTCTCTTAAAGTGTGCAGTATTTAGAACATCCTTTACGGGAGAGGGGAGAGTTTGGGGAGTGAATGTGTGAGTGTGTGTGTTAACTCAACAGCACTGTATTTATTATCCCTACACAAAACCCCACATTTGATCAGGTAATACATTCTGTCATTGAGGATACTAATATTTAGTTGGAAAAGGCTCTTTAGTTTTACTCATGATACTAGAAGAGAATTTTTAACTCCTTAGTAGGCATTCGCTTAGTTCACACAGGTCAGAATATTGATATTAAAAGCCGTGGCTTACCTCCTGCACTGCACTGGGTCCAAGCTGCTTTAGTGAAGTTTTTAAAACTAGCTTGCTGACTGTTTCTGTAACATAGCAGTTGCTCACTGTACTGTGAACTTGTTTTCTGTCATGTGTTTTATAATTGGTTTAGCAGCACTGGGGAATGTGTTCTGTTTTGTCCTTAGGAATGGGAAGCATGCCCAATCTGTCCCTTCCTCAGTCATTGCCTCCGGTCGCACCCATAGCAACTCCCTTGTCCTCTGGGACTTCAGGGACCACCCGTCCTCCCCTAATGATGCCTGCTCCCCTAGTGCCTTCTGTTAGCACTTCATCATTACCAAATGGAACCGCCAGTCTCATTCAGCCTTTATCCATTCCTTATTCTTCTTCAAGTAAGTGCTTTGTTTCTGATGACTCAGTATTTTATATGAAGAAACTGTTATATTTGCATCCCAATAGATAGATTTCCTTCATACTTTGTGAAATTGTTTAGTATGAACCTTTTTCTTTTTTGGTTTTTTTTTAGCATTGCCTCATACGTCGTCTTACAGTCTGATGATGGGAGGATTTGGTGGTGCTAATATACAGAAAGCCCAGTCTCTGATTGATTTAGGATCCAGTAGGTATGAATACTTAAAACTTCCAACTTTTTAGGCTTTGAATAAGGAGTATTTAACAAATGACTTTTTTTTTTAAAGCTCTGAGCTTATCCAGGTTTTACTTTATAGTGGCCAAATGTAAACACTTGCTAAATTTACTATTTATAATTCACATAAAATAATTTTATTTAAGAATTATTAACTGTCTGTAGTATTTTACTTTTGAAAAATATATCTTATGTAAACTAAAAATATTCTATATTTTTAATCAGTCAATTTTTTGCACAAAGCTACATTTTTCTTTCAAAAATATTTCTCAAAACATCTCATAATCATTGTACGTTATTATTTCTCGAGCAAAAGCTGCTGATTGAGTGTCCTTGAAATTTCAGAAAGCACAAAAGCATCAATGTTCATTCATCACCACTTGTATAAATCACAGTAATACTCTTTAAAGCAATGACCCAGAAGAACAATGTCTGCATCCTTGTTTAAACACTCACTGATTGTGTGACCTTGTTTTTCTCAACATCACTGAGCCATAGTTTGTCCATCTAAAGGATGGAGACAGTAATACTTTTTAAGTTTGTCATGAGGATTAGAAATAATATTTGTAAAAACCCTAGCACGATGTGGGGCCTGGCACATAGTAGGTTCTTGGTATATGGTAGTTCTGTACTTCATATGGTATTTGCTTTCCTAAGAATAAGGATAATTGATTAAATTTTTTCAGTGTCAAGTATAAAAGTAATTACTGTTATATTATAGAAGGTATGATTCTTATTGTCTCTGACTTAACTAAACGTATTTTATTTAGTAACAAAAATTTTAAATAAATTTTGTTACAGCTCAACTTCCTCAACTGCTTCCCTCCCAGGGAACTCACCCAAGACTGGCACCTCAGAGTGGGCAGTTCCTCAGCCTTCAAGATTAAAATATCGGCAAAAATTTAATAGTCTTGACAAAAGCATGAGTGGATACCTCTCAGGTAAGCGGCATACGGTGCTTAAGAATGTGAGAGAGTTATGATTTTATATGGGCTTCTATTAAAGAAATTTTATTTGAAGTTGTATTTTGTAGCTCATTTAAAATTTTAACATCCAAAAATTTTAGCAGGCATTTGATAAATACAAATAATGTTTAAGTTGTGTAAGAGTTCAAAGTTCTTATAATCAAATTGAGCACACCCAACTTTTTGGAAAGAAGACCTCTCCCTTGAGAAGGTCAAACCTCATCCTCCAGTGCAGTGAATGGAGAACTTCATGTGATAAGAGAGTATGGCACTAAGCTTCAGCTCAGTTTCCCTGAGAGTCTCCTTCCTCAATGGTTCTTTCTCTGCTTGTCCTTCCGAATACCTCATGTGAGCATTGTTCCCCCTTTAAAGCTCCAACCCAAATGTAGCCATAAAACCTGACCTGAGATCCCCTTAGAACATTTGAGTCCATGCTAGAACAAACATCCAAACTTCACTAATTGAGGATAGTGAAGGGGGACATAAACAGAGGGTAATAGGCAAGTAGAATTCCCATCTTCTAACTTTCGCCTCTCTCTTCACTTAACAACGAATTATAGTTTAGACAGAGTAAAATGAGTGTTTAAAAATAATAGAGCTTTAAAGTACTAGGGACATACAATAGGAGATATTAATACTGAAGAAATAAGATAAAACATCTTATAGGAAGGGAGCATTGAAAGAAAGAAAGAAAAAAGTTAGGATTCATATAGAGATTGAAGGTGAGGGCATTTGAGGGTGACAAGGAAGAAATCCTAAGAGCAAAAAGTACACGACATGTTTGGAGGATGAAAAGCAGTATATGAAATGGGAGTATGGGGTCTATAGTTGTGCATTGGGGCAAGGGAGCAATAAAACTTTTGGAATTGATTGGAAAAGCTAATACGCAATATGCAATATTTTCTTTAAAGATACATATCTTTGTGATAAAATCTTTAAAAAAAACAAGAACAAGAGAATTACACACACAAAATTCAGGATAGTGGTTGCCTTTTCTCGGGGAGGCATGGAGATAAAATCAGGGAACACAGATAGCTTCAAAGAATTTAGTAATGATCTAGTTCTTAAGTTGTATAATAGGTTAATGGGTGACTTTTATTAGTATACTTCATAACTTACAACTATATATGTATCAAATATTATATAAGAACTGTAAATTTCTGTAACTTTGTTAAATTATGTGGAACTATACTATATATATATATATATTTTGTGTGTGTGTGTGTGGTACGCGGGCCTCTCACTGTTGTGGCCTCTCCCATTGCGGAGCACAGGCTCCGGACGCACAGGCTCAGCGGCCATGGCTTACGGGCCCAGCCACTCCGTGGCGTGTGGGATCTTCCCGGACCGGGGCATGAACCCGTGTCCCCTGCATCGGCAGGCGGACTCTCAACCACTGCGCCACCAGGGAAGCCCTATACTATATTTTTAAGTAATCCTTTTTTTTTTTTTTTTTTTTTTTTGCATTTTAACATCTCTGAAATTGGGATGTGTATTATCATCAGTGGTATCTTAACATTGTGTCATGTTTTTTTTTTTTTTGGCAGTGATTTTTCCTTCTTAGTGTTACATAAAATAATGGGGTGTCTTATAATCAATGACATCTTAGATTCTGTGAAATGATATTCAAACTATAGTATTTAAGATTAACATAAAGTCAGGCAGTTCTCATATTTGAAAAAATGAACTTCTTTGGGCCCTACATTTTGCATTGAAGAAGTTTCTTTTTTCAGATTAACAGAAGTGGGCTAAAAAGACATGTACAGAAGTGTTCATGGCAGCTTCATTCACAACATCCAAAAAATAAATAGCCTAAATGTCCATCAACAGGAGAATGGATAAATAAATTATGGTGTATTTCTTTAGCAGAATACCTTGCAGCAATAAAAATGAACTGCTGATACATGCAACAACTTGGATCATTTCACAGATGTTGCATGAGTCAAAGAAGTCTGGCACAAAAGATCCATAATATTTAATCCACTTATATGAAGTTGAAGAACAGGAAGCTGAATTGATGGTGATAAAAATCAGAATAGTTTAGTTACTCTGTTGGACAAGGGACCATGTTAGAACCTTCTGGGGTGCTGGAAACATTCTGTATCTTGAGGTGGGTGTTAGTTGCATGTGTGCATACTCATGTAAAAATCCGCTGATCAGTACACCTAAAATTAGTACCCTTTGTGTATGTACTGCAAACATAGAGTATAAACAAAAGTGGGTTTGTGTTGCAGTATGAAGGGCAGTGGGGAGCCCACTGTGAGGAAACGTTCCCTTAATGTTACTTTATTTGTATGTGACACATTGCATGAAGGGTGTGTATTGTGTTTTCAGAAAATGTTATTATTCTTAGACTTACAAGAGTAAAGCTATATATCGGTAGTTAAGGAAAGGATTGATTTTCTTTGAAAGAAGAAGTTGTCTCTGGTGTCCTGAAACTGAGCATGAGCCCCACGTGTATGAGGACAGAGCTAACCTAGACTTATGTGGTATGCTTTGTTCAGCGAATGTAGCAGTTAGTGGTCTAATTTTTCCCTTTTGTTCTTCCTCCTCTCTTCCCCATAAACCCTCAGTCATGATTTATTTAGATTGATTCATTGACTCAAATATTTCCTGAGTCACATATCTTCTGGGCACTCAGTATGACACTGGAATGCAGACAAGAAGACATGGCCCATGTCTTTTTTTTTTTTTTTTTTTTTTTGCGTTACGCGGGCCTCTCACTGTTGCGGCCTCTCCCTTAGCGGAGCACAGGCTCTGGACGCGCAGGCTCAGCGGCCACGGCTCACGGGCCCAGACGCTCCGCGGCATGTGGGATCTTCCCGGACTGGGGCACGAACCCGTGTCGCCTGCATTGGCAGACGGACTCTCAACCACTGCGCCACCAGGGAAGCCCGGCCCATGTCTTTGAAGAAACCATAGTATAGGTCACATAATCTCAGTGAATATTGGTTTAAAAGTGCTGTGATTAATATGGATGAGAAAGTGACTAATGCTGAGGATGTAAGAGAGCGTTTCACAGGAGAGGTGACATTTGAGCTGGATCTTAGAGGATAAATAAACTGCCTGGTAGAGAGTGGGGGGACTAGCATTTTAGGCGCAGGAAATAGGATATCCAGAGTATTGGCAGACCAGTAGTGTGCATGCTCGAGTGAGCTTCCTTAGTGCAGCTTCCTCTGCTGCCTCTCTTTGGCCTCTGTGTTACTCACATGGCCTGCACACATTTAAGCCTTCTGCCAGTGCACTTTTAACCATTGCATTCCTTCCCTTCCTCCTGTTGTTTGCTCTGTTGCCTAGTGCGAGGGGTCTGCTTTGTTATCTTTGTCCAAGGGTTGAAACTTTAGTTATAGATCCTTTCTTCAGGTTTGAAATAGCCTGCCATTTCTTTATTGGAAGAATCCTCCTTTTAACATAAAAACCTCCTCAAATATCACTTTTTATATGAAATCTATTGAGACGTATTCATTGAGTGAGGCTGTGAGCTATTTCCAGTGTGTTTCCTTTATGTGATTTCTATTAAATGGCCAGACAAAAAAAGGATGGAAAAGATTTAAAAATTATATAATATAAACGTTTGATTGCTTGTTATAATATGTGGTATATTTGAGGTTGTTCCATATAGAATACGTAGCTTTGGTTATCCAGATCTCTGTGTTCAAAGCTCAGTGAAGCAATGGGTTGAACGGCATCTGTGCTGGCTTTGTAGTGCAAGTTGTTGCTGAGGAAGAGCTGGCAGTTGTATCTCTTCTGTGCAGAGTTGTTTGGAGAGTCCTTGACTCAGGCTAAATTCAGGGTAGGGCTGACTCTTCTGGCACTTGTGGCTTAGGCACCTGAGAGTGGGAGGTGTAGCACCTGCTTTATTGACTAGGTGACCTTCTCTAGAGAAGCCTCAGGATTCATCATGGTCAGAAAGCCACAGACAAGCTCACCAGGAGTGAATGCTCCTCTGAAGCAGAGAGGGATTTTCTGTTCTGGATTATATTCAGTGAAGATTGGGAGCCTGTAACAGAGACATATTTTTGTTTTCTCACACTGAGGGAGAGAAAAGAAGTTGAACAGTTTACCATGCATAGTAAGCATTCAATGAATGTTAGCTATTGTTATTATCAGTTGCTATCACAGAAGTAAGCCCCCGTTGCACCTTAGATAGAGGATAATTTTGGATTACAATTTTCTTCATTACTTTAGCAAATATTAATTAAGCATCTGTTTACTAGGTGTGGGGTATACATTAGTGGATAAAACAGTCAAGGCTTTTGTCTTCATAGAACTTAGCATAATAGGGGAAATAGACAAACAGGTAAACAAGCAAATGTTACATTACAAATTATGATATGAGATATAAAGGAGAAAAGCAGGAAATGTATTGAATGGTAGGGTGGACAGAGAAGGCCTTTCTGAGAAGGTGACATTAGATTTCGACTTCACAGGTGAGAGGGACCTAGACATGCAATGATGTAGAACTGTAGGACTTGATGTTGGACATGGGTGTACAGGAGAGGGAAGGCGCAGGGGGGACTTTTTGATTTCTGGCTTGAGCCACTGGATGGATTGTGATACCACTCACAGAGAAGGGAGGACTGAGGAAGAATGATTTGGGTGAAGGTTAGGAAGAGAGGCCTGGATGAGGATTGAAAGAGTACTTTTATATGTATTTGGTTTAATATGCTTATAAAATACATACATTGATTTTTCAGTTGGATATAGAAGTCTAAACTTAGATGAGAGGTTTGGGCTGTGGATGTACATTTGGGAATCCTCAGCCTCTAGGTGCTGCTTAAAGTCATAGAAATGGATATGAATGCACAGAGAGAAAAGAGTGCCCAGGATAGATCCGTGAAGAATGCCAGCATTTACAGGTCATTTAGAAGAGGAAGAGTAGAGACAAAGGAATGATCAGAGAGAGAAGAGAATTTCTGAAAATGCTTAAGGAAGCTGTGCTTTGAGAGCTTGGCCTCTAATACTCTGTGTCGCTGGCTTAGTCCTTCGTGTCAGTCACTTGTGTGTACCATTATCTTCTGAAAGGACACGGGAGCACTTGATTCTACTAACTGTACACTTTAAACTCCTTGGTCCAGGGAATGTGTTTGTTTTGATGACTACTGAATGCTCAGTGTCTGGTGCATGGTAAAAGCTGATGCTATCCCAGGATAGCAGCAGTGTTATTTCAAGGGTGCAGCTATTTAAGTTTGCGTGACTTTAAGAGGCTAAAGAATTTTTTTATGTTTTCTCTCACACCATCAGGTTTTCAAGCTAGAAATGCCCTTCTTCAGTCAAACCTTTCTCAAACTCAGCTAGCTACTATTTGGTGAGTTTGCCTGTTGATTATGATTTTTAACTATACATCTCTGTTATACTGTTCCTGTAAAAGTTCGTGACTCAAAAACATTCCATAAAAGCGGCCATGTGAAAATTAATGCAAACCTGTAAGCAAATAAAATTGCTTTGTAAAATGTTATCCTCGAGAATTTGGCATTTAATTATTTTACAAGTAACACTTGTTTGCTTTTATATAATGCCTTCTATGGAGAATTAGAGAATATCTCATTTTTAATGTGGAGCTAAATGTGATTTGATGGGTGAATTAACCATGAACCAAGACAAGCCACCTTTTCAGAAGGAATATTTCCCTTTCCATTTCAACGTTTCTTCCCTCTCTTTTGTGATATGAAAATTAAGGGTAAAAATTAGCTCACTTTTCTGTGTGTATTTACTTTTCACTAAAATATGTTAACCCAGCTGTTCTACTGTCATTAATCTTGTTTTAAAAATAAAAAATTGAACTCTTCTGAAAATATTTTACTCTAAATAGACTCTCTAAGTTGTGAATTTTCATATTTTCCTTAGGACTCTGGCTGACATTGATGGTGATGGGCAGCTAAAAGCTGAGGAGTTTATCCTTGCAATGCACCTCACTGATATGGCCAAAGCTGGACAGCCATTGCCACTGACTTTACCTCCGGAGCTTGTCCCTCCGTCTTTTAGGTGAGTGCCTCTGTAGATGAAGGGGTGTTGTTTCGATCATGTTTGGCAGACATGATTATTACTTTGGGATTTCCTGAGGCCTCTGCTCTAGTTTCGTGGAAAATCAAACATTTACATTGCCATTTGATTTTGGTATTTAATGAGTTACACGGAGAGAGAATAGATATTAGAAGTAGGTGTGTATTTTCACCATATTATAGATAAGGAAACTGATGAGTAAAGAGATTGAGAATAAATTTACCCAAGAATAGCAACTGGCTGAACCATGACTTGAATCCACATCTCTCTGGCTTGATAATCCATATACTGCTGTACAGTGTAACTATAGACCACACTATATTTTAAATATCTTTAATTACATTCTAATATTAAATTGCTCTAGTCAGTGGTAGTCTATATAGTCTTGTCTAAAAATTCTCAGATCACATGATGCTAAATTTATTTGTTGTTTGCTTTTCTTAGAGGAGGAAAGCAAATTGATTCCATTAATGGAACTCTGCCTTCATACCAGAAAATACAAGAAGAGGAACCTCAGAAAAAATTACCAGGTAACATCGAGTGTCCAAGTTGTATGTTTATTGTGAGTTCTCTTAAATTTTACCATGAAATATAAATGAATATTTAGAATTTTTAAATTCTTAATATTTTATATGCTGTACGAGAAACTATTTGATGAATGGGATGGATTTCAACATCAGTAAAATTAAGATAGTCAAAACTGAGAGGAAGAGACAGGTGTGTATATTTGGCAAGAGTGTATGTATTAGGTGTCCTAGTTAAAGTGTTTCTCCCACTTTTGGAAAAATCATTATAGCAAGCTTTGTAACGAAATCTTGAGCTTTAAAAAAAGTTTAAATACTGGTTGAAAAAGTACATGTGTAGATATTTTAAAATATTAAAAAGTTAATGACATATACCAAATATAACAAATATATAGCCATACAACTTTGGTTATCCTTGAAGAAAATGCTGAGAAAAAAAATGAAAAGTATTTTCATTGGCAGGAATAGTAAAATTATTTTTCTCTTGGATGGACTCAAACTTAGAGATTTGTTTTCCAAAAATGAATTCTTATAAGAAAGTAAATATTTTACTATTTACATTTGAGTTAAAATTATCCTTCGGAGAAGTATCCACAGAGAAGGAGCAGTCACGTGATCACGAGGCATGAGGACGTTGAAGCTAGATTACAGGATCATTAGGCTTGATGTTGAAGAATGCTTACAATATACCTTATCTAGTTACGTTCGAGGACAAGCGGAAAGCCAACTATGAGCGGGGGAACATGGAACTGGAGAAGCGACGCCAGGCCATGATGGAGCAGCAGCAGAGGGAGGCAGAGCGCAAAGCCCAGAAAGAAAAGGAAGAGTGGGAACGGAAACAGAGAGAGTTACAAGAGCAAGAATGGAAGAAACAACTGGAATTAGAAAAACGCTTGGAGAAGCAGAGGGAATTGGAGAGACAACGGGAGGAAGAAAGGAGAAAAGAGATAGAAAGACGAGAGGTTATTTTTTTAAGTTATTTTATTTCCCAGGAAAATCATTTCATTTAGTAAGTGGCTACATTTCATTTGATAAAAAATGGTAATTTTTGTTGTGCTTTTTCTCAGCATCATTCGTTCATTCTTACCCTGTACGAATCTGAATCTTCCTTCTCCTGTGGAGAGATAGAGGGTCCTTGCTTGTGAGGGGTTTCAGGGCTGACAGCTGGTAGAGAAAGCATGTCTGCAGGTGATACCTCAGTCAGTGCCAGATTGGTTGCAAAGCTGAGTTGAGTGAGGAGCCAGAGGAAGAAGTCAGTGTGATCAGGTCATTAAACGAAAGAAAGCTTAGGATCCAGAGTAAAAGGCCAAGTAATTGGAGAGGCAGAGAGAAGAGCTTGGGGAGTTGAAGGCCTTGAGAGGGATCACGAGAGTGGGCTTGCGCAGGTCCTTGGGAAAACTGGTGCTGTGTGGGGTCCCTGGGAGGCCTGGCTGTGTTTTCAAGGGCTGTGCATGGACCACAGTAAATTACAGTGGCACTGAAATAAGGTAAATAAAATTTTTTTCTTCCCTGATGACAGAATAAAGGTACAGTTATTCCTACTAACATTTGCATTTATGAAGTCATCCTTTTTTTTTTTTTTGCGGTACGCGGGCCTCTCACTGTTGTGGCCTCTCCCATCGCGGAGCACAGGCTCCGGACATGCAGGCCCAGCGGCCATGGCTCACGGGCCCAGCCGCTCTGCGGCATGTGGGATCTTCCCGGACCGGGGCATGAACCCGTGTCCCCGCATCGGCAGGTGGACTCTCAACCACTGCGCCACCAGGGAAGCCCTGAAGTCATCTTTTTGTTTATTAAGGGAAAAGTAACTACAGCAAGAGGATGGCCCTATGAAGCAATCAGAAAGTCTGGTGGATGAATTTGCTTTTGTGGAAGTCTTTAGTTTAGGCCCATTGATAAAACTAGGTTTGCCCAGTTACCCTTAGAAACTCAAGCCCACTAAGTGCTAAATGCTGCCTCATCTGTACTTTGTCATTCCATCAGTTTTTGAATGAGGCAAAATTGTTAATTTAAAAATTAACTTTAATTCATTATTTTCAGGCAGCAAAACAGGAACTTGAAAGACAACGTCGTTTAGAATGGGAGAGAATTCGTAGACAGGAGCTTCTCAATCGAAGGAATAGAGAACAGGAAGAAATTGTCAGATTAAACTCTAAAAAGAAAAGCCTTCATCTCGAGTTGGAAGCACTGGTATGGCTATAGGTTTAAGTGAAATTTATCTGAATGATACTTAGAGTTACCTGTTGAAAAATATTATTGTTTTTTAAATCTACCTCATGAATATGTTATGTTTTAATGTAATTAAATAGTCATATTTTCATATGTGCTTTTTAACAGTTTAGACAGTATAGTTTACTAAAAAAGGATAGTGACTCGAAATGCTGAGAATTCTGTTGTGGTCTTAGTTCAGATGTGGATAAACAAGGTACTCTTGGGCAAGACATCTCCCTTCTCTGTGCCTCACTTTGCGTGTCTATAAAATAAAAGTTTGTGCTGGTTCTGTGATTTTCAGTTTTCAAACTGGTCTCTGGAAGGTGGTCTGCGGAGGTGGGAGAGGAGAGCCTAGGCGCTAGGACAGCGTCTCCTCTCCCCACTTCTTCGTCCCACGTTTCACAACAGAGAATCACCACATTTATCTGCTGTACTTTTATTGGAGTTTTATCTAAAATTTGCTTGGAAAAAAGGATTCTACTGCTAAAAAGAAAAAATGATTGGAAACTGCTGACCTAAATAATCTCTTAGGATTCCTTTCAGTTCTAAAAGACTATGGTTGTTAACTAATATTGCCCATTATGCTTATCAGTTTTTATATATCAGATGTCAGAGTACCTGTTAAAAGACTGCTTGAAATGCAAAGTGAGAATATAGAAAGGGTCTGAGTAAGGCATACTATTCTACTACGACCCTGTAATCCCCTAAGCCTGACCTGATAATACAGTAAGGTTTTGCAGAAAATGCATGTGTAGCTATGTAGTAGAGCCATATTTACATCTTGTTTAATTGTAGTCTAATGTTTTATTTGGTTGATGAATTACATTTTTTAAAAAATCACAATATCTTTCATCAGAAAGGTACTATTTTATGCCTTCAAATGAATAGGAAAGCATACCACAGTTGTTAATCATGCCATAGTACTACAGGACAGTCCTAAAAACTTTAACTTCTTTGTGTAGCTACTTGGGTATCTGTCTGAACCGTTATCTTGACTGTGTGTTTTTCCTTAAAAATACAATGGGAGGAAACCTTTTGATTGTTTTTCCCCCAAGAACTGGGGTAACACACCAAGCAGTAGCACAGATTAATGTGCAGAGTCTGGAAAGGTCCAGGGCCTATACTTATATTTGCTGAAGATAATAACATGATATCCAGGGTGGACACAGCATATTCCCTTCAGCGTGTATTTCTCAAATATGAAACATACTTTTCAGTAAAAACTTTCATTGTTGGCGATTTTTAACCAGGAGCCTCATTTTTCCTCACCCCACTTTATTTGCTAAGGCTGCCATAACAAAATACCACAGACCAGGTGGCAATTTTTATCACAGTTCTGGAGGCTGGAAGTCCAAGATCAAGGTGTCAGCATGTTTGATTTCTTCTGAGGCTTCTCTCCTTGACTTGCAGGTGGCAGCCTTTCGCCATGTCCTCATGTGGTCTTTTCTCTGCCTGTGCATCTCTGCTGTCTCTATCGTGTCTAAATGTTCTCTCCTTATAAGGACACCAGTCAGATTGGAGTAGGGCCCACCCATAAGACTTCATTTAATCTTAATTACCTCTTTAAATGTCCTATCTCCAAACGCAGTCATATTCTGAGGTTACTGAGGGTTAGGACTTCAACATATAAATTGTGGGGGACACAGTTCAGCTCATAACACCTCACCCTTCTTATTAGCTTCCATTGAGAATCTCTGCTGTTTTTTGTTCTGTTTTTTTTTTTTTTTTTTTTTTTTTTTTTTTTGGCTGTATGTGGGCCTCTCACTGTTGTGGCCTCTCCCCTTGTGGAGCACAGGCTCCGGACGCCAGGCTCAGCGGCCATGGCTCACGGGCCCAGCCGCTCCACAGCATGTGGGATCTTCCCGAACCGGGGCACGAACCCGTGTCCCCTGCATCGGCAGGCGGACTCTCAACCACTGCGCCACCAGGGAAGCCCTGTTTTTTTTTTTTTTATTCTCAGAACAAGGGGAAAGGAATATTGGTATAGGAGAAGAGTAGTGTGGCCCCAAAAGACCCTCCTGTACACTGTTGAATTAGATGGCAGCATTGAGGATAGAAAAAGAAGTTCAGAGAATGTAATGCTAATTGTCATATGCACACACTTATTCCTCCTTATTATTCTAAGAGATTGTTTATATTTTAATATTATGAATTAGTGCCTAAATGCTGAGTTCAGAAAAAAAAATTCAGTGTGTTATGTTTGTGCTTTCTCATCTTCACATAATAGGCTCTTAACACTCACAGCAGTACGTTTCCTGCTAATAACTCTCTTGAGTTAACTTGGTTTTAGACATTTATCTTAGACTGAGTATAAATGATAAATGACATTTAAAATTTAAATAAAAATATTGTTCTCTTGATAAGAACATTTCCTATTAGCATTTTATGTTACCATATGTTTCTCTTCCTATAGAATGGCAAACATCAGCAGATCTCAAGCAGACTTCAAGACGTCCGACTCAGGAAGCAAACTCAAAAGACTGAGCTGGAAGTTCTGGATAAGCAGTGTGACCTGGAAATTATGGAAATCAGGCAGCTTCAACAGGAACTTCAGGTAAGTCCTTTGCTGCTGAATTGTCCTTAAACGTGAGCAGTTATTAGTAATTCTTCCTAATAGAGTGGTTTTCACTTTTGGTGTCATGAACCCCTTTGAGCCTCTGACAGACGTTCTTCCTAAAGGTATGTGGATACACACAATCTTGTATAATATCAGGAATCTCATGGACTCCCTAAAACTGTGCTTAACACCTGGTTAAATTCTGCTTAATATTTATACAATATCTGGGCATTTACCACTTTGAGTTTTAAGTCTTTAATAAATAAATACATCATTTAATTCCATTTTAGTTTATCCATAAGTTGTAAGCAATTTACATATCATTCTATGTATTATTCCTATACTAAGTTTCAAGAGTGATTAAATCATGTTTTTACATTTTTAGAAAATTCTTAGACAACATTAAAGAGTTTCTTTTTCTTTTTATAAGGAATATCAAAATAAGCTTATCTATTTGGTGCCAGAGAAGCAATTATTAAATGAAAGAATTAAAAATATGCAGCTCAGTAACACACCTGGTAAGTCTCTAAGGTTTGTTTTGTCTCTTGTATTCTTTTCTGAATGTATCAGTTATATTCTGTTGCATTTTAAAATAGCATTATTCTGTTATAAATAACATTTTTTGTCTATAGTTAAAGTTTTTAAAATAATGTGAAAAATATTACCTCATGTTGGAGCATTTTTAGCAATAAAATGTAAATAGAAATAAAATAACAATTGTGGACTTCCGGGTAAGATGGCGGAAGAGTAAGACGCGGAGATCACCGTCCTCCCCACGGATACACCAGAAATACAGCTACATGTGGAACAACTCCTACAGAACACCTACTGAACGCTGGCAGAAGACCCCAGACCTCCCAAAAGGCAAGAAACTCCCCACATACCTGGGTAGGGCAAAACGGAGAGATTCCCGCACAGAGGATCGGTGCTGAGCGGCACTCACCAGCCCGAGAGGCTTGTCTGCTCGCCCCGGCGGCGCTGGAAGCTGAGGCTCGGGCTTCGGTCAGAGCGCAGGGAGAGGACTGGGGCTGGCGGCGAGAACTCAGCCGGAAGGGGGCTAATGAGCCACAGCTAGCCGGCAGGGAGTCCGGGAAAACTCTGGAGCTGCCAAAGAGGCAAGAGACTTTTTCTTCCCTCTTGGTTTCCTGGATGCGCGAGGAGAGGGGATTAAGAGCGCTGCTTAAAGGGGCTCCACAGATGGGCGCGAGTCACGACTGAAAGCGCGGAGCCCAGTGACGGGCGTGGGACGCTGGGGCTGCTGCTGCCGCCGCCAAGAAGCCTGTGTGCGAGCGCAGGTCACTGTCCACACCGCCCTTCCGGGATCCTGTGCAGCCCGCCACTGCCGGGGTCCCGGGATCCAGGGGCGGCTTCCCTGGGAGAACGTACGGCGTGCCTCGGGCTGGTGCAACGTCACGCCGACCTCTGCTGCTGCAGGCTCGCCCCGCACTCCGTGCCCCTCCCTCCCGCCCGGTCTGAGTGAGCCAGAGTCCCCGAAGAGGCTGCTCCTTTAACCCCGTCCTGTCTGAGCGAAGAACAGACGCCCTCCTGCGACCTACACGCAGAGGCGGGGCCAAATCCAAAGCTGAGACCCAGGAGCTGTGAGAACAAAGAAGAGAAAGGGAAACGTCTCCCAGCAGCCTCAGAAGCAGCGGATTAAAGCTCCACAATCAACTTGATGTACCCTGCATCTGTGGAATACATGAATGGACAACAAATCATCCCAAATTGAGGAGCCAGGAGTCAGTGCTGTGCCTCTGAGGTGGGAGAGCCAACTTCAGGACGCTGGTCCACAAGAGACCTCCCAGCTCCACATAATATCAGACGGCGAAAATCTTCCAGAGATCTCCATCTCAACACCAGCACCCAGCTTCACTCAACGACCAGCAAGCTACAGTGCTGGACACCCTATGCCAAACAACTAGCAAGACAGGAACACAACGCCACCCATTAGCAGAGAGGCTGCCTAAAATCATAAAAAGTCCACAGACACCCCAAAACACACCACCAGACGTGGACCTGCCCACCAGAAAGACAAGATCCAGCCTCACCCACCAGACCACAGGCACTAGTCCCCTCCACCAGGAAGCCTACACAACCCACTAAACCAACCTTAGCCACTGGGGACAGACACCAAAAACAACGGTAACTACGAACCTGCAGCCTGCAAAAAGGAGACCCCAAACACAGTAACATAAGCAAAATGAGAAGACAGAAAAACACACAGCAGGAGAAGGAGCAAGATAAAAACCCACCAGACCTAACAAATGAAGAGGTAATAGGCAGTCTACCTGAAAAAGAATTCAGAATAATGATGGTAAAGATGATCCAAGATTCTATTTCCCAGATCCAAAATCTTGGAAATAGAGTAGACAAAATGCAAGAAACAGTTAACAAGGACCTAGAAGAACTAAAGATGAATCAAGCATCGATTAAAAACACAATAAATGAAATAAAAAATACTTTAGATGGGATCAATAGCAGAATAACTGAGGCAGAAGAACGGAGAAGTGACCTGGAAGATAAAATAGTGGAAATAACTGCTGCAGAGCAAAATAAAGAAAAAAGAATGAAAAGAACAGAGGACAGTCTCAGAGACCTCTGGGACAACATTAAACGCACCAACATTCGAATTATAGGGGTTCCAGAAGAAGAAGAGAAAAAGAAAGGGACTGAGAAAATATTTGAAGAGATTATAGTTGAAAACTTCCCTAATATGGGAAAGGAAATAGTTAATCAAGTCCAGGAGGCACAGAGAGTCCCATACAGAATAAATCCAAGGAGAAATACGCCAAGACACATATTAATCAAACTGTCAAAAATTAAACACAAAGAAATCATATTAAAAGCAGCAAGGCAAAAACAACAAATAACACAAGGGAATCCCCATCAGGATAACAGCTGATCTATCAGCAGAAACTCTACAAGCCAGAAGGGAGTGGCAGGACATAATTAAAGTGATGAAGGAGAAAAACCTGCAACCAAGATTACTCTACCCAGCAAGGATCTCATTCATATTTGATGGAGAAATTAAAACGTTTACAGACAAGCAAAAGCTGAGAGAGTTCAGCACCACCAAACCAGCTTTACAACAAATGCTAAAGGAACCTCTCTAGGCAAGAAACACAACAGAAGGAAAAGACCTACAATAACGAACCCAAAACAGTTAAGAAAATGGGAATAGGAACATACATATCGACAATTACCTTAAATGTAAATGGACTAAATGCTCCCACCAAAAGACACAGATTGGCTGAATGGATACAAAAACAAGACCCATATATATGCTGTCTACAAGAGACCCACTTCAGACCTAGAGACACATACAGACTGAAAGTAAGGGGATGGAAAAAGATATTCCATGCAAATGGAAACCAAAAGAAAGCTGGAGTAGCAATTCTCATATCAGACAAAATAGACTTTAAAATAAAGACTACTAGAAGAGACAAAGAAGGACACTACCTAATGATCAAGGGATCGATCCAAGAAGAAGATATAACAATTGTAAATATTTATGCACCCAACATAGGAGCACCTCAATACATAAGGCAAATACTAACAGCCATAAAAGGAGAAATCGACAGTAACACAATCATAGTAGGGGACTTTAACACCCCACTTTCACCAATGGACAGATCATCCAAAATGAAAATAAATAAGGAAACACAAGCTTTAAATGATACATTAAACAAGATGGACTTAATTGATATTTATAGGACATTCCATCCAAAAACAACAGAATACACATTTTTCTCAAGTGCTCATGGAACATTCTCCAGGATAGATCATATCTTGGGTCACAAATCAAGCCTTGGTAAATTTAAGAAAATTGAAATTGTATCCGACCACAATGCTATGAGACTAGATATCAATTACAGGAAAAGAGCTGTAAAAAATACAAACACATGGAGGCTAAACAATACACTACTTAATAACGAAGTGATCACTGAAGAAATCAAAGGGGAAATTAAAAAATACCTAGAAACAAATGACAATGGAGACACGACGACCCAAAACCTATGGGATGCAGCAAAAGCAGTTCTAAGAGGGAAGTTTATAGCAATACAATCCCACCTTAAGAAACAGGAAACATCTCAAATAAACAACCTAACCTTGCACCTAAAGCAATTAGAGAAAGAAGAACAAAAACATCCCAAAGTTAGCAGAAGGAAAGAAATCATAAAAATCAGATCAGAAATAAATGAAAAAGAAATGAAGGAAACGATAGCAAAGATCAATAAAACTAAAAGCTGGTTCTTGGAGAAGATAAACAAAATTGATAAACCATTAGCCAGACTCATCAAGAAAAAAAGGGAGAAGACTCAAATCAATAGAATTAGAAATGAAAAAGGAGAAGTAACAACTGACACTGCAGAAATACAAAAGGTCATGAGAGATTACTACAAGCAACTCTATGCCAATAAAATGGACAGCCTGGAAGAAATGGACAAATTCTTAGAAATGCACAACCTGCCAAGACTGAATCAGGAAGAAATAGAAAATATGAACAGACCAATCACAAGCACTGAAATTGAAACTGTGATAAAAAATCTTCCAACAAACAAAAGCCCAGGACCAAATGGCTTCACAGGTGAATTCTATCAAGCATTTAGAGAAGAGCTAACACCTATCCTTCTCAAACTCTTCCAAAATATAGCAGAGGGAGGAACACTCCCAAACTCATTCTACGAGGCCACCATCACCTTGATACCAAAACCAGACAAGGATGTCACAAAGAAAGAAAACTACAGGCCAATATCACTGATGAACATAGATGCAAAAATCCTCACCAAAATACTAGCAAACAGAATCCAACAGCACATTAAAAGGATCATACACCATGATCAAGTGGGGTTTATTCCAGGAATGCAAGGATTCTTCAATATACGCAAATCAATCAACGTGATACACCATATTAACAAATTGAAGGAGAAAAACCATATGATCATCTCAATAGATGCAGAGAAAGCTTTCGACAAAATTCAACACCCATTTATGATAAAAACCCTGCAGAAAGTAGGCATAGAGGAAACTTTCCTCAACATAATAAAGGCCATATATGACAAACCCACAGCCAGCATCGTCCTCAATGGTGAAAAACTGAAACCATTTCCACTAAGATCAGGAACAAGACAAGGTTGCCCACTCTCACCACTCTTATTCAACATAGTTTTGGAAGTTTTAGCCATAGCAATCAGAGAAGAAAAGGAAATAAAAGGAATCCAAATCGGAAAAGAAGAAGTAAAGCTGTCACTGTTTGCAGATGACATGATACTATACATAGAGAATCCTAAAGATGCTACCAGAAAGCTAATAGAGCTAATCAATGAATTTGGTAAAGTAGCAGGATACAAAATTAATGCACAGAAATCTCTGGCATTCCTATATACTAATGATGAAAAATCTGAAAGTGAAATCAAGAAAACACTCCCATTTACCCCTGCAACAAAAAGAATAAAATATCTAGGAATAAACCTACCTAAGGAGACAAAAGACCTGTATGAAGAAAATTATAAGACACTGATGAAAAAAATTAAAGATGATACAAATAGATGGAGAGATGTACCATGTTCTTGGATTGGAAGAATCAACATTGTGAAAATGACTCTACTACCCAAAGCAATCTACAGATTCAATGCAATCCCTATCAAACTACCACTGGCATTTTTCACAGAACTAGAACAAAAAATTTCACAATTTGTATGGAAACACAAAAGACCCCGAATAG
The DNA here is from genome assembly GCF_964165515.1 of Mesoplodon bidens. NCBI lineage: Eukaryota > Metazoa > Chordata > Mammalia > Artiodactyla > Ziphiidae > Mesoplodon > Mesoplodon bidens. Next base: position 70,326,867 of record NC_138170.1, read on the forward strand.
CCAAAGCAATCTTGAGAACAAAAAATGGAGCTGGAGGAATCAGGCTCCCTGACTTCAGACTATACTACAAAGCTACAGTAATCAAGACAGTATGGTACTGGCACAAAAACAGAAAGATAGATCAATGGAACAGGATAGAAAGCCCAGAGATAAACCCACGGACATATGGTCACCTTATCTTTGATAAAGGAGGCAGGAATGTACAGTGGAGAAAGGACAGTCTCTTCAATAAGTGGTGCTGGGAAAACTGGATAGGCACATGTAAAAGTATGAGATTAGATCACTCCCTAACACCATACACAAAAATAAGCTCAAAATGGATTAAAGACCTAAATGTAAAGCCAGACACTATCAAACTCTTAGAGGAAAACATATGCAGAACACTGTATGACATAAATCACAGCAAGATCCTTTTTGACCCACCTCCTAGAGAAATGGAAATAAAGACAAAAATAAACACATGGGACGTAATGAAACTTAAAAGCTTTTGCACAGCAAAGGAAACCATAAACAGGACCAAAAGACAACCCTCAGAATGGGAGAAAATATTTGTAAATGAAGCAAGTGACAAAGGATTAATCTCCAAAATTTATAAGCAGCTCATGCAGCTCAATAACAAAAAAACAAACAACCCAATCCAAAAATGGGCAGAAGACCTAAATAGACATTTCTCCACAGAAGATATACAGACTGCCAACAAACACATGAAAGGATGCTCAACATCTTTGCTCATTAGAGAAATGCAAATCAAAACTACAATGAGATATCATCTCACACCAGTCAGAATGGCCATTATCAAAAAATCTAGAAACAATAAATGCTGGAGAGGGTGTGGAAAAAAGGGAACACTCTTGCACTGCTGGTGGGAATGTGAATTGGTACAGCCACTATGGAGAACGGTATGGAGGTTCCTTAAAAAACTACAAATAGAACTACCATATGACCCAGCAATCCCACTACTGGGCATATACCCTGAGAAAACCATAATTCAAAAAGAGACATGTACCAAAATGTTCATAGCAGCCCTATTTACAATAGCCCGGAGATGGAAACAACCTAAGTGTCCATCATCAGATGAATGGGTAAAGAAGATGTGGCACATATATACAATGGAATATTACTCAGCCATAAAAAGAAACGAAATTGAGCTATTTGTAATGAGGTGGATGGACCTAGAGTCTGTCATACAGAGTGAAGTAAGTCAGAAAGAGAAAGACAAATACTGTATGCTGACACATATATATGGAATTTAAGAAAAAAAGAAATGTCATGAAGAACTTAGGGGTAAGACAGGAATAAAGACACAAACCTACTAGAGAATGGGCTTGAGGATATGGGGGGGGGGAAGGGTAAGCTGTGACAAAGTGAAAGAGCGGCATGGACATATATACACTACCAAACGTAAGGTAGATAGCTAGTGGGAAGCAGCCGCATAGCACAGGGAGATCAGCTCGGTGCTTTGTGACCGCCTGGAGGGGTGGGATAGGGAGGGTGGGAGGGAGACGCAAAAGGGAGGGGATATGGGAACATATGTATATGTATAACTGATTAAATTTGTTATAAAGCAAAAAATAAAAAAATAAAAAAATAACAATTGTGGTCTGACTTCCTGTCTTGATACCATTTTTATTTATATATTTCAAATATCAATCAAATAAAATGTTACATTACAGTTAAACTTAAATGTTACATTACAGTTAAGCCTCAGTTTGGCTTGAACACAAGACTATTTGTGCATTTTGGCAAAATCCTGCACTAATTGTAAAGAACTGTTCGTGAGGGGACTTTTCTATGGAGCCAAACCTGTTGGATTCTAGGGTGATAGTGTACAGCAGTGATAGGCCTAAGCAGACTGGTACACTCTTCCCAGACCTTTTATATCATCTAACTTTGTGATTCATGTAAAGAATTTTACCACCTTGCCCCTCTGACACCTGTGGAACAAAATATTCCAGTGTAATTTATGAGAATATAACATTTCTCTTGATTCAAGTCTCAACCAGGAAACTGAAGAAAAAAAAAATCTCTACATTGGGTAGCATGCCAATAACAATGTAGCAGAAGAAAGATTTATTTAAAGAAAAGTAACTCTGCCTATGTGTTAGAACTAGCTAAAGTATCCTAAATGTCTCCCACTGAGTATCTGTCAGTTTTTTCATTCTAGGGCTCTTTATTACACTTTTGGTTTTTTAGGCGGGCCAATAAATAGGTTCATCCCTCTTCTTTGCCCAAATTCTGAACAAATTAAGAAATAAGGCAAAGGAGCAAGACATGAGAGACCAGAGTATCACCTCATTATTAATAAAGCTGATGTTAGACAGCATGGCTTATCTGAGCAGTACAGCTGCCCCTGTAAGACACTGGGTGCATGAACAAAAAAGAATGCAGATTCCTGTAGGCACTTCAACCTCAAGAAAGCAAGGGATAGGAAAGGTATAGGGCTGTGTACACCCGGGTCCTTATCTTGATCTCACCAAGTATTTAAGAGTTAGAAAGAAGCTGGGACTGTTGTTCTAGTAAAGGTCCCTTTACATCGAAGGAATACCAGGAATAGAAAATTTGATCTTGTGAACTACTCTTATTATGTCTCCCACCTTCCACTGATGTCTCGTCTCAGACAATCTTCCATGCACAGGATGCTTTTCTTGGCTGTTCGAAGTGTATCAGCTCCTACCTTACCCCTCACAGGCATTCCAGAAGCAGGATAAGGCAGCACTCCTGATCTGTGCAGGGTAGAAAATATATTGTCATCTTCATTGTTAGTATTTGGATTGTGAAGAGAATGTAGAATATGTCTTATTAGGGGCCTGGTAGAGCTACTCTTTCTCTGTGGAATGTGATCCAATTTAGCTTTTCTAAATTTATTAATCTTTGCTGTAGTCCAGTTTAGAATAGGAAGCTTTTATTTGGAGTTTGCAAAGTACCCAGTATCCCTTAGATTCCTCTGTCCATAATAGTAACCATTTAAGATTATCAGGCATGTGCCAAGCACCATGCTAGGCAGTTTTCATGCATTATTTCCTTTCATCTTTACAACAGCCCTGTAAAGTAGTCGTCGTTATTTCCATTGTGCAGCTTGGGAAAACTGAGGTTCACAGAGAATAAGTAATTACCCAAGATCATGTAATAGTAGGTCTCAAATTCTTGTGTGTCTGACTCCTAAAGCCCACCACACTACCATGTTGCCTCTTTCAGTTACCTAACACAGTGCTCGTAGATGTGATATGATCACATTCAGTATGAAAGCATCCATTTTTACTCATGCTCATTTTCAATACTAAGAATGAATATTCTTTTACTGTTATTTTTCCCCTTGCTTGTCTCCCACCTTGACTAGAATAGGACCCATGCCTTATCCTTCACTTTTACCTACCATTGAACAAAGTGCAAGGCCTTGCATATAGCAGATGTGTAATTTAATGATTAAATATTTATTGAAATACTGGAAAACTGTTAGAATTATAAGACAATTTAACAAGGTGCCTGGATACAAAATCAGCATATAAAAATCAGCAACTTTACTGTATATCAAAAGTATTTATTTAGAAAATAAGGGGGAAAAAGATCTCATTCATATCAGCATTCTCATTGTTAAATGAACAAAGAAGAAATGCACAGCCATAAAACTTTACTGATTGACATAAAAGATTCCTGGATAAGTAGATACGTATTATATTCCTGAATGAACTTGCTCAATATTTTAAAGATGTTATTATTTAGTTCTCTACTAATTCATCCACATATTCAGTTTTATTCAGGTTTCCTTAGATGAAACTTGACAGATAATTCACAAATTAACCTAGAAGAGAAAATACACATCATGAGCCAAGACTTAAAAAGAAAAAACATTGGTGGGGGGAGGAGTCTAGCCCTATCGTTTACCGAAACATGAGTTTTGAAAGGTATAGTACCTAAAATAATGTATTATTGATCCAAAATAGAAACAGAACACTGGAACTAAATAGAGAGTCTAGAAACAAGCCCATTTATATATATATATATATATATATATATATGGCAATTTAGGATTAGATAAAGTTGGCATTTAACATCAGTGGGGAAGGGATGGGCTTTCGATAGTTACTATCTCTTCATTAATTGATTTGAGGGATAGTTGAAAGGGGGGTGAAGAAGCTCTTTACCTCACTTTATGCAGATATAAATTCTAGGTAAAGTGGGAGGCTAAACATAAAATATAACTCTAGAAAAAAATGTTACAGAGGAAAACATTTTTATAATCTTGGTGTCAGAAAAGTCTCTTCAAACAATACATAGAGCTATGAAGGAAAATATTTAGTTTACGATGAAATAAAAATGAAAAAAATTTTCATGATGAAAGATGTCATAAATAGTAAAAAAAAAATTGAAATATATATGATACAACAAGTATTTAGAGCTTCTACAAATCAGAAACTAAGACAAGCCAATAGGAGGGAAAAGCCAGCAAAGGTTGAGATGAGACAATTCAAGATGATGGCTGATAAATGTAAGTAGATGGCCATATAAATAGATGTTTATCTGATTTCAGTAGTTGTCAAGAAAATACAAATTTAAATGACAATAAGAATTTTTTTGCCAGTTAGCAAAAATGAAAAATGAGTGATACAATCTCAAAAATTTACAAGCAGCTCATGCAGCTCAATATCAAAAAAACAAACAACCCAATCCAAAAATGGGCAGAAGACCTAAATAGACATTTCTCCAAAGAAGATATACAGATTGCCAACAAACACATGAAGGGATGCTCAACATCACTAATATTAGAGAAATACAAATCAAAACTACAATGAGGTATCAGCTCACACCAGTCAGAATGGCCATCATCAAAAAATCTACAAACAATAAATGCTGGAGAGGATGTGGAGAAAAGGGAGCCCTCTTGCACTGTTGGTGGGAATGTAAATTGATGCAGCCACTATGGAGAACAGTATGGAGGTTCCTTAAAAAACTAAAAATAAAATTACCATATGACCCAGCAATCCCACTACTGGGCATATACCCTGAGAAAACCATAATTCAAAAAGAGTCATGTACCACAATGTTCACTGCAGCTCTATTTACAATAGCCAGGACATGGAAGCAACCTAAGTGTCCATCGACAGATGAATGGATAAAGAAGATGTGGCACATATATACAATGGAATATTACCCAGCCATAAAAAGAAATGAAATTGAGTTATTTGTAGTGAGGTGGGTGGACCCAGAGTCTGTCATACAGAGTGAAGCAAGTCAGAAAGAGAAAACAAATACCATATGCTAACACATATATATATGGAATCTAAAAAAAAAATGGTTCTGAAGAACCTAGGGGCAGGACAGGAATAAAGACGCAGATGCAGATGTAGAGAATGGACTTGAGGACACGGGGAGGGGGAAGGGTAAGCTGGGACAAAGTGAGAGAGTGGCATGGACATATATACACTACCAAATGTAAAATAGCCAGTGGGAAGCAGCCACATAGCACAGGGAGATCAGCTCGGTGCTTTGTGACCACCTAGGGGGTGGGATAGGGAGGGTGGGAGGGAGGGAGACGCAAGAGAGAAGAGATATGGGAACATATGTATATGTATAACTGATTCACTTTGTTGTAAAGCAGAAACTAACACACCTTTGTAAAGCAATTATACTCCAATAAAGATGTTTTAAAAAAAAGAAAGAAAAATGAGTGATAGTATCTGGTGATAGGGATATGCAGAAACAGGTAATTTGGTGTCGTTGTTGGTACAGCTTTTTGGAAGGGCAGTTTGGCAGTTTCTGTCCAAATTTAAAGTGTGCACATCCTTTTACATAGCAATTCTTTCACCTCCTAGCCTTTTAAAAACTTCCATGTGTGCGTTAAAATGTACATACAAGTATGTTTATGGCAGCATTTTTATTTAATAGTAGAAGATCAGAAACAACCTAAATGGCAATCAAAAAGGGAACAGTTACATAAATTACGGAATAGCCATAATGTGGACTACCAGGGAGCAATTTTAAAGAATGAACTAGATCTAGATGTCTTTAATGGTGAGACGTGTTATTAAATTTAAAAGAAGTTGCCAAGCAGTGTAGACAGCGCGATCCCATTAAAGCCCCATGGAAATGCTGAATATGCACATATCAGGTACCTAAGAGGTGGGTAGGAGTTGAGATGAAGAGAGACTTTTTTACTTTTTACTCTATATGCTTCATTTTATTTGAATTTTGTACTAGATTTCTGTACTTTAAAAAATACAATAAAGTTTTAAAATATGTACAGTTGACCGTTGAACAACGTGGGTTTGAACTGCACAGGTCCACTTCTATGCAGATTTTTTTCAATAAGTAAATACTACAGTACTACACAGATCCATGGTTGTTGAATCCAAGGACTTAGAACTGTGGATATGGAGGAACTGCACCCACGTATGCTGAGGGCCAACTGCAAGTTATACTTGGATTTTCAACAGAGCAGAGGGCCACCCTCCAATCGTTGTTCAAGGGTCAGCTGTATTTAAATAGATGGTAAGATTGCTGTCTTAATTTACTGAAATGTAATCTGCATCATATATTTCCATCCAGTTTTTTCATCCTTGCCTAAATGTGTAAGAAAAGGTCATATAAAATGAAGCTCTCTGTTCCTACCTCCTAAAATAACACCACTGAGTGATCCAGTTAGTAATATTTATTGAGTCCTTGTAGTGAATATTCCCCTATTCTTGGGAGCACTGAGAATAAATAGAAAGCTACTTTAACAATAGGTGCTATTAATTGAGTATTTACTATGGGCCAGACTCTGTACTAATGGCTTTATATCATCACCCCATATATGAGGTGGGTGATATAATGCCCATTGAATAGGAGAGCCTGCAGATCAGATTGGTGAAGCACCTTACCCAGAATGGAGCGTCACTTCAAGTTCTAGTTCTTTTGAGTACAGAACCAATGCTTATAACATTTCCATGTGAGGATCTTCCAAGACATGATCCGAAAAGGGGAAATGACTGCTGATTGTTCTTTCCCTTGAGTTGATCCACCTTATGTGTGTATAGCCTTTGGCTCTCTAGTTATACCAATTTGACCAGACAATAAATGTTAATTACTGGTAATGACAGGAACTTCTACCAAATGTAAACTGTATGATGTTTGTATTTCAGATTTAGGAGTCGGTTTACTTCATAAAAAATCATTAGAAAAGGAAGAATTATGCCAAAGACTTAAAGAACAATTAGATGCTCTTGAAAAAGAAACTGCATCTAAGCTATCAGAAATGGATTCGTTTAACAATCAACTAAAGGTATTTATCTTCTATTATATTCATTTTTAGTTAGCTGCCTTTTACCTTCCTTATTTTGATTTAATTAAACGAATAACTGAAGCCATTATTGTTATATGTAGTACATTTCATAATTTTTTTTATAATTTGAGCTATACCAGAATTGCAGGATTGTTTTTAATGTTCTCTGTGTATTATAAACATTAAGTCGTGTAAATAAACATATAATTTACCATAGTTTCCAGTTTTTGATGACTGTTTTTATTGGCATCTATACATTTAAAAAATAATTACCTTTGTCAGTATTAGGATTAGATTAGATTAGATTTGTCAGTATTAGATCTCAGCCAGAATGATCTTAGGCAAATTTGAAAATGGGAAATATGGAAAATTTTAAATAGTCCAGGTTGTAGAGGCTCTTTTAACACACTAAATTCTTTTTTTTTTTTTACAATTTAATTAACCTTTGTGAAATAATGCCATAACCAATGAAATCCAAAGCATAATTTGGCACTAAAAATTTTGCATGAAAAGTAGATTCATGATTCATTATTTGCTGCAGTGGCAGAACAGATGTCCAAAACGTATACCATATGCTTATCATTCTGTGCAGTGTTAGTTGTATACTGAAGCCATGCCCGTGAAAGAAAATATTAAAAGCTAGCAACCAGAGTAATGGCACATGATTAGAATTTGGGACTAGTTTCAGTTACTCCCTTGCTAATGAAGCATGAAGTTTTTAGAGCATAACGTATTACGAAGCTTTTCAGGCAGCTCTCTGTCTCTTCATGTGACTTTCATTTTGCTAACTTATTTAGAATAATGTTACACCAACCATAGAGTAAACAGAATGGTAAAAGAAACCACGGTGGCTTCAGTTAAGAAAGGGAAGTTTGAGGTGAATAATGTCAATAATACATTCTACACGAGCATATATTCTGTAGAAAAAAAATTTAAAGAAAACCAAATAATTTGTCCTTGATGGACAGACAAACCAGCCAAGTTATCTTCCCTACATTATTTTTTTCTAAATCTGTACATAGTTTAATTGGCTTTTTATCTGCCTTATCTTACAGTGTGGGAATATGGATGACTCTGTTCTTCAGTGCCTTTTGTCTCTGCTAAGCTGTCTCAACAACCTCTTCCTCTTACTTAAGGTTATTTTCTAATATCTAGCTCCTTTTCTTTGAGTTACTTTACTGTTTTCTTTTTTAAAAAACTAGACTATTCTTTGCATTTATCTAAATATCCTTGTTTGAAATAACATATACAGTACAGACACTTTTCTTTCTGCTTGCTTGAGTATCCTTCTGCTGTCTCACTGCCTGTTTGAGTCTAATGCCAGGAATCAGTAGCGTTGCCCAGAGTAACCTTTCTCATGAGGAGCCCAAGACACTGAGAAATATTTCCTGGTTCCCGTACAACATCCCTGTGAGTTGGGCTAACTGATGGGATGATTACTCATTCAATTAAAAGGGAAACTAAGGGAGCGTGAGATTAAATTATTTACCCATATCACTGAAATTATTGTTTAAAGTAAAACGTATACCTTCTGAAATCTAGTGCAAGGTTATGTCATGTGTATATCAGGCTGCTTCCTAATACTGCTATAAGATTTTTCTTTAAGAAAAATCTTAACCAATAATGCAGGTGCAGCTTTAGTTTTGTCTAGTTATCAGGCCTCATATTTAGATACGCTTGCACCACAGATAAAACTGTTTAAATCATATTTATAAATAAGTAGTTCACTTTGTCATGATAGCACAAAGAATATTTTAAAACATTCAATGAATTCCTATTTTAATTTAGTTTAAAGAAAGTTGCTTTATATTTACCACTTGCTGACCCTAGTAGAATTTTGACTGTATTCTACTCAGTACTAAAATGGATGGCAATAGGGCAATTACATATATATACCCAGTGAAGATGAGAACATAAGTAGAGCTCATTTGTTACCTAAGCAAAGGTAGGGCAGTTGGAAAGATGGTATCATCCTTGCCTTTTTGGTTATAGCATGAATGGCCAGATTATCTGGTCTTAGAACTTTTGCTGCAGATCACACAGAAATGTAAACCTAAGTGTTTTCTTCAAGTATACAGTGCAGTTTGATGATATTTGTGGACTGTACTCACACACAGAAGTCTGATTCTTCGAGTTAGCATTTGATTCTCCACAGGCTAGCAGGTTATTCTTGTCTCTTGTTTTCCTTTCTTCCTTCTGCCTCCTGCTTTCCAACCTTTCACTGCTTGTTGAGGTTTCATCAGAGGCAATTTAGGAATGTAAAAGGGAATGAAACCTATACTGTCAGAGTGGTCAGGAGACCGAGTGTTGTTACAGAAAGCAAGAAAAGAGGCTTTCTGTAGTCATTGGAAATGATACAGAGCAGTCAGTTAACTTAGTACTGAGAAGTATCCATTGAATTGTCAACAAGGAGACCTTTAAAGACCTTTCTGAAAGTGCCATCTCAGTTGAGTGACCAGCAGAGGCTGGATTACAGCAGATCAGGAATGAATGGAAGCTGAGGAGGGGTGGAGTGCGTGTAAACAACTCTTTAGGAGAGTGAAAAGAGAGCATGAGGAAAACTTTTTGTTTGTTTAGGAAAGATGACAAAGGATACAAAGTTTCAGTTATGCAAGATGGATAAGTTGTGAAACCCACTGCACAGCATGGTGACTATAATTAGAAAATTTCAACTATACAATGCAGTATTGTTAAGAGTATATATCTTAAACATTCTCCCACAGAAAGGGAGAGAGGAAGGAAGGAAGGAAGGGAGGGAGGGAGGGAGGAAGGAAGGGAGAGGAAAAGAGAGGAAGGGAGGGAGGGAGGAAAGAAAGGAAAGAAAGGGGAAAGAAAGGAAGGGGGGAGAGAAGAAGAGAAGGAGTGGGGGGAAGGAGGGAATGGTAACTATGAGGAAATGAATATGTTAATTAGCTTGATTATGGTGATCATTTCACAGTGTATATGTGTATTGAGCCAGCAAATTGTATACCTTAAATATGTACAGTTTTTATTTACCAATTATACTTTAATAAAGTTGAAAAATAAAATAATAATTAGGACCACCCTTGAAAGTGGTATCACCTTTTTGTGCAGCATATGGATACATGAGGAATGGATAGTTTCTGTTAGGACAGGAGAATGGAAGTGGAGAAAATTAAGCTTTTTAGGTAACTAACCTTATCCATCTCAGTGTCTTAAAGATGATTGCCAGGCTTAAGCCAAATATTTCGTTGCTGAATTCCCAGCACCTAGAACAGTGCATGGAACATCATGTATGGCAATACACACTTGTCGAATGAATGAATGGTTTTGAATGTTCTCAGTCAGAAAATATACAGCATTTAGAGTTAGTATTGGTATATAGAGTTTATGAGAAAAAAGTAGAAAGAAATTAGTCAAAAAACAGCAGAAAACCATGTATCCCAGGTTTTAGGAAAACTTCTGATTCCATGTAATTTATTCTTTTAAGTAAAGGCTATTTTTTAAATCAAAAAAAGGCAGAAAGAAAAGAAAGACAAGACTTAAGTAGAAGAGAGAGGAAGGGAAGGAGGAGGAAAGTGAGAGATTGAGATTGACCGTATAAAGTAGTGATAATTGATGGAGCAAAGTCCCAAGGAAGCAGACTAAGATATAATCTGGAGCATAGATTGAAGGACAAGAGAAAAAGAATACTTCCAGTGTAACATATGGGGATAAGATAGGTGTGAAGTCAGTTAAATTTGTTGGTGGAGAGTAGGAAGTTGATAGCTTCAAAACCTAAAATCAGAAGCAAGTTGGATCATTACAAGGAGTCTTCATGGGTGGTTGAGGACATGGAATAACTCAAACTAGACTAGAAGGAGATGGATGCAGATGCAGGAAGTTTTATTGTTTTTGAGATGGAAAGATGAGGGAATTCCAGTCTGGCTTAATGAGGCAAGATTATTGGCTGGTAGTGAAAAGAATGAATGGAAGATTGGGAAATTTCAGGAGTGAAAAGTAGGCATGAAATACACATCTTAGTGGGGGTGGGGAGTGCAAGCTTAATAGAGGAACACAGTAGGTGTCCTGAGCAATGTTGAAAGCCTATTTGAAGTTGGAGTTCATGAATTTAAGTAGAAAACAGCAGGCCTAATTGTGTCTTTTTTTTCCCCACCAAAGTTCAGCTGTTTACGTGTAAGCGTGGAAAAGGATGATGACATAGGTTAATAGATTCGTACGGGTTTGAGGTTTTAATAGACATGGGCAGAGAGGGAGGAACAAGGGAGCTACAGATCTTAACAGAGTAACTGTGATAAACATGAACTCTGAAATATGTACTGGACATGAAGGGATATGCAGAGAGGAAGGGGTGCTGATGAAAAAAGAGAGGATGATGGGGTCAACAGAATGGAGGTCTCAGTGAGGTTGGAAACCTGTTGAAATGGATGTACCATATATAAGAAAAGCTTGAAGGATAAGAACTTACGTTTGGAAAATGGGATACTGATCAGTGGTAGTTCTCTTTGTGATGATGACAAGATTCAGGGTATAATAATGCAAATGGATTAAACGGAGTAAAAAAAATCATTGTTGAGGAGATCAGTTGTTTTGTTTTTTCTTTTTTTAGTTAAAATGGGAAGTTATATTTTCGATGGATTTTATCACAGTAGAAAGTTATAATCCTCCTACTGTGATGCTCTTAAACTTTATAACTTTCTTAAACCATATATACTTTATTATAATTATGTTTTATAAAGCTATCTATACAGAAGATCTATTGTCAGATACTTACATTTACATAAATCCTCTTTGTGTTTTTCAGTATTTTTTTCAATAATTCTGAGGCAGGAAAGGAACAGTGCCAAGGGATAATTAAGCCTTCTTTTCTGTATAATATTCACTTGGAAAATTTTCCTCCAGTGTGCTGAAATACATATGTTTAGCCCCAAGAATGAACATTGAGAATGCTTTTGAATTCATAGTTTCTGGTCACTTAGAATGACTTAGCAGAGCTGCTCAAGTCCTATCAGCACCCTGGACACCAGTTCTTACAGTTTTCAACTCAGCATCAAATAAACCACATGCTCTTAGTTGTTACTTGACTGATATTTCCCAGGTTACTGTTTCAATCCCTACCTTTCTTTTTTTTTTTTTTAACATCTTTATTGGAGTATAATTGCTTTACAGTGGTGTGTTAGTTTCTGCTGCATAACCACCTATATATGAATCAGCTATACATACATCCCCATTTCTCCTCCCTCTTGCGTCTCCCTCCCACCCTCCCTATCCCACCCCTCTAGGTGGTCACAAAGCACTGAGCTGATCTCCCTGTGCCATGCAGCTGCTTCCCACTAGCTATCTATTTTACATTTGGTAGTGTACGTATGTCCATGCCACTCTCTCACTTCGTCCAGGCTTACATTTCCCCCTCCCCGTGTTTGAGGAGATCAGTCTGAGTTGAGGTTTTGATGGGGTCATCTACATTGATGTCAAAGACTGGAAGAATAATGAAAATGAATGAATGAGGATCAGTGACCAGGTGATCCATAGATGACAATAAAGAGGAATGGGAGGGTGGTACTGCTGGATGTTATTCTGAGCCTCAGAAAAAGATGGAGTTTGTAAGAGTAAGAAGAAATAATCATCTAGAAATGGCAATAAAGAGCAAAGAAAATACTCAGGCCAGAAACTGGTAAACCATCCTCAACCAAGCAGTCAAATTTAACATTACCCAAATGGCAGAAGCTGACATTATGTGTCTCCTGATATGATGCACTGAAAAAGACACATCACTTCTTTTTTTTCTTTTTTTAAAGACATCACTTCTATACTATTTTTGCCAAAAATATTTCATCTGTATAAGTGTAAGGAAATAATTAGACAAACTCAAATTGTGGTTTGGTCTGTAAAATAGCTGACTAACCCACACTCTAAAAATGTGAATCTCGTAAAAGATGGAGGAAATCTTCTCACAATAATGAAATGAAGTGTATGGTCCTTGATTGGATTATGGAGCCAAAAAAAAAGCTGTTATTAAGGACAGTATTTACACTATTGGGAGGGAACATCTTTTGAGTATGAATTCTGTATTAAGGTTATTATGTCACTGTTAAATTTCTTTAGTTTGGTACTGACATTGACACCGTAGTTACGTAGAATAATGATGAAGTTCTAGGGGTGAAAGCATCAGCGTCTTCAACTTAGTCAAATTTTTTGTAGATCTGAAAGTTTTCAAAATAAAAACTTGGAGAAAAATTGCGTTGCAGAATGTTGTCAAATGTTTATGAAAATGAAATAGTAGAATAAGTCTATTTTTAAATTATAACAAAACACTGGAAAATGGAGAGGAGATAGGGGATAGTGTAAATGAGCAGATTCCCCATAGTCCATATCAGGAGTCAATAACTATTTTCTAATTCATAAATCAAGATATACTAATAATAGTTAGGATTTATTAAAGGCTTTATCTGTGACTGGCACTGTTCTAAATGTTTTACTTATATCAATTTATTTAATCCTTAATATTAACCCGATGAGGTAGGTCCTATTATTTGTTCACATTTCACGTAGGAGTAAATTAAGTTGCCCAGGGTCACACAGGTAGCAAGCAGAAGTTCAACCCAGAGAGTCAGGATTTGACCTTAAATGGTTATATATTTTTTAAAAAAGATGAAAATTTATAAGCTAAGTGTTCAACTTAAGAAGCTAGAAAAACCTAGGGGCAAAACGGGAATAAAGACACAGACCTACTTGAGAATGGACTTGAGGATATGGGGGGGGGGAAGGGTAAACTGTGACAAAGCGAAAGAGAGGCATGGACATATATACACTACCAAACGTAAGGTAGATAGATAGTGGGAAGCAGCCGCAGAGCACAGGGAGATCAGCTCGGTGCTTTGTGACCGCCTGGAGGGGTGGGATGGGGAGGGTGGGAGGGAGGGAGATGCATGAGGGAAGGGATGTGGGAACAGATGTATATGTATGACTGATTCACTTTGTTATAAAGCAGAAACTAATTAAAAAAATAAATAAATAAACTTAAAAAAAAAAGAAAAAAAAAAAGCACATTAAAAAAAAAAAAAAAAAGAAGCTAGAAAAAGACTAGTGTAATAAAGGGAAAAAAGTAGAAGGAAATTAGTGAAACAGAACACAGATATTTAATACAGAGAATCAAGAAAGCCAAAATTTGACTCTCTTTATAGATTAATAAAATTATCAAACCTTTGGCAAGACTTACTTTAAAAACAAAATAAAAATAAAGGAGTGAAAAGGAGCTATAACTAAATACATTGCAAACAATAAAAGAGAAGGGACTATTATGAAAAATTTTGCACATAAATATGAAAACGTAGGTGAAATGAACAAATCAGAATTTGCTGAAACTGGCTCAAGAAAAATAAAATATTTAGGTAGCTCTATTGTCACAAAATATTTTAATTCCATAGTTTAAAATCTTCCCTAAAAGAGAATCCAGACCCAGAATTTTACTGAAGGAATAAATAACTCCAGTCTTATACATCTGTTTCAAAATGTAGAAGAGGGAATATTCCCAACTTATTGTATGAAACTATCATAAACCTCAAAATTTGATAAGAATAGTATGAGAAAGGATCATTATAGACCAATTTAGCATAGAGGCAAAAATTCTAAAGAACATTGAAAAGTTGAATGTGGAAATTTATAAGAAGGATACTCCATTATGACCAAGTTGGATTTATCTTAGCCATGCAAAGATGATTTGACATGTAAAACTGTTGACTGTAATTTGCCATATAAACAGATTAAAGGAGAAAAATAGTATGCTCATCTCACTAAATGCAGAAAACGTATTTGATAAAATTTAACATCTATTCATGATTAAAAAATGAAAACGTTATTAGCATATTAGGAATAGAAGAGAACTTCCTTAACCTGAAAAGAATGATCTATTATTCCGTTAAGATGGAGTACAATTCTTTTCCTAAGTGCAGATTGTTTACTTCTTTTCAGTTAACTGATAGATTTTTTTTTAATTGAAGTATAGTTGATTTACAGTGTTGTGTTAATTTCTGCTGTACAACAAAGTGATAGTTAACTGATAGATTTAACCAGGACCTCTTGGAAGCATGACTTAACTCAGAGGACTGAGTGAGTCTAATGATAAGAATTTCTAGAATCATTGTAAGTCAGGCAGAGGAAATGTTTTTGGGAAGCCCTGTGGTGCTCTTCAAATCTTATTAATATGCATAGACTATGGTTTATGTATTTTCATGCATCCAGTAAATACTAATTAAATACTAATTAAATAACTACACTCTACCAGGCTTTCTCTTGGGTGGGGATACCTTGATGAAAGACAATCCTGTTGTCAAGAAACTCACTCCAGTGGAGACAGTCATACAGTCAGAAGATGCTGCCTGTGATAGGGGAATGCACAGAACATCTTGGGGAGCACAAGGAAGCTCGTTATTTCACACACTGGAGGAATGGGCTAATGAAGGAAGACTTGGAACAGTATTTTAAAGGACAAGTTAGAGGGCTACCCTTACAGCCATATTAAGATCAGACATTAATTTGGCTCCTCTTCACTCTCCTTTTAAACTTATAATTCTATTTATGACTTCAGCCAATAATATAGCTAATATTTACTGAGGACTTACTATGTGCCCTGCCCTATTGTAAGCACTTTATATGTATTAACCCATTCAGTCCTCATAGCAGCGTTGTGAGGCATGTACTATAATTAACCCCATTTTACAGATGAGGAGGCTGTTAAGTAACTTTCCTAAGATTATTCAGCTAGTCACAGATAGAGCCTGATTCAGACCTTGGCGTTCTTATTCCAGACCCGTGCTCCATGTGCCCTTATCACTAAACCACACTGCTTCTCCACAGATTGTAACCATTGTATTCTTTGCTTTTCAATAGAGTTGTTTGATGTTTTTTTTGAACGTTTTTTTTGATGTGGACCATTTTTAAAGTCTTTATTGATTTGTTACAATATTGCTTCTGTTTTATGTTTTGGTTTTTTGGTCATGGGGCATGTGGGATCTTAGCTCCCTGACCAGGGATCGAACCTGCACCCCCTGCATTGGAAGGCGAAGTCTTAACCACTGGACCGCCAGGGAAGTCCCGTCAATAGAGTTTAGAGAAAGGTGCAACAAAGAGAACTACAGAAGCTGAGATCTGTGAAAACTTTGCTATGAATGTAGTATTTGTATTCTTATTGTCTTAAGCTGCAAGTCTTGATCTTAGACATTTTGGGCATAGTCTCTGGATACCACATTTACTCAGATTAGATCTACCATTTCAATCAAGTTAAAAGGGTTCATCTATAAAATATTAAGAAGTAGAGCTTAGGTTGTTTTCGTTTGTTTGTTTGTGGTTTGGAGTTTTGTTTTTGTGTATAGATAGATGCCCCAAGACATCTTTTTTTTTTTTTTTTCTTTTTGTGGTATGCGGGCCTCTCACTGTTGTGGCCTCTCCCGTTGCGGAGCACAGGCTCCGCCCAAGACATCTTTTACCAAAAAATTCTATCTAAATGTTGTTGAAGCTCCCACCTTTGCCATGAAGTCTCTTTTGTTTACTTTAGGTTTTTGTGGGAGTTTCTTTGTTTTTTGTTTGTTTTTCCTCTTCCTTATCCCAGGCTTTTTCTACTCCCTTGTTCAGAATTCTATAGATTCCAAGTAAAAGAAATTCAGTTCAAAATAGTTAAGCTGAAAAGAGTGGTTATTGCAAGAGTACTAAGACCATTGACTGAATCAGTAGACGGGGCAGTTCCTAGACACAGGAATGAAGTTGGAGATTTGGTTCCCCCAGCACTCCCTCTCTCTCCAACTCTATCTCTAATCTTTGCTTTTCTCTTTCCTGTTTTGACTTCATTCCTACCCCTGATGGCCTCACTAGGAAGTGGGGCAGCTCCAGGTTTACCTTATCCCATTTTAATGAGTTTAGTGAAGGAAAGACTTCTTTCTCCCCTCTTCAGTATATCTGAATCCCGGGAAGGGATTGTGGCCCAGCCTGGATCATGTGCACATCCTTTGAACCAGTCATTCTTGCCAGGGAGGTGAGGTGCTGTGATTGTTTAGATCCAGTGACCACACTTGGGTGGGAGTAGGAGCATTGAATCTGACAGACTCATCAAAACCACATAGAAGGGTGGGATTGGGGGGTAAATCAGCTTCCCAAAAGGAGGAAGGGTGCAGTTAGCAGAAGAGGGAAAGGAAATGCTGAACAGATAATCACAAGTTTCTGCGAAGACACTTACCTATATCCCAGATTTTGGCACTTTACTTTGAGACTGAACTCTTTGAAGACAAGGACTATAGACTTGGGAGTCAAGACGGCCTTGGATTGGATCGCTGTGAATCTTTATAGCACTTTGCACAGAGCTAGATGCTCAATAAACAAATGTTTATTTTAATTCCTGTTTGGAATACTTTTCATTGTTTTGGCCCATTCCAGTCATGGTTTTAGGTAGACGTTATCTTTTCCATTTTTAGTTATTAAATTATTTAATATATTATTATTTAAATTAAATAAATATTGAATAATTATTAAATTATTGAATAATTGCTTCTGTGTTTAGTTCAGTATTTTACTGGGTAAAAGTTATGGGTAACTTGGTTAAACTACATGTGTCAAAAATATGACTGAACAAAATTCCTCGTCAAATGTTATAATAAGCAAATTGTTTCCTCGTATTTTTAATAGATTGCTTTTTTATTGAAAATGAAGTACCAAATCAAAGAATTGGCTTGTGAAAGATTCTATGTTCCTTAGAAATGAATTAATATAAAAGCAGATGATTTTAACATGCATTTGTCCTCATTGACCACATACCTTAAATACTTACTGTTTTCAAGAATTTTTCAATCATCTAGATTTTGTAAGACTTTTAATCTTTTCACTTTAGTTTAACTTGCTTTATGATTTTTATCTTTTAATGCAGTTGCCACATTTTTGCATAAGACAAAAGTATTTAAATCAATGCCACGTTGACTTCTTATTTTCTCCTTAGGAACTGAGAGAAAGCTACAATACACAGCAGTTAGCCCTTGAACAACTTTATAAGATCAAACGCGACAAACTGAGGGAAATTGAAAGAAAAAGATTAGAGCTAATACAGAAAAAGAAACTAGAAGACGAGGCTACAAGGTAATATAGTTGATAAATTTATTATACTATATTGCTATTAGAATTCTAATTTTGTTGCCCATATTTTTAGTTTGACTATGAAGAATTAAGGGGAATAAAATGATTATCCTAAGATGCTAATTAGATTCTAAATTTTAGAAGTTCAGTCCTTCTTTTGTGGACTGAGTTTACAGTAACCAATTTTATGTTCCATTAGTGAAAAATACAGACTTTGGAGTCAGCTCTGGTTTAGAATTCTTGATCTACCACTTACTATCTGGATGATCTTGGTTAAGTCACTTTACCTTTTGGAACCTCAGTTTTTCCATCTGAAAAATAGGAACATTAATGCATACCTCATAAGTAACTCAGAATTAAATAAAACTAAAGAACCAAGTATAATGTTTTGCAGGTAATAAGCATTCATTATTTCTATCTCTCCATAATAAATCCATTACTGTTTCCTGAAAAATTATAAAAACCAAGTACTTAATTTTATAGAGTGTAATACTGAGTGTAGAAATGCCATGTTGATGCAGGCTTCTTTGTATATATCTGAGCTATATCAACTGCCTACATTTATAGCAAGGAAAAGTGAGACAGTTGTGGTATCTGAAGCTTAGAACCATTCATTTAGAGACTTTGCATGATTTTTTTTTCTATCGGTAAGATTCTATTTCTAATATGTTCCTTTGTTTCTCCCAAGTTCTCTAGTGTCAGAAATTATTATAATTAGTTAACAAGTATCAACAAACCAACATTTCTTTGCCCGGGAGAAGAGTAGACAATAATGTCTATGAAAGAGCTAATAGTTACTGGGAAGGCAAGAAAGACCCATTATCATATAGCAGGCCTCTTTTCTTAATGGCTTTAGAATAACCACTTTAACACATTTTTACTGAGTGGTCACTGTTGACTGCGATGCAGGTAGACTCTGGGTTACGGTTACTCCTTGCCCCTAGATTTCTCATAATTCTAGTAGGAGAGTCAGACAGCTAAACAAATAGCTATAATATTCTTTATTCTAAGACCCCTACTTTTGTGATTCCCTGACAAGAGATCCCGGAATAATATAGACATGGAGACAGTAAAGTTCAAATTAAGGCTTTTATTTGCCACCTAACTTGTGCCACTTAACATTGCACAAGGGAACTGTGCAGTGCTGCACAACTAGTCCCTGTGTTAGAATTTTCTTTTTCTTTCTTTTTTTTTAGTTCTATTTGAATTTATTTATTTTGGGCTCTCCCTTAGATACAATAAGTCCATTTCTAAAAAGTAAAATGAGTAGTTGTCAAAGAAATTGACAGTCATCAAAATAAATCATCAAAATAAATCACAATAAATTAGTCACATGCAGAATGTTCCACAAATATTATTTTAAGTCTTCTGAAGAGCATCCTCAAATAAAACGACTTTTATTCATTCATTCATTAGTAGTAAATAATCTTCTCGATTGACAGAGATGGAGACTGTCATGTGCTAGTAAGAATTTTCTGTTTACACATGCAAGTATCTTGATATCTCTCCATCATTGCTCACAATTCCTTTCAGGCCAACAGACTGTATTAATAATACACATTTTCATTTTATTCATTGTCCTTGCACATTATCCTGCTTTAGTAGAGGGAAGAAATCAGAACATGTAGAATTGGTCCAGAGCTGGGTCTTAGTACTACATCTTGATTTCTTGGCCATTTGCTACGGTATGTTGCCTTCTCATCCCAAGCTATTGGTAATAGTCAGGTTTTCACATTGTAGATGTGGCCTCTTTGTCCAACTTCTGAAGCATCTTCTGGCCATGGACCAGTTTCTCATCCACAAACACGCACATAGAAACTTTACCAAAATTAAATTTTTTATTCTCTTAACTCTCTAGTCTTTTCTTTATCCCAGTAAATATGTGGCAGGTACTCTGATAGTGGTGTTTATAATGCTATGGGAATTTAAATAAAGGTAGGTTGGGTCATCCTAGGCGTGGGAGAGTGTCAGGGAAAGTTACTGGAACTGGGAAAGGGAATATTGGTCGGAATTGCTTAAGGACTGCAAGAGAAGCATGCCTCTCAAAGGAGAGCTGGATGTCAGTTCCGGAAAGTGCTAGAGAAAGCACTCTGCAAAGTGATAGAGGGTGTAGGAGGATTTGCAAAGCGTTGAGAGGAAGTTAGTTGTGGGATAATGAGCCAGGAGTATGAAGTATAAGACATTTGGGGGATGAGGAGGAAGGGTTCATGACTGAGTGGGTGTACAGTTTTTGGAATTATCCAGGATTTCCAAATTCCTCCAGGAATTATAGGAATAGAGATATGGAATTAAGCCAAGACTTTCACCTTGGTGGGGCATTAAATGCCCCCAAATCCTAGGGATGCATCCAGTCACAATCTTCTTAGCCCCTGATAATGTGTGCTGAGACTTGAAGAAGGTGCTAATTAGTGGTGACTGCTCTGCCTCCAGTAAGATCATAAAAAGTATATGCAAGAAGAACTCCAGTGAGCATTAATTCTAATACTAAAACAACTAAGCTGATCTTAGACCATCTTGACCAGCTAGAAACCAAGCTGCAGCTATATCAAATGTCATAGAAACATGTACAGAAGTATGGACCTATAGAGGAAAAATGCTCTATTATCTAAAATCTAACAAATGAAAATGACCTTTAAGTGATAATATAAGAAGTAGTTAGGGCTTCCCTGGTGGCGCAGTGGTTGAGAGTCCGCCTGTCGATGCAGGGGACGCGGGTTTGTGCCCCGGTTCGGGAAGATCCCACATGCCGCGGAGCCGCTGGGCCCGTGAGCCATGGCCGCTGAGCCTGCGCATCCGGAGCCTGTGCACCGCAACGGGAGAGGCCACAACAGTGAGGGGCCCGCGTACTGCCAAAAAAAAAAAAAAAGAAGTAGTTAATCTGTCCAGCAGCATTTCCTATTTTCACAGCAATGACTCAATCCTGAAAACAGGGATTAGCTAGGATAGTGGGAATAAGAGTTTGACAGCAGTCCTTGTGAAGAATCTGGAGACAAAGGAAGGGAATTTAGATATAATTTTTAGATTCGTTTTCTGAACAGTTCCATTACAGTTTTTTTCCACTTTTTTTCTTGGGTTTGGGGGTTGGCTGGCAGGAAGAAATTTGAGAGTGTGAGAAATTGTTAGTCATACTCCCTAGCTCATCTACTTGTGCTTAGTTTCTCTCTTGATTAATTGATTGATTAATTGGTTTTCCCCTTCAGCCCTGATCCCCATGGTTTCTCCACACCCCCCTACTAATACGTCTTTGCTATATATAATAAATACATAACTGTATAAGATTGTATTTTTTTTTTATTTTGTTACTTTTGGCTGTGTTGGGTCTCTTCATTGCTGCACGCGGGCTTTCTCTAGTTGCGGCAATCAGGGGCTACTCTTCGTTGTGGTGTGCGGGCTTCTCATTGCGGTGGCTTCTCTTGTTGCGGAGCACAGGCTCTAGGTGCATGGGCTTCAGTAGTTGCAGCACACGGGCTCAGTAGTTGCAACATGTGGGCCCTAGAGCAGGTTTCAGTAGTTGTGGTGCATGGGCTCAGTAGTTGTGACGCCCAGGCTCTAGGGTGCACGGGCTTCAGTAGTTGTGGCCCATGGGCTCAGTAGTTGTGGCTCGCAGGCTCAGTGGTTGTGGCGCATGGGCTTAGTTGCTCTGCTTCATGTGGGATCTTCCTGGCCCAGGGCTCGAACCTGTGTCCCCTGCATTGGCAGGCAGATTCTCAACCACTGAGCCACCAGAGAAGTCCCTAAGATTATATTTAAACATATAAGAAATATGTAATTTTTCTTTAGTTTGTCAGGAACAAGATCTTCTATTACATTTTTATTTTGCATAAAAAAATTTAGGACATTATGCAAACTCTTTTTCTTTCATGTAAAGGAAAGCAAAACAAGGAAAAGAAAACTTATGGAAAGAAAATCTTAGAAAGGAGGAAGAAGAAAAGCAAAAGCGACTCCAAGAAGAAAAAACACAAGAAAAAGTTCAAGAAGTGGAGTGGAAAGCTGAGGAGAAACAAAGTAAGGATAAGGATGAAAATAATTGATATGATTTTTCTGAAACAGAGCAACAAAAGCGAAAAGAAAAAAGTAGACTCTGATGAGGTTCAAAAAAAGAAAATTAAAATGAATGCTAATCCTTAGAGTCAGAAAAGACCTTTTTCTAAATTAAACTTGGATGAGAAGTTCATGGGTTTATTAAAACAGACTGAGAAAAAAAAAACAGACTGAGGGTAGAAATCTTAAAGCAACACAAAGAAAAGAAGATAGATATCACTAACAGTGCATAAACCCTGACACAGTTTTCATAATTGAAGTAAATAGTTTAAAATATTTTATTCCACCAGTGTAACTAAACTGTTTATTTTAATGAAGCAACAGTAAAGTTTTAAGCCTTTGCATACTGAAATTTTCTCAGAAGATACACATTGTTTTTGATACACCCCAGAGTGCATTTCTAAAATACTTTAAATATTATTGTATTTCTTCTGAATGCACAAACCTTTGAATCCTTATTAATGATACAATATGTTGAAAATTTTCTAAGTTAAAGCATTTATTCTACAAATGAGCAAAGTAAAATATCTTTCATCTATTGTCAAGTACACTTTTGAACTCTTGTACAGTTTTTTTTTTTTAGAACCATACTGATACATCTGTAGTCAACCCTGTTTACTGACTAACCTTCTGTCTGTGACCTCCCTTTTGTGCTCTTCTTCCCTGTGATATTCTGACCTTGGCAGATCAAATTAAGCCTCTTGCAACTTAGTCTCCCTCCACTTGACACAGCTCAATTACCACCCCACCTTCCTTCATCCATGCGCATGGCACACCCTGCAAGCCACCTCTTTGTTTTACTGACTCCTACTTAAGACGAATATCCTTGTTTGTTTTTATATTGATTCTGTGACTATTGAAAATATTTAAATTCTAACAAGCCTATATTAAATGGATTTTCATGATACTGTTTGATGCTCAATTTTTTTCTTTTCAAGCTCTTTATTGAGTCATAGCAAAGATGTGTATATGTGAAAGAAGCAAATAATGACAATTATCTTCTCTTTAGGTGAGCCTGCCAGTGCTTTGGTAAATTACAGAGCATTATATTGCTTTGAAGCAAGGAACCATGACGAAATGAGTTTTAATTCTGGGGATATAATACAGGTGGGAAACAAAATCTTTTTTTCTCATGAATAAGCTGAATGCAATGTACTGGATTACTTTCTATAATAATATTGAGTATACTATTATATAGTGATTTACCATTTTAAAAATATACCCTAAGCATTACCTCATTTGGTTCTTATGACATACCGCAGAGCTGCATAGGACAGTTATTATTACTGCCATATTCTAGGTAGGAAGACTTAACACAAGTTGTAACTGTCAGCAGCACACTGGCAATGTGGGGTGCAAGTACATGTCTTTTGATTTCCAAAACCAGTGTTCTTTCCACTCTGCCATACTGCTTTATGTCATAAAAGGTGATATTTTGTTATTTTAATAAATTACCAGTGAAATTTGGGGGAGCTGGTTATTTTCTGGCAACCATTAAAAGAGTTGAAGGAGTTAGGTTCTGTGGCTCTAATTAGATGCAGACCCTTGTTCCTTGGAAAAAAAAGATTTTTATTGTATAATCACAAACGATGTAAAATGAATGAATAAGAGAGGGTGCAGGGAATAGCATTTGACAGAGCTATGTGATTTACTGGAAAGAATACAGGCTTTAGAAGCATACCGACTTCGATTTTAATCCTGGCTTCAGTTTTCTTCTTAGTAAATAAAGGCAATATTGCCTAGAATACCTAGCCAGTGTCTGTTTTCTTTTTTAACCTGCACTGTCACCAGTTTGGTGTATTTTATCAGGTAGCAAATGTTTAATGATACTTGGAATAGGGTTTACTAGAACCATCTATTCAAATGCTCAAGACAGTCCCCAGCTACACATTCCTTCTGTTGCCATTGCCACACTGACAGTGCCATAGCTGCTCCTCAGCTGAGGAGCTTGAGTCCACAGTCTTCTGGTCCTGCCATTCCTCCTCTTCTACTTGGTGATGATGAGGTAGTGTCCAAGAATGAAGCAATGTAGCCTAGCTCTGGGCATGTTTGGTCAAGAGCTTACTTATATTTTTGGTTATATCCTTTATTTGTTTCAGCAAATACTTGTTGGGAGCTATGATAGGCTAGGGGTATAGTGAACAAGACAGTCTCTGCTCTCAGTGAGTTTATAGTTTAATGAGGAAGACAGACATCCTAAAGAAGTAGAGGAAGGAAGGGTGTAGACTGCTACCAGCTTTAGAGCAGACATCTCCCACGGTCAGAGAGCCAATCTGGTGGTAGTGACAGCAGGAACATAATGTTAGCTGGAGTTTCTTGAGTGCTTGTGTTCTCTGCCGAATCTTTGACGTAAAGAATGAGTCATGAGTTACTACCAGATACCTGATTTGGACAGCTTGGTTGATAATGGTGTTCATTCATTAAGACAGGAAGATTAGAAGGAGGAAATTTAAGTGGGAATTATAATGAGTTCAGTGTGGGATGAGTTTCAGATTTCTAGGCAGCAGTTGGATATCCAGAGATAACTAGAAGCCAGTTTGGATGTCATCAGTGTGTTGTGATGGTTATTGAAGACGACTGTGGCAGAGCTCATCCAAGGGTGTAATAAAGAGGGGAAGATGACTGAGGATGCAATCCCTGAAAAGCACAGACATGGAAGGGATTGTTAGAGGAGGGGGAGCCATAAAATAATGACTAGAGGTAGGAACAAAACAGAGTTTAGTGTCAGGGACATTTGAGAAGAGTGGTCCACATGTAAAATAAGACAGTACTAAAAAAATAACCATTAGATTAACAACAGCACAGTTATTGTTAACCTTGAGGAGAAGAGTATTAGTTGAGTGGAGTGGTGGGGGAAGAAGCCAGATGTCAGTGAGTTGAGGAACAGTTGGAAGGAAGGAAGAGGAGACAATGAATATATGAAACTCTCTGAAGGAGTTTGACTTTTGAAAGAGGGGAGGGAGCAAAGGTGGTAAATAATGAGGAATGTGGGTTGAGGGAAGTTGTTCTTGCTTTTTGTTTTTTGTGTTTTAACTTGGCAGAAGCCTGAGCAAGTTTAAATAATAGAAAGGATCTGCAGAGGAAAAGGGTTAATGATACCAGAAAGAGTAAATCACTAATGGAGGGAGGTGTTTTTTCTAATTAAAATGTAATTTACATTGAGTGAAGTACACAACCGCAAGTGTACAGCTCAAATAATTTGTACATGTATATAGATCTTTGAAACCACCACTCAATTCAACACACAGAACACAGAGCGCTCAGGAAGGCACCTCATGCCTCCCTGTCAGACCTCTCTGTTCTGACCAATGGATGGAGAGGAGGAAGATCCATGATAATCTGGAGGGCTTGGGGTCTATAGCACAGGAAGAGGGAGAGGTGGAAGGGCTAGATACATTTTCCTTTGTGATTGGAGGGCTGGACGAAGGGATGGATGGGATCATAACTTGTGCTGAAGTAGAGGTGAGGTCAAATCTGAGGGCTTCTGTATTGTTGGTAAGATAGGAGGCAACATCTGGTTAACTTAATGAATGAAGGTGGCTGAGGAGGTTTGAGTGAAAGTGAAAAAGATGATAAATTCCACTGAACCATGGCAACATTTTTCATGGCAACCTATTTTTCTATCCTTATCTGTTAATGCTATTTTTTTTTTTTTTTCTTTTTGCGGTATGCGGGCCTCTCACTGTTGTGGCCTCTCCCGTTGCGGAGCACAGGCTCCGGACGCGCAGGCCCAGCGGCCATGGCTCACGGGCCCAGCCGCTCCGCGGCATATGGGATCCTCCCAGACCGGGGCACGAACCCGTATCCCCTGCATCGGCAGGCGGACTCTCAACCACTGCGCCACCAGGGAGGCCCCTGTTAATGCTATTTTTGAAGTAATAGTTTCCCTAGGCCTGTGAGAATTTATGTAAAATTTTCTAGTTTAACTCTCTATGTAAATTGACAACTAGAAATCAGTTAGAATTGTAAATGACAGGTATGAAATTGGTTAAAATTGACCCCTTACAGAGCCAATCTGGTCTAACTCTGAATAATAAATGATTGGGCCTTTTCTTCTTCAGAAGGTTGAAAACATTAGGAAATAGTATTAAAGAAATTTTGCTTTTAAAAGTTTGTAAGAAAAGGAGGAAGTTAGTGTTTGAATGCCAGTACTCATACCTTTCAGTGATTCCTTGCCTTTAGACCAAATATTTAAATCAGGTTTAGGTTGCATATTCCTCAGGGTTTATTATGTTCTTGCCTTCATTTTTAGTGCTCTGGATTAGCTATTTTAAACTAGTCTTAACTAGATCTACAGTATAATATTTTATCAATGGTTCCTCTTGTTCTATTTCAGAACACCATTTTATTGTAATTAGATAGTTATGATATTATCTATGTAGTTAACCAAAGCAGCTTAGATTGAGGGATTTTTTAAATATCTCATTCATGATGTAATAAATAGCCAGACATATGGCATTAAAATGACAATTATTTACCATAAACACAAATGAAGTTGCCTGATAATAAATCCATTTGTTATTAATTAAACTTTGAATCTGTTGTTTATCTAATTTAGAATAGTCCAAGTTAACATTTGTTGAGTTTCTAGCCATGTGCCTACTGGGGATATATAAAAATGAATAAGGAAGGCAAAGTTTAGGAAGAAAAAAGAAATATGTATAATTGTACAAAATATAATGCGATATGTTTAGATCAACCATTTAAAGAAATAAAGTGCTATAGGAGCCCAGAAGATGAAGCAATAACACAACCAAATAGTTTGGGAACATTTTCCCCAAGGATAGGATGGAGAAAGGGCTCAAAGTATTATGCTTTATACTTGTTTAGAGCTTTACAGTTTACTAAGCACTTTTATAAATATTCTTAATTTAATCCTCAGAATAACCTGGAGGAAGGTAGGGCAGGTATTTTCCCCCCAAATTTATGGATGAACAAACTGAGGCTTTAGATGATATTCATTCAGCAGATTACCAGCCACATGGCATGGCTAAGACTGAAACATGGTTCACTTAACTCCAAAGTCTCTGTTCTTTCCCCTAAACCTGACAAAATTCTGGCAGGAGGAATATCTTGAACAAAAACACTGAGCCTGGTGTGTTTAAAGAATGTCACATAACCATTTACCTAGAATATGGGACAAATATTAGGAGATGAAGCTAGAAAGGTAAGTTGGTACTTGACAAAGAAACCACAATTTCAGAGGCCTTGAATTCTACACTAAGAAGTTTGAACTTTGAAGAGCTTAAAACTAGAGAGATGGGATCTTCTAGGATAAAAATCATAATGGATCTGCAGTGACTCAGCATAGAATAAAAGACATTAAGATTGGAAATGGAGGGGCTTCCCTGGTAGCGCAGTGGTTGAGAGTCTGCCTGCCGATGCAGGGGACACGGGTTCGTGCCCTGGTCCGGGAGGATCCCACATGCTGTGGAGCGTCTGGGCCCGTGAGCCATGGCCGCTGAGCCTGCGCGTCCAGAGCCTGTGCTCCGCAACGGGAGAGGCCACAGCAGTGAGAGGCCCACGTACCGCAAAAAAAAAAAAAAAAAAAAAAAAAAAAAAAAAAGATTGGAAATGGAGAAGTAAGATTTAATTTGCAGAAGACATGATTGTGTAGAAAATCCCATAGAATCTTAAAAAGAAAAAAAAAGCTACTAGAAGTAATAAGTGAGTTTAGCAAAGTTGCAGGAAACAAAATCAATATACAGAAATTAGTTGTATTTCTACATACAAGCAATGGATATTCAGAAATTGAAATTAAAAATAACATTTACAGTAACATAAAAATATGAAATGCTTAGATATAAAACTGACAAAAGATGTACAAGACCTGTTTATTGAAAATTACAAAGTATTGTTGAGAAAAATGGAAGACCTAAATAAATGGAAAGCTATACCATGTTTATGGGTTGGAAGACTCTATTGATAAGAAAGCAATTCTCCTCAAATTGTTCTATAGATTCAAGGCAGTTTCAATCAAACTCCCATCAGGCTTTTTTTTTTTTTAAGAATATAAGCTATGCAGTTTAATTGTATACATAGGTGTTAAGATTTTTGGTCTTATTACTTGCATATGTGATCTGTTTAACACTCTTTAAAACAGAAAATCATTGAGTAGCAATCACATTTCAAAAAGTCTTCCAAGTACAGCCAGACAGTTGTCTATGTGATATGCTACATATGACAGCATAGAATGTACAATTATATTAACACAGACTTCTTTTCCAAGGGGTCAGTATTTTCACATGTCTAATAGGTCTCGTGCACAAGATAACAGAAACAGCAATATCGGCGTCTCTCAATCACATTAAGTTCATCAGATGTATTAAAAGAGAATTGAGAATTTTTATACATATATATATTTTTTTAACATCTTTTTTTCCCCTAAATTATCTCTGTTTTAGATAAATACAGAGCTTAGGAAATAATACTTAAATGAGAACAGTTTGGGAAAATCCTCAGGCTCTATCCTACAAGTGTTCCATTCAGAAAGATCTCAGAACTTCTTTTCCACTTTTTTGTAAAAATTTACAAGCTGATTCATAACCAAACCACTTTGGAAAAAGAAGAACAAAGCTGGAGATGTTATGTTACCTGATTATAAGGCTTGTTATAAAAGTTATAGCAATCAAGATGGTGTAGTATTAGTATCTAGATTGGAAAATAAACAAGTGGAACAGAATAGAATTTACAAGCTGATACATAACCAAAACAACTTTGGAAAAAGGAGAACAAAGTTGGAGATCTTATGTTACCTGATTATAAGGCTTATTATAAAAGTTATAGCAATCAAGATGGTATAGTATTAGTATCTAGATTGGAAAATAAACAAGTGGAACAGAATAGAATTTACAAGCTGATTCATAATCAAAACAACTTTGGAAAAAGAAGAACAAAGTTGGAGATCTTACGCTACCTGATTATAAGGCTTATTATAAAAGTTATAGCAATCAGAATGGTATAGTATTAGTATCTAGATTGGAAAATAGACAAGTGGAACAGAATAGATACATGGATCTACACCTGCATATTTATATAACTGATTTTTTATAAAGGTGCAAAGGCAACTCAGTGGAGAAAGGATAGTCTTTTTTTAAATATAAATTTATTTATTTATTTATTTTTAGCTGCATTGGGTCTTTGTTGCTGTGCAGGCTTTCCCTAGTTGCGGCGAGCGGGGGCTACTCTTTGAGGTTCGTGGGCTTCTCATTGCGGTGGCTTCTCTTGTTGCGGAACGCGGGCTCTAGAGCGCAGGCTCAGCAGTTGTGGTACATAGGCTTAGTTGCTCTGCGGCATGTGAGATCTTCCTGGACCAGAGCTCGAACCCGTGTCCCCTGCATTGGCAGGCGGATTCTTACCCACTGCACCACCAGGGAAGTCCTAGTCTTTTCAAAAAAACAAATGACATTGGAACATTTGGATATCCATAGGCACAAAAATGAATTTTCATTTGTTCCTTACAACATATATGAAAGTTAACTCAAAATAGATCAGAGGTAAATCCTGAAATGTAAAACCTAGAACTGTGGAACTTCTAGAAAAAGACACTGGAGAAAATCCTTACAACTCTGGGCTGCTCAAGGATTTCTTAGACTCTTAGATACAACAGAGTACAAGGTTTCTTTTTAATAGCGAAGGTTCTATAATTGATTGTGATAATGGTTGCATAAGTGAATATACTAAAATCCATTGATTTGTGTACTTTAAATGGGAGGATTGTATGGTGAATTATATCTCAATAAAGTCATTATTATCAGTAAAATAAGTTAAACATGCATCTACCATATGAGACAGCCCTCTCACTCCTAGATCTTTACTTGAGAGAATTGAAAGCATGTCCATACAAAGACAAATGTTCCTAGCAGCTTTATGTGTAATAGCCAGAAAACTGGAAACAATTCAATCTTCCATCAGTACGTAAACAGATAGACAAATTGTGGTACATCATACAATGTAATATTACTCAGCAATAAAATGAAATGAACCATTCACATTCACTACAACATGGATGGATCTCAAAATAATAATAAATAATAGGCCGAGTAAAAGTCAGACCCCCCAGAAAGGGATGTATATTGTGTGATTTTATTTATATAAAGTTCTAGAACATGCAGACTAATTTATAATGACAAAAAGCAGACCTGTGTTTTCCTGGAGATGGGGTGTGGGTCAAGTGGAGGAGTGGGAGGGAGTGCTTTCAGTAGAGCAAAAGGAGACATTTCGGGATGATAGATATGTTTATTATCTTGGTTGTGTGATTTTTCACAACTGTATACATATGTCAAAACTTATCAAATTTAATACCTTAAATGTGAATTTATAATATGCTAATTATACCTCAAAAAGAGTGTTTTTAAAAATCTTAATGGATATGGAATCACCATACAAATTCTACATGATTTTGATAGGTAAAACACTGTCAAATCTATTTTAGAAAGGTTATCTGAAAAGTGTAGAAAATGGAGTGGAGAACAGAGACATAGTTGGCATATTTATTCAGTGAATTAAGAAAATATGTATTATGCTGGACAGTGGGTATCAATTAAAAGGCTCACAGACAAATGGAAGAGATACATGTAAATAAAGAATCACACAGTATGATAATGCATGCTGTCTCATGACAGTATGTATGAGATAAAACTCTGACCTAGTTTGGGGGCAGTTAACAGAATCTTAAAGGATGACTAAAGATTACAGTAATCTAGGTGTGAAATGAAAAAGGCCTGAAGTAGGTTAGGAGGGTAGGGTTGAAAAAAATAATTTGAAAGAGCTTTTAGAAGTGAAATCAACACAGTTTGGATATGGAAGTGTGAGAGAGGTAAGAGCCAGAAATTTTTTTTTTAACATCTTTATTGGAGTATAATTGCTTTACAATGGTGTGTTAGTTTCTGCTTTATAACAAAGTGAATCAGTTATACATGTACATATGTCCCCATATCTCTTCCCTCTTGCATCTCCCTCCCTCCCACCCTCCCTATCCAAAGATTTTTTATTTAGAATGACTAAGTCTTTGATGGTAAGAATAACAGAGATACAGTAATTTAGGAGAAGGAGTAGACTGGGGAAGAAAACAAGTTCAATCTTAGACTTGAGTTGGAAATTCCTATGTATCATCCAGTTGAAGATATCTGGGAAGTAGTTGAAAGTACAGGCTTATCCCATTAGAGAAAAGAAGTCAGTTCTGCAAATATATCGTATAAAGAACTCATCACTATAGAAGTGAGTGGGCCTCTTCCAGAAGTGTATAGTGTGAAGTAAGAGAGCCAGTGATAAAACTTGAGGTATCATCAGTGTTTAAAGGACAAAGGACCAAGAAGCGGAAGAAGGGGTGTGAGGACAGAGGATGCCAGACTGTAGGAGGGAAATGTCTGGGAGAAGAAATGAAACTATAAATCACCTCTGTGTTTTACCAGTTGGAAAACAGTATTCAGAAAAAGTTTTCTATTTCTCCTAGAGAGTTCAAAAAGACTCTGATAGGAATGTAAACTATTTTTGTATATTAACTTGGATAAAATTTAAAATTTAAATTTAAAAAGGCACCTTGTCCGTCATTAGAGCTAATAATCTACTGTAGAAAGGACTTTAGCTGTTTAGTTAGACGGACTAAATTCTGAAAATTAGGCTGCTGGACAGTGGTCTGCATCTCTTCCCTTTGTAAATAAGTGGCTTTCTAACCACTGTTAACCCTACTTTTTGTTTCCATAGGTTGATGAAAAAACTGTAGGAGAACCTGGTTGGCTTTATGGTAGTTTTCAAGGAAATTTTGGCTGGTTTCCATGCAACTATGTAGAAAAAATAACGTCTGAAAAATCTGTGTCGCCTAAGAAGGCCTTACTTCCTCCTACAGTGTCTTTATCTGCTACCTCAACTTCTGAGTAAGTTTTTAGCTAATAATGGAGTTTACACGTCTCTGCAAATGTGTGAACACCTATGTATTTGTGTCAACCTGCTACTTAATCATATTGTAATCTGCACTGGACTCTCTAAGAGTACCTTTTGTTCCAAATTTAATTCTGAAGTTTAATAAATATAAACATGGGTCAGTAGTTCATAAATTTTTTTTTTGCCTAAGTTGTGTTTCAACACAATGTATATTATATACAAATAGATAAATTGGTAGTACTTAATTAGATTCTAAACAATTAAGTATACTTTTGTCATATTGTTATATTTATAGATCACTTTCTTCAAATCAACCAGCATCAGTGACTGATTATCAAAATGTATCGTTTTCAAGCCTAACTGTTAACACATCATGGCAGAAAAAATCAGCTTTTACTCGCACTGTGTCCCCTGTATCTACATCACCTATTCACGGACAGGTATGTATCTTTAATTTTCTTGTGTTTTATTCTTTGACATTGCTCCTGGTTCACATAAAATAGAATGAAGATTTTTGTACAAGGCCATCATTTACTCATCTAACCAAAGTTTGTATCATTTAGTTTCTTTTCTTACCATTCATATGTGATATGAGGTTGAAGAAATTATTATTAGAGGTTTCTCAACAATTTATTCTCATAGTAGCAAGTTGCTACTAGCTAAGGTTTCTGAGCTCAAAATATCATTTTTACAAATCTGATTATAGTCTTAATTTGTAGTTATTGTAAGAAGAGCTTGGGCTTGGGGTTTTTTTGTTTGTGTTTTCCTTAAGTAGGTCATTTGTGTGAGAACTGTGTTATATATATGTTTAGCCTCTGGTTTAGATGTAACCGAGATGCCAGCATTGTTACATTAACATTATTAAAAAGAAATTGCGGACTTCATCAGAATAGAGTCCTTCACTCAAAAAATGTTTATTGTGTGACCACAGGTTCCAGGCATTTATTATGTGCTAGAAATTTAATGGAAAAAAAAACTCTGCCATTAAGAAGTCATAATCTAATGAAGACAAACATATAAATAAATAACTGTATGAGAAGTGTTGTAATAAAGATATTTTATGAAATCTTGAGGGGTATACAGAGGAGAGAGCATTTCAATTCAATCTTTGGGAATTGGAGCAGGCTTCACAATAGGTAAGGCATTTCAGTCGAACCTTCAAAAATGAGCAAGCTTTCACCAAACAAAGAAGGAAAGTTATTCCTGTGAAAGAACAGTTTGGGAAAAGTCACTGTGGCATGTTAACAAGAGGAGTTTATAGGAAACAAGTATTGTTTATAGTGTGGCTAGAGTACAGGATTCATGAAGAAAGGGTTAAGTGAAGTTGGAGAGAGAGGTTGAGGTTTATTTGTGAAGCATTTAATACCATGCTAAGCAACTGGCAGTGGAAAGCCCATGAAGCTTTTTAAGAGGAGAGTTGAAGTGTATATTTTAGAAGGATAACTCTGGCAGTAGTATAGAGGCCAGATTGGTGGAAGGAAGCAAAGGGAGGAGACCAACAAAGGGAGGATATTATAATAGCTAAGTAACAGATGATGTGAACCAGTAATGAAAATATATAGAAGAGTAGATGGACTTAGAAGAGTGTTAGGAGTCAACATAAAATTGGCAATTCATTGAATGTGAAGAGTGAGGAAGAAGTTGGAGTTAAACATACCTCTTCAGGGTCTTTAGCTTGAGTAACTGAGAGGATGGCAGTACCGGAGGAGTGGGTTTTGTGGGTTCTAAAAGTGATTACATTCCAGACGTGCAACTTAGGTATTTGTAGGAGGGACAACCTGCTGGGAAGGCCCAGCAGGCAGCTTGATTTACAAGTCTGGAGCTCAAAAGATAAAGTTATAATTAAGATACAGATTTGAGAAATCATAGGCATAAATAAGATTAGGGAAATCATGTAAAACAGGAAGGGAAGGAGACTGGACCAAAGAGGAGCCATCAATCACCAGAGAGTGAACTTCACGAACTGCAGGGGTTTTATGATGTCAGCACTGTTCAGAGATCAGAGAAGGTAAGGGTTTGCAAGAAGCTTTTGGCTCTGATGTTATCAATGATCTTGTCAAGAGATTCAATATTGTGATGGTTGCAGAACCTAAATTAGAATGGACTGAGGGGTGAAATTGGAAAGCAAGTTTAAGACTGTTCTTTCTTTAAGGAAGTTATAAGTAGAAGTAAGGGGACTTCCCTGGTGGTCCAGTGGTTAAGACTCCACACTCCCAATGCAGAGGGCCCCGGGTTCAATCCCTGGTCAGGGAACCAGATCCCGAATGCCACAACTAAAGATCCCACATGCAGCAACTAAGATCCCGGTACAGCCAAATAAATAAATAAATATTTTTTAAGCATTAAAAAAAAGAAGTAAGTAGAGAAGTGGAAAATTAAAGATTCAAGAGAGAGAATTCACAGTGCTACAAAATATTGTTAGAAGGTGGGAAGACATGATAGAAAGTTTAGAGCACAGATAAAGAGGCTAGCCCTATCAACAAAATGAAAACACTCCTTCCTCTGAGAGGAGAAGGAAAGAAAGAAGGATGAATAAGAATACGAAGACGTTATGAAACAGAAAACAGAAAAGTGGAGGGAGGCCCATCACAACTGCATCTCCATTCCTAGTGGAATAAACAGAATCCACTGTAGTGAGGAGACCTTGGAAATTGGAGGAGAGAAAGGGTTTCCCTTTTCATTTGTTATATGATACATACTTGATGGATCTATGAGTACACTTCTTGCATACCCAGGGTTCACCTTCCATACCTGTGATACTTAGTGCCAAGATGTTTCCTTGAATGGTAGGTGTTGGGTCTTAAACTTCACAGAAGGCTATTCAGGTGATTGTCTGTCATATATAATTTTAAGTTGGTTAGTAGATTAAGTCACCATTGATATTAAGTCACCACCACACCAAACTGGTCTGCTGTTTGAACAGTAAGTATGTTATATACTAGAAAACAAAAATCATGGTTACCATTGTGTTTTTTGTTTGTTTGTTTTTAATTTTGTGGTTTTGATTTCACAGGGACAGGTTGTAGAAAACCTAAAAGCACAGGCCCTTTGTTCCTGGACTGCAAAGAAAGATAACCACTTGAACTTCTCAAAACATGATATCATTACTGTCTTGGAGCAGCAAGAAAATTGGTGGTTTGGGGAGGTGCATGGAGGAAGAGGATGGTTTCCAAAATCTTACGTCAAAATCATCCCTGGGAGTGAAGTCAGGCGGGAAGAGTAAGCTTTTTTTTTTTTTTTTTGCGGTACGCGGGCTTCTCACTGTTGTGGCCTCTCCCGTTGCGGAGCACAGGCTCCGGACGTGCAGGCTCAGTGGCCATTGCTCTCGGGCCCAGCCGCTCCGCGGCATGTGGGATCTTCCCAGACCGGGGCACAAACCCGTGTCCACTGCATCGGCAGGCGGACTCTCAACCACTGTGCCACCAGGGAAGCCCAAGAGTAAGCATTTTTGTGTGTTTACATGAGGTGTGGATGTTGGTATTTTCACTGATGAGTCAGCCACAGTACAGTTGTCTGTGCAGGAAAATTAAAAGTTTATGCTTGAGTTTGATACCAGAAGGGTGATTCCTAGAGTGAAAAAAATCATACCTCAGATGATTTGTACCAATTTTTGAATATCTTTTATTCTAGTTATTTCAGATTCCTAAAGTTTTCAAAGTGCTTAAGATTTTAGATCTGTTGCTTTCTTTGTACTAACATCAGGTCAGTTAGAGAAGTTATTTTTCATTTCCTTTGGAGGTTTCTCCCTTATTATTTACTGTAAATTGTCAATATTTAGACAAATCAATACCGAGGGCCTCGCCTTTGCCAGAGTGAGGCGTTCCCATCTCTGGGCCTCCAGAGTTCCCTGAACATCACGTTTCTTACGGCTCATGACACACTGTGTTGTAGTTATTTACTTTCTTACCTATATCCCTTATTAGGTCATAAACTCCAGGAGGGTGGGATTCACGTCTTTTTTGTTCATTTTTCAGTTTTTCCATACCTAGTGTGATCTTAATGCATAGTAGCTGCTCAATCATATTTGCTTAGTAAATGAGGAGAAAAGCGAATGAAAGGACAATCAAATGAATGAACTTTTGCATGAACAAAAAACAAAACCAGATAAGGTCTCTGGCCTTTGTTTCCCAGTCTGTAAGGGAGTCAGGTCATCAAACATCTTTAGTACAAACAAATAAGTACTCTAATATAGCTGTGGGTAATTATCACTTGTGTTTTATATGGAAGTTGATCTAAATAGAAAAGCAGAATGATTTATTGAAAAGGAACAGGGTCTTTGGAAATCAAGAGCCTTGAGTTCTGATTCTGCTGTTTTTGCCAGACTGTGTAGGGTAACCTGCTTGGTCTCTAGTTTTTTAATTGATTGAATGAAAATAATAAACTAAAAAATCTTTAAAAATCTTTTCAGTGCTAAGGTTCTATACATCAATTTTCAGTTCAAATGCAGAAATTTACTTTTCAGACTGACATGGAATTTTAGATTTAGAGTGTGTAATAACAGGAACAACAGTAATACATAGCTGATGTGTATGCTGGCACTGTGCTAGACCCTTTATAGTAATTATCTTATTTAAACTCCATGACATTTTACAGAGAAGGAAAACTTAAACACAAAGGGATTAAGTTTAAATGCCTTAAAGGACATTTCTTCTAACTTTTCATTCAATTACTGATTTTTTCTAACAGATAAGGCATGCAACTCGAAATGCTGTGGTAATGGAGAATTCAGCAAGGCAGTCCATTCAGTGTGCCCATGAGTTGTAGTAAGGGTTCCCTCTTTTAACCTGTAAACTGCTTCACTATACAATTTACTCACAGGTCCTGGAAAGCCCTGGTGTATTCTACAGATGTCTAGTTCTTAAATGCCACAGTTTTCCAGATTTTTGAAAACAGTTTCCTGGGTTAAGTTGGAAATAAAAGCTATGTATGTTCCAAAATAAAATTTTGTTATTTTTACATATTTTTAAATGTACTGTGCTCTAAACAAGTAGTAAAATTTATATATTGCCCTTATTTTTCTCTAAACCAAGCCAAGTCCCATGTGTGCTTTACCAAATAATTGCCCATTTACCAATGCCTCATGTCTTTTAAGTTACTTTAGAAAGGCAAAATATCTCACATTTGAAAAACTATTTATAAATCATATTGAAATTACCTCAATAGATTTAAAAAATTAAGTAGTTTGTAAGTAAACAGTGCTTAATCCACTAGGATTTTGCGTATGAGGGTATTTCTAGCCTGTGTACTGAGACAATATTTCAATTAACTTTAGCCCTTAAAAGAATGCACTGCTAAAACCTCCTGTTTTCATCAAATCACCTTTTTTGTTTATTTACTTGTTGATGTCTTTTTTTGTTATTTTATTATTTTTTTAAATCTGTGTATATATTTGGCAGACCAGAAGCTTTGTATGCAGCTGTAAACAAGAAACCTACCTCTGCAGCCTGTACAGTGGGAGAAGGTGAGCTTTTGGCAATTTATAAATTAGATGGAAGTCAAATTAGCTGCTGACTTCCCACAGTTGTTACTCTCCTTGTTTCTGTGTCTTCAGTATTAAAGTGAGGTTAGGAAAATCTGCTCCCGCTCTATGTCACATGAATATTGAGGATATAGAAAATATATAGCTGAAAATACTTGACGCTTTTAGAAAATCAGTACTATAAAAATTCAGCATAGACGGCCTCAATAAATAAGATCATAGATAAGTGTTGCAATGAGATAGCATGAAGTTTTTTGTTTTCCTTTTATTATATATCTAGATTATAGATGTTTAGAATATAAGGAAATTTCAGTACATTTAGTTGTTTATGAATTGCACTTGTTTGTTGTTGTTTTTTTGGCCATACTGCACGGCTTGTGGGATTTTTAGTTCCCTGACCAGGGACTGAACCCGGGCCCTCAGCAGTGAGAGTGCAGAGTCCTAATCACTGGACCGCCAGGGAATTAATTCCCTGAATTGCATTTTAATTACAGTGTACCGTATAAATCATTAAGTAGGATTTGAAATCAAGATACACTTTTTTTTTTTTTTTGCTGTACGCGGGCCTCTCACTGTTGTGGCCTCTCCCGTTGCGGAGCACAGGCTCCGGGCACGCAGGCTCAGTGGCCATGGCTCACAGGGCCAGCTGCTCCGCGGCATGTGGGATCTTCCTGGACCAGGGCATGAACCCGTGTCCCCTGCATCGGCAGGCGGACTCTCAACCACCAGGGAAGCCCCAAGATACACTTTAATCATAAATATTACAAAGACATTTTTTATTACCCTTTAGGTTGTTTGAGTATCTTAATTTTGATAATGTACTGAAAAATGTCTACCCTTATTTCAGATAATATTTTTATTTAATAGTTGTATAGGTTTATAAATAAATGAATTATATATTCACTGTAAAATTAGTTGAACAGTTTAAATACATTTTGTTTATATTGCTCAAGAAAATCAGTTTAATGGTAAATTAAACAGTTTATTCAGTATCTACTACATTAGAGATTGTGTGCTACAGCCTGAAATATACACGGATGAATAAAATACAACTTCCCAAGTGCTCACAGTAAAATGGGAAGGCTAGGCATATAATTGTAATAAATTCTATGATGAATGAACAAAAACATAATTTTGAGTAGGACCTATGAATCCACAGAGGTGTCCATGTTGAATCATCTTAAACAATGAGTAGGTTCTTGCTTAGTGACGAAGAGAAATCTTGGTGGACAGAGGGAAAGGTATGAGCCAAGGCTCAGCTGTGAAAGGTTAGGCAACTCGAGTCACCAGCAAGGCTGCAACCAGAGGTTTACTGTGGAATAACTGCAGTGGAATGATCCTAGGAAAGTGGTGAGGAGTATTTTGGAAAGGACCTGGCTTGTTGCAACATACCTTAACCTTGTAATCATTTTTCATCTTGTTAAGTCAGCTAAATTGAATAATATGGGAATGTGGATAGTAAATAGTTTCTGGCCATCTCCAGTTTATGATCTACAGAGCAAATTTCATGTCAACAAATACAAATAGTACTAGAAGAAAGAAAAAGACTTCTAAAACCTGGTCATTGACTGTTTCTTCTAAGTACTAGGAATCGTCTGAACAAAAAAACAAAGCCGGTATAAAAACTTAGACATTTTCCTTAAGGTTATTCATGAACAAATATTTATTGAGCATCTATTCTATGCCAAGCACTGTGCTAGGAGCTGGGCCATTGTGATGGAAATTGGCCTCTCATACTGATGTCAGCTGAATAGTGGGCATTTACACAACTATGTAAAAGAATTAAAGAGAAAAGAATTTAACAGATTAAACTATATGTAAGAAGGTTAAAAAAAACTTTTCATGTCTTGACTCTCTGTAAAAATACTGATACCTATTTGTAGTTTTGGGGTTATTCTCTGTGACATGATGATGATGATGATGGTGATGATGATACAGTTGGGGAAAAAAGAAACCCTGTGATAAAGTTTTATGTTCAGTCAAAGACGTAATCTTTTTCTAAGAAATTATTAAATAATTACTTCATTCCATTTTCTACCTTAACATCTCTTTACATTAAGTTTCCTTAAGTCACAAGGTCTTTTACAGCAAAATTACTCAAGATCTTGGAGATCAACAGTTTTTTTTTTACTTCTGTAATCTTGCAACCAAAACTAGTTTCTTTTTGCTTTGTTTCCTACAGAGTATATTGCACTTTATCCATATTCAAGTGTAGAACCTGGAGATTTGACTTTCACTGAAGGTGAAGAAATATTGGTGACCCAGAAAGATGGAGAATGGTGGACAGGAAGTATCGGAGATAGAACTGGAATTTTTCCATCAAATTACGTCAAACCAAAAGATCACGAGGTAGAGTTATTTTGATATAGAAACAGAAGCATTCCGTTCGTGTTGATCAGGGTTCATATTTAAAACAGATGCATGTATATGGTTTTGGTCAGGCTGCTTTGGTTACAAGGAAACCACTTAAGGTAGCTCCAGTAAAATGTAGTTTATTATAGGGATCCTGTTAGAGAGATAAGGGCAAAACTATTTCTATGAAATTCCAAGGACAAGAGCCATAGATAGGGCTGGGCCTCATGATAACTGAAGTTAGGGAATGGTCTGGATTCAGGGAGGCTTACAAGGGACCGCCTTGAAGAGTCTGTAAATCTTTAAGGGTCTGACATTAATGTGACCCAGCCCACACTCTGAGTTCCTGCTGCTTTTCATCCCACCACTAGTATGATATAGTGTAGCAGTTCTCAGACTTTTTGGTTTCAGGAACTTTTTACATTCTTAAAAATTATTAGGGGCTTCCCTGGTGGCGCAGTGGTTGAGAGTCCGCCTGCCGATGCAGGGGACACGGGTTCGAGCCCCTATCCCGGAAGATCCCACGTGCCGCGCAGCGGCTGGGCCCGCGAGCCATGGCCGCGGAGCCTGTGTGTCCGGAGCCTGTGCTCCGCAACGGGAGAGGCCACAGCAGTGAGAGGCCCGCGTACAGCAAAAAAAAAAAAAAAAAAAAAAAAAAAAAAAAAAATTATTAGGGACTCCAAAGTTTCTGAAAATATATGGATTATATCTAGCAATACTTTCCATATTAGAAATTGAAACAGAAATTTAAAAAATATTTATTAATTCATTTTGAAATAACAAAATTAAACCCATTATATGATGACATAAATAACTTGCTTTTTAAAATTTTTTATTTATTTTTTTCTGTTTTTTTAAAATTTACATTCTCTTGCACATAAAAGTCATAAGCATGTATGTATAAATACATATTTTTTTTCCTCGTTTTAAGAACCTATCCCACTTTATTTTATTTTTTATTTTATTTTTTTTGTATGTGTCCAATGAACGTTTATTATTACTATTATTATCATTACTGTTACCACTACTTCTCCCCTTTTAGGAATACAGGGAGAGAGGAAGTGTGCATGTAGGTAGAATTTTTCTGCACCTACACTTCCGACAGACAATTTGAGATTTAGAAGCCTCTGGAGCAGTAGTTCTTAAACTTTTCTAACTCAGAGAGGCTGGTGAAAATTACAACCTCTCCTTGAATAAATTCACCTACACACAAAATATTGTACACAATTTTGCGAGTGGGATAAGGACCCTTAGAAGGGATAAGCCCTTTTAGCATAAACTCTAGACTTCCCAGGGTGGTGGGACAAGGAGCCAGTTGCAGTTTTATAGACAGTGTTTACAAGCACTACGTTACGTGTGGAGATAGGACACAGACACATTTAAAAGAGACTTTAAAATAGCCACTAACCTCATGTAGCCAACGTTCAACGGAGTAATAATTAATATGTGTCCAAGCCTCTGTTGAACATTCTGGAAAATGCAAAGATCTATAAGACTCTAGACCTCAGGGTCTCAGATTCTTGTGGTGGAGAAGTACTAGACCAGAGACATGTTCAAAGTCCAGAGGCATGGAGCCAGGAGCCAGCTTGCTGGAAGTGGCAACTGAGTGGCTACACTCATTACTGTAAAGCTAATGATGAATTAAAAACATATTTACTGAGCTGCTGCAGTCGATAAAAGCCCCAATTAAGGCACCATTAAGGGACTTAACAGCGTAGTGGTGGGGAAGCATTCCTGAAAAGGTTTAATGATCTCAGATCCTGACATAGCCGGGAAGTCGTTAGTCATTAATGCCACGTCTGGATCTCGATTATGAAGTTCTCTATAAGAAAACACTTGGCATATAATAGCACACAAGATTATACCTGATTTGTTACAGAGAGCAAGATATACCTTTTCAAACGTATTTTTAAATCTGTATGTGTTCAGGTAAGAAAAGTGGCCAATTATGAGCAGAAACTGCCTAGTGAAAATCCATAGCATGATTGCATGCCAATTAGATAAGCATTACCACTCAAGTAAAAAATAATAATAATGAAAATACAAAATGGAACATGGTATTGTACTGATTAATAAGACTGTGACTGTGCCTATAAAGTAATTCGATTAATTCCCAGTGTAATGTGTGGAAACTCCTTTAACATAAAACTACATTGAATCTAGAGAAAATTAAGCAGGTAGAGAGTCTCTGCCTTCTTAAGTATTCACGCACTTACTCGTTCATTCAACGGCTGTTCACTGAGAGCTGTGTAAGGCTTGGTCAGGGGCACTGGGAAACAGGTGAACAAAGCAGTTAAGGTACTCATGAAAGGTACAGTCCAAATAAATGATGATCGACTGTGATAAGTACAGTGAAGGAACAAACATGGTGCAGGTAACAACAGACTGAAGATCTTTTAAGATGAGGTGGTCAAGGGAAGGCCTCTGAGGAGCTGGTTCAACAAAGACCTGAACTGTAAAGAGGCCAGTCTTGAAAAGGCAAGCAGGGGAAGAAATGAGGGGTGGAACTTTTTGGCTATTTAACATCTGAATTCCTTTCCTGAATTCCTTCCCATGGTGTGAGTCTTGGTAAGGGGCAGGCTTCTCCAAAGCCCACCTACTCACTTTCCTAGCCTTCCTTGCAGTTAGAGTTTGGGAACATGACCCAGGCTTGGTCAGAGTCATCTGTCCAAGGCAGTGAATCAGGAACTGGTGATACCAAAAAGCAGAGCTGAGAATTTCTTTTGGTGGCAATGAGTGTGGTAGCAACATTCAGTTTTTGGAGCAGTGATTCCAAGATATCCTTGTCTAAGGGAGCATTGCATTCAGAGGCAAAGGCAACAGAGCCCTCTTCAGGCTGGTTCTGGGTGTGATTTTGGCTGAAGTTCTGTTTGTCCAGCTTTGCTTTGTCTCTTCCTAATCTCCAAACCTCGTATTGCAGCCTTCCTGGAAGTTCTGTGAGCCACCCAGTACACTCCGTTTGTCTTAGGCTTAAATCAGCCAGAGTCGGTTTCTGATGATTCCATCTAAAAATCCTGATAGACTGGAGTACGTTGCAGGTAGATGCATATGCAATAGCCCTAAGGTGGGAGGAGAGGGAGAGAGAGCTTGGAGGAACCAAGAAAACCCCCCAGTGGCAGCATTAGTGAAAAAGGTAGCAAGTGAATAAGATGGCTGCAGCCGGCGAGCCAGGCAAGAGCCAGAGCAAGCAGGTATGCGTAGCAGAAGCCGGAAATGTGCCGGGCCTAGCTTTTTCTCAGGGACACTCAACTAGCTCCCATGTCCTCATGGGATGTGTCTCTACTGGCCTCTGAGGACTCTGAGGCAGCGCTGAAGGGTTCTGGTTGGGTGGTTGCCACTCTGCTGTGCCAAGGAATTCCAGACTGTTCTCTATGGAGAAGGCTAAGCCCGAACTTGCCATTTCCAGCTCTGTGAGATGGCTCTCTCTTGCTCTCCTTTAAGTACCAAGATATGTATCTCCAAAGGCATTTATAGCATTAATTTGGTTATATGTTTTTGAGTGTCATATCCATCATTAGACACTAGCTAACTCCCTGAGGTCACAGTGGGGAGGTGGGATGATTGCATGCCTTGGATTAAGACAGATCTGGATTTTATCTCAGACAAGTTGCTTCACTTCTCTGAACCACAGTTTCTCATTTGAAAAATGAGGATACTAGTACCTCATTGAGGATTACATGCCCTGTAAGTTGCTATACAGTGCCTACCACATAGTAGGCACTCTGTGATACTACTCCTTTGTTCCTTAGTATTTCATGGAATTGAATAGAATCTTCTGCAGCTAGGAAAACAATATAAAATCCTTGCTTTTGTGCTTACCTTACTGTAAAGTGCTAATTTAGAATAAAGTAACTTACATTGCTTTCTTAGTTCAGAATTTGTTCATGAAAATATCCTTTTTCTTAAAAATTCCCTAAAGAGTTATTGCCATTTATTCAGTTCACTCCAGCAAAATTACTACCCCCCCAGAAAAGGACCATTTTTCCCCTTCTAACATCCCTATATTAATGATGTAGACTACAATTAAAACACTGCATCCAAAACCAGAAGGTAGATTTTGGGGTTTTTTTTGCGGTACGCAGGCCTCTCACTGTTGTGGCCTCTCCCATTGCGGAGCACAGGCTCCAGACGTGCAGGCCCAGCGGCCATGGCTCACGGGCCCAGCCGCTCCGCGGCATGTGGGATCTTCCCGGACCGGGGCACAAACCCGTGTCCCCTGCATCGGCAGGCGGACTCCCAACCACTGCGCCACCAGGGAAGCCCAGATTTTGTTATTCTTGGGAAACAGAGGAAGATATTACTCAAGCCTGATTGTCTTAGCCAAAATATTCCCTTATGTACTATTCCTTGGCCTTGAGTCTTTTTCATTTTAAGAACTTGAAATCATAGATGTTCTATAGGTTTGTCATTGATTGACCAAATACGTAACTCAGCTCTGAAGATATTAAAAACTTTAAAACATCACAAAACAAAAATCCTAGAGCCTCCCAAGCCCCTTGCTTACTGACTTGAACACCTTAATTTAATCTAATGAGTTGACAGTCTTAGCATCCTTTTCTTTCCTCCTTGGCTGCTGGTCTTTTTTTTTTTTTTTAATTTTTGAATTTTATTTATTTTTTTATACAGCAGGTTCTTATTAGTTATCCATTTTATACATATTAGTGTATACATGTCAATCCAAATCTCCAATTCATCATACCACCACCACTTTCCCCCTTGTTGTCCATACATTTGTTCTCTACATCTGTGTCTCTATTTCTGCCCTGCACAATGGTTCATCTGTACCATTTTTCGAGGTTC
Organism: Mesoplodon bidens; assembly: GCF_964165515.1. Taxonomy (NCBI): domain Eukaryota; kingdom Metazoa; phylum Chordata; class Mammalia; order Artiodactyla; family Ziphiidae; genus Mesoplodon; species Mesoplodon bidens. The sequence goes on from NC_138170.1 coordinate 70,371,755, forward strand.
CACATATATGCGTTAATATATGATATTTGTTTTTCTCTTTCTGACTGACTTCACTCTGTATGACAGTCTCTAGATCCATCCATGTCTCAACAAATGACCCAGTTTTGTTCCTTTTTATGGCTGAGTAATATTCCATTGTATATATGTACCACATCTTCTTTATCCATTCATCTGTCGATGGGCATTTAGGTTGCTTCCATGACCTGGCTATTGTAAATAGTGCTGCAGTGAACATTGGGGTGCATGTGTCTTTTTGAATTATGGTTTTCTCAGGGTATACGCCCAGTAGTGGGATTGCTGGATCCTATGGTAATTCTATTTTTAGTTTTTTAAGGAACCTCCATACTGTTCTCCATAGTGGCTGTATCAGTTTACATTCCCACCAACAGTGCAAGAGGGTTCACTTTTCTCCACACCCTCTCCAGCATTTGCTGTTTGTAGATTTTCTGATGATGCCCATTCTAATGGTGTAAGGTGATACCTCAGTGTAGTTTTGATTTGCATTTCTCTAATAATTAGTGAGGTTGAGCAGCTTTTCATGTGCTTCTTGGCCATCTGTATGTCTTCTTTGGAGAAATGTCTATTTAGGTCTTCTGCCCATTTTTGGATTGGGTTGTTGCTTTTTTAGTATTGAGCTGCATGAGCTGTTTATATATTTTGGAGATTAATCCTTTGTCTGTTGATTCATTTGCAAATATTTTCTGCCATTCTGAGGGTTGTCTTTTCGTCTTGTTTATGGTTTCCTTTGCTGTGCAAAAACTTTGAAGTTTCATTAGGTCCCATGTGTTTATTTTTGTTTTTATTTCCATTACTCTAGGAGGTGGATCAAAAAAGATCTTGCTGTGATTTATGTCAAAGAGTGTTACTCCTATGTTTTCCTCTAAGAGTTTTATAGTGTCCAGTCTTACACTTAGGTCTCCAATCCACTTTGAGTTTATTTTTGGGTATGATGTTAGGGAGTGTTCTAATTTCATCCTTTTACATGTAGCTGTCCAGTTTTCCCAGTACCACTTATTGAAGAGACTGTCTTTTCTCCATTGTATATCCTTGCCTCCTTTGTCCTAGATTAGTTGACCCTACGTGCATGGGTTTATCTCTGGGCTTTCTATCCTGCTTCATTGATCTATATTTCTGTTTTTGTGCCAGTACCATATTGTCTTGATTACTGTAGCTTTGTAGTATAGTCTGAAGTCAGGGAGCCTGATTTCTCCAGCTCTGCTTTTTTCCCTCAAGACTGCTTTGGCTTTTTGGGGTCTTTGTGTCTCCATACAAATTTTAAGATTTTTTGTTCTATTTCTGTAAAAAATGCCATTGGTAATTTGATAGGGATTGCATTGAATCTGTAGATTGCTTTGCATAGTATAGTCATTTTAACAATATTGATTCTTCCAATCCAAGAACATGGTATATCTCTCCATCTGTTTGTATCATCTTTAATTTCTTTCATCAGTATCTTATAGTTTTCTGCATACAGGTCTTTTGTCTCCCTAGGTAGGTTTATTCCTAGGTATTTTATTCTTTTTGTTGCAGTGGTAAGTGGGAGTGTTTCCTTAATTTCTCTTTCAGATTTTTCATCATTAGTATATAGGAAAGCAAGAGATTTCTGTGCATTAATTTTGTATCCTGCAACTTTACCAAATTCATTGATTAGCTCTAGTAGTTTTCTGGTAGCATCTTTAGGGTTCTCTATGTATAGTATCATGTCATCTGCAAACAGTGACAGTTTTACATCTTCTTTTCCAATTTGTATTCCTTTTATTTCTTTTTCTTCTCTGATTGCCATGGCTAGGACTTCCAAAACTTTGTTGAATAATAGTGGTGAGAGTGGACATCCTTGTGTTGTTCCTGATCTTAGAGGAAATGCTTTCAGTTTTTCACCGTTAAGAATGATGTTTGCTGTGGATTTGTCGTATATGGCCTTTATTATGTTGAGGTAGGTTCCCTTTATGCCCACTTTCTGGAGAGTTTTCTGTCATAAATGGATGTTGAATTTTGTCAGAAGCTTTTTCTGCATCTATTGAGATGATCATATGGTTTTTCTTCTTCAGTTTGTTAATATGGTGTATCACGTTGAGTGATTTGCATATATTGAAGAATCCTTGTATCCCTGGGATAAATCCCACTTGATCATCGTGTATGATCCTTTTAATGTGTTGTTGGATTCTGTTTACTAGTATTTTGTGGAGGATTTTTGCATCTATATTCATGAGTGATATTGGTCTGTAATTTTCTTTTTTTTGTAGTATTTTTATCTGATTTTGGTATCAGGGTGATGGTGGCCTCATAGAATGAGTTTGGGAGTGTTCCTCCACAGTTTTTTGGAAGTGTTTGAGAAGAATGGGTGTTAGCTCTTCTCTAAATGTTTGATAGAATTCACCTGTGAAGCCATCTGGTCCTGGACGTTTGTTTGTTGGATGATTTTTAATCACAGTTTCAATTTCATTACTTGTGATTGGTCTGTTCATATTTTCTATTTCTTCCTGGTTCAGTCTTGGAAGGTTGTACCTTTCTAAGAATTTGTCCATTTCTTCCAGCTTGTCCTTTTTTTTTTTTTTCTTTTTGCGGTATGCGGGCCTCTCACTGTTGTGGCCTCTCCCGTTGCGGAGCACAGGCTCCGGATGCGCAGGCCCAGCGGCCATGGCTCACGGGCCCAGCCGCTCCACGGCATATGGGATCCTCCCAGACCGGGGCACGAACCCGCATCCCCTGCATCGGCAGGCGGACTCTCAACCACTGCGCCACCAGGGAGGCCCCTGGGTTGTCCATTTTATTGGCATACTTTGTATTTCTGTGGTATCTGTTGTAACTTCTCCGTTTTCATTTCTAATTTTATTGATTTGAGTCCTCTCCCTCTTTTACTTGATGGGTCTGGCTAATGGTTTATCAGTTTTGTTTATCTTCTCAAAGAACCAGCTTTTAGTTTTCTTGATCTTTGCTATTGTTTTCTTTGTTTCTATTTCATTTATTTCTGCTCTGATCTTTATGATTTCTTTCCTTCTGCTAACTTTGGGTTTTGTTTGTTCTTCTTTCTCTAGTTCCTTTAGGTGTAAGTTTAGATTGTTTATTTGAGATTTTTCTTGTTTCTTGATGTAGGCTTGTATAGTTATAAACTTCCCTCTTAGAACTGCTTTTGCTGCATCCCATAGGTTTTGGATTGTCGTGTTTTCGTTGTCATTTGTTTCTAGGTATTTTTTGATTTCCTCTATGATTTCTTCAGTGATCTCTTGGTTATTTAGTAACATATTGTTCAGCCTCCATGTGTTTGTATTTTTTACATTTTTTTCCCTGTAATTGATTTCTAATCTCATAGCATTGTGGTCAGAAAAGATGCTTGATATGATTTCAATTTTCTTAAATTTACTGAGGCTTGATTTGTGACCCAAGATGTGATCTATCCTGGAGAATGTTCCGTGCGCACATGAGAAGAAAGTATAATCTGCTGTTTTTTGATGGAATGTCCTATAAATATCAATTAAATCTGTCTGGTCTATTGTGTCATTTAAAGCTTGTGTTTCCATAGTAATTTTCTGTTTGGGTGATCTGTCCATTGGTGTAAGTGAGGTGTTGAAGTCCCCCACTATTATTGTGTTACTGTCGATTTCCTCTTTTATAGCTGTTAGCAGTTGCCTTATGTATTGAGGTGCTCCTATGTTGGGTGCATATTTATTTATAATTGTTACATCTTCTTCTTGGATTGATCCCTTCATCATTATGTAGTGTCCTTCCTTGTCTCTTGTAACATTCTTTATTTTAAAGTCTATTTTATCTGATATGAGTATTGCTATTCCAGCTTTCTTTTGATTTTCATTTGCATGAAATATCTTTTTCCATCCCCTCACTTTCAGTCTGTATGTGTCCCTGGGTCTAAAGTGGGTCTCTTGTAGACAACATATATATGGGTCTTGTTTTTGTATCCATTCAGCAAGCCTGTGTCTTTTGGTTGGAGCATTTAATCCATTCACATTTAAGGTAATTATTGATATGTATGTTCCTGTTACCATTTTCTTAATTGTTTTGGGCTCCTTTTCTTCTCTTGTGTTTCCCACTTAGAGAAGTTCCTTTAGCATTTGTTGTAAATCTGGTTTGGTGGTGCTGAATTCTCTTAGCTTTTGCTTGTCTGTAAAGCTTTTGATTTCTCCATTGAATCTGAATGAGATCCTTGCCAGGTAGAGTAATCTTGGTTGTAGTTTCTTCCCTTTCATCACTTTAAGTATATCATGCCACTCCCTTCTAGCTTCTAGAGTTTCTGCTGAGAAATCAGCTGTTAACCTTATGAGAGTTCCCTTGTATATTATTTGTTGTTTTTCCCTTGCTGCTTTCAATAATTTTTCTTTGTCTTTAATCTTTGACAGTTTGATTACTGCATGTCTCAGTGTGTTTCTCCTTGGGTTTATCCTGTATGGGACTCTCTGTGCTTCCTGGACTTGGGTGGCTATTTCCTTTCCCATGTTAGGGAAGTTTTTGACTGTAATCTCTTCAGATATTTTCTCGGGTCCTTTCTCTCTCTCTTCTCCTTCTGGGCCCCATATAATGCGAATATTGTTGCATTTAGTGTTGTCCCAGAGGTCTCTTAGGCTGTTTTCATTTCTTTTCATTCTTTTTCTTTATTCTGTTGTGCAGCAGTGAATTCCACCATTCCATGTTCCAGGTCACTTATCCGTTCTTCTGCCTCAGTTTTCTGCTTTTGATTCCTTCTAGTGTAGTTTTCTTTTCAGTTATTGTATTGTTATCTCTGTTTGTTTGTTCTTTAATTCTTCAAGGTCTTTGTTAAACATTTCTTGCATCTTCTCGATCTTTGACTCCATTCTTTTTCCGAGGTCCTGGATCATCTTCACTATCATTATTCTGAATTTTTTTTCTGGAAGGTTGCCTATCTCCAGTTCATTTAGTTGTTTTTCTAGGGTTTTATCTTGTTCCTCCATCTGGTATATAGCCCTCTGCCTTTTCATCTTGTCTGTCTTTCTGTGAATGTGGTTTTTGTTCCACAGGCTGCAGGATTGTCTTTATTTTATTTATTTATTTATTTATTTATTTATTTATTTATGGCTGTGTTGGGTCTTCGTTGCTGCACGTGGGCCTTCTCTAGTTGTGGCGAGTGGTGGCTACTCTTCGTTTGCGGTATGTGGTCTTCTCATTGTGGTGGCTTCTCTTGTTGCAGAGCACAGGCTCTTGGCACACGGGCTTCAGTAGTTGTGGCTCATGGGCTCTCGAGTGCAGGTTCAATAGTTGTGGTGCACGGGCTTACTTGCTCTGAGGCATCTGGGATCTTCCTGGACTAGGGATCAAACCCACGTCCCCTGCATTGGCAGGCAGATTCTTATCCACTGCACCATCAGGGAAGCCCCAAGTAACATGCTTTTAATGAAAAACAACTATGTATTCCTCCCTCCCCAAAAAAGTTTAATGAAAAGAATGGTATATTCTTTTGGTTGAAGTATATGAAGAAAATTCACCCTCACACAGATATGAGAGGAAACAAATATATTAATAACATTTGCAGATATCTGCAGATACTCTTCTTCGATATTACTACATCAAAACTTGAGAAGTGCTAAATTGTTGTAGGTTAGTTGCAACATGGAATCTGAAGCCATATCAGTGAACATTTCTTATTGTAACATTAAATTCACCAGTCTGTTTTGCACACTGAATATGATAACACCATTCATTGGTCATTTGGGAAATATTGAATCACTGAATTATGCAAATATTCCCCATATTGCTACATTTCATCATAAAATATTAAGAAAATCACATTTGTGGCTTAAAGACTGAAACATAAGACATGACACCATAAAACTCCTTGAAGAGATCATAGGCAAAACATTCTCTGACATTGATCGTACCAACGTTTTCGTAGGTCAGTCTCCCAAGGCAATAAAAATAAAAACAAAAATAAACAAATGGGACCTAAGCAACCTTACAAGCTTTTGCACAGCAAGGGAAACCATAAACAAAATGAAAAGAACCTACAGAATGGCAGAAAATATTTGCAAACAATTCAACAGAAAAGGGCTTAGTTTCCAATATATACAAGCAGCTCATACAACTCAACAACAACAAAAAACAAACAACTCAATCACAAAATGGGCAGAAGACTTAAATAGACATTTCTCCAAAGAAGAAATACAGATGGCCAATACACACATGAAAACATGCTCAACATTGCTGATTATTAAAGAAATGCAAATCAAAACTGCAACGAGGTACCACTCTACACTGGTCAGAATGGCCATCATTAAAAAGTCTAAAGGTAACAAATTCTGAAGAGGGTGTGGAGAAAATGGAACCCTCCTACACTGTTAGTGGGAATGTAAATTGATTCAGCTACTATGGAGAACAGTATGGGGAGGTTCCTCAGAAAACTAAAAATCGAATTACCATATGATCCTGCAATCCCACTCCTGGGCATATATCCAGACAAAACTATAATTCAAAAAGATACATGCAGTGGGAGGGATAAATTGGGAGATTGGGATTGACATATACACACTACTATATATAAAATAGATAACTAATAAGGACCTACTGGGAACAGGGGACTCTACTCAATACTCTGTAATGACCTATATGGGAAAAGAATGTAAAAAAGAATGCATGTATGTATATGTATAGCTGATTCACTTTGCTCTACAGCAGGAACTAACACAACATTGTAAATCAACTATACTCCAATAAAAATTAAAAGAAAAAAGATACGTGCACCCTTGTGTTCATAGCAGCACTGTTCACAATGGGTAAGACATGGCAGCAACCTAAATGTCCATCGACAGATGAATGGATAAAAAAGATGTGGCATATATACATATATATATGTATGTATGTATGGAATGGAATTCTACTCAGTCATAAAAAAAGAAAGGAATAATGCCATTGCAGCAACATGGATGCAACTAGAGATTATCATACTAAGTGAAGTAAGTCAGAAAGAGAAAGATAAATACCATATGGTATCACTTATATGTGGAATCTAAAATATAACACAAATGAACCTATCTGTGAAACAGAAACAGACTCACGGACATAGAGAACAGACTTGTGGTTGCCAGAGGTGAGGGGGTTGTGGGAGGGTTGGAGTTGGGAGGATGGGGTTAGCAGATGTAAGCTACTGTATATAGGAGTGGATACGTAACAAGGTCCTACTCTATAGCACAGGGAACTATATTCAATATCCTATGATAGGGACTTCCCTGGTGGCACAGTGGTTAAGAATCCACCTGCCCATGCAGGGGACACAGGTTCGAGCCCTGGTCCTGGAGGATCCCACGTGCCACGGAGCAACTAAACCCGTGCACCACGACTACTAAGCCTGTGCTCTAGAGCCTGAGAGCCACAACTACTGAAACCCGCGCGCCTAGACAAAGAGTAGGCCCTGCTTGCCGCCACTAGAGAAAGCCTGCGTGCAGCAAGGAAGACCCAATGCAGCCAAATAAATAAATAAAATTAATTAATTAATTAATTTAAAAAATCCTATGGAAAAGAATGTTAAAAAAAAGAATATATATGTATAACTGAATCACTTTGCTATACAACAGAAATGAACACAACATTGTAAATCAACCATACTTCTATAAAAAGCAAATCACATTTGTTAACATAGAAAAGTCCTTTAAGTACTTTGAAGCTGTCAAGCTCATGGTGGTAGATACCAGTTTTCCCAAATTTTAGTTTTCCCTTGAAAGCTTGAGTTTTATTGTTGGCAAAAATCCTGTCAGCTCTTTAACTTGAAGGGACAGGCTTACTTTATTCATCTTTGAGCAAATGTCTGCCAAATCTCAAGTCTGAATCATTTGTCATTAGTCATTTTTTCAAATAAAAACGCTGTTCCATGAAAAACCTAGTTTAGGACACAATTTAATCACCTAAGGCTTTTCCATGAGACAACCCTTATACTTCAGTATGCAGCAGAAATGCTTTGGGCACACTTCATTTAGTCACCCAGACTCTTTAAAAGATGTGTATCTGAGGATTAGGACTTAGTAAAATTTTTACTGCTTGATCAAGGACATGCTTAAGTGAAACTGGCCTTGTTTTCCTTTGAGCATGTGGCTGTGAAGAGTATTACGACTACTAGTATTATTTGGCACCACTGCTGTGATTTGTGCTAAGACATCAGCAATTTTACCCACCAGTGTAACTGTCAATACAGCAAAAGAGGCAAATAATAATGTCTTAGTACTGTTATGAAAGTAATTTTTATCTTCTAGACCCCTGAAAGGGGCTAGAAGGACTGCCCCCAGGGATCCACAAACCACACATTGAGAACCACAGACTGCTTAGGTTGCCTTCTGGCTCTGCCACTTAGAGGCTAGGTGACCTTGGATAAGTTACTTCACCTTTCTGTGTGTGTGTTTCACTTTCCTTCTCTGTAATATGGGGTTGATAATCATAATTACTTAATAGTGTTATTGCAAAAATTAACTAAGTGAATATATGTAAAATTCTTGCAACCCTACCTGTTACATAGTAAGTACTCAAAAAATGTTAGCTGTTGACTACCATCAACTCTGCTTGGGTGCTTTTACTACAGCTGTGTTCACTAAGAGAAAAAGAAATTTGACCGCTTCCCTTGTCTTGCTCATCCTATAAAGCCAAACAGGTCATAGTTGCTGGGGTATGCATTTTTTGTTCTTAGGTCAAGTTCAGGAGGAACATGGCAAAAAATTTAAAATAACATTACCTTGTATGCAGCAGGAGCTAAACTCACATATGCCTTAACATACCCAGAGCACATTTGTTTTATGTGGTAGACATTGATTCTAACCCCATTGATAAATGCAATGTATTTGTGTTTACGTTTAATACTCAGGAAAGATTCAGAAAATGAGCTATTCCTGTTGAGTCAGTGGATGCCAACATCAGCTACTTGTATATAATGTATTCTGTCGGAACCAGATCTCCCCATAAGTGCTGGATTCTTAATTTATTTGATTAATGTCAGATTAATCATTATTTTGCTCTTACTTGAAAGACACAAGGACCCTGGGAGTAGAAGTCTCTAGTTCCTCATAGCCTTTGTGCTCTACATGTAGATTGTTGGACAGTGATAAAACAGTCTGTCTTTTCCTTACAGGACTTTGGGAGTGCTAGCAAATCCGGAGCATCAAACAGGAAACCTGGTATGTATCGTCATGAAGCTGGGAAACTACTGAAGTGTTCAGTAGTCTTGAGTGCAGTTTCTCATTTTTCCTCTTTTCAGAGATTGCTCAAGTAACTTCAGCGTATGTGGCTTCTGGTTCTGAACAGCTTAGCCTTGCACCAGGACAGTTAATATTAATTCTAAAGAAAAATGCAAGTGGCTGGTGGCAAGGGGAGTTACAGGTAATAACCTTTAAATAACGTTTATTAACTTTATTATAAAAGTAATGCATACTCATTAGAAAAATAAGGTTAATAAAAATTTTAGATCACCTATAATCATACCACTTGGAGGTAGTCATTATTACCATTTTAGTATCTTATGTTTCTCTCTTGCCTTTTGCCTGTTTATTTTTAAACAGTTGATGTCACAAGTAACAATAGGAAGAGTAATTTCCCTAAAGACATAATTGTTTTCCAATAATAGCTGTTTTAATAAACCACAGGACACTTTCTTAAAGGAAAGCTTAGCATCATCTTTGCCTGGGATAACCCCAGGCTTGCGGTATAACTTCCAGGCTGAGTGCTAAGAAAATACTATTCACTGGACAGTCCCCCCTGCCCCCATAGTCTTATGTTTTTGAAACAGCAGTGCAAGGAAAGGAACTGCAGGAGTAAATGAGCCTGGTTTTTTCTTAAAATGTTAACAGAGATAGTAATTGCATGTTTTGATACAGAGAGAGGAGTTTTTTCTCACTCCTAAAATTTCCTTACTAGTTAAAACTAAAAAGCATTTTAGGATTAAAAGATGATGACAGGTGTAAGAGCTGGATTTTTACATGAAATTGATATACGATTGTAATATGGAGGATTAACTTAGCATCATTCTTGCAAATCAGGGTCTTACAGTTTCTAAAGAAAAGTAGAGGTTGAAAATTCAGTATCTTCTTGACTAAACCCCTGAAATTTCACCTTCTGATTTACTTTGAAGATTGACCCAACTAAGTGGGAGATGTGGCTTTCCACAAATTTTGTTTATGATCTCCTGATTAATTATTAACAAAGCCCCAAGAGGTATTTACTGTGAGCTATATCATTAAGTGTTGACTTGAACTTATTAGGAGAACATTAGAAAGGTTTTTTTAGTTTAGAGATATTATTTGTGTGAAAAATGCAGAGAAATTTGAGCCTGAAAGATCTCCAAATAGACTTCTACAAATAGTGTTGAGATGCATATTGAATCTTCCAGTTGTTTAATACTGACGTGGAAGGCCGATGCAGAATTCAGGTGTTCACAAGACACCCTCCCTTCTAACACCAGTCATAAGTTTGGAGGTCCCCAAGACCACTCCCGAGTTCAGTAATTCGCCATAAGGGCTCACAGAAGGCTATTATACTCAGGGTTATGGATTATTACAGCAAAAGGATTTAGATTAAAATTAGCCAAGGGAAGAGATGTATGGGGCAGAGTTCAGGAGGATTCCAAACACAGAGCTTCCAGTTGTCCTCTGCCCATGGAGTCATGGACATCATTAAATCCTCCTGGCAACAATAGCCATGGAGTATTGCCAAGCAAAGCAGCTCACTTGAGCCTTCGTTTCCAGAGTGTTTACTGGGGCCCCATCACGTAGACACAGTTGACTGCCCACATGGCTGAACTCAGTCTCCAGTCCCTCCAGAGGCTGAGTTCGTACTATGACCCAGAGGGCCCACCATAAATCACATCATTAGGCTATCTGGCATGGTTAAGGCCCCCACATAAAGTGAGACACTCTTAACAGTCAAGACCTTCCAGAGGTTTAGAGATTACCTTATTACCTTCCAGGAGCCAAAGGCAAAGACCAGACCTCTCTTTGGGCAAGTTTAAATTCTTTACTACACAGCCAGGGTTTTTCTCATTTTTAGTTTATGTCTCAATAATTGTCTTTAGTCTCATCTTTTATATTCTTTTTGGTAATTTTATAGGCCAGAGGAAAAAAGCGACAGAAGGGATGGTTCCCTGCCAGCCATGTTAAACTTTTGGGTCCAAGTAGTGAAAGAACTACACCTGCCTTTCATCCTGGTATGGAAATGGGTTAACTTGTATTTCATCTTAGAGAAGTTTTGTTAAAACTTAGCCCTTCTTAGATTAGCTGATTCTTTGAAAAATATTTTAGAATTTGTTCTTTCCTTACCTCTGCCTAAAAGTAATATTTCAATGAGAACTTCCTTTCTAAAAAGTTCTGTGTAGAAACAGCCAACTGTTCGGTGACACTTGAACTACCTCACTCCTTGAAATATTTTAATTGCTATACCATCATACTTTAAAGCAAACCAGCTGCTTGGATTTCTAACTGCATTTGGGAAATTCTTGTTTTTGTAAAACAGGGAATGGGGGAAGGAGGGTGGGAGAAAACAGCTAAAGGGAAATTTTAGCTGAATTTTAACATATGATCCTTGTAGGAATAATTATTTTGTTTGTTACTTTGTTGTTCTTTTTCTGGTAGTGTGTCAGGTGATCGCCATGTATGACTATATAGCAAATAATGAGGATGAGCTAAACTTCTCCAAGGGGCAACTTATTAATGTTTTGAACAAAGATGATCCTGACTGGTGGCAAGGAGAAATCAATGGGGTGACTGGTCTCTTTCCTTCAAATTATGTTAAGATGACGACAGACACGGATCCAAGTCAGCAGTGTGAGTAATATCAAATTATTTACTTCTTAACTAGTGCATAAGCTTTAATGTGCAACATTGCATTCATTACTGCTCTGAATCAGATCTTAAACTTAGCACTCTTAGCAAATGTTATATTAACATTTAAAGTAAGAAAATATAACAGGAAACTTTCACAAGTTAAGAAGTTATACTGCTTTTTTTCAAATACTTTTTTCCTAGCTTCAGACCCTACTATTAGATTTTATCTGAAAAAAGTTCTAATTCTCTCATGGGTTCTTTGGTATGATAACAGTCTATACTGCAACTTCCCTTTACACCAGCCTTTTTCAGCTTAAAATAAAGAGTAGCTGGCAATTACCCTATTTACCTATTCAAAATGACCCTTTTAGTGCACAGGTGCTATTAATTTTGCAACCTTCTCATTTATTTCCCACATTTTTACATATCATCCAGGTTAGGAGAAAATTTAAAAGAAAATGATAAAATTTATTTTATAAATAAAGTGCTTGCAAAACTCATTAGGTGATTTTTTTAGGTAGATAACTCATACTGCAAGAGATATATGAATTAAGATCTATTTCACTACTTTTACAACAAGGGTCCAGATCTCAATGTATGAGATTTGGTATTACATAAAATTATCTCTTGGTAGTTACCTAGCCTTTCTTATATTTGAGAATAAACATAGCATTAATAATTAGAGAATAAACAGTACTTGGAAATATTTTTTACTTTTATAAAATAGATGTCACTTTTCCCCACCCTTTTGATTTTTTTGTCTTCTTAAATATGTCATGATTTATATTTTTCTCATTCTTGTGAAATTATTGAAAAGCTTTAGCCTTTCGTTTTAACTTAGCTTCTAAGAACATATAAATGGTAAAAAGCTGAGATGTGTTTATGATTCAGTGCAAGTATTGTGAATTTACTTTGTACTATATAATTTTAAAATATTAGTGCATTATTTTCACTTTAGAGCTTATAAGATTGTTCGGATTTTGGGAGAAGACTTTTCTTTAGATAAAGCAACTGAATTTCCCAATTTGGAGGTGGAGTCCAGTTTTTTATGGTTTGAATATTCCTAAAAGTATCTCAGGGTTTTAGGAGAGGTAGTAAAGAAAATTATAACAACTTGGATTACCTAAATGAATGACCATTTTTAAACTCTGCTGATGGTTTGGCAGTTTTCAGTGCTTGCCAGTTTATCTGATTAACTAGAAATACCTGAGGTGTCTTTCCTGGACCTGAGAGAGGAAGGTACTTTTCAAACCTACTGGGTCTGGAAGATCTTTGACTAAGTGATCCCTGGAGGCATTCTGGTTTGTCAGTACATTTGGCTTTTATAGTGTCTACAATGTAAAGTGATAGTTTTCCAAAGGTTTTGTTGTTGTTTATCTTGTTTTTCAGTGGTGGAACTTTTTTCCAATTAAGTCGTATATAATAAGGAATACAAAAAACAGATAAAAGCTGTTCTAAAGGAAGAACAGCCAGGAGTGTATGAGTCAGTGAAAACTGGTTAAGTTTTAGACTATCATTTGTGTTTCTGTAGCCCTTATAAATATTACTTGCATTTTATTATGTAGTTAGGATGTTTTCTAAAGGTTGAGAATTTTAATAGTTCAAATTTGTTGATGTGGCATGTAATCAGTAGAATTTTTTCTCACCCACTTGATTTACTTTATGTTCATTTTATTCCTCATTTTTCTTTTTATAGGACCCAATGTTGTCTTCCAGTGTGAAAGCACCCCAGAGACCCACTATCCAAGTTTGACTCTAGCGTGGAGGCAGGGCAGGCAGCCCTGGTCAAATATCTCCTACACAATTCGTTAACTTCGTTCGAATGTTAGAGCCACTTGTGATTATCTCTTCGTGTTTCTAATTTACAGTTAAAATTTATTTGTAACAAGTTAAAGGATAGTGGGTCTTTGTGTGGCTTTCCCTGCTGTTCACTCTGGCATCCTTTAGCAGTTTTCTTCTTTTTTAATTTGGTAATTGTAGGTCATTAGCATGCATGTTGAGTTTGCCCTTACATGGTGGGAGTTCAAACACACAAAGACCCACTATTTGCACAAACTTTTCTCGCTGGTTTGGAATGGGCTGCCATGCTTTTCTAATGTTATTGCAACATGTATATTCATTACAGAATTCAGAATTGCTTATGTTTTGCTATTATGTTTGATCTAATCCTAATCACAGTGAGCTCTTAATTGGTTCAATATGTGATTTGTCCCTCAGTATGCACTGTTTATTACTTTCTAATATGCCACTATGAGTACCAATATTTAAATTTGTTTAAAGGCCAAGAATTGGAAATATCCCTTTCTCTATTTTCTGTGTATTTTGGGGTGGGAGCAATAACACTTTGAGGGAACTTTTCTTATCTCACAGAAGAGGAAAGTGGCCTGCCCCAGCAGTATGTGCAGAGCAGGGTATGTTTTATCTGTTCCGGCTGCCCAAGAATGAGTCCTGTACATGGGAGTTCGCTTGGGATCTCTGTGGTCTGGGCTCATGAAGAAGCTTCACGTGCTGCAGCGGTCAGTTGTTACTTCTTTACTAATGAGCTAAAAATGGATTATTTTTGAGGAATGAAAGGCTCCCTTCATTGACCATGAGATATGAAACCTTCTCTTCCTTAGAGCATTTATATCTGTACATTTTGAAGTCAAAATTCATGTTATCTATTTTAATTAGGTGGCTACTTGTCCCAGGTCACAAAGGGACACTGGTTGACACTCTTCTTAATGTATTTAGTAAAGATCATAAGGAATCCTTGAAGAATTTAAATGCCCATGAAGTAGGCAGACAGTCTCTGTCTAGTTGAGAATGAATTCAGTGAAGGAAAGATGTGTGAGAGCTGGCATTCCTCTATGTCCATGAAGCTGCTTTGTGGCTAGAGGGTTGATTTTACCATTCAGAATTCTCTGGCTACTATCTATTCTTCAACCACATTGGCTACTTGGGCATAGGATTTTACTTCTTTTCCTTGAATGGAAAACTTTAAAGATAATAAACATTATTATAAACTAATAAACATGAGAGTACTTAGCTGAAACAAAAGGGAGTTTTAGTGGTCAGTATTAAACTATATTTGAAAATCAATGAGAAGTTTATGCAATTTAAAATGTTTACAAACTGCAGTGCAATCTACTGTTTATGAATGTCCAAGTATTATCAGGAAAAGTGTACATACAATCACAGAGTCTTATTTCCTCACACAGTTCTTTAAGAAGAGTGAAATATGTTTTTATATATCTGAGTTTTAAGTTACAGGCATATTTGTGCAATATTTGTGTAAATGAGCCTATTCATTATAAATGAATGATTTTAGTCATACATTGCCTGAGTCATAACTTTACAACACTTGAGAAAGAATCAACAGTTTAGTTAGAACGTCACAAAGTTCAAATGTCTGTGTTCCAAAATACTTCACATCATTGGGATGTATGGTGATATGTATGTGTGCTCCCTGAGGCAGGGATTTCTAGTTATTAGACCACCTCAACTTTTAGCATTTGGCATCATCATGATACTTTTTTTTTTTTGCGGTATGCGGGCCTCTCACTGTCGCGGCCTCTCCCATTGCGGAGCACAGGCTCTGGACGCACAGGCCCAGCGGCCATGGCTCATGGGCCCAGCCGCTCCGCGGCATGTGGGATCTTCCCGGACCGGGGCATGAACCCGTGTCCCCCGCGTCAGCAGGCAGACTCTCAACCACTGCGCCGCCAGGGAAGCCGTATCATGATACTTTTATAAAATATGACATATAGGAAAGCAATAATACTATTTTACAGGTGGCATAACAGATTTGCCTGCAGTCACTAAAGGGTAGAGTGTAAAGACTGAGTCCTTGTGAATTCAGCTGATCTTCTAAATTGTACAGTTTACTTGGTCTTGCCTTTTATTTTCTGAACTTTTTGCTTTTGCAACCATTAGTTGGGTTCAAATTAAGGGCAGTTACTTTAAATCCATTTTAAACCCTGAGGTTAGAAATTAGACCACTTAATTAGTCACATGATTTGGTATAACATTTTCTCCTTATAATTTTGAATTTGGGTTTATTTAATACGCTGATAAATTATTTCAAAAGTATTTTTGTAGCTCAAATTGCTTCACTTTTACACTGATAAATATAGATTATTAAGAATGACATTCAGGTAGAGCTTAGTATCTGTAAATCAGTTCGCAAATAATATATTCATCAGGTACCTATGGACTAAATCACATAATGGCATATTTAAGCTGAGTGTCTAGGAAATAAATTTACTGTATTTACAGAAATACCCCTCTTTGTTTAGGTATTTTGTCATATCTTTGAGAAGAAACTAAAAGCAAAGGAAATGGTATGACATATAATAATAACTTGTCCTTCTTAAAAGAGCATGCAGTCCTTTGCAATACCTCGTATTCAGCCACATATTTGTTCTCATTCAGTATAAGAGGCAGCTTTCCATTTACTTAGAAAGCAACATTGGAAGGAGTTTATCAGGAAAATAAAATTTTAGAATGAACAAATCTGAACCCTGTAGGAGGTAAAGAATGAAAATTTATTTAAAAATTGCAATATGTGCTAATCATTTTTAAAATTTACTTAAAAATTGCAATATGTGCTAATCATTTTAATCACATATATGATTAAACCTGATGGGTTTTTCAGCAATGAAAAAATCAGTTCTAAGACCAAAGCTGATTTTTTTAGAAAACTTGAAAATCTAAATCAACCCTACCTGTTGTATAGTTTCCTCTAAAACTTTATCCTAAGGAATCATTTTAAAATAATACAACTATTAAAACAAGGTAACTGCTATTTTAGTGTTTTAAAATATAATATGAATACTGATAGTTTAAAATAAAGGAACTGGGGGGAGGAAAAGTAGAGAAAGAAATGCCAATTTCAGTCCAAAGCTTTATTTGCCAAGTTTTCTTAGGATGAATTTTACCAGGTTATAAGTTCTTGTAAACAGAATCTATAATGGAAATACTGAGAGACTTTTGCCTGAAGTGGCATTATTGGATGCTGCTGTGATGCTACTGTAATGTAATAAATTATTAAATTGTTGCAAAGTGCTGTTTTTTTGCCTTAAATTTTTATTTCGTGCGTCTTGAAAACTATAGTATTAAAGGTCTTGAGATTGTGCAAATGCTGGAAACGCTTGGCATGAGGTCATCCGTTTTTATTTTTACAAAATTGTAATATAACTATGCAAGTGTGTTTATTAAAAGGACACAAACTACATTACTTGTATTGTGTATTTCTTTTGAAGCATCCTTTAAACTAATTGTTTATATGTAGTCCTGGTTGAATTTCTTTGGAATGTCTCTTTTTCCTTAACATAGTCTCTGGGTCCAGACCAGCAAATTGTTTTATAGTAGGGGGACAAAGGAAAATTTTAAGTGGTAAAGATTGAGATTTTGATCCAAGATAAGCATATGTATCTCAAAAGCAAAAGAAATTTTGATTTGAAAGTAAAAGAAAATATAATCTAGGATAATAATAGACTACTATGTTATTTATAATTTTTATTCCAACTTTTTCTCCAAAAAGATTGGAAGGAATTTACAATACTCACTGCAAATGTAGACTAAGATATTTTTAGTACAAAATAAGAGTCTGTATGCAGTGAAAGAAGCTGAAGTGGTTGCTTGGGGGGTACCAGAGTTAAGCAGAGTTTTACAGTTAAATAATCAAGTTGGTGGTTTCACCTTGAGTGAAAAAAAACATTGATCAAAATCCAGCCCATCCATCAATGTCTGACATCAACAATCTCTTTCCAAAATCTTTCCTCATCTCTGGAAAGTCATTCAATTAACATATGTTGAGTATTTGCAAATGCAGAGTACTAGGTGCTGAGAATACGCAAATGAGTGCCAGGTGATCCTGGCCTCAGGTAGTGCCTAACTCTGTGAAGGGATCAGGCACATACGCAGATAAGTATAAAACAGCCTGCTAAGCACACTGATATTAGATATTACTGGGCACCAAGAGAGTACAGATGAGGAATACCTAACTCAACCGTAGATTGGTGAATTAGAGAGGACTTCCTGGAGGAGGCAACTGCCAGAGTCATAAGATCAGTAGGAGTAAGCCAGATTGGAGGGTGGGATGGTGGAGAGTGTGATGGAGACAAGCAGCAGCCGGGTGGAGGAGGAGAGGTGCGTTTATAAGGAGTTCATTATTGCTGGAGTGGAAGTGGAAAGCCAGCAACACTGAATGCTGACACTTGAGAGCAGACCGAGGGCTAAACCAGAGATTCCTAGCTTGGCTGCTCACTGGAATCACCTGGGGACCTTTAACAAGCTATTGATGCCTGAGTCCCGATTTAAATGGCCTGTGGTGGGGCCTGGGCGTGGGGATTTTTAAGAACTCCTCAGGTGATTCTGATATGAAGCCAAGGTGGAGAAAAAGTCATGAAACTGAGTCAAGACTTGTTTCTGAGGGAACCTTGGCAGGAGTTGGGGATTGATGGGATGCATGGTCAGGTGGAAGGTCAGTTTGACTCCCAGGTTTGTATCTTGGTGACAGGGCGGAATCATGGTGCCACCAGCTACATTAAAGAATCGGAGTTGGGGGAAGATTAGTTTTGACTGCACAGTACCTGTGGGACATCCAGATAGAATTGTCCAGCAGGTAGTGAGATATAATTAAGATATACAGCATCAGATATACATCAGCTGGTGGCATGAATGCCTATTGATAGTTTTTGAGCCACTGAAAGTAAATGAGATGACTCGGGGAAAAAATCAGACCTTTGAGGGTATCAGCAGTTAAGGGTTGGGTAGTGAAAGGAACCCATGAAGAGGAAACAAAAGTTCTGGGGAAATAAAGAGATTGTTGTGCTAATATTGCTACCATTTTTATAAAGAAATGAAGTTCTAGCTATATAACCGTTGCTCATACCAGTAAAAAGAAACGAGGAAAAGTGCTCTTTTTTTAAGATTTATTTATTTGTTTGTTTGTTTGTTTATTTATTTATTTCATTTATTTTTGGCTGTGTCAGGTCTTAGCTGCGGCATGCGGAATATTCGTTGAGGCAGGCGGGACCTTTCGTTGTGGCGTGCAGGCTTCTCTCTAGTTGTGGGGTGCAGGTTTTTCCTCTCTAGTTGTGGCATGCAGGCTCCAGGACGCGTGGGCTCCAGAGCACAATGACTCTGTAGTTTGCGGTACACAGGCTCTCTAGTTGAGGTGCACAAGCTCAGTAGTTGTGGCACGTGGGCTTAGGTGCCCCGTGGCATGTGAGATCTTAGTTCCCTGACCAGGGGTCGAACCCGCATCCCCTGCATTGTAAGGCGGATTCTTTACCACTGGACCACCAGGGAAGTCCCAGTGCTCTTTATTGAGTACTTATTAGTCTAGGCACCTTTCTAAGGCCCTCAAATGTATTACCTCATAACTATTTTCTTTTTACAGGCATGGAAATGAAAACACAGAGAAGTTAAATAACTTGTTCAAGGTTACATAGATTGTCAGTGGTAGAGCTGGGTTCAAACCCAAGTGGTCCGACTCCAGAGTCCATGCTCTTAACCTCTACACTAGGGTGCTAATATTGCCACCATTTTCATAATAAGGAAGTTCCTGCAGTATAACCACCACTTGAACCAATGAAAAGGCAAGAAGAAAAATCAGAAGAGATGAGGAGGCAAGGACTGAATTTAACAAGCAAGGATAAGAATCTCTAAGAATAACATCTAGAAGGCTAAAGCTGGACATAATCACTTTTTTGGTAACAGCTTTATTGAGATATAATTTACATTCCATACAGTTCCCCCAACTATACCAATTCAGTGGTATATTCACAGAGTTATGCAACCATTACCACAGTCAATTATAGGACATTTTCATCACCTCAAAAGGAAACCCAGGGGGCTTCCCTGGTGACGCAGTGGTTGGGAGTCCGCCTGCAGGTGCATGGGTCACGGGTTCGTGCCCCGGTCCGGGAGGATCCCACGTGCCACGTAGCGGCTGGGCCTGTGAGCCGTGGCTGCTGGGCCTGCGCGTCCGGAGCCTGTGCTCCACAGCGGAAGAGGCCGCAGCAGTGAGAGGCCTGTGTATCGCAAAAAAAAAAAAAAGGAAACCCAGAACCCATTAGTTATCACCCTCGCATCTTCCTGTGTACCCTGCCTGCCCTGCAGCCACAGTTAAGCTGTGTTCTGGCTCCATATATTTGCCTACTCTGGACATATATAAGTGGAACCATAAAATGTGTGGGATTTTTGTGATTGGCTTATTTCACTTAGCATAATCTTTTCAAGGTACATAATGCTGTAGCACATATCGGTATTGCATTGCTTTTTATGGCCAAATAATATTCCATTGTTTAGATATACCACATTTTATTTATCCATATGTTAATTGATGGACATTTGGGTTTTTACTTTTTGGCTATTATGAATAATGCTGCTATGTACATTTGTGTACAAGTTTTTGCATGGACATATATCATCATCTTTCTTGGGTATATACCTAGGAGTGAAATTGCTGGGTCAAATGGTTTGACTTTTGGGGGAACTGCCAGACTGTTTTCCAAAGTGGCTGTACCATTTTATATTCCCACCAGCAGTGTACAAGGGTTTCTGTTTCTCCACATTTTCACTGATGCTTGTTATTATTTGGCATTTTATTAAAGCCTTCCTTGTAGGTATGAAGTGACATCTCATGGTTTTGAATTGCACCTCCTCCATGACTAATGATGTTGAAAAGCCGTTGGCCATGTGTATGTCTTTTTTGGAGAAATGTGTGTTCAGATTCTTTGCCCATTATTTATTTATTTATCTATCTATTTATTTATTTTTGGCTGCATTGGGTCTTTGTTGCTGTGCATGGGCTTTCTCTAGTTGCAGCGAGCGGGGGCTACTCGTTGTGGTGTGCAGGCTTCTCATTGTGGTGGCTTCTCTTGCAGAGAACAGGCTCTAGGCATGCGGGCTTTAGTAGTTGTGGCTCGCAGGCTCTAGAGCACAGGCTCAGTAGTTGTGGCGCATGGGCTTAGTTGCTCCACGGCATGTGGGATCTTCCCGGACCAGGGCTCGAACCCATGTCCTCTGCATTGGCAGGCAGATTCTTAACCACTGTGCCACCAGGGAAGTCCCCTTTGCCCATTTTTAAATTGAGTAAAGTATCTTCATAATCACTTTTAAAACTTTATTTTAAATGAGAACAACAAATTATGAAGGATGTGCTTAAGAGAAATGTCTTAATGCTGTTGTCAAAGGCAGAATCAGTGATAAAATCAAAGAGTGATAAAATGAGTGTAATGGGAAGTGTAGTGGGAGGGCTGCTTTGGATCATGACTCTATGAGCTCACCCCTAGGAGCCTTAGCCTCATCTGTATAATGAAGATAGTAATACCTGTATTACAGATGAGACTTAAGGGATTTATGAAACACCAGTTCAGTGTCTAACACATAGATACTAGAAATTACAGTGAACATTTACCAAGCATTTGCTGTGTCCTAAGTGATGGACTAAACATTTTGGGTGTGTGTCTGGGTTAGTAAGTGATGGAGTTAAAACTTGAGTCAGCATCTGACTCCAAAGCTGGTGCTCTTAGCCACCTCTCACTAACTTGGAGTTGCTGTTACTTCAGATCACAGAATTAGAACAATCATCATTAAATTCCAAGATATAGGTGAGAAGAGAGTAAAGAGAATTACCTGATTCATTCTTTAAATGAATTCAGGCTGGTCAAGTTACATTTCGAGGTACTGGGAGGACCTGCTACTGGGATCCCTGTGTCACCAGTGCTCATCTGTTAACCACCACGAAATCAGAGTCAGGCAGTGCCATAGAATTAGTGTGTACTAGACTCAGCAGTTTGGGCACAGTATTATGTAGTCATAAACAAGTTGGAAAATATGGGTTGTACAATCATACCATTGGGTAAAGTAGAGGCGTAGCAGTCTGCTTAGTAATACCAAGAAAAAAACATACGTGCATATGAAACCCCTGTTGCCCCTGGTCAGTACTGTGGTAATGGGCGTACTGATACAGAGTACTGAAGGGTACAGTCTATTTGAAATTAGCTGTTAGATACAAGCTGTTAACTGCATATGCAACCAAGTAGAAGGGTATGTAAAGGGACCAATTATGTTACGTAGACACAAAAAAGAGTTAAAGGCGAATAAGGGCCTTGTTGGTTTTCAGTACTTTGAGCTCTTTGGCATTCCAAGTATTTATACTAAAACATTTTTTCCTCTAGAATTCAGTTCAACAAGCATAAGACCAGGTTAGGTTTGTACACGCTGCTGTCAGAGTTTCACCTCAAATAAGATTGCAGTGTAAGCATCATTTAAAGTGGCCTGGCATTTCAAAGTGTAAGACTTGAATCAAGAGACCTAGATTTAGGTATTTAGTAGCTCTAAATTCTACAGTAAGTTACTTAACCACCAAAGCCTCAGATTCTCCATGTATTTATACAGTAGGAGTCAAGTTATATTTGTTAATCAGAGAATTGATCAGAGGTTGTAAATTGTGACACACATGTTGGTTATTAGTATTGTTAGAACGAAGTTCTGTGCTGGGTGAACATGAAGAAACTACTGTTTCATGACATCTCTTCGTAATATTCTATATTCTGAATAGCACATTAATAGTTGAGTCAGTGATACAGGGTCAAGTCTGGCAGACTAGAAGGTGATGCAAAAATCAGCTTGAATTAATTACTTTCTGAGGCCAAAATCTGCACTTTTGACGCTTGTTGTGATTGGCTTATTTCACTTAGCATAATCTTTTCAAGGTACATAATGCTGTAGCACATGTCGGTATTGCATTGCTTTTTATGGCCAAATAATATTCCATTGTTTAGATATACCACATTTTATTGGGGGGGGTCTTTGCTGTCTTTAGGCTTATAGCATTTTACCGTAGATTCAAAAATAAAAATAAAAAATTGTTTTTTTTGATAAATGCAAATCCACTTGCATTTATCAACAGAGCTGCTTTTGTAAGTTCTAGAATGTGTCTGTTTTCTGATAGTCAAATGTTTTGCTTTCTGATGGTCTGCAGCATTAGAATCACACAAACAGCCCAATTTTATAACACAAATAGCCCTTTTTGTGCTTAAACAAGCAACCTAACACCTGATGACATAGAACTTGACAGGCATCAAAAAAGACACAAAAACTTGTTCAAGAATTATTTAAATTTCCAAAAACAAAACCACAAATATGTATGGCTTCATGATGCTACCTGGTACACAGTTTGCACTCAATAAATATTTGCCAAGCGGATAAAAGGCTATTCTCTTACAAAATAAGATACCCAGTAATTTCCAGTGCCCTGATAAAACTTGAGTATTAAAGGCAGCCTTCAGAAAATGCGTGCAGTTGAGTCGTCTGGATTTACTGTTAAAATCTCATCTTTTCACTGAGCTTGAACACAGTGAGACTGAAAGCCATTATGTGATACTCTGGCTCTTAATTTTGGGCACACAGAGAATAGCATTGTTCAGAGGCGTTGGTCTCCTCAGAATGGGCAAGGACTATTCTGGGACTTTATGACATAATCTGAACAAGCCCTCTTTGTATCAGTCATCACAACTTGCCTTTTGTCCTTCACTTTTTGGAATCTTCGCAGATCTTTCTCCTCCTTTCTAAGCTATCTTGTTTGCTTGCTTGCACTGTAATTTAGAACGGTGGTTCCCAGCTGTAGTGGGACACAGTTTTCATAACCCTTATTCATTATTCATGTTTTGCCTCTCAGTCTCCACATCCTAAATACAAGTGTCGGGGGTCTTGTGGCCCAGCCTACCGCTAATGATTCCTCTGGGAACTTTGACCTGGTAGTAGCCCTGATCTCTCATTTTCCCTGCTTTTCCGTCCTTCCTGTCCACCAGAAGGAACTTCCCAGGAAGTTTTCATCCTTCTCTCTGACTGCCTGTAGTTAATATCAGTGTACTATCTCAGAGCGTGTCTTCGTATCACATTCTGTAAATACTTGTTGAAAACCTATTATGTGTCAGGCATAGCAGATTATAAAATGGACAAAAATTCCTGCCCTCTGAGAGCTGACATTTGAGTAGGGTAAGACAGAAAACAAACAAAACAAAGAAGTATGTCGTATCTTAGAAAAATAAAGCAGGTTAGGGAAAGGGAGTGCTGGGTGGGGAGAGGTGGATCCAGAGGGATTTCAGTTTTAAACAGGTTACTCAGATAAAGCTTCTCTGAAATGGTGACATGTGAGCAAAGACTTGAAAGATGTGCTGGCTGTCTGGAGGAAGCCATGTGGATACCTGGAAGATCATTCTAGGCAGAGGGAACAGCACATGCAAGGAGCATGCCCGTAATGCTTGAGGAACAGCACAGAGGCCGGTGTGGCTGGAACGAGGGAGGAGGAAGAGGACAAGGAAATGAGGACAGAGAGGTGTCTGTGGAGACGGGGGAGGCCGTCTAGGTTCTTGTGGGCTGATTGTGAGAAATTTGGCTTTTGCTCAGAGTGAGAAGGACCCATTGAAGGGTTTTGATCAAAGGAGTGACAGGATCTGCTATGTTTTAATAGGATAGCTCTGGCTTGCTAGATTAAACTGGAGGTTGGGGGGCAGGGGTCAGAGCAAAGAGACCTGTTAGGAGGTTGGTTCAGCAATCCAGGCAAAAGATGGCAGTGGCTTGGATCAGAATGACAGTGGTGGATGAGGTAAGAAGTGGTCAGATTATGGACCACTATTATCTATTGTGAAGATAGAGCCACAGGTGGGTTGAATGTGAGGTGTAAGAAGAAGGAAAGTGTCAATCCACCTGTTGTGTTAGCTTCAGGTGTACAGTAAAGTGAATCAGTTATACATATACATGTATCCACTTTTTTTAGATTCTTTTCCCATATAGGTCATTACAGAGTATTGAGTAGAGTTCCCTGTGCTATACAGCAGGTTCTTATTGTTATCTATTTTATATGTAGTAGCGTGTATATGTCAATCCCAGTCTCCCAATTTATCAGGGAGGTAATTCTATCAGTTTTTTATTTCACACTTTGAGGCTCTCCCATTAGTTGCAAATAAGAGTTATTATATTTCCATGAGTTTTTGTGATGTCATCTTATACAGATCCTTGGAAGCCTCGTTTGTCTGTTGCTAATGAATCCTCCCCCACTGCTCTTTTATATTTTGCATTTGTATAGTTTTTTGCAGCCCTTTACTTTTTTTCTTTTAGGTCATTCATTCATTCATTCATTTATGTTGGGCCTTGTCATTCCATCCTCCATGTCTTTTAGCTTTCATTTTATGTTTTCCATCTTTTTGTCTTTCTGGGCTACGTCCTAGGTAATTTCTTCAGCTCTGTTTTCAGATTTACTAATTGTTTCCTCCATTGTGCTTGATCTGCTGCCTCATCTATTAATTTATTATTTCCTTGATAATATTTACCTTTTTATTTGTTTCTGTTTCACATCTTCCTGTTGGGTTTTTAAGACTCTAATTAGGGTTTCAAATCCTTCATATATGTCTCGAGTTATTTTAAACATATATATTTTACATCTCCTTTTGCTCTAATCCTCAGTTTTTTATGAATGGTGGATTGTTCCTTGGTTTTTGTCATTTTTTACCTTGAACTCATCTTTAGCGAGACTTAGTTTTTCTCTGTAAATCCTGTGGAACCAAGGTCGTGAGAGTGACCCTCCAGACCAGTTGTACATTTTCTTTGGCCAAGCACCCTGAAGTTCTCACCAGCCAGGGACCAATTTTTGTGTTAATTCATCAGCTGAGGAATTCTTGAACTCCAAGTTTATGTGAGATGCAGCCCCAGCACTTCTGTTCATTACCCAGCAGGGACTAAATGCTTTCTTGTCATCTCACCATTCTGGCAGGAGGACTCTTTCCCTAGTCCACCCTGTAGTCTTCAGTCTCCTCTCATTAGCCAAACCCAGGCAGAAGTCAGCTAAGCAAAGAGCTTACAAACGTAGCCTTAAAGGTTGGCCTCCTTGCCGTGTGGAACAGAGCAGGGGAAAGATGAGCCATGGGTCTGGGGACGACACAACAGTCTTCCGCTCGACAAGTATCTCCTGACCTCGGTGGCCAAAACATTGCTAAGCGTGATATTATAGACTGTGTTAGACACAGTCCCTCACCGCCACTGGGAGAGAAGGGCATAGTGACGATATACAGGAGAACTATAATACACGTTACATTGTGGGAAGTATTTAAAATATAGATGCAAGCCAGTACCATGAAAACACGAAGGAGAGGCAGTCTGGGGACGGGGATGGAAAAGGTTTCCCCAGAGTAGGGTCATGTGAGCTGCACCCTGAAGGGGTAGTGAGATGGTTTCTGTGCAGAGAAGGGCCGTGGACGGAGGCAACAACAGGAGTGGAAACAGCCAGGCCGTGGACCGTTGGTACAGCACATCCTGAGGACTGAGCCCAGGCCAGGGTGGATAGAAGGTGGGCTGCATGGTCAGAGGCAGGCTGCTGCTGGATTACGGAGACTCCGGAGCCCTGTGCTCCCCCCGAGCTAGGACTTCATTCTGCAAAAAACAGGAGTCATTGGACATTCTGTCAGGGAAAGAACATGATAAAAAATGTAGAGGCTGGCTTGAGCTGTTCAATATAAATATAATGTAAATCACAAATACAAGCCCATATGTAATTTAAAATTTTCCAGCAGCTACATTTTAAAAAGTAAAAAGAAAGAGATGGAATTAATTTTAATAATTATTTTACTTAACCCAGCATTATCCAAAATATTATCATTTCAGTGTGTAATTGGTATAATAATTTTTGTACTGATGCATTATTTTACATTCTAGGGTGTTTCTACTGGGTCTTTGAAATCCGGTGTATATTTTACACTTACAGCTCTTCTCTGTTTGGACTGGCCGTGGTTCAGGTGCTCAGTAGTCACATGTTGCTAATGGCTACTGTATCGGACAGTGCAGGTGTAGAGGATGGCAGAGGGGTGTATTCTATCCACAAACCCTAATTCCTCAGTTCTCAAAAGATTCACTCTCCCCTCAAAACAGAGGGTTCTATGGTCAAATAAGTGTTGGGAACTCTGGGTTCACTCAAATTAAATGTTTCTTTAGAGCAGGGTTTCTCAGAGCATAGTACGCGGATGCGCCTTGTGACCCTAGCAGAGAAATGCAAAGCCAGATTCGTTTGACCTTGCAGGTCAGGAATGCCAGGAACACATTTTAGTATTTGCTGGATTGGGGGAACCAGAGAGCCTGGAGGCAGGCAGAGGCAGAAATGCAGAAGGAAACACCAGGAAGAGGAGAGTGACAGAGGCTGAGGGAGAGACTCGAGTGTTGGAAGCAGCAGCTCATCACAGGTGTCAGGGCTCTGGGCAGGTGCAGGAGGACGCCAGCTCCCAAGGGGGTCTCTGCATTGGGCGATGCTCAAGGTCATCATTACCTTCACAAGAGCAGTGTCAGTGGAGTGGTGGGAGAGAAACCAGAGTACCTTATGTTGGAGAAGTGACAGAGAGAGCTGGGGGCGGGGGGCATGCGTGTCAGGCCCCTCTACTGTCAGACATTTGACAGTGAGGCTAGAGACAGGTGTTTGTGGAGGGAGCAGGGTTGCGGGAAGGGTGCTTGTTTGTTTTCAATATTGTGGTAGGAGGGACACATAACCATGTTCATAGACTAGAGGGACCAGTGAAGACTGAAGATGGAGGTGTGAGGGGCAGGGAAGGGTCCTGCAGGAGGGGGCGCGTTAGGGATGCTGGCTTTAGAAGAAGTAGGGGTCCCTCACCCCCCACCACGGGAAGGAAGTACAGGGATGAGTGAGCAGGAAGGTGGGGCTGGAAGTAGGAGGGGCATCAATCATGCCTTGATTTTTTTCCCCCTGATGTCAGAGGTGAGAGCATCTGAAAGTGGGGGTAGGGGTCAGGTTGGAAACTTGGAGAATAAAAACTTAGGAACCATTGTCATGAAATGCAGAGGTGTCAGCTAGGGTTGGAGTACAAGGATTGTCCCACATTCATCCCGATGAAGCTAATGTCATGTACGTCCCAGCCTTAGAAACGATCAACTACCTGAGACTTTTCCTGTTATCCCAAGATACTGAATAGATAGGCCAATGCTTGTGGGTTTCAACATCAATCATCGATTCCCAAAGTGTGATATCCTGGTGGTGCACAGCACAATGGCCCACAAAATAGTGCCCAGGAGGACTCGAATTATTTTAATGGTTATATGTTTATGGTAGTGACTATTAGAAGAAACATAACCATCACATGAAACCCATGATTTCCTAGACATTTAGCTCAAATATGAACAAAAATATTACACAAATAATAGTAGAGATAATACGTGGCAGAATGTGAAGAACCGAGATCTGTAAACCGCTAGCAAAGAGGCGGGGCGACCCTAGAGACTGTTGCGATTGCTCCACCAGCGTCAGCTGGATGGCGACGTGATCAGCAACATTCCCCGTCATCAGGCGTCGGCCTTGGCATCCAGCCTCCTGGCTGCACACAGCCGGGTCAGGCAGGGACCCGTGTTAGCCTTGCTCATCCCTAGCTCTCGCTCATTCCTGCAGGTCTCCTTGGCAGAACAGGATGGAACACAGTCCCCAGGAAGGCTGGATAAGTCTGAACATGAGTGGCACTGCGATTTCATCTTGGTAGCACCAAACGTGACTTTTGCCTTATTCAATTTTTGTTTGACTGTGGGAGTAATTTTTTTTAAAGCTGTCGGCAGCATGTGCAGAAAATAGAACCGCTGTCTTCGTGAGGACTCTCGGAAAGTCCAAATCTATACAAAATACATAAAACATCAAAAACAGAAAGAGAACCCCCCCCTTAAAAGGCCAGTCTGATCCTGGCGTTTTCCACCTCTGTGGCTCGGTGCCTTTGTCCCCGTGCAGGGCGTCTGCCTCGGTCCGAACACTGCGGGCTGCGCAGGTCCCGCAGGGCCGGCCCTGCTCCGGCGTCCTCCGCCCCCAGACCTTCGTGTTGCCTCCCCGTCTCTCCCGCTTCGGACCTGCACTGCTACCGCCTCATGTTGTCCCTTGCTGGGCACCTACCTGCTCTTTCTTTTTGCCTGAGGAAGGGCTTTCTGAGGTGTTTCCCCTCCCGCTGGGCGTACGGCAGGCCCTCAGCTTCTTACTGAATGACTCTGGGTTAATGTCACTTCCCAGTGTGACAGTGAGCTCAGCTCCCATGTGCCTGTACATTGATCCGAAGTGACTATGGTACTTCTCACTCTGATGCCATGCAAGATGGCTGGGGACTGCCCTCAAAGCCCCCGTGGCTGCAGTGTACCCCAAACCACCAGTTCTTTGTTCCAGTGGGTTAAGACAGTGCTCTTGCTGGGAACTGCTGGGCCCTGGAGACTTCAGGTTTCCTAACTGAGCACTTAACTTTGAGAAATCTAGAGAAATGTTTCTCAAACATTTTTTTAAACAGTGGCTCACAGTAAGAAATACATTTTACATCCTCAAATACATACCTAACTAAAAATTTTCACAGTACAATACTGACAGATCCTGTGCACGTGGTAGTTTCTAGTTATTTATTTTGTTTTGTTTTTGTTTAAAAAAATCGATAGAATGGCCCACCAATAGCTCATGACCTGCAGTTTGGAAAACACTGGTCTCCAGCATTTGATTCACTTAATCATTACAATGCTTTGAAAATGTCTCAAGATGGTGAGAATAGCATAGATTCTTCACAAGGCTCCACACCGTTCTGGTTTCTTTAAGGCCATTTCTGAAAATCCTTCATTCTGTCATTACTTATCTGGAAAAGAAATTGGGACCACAACGAGCATTGCAGGCGTTGCAACCAGTTACAGGCGTTGCTAATTTGCGGCTCTGGAGCTCTGGAGTGGCCGGTGGTTAATCCCGCTTCCGCAGGTGTGCGCTGTTCGCCCGAGTCCCAGGGCCCTTTGGCAGGTCATGTGGTTCTTTCCCGGCAACGTTTGCAAACCCCGTGTATCTGACGATTCATGTCTGTTTTCTCCGAAGAAGATAAAATAATATTTTGAAACTCTAGCCTGCTTTTCCACAGGGTGTGCAGATCTCCAAACCCTGGACACCATGCAGCCAGTGGAGAGGAAAAGGCAGGGCTACATCCATGAGCTGATGGAGACTGAGGAGCGGTACGTGGATGACCTTCAGCTCGTCGTGGAGGTGAGGGTGCCGCGGGCGCCGTGGGCTGCTTAGGGGGTGGGGCCTTGTAGCGAGGTATCACCTTTGGCGAGTGAATTCTCAGGCAGTGACTGGAGCGCTCACACCCTCAGAATGCTTCCTCTGACCCTTGGAGAGGCCTTGAAGATCTCAAGTCTCCAGATTAGGTAATTCAGAGTGAAGAGAGAGAGAAAAGGCACTCAGTGCCTCAGTTGGATGTGGTAGAGGCCCCATCAGGAACGACCAGGGTACGGAGTAGGTGGGAAGGCTCTACAGCAAATGTATCTGCCTCAGACTTTTCTCTGACGATGTCTGCACTGCTCTTTTGGCACCTGACGCTTTCATAAAGTTTAGTTATTTCCAGAGGAATTGTGAGGCAGTGGGAGTGTTCACCTAACCTTTATATCAGTTTGGAAAACCAAACAGTGTTCTGTAAAATAGCTCCCAAATCTCATATATTTACTGTGTTTGTGACTATTAATGTTGCCAGTGACCCCTAAGCAGACAACGGCCGTTAGAGTGGCACTTTTAAATGGTTCGCGTTTGAGCAAAGTAAGATTTTATACTTTTTTTTTTTACTTTTTTTTTTTTTTTTGCGGTACGCGGGCCTCTCACTGTTGTGGCCTCTCCCGTTGCGGCGCGCAGGCTCGGGGGCCATGGCTCACGGGCCCAGCCGCTCTGCGGCATGTGGGATCTTCCCAGACTGGGGCACGAACCCGTGTCCCCTGCATCGGCAGGTGGACTCTCAACCACTGCACCACCAGGGAAGCCCCAAGATTTTATACTTTTATTATGCTTTTGTTTCCATGGCTTTCAGTCAAGGCCCTCAGATGAGACCAGTTTAAAAAAAAAAAACTTAAAGAGAACAGGTGTCCCCACTCAGGCCTAATAGGTGCACTGTTTACGTGGCCGTGACCTTGAGAACACACGGTGCAGAAGCTGAGTCCTGCATCTGCCCCAGCAAGGCCTGCCCCCGATTCATTCTCTCCCCTGAATTCGGGCTGGGATCTCAGACGTGGCCCACTTGCTCCTCTCAGACGTTCACTGTCCTGCACTTCTCGGTTGATAACGTCTGTCTTCCCCCAGGCTGTGAGCTCCTGAGGGCAGAGACTGTGTGTCCTTCGCCCTACACCCCAAACGTAGCCTGGCCCTTGACAGGCCTTCCCAGCAGGACTGAATTTATGTGTGGCTAGGTGTGTTTATGCATGCCTGCACTTCTCTCACCAGGATGGATGGCCTGGAAGAAAAGCCCATCTTTCTGATTAACCCCTACAAGTGTCAGGCCTGCTGCCGGTCAGGTTCCAGTCCTAAGGGGTTGTAAATGGGTGTGGAGAACCGCTCTGACTAGCACAGAAGGTGAACGGGGGCCAGGTGCTCTCCCCGTCTCAGGCCAGCCTCTTAACCACTTGGGCTGGGTTATTTTCATTCTGTGCACCTCACAAGACGCTCTGAGGGGTGAGGCATCATGTTGGGGTCGGGGGTCAGGGTAAAAAGCACTGCCCACAGGCAAGGGCTTCTCATTACCGTTCCCGTGGAGGGCCCTGGAGGACCCAGCCACCTCGTCCTCTGCTTACCTCACTGAGGCACAAAGCAGGCAGATAGAATGAATAAACAGTAACAAATTAATCATTAATCAGTGAGTGAAAGAACAGACAATCAGATGCTTTCCCTGTCCTTCAGGAGCAACCTCAGAGCTGATGGACCTTGTTTCCAGGGCTCTCTCTCATAGGAGTGTCCAGACATCTTCAGTCTGATTCGGGAACCGTAGAGGTTTAGAGACATTAGTTCATAGCACTTTTATCTGAGTTCTTTGAATCCAGGTTCAACTCAATGCAGTAAACATTAATTTAGAACAGTTTCAATGGAGAGTAACGTCATGTGTATTTTGGAGAGATTTCACGTGAGGAGAGTTGTCTCAGATGACTTCACCATTTCCGTGAGGCTTTTAAAGTCATTCCCTAGTTGTTTAGTGGAAACTTGAACGTAGAATCAAAATGTTGTTTTAGTTCTGGCTCCTCCACATTCTAGCTTTGTGACCTTGAGCAAATTACTCTCTCAGCTTTTATTTCTTCGTGGGTCAATTGGGAATAATAATACCTGACTCAGCATGACCTACATCATCTATGAAGTTAATTGAGAAACACACACACAGGTGTGCATGTACGCACACACAAGCATATGCATGTATGTGCATATCAGAACTTTGTGAAACCTTAAGTGCTATGGTTTACCAAAGTGTTATCATTTTTTAATTTTTTTGCGGTATGTGGGCCTCTCACTGTTGTGGCCTCTCCCGTTGCGGACCACAGGCTCCGGACGCACAGGCCCAGTGGCCATGGCTCATGGGCCCAGCCGCTCCGCGGCATGTGGGATCCTCCCAGACCGGGGCACGAACCTGTTTCCCCTGCATCGGCAGGCGGACTCTCAACCACTGTGCCACCAGGGAAGCCCCAAAGTGTTATCATTTAACCCCTGAAATCCACATGTGCTTGGTGGCCAGTCTTGAGGATAGGATAAGGCATCACTTTTCTGGTGCACTTCTCACAAACTGCTTCCAGACCCCTGGGGTGCTCAGCCTGACAACGGTCGTGCTCCCTCAGTTCTGCAGGCTCTTCCAGTGTGTGGATGCTTTGTGCCCATGGTTTATTTAACCTGTATAACACCCTGAGGAGGTAGGTATGAGAATCTCCTCTTCTTGATGAGACTGCTGGATTCAGTCCTTAGAATCAGCCCTGATAGAAGACGAAATAGCAAAAAGTAGGGAAATTTTGCAATTTAAAATTTAACAGTCACAATATGTTTATTTAAAAGTGCCATGATCTTCCTAGTTTTAGTGTATGAAGATAATGTTTTATTTAGACCACACAGGCTGTGTACTGCACTTAAGCTGACTTCTTTCCCGTGTATTCTGAATTTAGGTTTTTCAGAAACGAATGGCAGAACCAGGTTTTCTCACTGAAGGAGAAACGGCCTTGATCTTTGTTAACTGGAAGGAGCTCATCATGTCGAACACGAAGCTGCTGAAGTAAGTCGTGAGCGTCACCTGTCGTTGCCACAGACGCCCCCAGCCCCAGGGCTGAGACTCACACCTAACTCTCTGCAGCCAGGGCTGCTTAGCAAAGAACTTTCACTGTTTTCTGTTCCCTCGGGCTTTTTTTTTTAATATAAATTTATTTATTTTATTTTTGGCTGCTTTGGGTCTTGGTTGCTGCACGCGGGCTTTTCTCTAGTTGTGGTGAGCGGGGGCTGCTCTTCATTGCGGTGTGCGGGCTTCTCATTGCGGTGGCTTCTCCTGCTGCAGAGCCTGGGCTCTAGGCACACGGGCTTCAGTAGGTGCGGTGCATGGGCTTAATAGTTGTGGCTCGCGGGCTCTAGAGCACAGGCTCAGTAGTTGTGGTGCATGGGCTTAGTTGCTCCATGGCATGTGGGATCCTCCTGGACCAGGGCTCAAACCCATGTCCCTTGCATTGGCAGGTGGATTCTTAACCACTGCGCCACCAGGGAAGTCCCTCCCTCAGGCTTTTAATTTTATCATCATTTTATGAAATGCTCTCTAACTCTGAAATGCATAATTATTGAAGTAAAGAAATATAACAAAGAAAATATTTGATTAAGCAAAGGAAAAATTAAATCATTAAACAATATATCAACATATGGTTCCAAAATATACTTGACTCTGCATCAGATAGAGTCAGGAGAGAAGCTGCAGCTCATGGCCTAGACATAACTGGCTGGTCTGGCACTCTCCTAAGTCCAGTGTGAAATTCTGTTGCCTGTGGTGATTTTCTGTCCCTTACGCCCGTGAGGACAGTCTCCTGTGGGGAGGCATGAGCAGTCCCAGCGCTTGCTGCCTCTCCGCCCTCCTTGGGGCTCAGCAGCTCTCTGGGAACGATGCCGCCTCCACACATGGCCTCTGTGGGCTCCTGCTCCCTTTTTTCCCTTACAGAGGGTGGACATTTTTTTCTTCTTGGTTCAGCTGAAAACAAGTTAGAAAATTTTCAAAAGAAACTTTGCTAAGATACTAAGCTGAATCCAAAACAATTCCAAAGACCTAGGAACACCCAAGTGCACAAACTTCATTTTCTTCTTCTTCTTTCTAGCAGCTCACCCAGGTTGGCTGGGCAGGCAGGGCTTTAGGCCCTCGCTGCCTCCTCCTCCTGACTTTTCCCTCACGGTGCCAGAGGTTTTTAGGTAACACGCTGGTTGTTATTACCATTAGTCTCGCAAAGTATTCATCCTTCATTTGCAAAGCACATTCAGTTAGAAACGGGAAGTGAGAGTGTGTGTTGGTTGCAGGGCCTTGCGAGTACGGAAGAAGACCGGGGGTGAGAAGATGCCCGTGCAGATGATTGGGGACATCCTGGCAGCTGAGCTGTCCCACATGCAGGCTTACATCCGGTTCTGCAGCTGTCAGCTGAATGGAGCAGCTCTTTTACAGCAGAAGACAGATGAACACGCAGACTTCAAAGAATTTTTAAAGGTAACTCCATTCTGGGAATGTAAGCAGGTCAGCCTTGTTCTGAGCCAGGAGGCAGGGGTGTATGGCGGCATGGTGGGGAATCTCAGCAGTGGAGAAGGCCATCTCCATCACCTTCCAAAGGAAACAAAATATGGCAAAGAATTTTCTGATTGCTTTGAATTGCCTTTCATGTTGAATTAATTTTTCTTGGCACTGGGACCATGATTTTGCCCATCTTAAATAGCAGAGTGTTTTTTTAAGCCTACTTACATACATCAGCTACTTCATACTCCAAAGAAGTCCAGAATGTCACTTTCTTAATTTTGTAAATTGTATTTATTTTATACCCATCTTATTCCAGAAGGAATATAAAATAGCTCACTTAAACATATAAAATTCAACAAGATAAAAAAAAATTTTAAATAAGTGGATGGGGAGTTCCCTGGTGGTCCAGTGGTTAGGATTTGGTGCTTTCACTGCCATGGCCTGGGTTCAATCCCTGATCGGGAAACAGAGATCCCACAAGCTGCATGGTGTGGCCAAAAAAAAAAGTGTATGAATAAAATGGGACAAAAGGAAATGAGAGTAGGAAAAAAAATGGTGACACCAGGAATTAGGATAATAAATAAAAAGCGCATCTGTGCTCCTATACATATACAAGAAGTGTACGCAGCTGTCATAAAACCTTCCAGAAACCAATGAGAAGACAGAAAACATTTGGTTCCATGATGCCATGGTCATAAATTAAAAACAAGCAGCTGGTAAGGAGAAGTAATGCTAGAACTGTACTCAGAAAGTACACTATTTGTATATTCACTGTGTATAATATAATGAGTCAGCAACAACCTTACAGTGATACAGCAATGAGCTTCATATGTCTGGTTATATCACTATAGAATATCACATTTCGATCAGTCATTTTTATTGATGTTGTTCAGTAATAGAAATATTACTAAACATGTTAAAATGATGAGGGAAATGAAAGAAAAATCTGTTTTCTTTTTTTTGCATTTTTGTTGTTGTGAAGTACTTTATATTGGGATATATTATACAGCCACAGTAGTACTTTATGGGAAAGTGCATAATTTAATATTTTTATTATCAGAAAAGAATGGAAAAATAAGCATAAAATATAAGATATATAGGCAGAGGATAAAATTCTAAGAGGAAAATAGAGGAAGTAATAAAGATAAAAGCACAAATGATATCAATATGTTTGTAAACAGGTACAGCGAAAAGAACTGATAAAATATAACTCCGCTAAATCTAATAGAAAAAGAGAAAAAAAAAACACAAGTAAAAATAAGAATAGATACAAAGTTATTTCTTAAAAGTGTATATAATTCAAAATATATGCTAATAAATATGAAAACATTAACAAAACTTGTAGTTTTCTATTAAAGTTTGAAAACTGATTCAGTAAGAGTAGAACATCTAGAGAGAGTCAGGCTTGTGCCATCTTGCCCCCACCGTCCGCTCCCAGCCACCCTTTCCCTTTAGACACTCTCAGCCCCCCACCCGCCCCTTTCCAAGCATGTCCCGGGCCACCGCCGCAGAAACCGCACCATCTCTACCCACACATTCTCCGTGTGGGACGTGCAGCCAGGTCTACAAATATTCTTAGAGCAGAGATGAGCTATCTGGAATAAAGCCAGCAAGTGACCTGTCCATTTAAGCCACAGATGAATAATACTGCAGCCAGCCCAATGTCTACTGCCACTTCAAGTAGTGGAAGAAGTACAGGGAAGTCTATAAGCTTTGCAGCAGAATTGCACAGTATGCTGTTTTTGCTTACAGATTAAAGACTTGAACATAGACCTGAAACCATAAAACTCCTTTAAGAAAACATAGGTGGTTTTCGCTAGGTGATTCTAGGAGGCCTCTTCATGAAACAGCAGTTTGGGTAGAAGATGTAGTACACACTCAATTAATTAACCTCCTTTGTGGCTGACAGGGTCTTGGTGCTCTGGCCTGGTGTCAGGCCTGAGCCTCCAAGGTTGGAGAGCCGCGTTCAGGACATTGTACCACCAAAGACCTCTCAGCCCCATGTAATATCAATTGGCGAGAGCTCTCCCAGAGATCTTCGTCTCAACGCTAAGACCCAGCTCCACTTAACAGCCAGCAAGCTCCAGTGCTGGATGCTCCATGCCAAACAACTAGCAAGAGAGGAACACAGCCCCACCCATTAGCAGAGAGGCTGACTAAAATCATTCTAAGTTCACAGACGCTGCAGAACGCACTGCCACATGTAGCCCCATCCACCAGAAAGACAAGATTCAGCCCCACCCACCAGAACACAGGCACCAGTCCCCTCCATCAGGAAGCCTACACAAGCCACTGACCCAACCTCACCCACTGGGGGCAGACACCAAAAACAACAGGAACAACAAACCTGCAGCCTGTGAAAAGGAGACCCCAAAGGGGTCATAAGTTACACAAAATGAGAAGCCAGAGAAATATGCAGCAGATGAAGGAGCAAAGTAAAAACTCACCAGGCCAAACAAATGAAGAGGAGGACATAGGCAGTCTACCTGAAAAAGAATTCAGAGTAATGATAGTAAAGATGATCCAAAATCTTGGAAATAGAGTGGAGAAAATACAAGAAACGTTTAACAAGGACCTAGAAGAACTAAAGAGCAAACAGACAATGATGAACAACACAATAAGTGAAATTAAAAATTCTCTAGAAGGGGGCTTCCCTGGTGGCGCAGTGGTTGGGCGTCCGCCTGCCAATGCAGGGAACACGGGTTCGTGCCCCGGTCCGGGAGGATGGGCCCGTGAGCCATGGCCGCTGGGCCTGCACGTCTGGAGCCTGTGCTCTGCAACAGGAGAGGCCACGACAGTGAGAGGCCCGCATACTGAAAAAAATTCTCTAGAAGGAATCAGTAGCTGAATAAGTGAGGCGGAAGAACGGATAAGGGACCTGGAAGATAAAATAGTGGAAATAACTACCACAGAGCAGAATTAAAAAAAAAGAATGAAAAGAATTGAGGACAGTCTCAGAGACCTCTGGGACAACATTAAATGCACCAACATTCAAATTATAGGGGTCCCAGAAGAAGAAAAAGAAAGGGTCTGAAAAATATTTGAAGAGATTATAGTTGAAAACTTCCCTAACAAGGGAAAGGAAATAGTCAAGTCCAGGAAGTGCAGAGAATCCCATACGGGATAAATCCAAGGAGAAACATGCCAAGACACATATTAATCAAACTATCAAAACTTAAATACAAAGAAAAAATATTAAAAGCAGCAAGGGAAAAGCAACAAATAACATACAAGGGAATCCCCATAAGGTTAACAGCTGATCTTTCAGCAGAAACTCTGCAAGCCAGAAGGGAGCAGCAGGACATATTTAAAGTGATGAAAGGGAAAAACCTACAACCAAGATTACTCTATCCAGTAAGGATCTCAGTCAGATTCGACGGAGAAATTAAAACCTTTACAGACAAGCAAAAGTTAAGAGAATTCAGCACCACCAAACCAGATTTACAGCAGATGCTAAAGGAACTTCTCTAGGGAGGAAACACAAGAGAAGGAAAAGACCTACAAAAACAAACCCAAAACAGTTAAGAAAATGGTAATAGGAGCATACATATCGATAATGACGTTAAATGTAAATGGATTAAATGCTCCAACCAAAAGACATAGACTGGCTGAATGGATACAAAAACAAGACCCATATATATGCTGTCTACAAGAGACCCACTTCAGACCTAGGGACACATACAGACTGAAAGTGTTGGGATGGAAAAAGATATTCCATGCAAATGGAAATCAAAAGCAAGCTGGAGTAGCAGTTCTCATATCAGATAAAATAGACTTTAAAATAAAAACTATTACAAGAGACAAAGAAGGACACTACATAATGATCAAGGGATCAATCCAAGAAGAAGATATAACAATTGTACATATTTATGCACCCAACATAGGAGCACCTCAATACATAAGGCAAATGCTAACAGCCATAAAAGGGGAAATCGACAGTAACACAATAATAGTAGGGGACTTTAACACCCCACTTTCACCAATGGACAGATCATCCAAAATGAAAATAAATAAGGAAACACAAACTTTAAATGACACATTAGACAAGATGGACTTAATTGATATTTATAGGACATTCCCTCCAAAAACAACAGAATACACTTTATTCTCAAGTGCTCATTGAACATTCTCCAGGATAGATCATTTCTTGCATCACAAATCAAGCCTTGGTAAATTTAAGAAAATTGAAATCGTATCAAGTATCTTTTCCAACCACAACGCTATGAGACTAGATATAAATTACAGGAAAAAAAACTGTAAAAAATACAAATACATGGAGGCTAAACAATACACTACTAAATAACCAAGAGATCACTGAAGAAATCAAAGAAATCAAAAACTACCTAGAAACACCATCCTCAGGCTGACCATGATGGACATTTTGAGGGCAGCTGATCCGCAGCCTGTGCACCCCGCACCACTTCCTGTGGAAGCTTGAGCCAGCTGTGTAGCTTTCTCCCTTTGTCTCATAACCATGTCCACCAATGAGAATTCTAATTCACCAGCTGCCCATCTTAACAGATTCAAGAACAAGGGGAAAGACAGTACAGAAATGAGGCAGCACTGAATAGAGATTAATGTGGCGTTCCGGAAAGCTAAGAAGTATGACCAGATGCTGAAAAGGAGAAATGTCAGCTCTTTTCCAGATGCTGCTGCTTCTCCACTGCAGGTAAACCACAACAACCAGGGCACTGTAAATTGGTCTGTTGATGACATTGTCAAAGGCATAAATAGCAACAATTTGGAAAGCCAGCTCCAAGCTACTCAAGCTGCTAGGAAACTGCTTTCTAGGGAAAAACAGCCCCCCAATAGACAGCATAATCTGGGCTGGTTTGATTCCAAAATTGTGTCCTCCTTCTTGGGCAGAACTGATTGTAGTCCCATTCAGTTTGAATCTCCTTGGGCCCTCACTAACATTGTTTCCGGGACATCAGAACAGACCAAGGCTGTGGTAGATGGAGGTGCTATCCCAGCATTCATTTCTCTGTTGGCATTTCCCCATGCTCACATCAGTGAACAAGCTGTATGGGCTCTAGGAAACATTGCAGGTGATGGCTCAGTTTTCCGAGACTGGGTTATCAAGTATGGTGCAGTTGACCCGCTGTTGGCACTTTTGGTGGTTCCTGATACGTCATCTTTAGCATGTGGTTACTTACATAATCTTACCTGGACCCTTCCAAATCTTTGTCACAACAAGAATCCTGCACACCCCCTTAGATGCTGTTGAGCAAATTCTTCCTACTTTAGTTCATCTCCTGCGTCACGATGATCCAGAAGTTTTAGCTGATACCTGCTGGGCTATTTCCTACCTTACCAATGGTCCAAATGAATGGATTGAAATGGTTGTGAAAACTGGGGTTTTACCCCAACTTGTGAAGCTTTTAGGAGCTACTGAGTTGCCAATTGTGATTCCCACGCTAAGAGCCATAGGGAATATTGTCACTGGGACAGATGAAGACTCAGGTTGTAATGGATGCAGGAGCACTTGCCATCTTTCCCAGCCTGCTAACGAACTCCAAAACTAATATTCAGAAGGAAGCTATGTGGACAATGTCAAACATCACGGCTGGCCACCAGGATAAGATATAGCAAATCGTATATCATGGATTAGTCCCATTCCTTGTTGGCATTCTCTCTAAGGCAGACTTTAAGACACAAAAGGAAGCTGTATGGGCTGTGACCAACTATACAAGTGGCAGAACAGTTGAACAGATCGTATACCTTGTTCATTGTGGTATAATAGAACCATTGATGAACCTCCTAACTGCAAAAGGCACCAAAATTATTCTGGTTATCCTGGATGCCATTTCAAATATCTTTCAGGCTGCTGAGAAACTAGGTGAAACTGAGAAACTTAGTATAATGATTGAAGAATGTGGAGGTTTGGATGAAATTGAAGCTCTACAAAACCACGAAAATGAGTCTGTGTACAAAGCTTCATTAAACTTGATTGAGAAGTATTTCTCTGTGGAAGAAGAGGAAGATCAAAATGTTGTGCCGGAAACTACCTCTGAAGGGTATACATTCTAAGTTCAGGATGGCACTGCTGGGACCTTCAGCTTTTAGATTGTACCTCTGAGGCATAAAATTGTTTGTTGTGTACTATGTTTAGTAGAAGTTTGTCTTACTGTTTCTCTACTAAGAACTCTTTTTACATGTGGTTTGTTGTTGTAGCACTTTTTACAAAGAAACTATGCTTGAACATTTCCAAACTGTACATACTGTATGAAGCTTCTCTCAATGGGTTTCTTATTTCTGTGTGGGATTTCATATCTTGCAGTGTCCTGTAAATAAAGATTACTTCCACCCTTTTCTTTACTTCAAAAAAAAATTACCTAGAAACAAATGACAGTGAAAACTCAATGACCCAAAACCTATGGGATGCAGCAAAAGCAGTTCTTAGAGGGAAGTTTATAGCAATACAGTCCTACCTCAAGAAAAAAGAAAAATCTCAAATAAACAACCTAATCTTACACCTAAAGCAATTAGAGAAAGAAGAACAACAACAACAAAAAAAACCCCAAAGTTAGCAGAAGGAAAGAAATCATAAAGCTCAGATCAGGAATCAATGAAAAAGAAATGAAGGAAACAGTAGCAAAGATCAATAAAACTAAAAGCTGGTTCTTTGGGAAGATAAACTAAATTGATAAACCATTAGCCAGACTCATCAAGAGAAAAAGGGAGAAGACTCAAATTAACAGAATTAGAAATGAAAAGAAGTAACAACTGACACTGAAGAAATACAAAGGATCATGAGAGATTACTATAACAACTATATGCCAATAAAATGGAAAACCTGGAAGAAATGGACAAATTCTTAGAAAAGCACAACCTTCCGAGACTGAACCAGCAAGAAACAGAAACTATAAACAGACCAATCACAAGTACTGAAATTGACACTGT
This sequence comes from Mesoplodon bidens, assembly GCF_964165515.1. Lineage (NCBI taxonomy): Eukaryota > Metazoa > Chordata > Mammalia > Artiodactyla > Ziphiidae > Mesoplodon > Mesoplodon bidens. Next base: position 70,412,946 of record NC_138170.1, read on the forward strand.
GATTAAAAATCTTCCAACAGGGCTTCCCTGGTGGCGCAGTGGTTGAGAGTCCACCTGCCGATGCAGGGGACACAGGTTCGTGCCCCGGTCCGGGAAGATCCCACGTGCCGTGGAGCGGCTGGCCCCGTGAGCCATGGCTGCTGAGCCTGTGCGTCTGGAGCCTGTGCTCTGCAACGGGAGAGGCCACGACAGTGAGAGGCCTGCGTACTGCAAAAAAAAAAAAAAAAAAAAATCTTCCAACAAACAAAAGCCCAGGACCAGATGGCTTCACAGGTGAATTCTATCAGACATTTAGAGAAGAGCTAACACATATCCTTCTCAAACTCTTCCAAAATATAGCAGAGGGAGGAACACTCCCAAACTCATTCTATGAGGCCACCATCACCCTGATACGAAAACCAGACAAAGATGTCACACACACACAAAAAAAACTACAGGCCAATATCACTGATGAACGTAGATGAAAAAATCCTCAACAAAATACTAGCAGACAGACTCCAACAGCACATTAAAAGGATCATACACCATGATCAAGTGGGGTTTATCCCAGGAATGCAAGGATTCTTCAATATATGCAAATCAATCATTGTGATACATCATATTCACAAATTGAAGGATAAAAACCATATGGTAATCTCAATAGATGCAGAAAAGCTTTCAACAAAATTCAACACCAATTTATGATAAAAATTCTCCAGAAAGTAGGCATAGAGGGAACCTACCTCCGCATAATAAAAGCCATATATGACAAACCCACAGCCAACATCGTTCTCAATGATGAAAAACGGAAACCATTTCCTCTAAGATCAGGAACAAGACAATGCTGCCCACTATTATTCAACATAGTTTTGGAACTTTTAGCCACAGCAATCGAGACAAAAAAGAAATAAAAGGAATCCAAATCAGAAAAGAAGAAGTAAAACTGTCACTGTTTGCAGATGACATGATACTATACATAGAGAATCCTAAAGATGCTACCAGAGAACTACTAGAGCTAATCAATGAATTTGGTAAAGTTGCAGGATACAAAATTAATGCACAGAAATCTCTGGCTTTCCTATATACTAATGATGAAAAATCTGAAAGAGAAATTAAGGAAACACTCCCATTTACCATTGCAACAAAAAGAATAAAATACCTAGGAGTAAACCTACCTAAGGAGACAAAGACCAGTATGCAGAAAACTATAAGACACTGATGAAAGAAATTAAAGACGATACACACAGTTGAAGAGATATACCATTTTCTTGGATTGGAAGAATCAACATTGTGAAAATGACTACTGCCCAAAGCAATCTACAGATTCAATGCAATCCCTATCAAACTACCAATGGCATTTTTCACAGAACTAGAACAAAAAATTTCACAATTTGTATGGAAACACAGAAGACCCCGAATAGCCAAAGCAATCTTGAGAACAAAAAATGGAGCTGGAGGAATCAGGCTCTCTGACTTTGGACTATACTACAAAGCTACAGTAATCAAGACAGTATGGCACTGGCACAAAAACAGAAATATAGATCAATGGAACAGGATAGAAAGCCCAGATATAAACCCACACACATATGGTCACCTTATCTTTGATAACGGAGGCAAGAATATACAATGGAGAAAAGACAGCCTCTTCAATAAGTGGTGCTGGGAAAACTGGACAGCTCCATGTAAAAGAAAGAAATTAGAACACTTCCTAACACCAAACACAAAAATAAACTCAAAATGGATTAAAGACCTAAATGTAAGGCTAGACACTATAAAACTCTTAGAGGAAAACAAAGGCTGAGCACTCTGTGACATAAATCACAGCAAGATCCTTTTTGACCCACCTTCTAGAGAAATGGAAATAAAACCAAAAATAAACAAATGGGGCCTAATGAAATTTAAAAGCTTTTGCACAGCAAAGGAAACCATAAACAAGACGAAAAGACAACCCTCAGAATGGGAGAAAATATTTGCAAATGAAGCAACTGACAAAGGATTAATCTCCAAAATATACAAGCAGCTCATGCAGCTCAATATCAAAAAAACAAACAACCCAATCCAAAAACAGGCAGAAGACCTAAAGAGACATTTCTCCAAAGAAGATATACAGATTGCCAACAAACACATGAAAGGATGCTCAACCTCACTAATCATTAGAGAAATGTAAATCAAAACTACAATGAGATATCATCTCACACCAGTCAGAATGGCCATCATCAAAAAATCTACAAACAATAAATGCTGGAAAGGGTGTGGAGAAAATGGAACCCTCCTGCACTGTTGGTGGGAATGTAAATTGATACAGCCACTGTGGCAAACAGTATGGAGGTTCCTTAAAAAACTACAAATAGAATTACCATATGACCCAGCAATCCCACTACTGGGCATATACCATGAGAAAACCATAATTCAGAAAGAGACATGTACCACAGTGTCTGTTGTGCAGCACTGCTTACAAGAGCCAGGACATTGAAGCAACCTAAGTGTCCATCAGCAGATGAATGGATAAAGAAGATGTGGTACATATATACAATGGAATATTACTCAGCCATAAAAAATGAAATTGAGCTATTTGTGGTGAGATGGATGGACCTAGAGCCTGTCATACAGAGTGAAGTGAGTCAGAAAAACAAATACCATATTCTAACACATAATATGGAATCTAAAAAAAACAGAAATGTTTCTGATGAACCCACGGCAGGACAGAAATAAAGACACAGACGTAGAGAATGGACTTGAGGATGTGGGAAGGGGAAGGGGAAGCTGGGACAAAGCGAGAGAGTGGCATGGACATATATACACTACCAAATGTAAAATAGATAGCTAGTGGGACGCAGCTGCATAGCACAGGGAGATCAGCTCGGTGCTTTGTGACCTCCTAGAGGGGTGGGATAGGGAGGGCAGGAGGGAGGGAGACGCAAGAGGGAGGGGATATGGGGATATATGTACATGTATACCTGATTCACTTTGTTATACAGCAGAAACTAACACAACATTGTAGAGTTAACTATACTCCAATAAAGCTGTTAATAAAAAAGAATAGAAAATCTGAAGATAATATTAAACAAGGGAAAAAACTGAGTAACCTACCCTAAAAGAGGAGCTAGTTTCACTTGATGGATTTAATGGTGAATTATTTACAACAATAAAGGAATAGATTATTCCATTTTATATAAACTGTTACAGATCCCAGAAAAAAATAGAAAGCCTACCTAATTCATTATATAAGACAAAAGTGACTCTAACGCCAAGGCCCATTTTTGTATTTGTGTTTAATTACAAAAATGAAAAAAAAAGTTATAACCCAATATCTTTTATAAATATAGTTGTTAAAATCTTAATTAAAATAACAGTGAATAAAATTAAGCATTACATGAAAAGAAGAGTCTGTCATAACCAAATAGGATCAATGCCAAGAGGCAACACAGTTTCACGCTCAGAACAAGACAGCCTTCAGAATTGGACTGCTCGGGCTGAAATTCCAGCCCCATCATGGTCCACTGTGTGACCAGGGCAAGTTTCTTAACATTTGGTGCCTTAAGTCCCCTCATCTCTCACCTGGAGATAATCAGATACTACTTTTAAAGAACTTTAGCACAGAGACCAGCACATGGTAAGCATTCAATAAATGCTAATTTTATTTATTCATCTTATGATGATCTCAGGGATGTAAAAATGGTTCAGTATAAGGCACTGAGGGCAGAACCCTTCAGTTGGTGGGAGGCAAGGTGTTGCCTAGAAAGGAACCAGAAGAAACATGGAAAGAAACCAAGATCACAGAAACAAACGTTAATCAGAATAATTACATAAATGTGGAATTATGAGTATATGTGAACATTTTAAAATAATAGAATTAAATATAGGACGTTTACCTTCTAAAGCATAGTAAAAGGTTTAAAATTTTTTCAAATAGTGATAAAAATAGGAATTAAAACAATAGGATGTAAATAGGACGTCAGTGTCACCACAATTGTAACAATAGCAAAAATAAATAAAAAGTGTTTAGTCTCATAATGAAAGGCGTGGTGTTGATTACATTAAAAAGCAGATCTAACAAGCTGTGTTCTAAAATGTTACTTTTTAAAAAGACTCAGAAAATATAGAAATAAATACCATGAAGATGCTTGTCTTAGAAACATATATCCAAAAAAAAAGGAGGGGGGTAATTTTAATATCCCATAGTGGGAAATGATTAGGTAAATTATAGTAAATGTATTATTTTTCAGTCATTAAAATGATCATACTAGAGTACTAGCTACTCTGTTAGGTCCTGTACTAGTCCTAGGAGTAGAAGCAAATAAATGTGGTCCTTGGCATCCTGGAGTTAACGGTCTGGGTGGGAGGTATAGAGACACCTCATATGTGATGCCTCTACCTGTGTTACCCAGTCCAGATGTGGCACGATGATAAAGGAAGCCTTGGGGGCTTGAGAAGGATCACTGAAAAGGAGGGGAGGCATGAAGAAGGGGAGAGCGTGCACTGGAGGAGGCTAATCTGAGTCTTCAGAGATGAATATGAATTAGCCAAGTGAAGGAAGAGCAGAAGGGACATTGTGAGCCCGGCTCATAGCAGGTGCTCAGTAAATGTATTGTTATGAATGAAGCACAGTGATGAGCAGGCAGAGATGGGGGAGATCAAGAGCTACTTAGAAGACAGACTGGCATCAGTGGTAACTCCTAGGTATGTGCGGGGGAAGGTGAGTGGGTGAAGAATGGTGCTACCAACTCTGATAGGAGTAGGGGTGGAAGAGGATGCTTTTATGAGGGAAGATGAGGACTCCACTTGGGGGTATGCTGAGGTATTGAGGTGCCTTTGGGACATCCAGGTGAGACCGAAAGTAATTTGGCAAGTGTAGAGCTCCACAGCTGGTCAGGTCACACTGTGGGGCTCAGTCGTGTGGGATCTTGGGCAGAGGAGAGGAAAGGGGTGAGGAAGACTGAGAGGGTCAGTGGGCTGGGAAGACAGTCTGGTTCCGGAAGCACTGGGAGGGAGGGATGGCACAGGCTGTCAAACGCACGTAGAAAGAACGGAAAGCATCCGCTGGCTTTGGCACATGAGGTGGGATATTCCTGCTGTTAACCTGAGACGTATCAGTTTGGATCCTGAGTTGTTTTTTTTTTTTTTTTTTTGCTGTATGCGGGCCTCTCACTGTTGTGGCCTCTCCCGTTGCGGAGCACAGGCTCCGGACGCGCAGGCCCAACGGCCATGGCTCACAGGCCCAACCGCTCCGCGGCATGTGGGATCTTCCCAGACCGGGGCACGAACCCGTGTCCCCTGCATCGGCAGGCGGACTCTCAACCACTGCGCCACCAGGGAAGCCCGGATCCTGAGTTTTTAAAAGAAGTTAGAAATCTAAAAGGTGGTCAAAGTCAGGAGAATAGCCAATGTTTCCTTGTTCTCCTTGGGCTATGATTTCCTCACAAGCCTCAATTATTTTGCAGAAGCTGGCATCTGACCCTCGATGTAAAGGAATGCCCCTTTCCAGCTTCCTGCTGAAGCCCATGCAGAGGATCACCCGCTACCCCCTCCTCATCAGAAGTGTGAGTGCCCGGCTGGGAGAAGCAGGACCCTTTGAGGTTCACAGAGGCTGATAGGGAGCCTCCAAATACACCAGCCACTCACCCACCACATGGTCCGACTCCACTGTCTGCTGGACCAGGCACCGTGTGTGTGTGCGTGCACGCGCCCATGGACACACATGCAGTCTGAAGGGATAAATCCTTGAAGTGGGCAAATAAAAGAGGTATCCATGGTCATTTGGGTTACCTGTCCTCCCCCTTCCCAGGAAGCTCCCTGGCCTCTCGGGGTCATGAGTGTATGTTGTCTAGGCAGGGCAATGCCCTCTAGGTCTCCAGCTGTGGAAAGAGTCCACAGTTAGTATGACCTTGGAGTCCAGTCTTCCTGCTGAGATCTGAATTCATCTACCAACTGAATATGTAACCTAGACGTCCCAGCAGTCTCCAAGTCAGTGTCCTAGATAGCTCATCATCATCCCCTGGCTGTATCCTACCTCAGCTGGCTGACTACACAGTCCCTCTAAAATTCCATTCATCTTTTTGACACAAACAATGTTGGCCTCTCGAGCTGATATGCCTTCTAAGGAGAAGGCAGACTTTCAAAGGATTATTCCACAGGTAATCATTGAGGTAATTTTAATCATCTGACAAAAACAGTAGAAATAATATAAGACTGTTGCTTTTATTGATTACGCCTTAATCTCTGGCCTGTAAGCCATGTTAACTCAATATAGACCTTATGTTACAGAGCTAATGTCACAGTTCTGATACCAAATGGACCCATTAATATACATTAATCCACAGTCCCTTACCTGAAATATTTGGGGCCAGATGTGTTTCAGAATTCAGCATGTAATTCAAATGCTGTATATTACATGACACCCCAACAAAGCCTGGGCAGCACTAATAAGCAACACATTAACAGTCCTCCAGAGAAATTCATGAATAATCATGATAAGTAGACTTAAAAAGTTCATCTCTTCAGTTTAGGTCAAGTTTTGCCACTAAATGAGTAATGAAAAAAGCTTTAGGCTTTCAGAGCTTTTTCACATTTTGGAACTGTAAATGAAGCACAGGAGTCATCCACTGATGGGCCCGCTCATTTCCAGAGGGACCACACAAATTTGCATTCTCTATCCCTTTACCTTTGGAACATTAGTGTGAAGTCACTTCCCAGTGAAATGAATGCATTTTCCTACATGCTGACAACATGGTTTTATTGTGTTTTTTCCGTGGCAGGGGATTCATTGCTTTCAGCAGACTTCTCAGAAGGATCAATGACCCCAAAAATATAATGAAATGTTGCTATTCAGCAAGTTAACATACTTATCAAAGGTGCAGCCAGTTTATACTGGGGGGTTCACCCTAAAGGCACATGGCTTAAGTTACTGGGGGAAGTAAGGAGGCACCCTTACACATACAGCCTATCCCCAGAGCCACCAGAGACCCACAGGGCACTTGGTCCATGTAGCGCTTGGCCCACCCTCTTGTCACTGAGTCACCTGTCTCCCTGAGAACTCGGGGGCCCTGAGCCTCTCAAGGGTAAACGACTGTCTCGCCCACTATTGTATTTCCAGCGCCCAGCACCCGGCTGGCAGGGCAGGTGGAAGACGTACGACATCCCACATGACGCAGCCCCCTCTCTTCCAGATTCTGGAGAACACCCCAGAAAATCACGTAGACCACTCCTCTCTGAAGCTGGCCCTCGAGCGGGCAGAGGAGCTCTGCTCGCAAGTTAATGAAGGAGTTCGGGAGAAGGAAAATTCAGACCGACTGGAGTGGATCCAGACTCACGTGCAGTGTGAAGGTCTCGCGGAGGTGAGGCCTGTGGGTCTGAGCTGGGTGCCGCCAGGCAGGCTCTGGGTGGGGAACCAGGTTCGTGCCTTCCCCTAGTGTAGACAGTCTGTGCCTCAGCTCAGCCCATGCACACTCACCATCCTGCCCATTCTTGGGTTGTCATCTTCCTTTCTCATAAAGAGAGATGTTTTGAGTTCTTTGAATTCAGCCGGTAGAATCAGTATTCTGTGGTTTTGTAAATAATTATTTTCACTGTGCCAGTTTGAACTTTGAAGAGAAATAAATGTAAGGATCTTCTGTGTAAAAGTGAATGATTACAGCCACATTCCCACCTAGAAGGTCTACCGCACCTCCCTCAGGTCCAGGGCACTGGCCTCGCCCGGGGTGCTGGGATTTACAAAGTGACAGTTTCTTTCTCTTTAAGCAACTTGTTTTCAACTCCCTCACCAACTGCCTGGGGCCCCGCAAGCTCCTGCACAGCGGAAAGCTGTACAAGACCAAGAGCAACAAGGAGCTGCATGGGTTCCTCTTCAATGACTTCCTGCTTCTCACCTACATGGTCAAGCAGTTTGCTGTTTCCTCGGGCTCCGAGAAACTTTTCAGCTCTAAGTCCAACGCTCAATTCAAAATGTATAAAATGGTAAGTGTCACGTTCCTGGCAGTAGCATCAAGAGCACAACGAGGTGTTTCCTTTACTTTAAGGACCTCCTTCCCAGCCTGAGCCTTTCCTGTCTTCATGGGACTCTCTCCACCTGCCTCCAGACGGCTCACGCTTCCTTTGTCACTTCCCAGGGAAGAAGCCTAGTGTGGCTGGGCCTTCACTGCCCTCTGACAGCCACCAGCTGGATTCCAGCTATGGATTCCAGCTTCCTTCCCAGCAAACACGATGTGTGATCCCACCTCCGTCCACATTCAGCATCGGGTCTCTCCGTAAAACCAAGGCTGACGCGAAGGGTCAAGTGTCAGTGCCTGGAGGAGAGACCCTGTCACGTGAGCTGTCAGACACTCGGAGCTCCTGTCCCCACTTCAGTAACATCTGATCTACCCTAGATATTTACTTTCACGAAACAGAGGCAGTTTCTTTTCTCCTAAGTAAAGGACTCTGGAAGCTAGACCCCTCTACTTCTCAACAAGGCTCTTCACAACAGACAATTCTCTGGACGTAGGAGGGTGGAGTGTTCTGACCCATTTCACAGCCTGTGTTTTGGCCCTAATTCTTTCAGCCCATTTTCCTGAATGAAGCCTTGGTGAAACTGCCCACAGACCCTTCCAGCGATGAGCCTGTCTTCCACATTTCTCACATTGACCGGGTCTACACCCTCCGAACAGACAACATTAACGAGAGGTCAGTCCTGACCACGTGTGACCTGCCTTGGGGCCTAGGAAAAAGCCTGACCTCTCCCTCTGCCATAAACCCACCTCCCCTGTGCTCACGCCCTACCAATTCCCCCTCCACCACAGTCCCACTGGCAGGCCTTGGTTTAGACGTGCCAGGTTACCGCAAACGCCTCTAACACACTTCCCTGCTTCCAGCCTCTCCTCGGGCTCTCCTGAAGTGGGAGAGCCGACCCCTCACTTCCTACTGCAATCCCTCCGGGACAGTCTGTGCTCCTTCGCCTGCTCTCTGAGGCCGTCCTGTGCCTCTGGGTCTCAGTCCCATCCCTGCACTCCAGCCGGATTGACTGCCCTCTCCCACTGCCCTCTGCATGGGTGCCTTCCTCCCTCCCTGCCTGGCCAGCTACACGTCCTCTGTCCTCTGGGTGTAGCTCCTCCTCCGCTGTGTGCACAGCTCTCTGTGCAGTAGAACCTGTTACTTGTCGTGCTGAGCTGCCATTGCATCTTCCATCTCTGTGCACCTAGCACCTGACAAGTGCTTGGTGCCGTCAAGAACTTTCTAGAAATTCTCAGCTTGATCCTCAATTAGCAAACAAGTCCTTCAGTTGAATTACTGTGAAGTCTATGATTGGGAACTTCTCAAAGCCAAGGTTAGCGAGCACAGAGCTCTGGGGCTCCTGGTGGACCTGTGAGACGTGTGAGAAATCTGCCCGATGGCGCTCTCTGCTTCTCCTCCAGGACGGCCTGGGTCCAGAAGATCAAGGCAGCATCTGAGCAGTACATCGACACCGAAAAGAAGAAACGGGAGAAGGCTTATCAAGGTAGTCGAGGGGTGCCTGGGAGGGTTGGAACCAGCCACCAGGGGGCCCTGGGCAGTGGGCGAGGTCCCAGCTTCAGGGCACAGGCTGCTGCTCCTGCAGTGAGGGGATAAACAGGGACAGCCTGAAAGACCAGACTTGCTGCGAGCGAGCTCGGCAGAGCCCGCTCGGCCTCCCACAGCCGTTTCAAACCTCCTGGGGGCCTCCCTGAGCACCCCCCGCCACTGCCCCCTACATAGACGGGGGTCATCCAGTGTGAGCCCTGGGACCTCCCTTCCCTCTGTGGCAAGGTCTCTGTCCCTCCTCCCCACACACACTCTTCACTCCTGTTTCCAGAAAGAGGGGTCTGTCCTTTGCATAACCAGCCCCGCCTCTGCTTGGTCCATTTTGCTCCATCAAACTTCACTTCTACGGCCCGTTTCCCCTCAGCTCATCCACTCTCTGCTCCTCCCCCACCCAGCCTCTACCCCAGCCGTCCTCCAGGTCCAGCCAGCCTCCCTCTCCCAGCACTGGGTCCGGGACCCCCCACTCAAGAGCCTTTCACTCCGCTTGCTGTCCCACCACTCTGTGCGAATGGCTTGCTCACACGACGTCAGTGACCACCCCCAACAACTCGGCTCGCTTTCCCCAACAGCAGGAAATTGAGGCCCCTCCCTCCCCCGGACCCCATGACGCCCCTGAGGGTCCTTCTACCATCAGATCTTCTTTCGTCATCTCCTTCCTAGCTCTGCTTCCTCCCACCTTCCCCGGGGGTTCTGAGCCTCTCCCCCTCATGTCACCCCAGCTTCAGTGGTCACGGCTGGCCTGCTGTCCCTGCAGCCCCTGCTCTCCAGAAACGCCTGCACCGCTCCTCCTGTGGGATTAACTAACCTCCTTCCAGAAGTAGCTCCTCCCGAGAATCTCAGCGGACGGTAGTATTGTCCTTGGGCGCACACTGGAAAGGTGCTCTGACCACCCCCATCCCCCCGCATCTCTAGACAGTTGCTGAGTCCCGCATGTTCTCTCCATGGCTCTCTTCCCCATTTGCATAGTCCTGTCCTCTCCTGGTGGCACAGCCCTATTAAGACCCTCCAGTCTCCCACCAGACTATGGCACGAGGCCCTTCCCTGACCAGTCCTCCCACTTAGGTTCCTGGCTGCTGGAGTTGCAGCTCTTTGTTTTTTTATTCAGGTTTCCCTTATTTTGTTATATACTCCTGAAAGGTATACGTAAATTGGCTTTTGCTAATTGAATCTTATTTTAATGGTACTTTAAAGGCATGCTATTGAAAAATGATTGAATCTTTTCAGAAAGCATATAATGATCTCTTAATTGGTCGAAGATAAATCGAAGTTTTTCTTTACACCATTATCTGTACATATTGTTATGCACTTTCCACGTGTTGCATTCTTTAGACATTTCTTACTTACTCTGTGCCAGGCCCTGTGCTAGGCTTAACTGGGCCTACAAAATGAATATGGCCCAGCCCTGCCTTCAAGGGGAACTGAATGCCAGTGCCTGCTGGGCGGGTGGGCACATAGGAGGGGTGGGCCACTTCTCACAGAGAAGGTTCTACTTGCCCTGAGCTTTGAAAAGTCAGTAGCTCACCAAGCAGCTTTTCTGTTAGTTTTTAAACCCCTAAGGGCAAACCCTGCTTAACTAACTTTATAGTTACCAAGATAATCTGAGTTCACTAACTCATTTCTCTCCATATTATAAGTGTTTCTGAGTGCCTCCTTAAATAGAATAAGGTCTTAAGTTTATAAGCTAAAGTGTTTACATGTAATTGGAATTATGGTGAGTGGTTAAGAAAGTAGACTTTGAGGACTTCCCCGGTGGTCCAGTCCACTTCCACTGCAGGGGGCATGGGTTCAATCCCTGGTTGGGGAACTAAGATCCCACATGCCACACAGCACAGCCAAAAAAAATAATAATTAAAAATAAATTCTAAAAAAAGAAAGTAGACTTTGGTATCTGATGTTTTTGACCTTGCCATTTAGAAGCTCTGTGACATAAGCACGTTATAGTCATTTCTAAGACTCAGTTTTCTCATATATGACAATGGCAGTTATAAAGAGCTACCTTGTAAATGTGCAGTTTAAGTATTATAACTTACGTAAAAGTCGATCACATGCCTAACACAAAGTAAGTATCCAATAAATGTTAGCTGCTTTTAAGTGCTGAATGAATATAATGTATGATGAGGTTACTACTATTACTACTTGCTAGGCAGTTGAGGGGTTAATACAAGGATGAATAAACAATCTGTGCTCTGCCATGGCCCCTCCTGACAGAGGGGATGGACTGGCACAGAAGTTCAGACCCAGCAGGCTGTGGGATGCACAGAGGAGGGAAGGGATCCGGGAGGTGAGATTGGACCTGCATGCTGAAGGACGTGTAGGATGCTGATGGGCAGAGATGGTGGCAAGGTGCCCTAGCAGGCGACACAGCCTGGGCAAAGTCACAGAGCAGCCAGATGCTGCCAGGCCCAGTTCAGTGGCACGTGAGGCTGTGGAGTGCTGGGGTTGGTCAGAAAGACAAGACTGTGAGTATCTACAGCTTAGCGTCATCACTGCACTATCTGCATTCTCAGAGAAGAAATTCACATCACTCGTCTTCCTCTTTTGTAGCTCGCTCTCAAAAGTCTTCAGGCATCGGGCGTCTGATGGTGCATGTCATTGAAGCTACAGAACTAAAAGCCTGTAAACCAAATGGTAAATGCTTCTTTCATTCAACTGGTGTGGTAACTACCCTGCTCTTTGCTGATGACTCTTCTGAACATTGAATAATGGGACACTTTTTAAAAGTCAGTATTTCCAGTGCCACTAAAATGGTTACTGGACCAAAATTATTATCACTCTAGTTTCCCAATAAATACCGATGCCTCCTTCCTCAGTGCTTCTGAGTGGAGAAAGCAGGAAGCAAGCTGCACTGACACATGCTCCTGGGGAGCAGCCCTGGCGTTCGAGCCCACACAGTCAGTCCCTCCCCAGGTTTATGATGCCATCAGCACTGGGAACAGAGACCACAAGGCAGATGCAGACCCTCAGGCAATGACCCCTGCGGCCATGGTCTATAGAGAAACATCTGTGTAGATCCTGCTTCTGCTCAAAGGCGGCCCTGTTGTCACATGCCACATGTATATTGGTTTGTTTTTGTTCAGGAAAGAGCAATCCATACTGTGAAATCAGCATGGGCTCCCAGAGCTACACCACCAGAACCCTTCAGGACACACTAAATCCCAAGTGGAATTTTAACTGCCAGTTCTTTATTAAGGATCTTTATCAGGATGTGCTGTGTCTTACCATGTTCGACAGAGACCAGTTTTCACCAGATGGTAAAGTATAACTCGGGGGGAGGTGGGGGCGGGGATATGAAGTTTCCCCCATACGCTAGGATCTGGGGTCTGGAAGCAGGGTGCTTAGCCTTGTTCTCACCCCAAGACACCTAAGGGCAGTGACACAGGCCATGGTCCTCAGCAGCTCTTAGTGGCTGCAGGTGGGGTACCTTCTCAGGGGAAAGCGGGGGTGGCCTCAGGTGTGTTTCAGGTCTTTGACCCCAGTCACCCCTGCTTACCTAATGGAAACGCTGTGCTCCTGGCACCTACCGAATGGGTGAGCCATTCCCCGACCAAAGAGGCTTGGATTCCCAGCAGTTTGAGTTTCCCTCACACAAATCCCTTGTTCTGCATGCATGCATCCATCCACAGTATCCAACAGCCATTAACCAAAAGAAGTTGTTTTGAATTTGAAAGTTTTATGAATCCTGTTTCAGACGCTCCTTCTGTGATAGTTTTTTAACAGTTTTTTAAAGAAGACTTTTGACTCTCACTTGTCTATTCACCAGATTTCCTGGGTCGCACTGAAGTTCCAGTGGCAAAAATTCGAACAGAACAGGAAAGCAAAGGCCCTACAACCCGCCGACTGCTGCTGCATGAGGTCCCCACTGGGGAGGTCTGGGTCCGCTTTGACCTGCAGCTTTTTGAGCAAAAAACTGTCCTGTAGGGGCCTTAGGGATCTGCCCACTAGGCTGGGGCTGGAGAAGATAGCCGGTGCTGCCCCTGAGCTGGCGGAGCGTCACGCTGCTTCATCCATCACAAGGCCACGCGTGCTGGGGCCTCTATTTTATTGCACACTAAAATCGCTAGCAATCTATGCAAACATGACCTTCCCTATAAGTAAACCAAACCCCATAGCACAGTGCCTTGTATTAGTGTTAACATGTTCGGCTGTGTTTAGATGCCAGGATTTCCATTTTCAGGGCTATAAAAAGTAGTATGTGGAAATGAGGCATCAGACCACCAGACGTTACCACTTGGTTGAATGTGTCCACTGTGGGTGGTTTGGGTGACGCTGTAACCACTGCACACCACGTGACCTCTGCTGGGTCACAGCCACTCAGGAGGTGAAGGACTGGGAAGAAATGCTGCAGCCTCAGTGTGGGAACAGCCTGATGACGGAAATAGTGTCCACTTGTGCACTGAATAAAAACAGAAACTTGATCATTTTATTCCTGATTAGATTTTATCATTCTCTGCTGAGACAATATAGTTTGAAATCTAAGGGGGAAAGCTTGATTTACTTTAAATACTGTGAACTCTGATGCGGAAAATATTTTTCAACATTAATTTTCTGAAGTATAAATTATTTATGTAAATTCCTTGTTTTTGCATGTCATAGGACATGCATCTTTAAGCTTTATCATTGCCAATATGTACAGAAAGAGAATAAAAATATAAGTTTATGAATGTAACTTCAAAGCCTGACTGATTTACTTTCTATGTGAAAGGCTTTTAAAAGGTACTTTCAGGGGCTGCTTGTAATGAATCCAAATCTCCTTTCTGCAACGGTGAGAAACACCAAGGACAGAATGTGGCGGGGGAGTAGTCAGTCAGGAGACCCCAGAGCCTCGTCTTGACTGCCATTGACTTGCTCTGTGACTCTGGTCACTTTACCTACTGTTTCTGGGGCTTGGTTTCTTTGATGGCTAAAATGGATGAACTCTGTGGGAGCTAGAGTGTTCCCTTTTGAGTGCCTCTGTTTGCCTAGCTGAGTAGACACCTCAGGGGTAACTTAGCCATGAAGAAAATGCACAAATATTAAAGATCATCAGCAGGTCCCTCAGCCCCTCCAGCTCCAGAAGCACCTGTCTCCCTCCCCTGCCCCCATGCTGTCAGAGACACATCCACACCTGTCAGAGCTGTTTACTCAGCCTCTGGACTTTGAAATGTGAACTCTGTCTTGAACACTGATAAAAATAAGGTCTTTCTTACACACTAAATCCCTGGGTTAATGAGTACAACTGGGAAAAGATCTGCCTTTTGGAAGGAATCACACAGGCTGCAGAAGCCCTGATTTCTCAGGGAGCAGGTATCCTCTAGCAGCTATAAGGAAGGATTCACATGTACCCCCACCACAGCCCCTGTTTCTGCCTAAACATAATCACTGGACAAAGAAAAACTGGAAAACAATTCAGAATATTCAAGGAAAAAAAATCCATCATTCCAGGTATTGATCCTGGGCACTGATGGGCTAAAACACAGACCTAAAAGAAATACGCCCCAGTGTCAAAGGAAGAGACACTCAATATCGGAACCCAGACAATTAAGAATGTTGCTCAATTTAGGAAAAGTCTGGCTGCTCAGGCTCAGCTGCACTGAGCAAAGCAAACTGCTGATCTTCTACAGGGTTCTGAGACTCGAGCTGTGTTGGTTATGGAGGCAGGTGTGGGCTGATGTTCACAAGTCTGCCTCTGACCCGCTGACTTTCAAAGCATACAGCTGCCACTGATGGGTCAGGCAGGCTTAAAACCAGTCCTGGGGTTACCTGTGATCATAGCTATTGGATAATCCTTTCCTGGGACTGTGGGACTTCCTCACTGGGATGAACTGTGGCTAGTGCCATGTCTCCATGTCTAGATATGTTAGCGTTCTTGTGGGGCTTAGGACAGAGGAGCCTGCAAGAGGTGAGTCAGACAACTATGAAGTTACAGAGGACAGTTAACAGCAGTACTTCCAGCAACTCCAGTCACCCCCTTTGATGGAGGAACACGGCACTGCTCCTGAAGACATCACATGCTCTCCTGACAGAAACGGGAGCCTGATTTTCTGAAGGGCGAGGAAGGGGCTACCTTGCACTACCTACCCCTCCGGGGGAAGGACTGAGAGGCTGGAGGAGGGCCCAGCAAGCCCCTCCTGTGCTCTTCAGGATCAGGGTGCCCAGGCGGGCAAGCGGGACAGCTCCACCCTCTGAAAGGGGACCCAAATTCTGAGCAGTCTAACATCACAAAGTCCGAGTGGCTTCGAGGAGATCAAGTGCCCTGGTGAATGACCATGTGCTTTGGCACCAGAGGGACTGGACGTGGGATAGAGAACACCGCCACTTTCAAACCGTGCAGCTGACCGGGAGCGAGTTAGCAAACCTCTGAGCTTTGTGTAATGGGAGGTGATAATACTACCTTGCTGGGAAATTTTTTAATTGAATACACAGTACCTCACACAGTTCCTGATTCACAAGGAGAGCTCAATAAACATTAACTTACTGTTTGGATATTCCTCAATTTAGGCAAAGGCTGGCTGGTCAGGCTGAGTTGCACTGAGCAAGGCAAACTGATCTTCTACTTTCTATTTCTTCTGTTTTTCCACTTCTGGAGAGAAAAAATGTTGGCAGCGTTTTAACTGTTGTAGAGACACTGCAAAGTAAAGGTCAGCAAAGCTCTGTTACAAACGGCCCCTCATGGGGCACAGTTCCGGGGGCAGCCAGGTGCCACCCCAGGACCTCTGCTGTCATCACTCTTCTCTCCACGGGCTGTGACCTCCGCCTCTGCTGGCCTTCCCCAGCCACCCAGGATCTGGGTCTGTGCCGTCTGGTTCCTAAAACCTATTGACAGAAGAGCTGAGTGTAGGGTGGGGAAGAGGGGCTCACGGGACAGGGAGGAACTTCCCAGCTGATTCCAACTGACACTCATCTTCCAGGCTGCTTCCCAGACAGCCCTCCCCTCACCTTACCCTCACTCTATCTGGGGTCTGCACCTCTCAGACAGGGCTTCCCGTGTCTCTGGACTCCACACAGCACTGACTTTCTGTGGTGTGGCAGAGATGACCAGCTGTCCATGAGATGCCAGCTCTCCCTGCCATTGTGCTCTGAGCAGCAGGGACTACTCTTCCCAGCACCCCCTGCCCCCTGCAGTTAGGGGCCGCCTTGTGACTTGGTCTTGGGGGCCCACCTACACCCCCAGGGCAGACCTCCTCCATGACCTCTTCCGTTTTCAGGTTGACAGGAATGAGTTCCTGGGGCAAGCTTGGCAGCCAGGTGCTGGAGATGAGAAATGTTCCTACAGCCAGGCGCCCGAAAGACTGCATGAAAGAGGGACGGCCTGCCAACCTGCTGACCCACCGGCTGTAGGAGCAAAAAATAAACTTCCAGTGTACGTAACCCACACTCCACTTTTTGATCTCTTGGGAGCAACAGTTAGGCTGCCCTACCATAAGGGCCTGGCTGACCACAGTCACGTTCAAACCTGACTGAGGGGCTGGCTCCCCGTGCTCTCAGAATTACGCTCAGAGGTAACTTAGCACATAAGAGGCATCCGTTTCTCTTGGGACAGACAGGAGAACAACAGGATTGGGTAGGAGTTGGGTCACAAAATACCTATCTAACAAGGTTTTCAAGCTAGAGAAAAGGACAGCCCCTCACGCTTTGTGTGTGGTGGAGGGAAGGAGCCAGGCTGGTGAGTGAAAGGAGAGACGCAAAATTCTACAGTTCGCTCAGAACGGCAGGAACCCACTACCTACCAAGTGCTCGAAGCCTTCCCTGGAAGTGTCCTAACCCTCAGGCTTCAGGGTACAGGATGTGGAAGAGAGGATGGAAGGGGAACTAGACCGTGAGCTGTCAGCTGTGCCAACCGGGGTGTGAGCTCTGGGTAGGAAATCTGTGCATGGAAATTTCCTGCACGTAAAGGCCTTTCATATATATAAACTATCATTTTGCCCTAATTTTTTTTTAGTATAAATTTCATTTCAAAAGATTCCTACCTATTGTGACCAAACTATGGAGAACAAAATTTTTGGTCTGATTTGGATGTAATAAGCAGTAAATGGTAGGAAAATGGCAGCAGAGCAAAAACTCAGAAAAAAAGAGCTGAGGATATCTTAGAGGGAAGATCCCTTCTGGCCAGGTTTTCCCTCACCTTATGAAGGGCACAATCTGTCCCCCAGAAGTGGGGTCCGGGGTCCCACAATCCTTTCTGAGTGTCTTCACCCAAGGCTCTCCTGTTAAAAGGTGCCTGTCCACGCAGCGGTACTGAGCCCAGAAGAGACCCCACCACTTCTTCTGCGTGAAATAAATCCTCCCTCTGCCTCCGTCTCACTCCCTTCTTTGGCCACTACTGCCTGTTCTGCCCTTGAAGTCTGTCTGAGAGGAAGGGATTTGTCAATGGATTCTGGACTCTGCTTGCTATCGGTCGGATGTTACACAACTCTGCCATCCGAGCCCTGTTCCCCCCAGATCTCTGCTCACCAGACTCTTCTTTTCATGCTTTTTATACTCTCCTGGCCAAGCTTCGAGGAATAAAACTGCCTTTCAAAAACAGTCTGACTTAGGTCACTAGTCGTTTTCTCTTTATCAGGCAGATATTTCTCTTCCGCACAGACAAGCTTTTCAGGACTGCGAAGAAAAGTAGAAAAAATTTATCTTAACTCAGTATAAACAGAATTGTACCATTCAATAACTGTCTGAAAATTAAGTTAATGAACTCGATACTCACGTTATGAAAATGAGACTGAGAAAACATCACTTGGTGGCCGTCAATCAGTCTGCCCCACCCACACCTCTGCTGATGCCACTCTTAGGCAGTAAGTCATGTGACCTTCTCAGGCTGTGGCTGAGGCACCTGACCCAGAGCCTCAGTCCCTAGAGTTGTAATTGGGACAGAGGGGCTCCAGGCAGCCTTAGAGGGCTCAGACCAGAAAGGCAGGACGAGGGCATCCATTTTCCAGGACATGCACGAGAAAGCAGAGAAAGAGAAAGGAAGCAGGTTCACAAAGAGAAGCTACGATGAATGCCACATAGTCCCAAAGAGGAAAGGGCTGGCCTCGTGGTCCCTCAAGTGGCCTGGCTATCTTCCTGACTGCTATGGTCTGAATGTTTGTGTCCCCCCAAAATTCAGATGTTGAAACACAACCCCCAGTGTGATGTTATTAGGAGGTGAGGCGTTTGGGAGGTGATTAGGTCATGAGGGCAGAGACCTCATAAATGGGATTAGTGACCTTATAAAACAGGCCTAAGAGAGTTCCCTCACTCCCTCCACAGTGAGAACCAGAAAGCAGGTCCTTACCAGACACTGAATCTGCCGGCACCTTGATCTTGGACTTCCCTGCCTCCGCAACTGAGAGAAATATATTTCTGTCATTTATAAGCCACCCAGTCTCGTATCCTGTTATAGCAGCCTGAACAGATGGAGACACTGACTGTGGCTTCCATGACAGACTGATGCTTTCTAACAAACCCAGGCCCCCTTGCCTTTTTTTTTAACTTGAGAAGGACTCTGCTTTTTGTTCAAACTGTCTCTAACATAGCCACCTTGCTCTTAAGTCCTTTTCTTACTTTATTGAACAGCCACCTGAGGCACCTCCAGGAGTGTCCTCTCAGAATGTTTCCCAGGGCTGTCTCCTCTCCTGCCCTGGGAAGCCCAGGCCTATCTAGAGAAATCACCTCCTCCTTCATTCCTCCGTTCCTTTCTTCCTTCCTTTCTTCATTCATTCATTCATTCCTCCCACAAGCATTTACTCATCATCGACAATGTTCCAGCTAAGTGCTGGGAGCACCAAGATAAGTGAGCAGCCCCTGCCCTCAAGGGGCTTGCTGCAGAGGCAAGAGGCAAATGGGGGAGCAGAGGTACATCACCGTGTGATAATCCTCTCAAGTGCTGACTTGACCCAGATATTTCTGTGCTTTAGTATATTTCTTTTCTTTAGGGAGTGGGGATTTTTTAGAAGAAGCCAGAAAAGGTGGCAGGGCTCAGAGGGCACCTTATGTGCTATGTTGAGTCTGGACATTATTGGAAGGGTTATGGGAAGCTACTGAAGGGTTTTCTGTTGGGGAGGGTTGATCACTTCAAAAAGATGCAGAGGTAGAGAGTCCATCAGAAGAGACAGACCCAAGGGCAGAATGCCAGTTAAGGAGCTATGACCATCTACAAAGGCTGAGGAGCCAGAGAAGGGAGATGAGGAAATAAAGCAATATAAAGTCTTTGTCTTGCTAGGGGAAGGGGAGTTATATAATTATTGACATTTAAATAAAAATATTTGTTAAAACTGATAAAGAAACCATGAAACCAGAAATAGAACATAAAACTTCCAAATCACAAGAAAACAAAGTAGTGTTGTTCATTCCAGCAGAACTCAGGATGGGGGATAAAAAGGAAACACCAAGAAAACACAACAGGACTTTTTCTTTTTGTTCTTTTTCTCTTTCTTTCTCTTTTTTTTTTTGTAGAATTTATAAGTCTGCACAGACTGACACTCCTACTGCAAAAACTAGAGAAAAATAAAAAGAATTCACCTCCTCCCGGCCCCACAAAATTCATATTTTAAAGTCTTTGGACAGCAGTGTAAACAAATTCCAGAGAGGAAAGAGCCCTTCCAGAATGAGCTGGCAATCTCTGGCTACTTTGTCCCCTGGGAGCTTTGGCCAACATCAGGTAGCAGGGACTGACTCCTCCATGCCCCCGGCATACCTCTGGTGGATCCTCCCAGGCCTGGTGCTGTCCTGGAAAGTGAGTAGTCAACCTTGTTCTGAACACCACCCCACCCTGGGGAGGGGGGAGTCAAGCCAGGGCACTTGAAATAGGTCCCCCCAGGCCCTGAGTATAGACAGCCTTCCCCAAAACCCATCTGAAAAAGAACCAAATAAAATGCTAGAACTATAAAAATAAAACAATTGAAAATAAGAACTCAGTGGGTGGGTTTAACAACAGATTATTAGACACAACTGAAGAGATAATTAGTAAAAATACCTAGTATCAAATATGGGGCAACAAAAAGGATGGGAAATACACAAGAAAGGGTAAGAGACAGTGAGTACAAGGAGAAAATCTAAAATATGTTTAACTGGAGTACCAGAAAGAAAGTAGAGAGAGAATATGGCAGAGGTAACAATCAAAGAGAAAATGAATGAGAACTTCCCAGAACTGATTGAAGATATCACTTTACAGATACAAAAAGACCCGTGAATCCTGAGTAGGATAAATAAAAAGAAATCCACATCTAGAGACATCATGGAAAACTACTAAAATCAAAGACAACAAGAAAATCTTAAAGGCATCCAGAGAAAAAGATAATTATCTTCAAAGGAACAACAGTAGGATGGGCAACTGAAAGAGCAAAAGACAGGGGGATATAATATGTGTTGAAAGAAAATATCTGCCAACCTAACATTCTTAATCCTGTGAGAACAGCCTTTAAGAATGAAAGTAAAATCTTGAAAAGGCTACATACTGTATGATTCCAACTATATGACATTCTGTAAAAGGCAAAACTATAGACACAGCAAAAAAACCTTTACCTGCATTTGCTACGAGTTTTGCTTCCCACAGGCCTTGCAGAAGCTTTGGGCTGCTCTTTTGGAACCACTCTGTGGAGACTGAAAGTCAGCTGGGGCAATCTGGCATACTGCCTGGCCTTCTCTAGTTCTTTAAATTCTTTTAAGGTACATCGTTTTCCTACAGGAAGATAAAAATCTAAATCAACACTCTTAAAGTCAACTCCAGTCACTCTTGGGGTAGGAAATCACTTGACAATTGAAGTCTCTAAAGACAAAGCCCCATGATCACAAAGTACCCGTCTTATACTGAAAAACAGCCCTCCGCTCTTCATCCAACTCTTGCTGTCTTCTAAACAGAGGATCACAGAACGGTGGGACCATAACCTGAGAGAAAATGACTCTTTGAGGACCCAAGTACAGTTTGTATTAAGCATTTTAAATCTGTCTGAGCATTCGAGTGTGGCCTTACTCTATACCAACTCGGTTGAGAATAAGGACCCAGGAATAATGTCATACATACAGAGCAAGGGAAGCGTAAATGCCACCTGCCTCACACTAGGATATTTCGCTGAGCCTTAAGTGGCTGAATGGAGCAAGGGCCACGCAAAGAGAAGACACATACTCCTGTTCAGAGTTCTACAGTATCACTGCATCAGTCAACAAATATCTGCTAATGCCACCGCGTGCTGCATCCCAGCAAGGTCCTGTCCTTGGGGATCTCTCAGTCTAGAACAGACAAGTCATAGACAACGACCACCTTGTCATGAGAGGCATCAGCTCGGGTGCTTTAGGAGCACAAGGCAGAGCCCTAAGCCGGCTTGGGAGGAAGAGCGCCCCCTTGGGGGCTGACCACTGGTCTCTAAGGGCCCGTGAGAACCGCGGGGCAGGAGAACATCAGTGTGCTGAGGGTCAGGGACCAGCTACAGAGGTCGTGGAGGAAGGTGATTTTCTCCTCCCCCATCCTAAGTATAGGCTTTAGACAGAGGGACTATTTCCCCTTGTTTGCTTCCCCACACGCTTGACCTTGACCCAATGCTATCTGCAAGGACAACATCCACTGAATGAGGAGACAGCATAATGACTGCCCAACACAACACACTGAGTCCCCCAGAGCCAAAAGAACCTTCCTATCGTCACAACCATGATCTGCCTTGGTTTTCGGGAGAAGCAAAATAAACCACTTTTCTCTTCAGAGCCACACACATTTTTTCAATGAATAGTTATTATCAGATGGTCACTTTTGCTACACAGGAGTAAAAAACCTGAAACCTACATCTCAAAAATTTAACGCCTATATTGTCGGTTTAAAATGTGAAGACTCGTTACAAGTTCAACTACTGGCTCCCTGGGTGGCCTTTCTTGCATCCCTCCTTTCACCTCCCCCAGAAAGGAGCTCTCCCTGCGCTGGTTCTGTGACACTCTCGTCACACTCACTGTCCACTTATCTTCCCCTACCTCCTGGGCTTCCAGTTTGCTGAATGTGAGGGGATGGATGAATGAATGAATGGACGAATTATCACACACATGCAAGTGCCTTTTTCACGATGTCAATTCCCAAGTAGTCAAAATTACTTTGAGTTCCTAATCTAAAACTCAGAGGAAATGCTTTTGTGAATTTTTTTTAAATGAATGCAGAATAACTGAGACTTCTAAAATGACCAGGTTTTCCCCAACCCCAGAGCTTCTAAGAATAAATAGGTAAACATAAGAAACTTACTTACCTTTCCATAATTTGAGTCCTTTTTTGTCATATAAAAAGGATTGTATACTTCAGGATCATAGAAGTCTCCAAATATAATTTCCTTAAAAAAAAAATACACTTAAGAGCAAAGCATTGCATTTAAACGTGTTTTTGCAAGATTCAAAAAAGCCAAATACTTTATTCCATTTCTTATATAAAATCATAGATTCAAAGGGTTGGAAGAAACCTCAGAAGTAATTGAGATTGCAGTGAGAGTCTACCACCTTCTGGGAGAAGTAATCATCCAGCTTTAGTCTCAAGTCGTCCACTAGCCGTGTTTGAGAACCTTCTGCTCCATTAGGCAGGTACTCTCTTGGTCATTCTAACCACCAGAAAGCTTGTCCTTAAAACAGAGCTGAAGTCTGCCTTGTCACTGCCAGTTCTCCCCGTGAAGCAACACAAAACACAACTACTCTTCATCCACATGTCAGCCTTTTACAATATGTACTTAAAGGTTTCACTTCCCCTTGTATCATCTCTGCCTTGGGCTAAATATGCTGTATTTCTTTCCACTTTTCCTCCTGTGAAGTGTTGTCCAGCTCCACCCTCTTCTAAAGGTTCTGTAACTGGTGACTATCCCCAGGTGGACAGGTTGGGCCTGATGCTTCCCACTCGAAGCACCGCCTCTCAATACAGCCTAAGAGCTCAGATGGTTTCTTGGAAGCCAGCTCACATGGCTGACTCACATGGAATTTACTGTCATTTTAAATCACTTGGACTTCAACACATGGCTTTTCTAAGGCATGGCTTCCCCATCCTACACTTGTGTGACCACACTTCTGGGCATACTTGTAAGACGTTGCACTTTGGTTTCAAAGTGACCTGGATTCAACCTTGAGCTCTGTCTCTTAGGGCATTTAGGGAAGTAGTTAACATACACATCCAGAAATTTTGCTCAGTAAATATACCTAAATGCTCTAACATTCCAGTCAAACTACTCTAGATCTCTGCTAAATACCTGGAAATTTAGGTGGGCCTTAATGTCAAAAGAGGGTCCTGATCTCAAAGTTAAAATAGAAAAATCTTCCATAGAAGAAGCCAAAATTTTGTTCTTGTTTTGTAAAACCAAACTGAATAACAGAGGGTATAAACTGGTGATCCCTTCACCTAATGGTTGGCTAACTCAACAGCCATGGAAACCGCTTCTCCTTTGCCCACAACCTATTAGAGAGATTGGAAAGGCACACACTCTTTCCTGGCTCTGCTTTTAGCTAGGACTTGGGGTGTGACCCAGTTATGGCCAATGAGACCTGAGGGGAAATCTGCTAGGAGCTTCTGGGGACTCTTTTTGCTTCCTGATCAAAGGATGAGATGAGGTGTAAGAAAAGGACCCTCTGGCATCATTTCTCACCCTTTCTTCCTGCCTTGAACACAGACCTAATACCTGGAGCTGTAAGCAACCAAATGTGCTTTCAAATGTGAGGGTGATGGGCATAAACTGAAAATATTCAGGATAGCAGAATAGAACAACAGGAAAAAACCTGGATAATTCATGAATGACATTGTTATGCCACCAGAACCCACCATGAGACCACCTATCCCTCTATTTCTTAATAACCAATAAATGTTCTATGGTTTAAGCCACTGTTATTCTATTAACATTTACCTAAAATCATTCCTGATAAATCTAGTTCCAAATCAACACTTCTATTCCCTCTACCTGGAATTTCAGGTTTAAAAATGCAGTAGGTTGTATTATAGTTCCATGATTTCATCTTAGATACAAAAATAAATTTGAGACTCTTTGTATAAATAAAAATGCTGACCCAACTTTTCAAATAATGCTTCATTAAAAAAAAACTCTCATGGGATTTCCCTGGTGGTCCAGTGGTGAAGACTCTGCACTTCCACTGCAGGGGGCACGGGTTCCATCCCTAGCTGGGAAACTAAGATCCCACATACTACATGTCTTGTGGCATGGCCAAAATAAATAAATAAAATAAATAAAAATAAAAACCCCAGTGTTCCAGTGATTCTAAAGCTGCCAAAAAAAAAAATTCTCATACCGTTTTATTTGTGTGCTTTAAAAAATATTCAGAATTCTCTTGTTTTGTTTTTTCCAACCCTTTATATGAAATTACTTTTTCCAGAATTCTCTGCTGAAGAGGCTTTGCAACATTTTCAGTCCATTTTTAATGTAACAACTCTTTTCTTCTTCCCTTAAAAACATCCAGATGCTGAAAATACATATCCAATCTCTAAGGAAGTGATACAAACAAGGAAAACAAATTATTAAGAAGTTTTCCATTTATTTTCATTTGAATAAGTGGGGGGGGGGACACTTGTTCCCACTCCGAAGCTCTCAGCACATTCAGTCTGCAAAGTCATAGAATAAGATATGTGAAGAACAGTATAAATTTCAGAAAGAGAACCTGAGAGCACAGAGCAGAAAGAACCCATGAACAACAACAAAAAAAGAACCCATGAACAGTTCTACACCACAACTGTGCCTCCAGATTAAACCACATCCAAACCACTCCTAACTCAGAAAACTCCTGCTTCTTTTTAAGAATTCAAAGCATTCCCTGGTCACCATTCCATGTCTCCAGCCTTCATCATCAGTAAAGACTGTGATAAAAGTGGTAGAAGAAAAAGAGCACTAGACTTGCGTCAGCACCTCTCTCTGACTCTTTTATAAAGGAGGGTAAACCCACCTACCTCTTTTGATGCTCAAATCAGAATATATGTAAACTTCCTTTATAAATTATAAGTCACAGTACAAATGTTAACGTATTATACACCAAATTCCAATCCCTCTCATTGAGATGAAAACCTCCTTAAATTTATTAATTCCATAGTGACGATCAGTACTGATTGGTCATTATCCTTAAATACTAATTCATCTCTCATGGCTTTACATATTCCCACTGTGATGTGGGAACATATAGAGAGAGGTAAATTTTAGGAAGAATTTCTACTCAGTACCAGGACAAAGACGGGGAGCAGTTAGAACAATCTCTCAGGTCCCTTAAGGATAGATCTGGGACTCCCAACCTCTTAGTGATTCTGCAAGGAGATGGCACAATCTCAGATCTATGTAGTATGAATGGGTGATTCAGAGGAGGTTCATTCTCCCAGAAAAATGAATCTCTCTGACATGGTAACATCCTCTTGGCCACACTGCTCTGTATCACTCTTGCTTACCTAGAACACACTTGGAATCCACTCTCTGTAGCCAACTCTTACCTTCGCAACATAATTTTCTCTAAATAATATCATGTACACAGCTTCATCAATGTCTTCTCTAGCCAATGCCTAAAATTACAGAATTAAATATTAGCATTTAGATCCTGAAGAAACAAACCAGTGACAAAATACAGTGTATTTTACCAATAGTTTGAGTGTAAATCTAACATCTGTACCTCAAAACATATTTTGTAACTTTTTATTACGGAAATTTTCAAACACAATTCTCCATGAACCCATCACCCAGGTTCAACAATGATCAACTCAGAGTCGATCTTATTTCATCCAAATGCCTACTCACTCCCCTGCCCCCCACCCAGATTATTTTGAATCAAATCCCTTACATCACACCATTATTTTTAAAGTACCAAGAAAGCTTACTAATTAAAGGGATCCTCTATAAAATGAAGCCTCTTTATAGGCAGTCTGTAGGTGTGTTTTAAAAGCCCTTGAAGTTTCCTGACTTCTGCTAGGTCTCTTTATAAGTTAAAACCTATTTATAAGTCAAAACTACAAACGTTTGATTTAGTTCAACGGGTCCAGAGCCAATTAGCTGGGAACTCCTGGCTGAGGACCAAGATGGTCTTACATCTAGGGACTTGCTGTTTCCATTATGAGCTTGGGTAAAGCTGATGCACTTAAATCCTTACTTTAGGGCTTTTCATTTCGATCACTATGAACTGATCTTCCAGCTTTTACTTTCATAGAACTAAGTAGGGACAAGTGGAAAGGCAATAAAAATTCAGCATCTGGAAGAGAAATTCTGTTACCTAAAAGAATTATCTAGTGTAAAGTGATACAGGTTCTTAAAACTATGTTATTCAATCTCTGGCTCATCTTTCAGTTCTGCCACAACGAGTGCATCAAAATAAACTAAACCTCAAACTCAAATACCAAATCTGTGAATAAGAGAAATCTCAAAACAGAGAGTTGTATTTTTACTGGTATATTTAACAGCTTCACATGAAATCTAAAATGATATTCAGACAGCTAACTAGGGTCTTCTCCAAAATACAACCCTCTTGATAATATAAACAGACTCTTGCTTTAAAATAAAGCCTTCTTACACTTAAGATGGAAATTGAAAAATCATGTAAAACAATTAAATGTTTTCCCCTAATACAACACAAATTTAGAATAAATCTATTTACCTGAAGTAGAAACATACACTGACAATCATCTTGAGAAATCACATTTTTTTAGTCATCCTATTAACATTATATGCAAATGTTATACACACTATTGGTTGTATATCAGATTTTTGAACCACCTTTTCTTCGTTTAAGGAAATAGTTTTTTTTTTTTTTTTTTTTTTGAGGTATGCGGGCCTCTCACTGTTGTGGCCTCTCCCGTTGCGGAGCACAGGCTCCGGACGCGCAGGCTCAGCGGCCATGGCTCACGGGCCCAGCTGCTCCGCGGCATGTGGGATCTTCCCGGACCGGGGCACGAACCCGTGTCCCCTGCATCGGCAGGCGGACTCTCAACCACTGCGCCACCAGGGAAGCCCAGGAAATAGTTTTTGATAGCTCCTTCTTGGTGATTTTGTCAGAAAATATAAGGAAGATGTTAATGATTTCAGCAGCACTTTTGAAATCCATCTTTCTTTGTGTGCGCGCACACACACACACACGCGCACACACACACATTCTCTCACCACTCTTACTGCCACCACAGTAAAAGGGGTAAAATAGAAGAAAGATCCAAGAGCTTCTCTCTATAAAATAATTAAACTTTATGAGAAAATCATTGCTTTACCAGACCCTGGAGTATCAAGAATTAACTGGCAAGCCCAGACCTGGCTTCCCCCACCTCTCCTGCAGGGCTGCTCAGGGACTGCTGTTTACCCACAGCCCGCCCTGTTGCTGTCCTGACGCTGCGGTGACCACGGGAAACACTACAACCACCCTGGGCCAAATGCGATCCCTGGCCATTCCCATTCGGCAAATTCTTTGAGAGCCATGTCCATGCCAGGTACTGTTCTAGTTCTGGGGAAAACAACTGTGATTAAGACACAACAGCTCCTAGTATCAAGGGATTTATGTCCCACCACCCAAAGGTGGCCCCCAAATGCCACATTATTTTACCTCCATCAAAGCAACTGACTCGGGTTCTGGCCACTTTAATTGTTCTGGCCCAAAATGTGTATCATAGTTGGACATTTTCGTGGCAGCCATAAATAACAGAATCCCCAAAAGGAAGAAAGAGTAAATTGAGGAGACAGGTGATTACAGTTGAAAAAGTGAGGCCTTTCGAATTCAGAAAGCAGTGTATCCTTGCTCTGCCACCTAGTAGACTCGGTAAGTAACACAAACAAAAAATAAATCCTCAGGGTCCCTAAACCTGTTTCAAAAAGTGGGTGATTATAGGCTCCCCGACCCGTGGCCTGAAGGACCCAATCAGGCAACGCCTCAGGGTCTGCCCCGGGGCTGGGCCCCCCTGGGCCCCACCACCAAGGGGCCGCCGCAGGTGGTCGCAGGCCTGGGCTGCCCTCTGCTCCCCACCTCGGGCTCTGCGCTCGGGGAGCTCCGGGGCCGGTGGCACGGCGACTCACTGTTCTGGGAGGGGAAGGGGAGCTCCTCTAAAAACAAATTAGAGCACTATGCTTAGACCCCAGCCCCTTCCCACAAGCCCCCTACACCTCTCTCCACAGGGGGCGCAGAGAGGAAGGAGCCGGCCCCCCCACCCCACCCCCACCACCACCCCGGCCCCGCCGCACGACACGCCTTCACCCACCAGGCCTTCAACCGTCCGACACCACCCCAGGTTTTAGTTAAAAATATACATATATATAAATTTAGGTCATGTAAATTAATCCTAAAGAGAACTTACCATTTATCTGTATGATCCAGGGCTACAAGTAGAAGCGAGGATTGATTTTTAGTGCCCCTTTTGCCTAAGGAAAACAAAAGTCTCTCCTATGCTCCAGGTCCTACTAAGTCTTCTGTGACTAGGAGTTAAACTCAACAGGAGCCAGAGGGGTAATCAAAAAGAATTTTTGTAACTTTGCAGACTCAGAATCAGCACGTGGGTAATCAAAATGAATTTTTAAATTTTCTAAAGACTGTTGGAGAAACCTGGGGAGAATATGTGGGTGCGGATTTTAAGGGTGCCTGACAATTTAGGGAAAGAGCAAGTGAATTGAGATGTGTGCTAAGTAAGGTAGCTATTAGTATTTTTATTGTATCTTTCAGGCAACATTTCTTAACTCCTGGGGGGAAACACATTTGCGGTAACTGTCAATATACAGTATTGTCATTTCTTAATTATCATACAGACACTGGACTCAAAGATGAAGTTTACTGCAGATGCTCTTCTCAGACATTGAACAATTCTTGAGCGCTTTTCTTGGTCCTCATCCTGAATGATTCCTGCTGGCAGATGGTTTCCTTTGAAGCAGCCTTCTTTTGTGTCCTCTTTTACCAGCCAAGGCTCAGGGTGTGTGCTCCTTGGTTGCTAAAATCTTTTGAAAATGACAGAAAAGTGTAATTGATACAGGGATGAGGGGCTTACAAGAGCAGAAAGAATTCCTCTGCTTTAGCTGAGCTGATCTCCCTGAAACCTAGCCCTCCTGTTGGTGATAAGTGACTTGGAGGCAGGGTCCCCACCTAAATCTCCTGACTCAGCCTCTCCTCATTCTATCTGGATTCAGAAACAAGGAGCTTCCGGGACAGAGCTAACCCTATTATAGGTGGGGTAGGGCACTGATGTGTGATATGATTTGAGGGACCCCTGTGGTCCTGCTTTCTGATGTCAATATGCCTGGAGTGCTCATTTACACTAGGATTATTGTAATTTATAAAATACTAGGTTCCCTTCTTCCCTTCTCTTTTCAAACCTCTGAATCTCTGCCCACCTTCACTATCAGCTGATGGATGACCTTCTGACTTATGTGAGAAAACGAACTAAACAGAAGTAAACAATCTTCCTTCACAAAATTCACCAAGCTGGTTTCATCTATGTCTATGCCCTCTGCCTTCCTTCCTCTTATAATGATGGATTGTCCTGACCTCAAGTCCTGGATCCTACCTCTCCACAGGTAAAGGAGATGGGACGGTGGAGGAATGGATGAGGGAGAGTATTGTAAGTAGAGAAGTCAGAGAAGACTTCTCTGGAGAGATGATGTTTGTGCCGAAGTCTGAGTGACCTGAGAAAATGAGACATGGAGAGATCTGAGGGAGGAGTGCTCCAGGCAGATGGACTGGCGGAGGCAAAAGCCTGAGATGGGAGTGAGGTTGGCACGCTCACACAACAAGAAAAGGAACATAGTGAGCGTGGAAAGAATGGCAGGTGATACGGGTGGGGAGGAGGCAGGTGCCCAATCGTATAGGAGGTTAGAGGCCATGATAAGGAGTTAGAATAAAATTCAAAGTGTGAGGGGAAGCCATTAGAAGGTTTTGAGTAGGGGAGAATTCTGATCTAATTAACATTTTTAAAAGAATATGGTGCTGCATGGAGAAATGATTATACAGGGGTGAGAGCAGAAGCAGGAAAACAAGTTAGGAAGCTAATGCAATAGGCCAGGTAAGATCACAGAGGCTTGAACCAGTGGTAGTAGTGAAGAACTGAGAAGTGAACGAGCTAACAGAGCTCATTACCTATAAGACACGGGAAATGAGTGAAAGCAAGAAATAAAAAATGACTCCTAGACTTTTATCCTGGGGGTCCTTTCTGGATTATAGTCCTATTCACTGAACTAAGAGAAATTTGGCAGGAAGAGGGGCAGAAGTGCAAAATCAAGACTAATCCTCAGGACTTCCCTGGTGGTCCAGTGGTTAAGCCTCCGTGCTTCCACTTCAGGGGCCACGGATTCGATCCCTGGTAGGGGAACTAAGATCCCACATGCCATGTGGTGTGGCCAAAAAAAAAAAAAAAAAAAGAATAATCCTGTTTGGGGCTGGTTATATCAAGAGACCCATAACCAGTACAGTACATAAGAAGGGTGTGTAGGGTATGATTACAAAGCAACTTATTGTATTTTTTTCCTCACTGTCCATTTAAACCTGTTTGGTTGGGTAGTTCTCCAGCAACTTCCTGTTTTATTTTCCTCATTGCAATTACTAGCTCAAGTGATATTATATATTTGCCTGTTTACTGTCTGTCTCCCATCAAAATGTGAGCTCCTTAAGATCAGAGATTTATCTGTTTTGTTTACCTCTAGTCTCCAGCCTTTCAAACACTGCCTGGTTCAGAGAAGGTTATTGTTAAAATTTGAGGAAGAAAGCAAGCAAGCACATGGGAGGATACTAAAACATGACAGTAAAAGGAGTAAAACCACAAAATTAAATCTTAATACATTTACTGTGAGTTAAAAAAAAGTAGCCCCCTTATCCTTTAGGAGTGGGGAAACAGAGTCAGAAAAGAAGAATGATAGATTGACTGTAGAGTCAGACAAACGAATCATTTCCCTATTGATTTCTAACTGGGAGATGGGGAGGATAGGCTGTGACTTCTCCTTCAAATCCACTCCTAACAGAAGCTACACTCCAGAGACTCGGGACACAGGGTGTAGAGAAGAGAACTGAAGGGAAGTGGCCCCTAGACTGGGAAGCAGTAGGCTAGCCTAGACAAGTCAAATGGCACAAAGTTTAACCAGAGTCACCTTAGGATGAGAAATCTGTGCTCTGTGAACAACTACATTTCTATACATTTTACACTTGGGGACTTTTATTTTACTCTTTAAACTTTAGACTTTAATTTAGTATATGGTCCTTCTGAAAATTTTTGCCTTTCTTGGCTAAATAAAGGGGAACAAAATTTGGGGCCTGGCTTGGGTGTGGTAACTGGTAAATGTAGAGAGATGGTAGAGATGGTGAAGGGATGGAAGAAGGGCAAAACCAGGAGAGGGAGCTGGGGAAATCCTACAGTCCGCCTTCTAGAGGACACCTCTATTGTGCAGCTGCCAGGGGCAACTCTCTTCATTCCCTCTGCATCAAGGAAACCTGCCTCAGCTTCTTCTACTCACTCTCTTTTGGCAGGCCCAGAGGGTAGGGAGGGTGGCCCACTGCCTCCTGTCTTCCGGGAAGACTGCCATACAATTTCTCTGTATACATACAATTTCTCAGCAGCTCAGATTTTGGTATCAGCAATTGCTGCCTTGTGTATTACAAAATGGAACTACACCAGCTCTCACCGCATCCTGGTCCTCATCACTGTCTACCTCCTAGCTCAAGAAAGTTCAAGGAAGAAAAGTGCCCTTTAAGAGTTGGCCTCTTTGGGACTTGGATTCTATCCCTCCTGATAACATAGAGGTTCTTTTTCCAGAAAGGATTGCCCTGTGTTTCCAGAGGGAGGAACCGGAAAGGAAAAAATTCTCCCCTCAACTCAATTGTAGCATTTAATATTTTATTTAAATTTGAAGCTGATGAGTTCTATATGAATTTACAGATTTTTATGAAAAATAAACCCAAATAAATAGCATTACCTTGCTCTAGTAACATTTTCATCTGAAATTTCATTGCTGCTTTATCAAATAGCTGCGTGAGGGTTCTCTGGCACATATGACCCCCTCACAGAGATGTCCACTGTGGCTTCCCTGGGAAGGTCTAACTCTATCAAAGACAAATATGCGTCTTCCACCTCGATGCCGTAATTGGTATGCTTCCCTAATTCATGGAAGAAAATATAATATTCCTCCTTCCTCCAGGGGGAGCTCGTGAGTTTAAGCCTCTAGTTTAAGTCCCTAGGTACTCCAACAATGCAATATTCTCCTTCATATCTGAGTCACACTCTGCTATAAAAGACATTAAAGGACAAAACCTCTCCTTTTATACAATATATAAAAATTAAATAGGATTAAGATGTTTATTATCCTAAAACCTGACTCATACAAATATGTATGAGACCATGGCAGTTACAGATTGCAGAGGAACTTATTACTCTTTTGGAGCCTAACAGACAAGAGTGATGCTAAGGCATTCCATCTTTTAAGGACTTCAGCTACCAAGTGAAAAGGGCTTAATTTCAATACTTCCTATTATCCCTCAACTTCAGCTCCCATTCAAAAAAGCAGCAAAGTGTTAAACCACACCTCAAAAACACTGAGAAGTCCACAATGGCCAGCACCATCTCTAACAGTTATCTGTTTCTACTTTAAATCACTAAAAAGACCCTCATGAGGCAACCAGCTGTTCTCTCTGCTGGACATATCAGAATCAAGCACCTCTAAGAGCCCTCTGGCTTCTGCCACATTGTATTTATTCAACAAATTCTGAGTTTATTCAGAATGAGGAAAGGGAAACTACTGCAGCTTACTTTCGGGCTTTTTAGGAACAGAGAATTGTAAGCCAACCTCCTAAACATCATGTAAGCTCACTTATCTTCTGCCTTGCTGGGTTCTTTTTTTTATTATTATCAAGTTTTACTAAGATATAATTTATGCACCATAAAATTCACCCATTTTAAATGCACAAATCAATGATTTTTAGTGTATTTCCAGAGTTGTGTAACCACCACCATGATCTAATTTTAGAACATTTCTATCAGTCCAAAATCTCATGCTCACTTACAGTCACTCTCCATTCCCAACTCCAGCCCCAGGCAACCAATAATCAACTTCCTGTCTCTATAGATTTGCTTTTGCTGAACATTACACTTAAATATAAATAGAGTAAAAATTGTGATTGTATTCTTTCACTGAGTATAATAGTTTTGAAGTTCATCCGTGTTGTATAGCATGTGTAAGTACTTCTTTTCCTTTTAATTTCCAAATAATATTCCATGTATGGATGCACCACATTTTGTTTATCCATTCACCACTTTATGAACATTTGGATGGTTTCCACTTTTTGGCTATTATGAATAATGGTGCCATGTACACCCACTCATACACAAGCCTTTATGTGGCCATATATTTCCATTTCTCCTGGATAGAAACCTAGGAGTTAAATTGCTGGTCACTTGGTAATTTAATGTTTAACATTTTGAGAAACTGACGAACTGTTTTCCAAAGTTGCTGCACCATTTTACATTCCCTTCAACAATGTCTGAGGGGCATACACCCAGAGAAAACCATAATTCAAAAGGACATATGCACCCCAATGTTCACTGAAACACTATTTACAATAGCCAGTTCATGGAATCAACCTAACTGCCCACTGACAGATGAATGGATAAAGAAGATGTGGTACATATATACAATGGAATATTACTCAGCCATAAAAAGGAACGAAATTGGGTCATTTGTAAAAACGTGGATGGACCTAAAGTCTGTCATACAGAGTGAAGTCAGAAAGAGAAAAACAAATATCGAATATTAACACATATATGTGGAATCTAGAAAAATGGTACAGATGAACCAGTTTGCAAGGCAGAAATTGAGACACAGATGTACAGACCAAACGTATGGACACCAAGGGGGGAAAGTGTGTGTGTGGGGGGGATGAATTGGGAGACTGGGATTGACATATACAATAATATGTATAAAATAGATAACTAATAAGAACCTGCTGTATAAAACAATAAAATTCAAAAATTCAAAAAAAAGAAGTTAAAAAGAAAACAGTGTCTGATGGATCTCATTACTTTTAATCAGATACTTAACCAGTTATATAACTATGTAGAGAAATCTCTTACTTTTAATTCCATTAACTAGTAAATTGAGATGATTCACCATGTTACACACACAGTAGTATGTACCACTTTTCTGCTTATAACCTCTCTTCACTCTGGGTACAATATTGTAACAGCTACTACCACCAGAACTAGTCCAAAATTCCATTTTTACCGCTCCAATTCAATTATAAACCTCCTAACCTTTAACTTTAATATGAGTTGTTAACAACTTTTTTCTATGTCTATGCTTGTTATTTCTGAATGTGTCAGCTGTTTGTTCTTTAAAACCAGAAAAAGCTGAGGAAAGTTGCCACCTTTCCCAGTGGTGGGAAATGCCTGCTGTCCAGCCACAAGAGTCTGGTGTATTCCTTGGCACCGACTCCAGCAACTTAAAATGATGGCAGGGAAGGAAAACACAGTCAAGCATGTTAAATAAAAGAAGAACAAAGCTATGGAATAATAGGCTTACTTGTAAACAACTGCTTTTCCTTCTTGCTGGGATTCCAGAAGATGAGGAGTTTTTGCAGAGGGTTTCAAGTCAAAACTACTTTCGTTAAAATTCACTTTTACTTTTAACCTTTAATAAGATAAGAGGTGTGAGAGGATGTCCTGAAAACAATACTAGCTTGCATTTATACAGAAATCATTGTTATACATTGACTGCTATGTATATGGTCCAAAATATCATTACTTCAAACTGGTGTGCATTCTTGGGTGTTTCAGATTGCTGAAACTATGATAGAGACTGGTTTACTATTTACTGAGACCCTAGAATCAGCTAGGCAAAATTTAAAGTATTCCCTATATCCTACGGCTTATACTCTAAATGTAAAAAGAGCTACAAAGATTGTCATTTACAAGCATAAATGTAAAATGCTTTTCCTAAGAAAGAACCCAAACACCCCATTTCCCAGTCTCCCTTGCCATAAGGTGGCAGGCAGGTGCCTTAGATCCCTCTAGTCTTGCCCCAATCAAGAGTTGGTTGGAGGACTTCCCTGGTAGTCCAGTGGTAAAGAATCTGCCTTACAACTCAGGGGACGCGGGTTCAATCCCCGGTCAGGGAAACTAAGATCCCACATGCCACTGGGCAACTAAGCCCACACGCTACAACTACTGAGCTTGTGCACCTCAACTAGAGCCCACGCGCTCTGGAACATGCGCACCACAACTACAGAGCCCACACGCCCTGGAGCCAGCGCACCACAACTAGAGAAGAGAAAACCCACAGGCCACAGCTAGAGAGAAGCCCACGCACCACAACGAAGAGCTTGTGCACCGCCAGGAAAGATCCTGCGTGCCGCAACTAAGACCCGACACAGCCAAAAATAAATTAAGTAAATAAATAAATAATAAATAAATCTTAAGAAAAGCGTTGGTTGGAAGGGTGATACTGGCCCTGTGAGGAGCATCCATTTTGCTAGCACAGATTACAGCAGAGCTGGTGGGGTTCTAAGCCAACCACTAGAGCAGCAGCTTCCTGATTCAGCAGTTTCCCGATCATAGCAGAAACACATCCCTTGGCCAGCCAATTCTACACTGATTTTGGGAGTTATTTCTGAAATTCAGCCCTGTTTCCTAAGACCTCCCAATGATTTCATGAGCAGTGTTAAGTCCTCAATAAATGAATCCTTTTCTGGGGTGGCTTCAGTTGTCTGAAACCAAGAGCCATTATCATAACTAACATACCCAGTACACCTAGCATGCAAACAGCCACACAAAGAATTAATGGAAAGGATCAGTCTGATCCTGATTTAATCAGAATGAATCTTCCTAGAGAATGTGGATTTTGAAATATGTTTTGAGTAAAAGAAATCGGTATGGCAAACATTTAAATTAGGGTATAAAGCACTACTAACAAGAGGACAAAAGGGTTTCCTGTGTTAATCTATCTGAGAAGGGCTAATGCAGTGGCCCATTTGTCTGCAGGAACATTCTTAGGCAAAGCTATCCTGGGGCAGAACCTTGAGATGAGAGTAAATACTAAGGGTACCAAACGATATTGAAAAGGTTGGAAGAGAAGAGTATTACTGGATTAGACCTTCTCAACTACTTCTCCTTTTGCTCAGAGCAACTAAAAGTAGGGGCAGGAATGTCCTTAGTCAAGGAATCCAACGGCTTCCTCCCAGTTCTCTGTATTTGGCATAGTGCCTGATCCTTCTTGTCACCCTTTCCTCTCCTGGTATCTGTGGCAAATCACAGACTGCTTCTTCTGTCTCTTTTTCTTCTTCCCACCTCCTATATTTTATAGCACAACCTTTCATCTCAGTATTTTTCTTCTTCCCAGTATTCTCTCCTCAGCCTCTCTAATCCATTCTTAGGCTTTTACTCTCATTTCCAAAGTGAACAACTCTTTAATTTACTTCTCCAACCTCAAATCCCCTTCTCCCTTGAGCTGTTGTCTCACTTTTCCAACAACCTGTAATACATCTTTACTTGAAAGGACTACCAGTATATAAAACTCAGTATGAACAAACTGAACTCATCAATTGCATTTCTGAATCTGCTCCTCCTATGTTCCATCTTCTGCTGATAGCACCTCCATCCTTCCAGTGACCTAGATTTATATAGCAGGGTCTTTGGCCTCCCCCTCTCCCTGCTCATTACTTCATTAGTCCATGAAACAAGCACTTTATGCCACTCCATTACTATCCTCAAGGAATTTACAGTACTTGTAAAGATATATGTATATATGTGAACAAAAAATATACTATATATAATAATGGCTGACTAGGAGCTCTGAGGCAGTGATCTTCAAGCAGTTTTGTTTATATACTCCCTAAAAGAGTTTTGAAAAACCACATAACCCCTTGAACATTTTAAAGCTGTCACCTACAATTTTTCATTGAAAGTTTAAATAAGTTTGTATCTTGTTAATAGATTTTTTAAAATATCAAATATTCATTAAGATAAAATGAGTATTGGCCTTACAAGCAATGAAAATTCTAGGATACTATGTGATAAAATAGACTTTAACCACCATATTAAATAAAGCACACCAAATCTGAAAGCAATCACAAAAAACTGTTATCAGAGGATTATAGCTATTATATTTTGAAATTCTGACAGTACCAGAAAATATTCCAGCTATATTTAAAAGAAGCATCGGGACTTCCCTGGTGGCGCAGTGTTTAAGAATCTGCCTGCCGATGCAGGGGACACGGGTTCGAGCCCTGGTCTGGGAAGATCCCACATGCCGCAGAGCAACTAAGCCCGTGCGTCACAACTACTGAGCAACTAGAGAAAGCCCAACGCAGCCAAAAATAAATACATTTTAAATATTAAAAAATAAATTAAATTAATTAAATAAAATAAAAGAAGCATCACTAAATTATATAGCTATAGCTACTCCAAATTCAAAGCAACCCAACACAGACCAATACCCTGATTCTGTAGCATGCCTTTAAATCAATCAATTAATCAGTTAATTAAAGTAAAATAAAATATATATGACAGGGAAATACAGAAAGACCTGTGGGTTAAGTTTTCTTGCTTCATCATTAAAGGAAGTCTCTCAAAAGCCAGTATTTTTATTTGTCCCTTTATTTGGTACCTTAAAATTTTTTATAACCAGGTTGAAAGATATGCCTCTCTTTTAAAAAGTGGGATAAGAAGTCATATGAATGCAGGCTTGTTCTCAGGCAGATCAACTTTTGGAAAGAGTACACACAGACTTCAGAATCTGGAAGTTGAGACCCTTAAAACTATCCATGCCTATGTATACCTCGGTAAGTCTTTACAAGCCATTACTGTATATTTTGAAATTCACAATTTGAAATTCACTGCTTTGAGGGAATCCATTTACTTCAAACAACTAGACCCTGGATAGAATGTACCCTTTGAGGTGTCACTAGTCTTACAGGAGAAGGAGGGGGTCTTTAAGAAAAACACACACACACAAATGTAGTAGACGCTAGAGGTGTGGGAACTTAGGGCCATAATGGTGGGCAGCAAGGGCAGGTGGAATAACAGATAATAATCCTTGAGGGCAGATGCCAATAACAGAGTTAACAGAATACTGAGCCCTGTCTATGCCAGCTATAAGGTGGGGACACTACACTTGAGACTGCCACACTGAGCCTAGACATTTGAAGGGAGCTGGCTAGGCCCAGGTTGATGGCATCCCAGCTACTGGCAGAGGGAGAAACAGAAGCAAATCATCTGTGTAGATAGAAAAGTTTCCCCAATTTAGGCCAATAGTACACCCAAAGATAAAATGAACTCACAAATAAAATTCACTAAGCATACGAGAAAGCAAACCATTATAAATGAGAATCAGCAGAGAAAAACAAAAAAGATTTATTAGCATCC
This sequence comes from Mesoplodon bidens, assembly GCF_964165515.1. NCBI lineage: Eukaryota > Metazoa > Chordata > Mammalia > Artiodactyla > Ziphiidae > Mesoplodon > Mesoplodon bidens. Next base: position 70,451,695 of record NC_138170.1, read on the forward strand.
CCCCAAAATACAGAATTTGGAATTATCAAATATAGAATGTAGAATAGCAATATATAAAATGTTTAAAGAAATAAATAATCCAATCACCAAGACAAGAAAACAATAAGAGCCTATCAGAAATGAACAAGTATATGGGGTGGGTATGGGGAGAAAATTTCAGAAATTAGAATTTTAATATTCAACACAGTGAAAAAAGAATAGTAAACTGGAAAATATATCCAAAGAAATTACCAAAGGCGATGGAAAATATGAAAGAGGTATTAAAAGTATTAATATATAAGATATTTACATATGATATATACAAAGACTAATATTTAGTACAAGGGCTCAGATAAGCCAGTCTTCCCCAAACATACTAGCCTCCACGAGAGTGGAGCAATGTGATACATAGAGAAAAATCCAGAAAATCATCCAAAGAAAACATTTTCCTTACCATATTAGTCATCTCCAGAACCTTCCTGAGGATGAAAATAAGTACTGCAGTTGGAACCTACCATATGCTCATTATTAGCTCACTATAAAATCAATATTCTCAATATCATCACCTTCGCATACAACCTGAGTTAAATCCGTTATGAACAGATTCCTGGTTTGGGTGGACCCTACCTAATTACTAGAGTTAGGCTTATGATTCTCAAAAACAATGAAAAAAAGTAGAAAGCCCATTCTTTCAGAATTCTGTCTTAAGGTTTATTTCTGTTTTACGTAACATTTACAGTGCCATTTGTAGGAAATTTTTTAAAAATAAGAAAATTATTAGAGTTCTGCTTCCATTTAAGGATGAATCAACACTGGTTCACAAAATGTAACAGATGTACCACACTAATGCAAGACGTTAACAGAGGAAACTAAAGTGGGGAATGGGGAGGAGAGAATATACAGAAATTCTCTTTCTGCTTAAATTTTTGATAAACTTAAAACTGCTCTTAAAAATAAAGCCTAGGGGCTTCCCTGGTGGTGCAATGGTTGAGAGTCCGCCTGCCGATGCAGGGGACACGGGTTCGTGCCCCGGTCCAGGAGGATTCCACATGCCACAGAGCGGCTGGGCCCGTGAGCCATGGCCGCTGAGCCTGCGTGTCCGGAGCCTGTGCTCCACAACGGGAGAGGCCGCGGCAGTGAGAGGCCCGCGTACCGCAAACAAACAAACAAACAAACAAATAACAAACAAATAAATAAAGCCTAATAATTAAAAACAAAAGACATCAGCTAAAATTTTAATGAATGCTTAAAGGCCAAGTGTGGGCTAGCATGTCATTTTGGAATAGCTGGGGAGACCTCATACAAGAAGTGTTTACACTCATGAGCAAGCTCTTTTCCATGGGCCTGCACCAGGTGCTAACAAGAAAGACGGGGCACAGAGCAGAAAACCAGAGAAAACCCCCACTAGTGGCAAAGATATGCAGGAAGAGATTGACAGTGCTAGGTAAACAAGTGCCCTTCCCACCTTCCTGGATCCTTCCCCCCTACAAAGCAAAGCATTAAGCTGCTGGGGTAAGGGAAGCAAACTCTTTTTCCCCCAGGGTGATAAGCAAAGATCTAGTGCTTTTTTTTTTTTTCTTTGGTGGTACGCGGGCCTCTCACTGTTGTGGCCTCTCCCGTTGCGGAGCACAGGCTCTGGACGCGCAGGCTCAGCGGCCATGGCTCACAGGCCCAGCCGCTCTGCGGCATGTGGGAACTTTCCGGACCGGGGCACGAACCCGTGTCCCCTGCATCAGCAGGCGGACTCTCAACCACTGTGCCACCAGGGAAGCCCAGATCTAGTGCTTTTGGGAGAGGAGTAAAAGCAAAATCTATCTACCTCTGGAGGAGGGATGAGAAGTCCTCTTATATACAGGACAGACTTAAGGCTCTATTGTTACTAAGATAGGGATAGGAGTAAAAACCCTCTGTCCCAGGAGGAGGCACAAGAAATTGCCTTGTGCCCAGAATCCTATACCTATACCCAGCAGAGGTCTGCTACTACTGGAAGAGGGGCAGGAAACTACGATCCAAGAACAACCACAGACATAAGACAGTGTTTGGGTGCTACAGGGAGAAGAGAAAGGAACTCTAAGAAAACCCTACTCCTGAGGCCCAAGTATATAGGGCTTGCCTAAAACTGAGGCTAGGATAAAGAAAACAGAGAACATTCCTTTACCTCCCTCTTTGAGCCTACCAACAAGCAACAGCAGAATACTTCTGGAGGGGGCTTCCCTGGTGGTACAGTGGTTAAGAATACACCTGCCAATGCAGGGGACACAGGTTCGGGCCCTGGTCCAGGAAGATTCCCACGTGCTGCAGGGCAACTAATACTTCTGGGATGAAGCAAGACCATGGAGACACCTCACTCCCTCCACCTCTGTGATGCAGCCTTGCAGGGATAGCCAAAAACTGAGGAGGGCACAGGGACACCTGAGAAAACCCCTCAGGTACCCCAGCCCCTACCCTAAGCACAAGGTAACAACAGCCCACCACTAGAGGCATCTGAAGTCTGTGATGCATTGAAAGTAACAATAGCAATAATAATACCTAAACCCAGCTCAATTTCTGACTAGGTAAGCCCAATTCTCCATGCTAATGCCTGACAGAAGAAAAGGCATATTCATTTCTAGACATAAATATTCAGTCTGTACTATTCTACCTCTATGCTTAGCATTCAATTAAAACTTACAAGACATGCCAAAAAAAAGCAAGACAAATATCCCACTGTCAAGAGATAAAGCAGTCAACAAAACCAGATTCAGAATGAACCTGAGTTGGAACTCTCAAATAAGGAACTTAAAATAACTATGATTAATATGTTAAAGAGTCTAGTGGAAAGATGAACAATATGTATGAGCAGATGGAGAACTTTAGGAAAAATTAAAACTATGTGAAAAAAAATCAAATGGAAATACTAGAAATAAAAATCATCACATCAGAAATGGAGAATTCCTCTGATGGTCTCTTCAGTATGTAAGACAAAGCTGAGGAAAGGTTCATTTGATGGTGATCAATAGATGGGACACAGCTGAGGAGAGACTCAGTGAACTTAAAGATAGGTGGGTAGAAACTGTCCAACTGAAATACAAGAAGAAAAAATACATAAATAAATAAAAACAGAGTATCTGAGAACTAAGGGACAATATCAAGTGGTCTAACATACATATAACTGTAGTCTCAGAAAGGAAAAAAAAAAAGAAGAATGGAACTAAAAATAGAACTACCATATGACCTAGCATTTCCACTCCTGGGTATCTGAAAAAAACAAAAGCATCCCAATGTTCACAGCAGCATTATTTACAACTGCCAAAATATACAGTCAACCTAAGTGTCCATCAACAGACGAATGAGTAAAGAAGATGTGATACACACACACACACACACACACACACACACACACAATGGAATACTAGTCAGCCTTGAAAAAAAAGAATGAAAATTTGCCATTTGCAACAACATGCATGGATTTGGAGGGTACTATGCTTAGTGAAATAAGTCAGACAAAGAAAGACAAATATGGTATGATATCACTTACATTTGGAATCTAAAAAATAAAACAGGGGCTTCCTTGGTGGTGCAGTGGTTAAGAATCTGCCTGCCAATGCAGGGTACACGGGTTCAGGCCCTGGTCCAGGAAGATCCCACATGCTGCAGAGCAACTAAGCCCATGCGCCACAAGTACGGAGCCTGTACTCTAGAGCCCACGAGCCACAACTACTAAGCCCGCATGCCACAACTACTGAAGCCCACGCACCTAGAGCCTGTGCTTCGCAACAAGAGAAGCCACTGCAATGAGAAGCCCAAGCACCGCAACCAAGAGTAGCCCCCACTCGCCTCAACTAGAGAAAGCCTGCATGCAGCATCGAAGACCCGACTCAACACAGCCAAAAATAAATAAATAAAATAAATAAATTTAAAAATAAATCAAACTAGTAACTAAGGGGCTTCCCTGGTGGCGCAGTGGTTGAGAGTCCACCTGCCGATGCAGGGGACACGGGTTCGTGCCCCGGTCCAGGAGGGTCCCACATGCCGCAGAGCGGCTGGACCCGTGAGCCATGGTCGCTGGGCCTGCGTGTCGGGAGCCTGTGCTCCGCAATGGGACAGGCCACAACAGTGAGAGGCCCGCGTACCGCAAAAAACAAACAAACAAACAAAAAACTAGTAACTATAACAACAACAACAACAAAAACAGACTCACAGATACAGAGAACAAACTAGTGGTTACCAGTGGGGAGAGGAAAGGGGAAGGGGCAAGTTAGGAGTAGGGGATTAAGAGGTAAAAACTACTATGTATAAAATAAATAAGCTGTAAGGATATTTTGTATAGCCAATATTTTATAATAACTATAAATGGAGTATAACTTTTAAAAATTGTGAATCACTGCACTGTGCATCTGAAAAACTTATATAATATTGTACATCAACTATACTTAAAAAAAACACGAGGGAGAGATAAATTGGGAGACTGGGATTGACATATACACACTACTATATATAAAATAGATAACTAATAAGGACCTACTGTATAGCACAGGGAACTCTTCTCAATACTCTGTAATAACCTATATGGGTAAAGAATCTAAAAAAAGAGTGGATATATGTATATGTATAACTGATTCACTTTGCTATACAGCAGAAACTAACACAACATTTTAAATCAACTATACTCCAATAAATTTTTTAAAAAACCGCACAGGAAGAATGGGGCATAAGAAATATCTGAAGTGATAACAGCCTAGAATTTCTCCCCAAATAATGAAAGACATCAAACCACAGATACAAGAATCTCAGTGAACCCTAAGTAGGATAAAACAAAAAGAAAGGAGAAAAAACACCTACACACATCATAGACTAGCTAATGAAAACCAAAGACAAAGAGAAAATCTTGCAAGTACCCAAGAAAAAAGAAACATCACATACAGAGGAACAAAGACAAGAATTACAGTAGACTTCTCATTGAAAAATGAAATATTTTTTAAAAATCATAATTATGACAAAATATATATCACTGTCTCAAGAAACAGTTTTCAAATTCGAAGAGGTTCTATAATTTCTATCATACTAACCATTACCTGCTCCTTTTACAAAATTCACTCTCTATGTAGTTTGTAGGCAGTTTAAGCCACTCATTTGGAGTCATAAAGTGCCTTGAATTAGAAATTGCTGGAAATCTGGAATGCAGTTTGGCCTTCTCAACCTCTTTAAATTCTTTCATTGTAAATATTTTGCCTGTAGGAAGATGAGCAACCTAAATTAGCATCCTTAAATGCAACTCCCATTGCTCTTGGGTTATGAAACCACATAACAATTAGAAACTAAGTACCAGTCTCACACTGAAGAAGAATTCTTTTTCCATCGTCTTTGTCATATTGTGCCTTTTTCAAAGGGTCACGAAATGGTGGGATGGTAACCTACAAGAAAAACACTTCTTTGAGGACTGGGTTCCAGCTCTTTTTCAGTCTATTCTAAGCATCCATGTATGGTTCTTATGCTAGAAGAATCAAGATTACAGCATCTACAAACTAACAGCAATCTAACTATTATATATATTTAACACATTACAAAGAGATGGCGGCACTCCAATACATCTCCTAGCAAGGCCCTTCAGCCAAAGAAGCATGGTTAGCTCTTGTTTTAATAGCCTTTTCAGATCACTGTGGATATTCTTTTTAGATATCAATATTATAGCCAAACTCAACAAGTGGCAGCTTCTTAAAGGTCAGTTATGATGTAGAATCTGAAACCATATCAATGAATTATTCAAACTCTGCTACATTAAAATCCATTGGTCCATCTTGAACTTGAACTCTGAATGAATCTTTTATCCATATCATGAATTGGTTGTTTAGAGAAAATAAGATCACTGAGTTATGTGAGGTCTTCCAAATGTTAATACATTTCATTATACAACAATCACATTCATTAATATCATCACCAGTCTCATCAGTAAAGTCTTTGAGTATTGGAACACTGTCACACAGGATGGTCAGTATGATATTTCAAAAATTCAAATTTTTGTTTGAAAGTTCACATTTTATCATTGGCAACAAATATTGTCAGTTGTTTTTCTTGAAGTGACACTCACTTCATTAATTTTCCAGAAAATGTCTACCAAACACCCAAGACTTAATGAACATAGTCTGTAAGTCGTTCTTTCAAGTAAAAATGATGTTCCATGAAAAAAAAAATCAGCCAGTTCAGCTCACAATTCAAACAATCATACTGTATTTCAGTATGCAGAAATGCTCTTTGCATACCTCCCATTTCATCACAGAATATTAAAAAGATGTGTAGAAAAGACCAAGACTTGGAGGGGAGGGATGAATTAAGAGTTTGGAATTAGCAGATACAAACTACTACGTAGAGTAAAACAGATAAACAACAAGGTCCTATTGTATAGCACAGAGAATTAGATTCAATATCTTGTAATAAACTATAATGGAAAAGAATCTGAAAAACTAAAAAGCCAAATCACCTTGCTGTACACCAGGAACTAACATAACAGTGTAAATCAACTATACTTCAATAAAAAAAGGGGGAAGTAAGACTTAATAAAATTAATAATTTTTTTACTGTGTGATCAAGGACTTTAAGTGAAATTGAATTTTTTTTTTTTTTACTGTGAGTGCATGACAGTGAAGAATATGAGTACAGTACCAGTATAATTTGGTAACACTGACTTAAGTAGTTCTAAGGTACTAGCAGTTTTACCCAACATTGCTTTTGTACGATCAGTGCAAATGTCAACACAATGAAAAAGGTAAATAAAATTTGGCACTATTATGAAAAGTTTTGGCCTAATGGACCCCCTAGAAGGGTTTTGGGGCTGTCAAAGGTCTATGTACCTCACTTTGAGAACTGCTGCTATAACCTCAAAGTGCTCAGCTTACCTTAAGAGGTCACCCATCAGCTTCATTTAGAGCGGCAACATGGTGAAAGAACACAATGCAATTCTGGTATCCAAAAGATCTGGTTTCAGGCTTCCCTAGTGGTGCAGTGGTTGAGAATCCGCCTGCCAATGCAGGGGACACAGGTTCGAGCCCTGGTCTGGGAAGATCCCACATGCTGCGGAGCAACTAAGCCCATGTGCCACAATTACTGAGCCTGTGCTCTGGAGTCCGCGAGCCACAACTACTGAAGCCCGCATGCCTAGAGCCCGTGCTTCACGACAAGAGAAGCCACTGCAATGAGAAGCCCGCGCACCACGACGAAGAGTAGCCCCTGCCGCAATGAGAGAAAGCCCACAAGCAGCAACGAAGACCCAACACAGCCAAAAATTAAATAAATAAATTTATTTTTAAAAAAAGATCTGATTTCAAATCCCAGTTCTAACCCTTACCAGGTATGCTGCTTGTTAGTATGTCTAAGGATCTAACTCTAAACTCTCAGTTTAACTCTGACCTATAAAAATAGGGACAACAGCACATACACACGCACCCCAATTTGGGGAAAAACTTAAAAGACCTGCTTTGCCCTGCAACTACCAGCAGTTTAAAATGTCTATGATTCAAGGTAGGTTTTTTGTTTTATTTTCTTTAATAATATCCACTATTAGCAAAAGTGTGGAAAAAATAGATTCTCGGGAGGAGGTACAAATTTATATAAACATTCTGGAGGACAATTTTGTGATATGAATTAAAATCATACATAATTTTTTTTTTTTTTTTTTTTGCGTTACACGGGCCTCTCACTGTTGTGGCCTCTGCCGTTGTGGAGCACAGGCTCCGGACACGCAGGTTCAGCGGCCATGGCTCACGGGCCCAGCAGCTCCACGGCACGCGGGATCCTCCCGGACCGGGGCACAAACCCGTGTCCCCTGCATCGGCAGGCGGACTCTCAACCACTGTGCCACCAGGGAAGCCCCCATGCATAATTTTTAACCCAGCAATTCTACTTCTAGCAACTTACCCAAAGGAAAAAATTAAGAAATAAATAGTTACAGGGATGTTCATCATAATGTCATTTATAACAATAGGTCAAAAACAATCTAGAGGTTCAAAATAAGGAATGTTTTGGGCTTCCCTGGTGGCGCAGTGGTTGAGAGTCCGCCTGCCGATGCAGGGGACATGGGTTCGTGCCCCGGTCCGGGACGATCCCACATGCCGCGGAGCGGCTGGGCCCGTGAGCCATGGCCGCTGAGCCTGCATGTCCAGAGCCTGTGCTCCGCGACGGGAGAGGCCAAAACAGTGAGAGGCCCGTGTACCACAAAAAAAAAAAAAAAAAAAAAAAAAGATGGTATAGCAGGATAGTATACGTGTTTAGAAACATACCCGTACTCTGCTATTTACAGCTGTGTAACCTTGGACAAGTAACTTAACCTACCCGTGCCTCACTTGCCTTATTTGTAAATTAGCAGTGAATGCTGAAATAAAGTGAAAAGAAATCTTAACATTTGGTTAAGCCCTCAGTGCAAGTTAGCTATTAATAACAGAATAACATGCATTGATTACAATTGTATATTTACATTTATTGACAAAGAAAGAAAGCAAATCATAAGCTACTGAGAAAAAAAAGATTTTAAAACCTAATGCGTGGTATGATCTCATTCTTGTTAAATAAAAATGTGTACATATACCTACACATAGAAAGAAGTCTTTTTTTTAAATTGAAGTATAGTTGGTTTACAATTAGAAAGAAGTCTTGAAGAATATACAGAAAAATGTTCATGAGTTCATTCTGGGTAATGGAATTGTGAGTGGTCTCTTATTCTTTATTTTAAAATTGATTTTCTCATTTATATATCGTAAGAATATATTACTTTTGTAACAAATTTAAAAGTCTGAAATTTTTTAACATTATCTATCACCCAATTATTATACAATATTTTCAAATTTTACAGAGGTTTAATTTACTTTGGACTTTGGCTTTTTTGTTCCTTTCTAAGATATGGAGATGGGACATGATTCTTAAGATTTTACTGCATTCGTTGGAAATCACTAAAGGACTACTTATATATTAGGATTGCTCAAAAAAACAAACCACATAATACCAAAGTTAAAATTAGAAATCTACCTTCAGAAAATTCGGGTCCTCTTTGTTCATGTGAAAAGGATCATATTCTTTTGGATCATAATGCTCTATAAATGCATTTCCCTATAGGCAGGAAATAAAACCACATATAAGAACAAGAAGTCCGTAATTAATTTTGAGCATAACAGGACTCAAGAGTCAAACACACAGTTTCACTCTTATGCTTTGAAATGGCATCAATGACAAATGCAAAAGGGAAGGGAAGACCAAATTGGAAATTAAATTTAATGTATCTAAGTAAGAAATATTATAGTGATAGAAGGAATCTACTTAAAATTTGCAAGATTTTAATAAAGGATGTTGGAACACTAAAAGATACGGGAATTTGTTTTTAGATACTTAATATTCAAACATCTCAGATCTCTTAAAAATGCCAGGAGAACAGAAATATTTTATAGCTTTGTAAATAATCAAATTCCAGAATAAAAAACAAAAAAATCAAAAAAATATATATTTTGAACCTAGAGTCCAATTTTTTTTAATTGGTATATAAAATTAACAATTACATAGGAGAAAGAAAGAAAAATTATTCTAATGTACACATTTAAATCCAGACCTAACCCTTTCCCTCCATCCTTTCCACATGCCCTGGATTTAAGAATAGTATGTGCTATAACAGAGTACAGATTACACATATACAGAATTGGGAAGGGCAGGCTGTTTGGATGATTATAAAAAAAGATAACAATAGTTTTTAAAGCAACTGAAAAAAGTAACAAATGATCTCTTAGTACCTTTTTATTTACATATTTTAAAAAACCATCTAATTCCTCTTGTCTCCTTTTTTTAATCTTCTTATGTGAAGTAACATTTTCTATAATTTTCTTCTGAAGAGGATCTGCCACACGATCAACCCATCTTTTATATAGTATCTCTTTTCTTCTTGCATTTAAGAAGTCATGATGCTTTAAATACTTATCTAGTTCCTAGTAAACAGTGATAGGAAAGACAAATATATTATCTTAAAGTTTTCTTGTTCCAAAATTTAAACTTAATTTATATTCATAAGAATAACCCACAAAATCATCCACTAATTAAATCATATGGTTGGCTTGTGTGTGACACACACAATACTGGAACAAAGAATACATGAATAAACTAGACAACATGCCTGCTCTCCCTGGAAGACAGACTGCAAAACAAATCTACAAAACAACAGGAGGAGGGACCATGTAGCAAGAGATATATGGGGTTCAAACAGATACTAGTATACCAGTGTTCACTGCATCATTACTCACAATAGCCAAGAGGTGGAAATAACTCCAGTGTTCATCAACAGATGAAGGTATAAACAAAATGTGGTATATACATGTAATGGAATATTATACAATCATAAAAAGAGTGAAGTTCTGACACATGCTACAACATGGATGAACCTTAAAAGCAATATGTTAAGTGAAATATGACAGACACAAAAGGATAAATATTGTAGGATTCCACTTATATGAAATGTCTAGAATAGGCAAATACATAGAGACAGAAAATAAATTAGATGTTACCAGAGGCCTGTGGAAGGAGAGCTGGGAAGTTACTACTTAATGAGTACAAAGTTTTGGTTGGGGTGATGAAAAAGGTTTAGAAATACATAGTGGTTATGGTTGCTCAACACATAAATGTAATTAATGTCACTGAACTGTACACTCAAAAATGGTTAAAAAGCAAATTTTATGTTATATGTATTTTACAATAGAAAAATAATTAAATTTTTAAAAGATTTCCAAATTGGTAGACATTTGGGATGGGCCTTAAAGAATACAGTTATCTAGGAAGAGAAGGAATGACACAGAATGAGGAAGAAGAATATTCTATGGAGGGAATTCCCTGGTGGTCCAGTCATTAAGACTCCACACTTTCACTGCCAAGGGGCCGAGTTCAATTCCTGGTCAGGGAACTAAGATCCCACAAGCCACATAGTGCAGCCAAAAAAAAAAAAAAAAGAATATTCTATGGGGGGAAAAAAAAAAGACAGAACAGTAGCACAACCTGGTAAAAATGACAAATAGCCTGCAAAGAAAATGCCTAAATTAGGCTATAAACTAAATCATTCTCACCAAAACTTCTCATATACCTTTCATCTAGCGAATGTAATCATGTGATTACTAGGATCAACAACATGAAATTTAAAATGAAAAAAATAAAATAATAAAAACCCTGTAATCTTCTCCAGGAGATATCCCTCCCTAACTTCAGGTCATAGCACATTTCAAGCATTCTCAGTGACCAGTTCCTTTCCCTTTTAAACAACTCTAAAGAAAATTCTTAAAAACAAAAATAGGCTACCCACTCCAGTGTTTAGTACACTTCACATAGACATTCATCTTATCTTATAATTAAGCCCATCCTGCTACAGTTAAAGCCTTGTTCTTACTTATGTATACCTGAGTAATAATTGGTCAGTGTGTTCTAATAACAGCTCTTAAAGCTTTTAACAATACATAGTGACTCCACAGAAGCCCCACTAACATGAAGGAACAAGTGAGTAGGAGGAAACTCTTATAAGGTATCTATAAAAGAGTCCTCACAAACTATAGGAAGAGAGGATCTAAATTAAAGCAATCTCAGAGCTCTTTTAAGTTCAGTCCTAAAGGCTAATGAGTGTTTTGTTTTCTATATTTTCTAAAATTTTTATAATGACAATGTACTACATCTGAAATGGAAAAACAAAATTTAATTTTTGAGACACATTCTGCAGCCAATTCTTACCTTAATTATATAATTTTCTCTGTATAATATTGATTGAACAGCTGCATCAATATCTTCTTTAGCTAATGCCTAAAATGACAGAATGACATTTTGAAAATCAAATATTTGAAAATTAAATTATTAATACTACCTAGACTCATAATATTTTATGTGACATACATATCCCTGGAAAGTTCTCTGTAAATCCAATTTTTCTACTTCAAATCATATCATCAGTTTTTTTTGTGTGTGGTACGCGGGCCTCTCACTGTTGTGGCCTCTCCTGTTGCGGAGCACAGGCTCCGGAGGCGCTGGCTCAGCGGCCATGGCTCACGGGCCTAGCCGCTCCGCAGCATGTGAGATCTTCGCAGACCAGGGCACAAACCCGTGTCCCCTGCATCGGCAGGCGGACTCTCAACCACTGTGCCACCAGGGAAGCCCTCATCAGTACTTTTTAAAGAGGATTTGAATCTTTCTGCTCTCAGCTACAGTTCATTCTAGGGAAAAAATAACTCAGATCACAGACATTTTGAGTCCCAACATGGTCAAATGACTTTGCCCAGACACACATGGTAGGTAAAACCCACCTTTTTTCACATCCTATACAGTGATATAATCAGGCCTCTATTTGAATTCATTTACTCATGAATGAATTCTATTTGAATTCATTTAGTCATTATAGCTATCAAATATTAATACTTTTTATGAACAAGCCACATTTTCAGTATTTTAAAGCAACACAATCTTCAGCAAATAGCTCATAAAATTAAATTTTTCCGTTTTCATAACAAATCTTCCACAATTAAACATGTCAGAAAATGCAATAGGTTGATTTCTAGCATACATGTGAATGTAATTAACATCACTGACTTACACACTTAAATAGTTAAAAAGAGTAAATTTTATGATATAATTTTTCCACAATGGAAAAAATGATTAATAATAAAAGAGTCCCAAAGTAGACATTTGGGATGGGCCTTTGAAATCCTCTCATAATTACACAAAAATAAAATATTCTCAAATTAACTGTCATTGGAATTAGTTGTCTTCATTTCCACTACCCTTGTTTTCCAGAATAGATGAGTAAAATCTCAAAATCTAAGAACTAATCTTCCCCATTAACACACAAGGAAATTAAGGCTCAAGGGAGTTAAGCAACAATCAGAAGCCTAGAAAATCCTGCACTGGGCCCAGAATTCAAACTCAAACGTATCTAACTACAAATTCATTTTCTTTGTTCTTTCTGACTCACAGAGTTGCTATTCCTGGCAAATCTACTGCTCTCAAAACCAAGATGAGTACTGAAATATTAAAACAACCACCTGAAGACACTGGAGACTGACCCAGAGCAGGAAGAAACTAAAGAGTAGTCAACACTTGGAAAAAGAGAACAGCACTGGAAAAGTTTTCAGTTCTTTATGGACTTTTGTCTAACAGCAGGCCTCAGTCATAGCTAAACAAGGTAGCTCAAACACAGACAGAAATACACAGTTTTACAGATTCAACAATTAGAAGACAGAGTTCAGGGCAACCATAGCAGCAGGAACATGAAGAGGAGAAATACCTGAAAGGAGAAAGCCATAGACAGAATGCCACAAATTCTGCAGACCAAATCTCTGGCAGACCCTTGAACTACATAAGCACAAAGCAGACTCTGTGGAGCCCAGCTAAAGCTAAAAAAGACTAAACAGTGATTTCACCTGCTGCCAACTGCAGGAGAGACAAAGTTCAGAGTTCGTGTTCAGCCAAGTTAACTGCCTGCTAAAACAAAAACTCAGTATTAATCAGAGGAACATAACAGAATCCAGACCCTTTACAATGTATCTCTCATAATGTCCAAAATCACTAGACAAACAGTAAAACGTGACCCATACACAAGAAAGACAATCAACTGGAGACCAACTCTGAGATGGCCTGTATGTTGGAATTAGCAGACAAGGATTCTAGGTCAACTATTATAGCTATGTTTAAGAAGTTATAGGAAAATATGCTCATAATGAATGAATAGAAAACCTCAGCAGAAAAATAGAGACTGAAAAATAACCAAGTGGAAAATACAGTTCTTAAATTTAAAAAACAAACAAACTTAAATGGGCTTAACAGCAGATTGAAGATGACATAAAAAGAGTCAGTGAACTTGAATTCAAATCATTAGAATTTATCCAGTCTGGGAAACAGGAAGAAAAAAGATTGGAAAATGAATAGAGTTGTAGCAACTTATGAGACAATAGCAAAAGGTTCAACAAGTTGATAACTAGAGTCCCAGAAATGATAAATAAAAGAATGGAACAGGAGAAGAAAGTTAGGAAGGAAGAAAGAAAGAAAAAAAATAATACTGAAGAACTAACGGGTGGGATGAAAACCTCCACTTTCAGACAAAATAGAATAAGAGGGAACAGATTTATCCTCCTACCTTAAAAAAAAAAAAAAAGTTAAACAACAGTTTTCAAGACACTCGACATCAGGCTATGAAGGACAGTGGCCCCTGAGATACAGAACACAAGGTGAGCCTTAAAATAGCTCATTAGAGCCTGGAGAGAATTTCCAGACTGTGGCACACAGAGGATGAAATCAGGTGGAATCCACCTGTCTCCCTGAAATGAGCAGGGGAGCTGGGAGTCTGGGGAGGCCAGGGTAGCTACAGTTCATAGAGCACAGTACCAGAAGGAAGAAAGTCATACAGAGAAAGAGCTTTGGGGATCTGCAGAGGATTAGAGCTGTAGAGGGTCCCCCTTGCATCTTCAGGTGAATGCTGAACACTGTATGCATGTGGGGAAACTACCGAAAGAAACACTGGGCAAAGAAGTACCTGAAAGGATTAGGGGAACAATCCCTAGAGGTCACACAACCCCAGGAGTTATTCCTCTTAACATCAGCCAGGGTGACAAACTTTATGGTGCACAAAACAGAGTTGAGTACTTACAGGGGTTTTACAAAATAAGTACTAAAGCAAAATTGGCCATACACTAAATGATACTACAGTTCTAACAAAGCTTGGTGGCAAGACATGAAAAAAATCAGACTGTGTCCAAGTAACTTAACCACATCCCAAAACAAAGCTCAGCATATTTATTGGAAATCAAAGATATCCAGCACTCAACAAGGAAAAATTCACGTCTGGCATCCAATTTAAAAAATCACCAGGCATACAGGTCACGGAAGCAACCTAAATGCCCATCGACAGACGAATGGATAAAAAAGTTGTGGTACATATATATACAATGGAATATTACTCAGCCATAAAAAGGAACAAAATTGAGTCATTTGTTGAGACGTGGATGGACCTAGAGACTGTCATACAGAGTGACGTCAGAAAGAGACAAACAAATATCATATATTAACACATATATGTGGAACCTAGAAAAATGGTACAGATTAACTGGTTTGCAGGGCAGAAATAGAGACACAGATGTAGAGAAGAAACGTATGGACACCAAGGGGGGGAAGTGGTGGGGTGGTGGTGGGGGGATGAATTGGGAGATTGGGATTGACATGTATATATTAATATATATAAAATGGATAATTAATAAGAACCTGCTGTACAAAAAAAATAAAATTCAAAAAATAATTTAAAAAATAAAAATAAAATTTAAGAAAAATAAAATAAATTATAGTGATAGAAAGCAGGCAGGGAGGGGGCACTCACAAAGGGACACAATGAAGAAACTTTGGGAGTATTGAATATGTTCACTGTCTCGACTGTGGTGATGGTTTCTTGTGTGAATACATAGCTAGGAATTTATCAAACCGTACACTTTAAATACATGCAGTTCATTGTATATCAAGTATACCTTAATAAAGCTGTGTAAAAAAAAGGATCTAAAAAAACAAAACCACAACATATATAAATTTGGGTGATGCAGTTAAAGCAGTGCTTCAGGAGAACCTTTATAACTTTGTTATACTAGAAAAGGAATATAACCAATGTTAAACTAGAAAATGGAGAGCAAAGTAAACACAAGGTTAATAGAAAGAAAGGGATAATAAAGAATAGAATAGAAAACACAGAGAATAATATATTTAGCACAGGCCACTTGTCAATGCAACCATCCAAGTATAAACTTCAGAATGCCACTACTACTGTACCTCCATGAAGGAAAGTGGCTGGGGCGCCAGCCATTCGTTTGAGCTCTTGAGCTTGGGAAGTCTGTCAGTTATCACATCATTGTCTAAACTTTTCATTGTGATCACAAATAACAGAGCCCCTAGAAAAACTAAAAAATTAGCTTACTTAGTAACGAGAATTCAGATTTATTCTCTCTTCTATTTGATTCATAATCACCATTCGTGACCGTGAACGGACGTGGAACGGATTCTGAACTTTAGACACCCACGCTTTCCCTAAGGAGAGGGGCCTTCACCCGGGCTTCTGCTGGTGTCTTCCGAGCCAGCCTCCTTTAAGCAGGGGAGCTCTCTCCAGACCCACCCGCCGTCCCCTCGAATCCCAGGCTTCCCACAACTTGGCCCAACGGAGCCGGTGTGGCAACTCTCGCCTGGCCTCTAGGAGTCGCATCTGCAGCTTTCGGAATGGGCAGAATTGCAGCCTTCTGGCTCCTGAAGCACACCCAGGATGGGCTTCTTAGAGAAAGAAGGAAGGACTTTTGAACACAATTAGCTTGTCTTCAAGCTCTGAGAGGCCCAAACCGCCACCCCCAGCCCCTCAGCCCCGTTCAGCCCGTGCCTGAGGGAGGAGCACTCACGACCCCGCCCCTTCCCTCCTACCCCGCTGGCAAGGTGCGTGTGGCCTCCGCCCGGCCTGAAGGAAAAGCTGCAGGCCGCGACAGGTACCTCAGCTCCCCTCCCTCGACTAGCAGGGCCTTCGGTTCTCTGGCACCACGACAGGGCCGGGCCCGACAGCCCAAGGCGCCTGAGTCGTCGGCTGCGGCGGGAGAGTGAGCCCGTCCCACCTGAGGCCCAGTCAGCTCGAGCCCGTCGCCTCGGTAGATTAAGAACGTTTCGCGTCCTGAGATTCGGTCGGAGCACCCCGCGACCCCTCCGCCGCGGCGGACAAGGAGCCCGCGCGCCGCCGAGGCGGCCGGAGGACTCCGAATTCCACGGGACCGCCCGGTCCGGAGACTTGGCCGCTGCGTCCCTGAGCCCCGCGCAAGTGCGCCGCCGCAGACCCGTCTGGCTGAGAAGAAACCAGAAAACTCGTAGCTCCGGCGCCAAACGGCTGGTCGTGGTCTGCGGTTGCAGCCGTAGCGCTTCTTTGTGACGGGCAGCTGCCGCAGCCAATAGCTGGGCTCGTCGCCCTCTCGCCCCGCCTCCCCCCGCATGCGCTTCAAGCCAGCTTTTGGTTGAGTGTTGGGCTCCTTCCCAAGAGCAAAGGGGCTTCTCCTGGTCCGGCCCGCCGCGATCCCCCAAACCCTCTGCCCCTCCTGTGCGTCTCCGCAGCCAACCAGACTGGACATTAACACACCCTCTCTCGCCCTCAGTAACCCCGCTCCAGGGAACCCCCGTGGGCCAAATCGCTGCGAAGGGAGTGGCGGGCTAGGGACTCCTGCCCCATAGGATCCCTTGGAATGACAAGTGTTTGTGGAGTTTGTCCCGATGAGGAGGGCCCAAGAAGACTTGGGAACCTGTGCGGAAAATGTCGCTTTAGGTGCCTTAAGGTGTTTTTAGTCCCCTGGGGTATTGATCAGTGTCCATAGTTGGTGCTGATGTTGGTCAGTGGGAAAGGAACGTGAGGACTCATGACCAGTATAACTCATTTAGTCTTGTTTACTTCAGTAGTTCTCCATTTCGTCAGGTTTTTTATTTTTTGTTTTAATCCTAGGTGATTCTGATGCAAACCATGACACAGATAGAAAATTACGAGCTGTGATTTTCCAAACTCATAACCCTCTCTGTGAACTGATTTTCTATGATTCTGTTTTCCTCTTGAGTATTGGTGGGCACTGGATGATGAACTCCACTTTCACCCTTCATCTTTTCAAAGTGCACATGCTGATATTAAAGCTGTCCAGGGTGTCTTAGGGACATTTGTATTCACAGGGCTTTTAAAAGCTAGCCAGAGCAGACCGTTTCAACTGCAGTTCCCTTTTTCAGGGCTGAGGGAGCATGAGCCATTTGCAGAACTTACTGTTAGATACACTCCTGGGAACAAAGCATGTAGACAGTGCAGCCCTCATCAAACTCCAGGAGCAGAGCCTATGTGTAGCATCACCTGGATTTAATGTAAGAAAAAAACAGGTTTGGGCATAAAGAGTTTAAATCTTTTTCTGTAAAGGCCATAGACAGTACATAAAAGAATGGGAGTGACTGTGTTCCAATAAAACTTTATGAACACTGAAATTTGAATTTCATGTAATTTTTACATATCACAAAATATTATTATTTTGATTTTTTCAAATACTTAAAAATGTAAAAACCATTCTTCATTTGCAGGCCTACAAAAACTGGTAGTGGGACAAATTTGGCCAGTCCACCATAGGTTGCCAACTTCTAGTCTATTTAACCTCCGCAGGTAATGCCCAGTGATGTCCGAACACTTGTGAATGGATTTGCCAAGAACCCGTTGAAAACCAGAAGAGAAGGATTGTATTTCAAGGAGAAGGACTACAAATGTGTCCGGGCAGATGACTATTCTCTTTATGCTAAGAGTGTGAGTGTTCAAGATTTGAAGACAACTTTGTAAAAACCTTAAGAAAAGAATTTGACTCCAATTTTCAGTGCCTCCCCTGATACTATCTTTAAAACAGACTAAGCCTGTTACTGCAGCGGCAATCTTTGAGATAGCAGTCTAGTGCCAGGAAGGCTCATGTAAAAGAAAGTACTAACAGAGAGCCTAGTTTGGAGAAATGTTCATTCCAGAATTTATCATCTGAACCTTGCCTGAACTGTCTCTCTCCACTGCAATTATCCCTCATACTCTACATTCTCGTTCTTTAAAAAACAAAGTGATATTACTCTTGTGCTTAAAACGTCTGTTGGTTCACTGTTGCCTATAAGGAATTAAGGGGATGACAGTCATATTTCTGTATGCCCTATATTATGGGTTAGGCACACTTCACCCACATTATAAGCTAGGTAGCCTCATTTACAGATGAGGAAACTGAGGCTTAACCAGGTTAAATAACTCTTCTATAGTCATACAGCAGAAAATGGAGGTGCTGGGATTCAAGCCCAGTGCTATCTAGTTCCAAAATGTATTTCCTTTCCATGACATCTGTTGTTCTCACTGGGATAGGGGTATATTACAATCAATTCGGGAGCTTTTTTCAGAATACACATGCTGTTATTACAACAGTCTAAAACTTTTTGACAACTAAATTAGTGAAAAAGAGTGGAAAGTCCAAAAACAAACATAATGAATATGGAAGTCAGGAAACGGCGAAAAATGTGGCTGGCGCGTAACTTCTTGTCCTGTAATTAGAACCAAGAGCAGGGCATTCTGTTTTATTTTTATTCAGGAAAACACTGGTGTGGTTGTTGTGAAGACCCATCTGTATCTTCTGGTGGCAACTTACACGGAGGGCATGTATCCTAGTGTCTGTGTGGAAGCCACAGAGAAATTGGGTAAGTTTGCTCCCAATGCCTGTCTTTGTTCCTTGTCGTAGTCAAGTTTTCTGACCGCAAGTAACCCAATCAAACCAGCTAGGGTAGAAAGGAGGAATTTCTTGGAAGGGTGCCAGGGTTACTTATATAACTGGTGAAAGGACAGAGTGCAGCTGAGCCACAAGGAAAATGGATTCCAGGGACTGCAACACTGCTAGCACTCTTCTCTAGTCTCTCCTCCTAAGAGGGTCAGCTTTGTTCCATCCCATTGCAGACTGCCTCCTTTCCTGGTGGTGTCATGGTCAAGCCTTGCATCCTATCTCTTAATTTCTTTTAGAACCCTGATCTGACAAGTCTTAGATCATATAGTTTACCCTTATATCAATCAGCTGGGGTTAGGAGGTGGGAGGGGCAGGGTTAAAAAGCAGAGATGTAGTTGCTGGGGGCCATCCTCTATAAAAGGATTCTCTACAGAAAAAGAAATTACTGTGAGCCAGGCTTATTGGTGTCTGCTGCATTCCCCTTCCATGTCTCTACATTTTAAAATAAAGATCTAATGTAGAACTAACTGGGAAACCATATCTATGAGAGTTGAGCTTAATAAACGATAAATTGTATCTGCGTTTAGATTTTTAATCTAAATTTAAATTTCTTTTTTTTTAGCAGTTTTAGTAGTCACTTTTAAAAAAATATTTACTTATTTGGCTGCGCCAGGTCTTAGTTGCATCAGGCAGGCTCCTTAGTTGTGGCATGTGAACTCTTAGTTGCAGAATGCATGTGGGATCCAGTTCCCCGACCAGGGATCGAACCCAGGCCCCCTGCATTGGGAGCGCAGAGTCTTATCCACTGAGCCACCAGGGAAGTCCCCTAAATTTAAATTTCTAAAAAAAAGTTTTTGTTGGAGTTGCTTGAACACTCCTTTGAGATAGTAGAATCCTCTATCTACTTCTGCTAGTGAGGAAAGCAGCCAATCTTTCATTCTTTCAACAAATTCTCAGTGACGACCTACATGTATGTGCACTGCACTATCCTAATAAACTAGGAAATCAAAGCTGGTTAAGATAGTCTCTGCTTTCCATGCCTCTATACGATATGTGCTGCCCTATCTGCCTGAAGTATATTCCCTTTCTGTCCCTGCCCTTTCACATCCAGTTGGCAAATTCCTAATCATCATTGAAAACCCAAATCAGACCTTGGGCTTCTCTCTACTATGCTATGTATTTTATGCATACCTTTATTATTACTGACATTAGAGTCCTTTGTTTACCTTGATTGTGAGCCCCTAGAAGGCAAGAATTTCGTCTTAATCCAGTCCCTAAAACAGTGTCTAATGATGAGTAGGAAATTAATGCATGTTTGATGAACAAATAAAAGAATGACCTCTGCCTAGCAGAATCTGGGAGGGCTCCAGACAGCGGAATCTTTTTTTTTGATTAATTTTTATTGGAGTATAGTTGCTTTACAATGTTGCGTTGGTTTCTACTGTACAGCAAAGTGAATCAGCTATACGTATACATATATCCCCTCTTTTTTGGATTTCCTTCCCATTTAGGTCACCACAGAGCGTTAAGTAGAGTTCCCTGTGCCATACAGTAGGTTCTCATTAGTTATCTATTTTATACATGGTATCAATAGTGTATATATGTCAATCCCAATCTCCCAATTCCTCCCACCCCCTCCTTTCCCCCATCATACCCATAGTTTGTTCTCTACATCTGTCTCTATTTCTGCTTTGCAAATAAGATCATCTATACCATTTTTCAGACAGCTGAATCTTAAAGGATTAATTGAGAAATTAACTACCATTACAGAAACTAAACACACACAAAATGTATGTAAGTACAGACCTTCACAGTCGTCATAAATAGTTCCCTGGCATGGATTGTCATAAACCATGCTACACGGCTGGCAATGAGGTATTCTAGGAGCAAATAGGACTGAGCATAGGCAAGACACAACTTAGGAAGCACTAACAGGAGGGGTGATCTCCAACATGGGAGGAAGAGGCAATTACAACCACCAAGGATCTTTCCTGAGCAGGTGTCAGGATTTAAGGGAGGTTCAGTTTCAGTAGGGTAGGGCAGGAGCAGGAGGACAGAACGGAGACTTGTATATCTGGGCTAATTATCGAATTAAAGCTATCCAGAAAAGGAAGCCAGGGAAATGAGCAATTAGGCTCTAAAGAGGCCAGATGCTATCCTATCAGCTGTGGCCCAGGGCTAATTCCCCAGGTATCCTGTGGAGCAGACCAGAGAAGTTGCCTGACCACTGTAATGTAGATTCTGTGGCTGGCACTAAAGAGTGCTTAGGGCCACAAGAGACTCCAAAGAATGTGTGTTATTTAGAAGGACAGGGCTGACATCATTCCACTAAGATCTCACTACTCTGGGAAGGGATAGGCTATCCTGGAAGTGACTGAGTGCTCATGAGGGATGGATGAGGCTGATATCCACTCAGGAGCCAGTTACTTATCTCATGTCTCAATTTTTTTTTTTTTTTTTGGCTGTGCCCACATCGCTTGCGGGTTCCCCAGCCAGGGATTGAGCCTGGGCCACTGCAGTTTAAGCGCCGAGTCCTAATCACTGGACCTCCAGGGAATTCCCTCATGTCTCATTACTTCTATTTCCTTGACTTGTTTTTCTTTTAATTATATTTTTCTCTTTCAAAAATTATGCATGACAATTATAGAAAATTTGGGAAATAAAGAACTATTACAATTTTTTATTATGAAAGATTCTAGGAGCATTGCGTGTGTGTGTGTGTGTATATATATATATATATATATATATATATATATATACACACAAACATATATCTCCCGTAATAGACAATGAACTCCTTGAAGTCAGGGATTGGGTCTTAACTATCCAGTCATCCTTGTATCTCCAAGTACTTAGCACAGTGCCTAGTACATGGTAGTTACGAACGTTTATGGAATAAATGAATGAATCATATTGTGATAATGTACTGTTCATAAGTAATACCATATTCCCTTTTCTTTCAGGAGAATATCTAAGAAGAAAAGGAAATTAAGTCATCAGAGGACTATGAAAGACAGCTTTTATGATTTTAGAAGAAAACTATAGATCCTAAAGAAAAAGCAATGCCTTATATTGTGGTTGAAAAATACTAGGCAGAAGATACTGAAAAGGAAGAATGAGTTAAGGAAGCAATTTTTCTTATTTCAAGAGATCCTCTTCTTTAATTGGAATTACTTAGTCCACTTTATTTGTTCCTTTTTTTTTTTTTTTTTTTTTAGTGTTGGTCATTGGCATGAATGTGAGGCGTTTCACAGGGCATATCTGTTGGGAGACTCCTCCGTGAGTCTCTGTATTCCCACACATCTTGCTGGGTATTCCAAGAATACAAGGCCCTAACCACTCTTCATGCAGACCATTTCAGGGTTATGTTGCAGGAAGCAACCTTGAAAAATGAAGTGATGTCTCCCTACAGAACCAAGAGCAAGCTTGCTTACTGCTTGCTCTGAAAGAGGTAGATTCCCTGAATTCAGTGCTCCTGTCCTAGAGTGCAGCTCACTGCATGTGTGGCATCTATCTGGTCCACATCACCTCTGTGGGACCTGGGGAAAAGGGGAACCAATGTAAAGACCACCCAACAACAGGCCACTCGTCAAGGTATCTGAGGGACATTCCGCACTCCCCACCATCTGCAGGCATCTGATTTTGTTGAGCACTGGAAAGGTCTTCCCGAAAATCAACTCAAAAAGATTTCTGACTTCACCTCCCTCACTTCCTCCTAGTCCACACCACTTAGTGTGGTCAATGAATACAGCCTTCCCCAGAAAGGGTTCATCTTCTCTTGGTCACCTCCTGGGTGATCAGAAAGATGAGGGTAGAGAGTATATATAACCTATTTTGAAAATTCAGGATTCTACCCTGATCATTACTGGCCATGGTGCATCTTTCTTTCTCCTAATAGCAACCCCAGGCCAGTCTGCTTGTACAGCCTCCAAGTGTCCCTCAGGAGGGAATACCATAGGCCACTGGCATTTCTTGACATTATCATGCAGTTTTCTGAATTCCAAAAGCATGCTATCTGAGGCAAAGTGTCTTTCGTTAGTTTATAAAATTCTCCCACTTTCAGGTTTTGTATAACTGCCTTTGAAGGAACTTACCTCCAATACAATTCCTTTTCTGAGCTTGGGTGCCAAGAACTACAGATTTGTTCTGGGTCGTCAAGCTGACCACTAGTCCGTTCATTCATTTATCTGTTCAGCTGCTTGATTCTTTTCTGAGTTAGAGGTAAAAGTACATTTAAAATTTACTTATTTAGCATTCGTTGAGTAGCCTACTGTGTGCTAGGTACTGTTGATACAAAAGTAAATAATATATACACCCCACCGCAGAAAGGATTACAATTTAGTGAAGAAAATTTATAAATGAGTCACATTACCATGTGATAAATGCTGTAACAGATATAAAAAAAGAACTGTAAAGCACAAAGCCTAAAGCAATCAACTGTGCATTCAGGAGCCTGAAAATGCGTTTGAAGTGAATCTGGAAGAATAAGTAAGTATAGAAGAGAGCAAAAAGCATTCCAGGTTTAAGGAATAGCATATGCAAGTTCCTGTTGTGCGAAAAGAATGGTGAGAAGTTCAGTGTGGCTGGAAAATTGTATGTATGAGAGAATGATAAATGAAACTGGGAAGATGGATGGGGCCAAAGGAGAAAAGGCTACTTTCTTCAGGGTAACCCAAAGGACATCAAGCAGTGCTGCGGTATAAACAGTACTTATATGAAACTTTAATAATTTTGATTGCAAAAGTAATATACACTCATAAAAACATTTGAGAAAATAAGTTACTCAATTTCACATTAAATGAAAACAACTGTTGATAGTTCTTGTTATTTTCTTCCAGTCTTTTTCAGTGCACATAATATATACATTTAAAAAAATAAATCTATAGTTTTATTGAGACAAAAACTGATAGTGTTGGTATGAAGTTTAACACTTCAACAAAAGTTTTCACAGAAACCTAACACATGCCTAAAAAGATTTCACAACGGAGTTCTAGATGCAGGTCTAAATGATGTCAAGAACTGATGGATCTCATGATTCAAGACAGCATTTTGGGTTTTAGTTAATTCTTAGGATTAAAAAAATTTGTTTTGTTTTAAAGTGAACCACTGCCCCAGTATGAAAATTTAATCTCCTGAGACGAGGGCTTCAGAAATCTTTCAACTCTTGAAGTGACTCAGTGAACTTGTGCTGTCAGTGACTGAACCCTGCCACCAATGGTTTCAAAGTTCAAAAAACAGAGGCTCCAAGAGTTTTCCACCCTAAGAGCACCGGCCCTTGTCTTTGCCTACTCTCCCATCTCCTATACCACCCTCTGCCCTTCCCCAAATACTTCAGCCAGTGGCTTGGATGGAGAAGCTGATATTTATAACTTCAAAATCGGGAAAGAAAGGGTCTTCTTGTCAATTTCAAGAATTAGCACCTCTAAGACAGAATGATCTGCCTGTGTATACACTCCAATAAGACTTTTCCTCCTCAACCAGTTTCCATCCCCCAAATGGCAACTTTGGTAACTTCTTAACTGGGAAGTTAAGAAGTTACCAAAGCTTAATGCTTTTTGGGAAGAGCATTAAGCTCAGGCAGGGAACACCTTGGCTTCTAAGTTTCAGGCATTCACAGCTTTTCAACAGTCTCTCACAGACCTCATTTAGGTTGCCAATGACATTTTTTGAAAGGATGAAATATTCTGGACCCAGAACCAAATCATCATTAGTTGTTCTTTCTTTTGTTTCACCATTTCCTCCCAACAGGCCCCAAATTTTAACAAAAATGACCCTAACCCATCTCCCTTCTTTCCCACCCCATCCCTCCCACCCCAAATAATACACAATAGCCAAAAACTACATACATGCTACGCTGTAAAAATGCAGAGTTAACACTATTGGGAAGAAGGCTGTGGGCGGTGGAGATGCTCTCTGAAGATCTACAGTATCTTTTGCTCTCCCACATCCCATTCTGCAAGTTTTGTCCTTCATAGAAGGCCCTTTGCTTTTCTCAGCAAAGTTCAGAATGGATTGCCTTGAAACACTGAGCCTCCTTTCCCTCCACTGGGATGGGTGTGCAAACTATACAGCATGGAGCGGCTTTAAAGCACTTGGGCTGCTGTAGGGCACAGAAACTATACTGGCTCTTCAAAGGACATCTTCTCAAGCCCCCTCTACAGTGTCAAGACAAGTAGAACTCCTTCTTTCCCCACTTGAAACCCACAGTCAGATGTGACAGGGTCTGGTACTCAGGAGAGTTAATTTTTGTCATCTTTTTTGTCATCATCCTCCGAGGGGTAGGAATGCCACGTCAGCCTTTCCTCATAGGAGGATATGACAACCTGTGGGCACTTGACATTGGCTTCCTTGGCAGGGATCAGGTGAGCCTCATCAGAGTTTTTCCACTTCATTAGGAACATGAGTTCTCCACTGGAGTCTGCAGCTCCAATAATCCGCTCCGATTCCAAACCCCCGGCAAAGCCTCGTGGCTTTTCTGACTCTTCTTTCTTCTTCTTTGGTTCGCTCTCCTCCCCCTTATCTTCCGAATCAGAATCAGCTTTGCACTTGCCTCCCTCTGATTTATCTGTCTCGTGTGCTGTTTTCTGTGACTGCAGGAACTCGGCAATGAGGTCGGGGCGGTCCAGGTTTTCTTCTGGCTCCCATGTGTTGTCCGCATCTGAGAACCCCTTCCACTTCAGGAGGTACTCCACTTGGCCCTTTACCACTCGACGGTCGAGAACTTTTTCCACCACATATTCTTCTTCCTCTTCTTCTAGCACCTCCTCCACTTTCTTCTTGTTTTGTTTTTTCCCCATAGTGCCCGCCAGCTTTCTGGTATAAAGGGTGACGCTGCTCAGAGCAGCACCCACGAGCCCGAGGGGAATCGGTGCCGCGCTACCGGAGCGTCTTGTCGGGCCGGCCAGGGGAGTGGCGACCATAATATATACATTTTAACCTAACCTAAATCATCAACACATATGGTTGACAACCCACCCTGTTCATACAGCATAATGTTATAAAATCTTGTATTTCATTTAAAATTGCTTAGAAAATTTTTTTTTTTTTTTTTTTTTTTTTTGCGGTACGCGGGCCTCTCAGTGTTGTGGCCTCTCCCGCTGCGGAGCACAGGCTCCGGACGCGCAGGCTCAGCGGCCCTGGCTCACGGGCCCAGCCGCTCCGCGGCATGTGGGGTCCTCCTGGATCGGGGCACGAACCCGTTTCCCCTGCATCGGCAGGCGGACTCTCAACCACTGCGCCACCAGGGAAGCCCTTAGAAAATATTTTAATCATTGCATATCACATAGTATTCCTCTTTGTTAGATATTTGTTATATCCACTTTTTCACTTTGTAAATAACGCTGCAGTTTACAACTTTTACATAATTCTTTGTGTCTCTGATTATTTCCTTAGGTCTGGAAGTGGAGTTTCTGGGTCAGAGTATGAGCAACTTTACAGCTCTCTGTAGTTTTGTTGTTGTTGTTTTGTTTTGTTAACAGAGAAGTTTTACACTACAGTTAATAAGAGGCAGGGTTTTTTGTGGGGGTAGGCGGGCGGGGAGTTATATGTAATTCAGCTGTTAACTCATCAGTTTCCTATGCTTGTGGGATTGGGTCTGAGGCAATCTTACCAAGTGCCTCAGTAAATGAGAAAGAGAGGAAATGCAGTCAGTTGAACTGGCTGAGTCAGAGACCAGAGAGGCAGGTTACTACTTGAATCCAAACAGTGCTAAATCATGGTGACATTGGACAGTTGCTCCTGTATGATATAGAGATACTCATGAGGTTTGCAGGACAAGCCAGGAAGCATTTGGGGACTTCTAGATACAACTCCAAAGGAGTCCAGGCATGCCAAGGCCCAGAGCTAAACAGAAGGCTGGGCTATCAATGCTTCAGGCTAAAGTCACACTATATTATCAAAAGAGTGGACTAGAGCAGAGACATGCAAAGAATAACACTCAGGCCCACAAGACTAGAACATCTGAACATGCTGATGTGTGTAGAAGGGAGATGTAACCATAAAAAGTGGAAGCTGGTCAGCCAGGGAAGCCTAGATAAGGAGTCATGGGAGCAAAGGCTGGCTGGGCCATTCCAGGTGGGAGGATCTTTGAGCAAACAATTCAAGTTGCCTGGTATTTTCTAGCAGCAACTTTCTGACAGCAACTGGGTGTCCTACAATTCAGTCCCATTTTGAACTAACTACCTGGGGTTAGTGCAGACCCTACAGGTTAAGGGGCTCAGCCCCGTAAGACTGCCTTCACCTCAGAAGCCAGCCACAACTCCCAGGTCCTCAGGTTACCCACACTTCTGACTTGGCTACAAATTTGGGGGTTCCCTTGACCACCCCCGCTTCAGGTTTGATAATTTCCTAGAATGACTCAAAGAACTTAAGTGCCATACTTATGATTACAGTTATATTATAAAGGATACAACTCAGGAGCAGTCAAATGTAAGAAATACTTAGGGCATGGTACTGGAGGTGGGAATGGGCTCAGAGCTTCCATGCTCTGGTGCACCACTCTCTCAGTACATCACTGTGTTCACCAACTAGGTAGCTCTCCAAACCTCATTGTTCCAGGGTTTTTATATGGTGGTTTCATTAGTGGGCATGAATAATTAAGTCAGTGGCCACCTGACTGAACTTAGTCTCCAGTCCCTCTCCCCTCTCCAGAGATCAGGGGTTGAGGCTGAAAATTTCAACCCTCTAATCTAATTGACTAGTGACTAGCCCCCATTCTAAAGATATCCAGCCCCTCATTAGCATGAATAACAAAAGACACTCCTATCATTCACAAAATTCCAAGAGTTTCAGGAACTCTGTGCGAGGAACCAGGGACAAAGCCTAAATATATTTTATTATATCACTTCTGATCTTAATGGCAAGGTTGTACCAAGTATAGAGGTGGATATATCTTGCTGTCTTAGCCAGATTCAGTATTAAACATTCAATTCATCTCAGATTCAGTATTAAACATTCAATTCATCTCAATCATCCCACCTTGTCCAGAATCTTCGCTCACCATTTGGCTTTCCATGTAGATCTACCTATAGATTTTGGGGTCAGACCTCTTGACAATGATTTCTCCTTTTAAATTAGCACATTGACATCTGAATGTTATAACTTAGTTATGTGGACTGTACACCTACTCTCCACATGCTGACAAGCTGGGGTTTTGAGCCTACAGGGCAGAAGGTCTGACCCTGGATCACAGTGATCTCTAAAGTACTGAAGGCCATCATGAAGCCTCTTGGCTACTTACCAGCATTTCCCAGACACACACACACTGCACTGTTGGGTGCCTAGTGGGAGCCTTTTTCATAAACTTCATCAAGGCAAATGCCTCATTGTCTGGAACCCTCCTATATAAGGTGGTCCAGTTGCTTCCTACAATTCTCACTACAAAGTTCCAGTTGGGCTTAGCTACTCAGGAAGACCCACAAAAGGGACCCTTTGATGGTAGCTACACAGTACCTGTAGAAGTACCCAGGGAGCAGGTGATCTTCTGAAATAGCGGTCTCCAAACCAGGGAAATGTGTCCTGGTAGTTCACAAAGACTTTAAATGGCACATACAGGCATGAATGGACTTAAGGGGTTCATTTTTCCCAGATCTTCAACTTCCATATGTACTTTCCTAAAATGTATCTGTCGTGATTGAGCAGTAATGCCAGTTCTTCTCCTCCACCTCCCATGTCCAACCGCCTTTCTCCCAGTATACAAAAGAAAGGCCTACTCTCATCCAGTCCCAATCTTACTGTGATGCTTGGCTTGGAGGGTAAAAACTGCAGGGTGCCAAAGGAAAGGAAAATTCTCAATATTTTTAAATTTAATGACCTCTTCCATCCTCTAGTGTCAAAAATACATCATATGTGAAGAAGAGTCCCAAGAGAATATTGCAAAAATAGCATCACTGAGAAACAGTGAAAATCTTTGTATCATAAGTCATCTAGGAGAGAAAGACTCCTTGTCTTTATGTTTCTTAAAATTCAGAAGCAAGGGCTTCCCTGGTGGCGCAGTGGTTGAGAGTCCGCCTGCCGATGCAGGGGACGTGGGTTCGTGCCCCGGTCCGGGAGGATCCCACATGCCGCGGAGCGGCTGGGCCTGTGAGCCATGGCCGCTGAGCCTGCGCATCCGGAGCCTGTGCTCCGCAGTGGGAGAGGCCACAGCAGTGAGAAGCCCACGTACTGCAAAAAAAAAAAAAAAAAAAAAAAATTCAGAAGCAAGACAGTTATCATAAGGACATGAATTAATATGATTACTTGAGGGACTTCCCTGGTGGTCCAGTGGTTAAGACTTCGCCTTCTAATGCGGGGGGTGCAGGTTCGATCCCTGGTTGAGGAGCTAAGATCCCACATGCCTTGTGGCCAAAAAACCAAAAAAAAAAAAAACAAGATTACTTGAAAAATGAGAAATTCTTCTGATAGAAAGTAATTTGACTTGGCTGATTAGTTTAAAGCAATGATGGCTGGCTTTGCCAATAAGAATATCACAGCTGTTTTTCATAAATGGGTTAACTCTACAACTCCAAAATATTTTGTTTGTTTGGTTGGTTGGTTGGTTTTTTTGCGGTACGCGGGCCTCTCACTGTTGCGGCCTCTCCCGTTGCAGAGCACAGGCTCCAGACGCGCAGGCTCAGCGGCCATGGCTCACGGGCCCAGCCGCTCCGCGGCATGTGGGATCTTCCCGAACCAGGGCACAAACCTGTGTCCCCTGCATCGGCAGGCGGACTCTCAACCACTGCGCCACCAGGGAAGCCCTACAACTCCAAAATATTAATAAAAATGTATTTAGTTTTTAAATTAATTTTTACTGGAGTATAGTGACTTACAATGTTGTGTTAGTTTCTGCTGTACAGCAAAGTGAATCAGTTATACATATACAGTCATCCACTCTTTTTTATATTCGATTTCCCATATAGGTCATTACAGAGTACTGAGTAGAGTTCCCTGTGCTATACAATAGGTTCTTATTAGTTATCTATTTTATATATAGTAGTGTGTATATGTCAACCACAATCTCCCAATTTACCCCCCCCTCCCCTAATAAAAATATATTTAAAGCACATGATAAGGTAAAAGGATTTGGCCCAAAAAATTATCTTAGCAAAAGTGTATTGGAATTAACACTTTTACTTTCCATATCCTCCTGAGTATATCAGTTTAAACAAGGTGCCTCAGGGCTTCCCTGGTGGCGCAGTGGTTAAGAATCCGCCTGCCAATGCAGGGGACACGGGTTCGAGCCCTGGTCTGGGAAGATCCCACATGCCGCGGAGCAACAAAGCCCAGGGGCCACAACTACTGAGCCTGTGCTCTAGAGCCCATGAGCCACAACTACTGAAGCCTGCACACCTAGAGTCCATGCTCCACAACAAGAGAAGCCAAGGCAATGAGAAGCCCACCCACGGCAACGAAGAGTGGACCCGCTCGCTGCAACTACAGAAAGCCCACACACAGCAACGAGACACAATGCAGCCAAAAATAAATAAATAAAATAAATAAACAAAAATAAACAAAGTGCCTCTAAGTGAAAAAGTAGCAGAAATAATTAATAATCATTTGCTAAATCTTTGCAAAGATTTGTTGGCATAATCCCAGAAGCTGAGAACCGGAATGACACTTATGACTGGGTAACTAATCCTTTACAGGTTGAGTGGTTTCCAAATCTTTGCTTTCAACAGAATTTAAGGAATACCTAATTAAGTTGCCAGCTAATAGATCACTGAAAATAGTTTTTGATGATAGATCATTATATGGTTTTTATCATATAACTCAGAGGTATTCAAATAATTGGCTGACATTCCTATAATGAAATTTCTTTCCCATCTAATTTATGCAAATTAGGTTTCTCAGAGCTTGTCCATAAAAATGAAAAACAGAAAGAAGTTAACGTTGAGCCCAGTCTCATTCTAGCAATAATTAATATTCATCCACAGATATAATAATTATTTAGAAAAATTCAGCTTCACCAATGGTCCAATAAAATTTTACTTTTTATGTTCAATAATTACTAATATTTAAAATAATACTTATTTTTTTGGCCGCATCATGTGGCTTATGGGATTTTAGTTCCCCAACCAGGGATTGAACCCAGGCCCTCGGCAGTGAGAGCACAGAGTCCTCACCACTGGACTGCCAGGAAATTCCCCTGAAATAATACTTTAAATAACATAAAAATAATTAAAAATAATGTTGTTCTGATCAGCTGTGTACTAATAGTATTGTAATGATAATTAAATCCAGAAGAAATTTAACACTTATAGTCCTATGGTCACAAAAAATAAAATATATGTCAGATTACATATATTTTGTTGCAGATAAAAATGATCAGTAAAGCATAAAATATAGCAGGATGTAATTCTTATGTAGAATGAAAATATAAATATTGGAAGAAAAATGAAATTTTAAAACTTCTGTTTAAAGAAGAACTTGTTTGGGTACTTTTTAGTGGATAGTTATAGCATCAAATTGCTCTGCAATCTGAATTCCACTTGACACATTTAAAAGCCTGATATAAGAGTTTTAAATTCAGTATTTATGCCCAGAAATCGTATCTTTCACACGACTTAAATTTAAGATGAAATATTTTAGATCTCAACTTAAAAATGTGAGAGGGGACACATAGTTTTTGAAAAGGCTTTTTGTCTATTTGCGAATAAAAAAGTGTGAAAACCACTGCCTGGAGTAAGAAATGTCTTGAGCCCTGAGCGTTATGGATGCCCTGGGCCCATAGGCCCAGGAAGATGGCAGGGGCAGGTAACCCAACAGGCAACTCCACCAAGCGGACTCCAAGTCTTTTCCTCTCCTAGAGCCTTCCTGAATCCCTGCTCCTGGGATTCGCCCTGCCAACCTAAGGGTGGAGTACCCATGGAGAGAGGGGAGGAAGAGCCCAGAGAAAGTCATGCAGGGACAGAAGCTGGCACAGTACCCAGAGGTGAACTGCCCCAGCTTCTCTAGGGAAAGGTCAGCCCTTAGGCTGTTCCAGAACCATGAGTCACCATTGAGCTGCTGGGCTGCCCTAGCTTGGGCTTGGTTACCACAGAAACTGCTGTGTTCAGGTGACTCAGCAGAACTGCGCAGAACCCTTCAGAGGACATCTGGGAGAGATTATAGCCCCACCCCCATTTACCTTTCAGGATAAGCAGCAGCAGCTGTACCCTCACATCAGCTGGGTTTCTGGGACCCATGCTTCCACCTCATTCCTAACACAGAAGATCTTTCTTGTTCTGCTAAAACATGTACCTTTGGGGAGTCCCTTTAGAGGCCAGAGATGTAGAGGACTGTGGAATACTGCCACTGCAACCAGTTCATCTGAAAATTACCACCCAATCCCAAAATTTATATTTTGACAAAAAGGGGTTGGAGCAGGGGATGTTTTGTTTTAAGAAAATCAATCTTGGGACTTCCCTGGTGTCACAGGGGTTAAGAATCCGCCTGCCAATGCAGGGTACACGGGTTCGATCCTTGGTCAGGGAAGATCCCACATGCCACGGAGCAACTAAGCCCATGCGCCACAACTACCGAGCCTGCCCTCTAGAGCCCGCAAATCACAACTACTGAGCCTGAGAGCCACAACTACTGATCCCGTGTGCCACAAGAGAAAGCCCAACACAGCCAAAAATAAATAAATAAATAAATAAATAAATAAATATACATATAAAATACATTTAAAAAAAAAAAGAAAATCAAACCTGTTTTCTGGGGTTTGCAGAACTCTCTGCTGACCCTTTGGGGGGTTAGTGCACTCAGAGATGGAGAAAGTCTGTGTAGCACCAAGGGAAACCTCATAAACTCCCCTACAACTTTGTAGCAATACCTCCTTCTCTCTCCTGTGAGGCCCAGCTATTTCTACAGTGTCCTTCCTTCTCTCCACTTGTTGCCCTTTTTCCTCCTCTTTCAATGGAAGCCTTTAGGTGAGAGTGTTGCTGAGACAGCCTAACTCAGGAGTCCTGAGTTCAAGCGGCTGCTCTGCACTGACTAGCTCTGAGGTCCTAGAAGGCATTTAGCTCTGAATCTCAGTTTCTCCATCTGGACCTCATAACCTGCCTGCCTCTTTGGGGTGTTGTGAGCCTCCAGTGAGCACAGCCACATCCATGACTTGTGACCTGTCCCCCAGCCTTCTTCATCTTCCATCCACAGTCTGTATTGCCTCTTCTCTGCCCACTGCAGGGCTAGCACAGTACTGGACAAAAAGATGGTCACCCCTTCCTCTAAAGGTAGGTTATCTGCCCTTTAGGGCAGCAGCCAGAAGGGAAAGCTGCGGGCCTTCCACCCTGTCATCTGATGCTGACTGCTGACTCCAACTCAGGCCTCAAACTGCCCTCACCCTCAACTCTGAGCCCCTCACTGACACCACAACACACCCTGACCTCTAATCCCAGGGCCGACCAGGACCTGTCTCCCATGGGGACAACTATGGACAGTTTTTATGACCAATGTAGGACAGAACTAAGGTTCTCAGCCTGATTAACTCCGAAACAGAGCTGAAGACACACATATCAAACCAACTGCTTGACATTTTCCACTCAGATGTCTCAAAGGTACTTCTACTTTTTTTTTGGCCGTGCTGCCCAGCTTGCGGGATCTTAGTTCTCCAACCAGGGATGGAACCTGGGCCTCAGCAGTGAAAGCGCTGGGTCCCAACCACTGGACCGCCAGGAAATTCCCTAACTTCTACTTTAATATGTTCAAAATTTAACACATAATCATCACCCAACATCTGCTCCTCTCCCAGGGCTTCCTGTCTCTGAGAATAGTGCTCCCATCCATCCAGTGCAGAATCCAGAAATCTCGGGGTCGTGCTTGATACCATTTTTATAACTCCATATCCAAAAGATCACTAAGTAGTCAGTTTTATTTTCTAAATACCGTTCACTTTTCCCTTTCTCTCTGTTGTGCTGCCATCACCCCTAGTCCAAGCCACCATCACCTTTCACCTGGGCTACTGCAATACTTTCTAAAAGATTTCTCTACACTCGCTCATCTTTGCTAACCCACACACTATGCTGCAATAAAAGTGAGCTCTTCAAATGCAGATTTAATCATGTCACAGCCCTGCTTAATACACTTCAGTAGTCTTCCATTCCTTCTAGAGTAGTAATAAAAAGCTTACAGGGCCAACAAGTCTGCATAGACTGACCCATGCCTATCTCTGCAGCCTCATCTCCCACCCTGCTCCTCCTCCAGCCACAGGGCCTTCAAACATATTTCCTCTATCTCAGATCTCTCTACCACCATCCAAATATCCATCAGGAGGGGACTTGTTGAATAAACTTTTGTATATTCACACAATGGATGTAGCTATAAAAAGGAACATAAACTGCTATAGAGTAATCTCCAAAATATGTTGTTCAGAAAAAAGCAAAATACAGAACAATATATTTGGTGTGCTACATTTTTATCTTAGAAAAGGAAAATATGTGAACATATCTATACATATTTGCTTATTGTTTAAAAATAGAAGGATAAAACAAGGGACTTCCCTGGTGGACCAGTGGCTAGGGCTCCACACTCCCAATGAAGGGGGCCTGGGTTCAATCCCTGGTCAGGGAGCTGGATGCCACATGCCACAACTAAGAGTCCACACACCACAACGAGGATCCCACGTGCCACAACTAGGACCCCGAGTGCCAAAACTAGGACCCAGTGCAGCCAAATTAATAAATAAATATTTAAAAAGAAAAAAAGAATAAAACAAAAACTAAGGTAAGCCAATGTTTACCTTAGGGAGTAGGAGGAAACAGGGTGGAAGGGACAGGTATAGAAGCTAGATTTCTCTGAATGTACCCTGTTTTGAAGATTTAATTTGGATACCATGTAAATGTTTTACATAATTTCAAAACAAACTTAAAAATGTAAAAAAAAAAGAATCTCTAAAATTCAAAATTAAAGAAATAACCTTAATTGCGTTTCCAGTTGATAGGTTAGCCACACAGAAAGGAATAATTTCAAGTGATGTTAAATTAAAAACACAATAATTTGAGTGGTATGTCCTTATTTGGGGATATATCCCAGGAACAAAAAGAACAGCAATGACAAGCATCTTAGATAGCCTCATCCACCAGAGGGCAGACAGCAGAAGCAAGAAGAACTACAATCCTGCAGCCTGTGGAACAAAAACCACATTCACAGAAAGATAGACAAGATGAAAAGGCAGAGGGCTATGTACCAGATGAAGGAACAAGATAAAACCCCAGAAAAACAACTAAATGAAGTGGAGATAGGCAACCTTCCAGAAAAAGAATTCAGAATAATGATAGTGAAGATGATCCAGGACCTCGGAAAAAGAATGGAGGCAAAGATCGAGAAGATGCAAGAAATGTTTAAAAAAGACCTAGAAGAATTAAAGAACAAACAAACAGAGATGAACAATACAATAACTGAAATGAAAACTACACTAGAAGGAATCAATAGCAGAATAACTGAGGCAGAAGAACGGATAAGTGACCTGGAAGACAGAATGGCTGAATTCACTGCTGCAGAACAGAATAACGAAAAAAGAATGAAAAGAAATGAAGACAGCCTAAGAGACCTCTGGGACAACATTAAACGCAACAACATTCACATTATAGGGGTCCCAGAAGAAGAGAGAGAGAAAGGACCAGAGAAAACATTTGAAGAGACTATAGTTGAAAACTTCCCTAACATGGGAAAGGAAGTAGCCACCGAAGTCCAGGAAGTGCAGAGTCCCATACAGGATAAACCCAAGGAGAAACACGCTGAGACACGTAGTAATCAAATTGGCAAAAATTAAAGACAATGAAAAATTATTGAAAGCAGCAATGGAAAAACGACAGATAATATACAAGGGAACTCCCATAAGGTTAAGAGCTGATTTCTCAGCAGAAACTCTACAAGCCCGAAGGGAGTGGCATGATATACTTAAAGGGATGAAAGGGAAGAACCTACAGCCAAGATTACTCTACCTGGCAAGGATCTCATTCAGATTCGATGGAGAAATCAAAAGCTTTACAGCCAAGCAAAAGCTAAGAGAATTCAGCACCACCAAACCAGCTCTACAACAAATGCTAAAGGCACTTCTCTAAGTGGGAAACACAAGAGAAGAAAAGGACCTACGAAAACAAACCCAAAACAAATAAGAAAATGGTCATAGGAACATACATATTAATAATTACCTTAAACGTGAATGGATTAAATGCTCCAACCAAAAGACATAGGTTTGCTGAATGGATACAAAAACAAGACCCATATATATGCTGTCTACAAGAGACCCACTTCAGATCTAGGGACACATACAGACTGAAAGTGAGTGGATGGAAAAAGATATTCCATGCAAATGGAAGTCAAAAGAAAGCTGGAGTAGCAATACTCATAGCAGATAAAATAGACTTTAAATAAAGAATGTTACAAGAGACAAGGACACTACATAATGATCAAGGGATCAATCCAAGAAGATAACAATTATAAATATATATGCACCCAACATAGGAGCACCTCAATACATAAGGTAACTGCTAACAGCTATAAAAGAGGAAATCGACAGTAACACAATAATAGTGGGGGACTTTAACACCTCACTTACACCAATGGACAAATCATCCAAAACGAAAATAAATACGGAAAAAAAAAAGAACAGCAATGAAATTTTAAACTGTTTTCAGTGATCATGTTACTATTAATAATAATTGTATTCTGAAACAATTATATGAATATAGCATAGATTAAATCAAATAAGCAAGTATACTAAGATCATTAGAAGCCCTGATTTTCAGGAAAAATATATTTAAACTCAAAGGAGTTACATTAAAACCCTATAATCCTAAATTTGACTTGGAAATATCAGTTGAAACTCTTGATGTTTCTTTTAAAAAAATAGCGATTTCCTAGCTCTGTCCACTAAGAAGGACTAGAAACAAGAGCCATAACAATCAGGCATCCCTTGTGTACAGATTGTGGTCTCTAAATGTCATCTTCCAATAATAGGAACCAGGCTCCTTTGAGAAATGACTGAATCCAGATTTGAGCAGGAAATGTACAAGATGAGCCTGAAACATCTTGCCATACCAAAAAGCAAGGCCTCACTGGCCAAAAATGAGACAAGTTGAGCCTCAAAAAGAATAATAACTGTGGGGCTTCCCTGGTGGCGCAGTGGTTGAGAGTCCGCCTGCCGATGCAGGGGACACGGGTTCGTGCCCCGGTCTGGGAAGATCCCACATGCCGCGGAGCGGCTGGGCCCGTGAGCCGTGGCTGCTGAGCCTGCGCGTCTGGAGCCTGTGCTCCGCAACGGGAGAGGCCACAACAGTGGGAGGCCCGCGTACTGCAAAAGAAAAAAAGAAAAAAAAAAGAATAAGAACTGTAATGGGTTGAAACTCCTCAGCTATGCTGAAGTCT
Organism: Mesoplodon bidens; assembly: GCF_964165515.1. Lineage (NCBI taxonomy): Eukaryota > Metazoa > Chordata > Mammalia > Artiodactyla > Ziphiidae > Mesoplodon > Mesoplodon bidens. The sequence continues at coordinate 70,489,230 of NC_138170.1, forward strand.
ATGATTTATAATGTTACTTTTTAAAAAAAAATCATAAGTCATCTTTGGAAGATGCCAGGAAATCAAATCATTATTTTGAAGCTTGGTAAATACTGTTTATCTTTTTTTTTTTTTTTTTTTGGTACAAGCTATGGCTCACAGTAACCAAATATTAGTTACTGAAAGAAAGGAAAGCCCTAATGAAATAATCTAGGCCCCTGCTACTCCAAGTGTGATCCATGGACTATCAGCACTGGCTTCACCTGAAAGCATGTTAGAAATGCAGAGTTTCATGCCCCAATTCAGACCTACTGAATCAGAATACATAGTTTAACAAGATCCCCAGGTGATACCTATGCACAATAAAGCTGGAGAAAACTGATCTACAGAATGATCATCAATGGCTACTGAGCGATCAGGTGAAAAACCTAATGGGGGGAACTTCATAATGAAGTGAGCCACCTGGCAACACCTGAATGCAGGATGTCTTACAACATGAAATGAGACTCAACCAGACATTATGTCTCTCCTGATGTGACACAATAAGACTGCCCAGGGGTTAACTGATGAAGCTGAATGACGGGCATACAGAGGTTCATTATATTATTCTCTATACTTTTATATGCTTTTTCCACTTTTCTAGTTATTTATTCTTAATTGTGGTAAATAATACATAACATAAAATTTACCATCTTAACCATTTTTAGTGTACAGTTCAGTGGCATTAAGTACATTCACATTTTTGAGCAAACATCACCTGCGTCCATTACCAGAACTCTTTTCATCTTGCAAAACTGAAACACTATACCCATTGAACACTAACTCCCCATTTCCCTCTTCCTCTAGCCCCTGGAAACCACCATTCTACTTTCTGTCTCTATGAATTTGACAACTCTAGGTACTTCATATAAGTGGACATATAAGTGTACTTCTGTGACCTGTTATTTCATTTAACATAATGTCTTCAAAGTTGAACCATGTTGGGACTTCCCTGGTGATCCAGTGGGTAAGCCTCCACACTCCCAATGCAGGGGGCCTAGGTTCAATCCCTGGTCGGGGAACTAGATCCTGCATATGTGCCACAACTAAGAGTCTGCATGCCATTACTAAGAGCCCACATGCTGCAACTAAAGACCCCATGTGCTGCAACTAAGACCCGGTGCAGCCTAAATAAATAAACAAATATTTAAAAAAAAACCCTGAGACTTAAAAAAAAGGTTTAACCATCTTGTACTATGTGTCAAAATGTTCTTCCTTTTTACTGCTGAGTAATATTCCATTGAATGTATGTACCACATTTTGTTTATTTGTTCATCATTGATGGACACTTGGATTGTTTCCACTTTTTGGTTATTGTGAATAATGCTGCTACAAACATTGGTATACAAATAGCTATTTGAGTTCCTACTTTCAATTATTTGGGGTATATACCCAGAGGAGGAATTGCTGGATCATAGGGTAATTCTATTTTAAATATTTTGAGGAACTGTGATACTGTCTTCCATAACAGCTGCACCATTTTATATTCCCACCAGCAGTGCACAGGAGTTCCCCACACCCTTGCCAACACTTGTTATTTTCTGGTTTTTGATCATTGCCATCCTAATGAGTGTGAAGTGGTATCTCACTGCAGTTTGATTTGCATTTCTCTAATGATTAGTGATGTTGACCATCTTCCCATGTGCTTATTGGCCATTTGAATATCTATCTTCTTTGGAGAAATGTCTATTCAAGTACTTTGCCCATTTTTCAATTGGGTTGTCTTGGAGGTTTTTTTGCTGTTGAGATGTAGGAGTTTTATATATGTTTTGGGTGTTAACCCCTTATCAGATGTATCATTTGCAGATATTTTCTCCTATTCCATGGGTTGCCTTTTAATTCTGTAGATGTGTTCTTTAATGCACAAAGTTTTAATATTGATGTAGTCCTATTTACCTATTTTTTCTTCTTTTGCCTGTGCCTTTGTTTCATATCCAAGAAATCATTGCCAAATTGAAAGTCATGAGCTTTTCCTTTATGTTTCCTTCTAAGAGTTTTATAATTTTAGCTCTTACATTCGGTCTTTGATCCATTCTGAGTTAATTTTTTGTGTATACTATAAGGTAAGCGTCCAACTTCATTCTTTTGCATTCTATATGTTTGAATATTTCTATTTCAAAGTTTTAAAAAAAGGTTTCTTTAAGTTATTAAAAAGTGTTCTCTACTTATATTGCCCAACCTCCTCATCACTTTATCCCATCACCTTGCACAGTGTTTATCAAACAGTGGGCATTCAATTTTTATCTGTGAATAAAATGGATGAATATTTAAAGTAAGAAAGGGAAGGAAGGGAGGGAGGGAGGAAGGGGGAAGGAGGAAGGGAGGGAGGGGGAGAAACAGATTGGAAATATTGTACATATTCTAGCCCATGCTAATGGCCTAGTTCTCTGAGCAGGTCTACCCTGAGAACAGTTCCTTACCCACATAGTGCTCAGACCTGCAGAGGCCAGACTCCATCCTCAGCAGACTAGACATCACAAACTCCTTGAGATTTGAGAATCATTCTTGGTATCCTAAAGTAAATCATTCTTGGGTCAAAGTAAAAGGGCTGGGTGGAAAGGGGGCTGTTTTTTTGCCCCCCTGGTCTACAGAAAAGAGGGGGTAATTACAGCAGAGATGCAGCTGTCCCCACTTCTCCCATGGATTTTCTCTTCTTAAAATGCCAGCGCTTCCCTCGCTGGCCTCTTTCAATGGCTCAAACTCTTCAATATCCCAAATAAATCTGAAATCATTCATTCAGTTAACAAATCTCAACTGAACACTTATGTGATAGGCACAGGGGATACTGAGATGACTAGGATACTCTAGAGATCCCCAGTCTGGTCAGGAAGAAAGTCAGATAACAGAGTGCTACAAGTGTTATTAAAGATGTATTATGATAGAATAGAGGAGAGGAGGCCTCACTCTTCTTGAGGAGCCTTTTTGTATCCATTATCTATTGCTGCATAACAAACAACCCCCAAATATTAGTGGCTTAAAACAATAATCATTTTACTTGCAACCAATTTTGTAGGTCAATAATTTGGTCTGCGATTAGTCAAGAAGTTCCTCTGCTGATCTCACGGTAGGTCATTCATGTAGGTTCAGTCAACTGGCAAATCATCTGGGGCTATTTGGCCCGGGAGAGCTCAGTTCAGACAGCTTGTCTCTGCTCCATGAAGTCTCATGCTCTGGTAGAGTAGCTCAAGAAGCTTCTTCACATGACAGTGAAAAAGTTTCCAGTAGCAAGAGCGGGCAAGTTCAACATATAAGCGCCTCCCCACCTTTTTTTTTGGTCGTACTGCGTGGCTTGCAGGATCTTAGTTCCCCGACCGCTGGGGAATTCCCTATAAGCACTTTTCATTGTTCCATTGGCCAAAGCAAGTCACATAGTCAAACCCAAATCAGTGTGCGAGGGGACTACCCATAGGCTGTGATTACAGGGAAATATGGTTCAGTGGGACCATTCAACATTCCTCAATTTTTTTTCTTAATTTTAAAGGCTTATTTAATTTCTTTTACATAGCCCTACATATAAAGTGCTTAAAAGTTATACTTTTTTCTCTTTTCATTTTTTTATTGTTCCTTACCTCCCATGACATCACCCTCTTCCAGATAACCCCAAACTTACATATAAAGATAATGATATATATATAAAGATTCCATATCTTTTTCCATGCTCATGTAACTCATATGTGTATGTGTGTGTGTGTGTAGTCATGTATATGTGTATGGGGATGTTTTGTCATTATTTTACCACAATGTTTCTCTCACTAAACAAATGTTTCATGTAAATCCCTCTGTGACAACTGCTATAACTCTTGGTCATTTTTCAAATGGATGCACAGTATTCATCATTTATTCAGCCATTCCCCTAGTGTTGGGATCTATTTTGTTTCTAGATTTTTGGCACTGTGATCAATGCTGCAATAAACATTTCTCTCTGTCGTTATACATTTGTGTTTTTTATTTCTATGGAACACCTCAGAAGTAAGTACTATATTGTCATTTTATCATCATTACAATATTTTCTGACATCTGGTAATATGTCTTCCTTACTATTGTTTTTCATATATTTCTTGGCCATTTGGGGGAATTTATTCTTCCACATACTCTAAGATTTCATACAGTTTAAAAAGACGCGGGGGAATTCCCTGGTGGGCCAGTGGTTAGAATCCGCCCGCCAATGCAGGGGACACGGGTTCGAGCCCTGGTCTGGGAAGATCCCACATGCCACGGAGCAACTAAGCCCATGCGCTACAACTACTGAGCCTGCGCTCTAGAGCCTGTGCTCCACAACGAGAAGCCACCGCAATGAGAAGCCCACACACTGCAACAAAGAGTAGCCCCTGATCACCGCAACTAGAGAAAGCCCGCGCAGCAACGAAGACCCAATGCAGCCAAAAATAAATAAATAAATTTATAAAAAGACCCGGGCTTCCCTGGTGGCGCAGTGGTTAAGAATCTGCCTGCCAATGCAAGACACACGGTTCGAGCCCTGCTCAGGAAAGATCCCACATGCCACGGAGCAACTAAGCCCGGGCGCCACAACTACTGAGCCTGCACTCTAGAGCCCGTGAGCCACAGCTACTGAGCCTGCAAGCCACAACTACTGAAGCCCGGGAGCCTAGAGCCCGTGCTCTGCAACGAGAAGCCACTGCAATGAGAAGCCTGTGCACCGCAACAAAGAGTAGCCCCTGCTCGCCGCAACTAGAGAAAAGCCCGCGCGCAGCAACAAAGACCCAAGGCGGCCAAAAATAAAAATAAATAAATAATTTTTAAAAATAAAAAGACCTGGGCCTCCCTGGTGGCGCAGTGGTTGAGAGTCCGCCTGCTGATGCAGGGGACAGGGGTTCGTGCCCCGGCCCGGGAGGATCCCACGTGCCGCGGAGCGGCTGGGTCTGTGAGCCATGGCCGCTGGGCCTGCGCGTCCGGAGCCTGTGCTCCGCAATGGGAGAGGCCACAACAGTGAGAGGCCCACATACAGAAAAAAATAAATAAATAAATAAAAATAAAAAGACCCTGTTGGCATTATAACTAAATTAACAATGAATGTATATATTAATCTGGTAGATTTGACAATTTTATGTACTGTCTTCTTATCCAATACCATGATAATTTTTCCACTTGTTCAAATCTTGTTTTCTGTTCTCCAATATAGTTTTATAGTCTTCTATATATAATTCCTATGCCTTTCTTAAAGTTAACTGCTGCTTTGCATTTTAAAGGGAAAGGAGGCGAAAGAAGAAGGGGAGGGTCAGCCCCACCGCTTGCACCACCCAGAGTCCAGCCGTCCATTGTGGTGGTGGCCGAGGCAGCGCCACTGCTCCAGGATTCTGCTCTAAGGACTCGCAGGGGGCGCAGGACCGCGCCGCGTCACCTGGAGCAGCAGAGGGGCCCACCCGGAGCAAGTAAGTAACTTTCACGGGCTCCAGTGACCCGGGCGGGCGGGGGATTCCAACTCGGAGGGAGTGAAACTTGCTTGACGCTCTTCAGTGTCTTCCTGCTCCGCCGCAGCCAACCCGCACGGCCATCCTCTCTACACCTCGTCCCAGTCTGTGGCCTCCGCATCGGGTCGGTCCGGAGACTGCAGGGGCCCCGCGGGAAGGAGCTCAGGGGGCGGGGGCCGGACGGACGGAGGGAGGCCGCTGGCCGGCAGGGGTCGCTGCGCCCCTCAAAGAACCTCGGTCTACCCTGTGTCCTCAGAGAACATGTTAGCTGTGCACTTTGATAAGCCGGGAGGACCAGAAAACCTTTACTTGAAGTGGCCCAGCCCAGCCCAGGGGAGAGTGAAGTCCTCCTGAAGGTGGCAGCCAGCTCCCTGAACCGGGCGGACTTACTCCAGGTACCCAGGGGTCTGGCAGCGGCTGGGACTGGGCGGGACTCCAGGTTCTTCAATAAACATTCACCAGGGGCTTCCCTGGTGGCGCAGTGGTTGAGAGTCCGCCTGCCAATTCAGGGGACACGGGTTCGTGCCCCGGTCTGGGAAGATCCCACATGCCGCGGAGTGGCTAGGCCCGTGAGCCATGGCCACTGAACTTGCGCGTCCGGAGCCTGTGCTCCGCAACGGGAGAGGCCACAACAGTGAGAGGCCCGCGTACCACAAAAATAAATAAATAAATAAAAATAAACATTCACCAAATGAAGAAAAGACCTAGGGCACTACCATTAATGCTCATCATGATGTGCGTGCTGGGGGTTCTGAAACTAGAACCACTTAGCCTCCGTTGTTTACACAAAATACAGGGGTGTTTACACAGCAGAGTCCACCCTGCATCAAACCATTGTCTGCTCGGGTTTCCAGATAAGGAGACTGGAACTACCATTTGTTGAGCGCGCGTGCGTGCGTGTGTGTGTGTGTGTGTGTGTGTGTGTGTGTGTGTGTGCGCACGTGAGTGTTAGACCTTGCTCTATCTCCTTTACTCCTCAGGCAGCCCTGTTCACCATTTGTATTCCACAGATAAAGAAACTGAGGGTCAGAAAGGTTCAGCAATGAGCCCAAGGCCACACACTAATTTATTTATTTTTGGCTGCGTTGGGTCTTCATTGCTGCACTCAGGTTTTCTCTAGTTGCGGCCGTGGGGGCTACTCTTAGTGGCGGTGCGCGGGCTTCTCATTGCGGTGGCTTCTCTTATTGTGGAGCACAGGCTCTAGGCACACGGGCTTCAGTAGTTGTGGCTTGCGGGCTTTAGAGAGCAGGCTCAGTGGTTGTGGCGCACAGGCTTAGCTGTTCCGCGGCATGTGGGATCTTCCCGGACCAGGGCTCGAACCCGTTATCCCCTGCATTGGCAGGCGGATTCTTAACCACTGCGCCACCAGGGAAGCCCACCCAAGGCCACACACTAGTAACCAGGGGAACTGTGACTCAAATTGAGGTCTTTGTCTTAAGGCTCCAAAGTCTGTATTCTTTCCACTCTGAGGGTCCCAGAGCTGGCAGGGGGCAGTACTCTAAGAATTTTCTTCTGACTTCTTTTTGAAGCACTAAACTAGGCCAGCTGCATTTTTTGAATTAAGAAATGTACACCAGAATCACAGGGGGCACTTATTCAAAATAAATAGGACCAGGACCCAGGCATGTGTACTTTGAAAAAGCTCCTCAGATGGTTCAGATGCACACTCCTAGTTCAGTCCCTCTGGTCTCAAGCGTCTGGTTAGAGGCTTCTGAGGACTGTGTTGAGCGAGTACAGAGCCTGGCACTTGATATATGAGAACTATCATTAAGGAGTCCACAGTTTGGTTTGCAAGGCAGAAATAGAGACACAGATGTAGAGAACAAATGGACACCAAGGGGGGAAAGCTGGGGGGCGGTCGGGGGGTGGTGGTGGGATGAATTGGGAGATTGGGGTTGACATGTATACACTAATATGTATAAAATAGATAACAAATAAGAATCTGCTGTATAAAAAAATAATTAATTAAATTGAAAAGAAAAGGAGTCCACGGTTTTATTCCCAGTCTTGCTATTAATTTGCTTTGCCACCTTGGATGGGCATTTCCCTGCCCAGGTCTCAGTTTCTTCATTTGTAAAACAAGGGATTTAGATGAGAGAAATAGCTAAGGACTCTACCAGTTAGACATCCACTGATTACGGGACCTACAGTCTCTTATTTGCATGAAACAAATCACCTCTCCTCTCTTTTTTCTTGAGTTAAAAAACCTAACTTTACCCTGAACTTTGTCTTGAAATAAAAAGGGGCTATGGGAAGAGGGCCAGGGATGGTGACACACAGACTTCTGATCATGTTCACTACTTAGTGCACCCTTTCTCTGCAGAGACAAGGCCAGTATGCCCCACCCCCAGGAGCCAGCAACATTTGGGGACTCGAGGCATCTGGACACGTGGCAGAGCAGGGGCCTGGCTGCCAGGGACACTGGAAGATTGGGGACCCAGCATGGTTCTGCTGCCTAGCGGGGGCCAGTATGTCACTGTCCCTGAAGGGCTCCTCATGCCCATCCCAGCAGGACTGACCATGCCCCAGGCTGCCGCCATCCCAGAGGCCTGGCTCACCGCCTCCCAGCTGTTACATCTCTTGGGTAAGGACCACCCCACCCTACCTCATGCTCACTCCATACAGCATGGTTCAATTTCTTCATGACTCAGCCACCTCAGAACCCAGCAGTCCTGCAGGGCAGCTTTGATCTGGCCACTGAGCCACACCCAACCCCAGCACCTCAGCCTACTGTACCATCAGTAGTATCAGGTCCTCATACTGTGCAGCAATATTGAGGCTGAAAATCATGGCTAGCACACAGAAAACCTGGAAAGCGCTGGATGAAAGGCCTGTGCACATCCTCACACTGTAAGCCCAGCAGTAGCCCCAGCTTCTCAGTCAGGCTAAGCTTCTCTCTGGGAGCCCTAGCACAGCAGAAGGAGGCATTCAATTAACTCTTTAATTCCTCCCCAATTCCACTGAGGCCAGCAAAGAGCTTACATGAGGGTCCCTGGCTTTGGGGAACTCAGTGTAACTGGCAAGACAACCACAGTGTTTGGAAGGGTGGCCCTGTCTCTAACTACAACAGAAGCTCAAGATGGGAAAAGTTGGTGTGGGCAAAGAGGGCCCGAGAAGGCTTTCTGGAACAGAAGGCCTTGAAGGGTGGCAGAGCTGTGATGGACAGATGGCATACGAAGGTGGCCTAAGAGGGTCAAGGTGAGATCAGCTGCTTCACTCAGAAGTGAAGGATGACAACTGTAATTTGTGAAACATGAGACTGGGACTAGATTGTGGTGGCCTTGAATGGCAGGCTATTTGGACTTGACATGAAAGCCAATCAAGAACCACTTGACATTTTGAGGAGAAAGTGATATAATGAAAGCTCCATTTCAGGAGGAGCCTGGTGGCTGTGTGTGGTGCCTGGATTTGTGAGACCAGCTGGAGGCCAGTTTCAGACTGAAGAGGGGCTGGCTTCAGGTAGTGACAGCGGGAATGGTGGTTATTCTTACTCATTCAGGTATAGGTCAGAGATATGTTTTGGTATTATTTCATAGGTAAAACAGAGATTATGGATGTGGCTGCTAATAACTGTTTCCAAAAGTTGCTTCCCACTTTGACCAGAGGCAGTAAGACAAAAAGTCAAGATGTTCTCTCAAAACAGCCAGAGATTTGACATTTGGTGGTCCCAGGGCCAGGTGATCATGGTAGAATAAGCCTATGTGGAGAATGTGTAGCAGTTGCAAAGCAAAGAAAATGGTTCCTGTACTTTCTGTCACAGGAAATGTTCAGGCTGGAGACTCTGGGCTAATCCATGCAGGGGTAAGTGGTGTGGGCACAGCTGCCATCCAACTTACCCAGATGGCTGGAGCTGTTCCTCTGGTCACAGCTGGCTCCCAGCACAAGCTTCAAATGGCAGAAAAGCTCAGAGCAGCTGCTGGATTCAATTACAAAGAAGAGGATTTTTCTGAAGCAACACTGAAATTCAGCAAAGGTAAATAAAGCTTCTGCCATTCAGCAGGAGTTTCAGAGATGATTAAATAAAATCCTCACCAGCCTCAGAGTTGCCTCTGGATCTGTCTTCCCTCTGCTAAAAGCACAACAACTGCCCAGGCCAAATTCTAGCACTCTGGTATTTGACCACTGGAGACAGGCAGGCAGTATTTAGGACTAAGATGATTTTCCTGTGCATTCTTGTAAGTGATATGATTCATACACTTTTTAGAAAGTGGATAATCACACAGAGTTGGCCTGGAATTATTCAGGACCTCTTTTTCCCAACCAGCCACTCTGCAGTGAATTCACAGGAGGCATGGAGCAGAAACCAGTTTGGAGCTGGTCAGAGTAGGCTTGGGTAGGTAGCTCCCTAGACGGGGGAGTGGATGTGTCTGCCTCTGTATTCTGAAACTGAATCTGCATATATTTGGCTCATCCCCTTCCACTGTTCCACATGAATCCAAAAGGAGAGATGAAAACAAAGCTAGCAAAGCCATGATTCAGGCAACCCAGCTCAGACACTTGATAACTTAGATATGGACTAGCCTGTCCTGTAGCCTGGGGTGGATCTCCCCTATTCCCCTGGGTGCCAGTGGGTTCTCTACTTACATGGAGGTCCGGGGAAATATCAGATCATGGTGCTGCCCCATTTCCCTCCTGCTGTGGCAGGGATCGTAAAATATGAACTATATCACACATGTATAATAGAGTTCAGCCAACTAAACTCCATTTACAACCATGTTTCTATAAGCAATGTTTTGAGTTCCAACCTATAGATTTACTGCTTGCACTTGTATTTATTTAGACCCATATTTCCACAAATATACCATCTAATCTTATTTTACACCAAGCTTTCTGTGTCTGACTAGCATCACATAACTGTGTTTCATGTGAAAGGCGCTGGAGTCAACCTTATTCTAGACTGCATAGGCGGCTCCTACTGGGAGAAAAATGTCAACTGCCTGGCTCTTGATGATCGCTGGGTTCTCTATGGTCTGATGGGAGGTGCTGACATCAGTGGGCCTCTATTTTCAAAGCTACTCTTTAAAAGAGGAAGTCTGATCACCAGTCTGCTAAGATCTAGGGACAAAAAGGTGAGTGATGGGTGAAAAGAAAACGTGATTTAACTATTATCCATAAAAGTGTGATTCATTCACATAATCCTGAGAAAGTAAGATCATATATTAAGTTAGAGAGCCTATGTATTAATAGAAACCTGCTCCTCTGTGGATAAATAGGTAACCTAATTTCACAGAACTAATTAAAATTGGTTGATAAAGGCCTCAACATCTTGGAAACAGGGTAATGTATTATGTAAACTTTATAACAATGAACAAAGCACTGACCATATTAGGAAACTACTAATAGTTCCAAGACTTTGTTTTCAAAGGCAAAACTGTTCTCGGTGTGCTAAGAAAGCCTCTTAGGTAAGTAAGGTTAGTAAGCTTCTACCTTTAACAGATTATACATTCATGAAGTCTTTTCTGTGTGGCATTCCAGCAGGTGCCAGCTTTGGGAGTTTCGTAACAGGGTCTCACAACTGATGGGGGGATAGCAGAGGTTAAGCATCCCTTTTGAATTGAGCCTATATTAAGTCCTGTCTGTGGCTGCCTCCTGCTTGAAGTCTTTATTTAAAAACAGCCTTTCAGCTTCCAGTGACACTAATATTTTCTCCAAGCTTTCGTCTTTATCTGGGACAGAATAGAGCTTACAAATCCAGGGACATGCACACACATGCTGGTAGTGAAGGGATTACATACCCTTGTGTGACTTTTCAGATGTGTACAAGTTTCAGAGAAAGCAGAAAGACTAAGCAGGGTGGGGAGTGGCAAGGTAAGGCCTCTGTCCAGGCTGATGGTCTCCTTTTCCTTATCTTAGTACAAGCAGGTGCTGGTGAAGACTTTCACAGAGCAAATTCTGCCCCACTTCTCCACGGGGAACCCTCAACGTTTACTGCCGGTTCTGGACAGAGTCTACCCCATAACTGAAATCCAAGAAGCCCATGCGTACATGGAGACTAACAAGAATGTGGGCAAAATCGTCCTGGAGCTGCCCAGTGAAGGAGGAGGGGCAGTACAGGACAAGGCTACCTCAGGTCTTCCAAGAGCAAACTTGGAGAAAATTCACAGTACTCAGGCGACCGGGTGCTACACCAGGCTCGCCTGTAATCCCCTATTCCTCTCCCAGCCTCAAATGATCAGTGTAAAGCCGGTCTAAGGAAATAGTGGACTTGAAGAGTGGTACGTGGACTGTGGCCGTCAGGGTGGGGGTGAGGTGGCAGTCGGGACTGGCGTCGCCGAGGGGATTACAGAAGAGGCCCGGTCAGCTGATGCTGAACTTCGGGGGCTGAGCCAGCGCCAGGGGTTCTGGGTACGGAGTACAGCGTCGGCCACGACCCAATCGGCCAGAACCCTGCAGGCTCGTCTTCGTGCACTGTCAGGGGCCCAGGCACACCCACGCATCCCCCGCATAGCAGCGCGCGCCCCGCAGGCCTGGACCCCACTCTAGTCCCCGCCCTCTCCGGCAACTCACCCAGGCGCAGACCCATCTCTCACAACTCTCCTCAGGCTCCACCCCCTTCTGCCAGCTTCCGCTGCTCTGGGCCTTCGCGACCGGAACACCGCCCCTTCTTAAGCCCAGGCCCCGCCTTTCAACCTTCCGGCCTCTTAAGTGTCTCAGCCCCGTTTTGCCCCGGAGTCTTTTCCTGAGGGGAGACTACGTCAGCACGTTTTGGCGTGAGATGGTGGTATTCCGGTGTGTTAGAACAGCTTCCGGCGGGGTCTGGATGTTGATGTCCTGCGTCTGACGCCTTGTTGCACTCGAAGCTGAGCGAGCTCCGGAGGAGTGCGGAGGAATTTACGTGTTTGCTGCGGTAACCTCATCAGCCTGCCAAGATGGCGATGCAAGCGGCCAAGAGAGCGAACGTGAGTGTCTGGGACTTCTGTCGAGGAGGGGGAGCACTTCGCTGCTGGGCTCTCTCAGCGGCGTAATCAGAGCATTCTTGGCCTCCTTCCGTCCCCTAGGCGGGGAAGCCCAGAAGTTACTGACCTGTCGGGGGATTCCATTCTGGACCGGTCCTTAGGGATGCGCTCCTTGAGCCACACTTCCGCCCCTACCCCTTTTGAGAGTTCCTTTAAGTCTGTTATCCTAGGGTCAGTGATGGTGTTAACAGCCTGTGTTGCTTCACCTGCACCTGGGACCCGGCGTCAGGACCTTCTCCTTGGCCTAAAAGTCGGTAGCACAGATGAGTCCGCAATAAATAACTTATGCTTAACAGGCAGCTGGAACCTGGAAGTCTCCTTAGATCATGGAGCTTTTTGGATCCTTCATTAATGTTTTCAGTGATAATTTTGAGCGTCTAGTGTGTACCAGACTTGAGTGATAGGAGACAATAAATCAGTCATATTTATTGAACACTTACTATGTGCCAGACACTAGTCTAGGTATCGGAGATACCTAGAATAAAACAGAAAGGCCTGCTGCTTACATTGTAATATTAGGGAGTCGGGGTGTTATGGAAGCCTAAGAAAAATTGTCTTTGGAGAGAGAGTAGTCAGCTCTTAAGATGCTGAGAGGTACAGTAAGTTGAAGACAGTTAAATATAGTGAGATGAAGATTTTTGGTAACTTTGATGATAATCATTTCAGTGGATGAAATGTGGGATGCGGTGGGATGAAAAGAAGGTAGAAGTTGAGAAAATGGAGACAGCTCTTTCCACACATTTTCTCGTAAATAGGGAGAAGAGAAATTGGATGATAGTTAACTTTTTTTAGGATGTGTGATATAAGGTGTATTTGTATGCCAATGAGAATGATCCAGTAGAGCCGGAGAAACTGATGATGTAGGAGAAAGGTGGGTTAAGTTCAGGAGTAGTTTGGGGTAGGTGAGGGGTTGGCATAGCAATGAGAGGGAAAGTGGCTGGATATGGATGAATGCATATTGAATATAAGGTACTTACCATTTGGTCGCATCTATTTTCTCCAATAAGCAAGAGCCAAGGTTATCACCTGGGATGAGCAGGGAAGAGAGGATACAGCTCAGCTCGGATGTTAGAGGGAGTGGTGATGGTAAGGTTTGACGAAAGAAGGGAAAATGTGATATAGTCTCTTGCAGAGTGAGAAAGCAGATGTACTAGAGATGTATATTGTGATTGTCTGACAGTGTTTATCATCTATTTGAACTTAACCTTAAATCTTAAAGTCTAAAACTTTATTGTACTTATTTGTTTACCATTTGTCACCACCACCAGTTTGAGGGCAGGGAATAAGTATCTTATTCTTCCATTTATACAACACTTAGGTTAATGCCTGAAGTAGTTGCCAGTTTAATAGTTATTGAGCAAATTAATGTCTAGTTTGTAATTAAGTACGTTAATAAGAAGCACAGGAGTGAAATCTGGACCGGAGATACGTATTTGAGAGTCATAGACTCAGTGTGGAAAACGTGCCTGGTTAAGAGAATGTACAGTTAAGGGGAGTATACAGAGAGTCAAGAAAAGAAGTCTAAAGGTGAAACTCTGTGGAAGAGCCTATTTTAATGGCAAAGAAGACTGAGAACAACTAGCCAGAGAGTTAGGAGGAATCCAAGGAAATAGTGTCAAGAACAGTCAAAAACGTACTAGTCAACAGTGTCAGAAGCCTCAGAGAAATTAAGTGGATGAGAATTGAATACTATACTCCAAAAAAAAATTTTTTTTTAAATTATTATTATTATTATTATTTAGATGTTGGGGGTAGGAGTTTATTAATTAATTTATTTATTTTTGGCTGTGCCGGGTCTTCATTTCTGTGCGAGGGCTTTCTCTAGTTGTGGCAAGTGGGGGCCACTCTTCATCGCGGTGCGCGGGCCTCTCACTGTCGCGGCCTCTCTTGTTGCAGAGCACAGGCTCCAGACGCGCAGGCTCAGTAGTTGTGGCTCACGGGCCCAGTTGCTCCGCGGCATGTGGGATCCTCCCAGACCAGGGCTCGAACCTGTGTCCCCTGCATTAGCAGGCAGATTCTCAACCACTGCGCCACCGGGGAAGCCCCCAAAAAAATTTTAATGCAAAAAAAAAAGAACACTGCAAGTGAAAGGTCTTAATGCATAAAAGCATTTTTCATCAGCGTGCTGGAGTAGGAGCTAGACTGTGGTAGGCTGATGAGCGTTATGAAGTAAAGAATATAAGCAGTGAGTACAACCTGCCTCTTTTCAGATGCTTGACTGAGAGAAAAGAAAAAAGAGCAAGACAGGATAGCAAAGAGAGGGCTGATAAATTCAGGAAAGGCAGAAAACTTGTCTTTTTTCCTTCACTCTGTAATCCTAATACCTTGCCTGGTGTATATATAACGAAGGCACTCATTAAATATTTGAGTGAATGAAGAGGGATCCAAATAAGTGTTTTGTTTTGTGTAAGTTGGGAGTACATAAGCAGCTGCTCACATGAGTAATAAAAGAAGCCAATGGTGAGGGAAAGGCTGTAAATTCAAAAGAAAGAGATCATTGATAGAACAAGTTCCTGAGAAGACCAGAGAATGGTCATCAGTGGGAGTTTTATTATCCAGCAAACAGGAACAGTTCCCTTGTTCCTTCCCACACATGTCTGCGGCATTGAGGACTTTTAAATGAGGTTGGAGATCTTTGTTTACCTGTAGTGACTGAAAACCTGGGTTTTGTAGTAGCCCCTTATTAGTTCCTACTAATAGTCCTCCCTAAAACCAATGCTTTTCCAAAGAGCATGCCATTTTCAGTGATATCAGATTATAATTCTTATTCTTGGCTTATAAAAATTATGCATCATCTTTATTAGAATTTATTATGAGAATTTAAAAAAAATGATAGCACTCCTGCCTCTGATTATAATAACAACACATTATTTTTCATTTTAGATTCGACTTCCACCTGAAGTAAATCGAATTTTGTATATAAGAAATTTGCCCTACAAAATCACGGCTGAAGAAATGTATGATATATTTGGAAAATATGGACCTATTCGTCAAATCAGAGTGTGAGTCTTACTGAGACTTTTGAAATGTCGTTTAAAAGAAAATGATTGAAAAAAAAAAAGAAAATGATTGCATAATTTATAATCTCAGAATTATAGCTGACAGAGGGCCTAACCAAGAGCCTAGAGACCAAGGGAAAAGTACCTACAGAGACCCTCATGATCCAGCTCAGTGAGAGCCAAGAATGGTAGCTGTGAAATTATAGAGAGCATGAAGTAGTAATGAGTGGTTTGAGGCGAATGGATGGGAAGAGAAAGAACCAACATTTATTACATACCTACTATTTGTTAAGAAGTACTCTACTGTGGGTTTTATATGCATTAACTCTAACTCTCTCAACACTCTTCACCATCTCCTTTACTGATTCCAGAATTTCTGAATAAGCTGTGCAAAGGGATTTAAAAGTAACAGAAAAATGCTTTTTTTTTCAACTATAGCTTTCTATTGAAGATTTAAAGGTATGGGGCAAAATAATTATAACATAAATCCGTGTTTTAATTTAAAGATTGGGGTTCATACCTTCATATGATGTTTAACATCTCCTGTATGCCAGTTGTCGTAATAGGTGCTTTTGTTTGCATCACCAACACTACAGCCCTGTGTGGAGGTGAGAGTGTCTATTTCACAGGTGAGACTAAGGCTTAGAGAGTAAAGTACCTTTCTAGCTTCACACAGCTATTTAGTGATAAAATCTTCTGATTCTAAATTGAATCTCTACACAGTACCACAGCTGCTGTCATTTTAACTAGTATACATAAGCCAATTACCTGAGTCCATCTAAGAGGATTTCTAAGCTTTTTATTTTTAATTGGAATATCCCTTTCTTAATACATTTTCTTTTATGACTTGAGAGTTCCTCCGTGGCTTTTAGAACTCAGATCTTGAGGACTCTCCTTTACAGTGATCACTATCCCTCCAGAGCTAGAAATATATCATCATTGGTACTCAAACAGGGATGAAAATGAAGTGTTATAGAGCAGCTGTCCTTTTTAGGAACTCTCTTTGCATATTTGATAAAAGCTTTTGACCCTTTCTACAGAATACACACAGCGTTTTGCAAGTGATTTCAGTGGGTACATGGACTCTAGGTTGAGAACTCCTGTTCTAGACATACAAGAATAGTGTACAGAAGAATCCCTGACTTGGGGCTCAGGAGACGAGATTCTACTGCAGGCCCTTTTACTAGCCATGTGACCCTAGACAAGTTGCCCAGCTTTTTCCTCACATGTAGGATAATTGGTCACCTTACCTGGCATGTAGTAGACTCGCGGTGCTTTGAACTTTTTAAAGCCCTTTCATACTTGTTACATCTTTTGATTATTAAAGCCATGAGTAAGGTGGGACAGGTGATGGAGCCTGATGTCACTATTTGACACATGAAGCAGCTGAAGCTCAGAGAGGTTAAGTTACACGATTAGGTTTTCTTATTTTCACTTTAAGCTTTTACCACCAATCAAGAAAATAATGTTGACTCAGTGCTTAACATATAGTAGAGAGCAAGTACATGTTTTTAATTAAAATTGCAATGTGGAGATCAAGATATTAGGTTGATAATTAGGGGCTGGGGCGCTTGAGATGGAGAGTCTTTCTTTTTTTTACATCTTCATTGCAGTATAAATGCTTTACAATGTTGTGCTAGTTTCTGCTGTGCAATAAAGGGAATCAGCTATATGTATACATATATCCCCATATCCCCTCCCTCTTGAGCCTCCCTTCCACCCTCCCTATCCCATCCCTCTAGGTTGTCACAGAGCACCGAGCTGATCTCCCTGTGCTATGCGGCTGCTTCCCACTAGCCATCCATTTTACATTTGTTAGTGTACGTATGTCAATGCTACTCTCTCACTTCGTCCCAGTTCCCCACCCCCACCCCCGTGCCCTCAAGCCTGTTCTCTATGTCTGCATCTTTATTCCTGCCCTGCCACTAGGTTCATCAGTACCGCTTTTTTAAATTGAGATGGAGAGTCTTTAAAATGCAATTAGCGCCTCTCCCTCTTCTACTTCCTAAGAAGATGTAAGAGGAAGGAAGAGAGATGCTTTTGTTTTGTTTTGTTTTGTTTTGTTAGCTTCCTGGAGAAAAGATGTGTGAGAGAACTGATAGGAGAAAGTAGATCTCCACCCTTCAAATGCTTATTAGCACTTGCTGAATGCATAGCACTGTGGGAGTAAAATAAAATACAAGGTCATGTTTGCCCTTAAGGAACTAAAATTGTTGTTGAGTTTTTTATGGTTTTATTCTGAAGGAGAAATTAGGTAGACTTTTTGGGAAAATCTTTGGGACAGTGTTTTTTTCCTTTGGGTAGTCCCAATTTTCATACCTAAAGCATTCTAGAAAATGGTTAAAAGTCTAAAGTCCAAAAGTTGTTAGATTATTTGCAGAGAGTAAAGAATATTATAAAATTTTTCGTCAAGCCCATGTAACCTGACAAAGTGGGAGTGTTTGATGACACTGGCACCCTCCAACCACCCGGCACCCTATACCTATCCCATCCCCTTCTACAGGAAGCACAAGCTCTGACCAGGGCCCAAGACTGTAGTCTCGTCCTAGATCAAATCTAGGCAGGTGCCTCCCCTTCCCATGGGGCCCACTGCCTTTCCTTGACCCTCTGCAGGGACTGTGGCAGTTAATAAACCTTATTCTGCAGTTGCATTGGGTGGATAGAACACAGATGGAGGAAAGGGGATCCATCTTTAGCCTACCGGAGCATAGGCTGGATGGGACCTCTGCCAGCTGTCCCCACTCACAAGCACATGGCCATCTGCCACCTGCAGTTTGTTGCTCCTCACACTTCCCTAGCTCCTCCCCTAACGGAAGCTGGTGAGGTGAGGAGAGGAGGAGGCAAGGAACACCTACACAAGAAGCAGCCCCATATCCATGAGTGAGATCCAGCTTCCGCTTTCCACTTCCAGCCACCTTCCAGCATTCTGCTCTGGCTCACAGGTAACCCCACCAACAAGCACACTTCAAACCCAATCCCTCCAGAAACCCAGCGCTTTTCTCCAGCTACACAGGGCTGTGTAATGCATAAAAGTGCAGATAATATTAAAAATGAATGTGTGACCCTTGTTTTAAAAGGGCAGTGAATCTTGGGGGAATTCCCTGGTGGTCCAGTGATTAGGACTCCGAGCTTCCACTGCAGGGGGCACAGGCTCAATTCCTGGTTGGGGAACTAAGATCCCGCATGCCACGTGGTGCAGCCAAATAAATAAATAAATACATAAGCAAGCAAGCAATGAATCTTCTAAGAAGAGTGGAAGAAACTACATTGGCTCTTTACATTGGAGGATATCCTTTCCTGGCCGTAAAGGATGGTGGTTGCTGTTTTCCTGTGTATCGTTTATAATTTTGCTGTCTTCCTGGTAGGGGCTTCCTTCCAACCCCACCTCCTTCTACAGACACAAAATGGTTTTATTTTTATGGATTTGGTAAATTTTAATAAAATATTACCCAGAAACTTTTGTTCCCTACATTGACGGAGATTTTTTGTTTTTTGGGGGGGCGGGGTTTGGCCGCGCTGTGTGCTATGTGTCTTAGTTCCCTGACTAGGGATCGAACCCATGCCCTCTGCAGTGGAAGCTTGGAGTTTTAACCACTGGACCGCCAGGGAGATCCCGAGGTCATCTTATTTTTAAGGACTGGAACTAAAATTAGAGTGAGGGAGAAAATCAGAATCTTTAGAAACAAGGGACTAGTGTGGTAAATAACTAAAGTATTGGTTCTGTTGCATAAATGCATAGTAAGAAAAACCCCATTCTAGACACTGCTGACTAATCACAGCTATCACTCCCAAGGTAGCATACTTTCCAGTGTAAATTTGAAAATTGATTCTTATATGAGAAGTAGGAAAGACTAGAGCAGTGAACATGAAAACTGAAAGTTTCAAGCTAGTTCTTTGCTGCTATTGCTTTAGTAGCCATATTAGTATTCTTGATATAACAGTAAGTTTAACCTGAGTTATTTTACTTAAATAAAAACAAAAATTACATATTTTGAGAAATTATAGGCTTATCCAGCATACCTATCCATAGTATCTATTTCCTTTAATGGTTTTCAGGTATATGTGTATTTTAATTAAGTCTGATTCAACTCGGTAGGGGGAACACACCTGAAACTAGAGGAACAGCTTATGTGGTCTATGAAGACATCTTTGATGCCAAGAATGCGTGTGATCACCTGTCAGGATTCAATGTTTGCAACAGATACCTCGTGGTTTTGTACTATAATGCCAACAGGGTAAGTATGGCCACGGTTCTCATCACTTGGGGACCCCATGTAAGAGTCAGTAGAGAGCTGTACCACCACTAGGGGAGATGTGTACCCTGAGTTCTTTTCTAGCTACTGCTATTGGTGAAATTCATTTGACTGTAGATTGGTAACTGTTAACTTTGGTGCTTACCACATTTTCAGGCATTTCAGAAGATGGACACAAAGAAGAAGGAAGAACAGTTGAAGCTTCTCAAGGAGAAATATGGCATCAACACAGATCCACCAAAGTAAACGTTTTCTGCATTTTCATTTTGGACTGTTTAAAACCCACGAATGACCACCACTACCCTTTTTTTTTTTAACTAATAGTGAATGTTGTGATTTCTTACTTGAGATTCAAAAAGACCTCCTTGAAACTCTGATATATTTTAGAATATATTATGTTAATAAATTTGTAGCTTTTTGTAAAACATGTCAGTGTTTTATCTTAAAATTTCTCCTCCTGTATTATAGCAGAAAAAAAATAATAAAACAGCAGTTGAACCATAGCAAGAATTGTTCAGTGGTAGGTGGTCCTAGAGACTGAGTTTCTCGAGGATGGGGACCTTTTGATATTCTTAATGCCTCCAGTGACCAGTACAGTGCTTAGCCATCAAAGGAACTTGTTAAGAGTATTGTTATTTATTGAATGTCTATTAATAATGAAATCTCCATAACAACTTAGTGAAGGTGTAGGTATCTCCACTTCGCAGATCCAAAGCTTATCATGTTGAGTGAATGAATAAAATGCTTACATAAAAAGCTGCTTTTTACTTTTTTTTTTTTTTAATACTTTTTTGGCCGCACCTCATGTGGGATCTTAGTTCCCCGACCAGAGATCGAACCCGAGCCCCTTGCATTGGAAGCACCAAGTCTCAACCATTGGACTGCCAGGGAAGTCCAAAAGCTGCTTTTTTACATCAACTAGTTATTAGCCACATGAGTACACTTGAATACTTGCTTTACAGTTAACGACATACCTTTGTCAGTATGGGTACCCTTGTCCTTACAGGTTTATTCTAGAAATGGTCGTTCAGATGACAGCACATGGTTAGAAATGTGAGAGCAAGCTGCTTGGGTGGTGCTATTTGTTGTTACACGTCTAAGATGTATTTATGTACTTTCCCCTTTAGTTAGTAAGTGTCTGTGTATATTTTGGACCTTAGCTCACAGTATATCTTTGCCATAAATAAAATACTTAATGTTTATTCTTATAATCACAGACTCCCATGGCGTGGAAGTAGTATGGTTATTACCACATTCATCATAGCTCAGCAGCTTGGAGGAGATAGCTATAATTTTCTTTTTATAGTTTAGGCATGGGCCAAATGGAAAAACATGGACTAATTGTTTTGTATATAACTATAGCCCAAAATCAATTTGAAGAGTACAAGCACTGAATCATTTAAATGGACAAAAGCCTATTCTACTTTTAAATGTATTTAGCTTTCAAATCTAACATTACTGTAAGAAAATGGGCTATTTTATACTTTTTGTACTGTCTTCTCAAAGCCTACTATTGAAAATGAAGAAATAATTGTCTTATTTATTAATTATGTCTGAGTGCTTTTTGAAAGCACTGTTAAAGAGTAGAAAGAGTCATTTCTATAAGGGCAGGAAGATGACAAAGGAGCCACAGCTGTAATTTTCTTGTGAATGTTTTTATGAGTTTCTTACTAATTTTTGTAATGCACAGTGTGCTTTTAGGTATTTACAAATATAAAAAGAATTTTCTAAAAGACTTTTTAAGGGGATGACAAATTAGACTTATAGTGTGATTTGTCTAAATGGCAGACTGACTTGCCCCTAGTATAAGTTGTTTTAAATTAATAAAAGGGGAAATTCCTTCTACTGACAGCTACGGCTGGTCTGTCATTTTGATTAATATATCTGTTAGTTGAATTTCATGACCTGAAGTTAAGAGTTGAAAAAAATGCCCTGTAATTGTTTGGAAATTTTTTAGCATGTTCCAGTTATGTTACAAGAACTTTAATTCAGTGGACAAATACTGAGCCCCTGCTCTATGCCACGTCTGTGTGTAGTAAAACGCTGAGGACATAGTTACAATTAGTCCTCTGCAGCAGGCATTGAAGGCGCAGTTTTAAGAGTGTCAGTAAAGCAGGGCCTGTGAAGCCTAGCATCATATCCTCTTCAGGTGCTAGCCAGTAGGCATTTGCTTTTCCCCCCACCTCTTCTTAGTGTCTCCTGTTACCACGTTGGCTATAAATACTCTAGACTGAGATCTTTTTTGTGACTCCATAATGGGCACCTGAAATGGTCCTTGGTGCTATTTTTGGTTATCCTATTGGTGTCACAGCAGAAAACGTGACTGTCTTTTATACAGGCTGAGTTCTGAGAAATTATAGACATGTGTATCATTGAGGAAAGCTAGGAACCAAGACATTCTGAAGGAAACCCCCCCAGAAAGGAATGAGTGCAGCACCTTCTGACTGGTCTGGTCCCACTGCAGAGGTGAGCACAGGGACTGGTGATTAAAAGCAAAGCAGCCCCTTTCTCATTTCATTTTCTGCATCTTAAAGCACTGCATCTTCATTAACTCCTCAGTCCTCAGCAGGGGAATACAGCCAGGACTTCTTGGAGACAAAAGGGATACATAAAATAATCAAGATGTTGTGTCCCCATATCACATGTATCATCATGTGATGTGTTATCAATGAGTCTATGAAGGAAACTAACAGTACCTGTTACCTGCCCCTCCCTCAGTCTTGAAACAATTCCAAGACATCGCTGACAGAATAACTCTATGGCCAAGAGCTTTTCTCACCCATGCCAACTAAAAGAAAAATCTCTTAGCTACATTGCCCCAGGCTCCCCTGACGTACACTAACGCATATCAATAAGCAGGCTGGTTGTAAAACCTAACTGGAAAGTCCTGTAAGTTACAGTAAATGTAGATTAAAATAAGCAGCATATGTGGAAACAAGTTCAAAGTCATACATTCTTCTCAGAAGTAATTACCCACTGTAAAGTTAGAGCAAATCTAGATGAAAAAAAGCACACATTTATTTTCAAAAGTAACTTCCTACTGTGAGTGAGTGTGTGGCTCTGAGGCCTAACACACCCTCATTTCTTTAGGTGCACAAAATGCACTTTTCCATCTTTTTCAAGAAGGGAGCTCATCCTTCTTCTAAGTCCAAATGTAGATTTCATGATTGATCACCTAAAGTGTTCAAATCCCACATTTGATTGCTAAACTGTGGGTTTTGAGCACAATGTATTCCTTTAGTTACTCCGAGGGGAATTCTGAGCCTGTGAGGTGAGTGGCAAGTCGTAACCTACCTTGTGGGGCTGCTTAGAGGATTGGTGGTAATTTTATTTTAAAATTAGAAAAAATTAAAAATAGAACAAGGGCCAGCAAGTACAATAGGTACGTCGGAGCTACAGGTATCCCCTGCTTTTCGAAAGTTCGCTTCACGCTAATTCACTTTTAGGAAAGACCTACAGGAGTACCTGTTTTTGCTGCATGAAAGAAATCCAGAAAGGATTTTTGCTTTTATGAAAAAAGGAGAAAAGCAAAAATAGCGTTCAGAGCCACTATAGAGGCAGTATGAACCCTGAGCAGTGAAAGTGACACCACCAAGCTCCTTCCCCGAGAACTATACTCAGTATCTCGGCATTAAGCTGTCATAGCTTTGAACTGTGTCTGTGAGCATCTGTGCTTTTGTCTCGATTTATTTCATGCATCCGTAAGCAAGATGTGCCCTCAGGTAATTGCTTCTTCGCTTTATACCATTTCAGCTTACAAAAGGCTTCATAGGAATGCCCTACTTTCTACTTTCAGATAGTGGGGGGGAACCTGTACTGTATTTATTATCACTCTCCTGGCTACTTCTCCTTTCCACTCTTTTCCCAAGGGCAACTGACTTATGTGGTCCTTAAAGCACTTTCTACCTTCAATAAGGATGGACAGGAATTTGTCAAGCACAGAGCCTTTATTTTTCATATCATTTCCAAAAAGGACATCGTTTAAGTCAGCAGAATTTCTGAGAAAGAAAGTGACAGCAAAGGCAACTGGCTCAAGTCCCTCTGTGTACACCGTGTACATTTCATGTCTGAGCACCTTGTGTGTCTGGCTTAAGTAAAGGTAAGGCAGTGTAAATTGTGCGAACAAGAAATCTGTTCTGTGATCAGGAATGGCTACTACATGCATCACGCAAAATGCACAACCTGAAACATTTCAATCTGCAGCTGAAGTTTCCTCAAGCAAAGATGCGCGTGAACAATGACAGAACACATACAGAGCAACTTGGGCTGAGAGAATGGATAACGCCTTGGGGCAGTGAGGTTAGCGCACTGATCAAGAGCCCCAAGCAGGAGGAGCCGTCCCAGTGGCAGAGCAGGCTAGGAGGGTGAGCAGCAGCCATCTCCAGCCACCTTCAGTTCCTTCCTGCCTTCACTCTAAGTTGAGCAGCTCCACGTCAAAGATGAGGGTGGCATTGGGAGGGATGACACCGGGGTGGCCCGTGGCTCCATATGCCACATCAGGGGTGCAGGTCAGCTTCGCCCTCTGCCCCAAGCTCATCTAGCAGGGATGGGGGCAGATGGGGAGAGGAGAAAGAGGACCCAGCTTGATTTAAAAGAAAAAAGTAAGGTAACTATGGCATTTTCCCAAACCATCCTCATGGTAACTCTGAAGATCTGAGATGAGTTTTCTACGTGGCACATTGAAGTGTTGCTAAGAGTTGTAACAAATGCAGATTGTGCCTCAGACTAACAGAGACTTGACTGCGGGAAAATAACTTCTAAAAAGTAGTCTCAAATTCATTCATCCAACAAACACTGCTGGTTATTCAATTAGTGTATGGCCCAACACTTCTATTTGTTCATAATTTTTCCTTCTTCTTCCAAAGAAGCCTAAAGAGGTGTATAAAGAGCACATGTACATGTACATGCTCAAGTAGGTGATAGAAGCAGTTCATTAGAGAGATTTAGAGATTAGAGGCCACAGCAAGGAGCATCACATGACTTCATAGAGCAAAGAAGAAGAGTTTGAACCAGGGCTCATCACAGCAGTCCTCAAGAACTTCTCTGGGGCTTCCCTGGTGGCGCAGTGGTTGGGGGTCCGCCTGCCGATGCAGGGGACACGGGTTTGTGCCCTGGTCTGGGAGGATCCCACGTGCCGCGGAGCGGCTGGGCCCGTGAGCCATGGCCACTGGGCCTGCGTGTCCGGAGCCTGTGCTCCGCGGCGGGAGAGGCCACAGCAGTGAGAGGCCCGCATACCGCAAAAAAAAAAAAAAAAAAAAAAAAAGAACTTCTCTGGCATTAGTGGGATAACTGGTGAAATTTGAATAATCAGTTTTAAAATTTGGAATAACCAACTCAAAAATTTGAATAGATTGGTTAATAGTATTGTATCAATGTTAATGTTCTGGTTTTCATCACTGTACTATGGTTATGTAAAACATTAACATTTGGGGAAGCTGGGTAAAGAGTATATGGGAACTCTACCTGCAATGTTTTTGCAAGTCTGAAATTGGGTGGGTTTTTTTAATTTTAAAAAACAAATCACCTTGGCCTCCCCCACCCCAGCTCTTCTGCTGCCTCAGTCCCAAACAGCTGGTAGCTCACAGGCTTGCTCAGAACTAGCTGGGGAGATGTGCTTGGGATGAGAACCCCCAGTGACAAAGGAGTCATGCTGGCAACTAAAAGGGTGGGGCCACAAAGCCAGGACTGAAACTAGGTGGCATCGCCATGCCCTGACAGTGGAGTCAAAGCAGTAGTGGGTCTGTGATAGGGTGAGGGTGGAGGGCAGAGTGCTGAGCCCAGACCCCCAGCTCCTCAAATCCCCCTTAACAAGGATCCTCATCCTACCTGGGCTGCGCCCTCTTCAAAACCCTTGATGACTTCCTGTTTGCCAATTCTGAACTTGAAAGGTTTGTTTCTGTCTCTGGATGAATCGAATTTCTTCCCATTTTGAAGCATTCCTGTGAAAGCAAGGATAGGGTGGAAAATAACCGTGGTCATGAGCTAACTCCCAGTTCAGGTTCAACATGTCTAAAATGGAATTCCTATTCTGTACAAACCGTCTGTCTTTCAGTCCTCCCCATCCGTCCTGTTGGCCAAGCAAGAAACCTGGATACTTCCACATACAGCCTATCACCAAGTCCTACATATCTTTGGAGTCCAGCTATTTTCTCCATTTCTATTACCACCACCCTGTGTGCTCATCAAGCCACCATGATATCTCACCTGTGTACAGGAACCAACTCTAACTGGTCTTTTTGCTCTATTCTTACTCCTCCATTCCATTCTCCGTACTGTACCCAGAATGATTTTTTTTTTTTAAACACATACCTGATCCTATTACTCCCTTGCTTAAAATACCTCAGTAACTCCCCAGAGGCAGAATCCAAATGCCTACATTGTATGCAGGCACTTTAAGATCTAGCTACTGTCTGCCTGATAACCTTCTCTCTGCCCTCCCCTTCCTTCCCTTCCCTGCCCTATTCAGGTCATACCTTTCTCAAGTACTTCTGCACATTGCAACTTTTATCATGGAGCTGCCTCAACCTGAAGGTCTGTTTTCCCAGGCATTTCATCCTCAGGTTGAGTCCGCACCTGGTCTGCGCAAGGGTCCCCCAACATGCAAAACCCAAAGGTCATATCATCCTTTACTATAGTGAACTGTAACTGTAAAGTGACCCAGACAGGGACCTCCCTGGTGGTCCAATGGTCAAGAATCCACCTTCCAATGCAGGGGACATGGGTTCGATCCCTGGCTGGGGAACTAAGATCCCACATGCCGCGGGGCAACTAAGCCCATGCACCACAACAAGAGAGCCCGCGTGCCACAACTAGAGAGCCCATGAGCTGCAACTACTGAGCCCGCGCGCTCTAGAGCCTGTGTGCACCACAACTAGAGAGAAGCCTGTGCGCCACAATGAAAGATCCCGCATGCCGCGACTAAGACCCGACACAACCAAAAATAAATAAGTAAATAAAATTTTTTAAAAAAGTGACCCAGCCCGTCAGTGGTGGCCTCCAGACCTCATACAAAAGAGATATGTGAACCCAGAACACCCCAAGTGTTGTCTTAGCAGTTTGGCGCACCCCTCAGCCTCCAGCTGCAAATACCTTGTCATCCCTGATGTACATGTGTTGTCTCAGTCCAGCTGCCTAAGACCCAAGAGCTGCTTTTCTATTTTCTGTTCTTACTGGTGTCTCTAGTTCAAAGATCAGACATTCTGTAAGTGATGCTATTCCATGACTTCTTGTGGCCCCTGGACCACAACAGAAGGCAATTTGGGACCAGAGAAAGGCCTAGCCTGTAAGTTCAGAGACTGGATTCTGACTTCACTCTGACACTAACTCATTGTGTGAAGTGAGGCAAATTACTTCCTCTCTCATGGCCTCAGATTTGCCATGTTTAACATGAAAGGTCTGGGCCTGCTCAGTATCTGAGCATCTGTGATTCCACTTCCTAATTTCTACAACATAAATGTATAAAAGAGACATTCTTATTTACCTATTTTCTGGGCAGAATAAATTGTGCTCTTGCCCTGGGTACTAAATCAGGCAAAGAAGAAAACCCTATCGCTACACAGAGATGCACACAGATGGATCCTTCTGTATCAAATATAGGAGATCAAATACAAACTCATGCATACAGGTTGCTAAGATATTCAGAGATGCGCATGCATGCTCACATGCATATATGCATAGACCCTCAGAAGAAAACCCCGATGGCCAGATGCTAGGAAAATATTTAGATACACAGATATAACACATTCACACAGACACATACTTGTACAATACACATATGGATATGTGCACACACACATTCACACACTCCATTTAAAGACTGATTTGCTCACTCCCTAATTTCTTCAGGTTTCATATGACTTAATCCACTTCAGACGATATACTGTTATCTACTGCTGCAGATTCATCCAAAACCATGCAGTCCAGAAACAGACCCACAGATACATGGTGACCTGATTTGACAAAGGTGCTACTGAATGCAATGGATAAAGGATGATTTTTTTTTTATTAATGTTGCTGGATTGACGGCATATGCATATGGGGGAAAATGAAACATCAAAGTGAACCCCTATTTCACCCACACATAAAAATCAATTCCAGATGAATCACAGACCTAAATATGAAAGATAAAATAATAAAGCTTCTATAAAAAAAAATAGAAGAACATCTTCATGACCTAGGGATAGACAAAGATTTCTGAACTGTACTAACTATAAAAGAAAAGACTGATGATATGTAGGACTTCGTTAAAATTAAGAATTCTGTTCAAAAGATGCCAATAAAGGAGTAAAAAGGCAAGCCATAGCATGGGAGATATCTGGAGTAGGTGTAACCAACAAAGGACTCATATCTAGGATACAGATGAACTCCTACGAATCAATAAGAAAAAGAGAGACCACCACATTTTTTTTTTAAGTGGACAAAATTTGGGCAAACTAACAAGGATATCCAAATGGTCAGGAAGCACGTGAAAAGGTACTCAGCTTCATTAATCATCAGGGCTGTGCAAGTCAAAACCACCAGGACAGGCCAAAAATAAAACAAAAACCTGACAACACCAAGTGTTGATGAGGATGTAGAACTGGAATGCTCAGATGTTGCTGGTATCAGTGGGAACTAGCACAACTACTTTGGAAAGCTGTTTGGCAGGATCTGCTACATCTGAGCATAGGTATAACCCTGTGCCCCGGCAATTCCGCTCCTGCATATATATAGGCAACCAGAATGCCTACACGTGTGCACCAAAAAACATCACCATTCATAATAGCTAAAAACGAACAACAATCTCAATGTTCATCTACTGTAGAAACGATAAATTGCAGTATATTCATACAATGACCTGTACAGGAATAAAAAAGAGCAAACTACTCTGGATAAATCTCACAGACATCAAAAGTGAAAAAAAGTGACATAATGAGTGAAATAAGCTAAACACAAAAGAGTACATACTCTACAATTCCATTTATATGAAGTTCAAAAACAGGTGAAATCAATCCACAGGGACAAAAAGGTAGAATGCTGTTTACCTCTAGGGAGGTGTAATGACTGTGAAGAGGCAAGAGGGGGAGTCCTGGGGGTGCTGGAAATGTCTGTTGATCTGGGGGGGGGGTGGCTACATATGTGGGATCACTTTAGAAAAATTTCATCGAGCTGTACATCTTAGAGTTATATTCTCTACTGTGTTTATATATAATAAAAAAGTTTACCAAAAAGTCCCCTACAGTCTCCTGCTGGGTTTGATGAGACAGTCCCTCCCCAGACCAGAGCCACTCGTGGCTGATGTTAGTATTTAATGCACATTGCCTCCTGTCTGTATGTATTGTGAAAGGTCTTTGCAAAAGGATGTTGTGGTTTGAGTAACTTGACAAGGACTGGTCTGTCTGCAACATGTAGAACAGATAAATCAATTACACAGGTCAGAGGCCCCAGAAGACTCATGGTAATTAGGCCACATCACCAGGAGATAAAACACAGCTCCAGCCCACTGACGTCAGCGACCAGCAACACAGCTGTTGAGAAATACCCACACTGTCTGCCTAGAATCAACCTGGCACTTCACACGGGCCCAGAGGATTGCTAAAAATGGTCCCATCTGACTATGTCCTAGGAATTAAACTGGCCTTGCTGTCTGCTAAGTGGCTGTCACCAAGTTTGCCACGTTGGGAAGCAGGTCACAAGGCAGAGCACGCAACCCCCGGAACAAACATCTGCTTGTAACCTTCCCACCAGCGGTCCTCAGGATCTCAGCCCACCTGGCCTTCCAGTGCAGATCATCCAAGAGGGCTCAGCAGAGGCGGGGCCTGCTCTGGCCACACAGCCACTGCCACCCGTGCCTCGCACTGCGTCAGAGCCTCCAGTTGACTTCTTGCCCTCCCCCACCACCCCCAGCCCAATGAAGGTAGGGATCCTCTTGTTTCACTTTTGTGCCCCTACTGCTCAGCACAGCATCTCACACACAGTAGGTGATCAATAACAGTAGGCTGAATTGAATAGTCTGTTTCTGAAAAAAGAAAGGGAATTCTCAGGAAGCTGACCTCCTCTGCTCTAATAACACTGTAGGATGAAAAGGGAGTCTGCAGGGAGGGTCAGGGCTCTCAGAGCTATAAGAGGAATTTCCAAGTATCAGACAGCACCAGGAGGGCCAGGGCTCCACCCTGCCTGCAACAGACAGAAGGGGAATGGAGGTGGTATATGAGGGCAGGGGTGGGCTTCCCTGGTGGCACAGTGGTTGAGAGTCCGCCTGCCGATGCAGGGGACACGGGTTCGTGCCCCGGTCCGGGAAGATCCCACGTGCCGTGGAGCGGCTGGGCCCGTGAGCCATGGCCGCTGAGCCTGCGCGTCCGGAGCCTGTGCTCCGCAACGGGAGAGGCCACAACAGTGAGAGGCCCGCGTACCGCAAAAAAAAAAAAAAAAAAAATGAGGGCAGGGGTTAACCTTGCAAGCCCCCTTTCTCATTCCCTCAAGGCTGGCTGGGAGGAGTTGGGGATAGCTGGTCAGAGGGACAAGACTTGGCTGCCTTGGGCTCTGGGCCTGGTCTGGAGGAGCTGATACCTCTGGAGAGGAGTATCAGAGGAGTGACCTGCCTGGGGAGCGGCAGGTCTGGATGAGGGCTCAGGGAGTGAAGCCTACCTGTGTAGTGCACCACACACGTCTGGCCCTTCTTGGGGAATGTCCTTCCTGCAAGGAGACATGAGGAGAGATGAATAAACAGCGCATTGCAGAAAGTCGCCTGGGACATTTCAGGTGTGACTGTGACCAAGAGCTCTGGCCCACATTCCCCTCCATACCATGGAGATGCCCATGGTTCCAGTTCTGGCTCTGTGCTTAGTACGAGCCAGATTAGTCACTTTACTTCTCTGGACTTGATTTGAACTTTATTTCCTTGGGTTCCACAACTCCACTGTCTCCTGGTCCTTTTCCTTTCTTTGATTGCTCATTTTACTTTCCTTCGTCCATTCCACGAACCTTTCTGACAGCCTCCTCTCTGCCAGGCCTGGACTAGATTCCAGAAACACAGAGCAATCTGTGAACTCACAATGAGGTTAGGGAAACAGACACATAAATAATAGATTATAATGCAGGGTGATGACTGTGCACAAGGATGAATAAACACAATCATTCATTCACAAATATTTACTGAATACCTGCTGTGTGCAAGGCCTGGGCCTGATCTCGGGATACACCAGTGAATTATACAGACAAGATCCCTACTCTTTTGGAGTTTACATTCTAATGGAGGGAGACAAACAATACTCAGATAAACAAGACAATATAGATTGTGATAAGTTCTCTAAAGAAAATAAACACAATGATAAATTACAGAGAGATACAGTGGGACAGAACATTTTAGAATGGGTGGTCCAGGACAGCCTTTCAGAGAAGATGATGTTTCAGCTGAGACTTGAAGGATGAGCAATGCGCTGGGAAAAGCACTGCAGGAAGAGGGAGCAGCAGGCGCACAAACTGTGAGGCAGAAAAGGATCGGTGCATTTACAAAACAGTAAGGAGCCTAGATGACTGGAAAGAAGGGAAGGAGGTGGAGACAAGTGGGGAAGAGCCAGATCATACAGGGCCTTGCAGAGCTGGATTTAATTCTAAGTGCAGCAGGAAGGCACTGGAGGTTGTAAGCAAGAGAATGACATAATCTGAATTAAGATTTTATAAGATCATTCTGGCTGTGTGTGTAGGATGGACAGTTAGGCGCCTGTTGCAATAATCCAGACAGAAAATCAATGATGGCTTGAATTAAAGTGGTTGGCAGCAGAGAAGAGAGTAAAATAGATTGGAAATATACTTTGGAATTGGAGCTGACAGGGCATGCTAATGGCATGGAGATGGGGTCCAGGATGAGAGAGAAGGAGAAAACAACCACGATGCTTGGGTTTTAGGTTTGAGCGACTAGAAGGATGGAGGAGCTGATTCCTGAGATGGGGAAGACTGATGAGGAACTGATTTGTGCAGGTGGCAATCTTAAGATGCCTCTTAGACATGTGAATTTGTACTACAAGTAGACAGATGGAGAGTCTGCACTGGAGGTATAAATTTGAGTGGGATTTAAAGCCTTGTGAGGGCTAACAGCTGAGCCAACATTTAGATGGGGGCCCTTGGGAGGGAGCACCTGACTGACTGAGCAGCAGGGAAAGTATCAGAGAGGAGATAATGGTTAAACTGGGTCTTAAAAGATGAGTAGTTTACCAAGGAAGTTAAGGGAGATAATTTGGGAAGAGTGAACCACATGTTCAAAGGCTTCAAATCGAGCAGTGGTGGGAGCCCGTCTGGTTCCCTGCTGTGTAATCCTAGGGTCTAGCACACAGTATATGCTCAATAAATATTTGCAAAATGACTGGTATATTTAACAACTGGCAGGCAGCTCGATAAAGCCGGAGGAAAAGTTGGTGGGGCGGGGGGTTAGGTACTGGTAGTAAGAGATGAGGCTCTAGTGTGGAAGGTAACAGGAGGCTGTATCACTGTCTGCCTGGAGAAAAAGTAAGATTAATTAAAACGTTTTATGCCCAGGGAGGGGCATGGTCAAATATGCATTTTAAAGAGTGCTCAGGCTGTGGTGGGGGAAATGGTGGGGGTGGGGTGGGAGGCCAGATGGAAGGCCAGGAGGTGTGAATGGAGGTGGGGAGACCAGTTTAGAGACTGTGCCGAAATCCAGGTGAGAGATGATGGTGGCCTGAACTAGGGCAGGGGCTGAGGAGATGGAGCCTTAGAGATTATTCAGCAGAAGAACTTGGCAGGATTTGGTGTGAGCTCCACCAAGGCAGGCACCCCCAGCACTGCAGCGTAGTCATTGAAATATTAATTGGTACATTGCCCCCTCTGGGTTATAGCATGGTAGCTGGCCCTTCTGTGTTTTCTTGACTCAGGGGTTTAGAATGAGCTAAAAGCAGAAGGCCAAAGTTCCTCCAGGCTTTCCCTAAAAATCTGATCCCCCTTCAAGAGAAAATGCCCCTTGTCTAGTCAGGGAGGGAGGATAAGTAGAGAAAACTCTAAAGGCTTCTTTGAACCAGGGAAAGGAGAAGAGGCCTGGAGGCCACTGGCAGAACTCTATGGCAGTGCCCTGGTGGGTAAAAAGGCCTCAGGGAGATGCTTCCTGGGACGCAGCACCATGGTTCCCAGCATGGAAAAAGAAGCCTGCAGCCCATGGGTGATCCAAGGTTGTGGCTGGGACTTCTAGGGACCACTGCTTTTCAATAAGGAGGGTGGCCAAGAACCAAGAGACCCTCCAATTTCCTGGGGGTGGGGGAGTGTCAATAATGTCTGACATGCAGTTTGCCTGTCAAATCCTGCAGAAATGAGGGCTCCAGTCTGAATTAAGGTTGGTTTAACTAAAGAAATAGCTACTCCTGGCACATCCAGACTCAATTACAGAAGGGTGATGCCTGTAATGTCTGGCTTGGGAAAGTGACTGGTGCCAATCCTGAGGCAGGAAACAAGGGAACACAGAGGAGTGCTAGGGAGTAGGGAAGACCAGGAGCATGAGTTCTGTTCTGGACTTGCTGACTTTGAGGGATCCGTGGGATGTCCAGATAGAGGCTGAGCAGCAGCTGGATAAATGGACCACCTGGAACTCAGATTGGAGGCCTGGGCTGGAGGCTTAAGTTTGGAGACCATCGGTTTGCAGCCCATAATGAAAGCCATTGGAGTGGACAGGATGGCCGGAGAGGCTGAGTGGGACAGGGAGGATAAAGCAAGATGCAGAGGCAGTGGAAGAAGCGCTCCATCATTCCCAGACTGGCTCGGTCCCTACAGCGTCTCAACGCCCAGATCGCAGGGGGCCGCCCAACCAGAGGCCGGGAGGCGGGCGCATTAGAAGGGGGCTGCCCCGAGCAGAAGAGACCCCAAAGCATGTCCTTTCCCCTGTTTTCAGACCTCACCCAGCAGGGCAGGGAAAGCGGAGCTAAAAAACGGCCCTAGGAAATCAGGAGTAGCGGATAATCGAGCGGTTCTAGCCGTGGGCAGCGGCAGCCCGAGGCCCCCGGGGTGGTGGCGGGCCGCAGACCCCAGCCTCCCAGCCGCCGCCTTCGTTCCTCTAGGTGAGCAGGCGCGTAAGGGGATGGCGAAGGATGTGTGCTAGACATCCAACAGTCCCATCTAGGGTCTTCTCCCGCCTCCCCCATCCTAGGCCAGCTCTCCCTGTTCAGCACCCTCCAAGCCACCTCGGAATCGGACCCCCGCCCGCCGGGCTCCGCCCCGAGACCCCTCCTCCTCCCCCGGCTCCGCCACCCGGTACCGTCTCCCGGGGAGATGGTCTCGATCTCCACGCCCATCGCAGTCCCACTGGCCCCGCCTCCGAGGGTCCCCGCTGTTTCCCCGACCCCGGCTCGGCTCCGGCCCTGGCCCACTGGCGCTCCGGCTTGCCACCCCGCCGCCACTGCAGAGTCGGAGGAGGTGCGGCTGGAGTCGGGACCTGCGCGGGGAGGGGCCACCGGGAAGGGGGCGGCGGGGCGGAGCGGCGCGGAAAGGTGGGGTCGACCGGGGCGGGGCTCGGGGGAAGGGACCCTGACGCGGCTGCTCGGGAGCTTGACCAGGCTATTGCAGGAGGCATGCAGACACTCGTGCATCCACCCACCCATCTATCCATCCATTCATCCATCCATCCGTTCAACACATATTTATCTAGCACCTACTCTGTGTTAAGCTGGGGTGAGGGGGGCCAGTCAACTCGGTCTCACAGACTTGGGGGAGAAGGCCGGCAACTAAACCAACACTTTTATTAACTGAGTTCACTGCCATAGCGTTCAGAGCGTCATGGAAGCACCAGAGAGGTACCCACCCCAGCTAGGCTGTCCGAATCTGCAGGGGCAAGCTGAGGGGTGGGGGCGGGGGGTGGAGGAGAAGCCAGTAATTACTGACTCTCCCCCACCTACCCCCCAAACCACTGTTCTCCATCCTGCGTAG
This sequence comes from Mesoplodon bidens, assembly GCF_964165515.1. Lineage (NCBI taxonomy): Eukaryota > Metazoa > Chordata > Mammalia > Artiodactyla > Ziphiidae > Mesoplodon > Mesoplodon bidens. The sequence goes on from NC_138170.1 coordinate 70,523,789, forward strand.
TTCTGACGTACGCACAGGCGGACTCCCACGTTTCAAGGCAGAGAACTGTGCCCTGGGGATACCGGCTGAATTAAGACAGAATTGCTGTCCTAGAGGAACTGAATCTGCGATGGGCAGGGACACAAACAGTTACGGCGTGGAGAGATTTAAGCTGTGGGATAAATGAATGAATGAATGAGTTCTACCAGACCCTTCACCTCCACCCAAAGGAGACATAAGAATCTGGAAAGGTATTTTTTGGAGAAGGTAACATTTGTTTGAAAAATGAATGGGACTTTCTCTCTCTTTTTCCTCATTCTTCATGCATTGTTGCAAAAATTGATATGAAGCTATGATTCTTCCAGCTATGGTGCTGGAAGATAGGCATGGGGAGAAAAGCCTGAGCAAAGAAGAGTGGGCCCTAGAGGTGTTCTTCTCCTTCTCTCCCAGATGGTCGGGGCAGAAACTTCAGGTTATCAGCATCGCCGAAGGAGGGTTGGCTGTGTGTTCAAGAAACACGATGCTCAACTGTACTGTGAGGGTCAGGATCTGAAATTCCCCATGGGCGGCCCCAAGGCGTGGCCCAGAGTCTCCCAGGGGTATAGCCGGTCTTAAGCCTAGTGACGCACTAGCTTCTTGAACTGTGGCCATGGTCAGGCACTTTTGGGGTAAGTGTAGAATAACGGTTTGTAATTAGCACAGGTCCATGGAACGGCTTCAGTATTTTGTGTACGGAAAAGAACATTTTTCTGAGGAGATTTTATCTTATTTTAGAGGTCCTCGACTCCTTCCCCAACAACCCCCGCACCCCTAAAAAGGTTAAGAATCCGTGTTGACTCTAGGGCTCCCGGACTCCTTCTTAGACTAAGAGAACCGATGAGAAGTGGGGGAAGGCGCTATACCTTTCAAGGGAGAAATTGTAGCAGGCTTACCTTCGGCGGCGTTTCACGGGGAATACAACTCCCAGAGGTCCGTGCGGCAAAGCCCGAGCTTATTGGCCAATGGGAAAGACCGTCTCATAACGGGACACAAGCAATAGCCAATAGACAAGGGGCATTGCCGAGCTTGCCCAGCCACCGCTCCACCTATCAGGGGCCTGGGAGCCGATGCTTCCGGTCCCCGCTCAGGGCTTCGGATCCGCGGTCTGTGAGCAGGTACGGCCCCGGGGAGACTGATTTTCGCTTGGGCAGTGAGACCAAAGGTATTTTTGTCTCCACTGCCTCCCGGCCTGGCTGTTGTGGGGAGACTGTAGGTGGGCGGGGAGGGAGGTGGAAGGACAGGCACTTTGGGGGAGGGGGGAGAAGAGGAAGTGTCACAGGTATGCGGAGAAGATGGAGAGAATGGTGGGGGGCCGCGTGCGAGGGCTGGCGGTTGCGGGCGAGCAGGGGGTGGGTTTAAACCAGAGAGTATATTCCCTGTGACTCACGAGTGAAACTTCTGGGAATATATCCTAAGGAAGCCATTCAAAATGAAAAACATGCTGTATGCATAAACACCTTTATTCCCAGCGTTATTTATAAAAGGATAAAGTTGGCTCTAACCAAGTATCTCACCAGTAAGGAAAAATTATGGAACTTCCTCAACAGTGAGGAAAAGTGAATATTAAGTGGCTTCTAAAAATAATTTATAAAGTCTTTAAATAACATGGGGAAATCCTAATATATAATGTGAAGTGAAAAGATCGTGATATGTAATTGTACAGTATGATTGAAAAAGTTTAACCCAAACTGCATAGAAAAATATCTGGAGGAATGTTTGTAATTTTCTTTGGATGAATGTTTTTTTGTGTGTGAATTTACCTTTTGACCTTTAAAATTTTTTTTTATTGGAGTGTAGTTGATTTAAAATGTTGTGTTAGTTTCTGCTGTACAGCAAAATGAATCAGTTATACACATACATATATCCGCTCTTTTTTAAGATTTTTTTCCCATATAGGTCATTACAGAGTACTGAGTAGAGTTCCCTGTGCTATACAGTAAGTCCTTATTATCTATTTTATATATGGTAGTGTGTATATGTCAGTCCCAATCTCCCAACTTATCCCTTTCCCTCCCCGCTTTCCTCCCTGGTAACCATGTTTGTTTTCTACATCTGTGACTCTATTTCTGTTTTGTAAATAAGTTCATTTGTACCATTTTTTAAGATCCAACATATAAGCGATATCATATGGGGATTTGTCTTTCTCTGTCTGACTTACTTCACTCAGTATGACAATCTCTAGGTCCTTTTGACCTTTCTTGTGTGTTAATTTAAAACAGTAATAAGGGCTTCCCTGGTGGCGCAGTGGTTAAGAATCCGCCTGCCAATTCAGGGGACACGGGTTCGATCCCTGGTCCGGGAAGATCCCACATGCTGCGGAGCAGCTAAGCCCATGCACCACAACTACTGAGCCTGCGCTTTAGAGCCTGCAAGCCACAACTACTGAAGCCCGTGCGCCTAGAGCCCGTGCTCCACAACAAGAGAAGCCACCACAATGAGAAGCCCGCACACCGCAACAAAGAGTAGCCCCCACTAGCCGCAACTAAAGAAAGCCTGTGTGCAGCAACGAATACACAAGGCAGCCAAAAAAAAAAAAATTAAAAAAACCCCAAAAAACAATAATAAGTGTAAAGAACTTGGAATTATTTTATAGTGAAAACACAATAAATTTAGAAAAACAAGTTGGGGAGTATGTAACTGTTTAAACCTACTGGAAGTGCTCCATTTCACCTGAGCCCCTTGATTCTCACTATGAGTTGTCTTTAAAGAAGATTAAAAACAGAAGAATTAAATGGCCATAGACTGAGCACCAGATCCTGGTTCTGACTAGCTTTTCCCTGGATTAGTATAGTCAGCTTTTCTCTTCGTAAAACAACCAGGGCTCCTGATTTGAGAAATCTTATAGTCTGAGGGTTGAGAGACCAACAGGTATACAGTTAGCTTCAGGCAAATTGTAAATATTTTAAAACATACAAAATAATTGGGGAGCACCAGAAGTTCATTTCAGCCTTTGTCCTCTTGGCTCTCTGATCTTTTAACTACCAACTCTATAACAGTGACTCCCAAATCCTTACCTCTGACTGCCTGAGGTGCAGTGCTACCCTATAAACACCTTAAATGAAGCACATCTAATACTAAACTTATCACACACTACACACTATTCTTACCTTTGAAGCATTCTCTGTCTTTTTTATCTCTGATTAATGGTTCAGCAATTTCCCAAGCTAAAAATTTGCATGTTATCCTTTATTCTCCTTTCTTCCTCACCACTTAGCCTACTTGATATCGATTTTATCTGCCTTAGAAATATCTCTTGAATCTGGCCCTCTTTCTCTACTGAGGTAGCTACAAACTTGGCTCACTTTCTCATCCTGACATTCAGACTGTTCCATGGCCCACTTGTCAGCCTCCTACTTTTCTCAGGTCCATTCTGCACATTGTTGCATGAATGTGTGCTGGTTCCTCTAAATTCCAAATTATTCAGCAGGGCCTTTATGATCAGGGAGATAAGGTTGGAAAGGTATAGCAATATAAGATAATTTAAGGCCTTCAATGCTTTGCTTAAACATTTTGGAAGAACTTTTATATACACAGACTGTGGAGACTCATCAGAGGTATTTGAGCAGAAGTGCAAAATTACCAGAGCTGTGACTTTGCTCAAGATAATTCTACCCAACACACAGAGTCCAGGCTCTGTGGGAAAGAAGAAACCTAAATGAAGAGGACTTCTTGTCCTACCCTACTACAAAGGAAGAGGTGGTCAGGACCCTGACTAATAATGGGAGTAGAAAGGATTGGAAGAGATTTTTGTAATTATCATTGGGTTTTTGAGGAAATTTTTCATAATTTTTATTTTTTAATTTAATTTTATTGAAGTATATTTGATTTACAATGTTGTGTTAGTTTCAGGTGTACAGCACAGTGATTCAGTATATATATATATATTACATATATATATTTTTTCAGATTCTTTTCCTTTATAGGTTATTATAGAATATATAGTTCCCTGTGCTACACAGTAGGTCCTTGTTGGTTATCTATTTTATTGGGTTGGCTAAAACGTTCGGGTTTTTCCATAACATCTTTTTTTTTTTTTTTTGGCTGTGTTGGTTCTTCGTTGCTGCGCGCGGGCTTTCTCTAGTTACGGCGAGCGGGGTCTACTCTTCGTTGTGGTGCGCGGATTTCTCTTTGTGGTGGCTTCTCGTTGCAGAGCACAGGCTCTAGGCATGTGGGCTTCAGTAGTTGTGGCACGTGGGCTCAGGAGTTGTGGCTCGCGGGATGTAGAGCGCAGGCTCAGTAGTTGTGGCGCACGGGCTTAGTTGCTCCGCGGCATGTGGGACCTTCCCGGACCAGGGGTTGAACCCGTGTCCCCTGCATTGGCAGGCGGATTCTTAACCACTGCACCACCAGGGAATCCCTTCCATAACATCTTACATCAATATATATAGTAGTATATATACGTTATAGTAGTATATATACGTTAATCCCAACCTCCTAATTTAAACCCCACCCCCCACCCCCCACCCCGTCCTTTCCCTTTTGGTAACCATAAGTTTCTGCGTCTGTGGGTCTATTTCTGTTTTGTACATAAATTCATTTCTATCTTTTTTTTTTAGATTCCACATATAAGTGATATCATATATTTGTCTTTTTCTGTCTCGCTTACCTTACTTAGTATGATAATCTCTAGGTCCATCCATATTGTTGCAGAGGCATTATTTCATTCTTTTTTATGGCTAATACTCCCTTGTATATATGTACCACATCTTTATCCATTCATCTGTCAATGGGCATTTATGTTGCTTCCACATCTTGGCTATTGTAAATAGTGCTGCAGTGAACATTGAGTTGCATGTATCCTTTTGAATTAGAGTTTTCTTTGGATATATGCCCAGGAGTGGGATTGCAGGATCATATGGTAACTCTATTTTTAGTTTTTTACCAAATTTCTTCTTGTTAGTAAAGATGAAAATATTAAAGTTAATTCTTCTAAAAAATCTCAGTAACTTTATTATCAAGTTTGTTTTTCCTTTATTTACAAATCCTTACGCTGTGCTAACCCTAGCCATACACACCCTCAATGACATTAGACTGACTTGGGTGGCCTAAAACGTATCATATAAATTGCTTTTGATGTAATTGGCCCATTAGGAATTTTCTCTTCCAGGAAAATGTATCATGCATTATTTATCAATAAAAGTCTTTTTTTTTAAGTGCATAAGTAGATATTAGGGAAAAACATATATTATCTTATACAAGACCAACGGGTTTGAGGTGGCAGTTTTCTTCATCAGCAATGTCAGAAGACATATTTTTCCATTTAGCAAGCCACTGTAGAACCACTTAACCTGACCTCATGTGTAAGAAGTATAACAGACCATTCCCTCTTAGTAAAAGATTCTAAGAGTATGGATGAAGCTAGCAAAGAGGAATGAGAAAAAATTTGCAGATAAGTTAAAAGCAAATCCTCCAGTTTGGTGAAGAATACATTTCTTTGGATTTAGAGTCTGAAGGCAGCTTCTCAAGTTCTGTCTTTGACATTTACTAAGTACAATAACACAAGGTTGAAAAATGTCCATTGGATTCAGTGACGTGGATATCACTGGTGGGTTGGTGAGAGTTGTTTTGGAGAAGAGTTGGGAATGGAGTCAATTTGGGGTGGGTTAAGAAGAGAATGAGTGGTGAAGAAATGGACACTGCAAGTTTAGACAATTCTTTGATAACTAATAAGATTAAACATCATTTAGAATATGTTTATTGATCGTCATAATTGTTTTGTAAATTGCCTGTTGATATTCTTTGGCCACTTAAAATTTTGTCATTTTTTGGGCTTCCCTGGTGGCGCAGTGGTTGAGAGTCCGCCTGCCGGTGCAGGGGACGCGGGTTCGTGCCCCGGTTCGGGAGGATCCCACATGCCGCGGAGCGGCTAGTCCCGTGAGCCATGGCCACTGAGCCTGCGCGTCCGGAGCCTGTGCTCCGCAACGGGAGAGGCCATAGCAGTGAGAGGCCCGCGTACCGCAAAAAAAAAAAAATTTGTCCTTTTAACCGGCCTATAAGAACTTTTTATTTATTTATTTATTTATTTTTGGCTGCGTTGGGTCTTCATTGCTGTGCGGGGTCTTTCCCTAGTTGCAGCGAACGGGGGCTACTCTTTGTTGCTGTGCGCGGGCATCTCACTGTGGTGACTTCTCTTGTTGAAGAGCACAGGCTCTAAGCACGCAAGCTTCAGTAGTTGTGGCACGTGGTCTCAGTAGTTGTGGCTCGCGGGCTCTAGAGCACAGGCTTAGTAGTTGTGAGGCATGGGCTTAGTTGCTCCCCAGCGTGTGGGATCTTCCCAGACCAGGCCTCGAACCCGTGTCCCCTGCATTGGCAGGCAGATTCTTAACCATTTTGCCACCAGGGAAGTCCCAAGAACTTTTTGTAAATTAAGTATTTAGTACATTTGAATCTTTAGTTTGTTTTTTCAATTAGAAAAGGGCTATATGAATATATACTTATTATAAAAACAGTCTTTCCAAAAAATACAGAAATAAGTAAAGAGGTTCCCACCTTCTCTCTTCTACCACCTCACTCCATCTCAGTATGTACTGTGAACAGTTTGGTATGTGTTATTTCTGATCTTTTTCTGTATCTGTAAATATATACAAACACATGTATATGGACATATAGAGGTGGATTTTTTTTTATAAATAGTAGCTTACTAAACATGTTATCTTGTGAATTTTACTGCTTTTTGGGGGGAGAGATTTTTCCATATCAGTACTCATGGAGCTTCCTTATTTTTTCATTTATTTCCATATTGATGTACATTTAGGTTTTTCTGTTACAAAAAATGCTATAGTAAATCCTTATACACATACATATACATGTTTGAGTATTTCTATAGTAGTGTAAAAAGTCTTTCTTTTAAATCTCTTAATTTTTGTTTTACACATTTGGATCTTTAATCTGTCTGGAAGGTGTTTTGTTATAAGATATGAAGGGCAAGTTTCTTAACTTTTTAGAGCTTCAGATCTGTTGTCTCTCACCTAAGAATAACAGTGCTACCCTCACAGGACTGTTACAAGGGTTGTATCAGATTCTAGGTGACCAGCACCATGTGCGGCACGTACTGGACATATTTATTCCCTTCCTTTCCTTCTAATTTGCCCAGCAAATGAAGGTAGTATCTGGGTGTGTTTATAGAATATGGTCTGTTTTTGCATATTCAATAATAATGTCGTCCTGATTTCCTCAGTTTTGACATGTCTCACATTTCACAGAAAGGCTAACCCCAAAATTTTACCATCGAAATTGATAGAAGTTAGTAAGGCTCTACCATATTTTAAACTGGTGACAAACGGGAGTTTAAGTGTTGCCTTTTGCTTTCCCTTCAGTGTTAGGAAGGAAATGAAATAAAGCATACTGACAAGAGTCAGATGTAAGCAATCTAAAAGAAAGATATACATAAAAGTTATTTGAAAGCCTTAAAAATGAGGGTCTTTTAAAATATTTTGGATCCTTAACTGCAATAAAAATTATTACTCTTTCAAATAATATGATGCATTTTGTAATTAGGTTTTGGCATTTAACTTTACAAGCTTTTAATCTTTATGCACACTTATGATCTTATTATATATGTAATTGTTACATACTCTGTTTACAGAAGGACTAGAGGCAGCCATCTATAGTATTGATCAATTCCATGATGAGGTGACTCATTTCTGGCCTTATGTGCATCTTGCATATTTTATTGGCTCTTTCTAATTCATCATAGTATCATAGTGAGGCTGCAGTACAAAAGTGTGATTACAGTAACTTAAAGAGACACAGGGTTAGTAAGCATTTTTTGTTTACCTGATTTCCTATGAGTGGCTCGGAATTTTGAAACAAAAACTGCTACCATCAGCATTACTCTTTTGCCTGTATTGCTGATTTTTAGTATCCCAATTCTGTGATCAAGGAATTTTGAACCAGAGGTGCCCTAGATATACATTTGGCTGCATAAATAGCCAACTGTTAAAAACCAGTATGGCTTCCCTTGTGGCACAGTGGTTGAGAATCCACCTGCCAATGCAGGGGACACAGGTTTGATCCCTCGTCCGGGAAGATCCCACATGCCACGGAACAGCTAAGGCCATGTGCCACAACTACTGAGCCTGCGCTCTAGAGCCCACGAGCCACAACTACTGAGCCCACATGCCACAACTACTGAAGCCCATGCACCTAGAGCCCGTGCTCCACAGCAAGAGAAGCCACCGCGATGAGAAGCCTGCGCACCGCAATGAGGGGTGGCCCCTGCTCGCAGCAACTAGAGAGGGCCCATGCGCAGCAACAAAGACCCAATGCAGCCTAAATAAATAAATAAATAAATAAATAAATAAAATGAATTTTAAAAAATTAAAAAAACAAACCAGTATTCCACAGAGGCAGTCATAGAATGAACCTGTGGAACAACAAAATCTGAAATTTCATCCCCATTATTAAAATTTTACTAAATCATTTTATTCATTAGGTTTCAAAAGTTTGACCTTATTTTGCAGGCAAAATAATTTCTCAGCATTGCTAGGCAGTCTTTTAATCTGTCAAATTCCTCCCATCCTTTTATCCTCTCACAATAATGACCTGTGAAAGGGCTAAGCCAGTTGTCTTGTAAAATGTACTACATCCTGAATTTGTCTGACTATATTCTCATGGTATAACTTCCTAATTATTTCAGATAACCTTTATCAGAAAGGATGGATTTGGGAAAAGGAAAACTTCTCAGGACTGGACTGAATGCGTTGTATCAAGCAATACACCCAATTCACGGCCTTGCCTGGACTGATGGGAATCAGGTAGTCCTGACCGATTTACACCTTCACAGTGGAGAGGCCAAGTTTGGGGACTCAGCGGTCATTGGACAATTTGAACATGTGTATGGGGTGTCCTGGGCCCCACCTGGTACAGCTGACACACCTGCTCTGCTCGCTGTCCAGCACAAGAAGCATGTCATTGTGTGGCAGCTGTGTCCTAGCACTACGGAGACAAGCAAATGGCTGATGTCTCAGACCTGTGAGATTAGACAGTCACTCCCTGTCCTTCCCCAGGGCTGTGTGTGGCACCCAAAAAGTGCCGTCCTGACTGTGTTGACTGCACAGGATGTCTCCATTTTCCATAATGTTCACTGGGACAGTTCCCAGGTCAAAGTGGACATCAGCACCCAAGGCCTCATTCACTGTGCATGTTGGACCCAGGATGGCCAGAGGCTGGTGGTGGCAGTAGGCAGCAGCGTGCATTCTTACATTTGGGACGGTGCTCAGAAGACTCTTCACAGGTGCTCCTTCTGCCCAGTGTTTGATGTAGACAGCTGCGTGCGCTCAGTCGGAGCCACTGTGGACTCACAGGTCGCTATAGCCACTGAGCTTCCACTAGATAAGATTTGTGGCTTAAATGCATCTGGAACTTTTGATGTTCCCCCTAGTAGTGAAGGCACTTGTCTATATACTTTACCAGTTATTGACGAAGTTTCCTCTGAAACAAATTCTGAAACACCAGTTTCTCCCTTTTCTTCATCCCTTTCTGATCCTCTGGATCTAACTCATATACACTTTGATAGATCTAAATCTGAGGCTAGTTCTCTTATTTGTCTAAGAAAAAAGGACTACTTGACAGGAACTGGCCTGGATTCTTCACACTTGGTCCTCTTGACCTTTGAGAAGGAGGTTACCCAGAACAGAAAAGTCACCATCCCAGGCATTCTGGTTCCTGATCTAATAGCGTTTAATCTGAAAGCACAGGTAGTCGCAGTGGCTTCCAACACGTGTAATATAATTTTTCTCTATTCTGTCATTCCATCGTTTATGCCAAACATCCAGCAGATTCACTTAGAGAGTGATGAAAGACCAAAAGGCATAAGTTTCTTGACAGATAAATTATTGTTAATTTTGATAGGAAAACAGAAATCCACTGATTCGGCATTTCTTCTTTCTTCAAAGTCTGATCAGTATATGATTCGTCTGATTGTTAGAGAAGTTATGTTGGAAGAAGACTCTCCAATGACACTGAGTGAAAACCAGAGTGGCTACTCTGCTTTCAGGACTCTGTTAAATAAAGCAAATAGAAAAAAGCTAATTGAAAGTCTTTCCCCAGATTTTTGTCACCAAAATGGAGGGCTCTTGTTAACAGCTAATAGCAGCAGTCAAAGTGGAAGGCCTGGAAGAACCCTTATTCAAGAAATCAGAAGTCCTCCATCCAGTGTCTGTGATGGCTCCACAGCCCTAGAAACTCTAGATGCCGGGCCTGTTAACCAGTCGGTAACACTGCCCGGACCCAGCGGCACACCAGACCACACCAGTACCGTGGGACCTCCTAACTTACAAGTGGAAAAGGAAACTTACCAGCTATCTAAGATACTGGAGGTTTTATCTAGGAACCTGATTGAAGTGCAGCAGCGTCTTTCTGAACTGACAGACTTTCTGCATAATGGAAAGAAATCCTCTCCAGTGTATCCACTCTCTCAGGATGTGCCTTATATTCACATCACTTGCCAGGTAACTTCTCCTTTGAGGAGCTACCACTGGCTCCTGCAGCCAGTAGGTACTGCAAGAGAAATTTATTGATGAGGAAGTAGTATTCTAATTGAACTTCACTGATACTGGACATGTTATATTCAGGCAAGTTGTTACACCTTTCCAGGTTGGTTGGATGGGCACACATACCAGTATACAGCGTGATTTTATCATGCGCATGGTGTGAAAACATGAATGATTGCACTCATTCTGGCAATCTATGTTTAGAAAAAAATTGTTTTAATTCATGCTGTTTCAATGCGAAAACCTTTTCCTTATGCAATTGCAGACACTCTTCTATTTATAAGAGAGCTTATAATAGCATAACAGCATAAGATTATAACAGCATCTTATATGCTGTTATAAGAGAGGTTATAGTCATTAAAATTTTTTAATGCATCTGTTTATGCCTGTATACGCAAACATAAAATATTACATAGTGAGATCATACCATACCTGTTTTGATCATGAACACTTTCCTTTCCCGTCACACTTGGCCCTGCTCCTCCTCCCTGTAACCCACCTTAACTAGCAGCTTAATGTGGATCCTTTCATATTTTACTTCACACTCATATAATCCTACACAGGTCTTTGTATACGGAGGTATATAGGTGCGGGGGTGTTGGTGGTGACTTTGTCATTGTTTTACAAAAATGGGGTCGTATGGTGCATTCTTTACTTCATGCTGGGAGTATGGTGTTTATTCAGCCTTTCCCTTGATGATGGACATTGACTTTGTTTTCAGTTCTTAGGCACTCCAAATGGTGCTGCAATAGTATTCTCATATGTATCTATTTGTATTCATACTTCTATTTCTGTTGGCTTGGTTCCCAGAAGTGGAAGTGCAAGTTTGAAGAGTATATATATATACACACATATATATATGCTTCTACTTTTAATAGAGTTGACAGATTGCCTTTCAAAGATTTTTTACTAAACAATGCATCATCACATGTCCATCAGCGACCAATGAGACTGTCCTTTTCCTCACTTCCTCACCAATCTGATGAGTGCAAAGAGGTATTTCACTTTTATTAATTTGTATTTCCTTTACTATTAGTGAATTTGAGTATTTTGTCATGTTTTTTGGCCAATTGAATGTGAATTGCTTTTTGCTCATTTTTTCCTATTGAGTTACCAGTTTACAAGAGCTTTTTTTATATTATAGAAATTGATATATATATGTAATAGTCTAGATTTTCTTGCATTATTTTACTACATTGTTTTTACATTTAAGTTTTTTTTTTTTTTTTTTTTTTTTTTTTTTTTTTTTTTTTTTTTTTTTGCTGTACGTGGGCCTCTCACTGCTGTGGCCTCTCCCGTTGCGGAGCACAGGCTCCGGACACACAGGCTCCGCGGCCATGGCTCGCGGGCCCAGCCGCTCCGCGGCATGTGGGATCTTCCGGGATAGGGGCACGAACGCGTGTCCCCTGCATCGGCAGGCGGACTCTCAACCACTGCGCCACCAGGGAAGCCCTACATTTAAGTTTTTAACCTTTATTAACATTTTCTGAAATTTAGATAACCAGTTATGCTACCAACATTATTAAAAATCCATCTTTATCCCACTGAACTTGATCTACCACATTGGTCATATATAAACTTATATATACTGAGATCTAATTCTGGATTCTTCTTACTGCAGCTACTGTAATGCTGGTCTCTTTATCTAGAACTTTAACAATAGCACACTGATTTGATTACTGTGGACTTATATATCTTTGTTTTAAAAGATATTTGCAGAAAGTTGGTACTGAAATCAATAATAAATAATATGTAAATTACTATTTAAATAATGGTCAAAAGAGATATTTTAATTAGTTTTTTCATAAAACTACTGTTGACTGACTCAAGGACATAGGTTTTTAAAAGAACCAAACACTAACTTAAAATTGAATTAAAATTATTTTAGTATAAAAAATTTCAAACACATAAAATATATTTTTTATTATGAAAAAATTGTAAACATATAGAAAGAATACCTAATGAAACCCTATCTATATCTATCACCTGGATTGAATGGTTTTTAACATTATACCATAATTGCTTCTTTTTTTTGTTTTCTAAGTAGAGGCATCATGGTGTTTCACCCATAAGTATTTTGGGACGTTGCTCTAAAGTGTAAGCACATTTTCTTTAATTAGCACTGTACCATTATCATACTTGATAACATTAACAATAATTACTTAATGTCATCTAATACCTAGTTCTTATTCAAATTCCTAAATTGTCCCCCAAACCGGTTAAATCACAAATAAATTAGTTAAAAATCAGTTAAGTCACTGATATAAAAATTTTTTTTAAATTAATTTCACAGCCACATTAGGGATCTTAGTTATATTATGTACCAAAGCTAATTGAAACAAATATTTATAAACATTTAACATCCCAATCCTAGAGTTTTTTTGTTTTTTTGGGGTTTTTTTTGGCTTTAGGGGCTTCTTTTTTTTTTTTTTTTTAAGATGTTGGGGGTAGGAGTTTATTAATTAATTTATTTTTGCTGTTGGGTCTTCGTTTCTGTGCGGGGGCTTTCTCCAGTTGTGGCAAGCAGGGGCCACTCTTCATCGCGGTGCGCGGGCCTCTCACTATCGCAGCCTCTCTTGTTGAGTAACACAGGCTCCAGACGCGCAGGCTCAGTAGTTGTGGCTCACGGGCTTAGTTGCTCCGCGGCATGTGGGATCCTCCCAGACCAGGGCTCGAACCCGCGTCCCCTGCATTAGCAGGCAGATTCTCAACCACTGCGCCACCAGGGAAGCCCAATCCTAGAGTTTTGAAGAGGATTTTTCCCACATTGTCTTCAGCCAAAACAAATATTTAAATGGCTTTATTAACTACATGAAGTTTTCAGTGTATTTTCAATAAACATTTTTTATTTTTAAAAATTATAGTACTTTATAAATGTGAAATCTAGTTTGGATTTTTTTTTTCCTTCCATGACTTTTCAAATATGTTGTCTTTTTTCCCTTTTTATTTCTTTTTTTGAATAGGCAATTCATTTACTTGCTTTAAAAAACAAAACATTATTTTAATAGAAAAGTATATACTGAGAAGTCTTAGCTTCACCCCATCCTTGTTCAGCTTGTTCCCCTCACCTCATATAGGTAACCTTTTTTTTTTTTTTTTTTTGTGGTACGCGGGCCTCTCACTGTTGTGGCCTCTCCCGTTGCGGAGCACAGGCTCCAGATGCACAGGCTCCAGATGCGCAGGCTCAGTGGCCATGGCTCATGGGGCTAGCCGCTCCGCGGCATGTGGGATCCTCCTGGACCGGGGCACGAACCCGTGTCCCCTGCATCGGCAGGCAGACTCTCAACCACTGTGCCACCAGGGAAGCCCCACCATTTTTATTTTTATTACTTTATTCAGATATTAGCAGATCTTACTATTTATTTTTATTTTTCCTTTTGTCACACAAAAGGTAAGGTACTATAGACAATGTTCTACATTTTTTTCCATTTAGTTACATAGTCTCAACTCTGTATCAGCACACAGAGCTTTAAAAATTTTTTTTACAGATATGTAGTATTTCTTTTTCCTAATTACAAAAGTAATGTATGCTCATTGAAGACAAAATTTAACCAATATAAGCATATTTAATGTTTGTTTATTGGTTTTTTAATATAAGCATATTTAATGTAAGCATAAGCATATTTAATGTTTGTTTATTGGTTTTGTTGGCCACCCTGCGTGGCTTGTGGGATCTTAGTTCCCCAACCAGGGATCTAACCTGGGCTTTCAGCAGTGAAAGTGCAGAGTCCTCATCACTGAACCACAGGGAATTCCCAACAATATTTAATGTTGAAAGTAAAAATTTCTCATAACCAAACCTGTAGACAAAACCACAGGTATAGTTAGTAATGGAAGTATTTATTCCATTTTTTCTATGCATTTACTAAAACCTTTGTCGATCTAAAAGATATAATGTCTAATTGTTTGATTTTATTTTTCTTTAAATAGATTATTTATTTATTTATTTATTTGGGGCTGTGTTGGGTCTTCGTTGCTGCTCACAGGCTTTCTCTAGTTGCGGCGAGCAGGGGCTACTCTTCATGGCGGTGCTCGGGCTTCTCATTGCGGCGGCTTCTCTTGTTGCAGAGCACGGGCTCTAGGTGCACAGGCTTCAGTAGTTGTGGCGCATGGGTTTAGTTGCTCCGCGGCAGGTGGGATCTTCCCGGACCAGGGCTCAAGCCAGTGTCGCCTGCATTGGCAGGCGGATTCTTAACTACTGCGCCACCAGGGAAGTCCCTAAATAGATGATTTTATCAAACAATATATACGTTTTTACAAATATTTTTACAAATATTTAAAGTATAAAGAAATGTGTTTTTTGCCTTTCAATTATTCAGTTTCTCAGTTTATAATGAGCTAGTTCAGCCAAGCTGTTATCAGTAAGTACTTCTGGAGGTAGAATTTGGGGGACTTTACTTTCTGCATTATAAATTTCTGTTTTCTTTATGTTGAGCATATATTTCTTTTGTAATGAGAAAAGTAAAAGAAAAACAAAATAAAAGCAATGAAGAGTTTTTCCTCCTATAATATCAGAAGCCACATTTCATGAGTTAAGATGAATAATTGGTTGCTTATGGCCCTTATAGTTTATTCATGTGCTGTCTTTTAAATGTTATTACATAGTAGACATACATGTTTTGAGCTGTTCATCCTATCACAAATGGAGTCAGTTTACCTTTTATCATTGAAATTATTTTTCTTAGTAGTCAGAAAATGAGTAGTGATAACTTTAACAAGAAACTAAGTTAGACACATAACTTATAAAACTTTAAGAAATGCTTACATGAAGATATTGTCTCATAATATAGAATTAGAAGTTATATTTTTTATTCTACATTCTATGGATATACCTTTGGACTCAATGTGTCTTAAATTAGAGCTATACTTGTTCTATATTTTCTTTATGGATATTTGCAGACATTTTCAAAGATGCGTTAATTTTTAATATAACCTTTTAAAATTTAAAAATCACTGTTATTTGTACTTTTTCTAAGCTAAGTGAATTTTGACCACAGTTTGTTTATTTTACTTATGCAAATCCTCTGCTACTCCACGACTTAGGGCAGTCTTTCTTGGCATTTTTTCCCCAATAAAGAAAACGTAAAACTTCTTAGTTATACAGGCATACCTAGTTTTATTGCACTTCAGAGAGATTGTGTTTTTTACAGATTGAAGGTTTGTGGCAACCCTGCGTTGTCAGATGATAGTTAGCATTTTTTAGCCATAAAGCATTTTTAAATTAAGTTATGTACATTATTAGACATATGCATCTGCATACTTAAATGGACTATAGAATATGAATTAGGAAACCAAAAACTTTCATGTGGCTCACTTTATTGTGATACTAGCGTTATTGCAGTGGTCTGGAACCAAACCTGCAGTATCTCCAAGGTACACCTGTTTCTAAAACAGCTAAGCATTTGTTCCTCACCATCAGATTTTATCTCTCAGGCTGCCATCCGTCATCCTATAGTGTTATTAGTCACGTCCTAGGAAAGCCAGTTCCTAGCAATAAGGACATAACGCTGGGGAAGAACAGAGCAAAAGGAAATTAGGGGTTGTGTTTTGTCTGATTCTTCAGTTGTGTTAAATGATGCAGCAAAAAGCTCCTTATTTAAAACGGAAGTCTAGTTGATAGCGGTAATAGATAAGAATTTTTAAAACTACACATTCTATTCTTAGGAAATGTTAACTCCATTGCTTCTGCAATCAGTTTAACAACTTTTATTTTTGTATTTGAAGAAATCTTATTTTTTAGGTCCTGTTGTAGAAAAAAGAGCCGTGCTTCTCTGCAACGGCAAGCTAAGACTCAGTACAGTCCAGCAGACTTTTGGCCTCTCTCTTATTGAAATGCTGCATGGTAGGTAAAATTCAGAAATTGACTCTACCTGACACCCCCTCCCTCTATTTTGTAACTTTCACTGGTAATGAAAATGAAGTGTACCAACCATTCAGTGATTCATTAGATAGTTTAAAAGTATTATTAATTGCCTATTGTATGCCCAGGCCTATTATAGGTGCCAAAAAACATGGAAAATATGGGTTCTACCCTTAAGGAACTTAAAACCTAGCTGGAAAACCTAAATGTACACATGAAAAAACCAAATAGAGTTAAGAAGCAATGTATAACAGCTGCAAGGAAATAACATAAAAACCTCATATATACTTGTTGCACTAAAACATAAAGATCGTAGCGTTGCAGAATATTTCTTTTGTGTGTGTGGGTGGGTGTTTTATATATACATTTTTTTAAAATATTCTTTTCCACTATGGTTTATCACAGGACACTGAATATAGTTCTCTGTGGTATACAGTAGACCTTGTTGTTTTATTTTTTATTTTTGGCCATGCCATGCAGCTTGTAGGATCTCAGTTCCCTGATCAGGGACTGAACCCTGGCCAGGGCAGTGAAAGCCCAGAATTCTAGCCACTAGGCCACCAGGGAACTCCCACAGAATATTTCTTAAAGGAATTGTCATTTTAATATGCAGCAGACTTGTGGACATGAAGGATGGTGGCAAGGGACTGAGTCATGTCTGTGTTCCATCCAATGGAGAGCATGGCGGTTTTCTTATGCCTGAGTCTTCAGGACACCCACTACACTGAACATAGAATTTTGTTTCATCTTTTCCCCCTTAACATTGTAGCATCAGCATTTTTCTATTTTTTTTTTTTTTTTTTTGCGGTACGCGGGCCTCTCACTGTTGTGGCCTCTCCCGTTGCGGAGCACAGGCTCAGCGGCCATGGCTCACGGGCCCAGCCGCTCCGCGGCATGTGGGATCTTCCCAGACCGGGGCACGAACCCATGTCCCCTGCATCAGCAGGCGGATTCTCAACCACTGCAGCATTTTTCTATTTTGACACATGCATTTATGATATGACTTCATAACTGTTATTTTTACTGGGTTAATAGTCTATCCTGGGCATACCATGTATTTTTTTTCCTTCCAGTTTCATTGAGATATAATTGACATACAGCACTGTATAAATTTAAAGTGTACAACATAATGATTTGACTTAAATGTGTCATGAAGTGATTATCACCGTAAGTTAGTGAACATCCATCATCTCATATAGATAGAAAAAACTTTTTTCCTTGTGATGAGGATTTACTCTTTTAATACCATATTTTACTTGGCCATGTTTTCTTTGACATTTAGGTGGTTTCCAATTTTTCATTATCATAAATAACCCTAATAAAAACATCTGCATATTTTACATGTTGTTGGAAAGTGTAGATTTTTAGAAGTGAAATTACAGGGTCAACAGGTGAGACACAGTAGACTCAAAAGAACCAGAGGAAGTCCAGGTATGTATTATGCTAGTGGCCCTAGGTTACCCCAGAACAAACTCTAGGATTATCTGGGCCATTCTAGTCTAACTCTAGTCAGCTCAGCCTCCTTGGGTGTCTAGAGGCTGGTATGGATCTCAAGAATATAGAATTTTCCTCCAAAGAGTAGCTGTTCCCAACTTTACATAGTTTCTGGAGAAACTGCTTAACAGCATGTATTGATATATAAGTTAGGAACACCATACACCCCTAACACCTGTGTGCACACATGCACACACAAGCTCAAATGCATAGCACTGAGTGATTAATGCCTAACCTGGGTGAAAATACATGTCCCTTAGCTATGCCTGTCATCAACATCCCCTTGCTGCCATGTAACCTGACCTTAAGTTTATACGGGTCCCTCCATCTCCCCATTCTCTGTAACATCTTGTGATGGTCAGGTTCATCAACTACTACATTCTTTTCCTCAAAAAAGTCATATTGGTCATATTTTTCTTTATAGAATAAGACAGGATATCCTAAATTGCCTATGTGTTTATTTTACTTTGCAGACTCCCACTGGATCCTTCTCTGTGCTGATAGCGAAGGCTTCATCCCCTTAACTTTCACAGCCACACAGGAAATAGTCATAAGAGATGGTAGGTCAAATGACTTTAGGGGCCCTGTCTCTTGAAGTCTTTTAGAGACATACTGCCCAAAGCGTAGATGCCACCGGCTGTTCTAACAATTTTGGCAGTATAGTCTGATACCTGTTTGCAGAATGTTTGCTGCACAGCCTTTCAGATGAGGTTATTACAAGCAAGATCTGTTTTCCGAGGTGGACGCTCCCCCGCTGGGATTTGTTTTGTCGCTGGGAGGTGAAGAACTTGCCGTGGCTGGCTCGGCCACCTCTCCCCCGAGGCTGACATTGCCTACTCTCAGCAGAGCCCAGTCTTTGGTAGATGGCTCAGAAAGTGGTTATTTATATATTCATTACTGTGTGGTTTTGTCTAAGGACAGAATTCCCGGCACAAAGCGATTTTATGGTGCCATATGGATTGTGTTTTATGGTTTCTCTGAGGTTTTTTTGTCCCTTACCCAAAACAGTGTTAAAGCCCTTAGAAGCACTTAAAAGGTACCTCAGCATTGTTATAAATCTTTTTCTTGGCTTAAAGTTGAGTGTGAGGAGTGCTGGAGAACATCTGCTGCAGCCTATCTTTTCACCCCAAATGAGCAGGAATCAGCAGAGCTCAAAGGAAGACAAAAAATCGATTGACTTCTGCTCCCAGGGCTACCTAGAACAGAAAGTAGTTCTCATGTTGGCTGGACCTCCCAGGATTTAAACCTAACCCTCTCGCTTCCCTAGAAAATTCTGGCTGACATAGTTCCAGGTACTCCTAAAAACTGTCCCTGGGCAGATTTCAAATGAAATTTCAAGTGCTTTGACTCCCTCTGGACCCCACTTGAGTGTGTCCTGATGTTACTAGTAAAACGCTAAGCATAGGTGAGGCCTACAGCATGATTTGTGCTGTTGCCACTCATGATTTTCTCCCTGATAGGTTACCCACCCCCCATTGTTGGGATCATTAAAATGTCCTATTTTTTTTCCCAGTAGTCATCTCCCTTAAATTGTCACTTTAATTTTGATATTTTTCTTCCCCTCACCCCCCGCATTCAAGTCTTAGAGACCAGCATAGAATCTGCGAGAGAAAGTATTTCAGAAAGTTGGAAGTTTCACTGAATCTGAGATAGTTTATTATAATTATGGGCTAAAGCACCAGCTTAGCATAGTGCAAAGAGCCCTGATTCCAGCTTCAGATAGACTCGCCTTTTCTCACTGCCTTCAAACAGTCATAAGCTTCAGTCACTGCAGCATAACGAACGGCTCAGTGTGTAGCTGGTCAGAGCACATCTGCAGATAAATTGTTTCAGCCATAGGAGCTCAGATGCATAAGAGCTCAAGTGCATCTTTTTCACCCTTTCTTTTAAAATCATCTGGAAAGAAATATTTTGTACCCTTGAGGACTCCTGTTGGTCTGTTACAGTTTGTGAAGGTGGAGCTGGGATAGGGAAGAAGCGAGGGCCCACTTTGTGATTGAAATGCATTAGAGGAGCTGCTGGGATAATGGAAGTGGAGCCCCCTTGTCTGGAATCAGTTGCCTGAGAGCATTGGCTGAGGACAGTCTGAGGCCTGCTTCCATTTTCAAAGAAAGTGTCCGGGTGGGGTGAAAGCACAGAACTGTGAAGCCTCAAAAGGGGGTCTGGGATACCCCATAGTAAGATCAGTGTAGGTCGCGCACTCAAGGTGTATGTTATAATCATTTCACTGGTTAGAATCCTGTGAATGAGTCTTCAATAAAATCACTAATGGTTGTTGTGGCTTTTGTGAATGTTTTGATGGTGTTTGCTTTGTGATTGTTGCTGGTATAAAGGAATGTTCTTTTTTTTTTTTTTTTTTGCGGTACGTGTGCCTCTCACTGTTGTGGCCTCTCCTGTTGCGGAGCACAGGCTCCGGACGCACAGGCTCAGCGGCCATGGCTCACGGGCCCAGCCGCTCCGCGGCATGCAGGATCCTCCCGGACCGGGGCATGAACCCGTGTCCCCTGCATCAGCAGGCGAGCTCTCAACCACTGCGCCACCAGGGAAGCCCTAAGGAATGTTCTTGATTTTACATATGTGTACGTTGTCTTTGTATTTCTTCTGGTGGACAGTTGAGAACATAAATTTTTTTTTTCCGGCAAATCTGATTCCATGACAACTCTCAAACATAAGATGTTTCCTTGGCCTTTACTATTTATAATCATTGGAATCATAGAAGATAATCCAGTATTTGTTGGTTTTGGGAGAGAAGGAAACAAGGAGAGAAGAGCTAAATTCTTTAAATTATTGTTTAATGTTACATTGAGAATATTTTGCATAAAGACATTATTTATAAATCCTATTTTGCGCCCACATTTTTAAAAACTTTGTACGGTATTATTTGATAAATGCAATAGATGTGAGGTGTAGGAGGGCTTAATAATAAAGTGAACCACCTACCACCTAATTTAAGAACCAGAACGTTACTAGGAACCATTCAAACTCCCTGTGTATCCCTCCTGGATCCTTCTGCATAGAGGTGACTCTGCCCCAGAGGTGACTATTCTCTAGATTGTTGTAAATTATCATTTCTTCATTTCTTTTCTTTTTATTTTTTATTCTTAATTTAATTTTATTTTATTTTGGCCCCGCCGTGCAGCTTGCGGGATCTTAGTTCCCTGACCACGGATTGAACCCAGGCCACCTCAGTGAAAGCGCAAGTCCTAACCATTAAACCACCAGGGAATTCCCTCTTTCTTTTTAAAAAGGAATTTCACCATGATCACGTATACACATTGGCCTAGATAATGTAATGTTTTGGAGCTTTATACAATGGCATTTTATTGTATGTACTTTTCTGCAACCTGCTTCTTTTTTCACTCAATATTGTTTCTAAGGTTCATACTTGTTATGTGTATGTTCTATTGCTTTCATTGTTTTAAGTTAGCACAATTTATCAGTATTCTTGCTGTGCACATTTGGATTGTTCCCTGGTTCTATTTTTGCGATTATAAACAATATTGCTTTGAATATTCTTATTAAATGTCTCCTGATGCAGGTGTTTGAAAAGTCCCTCTAGGGCCTTTAATCTAGACGTGGAATTGCTGGAGCACAGGGTGTATGTAAATTCAAGTTATTTTCCAAGGTGATTATATCAGTTTTCATTCCCAACAGCTCTTATTGCTCTAAGGCTCAAGGGTTCTTAATTTATGACCCTCCAATAGTTATAAATGGTTTCTCCTTTAACCTGACTTTTACTTCTGGACCAACAGTGAAATTGAGCATCTTTCATGTGTTTATTGGCCATTCCAGTTTTCTCTTTTGCAAAATGACTGTTCTTGTCTTTTGCCCAAATTTCTATTGGGTTGTCTTTTTCTTGTCTTTTTCTTGTAGGGATTCTCTTCTTTTTTTAAATTGAAGTATGGTTGATTTACAATATTATGTTACCAAGTTGTAGGGATTCTTTATATATTCTAGATGTTGTTAGTATGTGGCTGATATCTTCACCTAGTTTGTGACTTGTCTTTTCCTTGATGGTGTGTTTTATTGAACAAACATAGTTAATGAAGTCACATTTTTTTATTGAAGTATACTTGATTTACAATGTAATGAAGTCACATTTATCTTTCCTTTTATGAAAGTTTTGTCTTTCACATTTCTTTCTTTTTTTTTTTTTTTTTTTTTTTTTTTTTGCGGTATGTGGGCCTCTCATTGTTGTGGCCTCTTCCGTTGCGGAGCACAGGATCCAGATGCGCAGGCTCAGCGGCCATGGCTCACGGGCCCAGCCGCTCCGCGGCATGTGGGATCTTCCTGGACCGGGGCACGAACCCGTGTCCCCTGCATCGGCAGGCGGACTCTCAACCACTGCACCACCAGGGAAGCCCTACCCTTTCTTATGTTTAAAATTTTCCTTTTCTTCTTGGTTTGTTAAGTACTTTTATCATAAATGGGTGTTAGATTTTTATCAAATGGTTCTTTCTGTATCTATTGAGACTGTAATTTTTACCTCCCTTAATCTGTTAATGTGGTGAATATCACTTGATGGATTTTTCTAACATTAAACAAACTTTGCATTGTTGGAATACACCCAATATGTTCATGATGTATTTATTTTTTAGACATTGCCAGACCCAGTTTGTTAATATTTTCTTTTGGATTCTTGCTTCTATGTTCATAAGTAAGATTAACCTGCAGATTTCCTTTCTGTTTGCTTTTGCTTGTCTAGTTTTGGTTTCGAGCTTATTCTGGCCTGGTATAATGAGTTGCTGAGTATGTCTTTTTCTATTCCCTGGAAAAATTTTCATAAGATAGGAATAATCCTTGATTGAATGTTTGATAGACTTTGGATCTGGTCTTTTCTTTGTGGGAATGTTTTAAAATACTTATTTTATTCCTTTAATATTTATGGGACCATTTAGGATTTCTGTATATTTACACCCAGACACATATACACTCAGTTCTGTTATAATGTTTGTTTTGAAAACAAATTTGTTCCAACACAATTGTTACATTAGGGAACTATTAGAGCATAACTTGAATTTCCTGTTGCCTGTGTACCAGTTTCGTCCTTAAGAAACACTAGGTGAACACAGAAAACTGTACCCAGCTGAACTGAGTCCCACAGGGATACACAAATATACATACACATATATACACATCTCAAACACCTAACGATCAGCTACATCAGTTTGCTGTGTGTGTTATGAGCCACACCCATCCATATCTGGTGTTACAACTTTCTGTTCAATTTCAAATAACTTCTACCATTTGATAATGGTAGAACCCACAAATTGCAACACTTACCCTTGCTTTAATCCGTACTCGGTATATATGGGGAATGGGGTGGTGGAGTGAATGGGAAAGAAAGGAAACTAAGAAGACACCAAGTTTTGGGTTCTGGTGACTGGATAGATGCTGACGTGAATTCTCCGAAAATGCAGGAGACAGAACATGGGTGGGAAGAAGGTGAGGAGTCCATTTTGGACATGTGATGTTTTAACTGCCTGGAGGACACTTAGATGGGCATCTGATCTTTGATTCTGGGGACCTGAAGGTCAGCAGAGAGCTCAGGGTTAGAAATAGAGTGGGATAGAGGTGGTGGTAATGAATGAAATCACATGGCCCTGGGAAGCCCAAGATGACCACAGAGCATCAAAGGAAGATGAAGCAACGGAAGAGTCAGAAAATGTATGGTCAGAGATGGTGGAGGAGAACCGGGAGGGAGGTAAGTGAGCCAAGGAGGACAGGGTTTTGAAGAAGCATGGTCAGCATTATGGCTACCTGTGATTGAGGTTTCCTTGGTCAGTGTTACCCCACCTAATCATTAGACCTGTCCCAACACGTAGGTAACAGTGTACACATTTCTTTCAAGAAATAAATGGAGGGACTTCCCTGGTGGTCCAGCGGTTAAGACTCCGAGCTCCCAACGCGGGGGGCCCGGGTTCGATCCCTGGTCAGGGAACTAGATCCCTCATGCTACAACTAAGAGTTCACATGCCTCAACTAAAGATCCCAACTGACGCCCGTGAGCCATGGCCGCTGAGCCTGTGGGTCCGGAGCCTGTGCTCCGCAACGGGAGAGGCTACAACAGTGAGAGGCCCACGTACCGCAAAAAATAAATAAATAAAAAAATAAAGATCCCACCTGCTGCAACTAAGACCTGGCGCAGCCAAATAAATATTTTTTTAAAAAATGGAGGCTCAGATTTGTTTTAAAAAGTTGACTAAAACCACTAAGAGAGGAAAGCAACATACAAACTCCCTTCTCCCTTTCGCTGATGCTGGAGTGCGCCTGCCGGGCTGCACTATCTCCTCAGTGGGGAGGCAGAGGCCAAATTGAGTGGGTTAAGGAGGGAATGGCAGGGGCTTCCCTGGTGGCGCAGTGGTTAAGAACCCGCCTGCCATTTGAGGGAACACAGGTTCAAGCCCTGGTCCGGGAAGATCCCACATGCCGCGGAGCAACAAAGCCCGTGCGCCACAACTACTGAGCCTGCACTCTAGAGCCCATGAGCTACAACTACTGAGCCCGCACGCCTAGAGCCCGTGCTCCACAACAAGAGAAGCCACCGCAATGAGAAGCCCGCGCATGGCAACCAGAGAAACCTTCGCAGCAACGGAGACCCAACACAACGAAAAATAAAGATTAAAAATTTTTTTTTATTTTAAAAAATCACACGCAAAAAAAGGAGGAAATGGCAGGTGAGGGTCAGGAGACAGGAGACAATGCTGTGGAGCTGGCTGGCGGGAGGAGAGTAAACCGATTATTTGAAGAGAAAGAGAAAGTGAAGGGAACAGGAAAGGCTGTTTTTGTTTGTTCGAGGACGAGGGCACCATGGACATTCACTTGTTCAGTTAGCAGACATTTATCCATGTTGAACGTTCACCTCTGGGCACTGAGGATGTAGCCCTCGTGACATTTCTGTTTTAACAGGGGTGTCAAGCAGTAAACAAGAAAGCCGTTGATAACTATATAGTTGTATGTGGAGGTGGGTTCTACTGAGCACAAGCAAAGTGGGTGGAGCGTAGAGAGCTGGGGGTGGAGCAGGCGATTGTGGGGAAGCAGGAAAGGCCTCCCTGAGGAAGTGATACTTCAGGAGAGACCTGATCTTGTGAGACCTTGAGGGACTGTTGATGGGATGCAGGGGTGGGGCTGAGAGGCCCTTGAGCAAGTGGATGGCATGCTCTCCTGGATTTAAGTGGGGATGGAAAAGGTCATGGAGAGGGAAGGGGCAAGGGGAGATGTCTGCCTTTGCTGGCGATAGGCCCTGGGCTGGCCATGGTGGTAAGGAGAGATCTTCTTCCTCTGAAACAGGAGGACGGGCTCTGAGGAGGGTGGGTGTCAGGAGAGGGACATGGATATGGGGGGAGCTCAGTGGGCAAATGTGAGCCGAAGGTCGAAGAGTAGGAATAATGGAATTACAGTGGAATCGAAGC
This sequence comes from Mesoplodon bidens, assembly GCF_964165515.1. Classification (NCBI taxonomy): domain Eukaryota; kingdom Metazoa; phylum Chordata; class Mammalia; order Artiodactyla; family Ziphiidae; genus Mesoplodon; species Mesoplodon bidens. The sequence goes on from NC_138170.1 coordinate 70,549,066, forward strand.
ATAGCGTCAGAGGCAGGGATGCTGGCGTTTGGTTTCAGAGGAGGAGTGGTCCTGTGATACCGAAGTCCTGGGTCAGCCATACCTCCAAAAACTATTTTAAGCCCTGGCTAGCTCCACAAGCTTTGGAATCAGGCCAACTGGGGTACAAGACCGTTTCTACCACCAACTGATCTTAGGCAAGTTGCTGAATCTCTCTAAGCCTGTTTCCTCATCTGAAAATGAGAATCTTAGTACCTGCTTCATACGGCTGCTATGAAGAAGAAACGGAATAATACCTTTTGGACAGCCCATGATTACCTCCTGTCTCTGAGATCTAACCCCTAACCCCCAACCCCCAGAGGTGGCCCCCTGCAGCTGTCTTTGTACAGTGAAGCTCTGATCCTTGAGACTGCTTTCCCGGGAAATAGCATAGGTAACATAAAAGGTGGCACAAGCTTCTGATCCCACCTGTGTTGCCCAGGTTTCCAGAGCACAGCATAACATAACATGGTAGAAACTACCTGGTCTTCGGTCGTACCAGGTACTGTCCCCATAGGGCCAGTGATTTTCCAGTGTTAAGAAACTGTTCTGTATGTGTGCGTGTGTGTGAGTGTGCAGTGTGTGAGGTATGTGTGTGGTGTGTGCGCCTGTGCACGGGGCGGGCGGTGAGCAGAGCTTCCTGTCAGCCCCTTCCTGAACCGGTCAGGTGGACAAGGAAGAGACACCGAGCCCAGCTCTTTCTCTGGGGCCCTGTGACCTCAAGGATCAGGTGCCCATGTCAGTGTCACGGGGCCAGAAAGTTCAGGTATCAGACAGACTGGGTCACACTCTGCACTCTCTCTCTGAGGTCAGCTTCCTTCTTGTGCTATAGCATTTGTAGAGGAAGCTGAACACTTTAAGCTCTGAGGGTCACATCCTGCCTGAGTGTGTCTGAACTCTGGCCGTCTTAGACCTCGCACCTAATCTCACACCTAAGAGGCAGCCAGAGGTCTAAAGAGGAAGGGGGCCTAGCCCCGGGCAGTGGGCTCAGGAGGGGACTGAGCTGGGGGCTGGGAGAAATGTGGGGGCACGTCTGCACCTCCTGGTCTCCCTTGAGGTATCTGGGCTTCTCTAGGAGGAGTTGCTGGGGCATCAGGGTCCCCACAGGTTGCTCAACTCTTCCCCAGGCCCCAAACCCACATGAGCCACCTGGCCACTATCGAGTCTCAACTTTTTTCTCTTCCAAAAGAAGGAAGGAACCCACCCCCCACATGGCACCTCTGGTCTGAGGAAATGCAGACTCTGGGACATGTGGCTGATGGGCCACAGCCAGTTTCAGTGACATCAGGCACCCTCCCCTTCCCTCCTCGGGACAGGGCTTTCCCAGGAGGTGGGATGAGAAGGCTGGCCACAGGCAAATTTTACAGACTCAGTAGAAGATAAACCCTTTAATTTGTTTCTGAAAAAATAAATCTCAGTGGGTCTTTCTTCCCCAAAGACATGGCCTCTAGAAAACGGTGGTTCCTGTGCTTTTATAAGATAAACTTTCAGGGGACTTCCCTGGCCGCCCAGTGGTTAAGACTCCGCACTTCCACTGCAGGGGGCACGGGTTCCATCCCCGGTCGGGGAACTAAGATCCCGCATGTGGTGAGGCACAGCCAGAAAAACAAAAAGATAAACTTTCAGAAAAATATTTCCACAAAAGTAACTTTTGTTCATAAAAATGATGGATCTTCGGTGGCTCGATATCAGTCAGTGTCCGCTTCTAGAAACAGTGTCATCCACTTAGCTGTACAAAGGGAAAGAAACACCTCATGCCCTGCTCAGTGTATCCCCACCACTGGCCCCATTCGCTCCCTCTGGGGTCTTCTGGCCTCGCTGCATCTGTCTCTCTCCTAACTGGACAGCCCAGCATGTCCGTCTGTCCCCACTCTGCCCACTCACGTGCTGTCAGCCTCTCTCAGACATCCAGTGGAACATCAGGGGAAACGAGTTCTGTGTGTCTGTCCTGTCAGGTAGCTTTGCCATCCAAGCAGGTTGGTGGGCCTGGTGCTCCCACAGGAAGTCTGCAGACCAGGCTGGTAGGGGCTTCCTTTTTCCAGGAATAGTTGCTACTGGTATGCTTTCCAGGTCACAGGTTGCCTGGAGCTGGGTAGTCAGGGGCACAGGCCTATCTGAGATGTCCTGCAGTCAACAGGCAAGACATGACAGGTGGGGGTCCTGGAGCCCAGGCCACTCCCTTCAGGAGAGTCACCGAAGACGCCATATCCCAGGGGAAAAGACAGGTCATGTGTAAACTGGGAAGCAGGGGTGCCGAAGGGCTGAGAAGAAAGGGGGACTTGGAGTCCAGAAGACGCTGCTCCTGCCGCTCCAGCTCACACGAGTCTCAAGTTCAAGCGAGGCTGTAGCTGGTCCTCCTGTCGGAAAGGGAAGAAGCCAAAGGGAAGGAGGACGTGGGTGGGGCCCCATGGAAGTGTCAGTGGCTGCTCCTTGTCTCCTAGCAGCTCCTCCCCTTCTCAACCCCGTGAATGAAGCTAAAACCCTGTTCTTCCGAGTCCCACCAAGCAGTTCCCCATCCACCTGTTATTCCCCGAGTGTAGCGCATGAGCTCAGTAAGATGGGCTGGAGTCCCAGGCCGTCCACAGCAAGCAGTGAGGGACCCATGACAAAGCCACTTCCTGCCTATCGTGCGTGGTCCTCTGTATCTACATGGACTCGTGTTTGTAAACGCATGAGTGCCGGCAAAAAATGTGGACAAGGCTCGTGAACGTCTGCTGGAACAGACGTGTTGATACTGCAGCGCCTGCTTGGCCTCAGGCTCTGGGCTGAGCTCTTGGGACGCAAACATGAAGAAAACAGACCCAGCTTTCAAGGTCCCCCCAGTCCACTGCGAAAGCCAGACAGTGAGCAGATCACCCTCGGGCAGTGGGATCGGTGGTGGTTCGCAGGGGGAAGAACAAGGTCAGAGAGAGCTGCTCGGTGCAGCCTGCGGCGGGGAGAGCGGGAGACGGCTCCCAGGCTGGAGGGTGGTGCCATCCACCGGGACCGAGGCACAGCAGGAGCAGCGATTGGGGAAGAAGATAAATTCGGTTTGGGGCCCATTTAGACTGACTGCCATGCTTGTGGGACATCAGGTGGAGGTGACCAAATGAGAGCCGTGCACATCTGCATGCCTCCCGGGCGTTGGCAGCCCTCCTGTGTATACCTGTGTGCGAGAGGTGCCTACCTCCCAAGGGAGCGGGAGCTGTTCCGACGTGGCACCTTTGGAGTGGGGCCGGACAGGAGGATGCACAGACCGATGAGGATCATGCAGGTGGGCATGGCACCGATGAGGACTTTGAGGGTCACCACTATCTGTTCCGCCTGCTTGCAGGCTCCTGACTCATACCCCGCAAAGCTGGGGAAACACCATCCCATGCATCCAGCTCAGAGCCTGGCTTCCTGACGGAGGGGTCCCAAATGCCAAATCCCATGCTATCCTGAAACTTGGATAGTTTCCTGGCAACATCAGCCTAACTATGGTGGATGGAGTGTGAGGGAACGAAGAGACCAGGGAGGAGTTCAGAGAAAGCTGAGAATGGGGGAAGCAGAGGCTTCAGAAGGGGTACAGCCACCAAGAAGGGCCCCTCCCAGTCATGTGCACAGAGAAAGCTAGGGTGGAGGTCCCCACACACCCTCCGGACCCACGGGTGACCCCTGGCTGGCTAAGGTGGGGGACTCTGCCCTCTGCTTCCCACGCCGCTAGTCTTTTGTGCCTCTGGTACAGCCCAGCTCTGTGACTCACTCCAGGCTGAGAGTGGAGATGCCCAGGGCGCCTGCACCTGAAAGCTTGGTGAAGAAGACATAGGATGAATAGGAGATGGTCTCCAGCCCTGGGCCATACTGGTGCTGCAGCTGGAATTCATCCACCACATCTGGAAGCATGGACCTGGGGGAGGGGGCTGCAGAATTATCCCTTTTATCCTCCCCACAGCCACCAGCCCAGGAGCTCTCTGGGGACAGAGAGTGAGTCAGATTCACCCCTGGGTCCCCGCTGCCCAGGACCGGCCCACAGAGTCAGACAATATTTCCCCAACACACAGCTGTCCACCATTCCTGCCGCCTGGCGCTCTTTCGGGAGGGCTCCACAGATGGCGCTGGCAGCCTCTATCTCCCGCAAGGCGGGGAGGGCCCCTCCCCAGCGCAGCCTGTGCACAAGGCCTGGGACAGCAGGTTGATGTGAAGGAGGGATACCCAGTAGGAAGGACGTGAGGCTCCCACTCCCATTTCCCTTCACCCAGCCTACCAGGGTAGCAGCAAGGACACGGCAATGCTCACGCCAGATACCAAGGCCACGACATATGCCACGGGTGCTGTGGGCACAGCAGCCAGCAGGATTGCAAATGGCACCATCCCCGAGGGAGACAGACACACTAGCTGCTCCCTCCACCTGCACCAACCCCCCTCAACTGCTCTTTGATGCACCCACTCACCACTCTACTGATGACCCCCTGCGCCTGGTCCCCTGCTAGGCACTGAGCACTGCCGGCCCCCAGGAGGCTCAGGCTCCAAGGTCACTGCCCCCCCATATCCCTCCAGGCCTTGCTTCCTGCCTCACTCACAAAGATCCCGAAGGCTGACATCCTCTTCCCAAATCGCTGCAGAACCCACTCCCACATCGGGGTGCTCAGCACTGCCGAGACCTGTGAGGGGACAGAATCATCACAGCCCAGGACACGCCACCTGCGCCTATGCCTGTGCCAAGCCCTCAAAGCCCTGACTTTTAGGAGGGACGCTCGACATTGACCTTGCCCCCTGGCTGGAAACAGTGGCTGTGAACTTTATGACCCTGGCCCCAATTCCACCCTCGGCTGAAATGCAGGTGACCAAGACCACAGCACAGTCCAGAACACTGACCACCGGAAGTCCGGCCACGTGTGTCACGGCAAGGGTCACACATCCCCAACTCAGGGCCCTGAGCGCCCTTGCCTCCACGGCCCCAGGTCCCCTCACCAGGATGGTTATCACCAGGCTCTGCACATGGTCATGTAGCTGGGAGGCGTGTGCACAGAACAGGACCAGGTAGCCCTGCTCCACCTGAGGAGGTTGCCAGGAAGTGGGCGTGTATGGGAAATGGCAGAAACGTGGAAGTCAAGGGCAAGGCTAGGGTCTCAAGTCTGGCCTCCCCTTTGGGACCTCAAGCGTCCGGTTCCTACCGCCATCACGTAGTCCCCTCCCCAACGAAGGACGCTTATCCCTGACACAGGTATAAATGCCATTCCTAGTCCCCCTCCCCGGCACAGCTGACAACCACCCGAGACAGCGTCAGCTTCCTGGTGTCTGGGCCCTGACCCTCCCCAGCCCCACAAGCTCTAGGCAGGTTTCTCTCCTCCCAGCACCAGCCTCGCCAGGCGCTTGCCAGCCACTGGTTTCTCTCTGGTGCAGTGGGGACGAGAGACACCTGAACCTACACAGGGTCAGTATGGCCAGAGCCAAGCCAGTGGGGATCAGCCTGGCCAGAGGTACCTGAACGGCTGCCGAGATGAACAGGAAGGAGATGACCAGCTTCAGGTAGGGCGGGTGCCGGACTGTGAGCCGCAGCCCAGCCAGGAAGCTCAGGCCCTGGCCGGAGGCTCGGGCAGAGGCATCTGCAACACAGGAAGGGGACATCTTGGCTTGGTGGAGTTCAAAACCTAAACCCACGCCCAAGAGGAGCCCGGCCGCAGCTTCTGCTTCCCACACCCTGCCTGCACGCCGCACCTACCCGGTCGCTCCTTCACCCCCAGGCAGAGCAAACTACTGCACACGGGGTACGTCACAGCAACCACAGTGGCTGCAATGGAGTAGAGACGAGTCTGTGGGACAGGACAGGACCTCAGTGGGGGTGATGTCTCCAACCCACGGAGGTGGGGATACCCAGGGGCCGGGCAGGAGTACCTCCCAGTGGGAGCAGAGGGACCCTCAGCCCAAGCCCAAGGATGCGGGGTGCCCCTCCTCCCAACCAGCCCAGCAGGAGAGGGAGATCTAAGGGCCCAGAGTGGTCCTTCTGCTGACCCTCTGCCTCCTGCGGGCATCCATGCCACCGTGGGTCTAAGCCCCGTTCCCCTCTCTCTCTCTTTTTTTTAAGCAAACGTTCATTGGGGCTGATTTCTGCGTGCTAGACCCTGTGGTTACGGTGATGAATAAGTGATCCTGTGCATCCACAATAAGGGGCTTGGAGTGGGTGGGGAGACAGATCCAGGAGCAGACAGTGTGATGCATGATGACGCAGATAAATGTCAAAACCAGAACGGTGCTACCTAGCATTCAGAGGAAGACACATATGTAATAAGATACATTTAAGGCATGCATGGGAGTAACAGCCACCCAATTCAGGACAGGGGCTGCCTTTGGTGGGGGAAGAAAGAGGGAGAGGGGCAGGGCTTCACCAGTGTGGATCCAGCACAGTTGCACAGGGTCCCACATTCAGAAGGCACTGCACTTGGGAGTTAATGCTCTGCTGTCTTGAAATTCATGATGATTTTATCTATGAATTTGTGTTTTGTAAGTGAAGTCGATGGAACAACAGAGCTGGAACTACCAAGAGGCACCTAAATGCTTCTCGCCTTGGCTCACACGAGGCTCCGCCTCCCGGGCGGGGTTCTCAGCCTCCTGCTCCCTACCTCTTGGCATCCCAGGCCCTGCCCAGCTCCTGCTCTCCAACCCAAGGCCACTGCCACACTCTGTTCCACCCTCACCCAGACAGTGACCCAGTAGCTTTGGTGAGGGCACTTGTAGAGGCCTCAGTGGGGCCTAGGCATGGAAGAGGGGAGGGTGAATCTGTAGGTCACAATCCCTCTGATCCCAGGCTCATAGCACCATGATGTGGTTTGAGGGCAGCTGGGCAGAGTCTCTCCCCGACCCGGACTCAGGCAATCCCTAGACCGGGGCCGTGGGCCACGGGAAGGGGAAACTGACTTCCCCGCTCTCTCTGGGGCTCTACAGCTCCACTGTGCACTGTGCCCAGGCACATTCGGTAGCTGGGCTACAGATGGGTCTGGGGATGGGGGTGTACACAAGGACTTCATTGTAATGTTTCCTTACAGGTGGTGAACCATGGGTGTTGTTGGTATTATTCTCATACCTTTAATTCCCAAATGTCGGTGGAGGTGAGTGATGTCATTTGCTTAAGGAGAAAGGGCTGGGGGGTGGATAGAAGATGAACTTGATGGATAAATAGAGGCACGTCCCCTAACTGCTGAAAAGGGACCTGCTTTGAGGAGACACGAAGGGGTACTAGCCCTTTCACACTGGGGGTGGGGTTGGCGTTGGCAGTCACCCGTTCAGGGATGGGTAGGACTGGTCATAGGTCAGGTTTTGCCCAGGGCTCTGCCAGGACACCAAACCGTTCTGCTGTCTCTCTCCCCTGTCCCTGCCTGTGGCCCTTCCCCACCCCATCCCTTCTCGGGGGTCCGCCTCCTCCCCTCCAGATGGCCTGCTGATCTGTTGTCTGACTCCATGTTTAGAAGGCACCCAGCAGAAGCAGAGTTAGCAGGGAGGAGGGAGGGCATGGGCTCAGCTACAGGAGCAGGGAAGGAACGAGAGGGCATGGTGTGCAGAGCTGAGCCCCCAAACCACCATGAAGAGACCTGGGGGAGAAACGGCCCTGGAAGAAATAAGTGACCCGAACCGGGGGTCCCAGTGGGTCTGGGTAGCCTGGGCACTCACTACGTTGGTGGAGATGGCCACTTGTCCTGGGAGCGCAGTCTCCTTGCAACTGTGGGACCCGTGGGCACCAGACACGATGACTCCATGGACAGTGGCACCCATCAGCGTCCCTGCCATCTCCAAGGTCATCCCTGGGACAGAGTGTGTAGCAAGGTGACAGCTGGTGGGGCCAGGGAGAGAGCCATCCCACCTCACGCACCCGACGCCTGCCTTCACTCACGGTACACGGTGGCCAAGTCCCGCTCCCTGGGGCTGGGTGTCAAGAGCATGGTCAGTGCCGTGTAGGGCACCTGGAAGAACTGAGAAACCGGGCAGAGCTTAGGATGGCGCCTGCCACCAGACTGCCAACCCAGGCCAGCAGCTTCCTGAGGCCAGGCCTGCGCCAGGCAGGCACGTCCCCACTGATGTTGGGGATTTGTGACCCTTGCCGTGACACACGTGGCCGGACTTCCGGTGGTCAGTGTTCTGGACTGTGCTGTGGTCTTGGTCACCTGCATTTCAGCCGAGGGTGGAATTGGGGCCAGGGTCATAAAGTTCACAGCCACTGTTTCCAGCCAGGGGGCAAGGTCAACGTCGAGCGTCCCTCCTAAAAGTCAGGGCTTTGAGGGCCTGGCACAGGCATAGGCGCAGGTGGCGTGTCCTGGGCTGTGATGATTCTGTCCCCTCACAGGTCTCGGCAGTGCTGAGCACCCCGATGTGGGAGTGGGTTCTGCAGCGATTTGGGAAGAGGATGTCAGCCTTCGGGATCTTTGTGAGTGAGGCAGGAAGCAAGACCTGGAGGGATATGGGGGGGCAGTGACCTGGGAGCCTGAGCCTCCTGGGGGCCGGCAGTGCTCAGTGCCTAGCAGGGGACCAGGCGCCGGGGGTCATCAGTAGAGCGGTGAGTGGGTGCGTCAAAGAGCAGTTGAGGGGGGTTGGTGCAGGGGGAGGGAGCAGCTAGTGTGTCTGTCTCCCTCGGGGATGGTGCCATTTGCAATCCTGCTGGCTGCTGTGCCCACAGCACCCGTGGCATACGTCGTGGCCTTGGTATCTGGCGTGAGCATTGCCGTGTCCTTGCTGCTACCCTGGTAGGCTGGGTGAAGGGAAATGGGAGTGGGAGCCTCACGTCCTTCCTACTGGGTATCCCTCCTTCACATCAACCTGCTGTCCCAGGCCTTGTGCACAGGCTGCGCTGGGGAGGGGCCCTCCCCGCCTTGCGGGAGATAGAGGCTGCCAGCGCCATCTGTGGAGCCCTCCCGAAAGAGCGCCAGGCGGCAGGAATGGTGGACAGCTGTGTGTTGGGGAAATATTGTCTGACTCTGTGGGCCGGTCCTGGGCAGCGGGGACCCAGGGGTGAATCTGACTCACTCTCTGTCCCCAGAGAGCTCCTGGGCTGGTGGCTGTGGGGAGGATAAAAGGGATAATTCTGCAGCCCCCTCCCCCAGGTCCATGCTTCCAGATGTGGTGGATGAATTCCAGCTGCAGCACCAGCACGGCCCAGGGCTGGAGACCATCTCCTATTCATCCTATGTCTTCTTCACCAAGCTTTCAGGTGCAGGCGCCCTGGGCATCTCCACTCTCAGCCTGGAGTGAGTCACAGAGCTGGGCTGTACCAGAGGCACAAAAGACTAGCGGCATGGGAAGCAGAGGGCAGAGTCCTCCACCTTAGCCAGCCAGGGGTCACCCGTGGGTCCGGAGGGTGCTTTCTCTGTGCACATGACTGGGAGGGGCCCTTCTTGGTGGCTGTACCCCTTCTGAAGCCTCTGCTTCCCCCATTCTCAGCTTTCTCTGAACTCCTCCCTGGTCTCTTCGTTCCCTCACACTCCGTCCTCCATAGTTATGCTGATGTGGCCAGGAAACTATCCAAGTTTCAGGATAGCGTCGCGGTTGGGCATTTGGGACCCCTCCGTCAGGAAGCCAGGCTCTGAGCTGGATGCATGGGATGGTGTTTCCCCAGCTTTGCGGGGTATGAGTCAGGAGCCTGCAAGCAGGCGGAACAGATAGTGGTGACCCTCAAAGTCCTCATCGGTGCCATGCCCACCTGCATGATCCTCATCGGTCTGTGCATCCTCCTGTCCGGCCCCACTCCAAAGGTGCCACGTCGGAACAGCTCCCACTCCCTTGGGAGGTAGGCACCTCTCGCACACGGGTATACACAGGAGGGCTGCCAACGCCTTGGTGGCATGCAGATGTGCACGGCTCTCATTTGGTCACCTCCACCTGATGTCCCACAAGCATGGCAGTCAGTCTAAAGGGGCCCCAAACCGAATTTATCTTCTTCCCCAATCGCTGCTCCTGCTGTGCCTCGGTCCCGGTGGATGGCACCACCCTCCAGCCTGGGAGCCGTCTCCGCTCTCCCCGCCGCAGGCTGCACCGAGCAGCTCTCTCTGACCTTGTTCTTCCCCCTGCGAACCACCACCGATCCCACTGCCCGAGGGTGATCTGCTCACTGTCTGGCTTTCGCAGTGGACTGGGGGGACCTTGAAAGCTGGGTCTGTTTTCTTCATGTTTGCGTCCCAAGAGCTCAGCCCAGAGCCTGAGGCCAAGCAGGCGCTGCAGTATCAACACGTCTGGTCCAGCAGACGTTCACGAGCCTTGTCCACGTTTTTGCCGACGCTCATGCGTTTACAAACACGAGTCCATGTAGATACAGAGGACCACGCACGATAGGCAGGAAGTGGCTTTGTCATGGGTCCCTCACTGCTTGCTGTGGACGGCCTGGGACTCCAGCCCATCTTACTGAGCTCATGCGCTACACTCGGGGAATAACAGGTGGATGGGGAACTGCTTGGTGGGACTCGGAAGAACAGGGTTTTAGCTTCATTCACGGGGTTGAGAAGGGGAGGAGCTGCTAGAGAGACAAGGAGCAGCCACTGACACTTCCACGGGGCCCCACCCACGTCCTCCTTCCCTTTGGCTTCTTCCCTTTCCGACAGGAGGACCAGCTACAGCCTCGCTTGAACTTGAGACTCGTGTGAGCTGGAGCGGCAGGAGCAGCGTCTTCTGGACTCCAAGTCCCCCTTTCTTCTCAGCCCTTCGGCACCCCTGCTTCCCAGTTTACACATGACCTGTCTTTTCCCCTGGGATATGGCGTCTTCGGTGACTCTCCTGAAGGGAGTGGCCTGGGCTCCAGGACCCCCACCTGTCATGTCTTGCCTGTTGACTGCAGGACATCTCAGATAGGCCCGTGCCCCTGACTACCCAGCTCCAGGCAACCTGTGACCTGGAAAGCATACCAGTAGCAACTATTCCTGGAAAAAGGAAGCCCCTACCAGCCTGGTCTGCAGACTTCCTGTGGGAGCACCAGGCCCACCAACCTGCTTGGATGGCAAAGCTACCTGACAGGACAGACACACAGAACTCGTTTCCCCTGATGTTCCACTGGATGTCTGAGAGAGGCTGACAGCACGTGAGTGGGCAGAGTGGGGACAGACGGACATGCTGGGCTGTCCAATTAGGAGAGAGACAGATGCAGCGAGGCCAGAAGACCCCAGAGGGAGCGAATGGGGCCAGTGGTGGGGATACACTGAGCAGGGCATGAGGTGTTTCTTTCCCTTTGTACAGCTAAGTGGATGACACTGTTTCTAGAAGCAGACACTGACTGATACCGAGCCACCGAAGATCCATCATTTTTATGAACAAAAGTTACTTTTGTGGAAATATTTTTCTGAAAGTTTATCTTTTTGTTTTTCTGACTGTGCCTCACCACATGCGGGATCTTAGTTCCCCGACCGGGGATGGAACCCGTGCCCCCTGCAGTGGAAGTGCGGAGTCTTAACCACTGGGCGGCCAGGGAAGTCCCCTGAAAGTTTATCTTATAAAAGCACAGGAACCACCGTTTTCTAGAGGCCATGTCTTTGGGGAAGAAAGACCCACTGAGATTTATTTTTTCAGAAACAAATTAAAGGGTTTATCTTCTACTGAGTCTGTAAAATTTGCCTGTGGCCAGCCTTCTCATCCCACCTCCTGGGAAAGCCCTGTCCCGAGGAGGGAAGGGGAGGGTGCCTGATGTCACTGAAACTGGCTGTGGCCCATCAGCCACATGTCCCAGAGTCTGCATTTCCTCAGACCAGAGGTGCCATGTGGGGGGTGGGTTCCTTCCTTCTTTTGGAAGAGAAAAAAGTTGAGACTCGATAGTGGCCAGGTGGCTCATGTGGGTTTGGGGCCTGGGGAAGAGTTGAGCAACCTGTGGGGACCCTGATGCCCCAGCAACTCCTCCTAGAGAAGCCCAGATACCTCAAGGGAGACCAGGAGGTGCAGACGTGCCCCCACATTTCTCCCAGCCCCCAGCTCAGTCCCCTCCTGAGCCCACTGCCCGGGGCTAGGCCCCCTTCCTCTTTAGACCTCTGGCTGCCTCTTAGGTGTGAGATTAGGTGCTAGGTCTAAGACGGCCAGAGTTCAGACACACTCAGGCAGGATGTGACCCTCAGAGCTTAAAGTGTTCAGCTTCCTCTACAAATGCTATAGCACAAGAAGGAAGCTGACCTCAGAGAGAGAGTGCAGAGTGTGACCCAGTCTGTCTGATACCTGAACTTTCTGGCCCCGTGACACTGACATGGGCACCTGATCCTTGAGGTCACAGGGCCCCAGAGAAAGAGCTGGGCTCGGTGTCTCTTCCTTGTCCACCTGACCGGTTCAGGAAGGGGCTGACAGGAAGCTCTGCTCACCGCCCGCCCCGTGCACAGGCGCACACACCACACACATACCTCACACACTGCACACTCACACACACGCACACATACAGAACAGTTTCTTAACACTGGAAAATCACTGGCCCTATGGGGACAGTACCTGGTACGACCGAAGACCAGGTAGTTTCTACCATGTTATGTTATGCTGTGCTCTGGAAACCTGGGCAACACAGGTGGGATCAGAAGCTTGTGCCACCTTTTATGTTACCTATGCTATTTCCCGGGAAAGCAGTCTCAAGGATCAGAGCTTCACTGTACAAAGACAGCTGCAGGGGGCCACCTCTGGGGGTTGGGGGTTAGGGGTTAGATCTCAGAGACAGGAGGTAATCATGGGCTGTCCAAAAGGTATTATTCCGTTTCTTCTTCATAGCAGCCGTATGAAGCAGGTACTAAGATTCTCATTTTCAGATGAGGAAACAGGCTTAGAGAGATTCAGCAACTTGCCTAAGATCAGTTGGTGGTAGAAACGGTCTTGTACCCCAGTTGGCCTGATTCCAAAGCTTGTGGAGCTAGCCAGGGCTTAAAATAGTTTTTGGAGGTATGGCTGACCCAGGACTTCGGTATCACAGGACCACTCCTCCTCTGAAACCAAACGCCAGCATCCCTGCCTCTGACGCTATGCTTCGATTCCACTGTAATTCCATTATTCCTACTCTTCGACCTTCGGCTCACATTTGCCCACTGAGCTCCCCCCATATCCATGTCCCTCTCCTGACACCCACCCTCCTCAGAGCCCGTCCTCCTGCTTCAGAGGAAGAAGATCTCTCCTTACCACCACGGCCAGCCCAGGGCCTATCGCCAGCAAAGGCAGACATCTCCCCTTGCCCCTTCCCTCTCCATGACCTTTTCCATCCCCACTTAAATCCAGGAGAGCATGCCATCCACTTGCTCAAGGCCCTCCCAGCCCCACCCCTGCATCCCATCAACAGTCCCCCTCAAGGTCTCACAGGATCAGGTCTCTCCTGAAGTATCACTTCCTCAGGGAGGCCTTTCCTGCTTCCCCACAATCGCCTGCTCCACCCCCAGCTCTCTACGTTCCACCCACTTTGCTTGTGCTCAGTAGAACCCACCTCCACATACAACTATATAGTTATCAACGGCTTTCTTGTTTACTGCTTGACACCCCTGTTAAAACAGAAATGTCACGAGGGCTACATCCTCAGTGCCCAGAGGTGAACGTTCAACATGGATAAATGTCTGCTAACTGAACAAGTGAATGTCCATGGTGCCCTCGTCCTCGAACAAACAAAAACAGCCTTTCCTGTTCTCTTCACTTTCTCCTCCGCCAGCCAGCTCCACAGCGTTGTCTCCTGTCTCCTGACCCTCACCTGCCATTCCCTCCTTTTTTTGAGTGTGATTTTTTTTGGCTGTGTTGGGTCTTCGTTGCTGTGAAGCTTTCTCTGGTTGCCGTGCACGGGCTTCTCATTGCAGTGGCTTCTCTTGTTGCAGAGCACGGGCTGTAGGCGTGCGGGCTCAGTAGTTGTGGCTCACGGGCTTAGTTGCTCCATGGCATGTGGGATCATCCCGGACCAGGGCTTGAACCTGTGTCCCCTGCAATGGCAGGCGGGTTCTTAACCACTGCGCCACCAGGGAAGCCGCTACCATTCCCTCCTTAACCCACTGAACTTGGCCTCTGCCTGCCCACTGAGGAGACAGTGCAGCCTGGCAGGTACACTGCAGCATCAGAGAAAGGGAGAAGGGAGTTTGTATGTTGCTTTCCTCTCTTAGTGGTTTTAGTCAACTTTTTAAAACAAATCTGAGCCTCCATTTTTTTTTAATTTTTATTTGGCTGTGCCAGGTCTTAGTTGCAACAGGTGGGATCTTTATTTTTTTATTTATTTATTTTTTGTGGTTCGTGGGCCTCTCACTGTTGTAGCCTCTCCTGTTGCGGAGCACAGGCTCCGGACGCGCAGGCTCAGCGGCCATGGCTCACGGGCCTCAGGTTGGATCTTTAGTTGAGGCATGTGAACTCTTAGTTGTAGCATGAGGGATCTAGTTCCCTGACCAGGGATCGAACCCGGGCCCCCTGCGTTGGGAGCACGGAGTCTTAACTGCTGGACCACCAGGGAAGTCCCTCCATTTATTTCTTGAAAGAAATGTGTACACTGTTACCTACGTGTTGGGACAGGTCTAATGATTAGGTGGGGTAACACTGACCAAGGAAACCTCAATCACAGGTAGCCATAATGCTGACCATGCTTCTTCAAAACCCTGCCCTCCTTGGCTCCCTTACCTCCCTCCCGGTTCTCCTCCACCATCTCTGACCATACATTTTCTGACTTTTCCGTTGCTTCATCTTCCTTTGATGCTCTGTGGTCATCTTGGGCTTCCCAGGGCCATGTGATTTCATTCACTACCACCACCTCTACCCCACTCTATTTATGTGGGAATTTTAGTTGCCTGACCAGAGATCGAACCTGCTCCCCCTGCATTGGAAGCGTGGAGTCATAACCACTGGACTGCCAGGGAAGTCCAAAATTGTTTTTCTTTAGTTTTAAATCTGGAGAGTAGACTCTGGGACCTTGATTATCATAAACAGTCTATCATGACCTAATAGTAACATTCTCTTAACTGTTTGTTTTAAGCACATATAAAAAGTAATTGTAATCTTGTTTGGGGGACTTTTAATTAAAAGTCTGGTTAAAATTATAGCTATATAGGTTTACTAAAGCATTGTATTTTTCTCTCCATAATCAGTTTGGTTGTGTTTTCCTTTAATAATCAGGCATTCCAGGTTCCATAGAACAGATCTGATTTTTCCTACCTTGAATGTTGACAAGTGATAACTTTAATTGTGCAATAGGCAGTTTATAACTATTGTCTGTGTTTGACTTCACACTGCACATCCGTGTGCTGCTAAAATTTCTCTCTGTGCCCACATTGCCTTTAAGCCGTGAGTCAACCAAATGTCTTATGAAGTTCTTTGGTTGTCTTTTTTTTTTTTTTTCCCTTTGGTTGTCTTAAAACAGATGTATCTTTATCCTAAACATGATCAATCTATTTCTCATGTTCAGCACTTTAAATATGAGTTCATAGTACTTTTCCCCACTTCACATTTCTAATTTGGGGAGTAAGATTCACATACATTATTTCTCACTGAGGATGCAGATCTTTGGAACTACTGCCATTCTTGGATTATTGAGTAACTTACTGATAGAGCAAAAGTACTGCCTTTTAAGAAGCTAATGAAATGACATTGTACAACTCTACATGTATATATATATATATATATATATTTTTTTAATTTATTTATTTTTATTTTTGGCTGTGTTGGGTCTTCGTTTCTGTGCAAGGACTTTCTCTAGTTGTGGCAAGTGGGGGCCACTCTTCATCATGGTGCGCGGGCCTCTCACTGTCGTGGCCTCTCTTGTTGCGGAGCACAGGCTCCAGACGCGCAGGCTCAGTAGTTGTGGCTCACGGGCCCAGTTGCTCCGTGGCATGTGGGATCTTCCCAGACCAGGGCTCGAACCCGTGTCCCCTGCATTGGCAGGCAGATTCTCAACCACTGCGCCACCAGGGAAGCCCTACATGTATATATCTTTAAGATAGTTCTTTTATCCCAATTTTTATTATGAAAATTTCAAACATATATAAAAATGTGGAGAATAGTAAACTCCCACGTATACTCATTACCCAGCTTCACTAATTATCAAGTCATAGCCATTTT
The DNA here is from genome assembly GCF_964165515.1 of Mesoplodon bidens. NCBI lineage: Eukaryota > Metazoa > Chordata > Mammalia > Artiodactyla > Ziphiidae > Mesoplodon > Mesoplodon bidens. The sequence continues at coordinate 70,565,047 of NC_138170.1, forward strand.
GGTTTCAATTATACTCCCTCCACTCCTCACCCCACTTGATTATTTTGCAGCAAATTCTAGTAATTGGATTTCATCTAGATATTTCAGTATGTAGCTAAAACAAATACTTTATTTATTTTTGACCTCACCACACGGCATTCAGGATCTTAGTTCCCTGACCAGGGATTGAACCCATGCCTCCTGCAGTGGAAGCACGGAGTCTTAACCACTTGACCGCCAGGGAAGCCCCTAAAACAAGTACTTGAAAAAGCTACAGGGGGGCTTCCCTGGTGGTGCAGTGGCTCAGAGTCTGCCTGCCAATGCAGGGGACACGGGTTCAAGCCCTGGTCTGGGAGGATCCCGCATGCCGCGGAGCGGCTGAGCCCGTGCGCCACAACTACTGAGCCTGCGCTCTAGAGCCCGCGAACCACAACTACTGGAGCCTGTGCACCTAGAGCCTATAGTCCACAACAAGAGAAGCCACCGCAATGAGAAGCCCACGCACCACAATGAAGAGTAGCCTCCACTAGCCGCAACCAGAGAAAAGCCTGTGCGCAGCAACGAAGACCCAATGCAGCCAGAAACAATAAATAAATTAAATTAAATAATAAATAAATTTAAAAAAAAAAGAAAAAAGCTACAGGGGACTTGCCTGGTGGCTCAGTGTTTAAGAATTCACCTGCCAATGCAGGGGACATGGGTTCAAGCCCTGGTCCAGGAAGAACCCACATGTCGCGGAACAACTAAGCCCGTGTGCCACAACCATTGAGCCTGTGCTCTAGAGCCTGCGAGCCACAACTACTGAGCCCACATGCCACAACTACTGAAGCCCGCGTGTGCCTAGAGCTCGTGCTCCACAACAAGAGAAGCCACCGCAATGAGAAGCCCGCACACCGCAACGAAGAGGAGCCCCTGCTCACCGCAACCAGAGAAAGCTCGTACGCAGCAACAAAGACCCAACGCAGGCAAAAATAAAAATATAAATAAATAAATAAATTTATTAAAAAGCTACAATCCCATTGTCACACCTTTAAAATTAACAGTTACTCCACATATCATCAAATATCCATCCAGTGTTCAAATGTTCCTGATTCGTAGCTTTTTTCCATTTAGTTTCTTTAAATAATAACATAAATATGGTCCATATGTTGTAATTAATTGATATATCTCTTAAATATTTAAAAAGATTATTTCTACTTCTTTTTTCTCCCTGGTAATATATATATTGAAGAAAATGGATCATTTCTCCTGAAGAATTTCCCGAGTTCTGGATTTTGTTGATTGTGCCCCTGTGATGTCAACTGATCATGTTCCTCTGTGCCCTATCTTTCCTGTAATCTGATGTTTAGACCTAGAGGCTTGAATGGATTCAGTTTCATTTTTAGAAGGAAGGCTTCACACGTGGTGGTTTGAGCTTTCACACTGAGGCATATATTTATGTCTGTTTCCTTTGTGTGATGTTAGCAGCCATTGATATCATTGCCTAGGTCTGTTTGCATTCGGGGTTGCAAATTGGAGATACTCTAATTCTATAAACCTTCATTTAGCTGAATTCATTTATAAAGGAAACTTCTTTTATTAACTCTTCGATTACTCTGAGTTAGTTCATACAGGAAAGGCAGGATGAATACTTGATTCTTTCCCTTACTTGCCAGTTTTCAAAATAAATTGGTACCCTACTGTTCTGGAAATGAGTTTCTGTGTTTCTGTGAATGAGTTTCTGTGTTTTAATGAGTATCAGTATGAACTTGTATTTGATGTGTTTCAATTCATGTAGCTGTTTTTCAGTCCCATCTTTCACCAATGGTAGCCTTTTCAAACTGACTTCTGAATCCTTTTTTTCGTTTTGTTTTGTTTTATTTTTGGCTGTGCCTCATGGCCTGGGGGATCCTAGTTCCCTGGCCAGGGATCGAACCCAGGCCCCCGCAGTGAAAGCATCGAGTCCTAACCTCTGGACCGCCAGGGAATTCCCAACTTCTGATTCCTTTTGACATTAATCCAAGGTGTCAATACAAGGCATAAAGTGCATATTTCTTGCCCCAGACCTGGAGACAGCCATTTCTCTAAGAAACTGATTCCTTTTGGTGGGAAATAGTATTTGGAGACCACAAATCTGGGCGGTAGGTGTGCTGTGCTCATTGTTGTCTGATTGCTTATTGCTTTTTGGCCTTTTCAGTGGACAGAGCCACTATGTATTTTCTTAAGAGAAATGATAATGTTCGTAATGATGTTTCCGATTTAAAATATAGGATGACAGGATTTTTGCTTGGCTTCTTTGATTTTTATATTTCTATCTCTTTACTCTTACTCTGAAAAAAAATCTTGGTTTTTAGGGACAGATCATAATTACTTCTTTGCTTTATCTCCGGGTCTCTCAACTTCAACACTATTAACATTTTGGGCAATACTTTCTTGTGGGGGCTGCCTTGTGCATTGTAGGATTTTCAGCAGCATCCCTAACCTCATCTACTAGATACCAGTAGCACCCTCCACCCCAGTTATTGTGACAGCCCAAAAATGCCTCCGGCCATTGCCACATATCTTCTCAGGGGCACTGTTGCCTCCTGGTTGAGACCCACTGCTTTATCTTTATACCATACTTTTCATATAAACAATACTAATATATTATTGCTGATAATATGACTACTAGAAACTTCATTTCTCCTCTTTGGGTTCATCGCACTAGGATATATGGTAAAATTACCATGTTTTAAATTTACTTGAAATAATTCCTCTCTGTCAGTTAATTCGTTTCATTTTTACTTTCAGTTTTTAGGGATTGCTTTTTTAAAATTTACCTTTGTTTTATATGTGCATAAAATATTTACATGGGTCCAAAGTTGATCTAAAAATCAAGATACATTCAGAGAAATCCAGCTTCTGCCCTTACTCCCTTCACCCAGTGCCCTCTCTCCCACTTTATAAGTAACCTTATTATTTATTTTTTGGTTTACTTTTTCATTTTTCCCTAATGTAAACAAATATACGTATATTCATGTTCACCTCTTTCTTAGATAAACAGTACCATATCATACATATTTTTCTCCATTTTGCTTTTTTCACTTAACAGTATATCCCACTATGTGGATTTACCATAGTTTATTCAAGAAGTCCCTATTAATGGACAAGTTGAGGTTTTTTACAGGCTTTGCTGTTACAATCAATGCTGTAAATAATACTACAGCGAATAGTCTAGTGTATCCACCTTTTTATATTTTTGGTAAAGTATCATTGGGATGGATTTTTGGATAATGGGATTTCTAGATATACGTGTCAAAGAAAAAACAGAGCTGGACAGTAGTTAAAGCAGAAACTATTGTGATAGGGGAAAAGAGACCTCAGTGTGGAACTGGACTCGATTCTGAATATAACATGGACAGGGGCTTCCCTGGTGGTGCAGTGGTTAAGAATCCGCCTGTCAGTGCAGAGGACATGGGTTCGAGCCCGGGTCCGGGAAGATCCCAAATGCCACGGAGCAGCTAAGCCCGTGCGCCACAACTACTGAGCCTGCGTTCTAGAGCCTGCAATCCACAACTACTGAAGCCCACGTGCCACAACTACTGAAGCCTGTGCGCCTAGAGCCTGTGCTCCACAAGAAGAGAAACCACCACAATGAGAAGCCCGCGCACCACAACAAAGAGTAGCCCCCGCTCGCCGCAACTAGAGAAAGCCCACGCACAGCAATGAAGACCCAATGCAGCCTAAAATAAATAAATAAATAAAATAATTTTTTTTTAAAGATGGACAACTGGGGATTTATAGTCAAAGAGCAAGGTATGGGTCAGTGGATGGAAAATTACTGAGAGATACCTCAAAGGTAAGGTGGGATTCTTGCTAAACTGAACTACAAGATTCTTGCTGAAGGCAGGCCAGGGTGATCAGTATCGTGGCGGGGTTGTGGGGGGAGTGCAGAGTGAGGAATTTGATCAGGTATCAAGGGTGGAGGGATTCTGGGTAAAGCTGCTTAACAGGATTCTTGCTAAAATTGGGCTCTACAGGAACAGAAATGGAAGCCCAAGGTCATGCCTCCTTGAGAAGGTGCCTCAGAGGAGCCTAACTACAGTTTGGTCAAGGAGAGATTCTTTGTCATATGCATAGGTGACTAGGTAATGCCACATTCCCTTACCCGGATATGTGCCATTTTGCATTCCCACCAAAAATGTTTGAGGCTGTTTCCCCACACTCAGCAACAAAATGTGTTGCAAGACTTTTAAGTTTTTGCCAGTCTGATCGGTGAGAAATGGTATCATGATATAGTTTCAATTGCATTTATTTCATTATAAGTGAGACTGACATCTTTTCACATATTTTAGGGCCATTTGCTTCTCTCTTTCTGAGACGCCTCTGTTCATATTTGTTGCCTTTTGATTGTTGGCCTTTTTCTTCTCTGTATCAGTTCTTTATATATTAACCTTTTGGTTGTAATGCCAGTTCCCTTTGTTTATTTGTTTGTTTGTCATCTGTGTTTTTACTTTGTAGAAATTAAAAAAAAATTTTTTATTCTTACATAGTTAAATGTATCAGTCTTTTCCCTTATTGCTTCTGGATTTGAGTTATAGGAAAGTTGTCTTCTCTTCTAGGGTATAAGGGAACTTTACCATGTTTTCTTTAATAATTAAAAAGTTTGCCTTTTTAAAGGTTTTTTTTTATTGTGGTAAAATACCTACATATATAACATAAAATTTGCCATCTTAACCAATTTTAAGTGTACAATTCAGCAGCATTAATAATATTCACAGTGGTGTGTAACCATTACCACTGTCCATTTCCAAGACTTCTTCATGGTCCCTAACAGAAACTCTGTGCCCGTTATGCAGTAATTCTACATTCCTCTCTTCTCCCAGTCCCTTAATGTATCAAAACTTCATTCCTTTCTTTCTTTTTTTTTTTTTTTTTCTTTTGTGGTACGTGGGCCTCTCACTGTTGTGGCTTCTCCCGGACCGGGGCATGACCCCGTGTCCCCTGCATTGGCAGGCGGACTCTCAACCACTGTGCAACCAGGGAAACCCTCATTCCTTTTTACGGCTAATTAATATTCCGTTGTATGTATATACCACATTTTGTTCAGACATTCATCTGTTGAGGGACATCTGGATTATTTCCACCTCTTGGCTATTGTGAGTAATGCCTCAACCACCAAATCCTTTTCTACAGCAGCTGTACTGTTTTACATTTCCACCAGCAATATTCTGGTGTTCTAATTTCTCCACATCCCTGTCAACACTTATTATTTTTGTTTTTTTAAATAATAGCTATTCTGATGTGTATAAAGTGGTATCTCATTGGGACTAGTGATGTTGAGCATCTTTTTCATGTGCTTATTGTCTACTCATATTTCTTCTTTGGAGAAATATCTGTGCACATCCTTTGCCCAGTTTTGAATTGGTTTGTTTTCCCTGCTGTTTTTAAGTTGTATTTTTCTTGATTCATCATTTGCTTGATAGCTGTAAACCTTTGACTACTTTCCAGAGTTCTAACTTGGTTCTAATGGTTTCTGCTTGTTTTTCAATGTCTCTGTGGGGACAGGAGCTTGGAGCTGCCTATTCTTTCATTTTGCTGACATCACCCTCAGGTTCAATTTTTAAATTTTAGATCTTGGATATATCTGGAATTTATCTTGGTAATGGTGATTCCATATGACTGTTGAATTTATTTAAAAGTCCATCTTTTCCTGATTTTTTAAGATCTAATAGTATGGACTCCTCATGGGTTTTTGTTGTATTCAATGAGCTATAATCCATTAGTATCATTATTTACTTTGATGTTCCATTTCCCAGACTTGTCCAGTGGGAACCCCTTCAGGTGGCTTCAGTGTCCTTTTGATATGTCTTCATCATTCACTGAACACCATCTTACTTTCTGGTGCAAGATATTTCGGGCTCATTTGTTCTTTCTCTGTCCAACCCTGGAATCAGTCTTTTCTCTAAGGAGCCATGATTCCTTTTCTTGGAAAATTTTAGTTAGAAGCCAAGATGTAGGCTTTTGGTATGCTTATTGCTTCTAGTCTGTCATTGCTTCCAGGACCTCTCAAAGGGCAGATGGGGGCTTCCCTGGTGGCGCAGTGGTTGAGAGTCCACGTGCCGATGCAGGGGACACGGGTTCGCACCCAGGTCCGGGAAGATCCCACATGCCGTGGAGCGGCTGGGCCCACGAGCCATGACCGCTGAGCCTGCGCGTCCGGAGGCTATGCTCCGCAACGGGAGAGGCCACAACAGTGTGAGGCCCACGTACCGCAAAAAAATAAAAAGGGCAGATGGCTTGGGCTCTTTTAAACATCGATTTGTTTCCTTATTTCTTATATTATTTTTGTTGTAAGGGCAAAAGTGTATTGCAGAAAGTTTGGGAAAGAGAGAAAATAATCCACAATTTTTTACCCCCACCCCGAACAATAACTATTTTCACTCTTGCTTCTCTCCATTTTTAAAAAAATTTATTTATTTATTTATTTTTGGCTGCGTTGGGTCTTTGTTGCTGTGCGTGGGCTTTTTCTAGTTGCAGTAAGTGAGGACTACTCTTAGTTGTGGTGCGTGGGCTTCTCATTGAGGTGGCTCTTCTTTTTTCTTTAAATGCTTCTCTTTCCACTGTTTATTCTTAATGTACAAAATATACAAAACCAAAAGAAAAAAGAAAATACTCATCCTCAAAACCACTGTGGCTCTAACCCAAGACCCTGCGTAAAACCCAACCAATCCACTGTTTTCATAGAAAACAACTGATGCTGAGACAGGTGAAGGAGAGGGCTGGGAGAGGGCAGGTCATCTTATCGAATCCACCCAGGAAGGCACCTGGTGGAGATTTAGAGGTGGCTGATTCAAGGGAGCTGGAGGCCTCACACCCACAAGGTTCCAGATGGGGGCCAGGAGCACGCTAACTCCCAGAGGCAGTGCATGTAGTGTGACTGGCATGCCCAGCACACCGGGCTTCAGTTGAAAAGCTGGCCTCACTGAAGTGTTTTAATTTCCAGAATGAGCTGCAGGCAAGGGTGGACCACCACCAGTGGCCTCACCTATGCCAGCTAAAACTTTTCACCGGATGCCGATGTGAATTTGCCATCATTGAACCTAGCATACCCATGATGCAAACTTGGGTGTTCACGGAAGATTGCAACGTCTTACTTGAGAAAGGACTCAATGTAAAGCCTGTGTCAGGGGAGGAGTGGGGATGATGTATTCCAGAACTCAAATCCAGCCTGATTGAGTCCTCTCAGTGCAGTGGGATACACAGTACCCCTTTTACCATCTCCCCACCCCACGAGGAAGCATGAATTTGGCGGGGATGATTTCATAAGTGCATCTGATCCCGTGTCAGAGTTCTGTGTGCATGTGGAGGACCCACAAGAGGAGAGTAGAGGTGTTCTCCAGGATAACCAGCTTTATTTAGGTTCTCAGGCATAAAGGGTAATACCGGAGAGGCGCTTGGCATAAAGGGCAAATCTCCTCAAAAAGTGAAGCCAACCGGGTCTCCTCTTCAGCAGTCCAGGGTACAGAATGTGTCCAGTTTCTCTCCTCCCCATACTGGAGGAAAATATGTACATCAATGCACACCAGTGATCAGAAAACCCCCAGGAACCCAGGCAGGTGGGCACTGAGGGGGCCGGCTCCTCATCAGCTAGGGAAAGGGGAAAATGGGCCTCACAGAAGCCATAAAAGGGTGGAAGGAGCAAGGCTGCAGTTCACAGGAGTGTGGGCGGGGTGGGCAGGTGGGCCCTAGGGCAGGGGGGGCCCACTGACACCCAGGTGGTAGAAGGCACAGTTGTTCTCATAGCAGCAGTAACCCTTCATCATGAAATGTCGACAAACAGGGCGATTTGACATGTCTCTTCCATGGCTGTGGCCTCCATCAAGCCCTCGGTGGCCCCCTCCGCCATGGCCAGGGCCATCATGGCCACGGTGCTCATGAGGGGGTGGCCCTCGATGGTCGTGGCCTCGGTGACCAGGGCCATCATGAGGCCAGTGGCCATGGGGCCCCCCATGTCCTGGGCCTTCATGGGGCCAATGTCCACCACCGGCACCCATTCGTCCACCAGGGCCTTCATGAGGACGATGGCCACTGCCACCACCCATGCCACCACCACCAGGGCCTTCGTGGGGGCGATGCCCACCACCCATGCCACTGCCAGGGCCTTCATGGGGACGATGTCCGCTGCCACTGCTCATGCCGCCACCAGGGCCCCCTCGTCCATTTGGAGGTCCTCCTGCAGAGCGACCTCCTCTGGCCCCTCGGAATGGAGGAGGAGGTGGTCCACTCCCGCCTCGGCCACCACGGCCTCTATGGTATGGCACCGGACCTCGTCCCCCACGCATTGGGCCACCCCACATGGGGTCACCTGGGCCATCCCAGAAGGGATCACCCCCCCAGGGAGGGGGTGGGGGACCCAGGAGATGTGGACCCACTGGCCCACCAGGACCCCCAGGGCCCCCATGGGGACCTGGCATAGGTCCGCCAGGCCCAGGGGGGAAGTGCTGCATGCCCTTGGGGCCCCCAGGGCCTCCCGGTGGGAAACCATTGGCTATGGGACCAGGGCCTAAGAGTCCATGAGGCACCGGCATCTCCTTGATCTTGTCTGAATAGTCTGGTTGCTTCAGCAGTTCCTCTGAGGGATGACTGTTAGGGCTACCCATGATGAAGGTGAGGATCTCCTGCACATTGATGCCTCCTCCTCCAGGACCCTGGGGGCTCTTCCCGGCACCCATGCTTCTCATAAGATTGGCCAGAACAGGAGGCAACTTGGAACCGCCCGCCCCATCGGCTGAGCTACCGCTTCCCCCAGGCTCCAGGGTCTCAACATATGGGGTCTCATCCATGGAACATTCCTCATCTAGGGGGATGAGTTTGGGGGGGATAGGCTCATAGGGCTCAGGATCAGGCTCGTGAGGACTTTCCTTGATCAGGAAGAGCTCCTGAAGGATCCCCTTCTCCCGCTCAGCCTGGATGTACCGCTCCTGGCTGTTGCTTCCAGGGGTGACAAGAGGCGAGGGCAGCACCAGGGGCCGGGGGCACACCCAGGGCACCTTCTCCTCCATGTTGTCGTGGCTCAGACGCCGGGCCGTCGCAAACTCGCGTCGGTCTGACAGTATCTCTCGCTTAGCTGCCTCGCCAAAGTCCTTGATCTTATTCACATTCACTCGTTCAGTTGCATCCAGTTCAAAATAGAAATGCTCGCTCAGTTTGCCCTCCTCAGGCCAGGTCACAGCTTTCCTCTTCCTGCCTTTCCGGGTCAGCTGGCTAGGATATCCGGGACTCTCCACTGGCTTTGCATCCAGAGCTCCTGGCTCCAAAGAGGCAGTATCCATGAGCTCTGGGACTTCAACAGGGGGAACTGGGGTCCCTGGACGTTCTGTGTCCATAGCCTCAGAAGGAGGTGCTGGCTCTGGGGAAGAAGGTTTGGCTGTGCTCGGTTCTGTGCTCGTTTTCCCTTCAAATGGGCTTGGCTTGGCAGCTGTGGCTGACAGCACCTCCTTCTTCTTCTTAATTTTGATGCCTGGAACAGGGGCTGAATTGAGCGCATACAGAAAGCCCAGGCCCTCCACAGGCTGTGGCGGGATGATCTTCACTTTGATCTCTTTGGTGGCATTGGGTGTTGTGTTGAGTGGCTTGTATTTCTTCTCTGCACGGGGCACAGCAACTCCTGCGGCAGCTGTGGAACTCGGACGCTTGAGGGGGATGGGTTTAAGGTTGTACTTGTCAGAAACCGCCACTGCACTGGCATTCTTCTTCACAGGCCCCAAAGACGGGGTCTCCAGCTCTAGTCCGGTAGAGCCGAACTTGGCGTGACTGGGCGCCGTGGTTCGGAGGGACTTGGGCTTCTCCCTCTTCTTCTCCGGGGCCTCCTCGGCCCGAGTCTCAGCCTTTACCTTAGTCAACGGTCGCTCAGGAGGGGTGGTTCGACTCTTTCCCTCTTCTTTCCGTTTCTTCTTAGCTTTCTCAGCGGGCTGGGTACTGCTCTGGGAGCGGATCACTGCCATCCAGTCGCTGACAAGGACTGAGGCCAACTTCCGGAGCTCTTCATTCTCACTTGACTTGCTCAGCTGCTTCACCAGTTTGGCTGTGTTGTTCTGCTTGAGATGGTCAACAGTGAGTGGTAGGTGCTGCAGGGTCAGGAGAATTTGCTGCAGGAGGGGAATGTTGTTGGTTGTCTTTGAATATGTCAGCCAATTGTTAAGAAGCTTGTAACCACCACCATCAATAAACTTGACCAATATTTCTGGTGAACGGGTCTGCAGGAGAATGTTCAAGTAAGTGCATCGGCTCACCATCTTTCGTGCTGCCTTCATCAGACTGAAGATCTTCGAAATCCCATCCACACTCTTGACTTCCCCATCTCGGTTAAGGAAGCTATCCAGGCCCTTGAGAAGCTCTTTGGGGTCTATGGGACCCGAACCCATGATCGAGGTTTTTATCCACCTCGGGCTCACGGGGGGAGGGGGTTAAAATTTTGGAGAAAAAAAATAAAACAACCAACGAGGACCCAAAACTCAATTATTTGGGGGGCCTCATTGGATCAAAAAGTCTCCTTAAAAAAAATAAAGGCCAACTCAGTATTCATTCCCCCACCCCCCACCCAACTCCATGTAGGGAGGGGGGGGGTCTTAGAAAAAAAGTTCTGAGTGGATTAAAAAAAGGAAACGCTGGATGAGTGAATTTGGGTGGGTTTGGGAAGGGAGGGTGGTTGATTATTCTTGAAGTTATGTGGTGACGGTCCTTCGGCCACAGATTTCAAGTCCCAGGCAGCGTGGGCTGGTGGGGGTGGGCAAGAGAGGTGGGAAGGGCCGGAAGACACAAGTGGTTGCGCTGGTGGCTGCTGTTTTCCCTTCCCCCCTCTCTCGGGATGCTTTCAAGGGCTTAGATGTTGCTGCGGCTTGTTTCTTTTCTCCTCGTGGCCGGCCCGTCTTTCTCCGAGAAAATTCAAACCCTTCGCTCAGCCTCTTCCCCCGGGCACCCTCTTCCGCCTCCTTCCTGGCCTCCGAACGCGTGCGCTTGACCTAGCGGCCTAGCACCTCCCTTTCCTCTGCTTCCACCACTTCCGCCGTCGAGATCATTTCTCACCAAGGGTTGGTAGAATCGGACCGGTGCCTGCGCAGTGAGAGAGGATCGCGGTCAAAATCGACTTCAAAATTGCTTCAAGTACAAACTGTAAGAGTGGGATCTAAGAGTCGTAGTGGCTGGTTCAGCAAACACGCAATTGTGTGGCCTAATTCGATTGTGACGCAGTTGAAACTGGCCCCTCCCTACGGCTCCCCTTTCAGGCTTCCGTCCTGACGCAGATGCGCTGCCGCCTTGTGCACTGCGGGGTCGTCCTTGGCCGAGGTGGCTCCTCTTGTTGTGAAGGAGCTCTATTTTATTCCCGTCTTGCCCCTAGGTTCTTCTGACCATTTTTTGGTCTTTTTTTCTTTCTGTTTTATTTTTAGATTCCATATATATGTGTTAGCATACGGTATTTGTATTTCTCTTTCTGACTGACTTCACTCTGCAGACCTACTAGAGAATGGACTTGAGGATATGGGGAGGGGGAAGGGTAAGCTAGGACGAAGTGAGAGAGTGGCATGGACATATATACACTACCAAATGTACAATAGATAGCTAGTGGGAAGCAGCCAGCCGCATAGCAGAGGGAGATCAGCTCTGTGCTTTGTGACCACCTAGAGAGGTGGGGTAGGGAGGGTGGGAGGGAGGGAGATGCAAGAGGGAAGAGATATGGGGACATATGTATATGTGTAACTGATTCACTTTGTTATAAAGCAGAAACTAACACACCATTGTAAAGCAATTATACTCTAATAAAGATGTTTAAAAAAAAGAATATTAACAATAAAAATCATCTACATTGGAATAAAAAGAATGAGTTTATATTGATTTGATATTTTGTTACTATTGGAGATTGAGTGAAATGTTTACATTCACTTTTGTTTGTTATTAGACCAAAGCATACATTATTTTTCATCATAAATTTTTTTTTTTTTTTTTTTTTTTGGCCGCGAGCACTTGCAGGATCTTAGTTTCCCAACCAGTGATTGAACGTGGGTCCTTGGTAGTAAAAGCACAGAGTCCTAACCACTAGACCGCCAGGGAATTCCCCTCATCATAACTTTTATGAAATCTTTCTTTTGTCAGATTATCCAAATCCAAAATTTACTTTTTATTGCTTTACTTTAAGTGAAAGTGACAGCTTTGAGTTAGTTCACTTGTTCTGAAGACCCCTTTAGGGGTCTTAAGACCTACTTTAGGAGTACATAATAACTTAATGGTAAAGAATCTTAATGCATATGTTGGAATGAATTTATTTAAAATACTGTATTAAGAACTTTACCTTATTTTTCTTTTTACTTTTACAGTAAGGCAAAAGAGAATGAAAGAAGTAGATAATCTTGAAAGTATAAAGGAAGAATGGTGAGTTAATTTATGCATTTTCTTTGTTATTAATGCCTTTGTTACTGTCTTACTCTCTTTTTACGTTTCACTGACTTAGTTAAGTTTTCATGATGATTATCTGTTAAATACCAAATAGTAATGTACTTTAAAGTTTTTTTTTCCATAGCTGCATTAAATGGATTTTAGTCAAGTTTTAAGTCTTTTTGTGATTAATTTTTTTAAGTGTTAAATTTCTCTCTGCCCACATATTATTTCTGTTATTTAAGAGGGAAATTAAAGTAACTATTTATTACTTCATTAGCCTCTTGTGTTATACCATCTTGAAGTCATAGTGGAAATATAATGGCTTTGGAATCAGATAAACCTAGGTTTGAATCCCATCTCTGTCTTAACACTACTTCTCTGGCATTTGAGCAACTTAGGTAGATTCTTTGAGCTTCAGTATCTCATCTAAAAAGGAGGAGGTGTACATAGTTACCTGAAAGGTTTTTGTAAGAATTAGATAACCAATTTAAAGCACCGAGCATCGTATTAGCATATAGCAGGCACCCAATAAATGGTAGATGCAAAGTCTGTCGTTCTTATTAATACAAAATTCTTTATTCTCACTTCTCTGAAGTGGAATATTTATTTTTGTATTATGTTCTGTGTTTTAAATACTTGAAAAGGTAAATATCTTTCATTCATAGTCCATTTAAGGAGACAGGTGTTTACAAATACTTTGTGAACACTTTCTATACCGAACAAATACTATTTATTATTTTTTCACTAGAGTACTTACTGTTTTATATAAATATCTGATACTAAGTATATAATTGTGAGGTTATGTCAGGAGCCCCTAAGACTGCCTCCAGATGTGATGATTTGCTTAGAGGATTCACAGGATTCAGCCTATAGTCATACTAATGACTAAGCTTTATTGCAATGAAAAGATACTTTGCAAGGGGGTGAAGTCCAGGGGAAACCAGGCATAAGCTTCTAGGAGTCCTTGCCCAGTGCAGCCACCAGGACACACACTTAATTCCTCCAGTAGTAAGTTATATAGCACGTGTGAGATGTTGTCTACCAGGGAAGTTCATTGGAAATGAGCCTAGGGTTTATACTGGGGACTAGGCACATTTTAAAATTCCATACTCATGAGAAAAGTAAAAAGGATAGCAACAGTTAGGCCTGCTACGTTAACTCTTTTCTACACAGAAATAAGTTGAATGGCTTGCTTATTGATTTACTTACTTACTTACTTGCTTGCTTGCTTATTTATTTTTGCCACACCTTGTGGCTTGCAGAACTTCCCCAACCAGGGATCCAACCCGTGGCTCCTGCAGTGGAAGCACGGAGTCTTAACCACTGGACCACCACAGAAGCCCCAGTTGAATGACTAATTTGTTTTTTTAATTTTCATTTATTAATTTTTGGCTGTGTTGCGCCTTCATTGCTGCGCGTGGGCTTTCTCTAGTTGCGGTGAGCAGGGGCTACTCATTGTGTGTGCGGTGCGCAGGCTTCTCATTGTGGTGGCTTCTCTTGTTGCGGAGCACGGGCTGTACATGTGTGGGGTTCAGTAGTTGTGGCTCACAGGCTCTAGAGTGCAGGCTCAGTAGTTGTGGCGCCCGGGCTTAGTTGCTCCACAGCATATGGGATCTTCCCAGACCAGGGCTCGAACCCGTGTCTTCTGCATTGGCAGGCAGATTCTTAACCACTGCGCCACCAGGGAAGCCCTGAATGACTGAGTTTAAAGAGTAAAATTAACTTAGGACTTCTAACAGTTTTGTGGAGACGTAATTCGCATACCATATAACTCATCCATTTAAAGTATACAATTCAGGGATGAAGACCCTGAATGAAGACCCAACGCAGCCAAAAACGAATAATAAATAAATAAATAAATTGAAAAAGAGTAGGGGCATTAGAAGCCTGAGTTCAGTTTCCAGCTCTGCCTACCAATAGCTTTGTGATCTTGGGCAAATTGCTTAAGCTTTTTCTTTACCTAGTAAATGAGGATAAAAACAATATGTGCTAGGGAGGGTGGGAGGCAGGGAGACACAAGAAGGAAGAGATATGGGAACATATGTATATGTATAACTGATTCACTCTGTTATAAAGCAGAGACTAACACACCATTGTAAAGCAATTATACTCCAATAAAGATGTTAAAAACAAAACAAAACAACATGTGCCTTTTAGGTCACTGTGAAGATCGGAAGAGTGAACACATGTAAAGCACTTAGAAAAGTTCCTAACATGTACTAATAAATGGTTAATAAATATTAGCTATTAAGAGAGGCTTTATAATGTATCATGGCTAGGAGCATAGACTTGGAAGACAGATTAACAGGGTTTGAATTCTGTTTCTGCCACTTACTAGCTGTGTAATCTCTAACATGTAACTTAACCTCTTTGTGACTCATTTTCCTTATCTATAAAATGTGGATAAAAATATCTGCCTTGCAGATCCTGGCACAGTGTAAGAACTATAGAAGTGTTGATTATTATCTGAGAAATCTGAGAAATTATCTCTCAGTACATTTATGAATTTTCTATGTGACTTTAGAAAAGATCAACCAGAAACCATCCTTTTATCAAACAAAATCTTAGGTAATATTTCTTATATGACAAAATATAAACACACATACACATACAAAAACAGTAGATGGGGCGGGCAAAATGGAGGAAGGTGGTCAAAAGGTACAAACTTCCAGTTATAAAATAAATAAGTCATGGGATATAATGTACATCATGGAGACTTTAGTTCATAACACTGTCCTGCGTATCTGAAAGTTGCCAAGAGAGTAAATCCTGAAAGTTCTCATCACAAGGAAAAAATTCTGTAACTATGTATGGTGATGGATGTTAACAATTAACTAGACATTGTGGTGATTATTTTGCAGTACATACAAGCATTGAATTGTTACGTTGTATATCTGAAACTAAAATAATGTATGTCAGTTGTACCTCAATTTAAAAAGAAAGAAAGAAAGAAAGAAAAAAAAAACCCAGTAGAGTATTAAACCACTACAGATGAAAGTCTTGAGTGGGAAATTTCATTCTGAAGTGTGCAAAGGAGCAAAACTATGATTATGACTGTTCCTCACACCTTACCACCTTTAGTTTCAAGAGTGCTTTGTGTTACCAAAAAGTACATAGTAACCCCCTTTAAAGCCATTTTGAGAGCTTTACAAAGAACACGTTTTTTTACTCTGGACCAGTGGTTTTCAACCTGGTGCAGTTTTGCCCATCCCACCCCCAGAGGCCATCTGGCATTGTCTAAAGATGTGTTTTATTATTATAACACTGGGGGGTTGGGGGTTGTCCATGCTACTGGCGTCTAGTGGTTAACGGCCACAGATGCTGCTAAACTTCCCACAGTGTACAGGACAGCCTGCCCAACAAAGAATTAACCTTCCCCAAATATCAATGGACTGAAGTTGAGGAAACCCTGCTCTGGACCACAAGTGTTAACGACTTCCCGAGGCCACATATCTCCTGTGTTAATTCAGAAGAGAGTCTCAACTGCAGGCGTAGAGGTAGCATGTCAGTTCTAGATCCTTTAACTAAAACAAGTTGTGTAAAATTTTAAGAGAATTAATGGTTAATAGTGCTTATTTTTCTTTTGTGTGTGTGTGTGTATAGGGTTTGTGAAACAGGATCTGACCACCAACCTCTTAGTGATAATCAACAAACAAATTGTGAATATTTTATTGACAGCCTTTTTGAGGAAGCTCAGAAGGTTGGTGCCAAATGTTTGTCTCCCACTGAACAAAAGAAACAGGTAGGTGTCCATAAATTTTTTCTTTCCCAGTGCTTCTCAACATATGGCCCTTTAGAGGTCAAAACTGTTTTCATAATAATAGTAAGATACTATTTACTGTTTTCACTGTGTTGAGTTTGCACCGATACTGCAAAAGCAATGGTAGGCAAAACTGGCACCTTAGGAGGAATTGAGGTAGTGACACTACTCTGTACCAGTAACTACTGTATTCTTTCCTTGAACTTGCAGGGGGAAAAAACACTCGTTTCAATTAAAAATTTCCTTGATGAAGCAGTAAAATTGACACATTTCATTAATTCCCAGCTCTTTAATACACATCTTACAATATTCTATGTGATAAAATATGAAGTGTATGTAAAACATTTCTACAATATACAGAAGTATCTTAAGGAAAAGTACCATTGCTTGAGATACAAGCTGAACACTCTGCTTTTTCATGGCCTACTGTTTTTACATGAAAGTGATTTACAGACAACTAGTTATTCAGTCTTGGATATTCTGCAGACATTTTCTCAAAATGTATGAAGTAAATCTGACACTTCAAGGGAAACAACTTACAGTATTTATTGCAAATGATAAGATACGATTTTATCAACTTTTTTAAGTGAAAGTAAGAATTTTGATAACCTGCCATCATGCACTTGACAGCTTCCCAAAACTTAAAAGATATTTCTGATAGGATTATTGTCATATTAATAAATATACCTTTAAGTTTAAGATTCCATGTTCAGATTCTCAACTAACTTTTTTTAAATAAATTTATTTTTTATTTATTTATTTTTGGCTGCGTTGGGTCTTCATTTTTGCACATGGGCTTTCTCTAGTTGCGGCGAGCGGGGGCTTCTCTTCGTTGCAGTGTGCATGCTTCTCGCTGCGATGGCTTCTCTTGTTGAGGAGCACAGGCTCTAGGCGCGCAGGCTTCAGTAGTTGTGGCACGTGGGCTCAGTAGCTGTGGCTTGCAGGCTCTAGAGTGTAGGCTCCGTATTTGTGGCACACGGGCTTAGTTGCTCCACGGCACGTGGGATATTCCCAGAGCAGAGATTGAACCTGTGTCGCCTGCATTGGCAGGCGGATTCTTAGCCACTGTGCCACCAGGGAGGTCCCTCGACTTTTTTTTTTTTTTTAATTGAAGTACAGTTGATCTAAAATGTTGTGTTAAGAAATTCCCTGGCCGTCCAGTGGTTAGGACTCTGAGCTTTTCCTGCTGAGGGCACAGGTTCAGTCCCTCGCTGGGGAGCTAAGATCCCACAAGCCACGTGGCATGGCCAAAAAAAGAAAAAAGTTGTGTTAGTTTCAGATGTACAGCAAAGTGATTCAGTTTTTTTATATATATATAATATATATAATGTATATAAAAATATATGATATATATAATATATATAAAATATATGTGTTATATATATTTTTCAAATTCTTTTTCATTATAGGTTATTACAAGATAGTGAATATAGGTTCTCTGTGCTATGCAGGAGTCCCTTGTTGTTTATCTATTTTATATGTAGTAGTGTTTATCTGTTAATCCCAAACTCCTAATTTATCCCTCACCCCACCTTTCCCCTTCAGTAGCCATAACTTTTTTTTCTATATCTATGAGTCTGTTTCTGTTTTGAAAATATATTCACTTGTATCATTTTTTTAGATTCTACATAAGGGTTATCATGTGATATTTTCAACTAACCTTTTTTTTTGCGGTACGCGGGCCTCTCACTGTTGTGGCCTCTCCCGTTGCGGAGCACAGGCTCCGGACGCACAGGCCCAGCAGCCATGGCTCACGGGCCTAGCCGCTCCGCGGCATGTGGGATCTTCCCAGACTGGGGCACGAACCTGTGTCCCCTGCATCAGCAGGCGGACTCTCAACCACTGCACCACCAGGGAAGCCCTCAACTAACTTTTGAGATACTACCACTTACTACATTTTGAGGTAGTATCTTGGAAAAGCTATTAAAATGCTTTTTGCAACTACATATCTGTTTGAGGCTTGATTTTTGTTTTTTTTAATGTACTTCATCAAAATGCCATATCACAGCAGACTGAAGGCAGCAGCAATTATGAGAATCTAGCTGGCTTTTCGAAGTCAGACATGAAAGAGATCTCTTTACTCTAATTTGCCTTAAAATTTTTATTAAATATATTTTTTTATTTATTTTATTTGGTTGCACTGTGTCTTAGTTGCGGCAGGCGGGCTCCTTAGCTGTGGCATGCAAACTCTTAGTTGCGACACGCATGTGAGGTCTAGTTCCCTGACCAGGGATCGAATCCGGACCCCCTGCATTGAGAGCTCGAAGAGAGTTCTTTAGTTCTTCAGACTTCAGTCTGAAGGGCTTAGGTTGAAAAATAGCAGCCTGGTTCCTCCATGGCCATGATATCTAATTCCCAGAGGTAATCACTACCCAGAGGTAGTCTTAACTATTTCTTCTTGTAAAAAGACTGTATTTCTAAGAATATACTAAAAATGATAGTTCTTGATTTTTTAGTTTTTTCAAATTATGTATTGACTTTTTAAAAATAGAAAATGAGAATTTAGCTCTTATTCTTCCTTCCCCTCATCCCCAAACCACCTCCTCTCATTTGACTAACATAATTATATCATAATTTGGGATTAAATCAATGATCATTGTTTGTATCTTTATGACTTTGTAAATACTGTCCAGCATCACTGAGTCATATAGTGTGTGATGATATTTCTTTTCCTGACTGCCTTTTAAATTTTCACTAGAATTAGTAGCTTTTTCCCTTCCATATTGCCTTTATTTTCTTTGTGGCTGTCATTAATTTATCCCTGAACTCTGATAGAAGGCCGTATCTTTTTCCAGTATGTTTGAACATATTAGATAATTTTACCAGTTTACTTTTTTCTGAAGGACAACTGTGGTGAAGCCCTTCTTTCTCCGATGTCCTCTAGGGGAGTTACACTGCTGCTGCCCTGGAATCTATGATCCTGAGCACTTTATTTATCTCTCTTCTCACTTCTGGTGCACTGAATTCTGTGCCTCTCCCAACCCCTACCCTGTATGTTTCCACTTTTATGAAGCCAGTCTTGAGGTGTTTTATACAGAAAGTGCGTGTAAAAAGAGTGCGTGGGAAATGGATGGCTTAAAACCTTGGGCACCTGAATTTGCCTTTATTCTGCCTTCACACATGATTGATAGATTGCTGTTTTGGCATCTGAGCCTGTGTGTGTGGCATGTTTTTGCTCCCCGCAACCTATTAGAATCTTTTCTTTAATCTCCTCATGTTCTGATGGGCCTTGGTATAGATTCTTTTTCATTCATTCAATACAGAAACTTGTATTTTACTCTTCTAGGACATTTTCTCACGTTGCTTCTCGATATTTTGCTCCCCTCTGTTTCCTGTCTCTCTAGAATATTTTTACTTAGATAATGGATCTCTTGGACTGAGTCTCTTATTATTTCTCCTGTTTTCCACCTCTTTGTTGTTTTGTTCTATTTTAATTGTAATATTTCTTCAACCTTATATTCAATCCTTTTGTTTAATTTCCATTTTAAGTTTCTAAGAGCTCTTTTGCTCCCTGAATATTCCCTCCTACTGCCTTTCAAACATCCTCTCATATAAGTGTATTAATTATCGTTTTTGTACTTTTGTTTTTAAGTTTCTTTTGTTTTCCTTAGTGTCTTTTTTTTTTTTTTTTTTGGCGCATGCAGCTTTTGGGATAGGTCCGTGACCAGGGATTGAACCCCGGGCCCTCAGCAGTGAAAGTACCAGTCCTAATCACTGGACTGTTAGGGATTTCCCCTCCTCAGTATCTTTATGTACTCTTTTCCTATTTGTTTTGTTCTCATTCTTTTCTTTTTTTTAAATTAATTTTTATTGGAGTATAGTTGATTTACAATGTTGTATTAGTTTCTGCTGTACAGCGAAGTGAGTCAGTTACACATATACATATATCCACTCTTTTTTAGATTCTTTTCCTGTATAGGTTATTACAGAGTATTGAGTAGAATTCCCTGTGCTATACTGTAGGTCCTTATTAGTTGACTGTTTTATAAATGTGTTAATTCCAATCTCCCAATTTATCCCTCCCTGCTACTTTCCCCCTTGGTAACCATAAGTTTGTTTCCTACATCTGTGACTCTATTTCTTTTGTGTAAGTAAGTTCATTTGTACAATTTTTTTAGTTCTCATTCTTTTCTGTGAGTACCATGAGAGCACAGTCTTGGCAGTTTGGTTATAGGTACAAAGAAAAAGAGGTAATATAATATAGTGGTTAAGAGTATGGATTCCAACCCCAGCTCCACCCTATGTGATATTGGGCAATTTAATTAATCTTTTGTGTTTCTAATTTCCCATCTATAAAAAGGATAATAATACCCACCTTGTGTGGATTTTAGGAGGATTAACTAAATACATGTAGGGAAAGTACTTTAAACAGTGTTTGGTACATGTAAGTGTACACACAAGTGCTCTCCCAGATAAGTACATAGACAGACAGACAGATATATAGGCAGGCAGGCTAATAATATATGCTATCATTATTGTGATTGTTTTCCCTAACATCTTAGTGGAGTGTCTGTTACATATTAGGCACTCAATAAACATATGCTGAATGAATAAATGCTAGAGACAAGGGAAGGCCTCTAATAGTCTAGTTCCTTAAATGGTTTTTTATAAGTCCTTCTGTGTTCAGCCTGAAGCATCCCTGCATCCTACTGTATTTCTGAACCTTTCTATATTTCTACAGTGACTTCTTTGATTCAATGAGTGAATAAATAATGTTCTTAGGAGATGATCAACAAGATGTTGAGAGATGAAATATTGATAACAGTAACACTGATAGTTTATATTTGAAGGAATAGCCATTAATTACTCATAGTTTTTTTTCCCCCTTTATTATTCTTAATCATCAAGTCATTTCAGAGTCATTCTCTAAACTGTTGAGAAGTCTGTTCTGGCCAGAAAGCTTTAGTGTCCTTTTAGACAGGGCACAGAATATTTTTGCAAATGACCTCTCTTAAAGAAGATTATTAATGAATTATTTTAAAATATTATTCATTATGAACCATATTTTATGTATACATTATAATTTTTGATATTTTACATTTGAAGCTTGCTGTTAAGAATGGTATATTTAAAAAATTTGTAGCTGTGTGTGGTGGTGGATGTTAACTACACTTATTCTGTAATCATCTTGCAATAGATATATATATCAAACCATTATGTTGTATACCTAAGACTAATACAAGGTTATATGTCAGTTATATCTCTATTTTAAAGAAAAGATTGATACAGAAAATATACACTGATAGAAGAAAGTTTCAAGGGGCTTTTAGTTTATTAGTACACTTCATTTATTAACATGATGCATCTTGTTTCTTACTGCTTTGCAGGCAGATGTAAGTATAAAATTATGGAAAAATGGATTCACAGTCAATGATGATTTCAGAAGTTATTCTGATGGTGCAAGTCAGCAGTTTCTGAACTCCGTCAAAAAAGGGTAAGCAGTCTTTGTAAATAGAGGGATATTTATTTATTTATTTTAAATTAATTTATTTTTGGCTGTGTTGGGTCATCATTGCTGCCCGCGGGCTTTCTCTAGTTGAGGAGAGTGGGGGCTACTCTTTGTTGCGGTGCGTGGGCTTCTCACTGCGGTAGCTTCTCGTTGCGGAGCACGGGCTCAAGGCGCGTGGCCTTCAGTAGTTGTGGCACGCGGGCTCAGTAGTTGTGGCTCGAGGCCTCCACAGCGCAGGCTGAGTACTCGTGGCGCAAGGGCTTAGTTGCTCCACGGCATGTGGGATCTTCCGGACCAGGGCTCGAACCCGTGTCCCCTGCATTGGCAGGCGGATTCTTAACCGCCTTAACTGTGGCTGATGGGCCACAGCCAGTTTCAGTGACATCAGGCACCCTCCCCTTCCCTCCTCGGGACAGGGCTTTCCCAGGAGGTGGGATGAGAAGGCTGGCCACAGGCAAATTTTACAGACTCAATAGAAGATAAACCCTTTAATTTGTTTCTGAAAAAATAAATCTCAGTGGGTCTTTCTTCCCCAAAGACATGGCCTCTAGAAAACGGTGGTTCCTGTGCTTTTATAAGATAAACTTTCAGGGGACTTCCCTGGCCGCCCAGTGGTTAAGACTCCGCACTTCCACTGCAGGGGGCACGGGTTCCATCCCCGGTCGGGGAACTAAGATCCCGCATGTGGTGAGGCACAGCCAGAAAAACAAAAAGATAAACTTTCAGAAAAATATTTCCACAAAAGTAACTTTTGTTCATAAAAATGATGGATCTTCGGTGGCTCAATATCAGTCAGTGTCCGCTTCTAGAAACAGTGTCATCCACTTAGCTGTACAAAGGGAAAGAAACACCTCATGCCCTGCTCAGTGTATCCCCACCACTGGCCCCATTCACTCCCTCTGGGGTCTTCTGGCCTCGCTGCATCTGTCTCTCTCCTAATTGGACAGCCCAGCATGTCCGTCTGTCCCCACTCTGCCCACTCACGTGCTGTCAGCCTCTCTCAGACATCCAGTGGAACATCAGGGGAAACGAGTTCTGTGTGTCTGTCCTGTCAGGTAGCTTTGCCATCCAAGCAGGTTGGTGGGCCTGGTGCTCCCACAGGAAGTCTGCAGACCAGGCTGGTAGGGGCTTCCTTTTTCCAGGAATAGTTGCTACTGGTATGCTTTCCAGGTCACAGGTTGCCTGGAGCTGGGTAGTCAGGGGCACAGGCCTATCTGAGATGTCCTGCAGTCAACAGGCAAGACATGACAGGTGGGGGTCCTGGAGCCCAGGCCACTCCCTTCAGGAGAGTCACCGAAGACGCCATATCCCAGGGGAAAAGACAGGTCATGTGTAAACTGGGAAGCAGGGGTGCCGAAGGGCTGAGAAGAAAGGGGGACTTGGAGTCCAGAAGACGCTGCTCCTGCCGCTCCAGCTCACACGAGTCTCAAGTTCAAGCGAGGCTGTAGCTGGTCCTCCTGTCGGAAAGGGAAGAAGCCAAAGGGAAGGAGGACGTGGGTGGGGCCCCGTGGAAGTGTCAGTGGCTGCTCCTTGTCTCTCTAGCAGCTCCTCCCCTTCTCAACCCCGTGAATGAAGCTAAAACCCTGTTCTTCCGAGTCCCACCAAGCAGTTCCCCATCCACCTGTTATTCCCCGAGTGTAGCGCATGAGCTCAGTAAGATGGGCTGGAGTCCCAGGCCGTCCACAGCAAGCAGTGAGGGACCCATGACAAAGCCACTTCCTGCCTATCGTGCGTGGTCCTCTGTATCTACATGGACTCGTGTTTGTAAATGCATGAGCGTCGGCAAAAACGTGGACAAGGCTCGTGAACGTCTGCTGGACCAGACGTGTTGATACTGCAGCGCCTGCTTGGCCTCAGGCTCTGGGCTGAGCTCTTGGGACGCAAACATGAAGAAAACAGACCCAGCTTTCAAGGTCCCCCCAGTCCACTGCGAAAGCCAGACAGTGAGCAGATCACCCTCGGGCAGTGGGATCGGTGGTGGTTCGCAGGGGGAAGAACAAGGTCAGAGAGAGCTGCTTGGTGCAGCCTGCGGCGGGGAGAGCGGGAGACGGCTCCCAGGCTGGAGGGTGGTGCCATCCACCGGGCCCAGGGCACAGCAGGAGCAGCGATTGGGGAAGAAGATAAATTCGGTTTGGGGCCCATTTAGACTGACTGCCATGCTTGTGGGACATCAGGTGGAGGTGACCAAATGAGAGCCGTGCACATCTGCATGCCTCCCGGGCGTTGGCAGCCCTCCTGTGTATACCCGTGTGCGAGAGGTGCCTACCTCCCAAGGGAGCGGGAGCTGTTCCGACGTGGCACCTTTGGAGTGGGGCCGAACAGGAAGATGCACAGACCGATGAGGATCATGCAGGTGGGCATGGCACCGATGAGGACTTCGAGGGTCACCACTACCTGTTCCGCCTGCTTGCAGGCTCCTGACTCATACCCCGCAAAGCTGGGGAAACACCATCCCATGCATCCAGCTCAGAGCCTGGCTTCCTGACGGAGGGGTCCCAAATGCCCAACCACGACGCTATCCTGAAACTTGGATAGTTTCCTGGCCACATCAGCCTAACTATGGGGGACGGAGTGTGAGGGAACAAACAGAGCAGGGAGGAGTTCAGAGAAAGCTGAGAATGTGGGAAGCAGAGGCCTCAGAAGGGGTACAGCCACCAAGAAGGGCCCCTCCCAGTCATGTGCACAGAGAAAGCTAGGGTGGAGGTCCCCACACACCCTCCGGACCCACGGGTGACCCCTGGCTGGCTAAGGTGGGGGACTCTGCCCTCTGCTTCCCACGCCGCTAGTCTTTTGTGCCTCTGGTACAGCCCAGCTCTGTGACTCACTCCAGGCTGAGAGTGGAGATGCCCAGGGCGCCTGCACCTGAAAGCTTGGTGAAGAAGACATAGGATGAATAGAAGATGGTCTCCAGCCCTGGGCCGTGCTGGTGCTGCAGCTGGAATTCATCCACCACATCTGGAAGCATGGACCTGGGGGAGGGGGGTGCAGAATTATCCCTTTTATCCTCCCCACAGCCACCAGCCCAGGAGCTCTCTGGGGACAGAGAGTGAGTCAGATTCACCCCTGGGTCCCCGCTGCCCAGGACCGGCCCACAGAGTCAGACAATATTTCCCCAACACACAGCTGTCCACCATTCCTGCCGCCTGGCGCTCTTTCGGGAGGGCTCCACAGATGGCGCTGGCAGCCTCCATCTCCCGCAAGGCGGGGAGGGCCCCTCCCCAGCGCAGCCTGTGCACAAGGCCTGGGACAGCAGGTTGATGTGAAGGAGGGATAACCAGTAGGAAGGACGTGAGGCTCCCACTCCCATTTCCCTTCACCCAGCCTACCAGGGTAGCAGCAAGGACACGGCAATGCTCACGCCAGATACAAAGGCCACGACGTATGCCACGGGTGCTGTGGGCACAGCAGCCAGCAGGATTGCAAATGGCACCATCCCCGAGGGAGACAGACACACTAGCTGCTCCCTCCACCTGCACCACCCCCCCTCAACGGCTCTTTGATGCACACACTCACCGTTCTACTGATGACCCCCTGCGCCTGGTCCCCTGCTAGGCACTGAGCACTGCCGGCCCCCAGGAGGCTCAGGCTCCCAGGTCACTGCCCCCCCCATATCCCTCCAGGCCTTGCTTCCTGCCTCACTCACAAAGATCCCGAAGGCCGACATCCTCTTCCCAAATCGCTGCAGAACCCACTCCCACATCGGAGTGCTCAGCACTGCTGAGACCTGTGAGCGGACAGAATCATCACAGCTCAGGACACGCCCCATGCGCCTGTGCCTGTGCCAGGCCCTCAAAGCCCTGACATTTAGGAGGGACGCTCGACGTTGACCTTGCCCCCTGGCTGGAAACAGTGGCTGTGAACTTTATGACCCTGGCCCCAATTCCACCCTCGGCTGAAATGCAGGTGACCAAGACCACAGCAGAGTCCAGAACACTGACCACCAGAAGTCCGGCCACGTGTGTCACGGCAAGGGTCACACATCCCCAACTCAGGCCCCCGAGCGCCGTTGCCTCTACCGCCCCAGGTCCCCTCACCAGGATGGTTATCACCAGGCTCTGCACATGGTCATGTAGCTGGGAGGCGTGTGCACAGAACAGGACCAGGTAGCCCTGCTCCACCTGAGGAGGTCGCCAGGAAGTGGGCGTGTATGGGAAATGGCAGAAACGTGGAAGTCAAGGGCAAGGCTAGGGTCTCAAGTCTGGCCTCCCCTTTGGGACCTCAAGCGTCCGGTTCCTACCGCCATCACGCTGTCCCCTCCCCAATGAAGGATGCTTATCCCTGACACAGGTATAAATGCCATTCCTAGTCCCCCTCCCCGGCACAGCTGAGAACCACCCGAGACAGCGTCAGCTTCCTGGTGTCTGGGCCCTGACCCTCCCCAGCCCCACAAGCTCTAGGCAGGTTTCTCTCCTCCCAGCACCAGCCTCGCCAGGCGCTTGCCAGCCACTGGTTTCTCTCTGGTGCAGTGGGGACGAGAGACACCTGAACCTACGCAGGGTCAGTATGGCCAGAGCCAGCCAGTGGGGATCAGCCTGGCCAGAGGTACCTGAACGGCTGCCGAGATGAACAGGAAGGAGATGACCAGCTTCAGGTAGGGCGGGTGCCGGACTGTGAGCCGCAGCCCAGCCAGGAAGCTCAGGCCCTGGCCGGAGGCTCGGGCAGAGGCATCTGCAACACAGGAAGGGGACATCTTGGCTTGGTGGAGTTCAAAACCCAAACCCACGCCCAAGAGGAGCCCGGCCGCAGCTTCTGCTTCCCACACCCTGCCTGCACGCCGCACCTACCCGGTCGCTCCTTCACCCCCAGGCAGAGCAAACTACTGCACACGGGGTACGTCACAGCAACCACAGTGGCTGCAATGGAGTAGAGACGAGTCTGTGGGACAGGACAGGACCTCAGTGGGGGTGATGTCTCCAACCCACGGAGGTGGGGATACCCAGGGGCCGGGCAGGAGTACCTCCCAGTGGGAGCAGAGGGACCCTCAGCCCAAGCCCAAGGATGCGGGGTGCCCCTCCTCCCAACCAGCCCAGCAGGAGAGGGAGATCTAAGGGCCCAGAGTGGTCCTTCTGCTGACCCTCTGCCTCCTGCGGGCATCCATGCCACCGTGGGTCTAAGCCCCCTTCGCCTCTCTCTCTCTTTTTTTTAAGCAAACGTTCATTGGGGCTGACTTCTGCGTGCTAGACCCTGTGGTTACGGTGATGAATAAGTGATCCTGTGCATCCACAATAAGGGGCTTGGAGTGGGTGGGGAGACAGATCCAGGAGCAGACAGTGTGATGCATGATGACGCAGATAAATGTCAAAACCAGAACGGTGCTACCTAGCATTCAGAGGAAGACACATATGTAATAAAATACATTCAAGGCATGCATGGGAGTAACAGCCACCCAATTCAGCACAGGGGTTGCCTTTGGTGGGGGAAGAAAGAGGGAGATGGGCAGGGCTTCACCAGTGTGGATCCAGCACAGTTGCACAGGGTCCCACATTCAGAAGGCACTGCACTTGGGAGTTAATGCTCTGCTGCCTTGAAATTCGTGATGATTTTATCTATGAATTTGTGTTTCGTAAGTGAAGTCGATGGAACAACAGAGCTGGAACTACCAAGAGGCACCTGAATGTTTCTCGCCTTGGCTCACATGAGGCTCCGCCTCCCGGGAGGGGTTCTCAGCCTCCTGCTCCCTACTTCTTGGCATCCCAGGCCCTGCCCAGCTCCTGCTCTCCAACCCAAGGCCACTGCCACCCTCTGTTCCACCCTCACCCAGACAGTGACCCAGTAGCTTTGGTGAGGGCACTTGTAGAGGCCTCAGTAGGGCCTAGGCATGGAAGAGGGGAGGGTGAATCTGCAGGTCGCAATCCCTCTGATCCCAGGCTCATAGCACCATGATGGGGTTTGAGGGCAACTGGGCAGAGTCTCTCCCAGACCCTGATTCAGGCAATCCCTAGACCGGGGCCGTTGGCCACGGGAAGGGGAGACTGACTTCCCCGCTCTCTCTGGGGCTCTAGAGCTCCACTTTGCACTGTGCTCAGGCACATTCGGTAGCTGGGCTACAGGTGGGTCTGGGGATGGGGGGGTACACAAGGACTTCATTGTAATGTTTCCTTACGGGTGGTGAACCATGGGTGTTGGTGGTATTATTCTCATACCATTAATTCCCAAATGTCGGTGGAGGTGAGTGATGTCATTTGCTTAAGGAGAAAGGGCTGGGGGGTGGATAGAAGATGAACTTGATGGATAAATAGAGGCACGTCCCCTAACTGCTGAAAAGGGACCTGCTTTGAGGAGACACGAAGGGGTACTAGCCCTTTCACACTGGGGGTGGGGTTGGCGTTGGCAGTCACCCGTTCAGGGATGGGTAGGACTGGTCATAGGTCAGGTTTTGCCCAGGGCTCTGCCAGGACACCAAACCGTTCTGCTGTCTCTCTCCCCTGTCCCTGCCTGTGGCCCTTCCCCACCGCATCCCTTCTCGGGGGTCCGCCTCCTCCCCTCCAGATGGCCTGCTGATCTGTTGTCTGACTCCATGTTTAGAAGGCACCCAGCAGAAGCAGAGTTAGCAGGGAGGACGGAGGGCCTGGGCTCAGCTACAGGAGCAGGGAAGGAACGAGAGGGCATGGTGTGCAGAGCTGAGCCCCCAAACCACTATGAAGAGACCTGGGGAGAAAGGGCCCTGGAAGAAACAAGTGACCCCGAAGCGGGCGTCCCAGTGGGTCTGGGTAGCGTGGGCACTCACCGCGTTGGGGGAGATGGACACTTGTCCTGGGAGCGCAGTCTCCTTGCACCTGTGGGACCCGTGGGCACCAGACACGATGAGTCCATGGACAGTGGCTCCCATCAGTGTCCCTGCCATCTCCAAGGTCATCCCTGGGACACAGCGTGGAGCAAGGTGACAGCTCGTGGGGCCAGGGGCAGAGCCATCCCACCCCACGCACCCCACGCCTGCCTGCACTCACGGTACACGGTGGCCGAGTCCCGCTCCCTGGGGCTGGGGGTCAAGAGCATGGTCAGTGCCGTGTAGGGCACCTGGAAGAACTGAGAAACCGGGCAGAGTTTAGGATGGCGCCTGCCACCAGACTGCCAACCCAGGCCAGCAGCTTCCTGAGGCCAGGCCTGCGCCAGGCTGGCACGTCCCTACTGATCCCCTCAACCAGGAGTTAGGGGCTGAGGGACAGGAGGGGCACCCAGCCTGGAGCCCACGAGAAAAGCTAATGGTCTTTGGCCACCTGGTAAGCGGGTGGGCAGCGGGGACCTGGACCCCTATCCCCAGCACACACACACTTCAGAGGGGCCTCCAGCCAGCACTGGGGTTCCAGGAGTCCAGGCCGAGGAAGGGGGCTACCTGCTTACCGTGGCCAGGGCCTGGAACAGGCAGTAGAGGGTTGTGTACCAGAGGCCGCGCAGGCTGGTGAAGGGGGGCAGGAACCACAGGAAGAAGGAGGCCAAGGCAATGAACGGCGTGCAGCCCAGCACCCTGTGGAAGCACAGCCCAGGTGGAGCGCCCCGCGGCATCAGGACAGAGGATGCAAAGGGTGGGCCTGGAGCAACCTCACCCCTCTGGGTTCAAGCTCTCGGCCCCTGGAGAAGCCCTGGGCTGGGGCTCTCAGGGTAGGTGGGAGCCATGGAGGGCGCGAGGTGGCCGAGGGTGAGGAGGTAGCCAGGAGTAGGGGCTGGGGCACTTAGTGGCTGGGTGGTGCCATTCCCTGTTCCCGGGGCCACAGGCAAGTCACATCTTCTCTGTGAGACCTTCCAAGACACCCAGCTCAGCCTGGCTGCACTCCTAGACCCCCAGGGCCAGGCCTGCGACTCTTGGAGGGTTTGTCCAGCTCCGTGCCACCAGGTGAGGGAGAGGTCTATGGACACCTGCATGACTCAGTCAGACCCAATCCACTCCTGTCACCTACTGTTCAGACTTGTCCTCTAACCATCCACTAAGCAGCAGATGTGACAAACACAGTGACCTCAAGCCAGGGGTGGGTGCCAGGATCCTGAGGACCATGGGGCTGCTCACCAGGGCATGAGTCGTCCAGACCCTATCCTCCTGCTTCTGTTGATGAAGAACCCAGCCAAAGGGTCGGCAGCTGCCCCAGACACCTTCCCTCCAAACAGGACAAGTGACATCTGGGCAGCAGGGATCTGAAAGGGACAAGGGAGGGGATAGCCAAGGCCCGGCAGAGTCAGAGAGGGTGTCTAGGCCTGCCTGCCCATCAGGAGGAAGATCTGGGAAACTGACGGGCCAGAGCCACAGTGCAAAGGTTTTTTGGTCTCTTCCCCAAGACGGGAATCCAGAGAGCTCCGAGGGCATATGTGCACCAGTAGAGAAGGGGGAGGGAGTGATAGCTGTTCCCTAGCACATTCCTGTTATACTTATGTCCGGTCACTTTCGGAGAAGACTTGAGAGATCCTCCCCTGAAGGGCTCAGTGCAAGAAGCGTGCACTGAAGCTGACAGTCAAAGGCAGACCTTGTGTTTCACAGTGAAAACGTTTTATTGATTTTTCTGATTACATAAATGATACACTCTAATTATAAACACATTCAAACAGTACAGAAAAATACTGAGCAAAGCTCATCTGAAATCCCACCATCCTGAGACAACTGCCAGGAGTGTTTTGACCATCCTGTCCTGCATTTCCTTATGTGCATCTGCAATTTATAATTTTACACAAATGGGATCGTATCTGCGTCATTTTAAAAAATCACAGAAAGATAAATAAATCATGGATACCTTATTAAAAAGTCCTTTTTTGTTTACCCTCTATCCTCCACCATTCCCTCCTATAGCCAACATTAACACTCTGGCGGATATCCTTCCGGAATTTACTTTCCCCATGCTCATCCTTTAATCATGTACAGACATATATACATCCATATACCCATGCACCCACATATATGGGGCATGTTTTTGTTTTGCTAAAATAGGATCATTTTATATACCCTTCTCTAAAACTAACTTTTCTCACTTGACAGTGCATCATGGAAATCCTTCTGAGTCAACTGGTATAGATCTAACTCATTCTTTTGAGTGACTACACAGTAGCCCATTATGTGGATAAAGCCCAACTTATTTTCCAACTACTTCTATATTTTGGGGCATTCATGTTGCTTCCCACTTTTCCACTACAAACAGCCTGCAGTAAACATCCTTGAGGAGGTTGCCCTCAATAGCATTTGTTTTTTTCTCAGGCTCGGGTCAGAAGTACCATCTACCAAGCATGATGGGGGTGGAAGTAAAGGTGGGGTGAAAGGACCAGACACCAAGGCAGACGGAAGCAGGGGGCCCCCGAGGCTGCTGCCCACACTCACCTGTGCCACATCGAGCAGGAAAAGTTGCAGGTAAAAGGCTATGGCGCTGGAGGCCACCTGGTTGGGGACCCCTCCAATGCCGTAGCACACCTTCGTACAGAATGAGAGGCGACCAGCTCCGCTGTCCTGGGGGAGACACAGGAGCTAAGCCCCCACAGACACCCAACAGCTCCCTCCAGCCCCCTGACTTCCAAAAGCATCCTGAGGTCCCTATGTCTTGAAGGCTTTTCCAGCAACCTCTCAGTCCTAATTTGTCCCAAATCATCTTAAAAGGAAGTGAGACAGAAAAAGGAAAAAAAAAAAATCCTAAACCATGACCTCTAAGCATTTCCAGAGGGAAGTTCTTCCTTATATTTCCCCACAGTGCTTCCTGCTGCAGTCTGTTTTATTCTCCAAGTCAGCAAGCCAGAGTGAACTGGGGGTCGGGAGACCCCTAACTTTGCCACCAGCTTCCTGTGTGGACTTTGAATAAATCACTTTATCTCTCTAAGCCTCATCTGTCAAATGGATATTCCTGCCAACTTCAAGGGATTTTTTTTTACATCTTTATTGGAGTATAATTGCTTTACAATGGTGTGTTAGTTTCTGCTTTATAACAAAGTGAATCAGCTATACATATACATATATCCCCATATCTCTTCCCTCTTGCGTCTCCCTCCCTCCCACCCTCCCTATCCCACCCCTCTAGGTGGTCACAAAGCACCCAGCTCATCTCCCTGTGCTATGTGGCTGCTTCCTACTAGCTATCTACTTTACGTTTGGTAGTGTATATATGTCCATGCCACTCTCTCACTTCGTCACAGCTTACCCTTCCCCCTCCCCATATCCTCAAGTCCATTCTCTAGTAGGTCTGCGTCTTTATTCCTTTCTTACCCCTAGGTTCTTCATGACATTTTTTTTTTTTTTTTGCGTTACGCGGGCCTCTCACTGCTGTGGCCTCTCCCGTTGCGGAGCACAGGCTCCGGATGCGCAGGCTCAGCGGCCATGGCTCACGGGCCCAGCCGCTCCGCGGCATGTGGGATCTTCCCAGACCAGGGCACGAACCTGTGTCCCCTGCATCGGCAGGCGGACTCTCAACCACTGCGCCACCAGGGAAGCCCTTCATGACATTTTTTTCCCTTAGATTCCATATATATGTGTTAGCATATGGTATTTGTCTTCCTCTTTCTTTTTTTTTTTTTTAAGTTTATTTATTTATTTTTTTAATTAGTTTCTGCTTTATAACAAAGTGAATCAGTCATACATATACATCTGTTCCCACATCCCTTCCCTCATGCATCTCCCTCCCTCCCACCCTCCCCATCCCACCCCTCCAGGCGGTCACAAAGCACCGAGCTGATCTCCCTGTGCTCTGCGGCTGCTTCCCACTATCTATCTACCTTACGTTTGGTAGTGTATACACGTCCATGCCTCTCTTTCGCCTTGTCACAGCCCACCCTTCCCCCTCCCCATATCCTCAAGTCCATTCTCAAGTAGGTCTGCGTCTTCATTCCCGTTTTGCCCCTAGGTTCTTCATGACATTTTTTTTTTTAATTCCGTATATATGTGTTAGCATACGGTATTTGTCTTTCTCTTTCTGACTAACTTCACTCTGTATGACAGACTCTAGGTCCATCCACCTCACTACAAGTAACTCAATTTCGTTTCTTTTTATGGCTGAGTAATATTCCATTGTATGTATGTGCCGGATGTTTTGATGAGCAAATGAGGCAATGGCTCCGGGAGCTGAGTGTTAAATATTCGGGACTTTTGCAAGCCAGTGATTACTGGCAGCCTGAAATTGGCCATGGTGAGAGTATTTACACCACAGAAATCAGTAAACAGCAAAAATCAGAGTTTTTCTTTTCTGGAGAGACTGTTTACCAACCCACCACTAAAATGAAGTAACGCTTATGACCCCAAATAATGTGTGTGTGTGTGTGTATATCCCTATATATATATATCCCTAAGCTACCCAGTGAACTCCAGACTCAAATTCAACTGTCTACTCACAGCCCCACATGGTTGCCAAACAGGCATTTCAGCTTAGCATGGTCAAAACACAGCTCCTGATTTCCATCCCATTGTCTTAACCTCTTAACCCTGTCGTCCCGTCCCCATGGCATTAAATAGCCCCAATGTCCACTCAGCAGCTCAGACCACAAACCTAGGAGTCATCCCTGATTCCTCTTTCACAATTCCCCTAATCTATCAGTGACAGCCTCCTAAGTGGCTTCTCTGCTTCTACTCTCGTTCCCTACTATCCACTCTCCATCCAGCAGCCCAACTGATCTTTTCATAACATAAATCAGATTGTGTCTCATCTCTGCTTAAAACCCTCTAACAGCTTGCCATTACAGTCTGAATAAAACTCCAAGTCCTTCCCATATTGCCTACAGGAGCCCACCCAATCAGCCCCCACTCCCTTTCCCACCTCACTTCAGATAGCTCTCCTCTACCATGGTAGCCTCCTCCTTCTTGTTACTCAAAATGACCTTTTCTGTTGCTGCCTCAGGGCCTTTGCACTTCCTGTCCCTTCTGTCTGGAAGGCTCTTCCTCCCGGTCTTTGCAAGAGCTGACTCCTTGCCATTCAGGCAGAAGCCTAAATGTCGTCTCTTTAGAGAGGCCTTCCCTGACCACCCAAATCTCTCTCTCAGTTGTACTAACTACAGGATATATTCTTATTCATTTCCTGCCTCTCCCCACCAGCATATAAACTCTCTGAGAGCATGAGCTATATAACTTTGATTCACCACCATGTCCCCAGTACCTAGAACAATGCTGGGCATATAGACAACATATATATTTGTTAAAAGAATAAATGCCATGAAGACACTGTGGAAAGTGCTATTTCTTCCAAAGACGCTGGGAATCCTTCTCTTTCATCTTTTGCCCGGGGATGGGAGGGGAAGTGGAGAGGCCCGTGGTTTCACCCATTTTTGTATCTTGCCAGACACCCCACATGAAAGGAAGGTCTTCCCAGATAAGGGTTTATCCAGTCCTCTGCACTCTGCCTACCCACACATGAGGCAGGATGTGGGCTTCTTTTCTGATATTTTTGTGAACACTATTTCAACTTCCAGAAAGCTTAACAACAGGCAGAATCCAACATGATAACTCTCCCCCCACCCTGCCCCCTCCATAATGGGACCCTGGTTTCCCACTAAACATACCTATCAAGTTTCTGATACTTAGAAGGCACTTGAAACGGACATTCCAGCTGCAACTAGGTATATGATACAATCTTGGAATCTTGAGGAAGACAGTTTTACCTACTTAAATCATAAGCCCTTCACAGTCAACTGAGATCAAGTTTCAGATTTAGACAAATTCGACACATTTGAATGCAAACCCTGTCTGCCATTTCTAGCTGTGTGACCAGGACAAGGTACTCAGTGTGCTGAGCTTCATTTCCTCACGTTTGAAATGGGGATAATACACCTCATAGAGTTGGTATGAGAATGAAATGCTATAGCATGTCATGGACCATGTTTCCCCTCTAGCCATTCATCTCACCCTGAACTTCTAAATTTCCCTGGGAAGTGAGAGTCCCCAGAGGGCCTCTTAATCGTGCTTGCTTTCTTGGAGGCCACAATCTTTTGCTCCGAGGTGCCGGGAGAGGAAGCACTGAGTCAGCATAGGGAATTGAAGCCACAGACAGAATGAACGCGTTGAGCACAGGGCGGGCAGTGGATTTTTGCACTCGGCGGGAAAGTTGAGACGTCCTAACTCCTCTCCAACACAGCCACCCTGAATGACATGCACCCCAGCCCCATCCAGGGGATGGGGGGAGGGGGGATGCGAGGGGCTGAGGGCGCCCCTAGGTTCCCGCCTGCCCGCTACCCTCACTTGGGAGCCCGGTTGCCAGGAAGGACATCTCTAGAGGCAGTCTCCTCAAGGAGAGCCCGGCGCCTGGAGGAAGCCAGGTTTGAGAGGGTCGCTGTGGCTGCCCGCAGCACCTGCCCGGAGACTGGGGAAGGGAGGCAGCCTCCTCACGCACCACTCAGCGTCCTGCCTGCCCAGGGTGCAGGGGGCCTGGGGAAGACCTGGAGTGCGGTGGACAAGAGCCCTAGACTGGCCCTGGCCTCACGAGGTGGAGGAATCAGCAGCTTACTTCGCTTGCCTAGGACTCGGTTTCCCATCCTGTTCCCTTTGGGGCTCCCGAACACCCTCAAGCCTCTCGGCTCTCAACTGTCAAACCCCACCAGGGGCAGTTCAACAACCTGGAGGCTTGCCGGGGCTGGCTGAAGGCTTACGCCCAGACGCCCGGAAGGTCCCCGGGGCCCGTCCGGCCCAGCGCCCGCTCTGCGCCCGGCTCAGCCTCCAAGCCCCTCGCGCCCCTCGCTTTGCGCTCACCGAACCGGGCTCCAAGGTG
Source organism: Mesoplodon bidens (assembly GCF_964165515.1). Taxonomy (NCBI): domain Eukaryota; kingdom Metazoa; phylum Chordata; class Mammalia; order Artiodactyla; family Ziphiidae; genus Mesoplodon; species Mesoplodon bidens. The sequence goes on from NC_138170.1 coordinate 70,600,277, forward strand.
TGCGCTTCCGGCGGGGGTGGCGGCGTGTCGACTGGCGGGGCCGGGATCCCTTCGGGGGACACTGCCATGGCGCACGGCTGCACGCTCTCGGTGTTATCGCCCGGCCGGCCGCCCCCGCGGGGAGGGCGGCTCCCGGGCCGAGAGGGCGCGGCGCGCGAAGAGGGGCGGGGCGGCGGGCGCGCCCCGGGCCGGGGGCAACGCGCGGGAAAACGGGGAAGCCGCGAAGTGCGCGGGTTCGGTTTCCCAAAGTGAAAAACGCCAGAGCCCACATTTGCCGGGGGAAAGGCTGGCCAAGTCACTCGGGACCGTTTTCCTTGGGGTAGGTCTCCGAGGGAGGGAGTGAGAGCCAGCGGCCGTTCGCGCTAAACTCGCCTGCTAAATCCTCGTGAAAGCCGACAAACAAATTCATTAGAAAAACGAAGCAATAGAATTGACCTGCTCAGACTAAGATTGTGGCTGAGTAGGCTCACAACACTCTTTAAAAAATTGATACAGGATGCCCGAAATACACATTCTCCAACCTCATACAGACAATGGGTATGGCCATGTAACTAAGTCCTGGCCAGTGAATAAAAGCTGAGTGGTGTAGGCAATTTCCCAGAAAGGTCCTTAAAAGAAAGGGAAGGGGTCACATCACATACAAAATTAACTGAAAACCCATCACAGACCTACGTGTAAAGGCTAAAACTATAAAACTCTTAGCAGAAAGCAGGAGCATGTCTTCATAATCTTGGGTTAGACAAATGTTTCTTAGATGGGACGCCACAAGCATAAGTTGGACTACATCTAAATGAAAAACTTTGTGTTGTAACCTATGCAACCAGTGAAAAGACAACCCACAGAATGCGAGGAATGTTTGCAAATCGTAAGGATTTGTTCTGGAATATATAAAGAACTCAAAACTAAACAGTAAGAAGATAGCCCAATTAAAAATTCGGTGAAGGATCCGAATAGATATTTCTCCAAGATAGACAAATGGGCAATAAGCACAGGAAAAGATACTCATGTCATTAGGGAAATGCAAAACTACAAGATACCACTCCACTAGGAGGGCTATAATTATATAAAAAGACAGTAACAAGCGCTGGGGAGAATGTGGAAAATCATACATTGCTAGTGGGCATGTAAACTGTGCCGGTGCTTTGGAGAAGTTTGGCAGTTCTTCAAAAGTTAAGTATGAAATTATATGACCCAGCATTTATTCCACTCCTGAGGAGGCAACAGAGATGAAAACATGATCACGCAACAACCTGAACACAAATGTTCATAGCAGCACTATTTTTAATAGCTAAAAAGTGGAAACAACCCAAATGTCCATCAGCTAATGGCTATTTAGGTTAGGAATATTCATACAATGGACTATTATCCAGCAATAAAAACGACATGGATGAACCTTAAAAACATTATGTTGTGAAAAAAGCCAGTCACAAAAGACCACATATTGTTGATTCCATTTACATGAAAATGTCCAAATAAATAAACCTATAGGAAGAATGTAGACTTGTGGCTGTCTAGAACTGAGGGTGGAGAAAGACTATTAATGGGGTTTCTTTTAGAGATAAAAATGTTCTAAAATCAGATTGTGATGGCTGCACAATCCTGTGAATATACTAAAAAAACACTGAGTTGTACACTTTAAATGGGTGAATTGTAAGGTATGTGAATTACATCTCAATAGCTTTTTTAAAAAAGGGAATGGATATGCTTCTACTGGATGAAATGACGAAATGCAAATGTGATGGCTGGTGCCAACAGGCTATCTGAAGACCTCAAGTTAACTGGTGCTGAGATCCGCAGATTAACAATACTGGAGTCATGACTTTTGATCTAGCAGCTCTGAACTGCTTCCCTCCGGACTTCCGCATGGGAAATAAAATAAAATGTATTCTGTAAGCCATTATTTTGGATTTCCTATTACAGCTAAATCTAACCCGAAAGTATACACTACCCAGTATAAAGCAAGTCATCCCATTTTCTATGCCTCAATTCCTTAATCTAGAAAACGGGTACCTTCAGTTTCCTTGATTGCAGCCCTAGCAAACAGTGCAAAGATAACTAGGTAATGCATGTGTTAAATATTTAATTTCTTGGAAACTAAACAAACTCAAGGTGAGTTTCTTTGGATAATTTATGTTTGAACACAACACTTTATATGCAATTTCAGCAGGTTTGGAAACACTTCACTTACCATACTTATACTGTGTTGCATGTACTACCACAATTTTACTTTTGAAGGGAAGTGGGCAACAGAAAAAAAAACAAAAAACACCTCCCTCTCTTTTTTGCACAGAAATGTAACTAAAAGGCATTTTTTCCCCTAACAGTTACTATTCTGCTTAAAGTGATAGTATATTCCTAATGCAAGTTTTAAAGACAAATAGACTTCAATAAATAAAACAGGCCGACAATAATCAAGAAGCCTGGCTTTGGAAACAAAACTAAAGACTGATACACTTAAAAACATCTGAAAGGATGCACACCAGTATGTTATTAGTGGTTATCTCTGAATGGTGGAATAACAGGTGAGCTAAAGATCATTTTAGCATAACTGTATAATTTTCTCCAATGAATATGAATTATCTGTGCAAAAAACATACATTTAAATCAAGTGACAAAGAGCCAAATATTAGTCTACTGAATAAGCCACTTCTATTTGAAGATTCAGTGTGATGAGCAATGTTTAAATTAAATGGTTTGTACTAAGAGCAAAGGGGTAAATCTTACTAAGGAGTCCTCATGCTAGTTCAACTAAGGACACAAAGGATGGTGTAAGAAGTAAACACAACCATTGAGTTAGTATTAAAAATATCACATTTTAACACTTCTGAGTACTAAATGAAAGTAACATTGGTTAAAGTACCTGGCAAACAGAAAGCACCTAATAAATGTTTGTTGATTCTCAAACTGAATGACTTTGCCAAATAAAAATGACAAATGCATCCCTATGTAACTATCTCATAACAAACAAATGTAAATTATCTCACTGATCCTTTTAATGAACAGTAAGTATTTCATCTTTAAGACAACAGTTCTTTAACCATTAGCAAGATTGCTTTCAAAATACTTCAAGGCACTGAAATAGATGCATACATAATTTCAACACAATTAAGTATAATGAAAAGTATTCTGAATGACAGAAGTATATAAAATAAATAAGATCATCTTTATAACCTGGATAATGCATAGTAATTTAACCAATAAATTAGAATCTGTAAAATTAGATATGTACTTCTGCATATCACCCCCAACAATGGTTTTACACTGATTGATGCCACTTTTGAAACTACTTAGGTCAAACTGTATTCCACATCTAAGATGCTGGCTTTATTTTCAAGTTTGCCTTCCCTTGCTAAATTCGGTTTGTTTTCTAAAGTCAACATGTTTTGGGTATTCTACATATTTAACTAACAACTTTAGAATTTTAAACTTTAATGTAAAAAGCTTTATCAGATGGTTCTCACTTTAGAAAACCTTTAAGTATATCATCCACATTAATCAGAGTTTTCACAGTTACAAAAATGAGGGTTCTTGCTGATGGCAGGTCTTTCTCTACAGAACTTCTCACTGGGGTGTACTCTGCATGTACACACAAGAAAATCTCTAATGTGTCTTTTGGTTATTACTATAAACTGGAAAATCCACAAAGGAGGTCTTTTTATATGTACAAGAAAAATATTTCCAACAAGAAGCCCCTTCATAGAAATATATGGAGAATCAAAAATTGACTTCTATGCAAATGAAAATTATAAAATGCTTCATGATAGGCCTATATGAAACATTTTCTTACAGATTCTTGAAAATATATTAACAATGACTTACGTTATATCTGATTTTACCATCCCCTCATTTTTTTAAGAATGCCATTATTTTTGTTTTACTAAAGAGACGACTCTACCACAGCCGTAAACGTTACAGACAATAAATATTTTCTATTATATATCTGTTCATTTCTGAGGGTATATGACAAAAGGAAAAGGCTCTCCTTTGTTCTCCCTCTCTTCTTGATAAAAAGACCTCTACCACCTAGAAGGCTGCGAGCTAGAAAAGGAAGCATTCTTAAAATGAACTTCAAACATAAGATATACCTTATAAATCAGGTCATCTAGTTATGTGTATACTTCCCTTTTGTTGTCCCTGAGCCTTTAATAAAAAACTCATTTAAATGTTGCAGCCTTGGGCCTCCCTGGTGGCGCAGTGGTTGAGAGTCCGCCTGCCAATGCAGGGGATACGGGTTCGTGCCCCGGTCCGGGAGGATCCCAAATGCCGCGGGGCGGCTGGGCCCGTGAGCCATGGCCGCTGAGCCTGCGCATCCGGAGCCTGTGCTCCGCAACGGGAGAGGCCACAACAGTGAGAGGCCCGCAGACCGCAAAGAAAAAAAAAAATGTTGCAGCCTTGTCTCAGCTGTGCTTACAGAAGATAAAGCACAGGTTTATCTCATGATTAGTTCAGAATTAAAGGGTGGGAGGACAGTCTAAGAACAAACTGGTGGATTACAATAAAATTTAAAGGTCTAACAGTCCGATTTCAGTTGAGTCTTGCACTGTCCATGATGCAGCACACAGGTTTTATTTTATTAGGGTGGAAGCTTAGTGCAGGATTTCCTGAAGACTGGTTCTCCTACTACATACCTAAGAATTACTTGGGATTAAAAATGTAGACATCTGGAACCCATCCCAAGTACAATGAACCGTTAAAATGTGTGTGGTAGGTGGCAGGTAATAGGCATTCTGAAAAGCTTCCCAAGTGATTCTTACATATTAAGGCCTGAGAATCACTGCAAATCACTGCTTTTATAAGATTAGCTCTTGCAAGGGTTCTGCAAGGTCAACACTATTTTCATAATTATACTAAGATGTTATTTGCTTCTTTTCACTTTCTCATGAATGTACAGTAGCATTTACTATAGGCTACATGATGTGTGATACTGCAACAGACATACAGAAGCAGATGAGATTCCATCTGTCTTCTTTAAATCAGACAGTAAAGATATTTCCAAAAAATGAAATACAATGCCACGTTTCTCACTAAATCTTTTTAAATTTTGGAAAATAGACACTTTTCATAAAAATGTTCTTTATATTAACATGTTATTTTTAATGAATATTTTATAAGTTTTTATTTTAAATATAATATTAGTATTTATAACCCACGTAAGCAACAGGTCTTGAGACCAAAAAGTTTGAGAACTGCTCTTTCCAGCAGACATCCAGCACCCTATGAACATTACTGCTGTTAGGCATGGCCACTTAGTGCCTTGGCACATTCAATGTATATTTCACTTTAAATATGATTCAATAGATCGTCTGCAAAAAGCTTCTTAAACTTATTGTCAGGGAAGGGGATTTAATCTGACAGGGAAATACTGAGTGTAGCCAGTTTTAGTTAAAAATCTAGCATGTTTGGGCTTCCCTGGTGGCACAGTGGTTGAGAGTCCGCCTGCCAATGCAGGGGACACGGGTTCGTGCCCCGGTCCAGGAAGATCCTACATGCTGCAGAGCGGCTGGGCCCGTGAGCCATGGCCGCTGAGCCAGCGCGTCCGGAGCCTGTGCTCCGCAGCGGGAGAGGGCACAGCAGTGAGAGGCCCGCGTACCGCAAAAAAAAAAAAAAAAAAAAAAAAAAAATCTAGCATGTTTTCCTTAGTGACATCAGAATGTAATAAATAATCCTGTAATATATAAATGAGCTGTGTGATGTATGAAATAGAAAACCATACTTTACACGACGCATTTAAAAAATGTTCATTAGTAACATGACAACAGTAGCATTAGATTCTACGTGAGTGGTGGCAAACAAATGGTCCACTCCAAATGTTAACTAAGAACAAACCCCTAATTTTTTTTTTTTTTTTTTTTTTTTTTTTTTTTTTTTTTTGCGGTACGCGGGCCTCTCACTGTTGTGCCCTCTCCCGCTGCGGAGCACAGGCTCCGGACGCGCTGGCTCAGCGGCCATGGCTCACGGGCCCAGCCGCTCCGCGGCATGTGGGATCTTCCCGGACCGGGGCACGAACCCGTGTCCCCTGCATTGGCAGGCGGACTACTCAACCACTGCGCCACCACGGAAGCCCCCAAATCCCTAATTTTTTGAAAGAAAATAAAGTAGGGGATAAACTGCGGTTCCTAGAGAAAAAAGAATTCTTTTAAATTTATACGTCTCGAAAATGTTGAAATGTATGTCAGCAGATTGATACTGACTTATACTAAGCTACACAATTTTATTCTTAAATGAAAATACATCCCAGATACTGTTGCCAAGTTAATATTTGAGTGTATCTTACCATTAGATAATGCTAATTGGGAACACTTCTGAGGTTGAGGCATAGCTGTGGTGAAAGCAGTTCCTTCCAGCCTTTTGATTGTATCTCAGATATAAAAAAATTGCATTGATGTTTTTAACCTGCCATGTATAATTTTTTAATGTATTGCTATTTAAAAAAATCTGAGACAGCTAACATTTAAACAAATCACTGCTGTTTGGGAATGATGTTTGAATGAAAGATGCTATGAACATATTTGCTAATTTATGCCGTATTAAGATTTTAAATGATATAGTTATTTAATATATCTTACGTTAAATAACTGGTATTTGAAAATAAGTCTATTTTTCTTTCTGAGTAGCCTTCTGGGAAAAGTTCACTGAATATAGTTTCCAGTCATAGTTTATTTTCCTAACTTGTACTTATTTTAAAATCTTCTCATCAGGAGGGAGTTAAATAGTGCAAAGCCCAGCAAATCTGACTTCCCCCTCATTTTGGTGTGCATGTCCACTTATGACCATCATTTTTCTGGAAACTTTCCACTCAGTGTATCAAAAATCAATGTTATGAAAGTTCTTTAAAAGGTTCAGCGGTTTTTTTGAGTCTTTGAATGATTACAGCATTCTGTAAATTGGCTTCTTCCAGTGTGAGTGTTTCATCTAGTAATTTGAGGAAAGGAAGAGCTGTTGCCAGGGAAAAGGGAGGACTTCTTTGAGATCCTTGGTATTTTTCGATGAAGTCTTTGATGTGGCTTACCCTGCAAAATAGCACAAACTATTAATATAATTTTATGAAGACCCGAATTAGTTAATTTAAGGTAATAATTTGTGATGATACCTGGCTATGTTAAGACAGAATAATCAAATTATGATGATGTAAGTACTCACTTGGGCTACCTTTTAAAGGTTCACCCCTGATAATAGTCAGGAATTACTATTCCTTATCTTAGATGTGACAAGGGTATTATAGTTACATTTTGAGTGTCTATTTTTTAGAAACACACTCTGAAATATCTACCTATGAAACTATATGAAGTCTGGGATTTGCTTAACATAGTTCAGTGGGAACTGAATGATGATGGATCATTATATCCTCTCTTTGCTTTTGCATATGCCTGAAAGTTTCTATAACAGAAAAATCTATATATCTTGCTCTGAATGGATCAGAAATGGTCCAACCAGTAATCCTACACAGACACAGGCTGTATCTCTTCAATACCACGTCAGGCTGTGCTTCATATCTAGTTAAGAAAATTCTTAACCCAGTGCCGGTAGATTTTCAGTTAGTATAATGAACACTGTAGTGTAATATAATCACTGCAGTCTTTTTTTTTTAATAACAGTGATTTTAAAATATTTATTTATTTATTTTTGGCTGCATTTGATCTTCGTCGCTGCACGCGGGCTTTCTTTAGCTGCGGCAAGCGGGGGCTACTCTTCGTTGCATTGCACGTGCTTCTCATTGCGGTGGCTTGTCTTTGTTACAGAGCATGGGCTCTAGGTGTGTGGGCTTCAGTAGTTGTGGCACATGGGCTCAGTAGTTGTGGCTCGCAGGCTCTAGAGCGCAGGCTCAGTAGTTGTGGTGCACGGGCTTCGTTGCTCTGCGGCATGTGGGATCTTCCCAGACCAGGTCTCGAACCCGTGTCCCCTGCATTGGCAGGCGGATTCTTAACCACGGCGCCACCAGGGAAGTCCTCCCAATCACTGCAATCTTGAAGGTAGCTCAAAGTTATGTTCATGTAAGTATATGCGTGTGTATTTAGAAAGGGAAAGTACGTATACAGTTCATCGAAATTAAGAGGCCACTGGGAGTTCCCTGGTGGCCTAGTGGTTAGGATTCCGGGCTTTCACTGCCATGGCCTGGGTTCAATCCCTGGTCGGGGAGCTGCGATCCTGCAAGCCAGGCGGCACGGCCAAAAAAACCCCCCTGAGATGCCACTGATTCTAAGACTTGTCATTTTATATACTACTAAAATTGTAAAAAATCCAGATTATGACAAAATAGTTTCTTAAACACTAAGAATTTTTATATTTATTGAAAGAGCACTTTTAACTAATTTTCACACAAACATTCATCAAATCACTTTCTTCCGTAATAAGATTAGAATAAAATGGTGAAGTCATTCCTAACAGTTGAACGTTATTCAGACTCAGATCCTTCAAATCGCTTCTGATTCAGTCATTGATGTACATGTTTTTCCATATAATACTCCTTTCTGTATCATCGGGTGTGTTGATGATACAGCAGTACTTTGAAAAGTTCTCCACTACTGTCTCTGGGATGATCTTTCATCGAGCTGACGCTTGTTCTGCATGCTTTGAGGCAGATGCCAAGGCAAAGTCAATTGTGTCATGACTGCCATATGGCCAACAAGAAATTATAAGGACGCATCCCCATTTCAGAGATGCTAAAATGTGAAAAAATGTGCAAACAAGAATTAATGAAATATGACATCATCAAAGACAGAATTTTCCCATTCAATCAAATTCACCAGTTGCCACCCTGTTAATCTGTGCAGCTTACCAAAAAAATCAAGAAAATGGTCACTTGTATTTATTTGGGTACCAACAATTGGATAACGAAAGGCTAAAGCTTATGGCAAAGAATATAAATTAAAAAAACCCAATAAAGATTAAAGGAACTGTGCAGTAAAAATTAAAAATGTGTACTGTGATCTCTACAATACTACTACAAGAATAAAGAAATGCCAATCTAAAAAGCTATGAGAGGATAAAAAATAATACTCATTAAGCTCAAAAAGAGGCAAGAAAGGAGGAATGAAGAATGAAAAGACATGGGGTAAAGAGAAAACAAAAAGCAAGATGGTAGCCTTAAACCTAACTAGTTCAGGATATTATACAACATTACAAAAACTGGACTAAACAGTCCAATTAAAATACAAAGCTTGCTTAATTATCACTTAATAAATACCGTTGGCCAGTCAAAGGTTTTTTTTTAAATGCTTCAAGTCATTCAGGGAAAAAAATGGTAGGTAACTAATTGTTATTGAAAATGCCAGAAGTATTTTTCTAGACAAAGAAGTTGGGATTAAAGTATTTTATTTCCCTAAAAAGAAACAAACCTGAGTTGTAGAGAACAAACTTGTGGTTACCAATGGGGGAAGGGTAGGGTGAGACGAACTGGGAGAGTGGGATTGACATATATACACTACTATGTATAAAATAGATAATAATGAGAACCTACTGGCATACAGGCCAGATATGAGAGGGAGTTGTGGTGGCCCAGATCAGGGAATCCGAGTCCAGGTTGGGTGAAGAGGACATCTGTACAGGAAAGCGGCCCATCTTCCTGGTGTCAGACAGAGTCTGACCAGCAGGAGGAGGGCGCCCATGTAGAGGAAGGCAGGTGGGGACGGTTGCAGTATGAGCAGGGTTAGCAGTGTGTCCACACAGAAGAGGTGTTGAGTGCAGAGTGTCAGAAGCCAAGATGGGTTAGGAATATAGGAGAGGTGGTACACAGCAGGCTGTCTCAAGCAGAATAAAAAGAGCATTCATACAGAGGAGGGGCCAACTGCAGTGTGTCAGAACCAGAAAGAGGTGGAAAGTGACCACTCATGGGGGAAGATAGGCAGCACTGACTGCCAGAGCCCAGGAAGGCAAACAGGGCATTGGCATGATGTGATGTGTCAAGAGACCCAGCAGGAAGAGGGAGGCTTCCAGGCTGGGGAGGAGGCAGCAGTAGAAGAAGGAGACTGGTTACATGTAGGAGAACTGATCAATAAATAAATATATTGGGGGCTTTCCTGGTGGCGCAGAGGTTAAGACTCTGTGCTCCCAATGAAGGGGGCCCAGGTTCAATTCCTGGTCAGGGAACTAGGTCACACATGCATACCACAACTAAGAGTTCACATGCCACAACTAAGGAGCCCTCAAGCCGCAACTAAGGAGCCCACCTGCTGCCACTAAGATCCAGCGCAACCAATAAATAAATAAATATTTTTTAAAAAAGTAATAAATATATTGAGAATAACTGGAGCCAGATTTCTCACTGAAGGAAGTTAAACTGAAGAAAGTGAAGAAGTTAATTACAAATATGGAAAGGGGAAAACTAGAATAAACCCTGTGGTGGTGGATTGAAATTAGAGCTATCTATGTGAACTCATGGTTTTCGCTACGCAAAGATATAGAAATACATTTGTCAATGTGTGTTAGTTTGTGTATATATATGCATATGTGTATGTATGTAGAGACACCTGTAGCTCTTTCCACGCAGAGGGCCTGGAATGGTGGCAATAAGTATACCTAGTAACCAGATCCTCAATACCCTTGGCCACTAAAAAGAACCAGGGCTTCTTAGAAAACGTACAGAATGAACCTGAAAAAATATTTTGTGCCAATAAACAAGAAAATGCTCAGAGAATGATGGGAAGATGTAAAAAGTTTAAAGGAGGTCCCAGGGACTTGGAAACCTATATACAATATGTTCCTACTTTAATTAAAATGAAAAAACATTTTAAGACGAGATAAAAGCCTGGAAAAATCCATCAAACTAGTAGTAGTGATTATCTCTGGGCGACGGAATTTAACTTGATTTCAATTTCTTTCAGTACTTTCCTGTATTATCATTCCTTTTCTACAATTAACAGAAAAATACACACATAATGCTAATGATCAACTTAAAAACATACTAAAAATAATTCGTTCAAAATTATGTATCTAGGTAAACAGGAAAACTAATGAAATGATAATCCATAAAACAGACTGAAAATACTTCATTAATGTCCAAGAATTTCCATTGTCATGAAACATTATGCTTAGAGAACTATTTATTAAGATCCTTAGTTCTTAAAAATAGCTGTTGACTGACCTGAAAAGGAGAAATACAATTAAAACTTAGGGAACAAATCGGACAAATAATGAAATGGAAGACTCACCTATGAGAAATGTTAAATTTCTGGACAATCCTTTTCCCATTGGCTAACCAGATCTGTATATTAGTGATGGGTTCCAGACTGTTTAGTGGGACAGTAGACCACTTATTTTTATTCTCAACTTCAACAGTCTTCGCTTTAGAAACAATTTTTGGGGTAGCACTAAGAAAATCCAGACAACAAGTCAGATGCATGTTTTTCATTAAGCAGAACTTTATCTTTAAACAATTACTATAAAAACTTTACAGTAAGTATAGCTTTTCGGAAGATTTTGGCTAGTCACAGCTGTTCCCTAACACAAAAAGATATTATTAGTATCAGTTATATCCATCATACACGATGATCTTAGGAATCTAGTAAAATTATGCACATCTCAGCAATTTGTAAGCTTGTGGACTGTTATGTAAGTATACCAGAAGAGTGTACTTATGTACTTGAATCGTGCCTTCCAGAACAATTTTACAGTGCTGACAGATCCGTGGACTTTACCTTTACCTACTCCCCAGGTTAAAAGTTCTAAAAGAAATGGTAAGTTCTCTGTAGAGAACAGTCCTTGGGTTATAAAGGAAATGAAAGGAAACAAAGTATTCCCTCATCACTCTGAAAGTCACATTGGGATATTTTTCCATGTGTGGATGAATATGCATTTATATACCTTACCAATCTTCATAATTAATATATGAGAATTCATAAAAATGAAAGCAATCCTATATTTAACCTCTTTGCATATTCTGCCATAGGCATAATTAGATAAGATGAATACTGCAAAGTCTGAAAATATCGGGCTGGTCAAAAAGTTCGTTCGGGTTTTTTGGAAGAGCGTATGAAAAACCCGAACGAACTTCTTGGCCAACCCAATAAGTAAAGGCTCTGATACTGATACTAACTTTATCAGGCATTATTTCACTTTTATTACCTCAAAATTCACATACTGATCAGAGGACACAATGCTGAAGGCATTGGTAACTATAATACACAACCTTATATCCAAAAGCTAGCCTAGGTACTCTGTGACATTAATGGCAAAGCTCAAGTGGTGGGTGCAAGGGAGAAAAAATGATTTATCCACCCAATTTTGCCCAACGTCCTCACTAAGCCAGGCACTTTTGATCGGACGAAACCAAAGAAGCCACCATGACTTTTTAGTATAGTGCCAGCATATGTTAATTTACACTAAGGTGAATATGACTTAGAAGTTCTCATAAAAGTTAACATGAAAAATCTCATTTCCAATGGGAGAAATGATAACTCTATATGTGTGGTCTACATAGTAAAATAATGACAAGCTGAATATCAGTCAAACCTCTGCTTATGGAAATTACAGATCATGAGCCTACTCACCTTCCCAGTCTGTGACCCTGTCCTGAGAAGGGCTGGAACACAGGCTTCGTTGACATACATACTTCATTTTTCTTATCTTCAACTTTAACATCGACCTCCTCTTTATCAAAAACTCCCTGTAATTCTAAAGGTAATTCCCTTGGAAAGTAAAGAAAGAAAGTGATAAAGCCCCTAATATGTTTTTTCTTTCTCTGAAAAACATACTGTGCATGTAAAAAGAATAGAAAAATATACAGAAATAAGAGGCATATATATTCTATACAATAAAAACTAGATGTATTTAAAATAATACAGTAAGAGAAAAATCAAGCTCTTATTTCATTCTTTTTTTTTTTTTTTTTTCTTTTTGCGGTATGCGGGCCTCTCACTGTCGTGGCCTCTCCCGTTGCGGAGCACAGGCTCCGGACGCGCAGGCCCAGTGGCCATGGCTCACGGGCCCAGCCGCTCCGCGGCATATGGGATCCTCCCAGACCGGGGCACGAACCCGTATCCCCTGCATCCGCAGGCGGACTCTCAACCACTGCGCCACCAGGGAGGCCCTTATTTCATTCTTTAAAATGAAAATATAGCTACAGGCTGGTTCTAGAAAAACAAGACATAAAAAAAATGTAAACACATGTAGACTTAAGAAAGAAGATGACAGCTCCCTCCCCCCAAAGTGACAGTCCTTATAATTCCACTCTCACTCTAATAAAAAACTTTGCGGTGTATCTCCTAAATTTTCTCTCGTATATAGTAAAATTCCACATAATAATTATATTTTTTCCAAAGATGGTATCATTCTATGTACACTATTCTGTATTTTGAAAACAGCTTTAACAACAAAAAAAAGCAATATACCACAGAAATCTTCTCATGTTAGTATATGGATATATGTCATTCATTTTTACCACATGCACATTGTTATTCTGTTATAAAGTAGATCAAATGGTACAAACATATAAAATACTCTTTTCATCTTTTTCTTACTGATTTGTAAGAAATATGTATATATTCCATTTACAGGATATATATGAAACAAGTATTCCCAGTTTGGCATTTGATTTTACATAATCAAATTTATCTTTCTTATATTGCTTCTGGGATTCATGCCAGCTATAGCTATATGCAACAACATGGATGAATATCCCAGAGAAATAAGTTGAGTAGACACAAAAAATAAACACATTGCATTTACATAGTTCAAAAAAACAGATAAAATGAAAAAATTATAAAGAAAAGCAAAAAACCATAAAGAAAAGCAAAGAACAACTTACTACTGAAGTTAAGATAGCATTACTTCTGTGATATTACTACAAATAATGTGTAACTTAATCTTATCATGAGGACGAAGTCAGATAAATCTGAATTGAGAGACATTCTACATAATTTGGGCCCATGATCTTCAAGTGTCAAGGTCATTAAAAACAGACAAAAACAAAAACTGAGAAACTGTTCCCTCCTGAAGGAGACTAAAGAGACATGACATTTACAAGCAATGTGTAATTCTGAATTGGATGCTTTTGCGATAAAGGATAATATTAAGATAAAAAGTGAAACTTGAATACATTCTGAGGAATAATTGGTAATAATATTATACATCAATAGATGGTTGTATTGTGGTTACATAGGAAAATATATTTCCTTTTTAATAAAAATACAAACTAAAGTATTCAGGATGATGGGGCATCACTTTAGCAACTTACTCTCAAATGCTTTTAGAGAAGTTCTTTGTACCACACTTGCAACTTTTGTATTAGTGTGAAAAAGATTCCAAATTAATTATATTATACAATAAAGAGCCATTTAAAATCTGTATATACGTTGTACATATACATACATACAGACCTATATGGGTATGTATATATTGAAAATTGGTTAGATGTAGCATACTATCAACCCTTCTGAAATAAAAACTGACCAAAATAAGTACATTACACCATTAAATTGATGTTACACATAAAATCATGTGTTAAGGACAGTGCCATAGGACAGATATTAATTTTGTGTATCGTTTTAGGAAAGCAAGAACATGAATATGAGCATCAATTGCTGAAAGAATGTTCATGCTTTTTATTCATTAATTTTCTTTCTATCAATCTATCATGAAAGAGTAATCGGAGGTTCTGTTAGAACTTTAATTATATGAAAACATAGGAGTAAGGGACTTCCCTGGTGGTCCAGCGGTTAAGACTCTGCGCTCCCAATGCAGGGGGCCCAGGTTCCATCCCTGGCCAGGGAACTAGATCCCACATGCCAAAACTAAAAGATCCCACATGCTGCAACTAAAGATCCAGCATGTATCAACTAAAGATCGCACGTGCTGCCACTAAAGATCCCACATGCTGCAACTAAGACCTGGCGCAGCCAAATAAATAAAATAAATAAATATTTAAAAAACAAAGAAAAGAAAAGGAAAACATAGGAGTAAAATCTTCAAGGCCCTGTGGCCTGTGTGCCACAACTACTGAGCCCACATGCCACACGACTGAGCCTGAGCTCTAGAACCCGTGAGCCACAACTACTGAGCCCGCGTGCCATAACTACTGAAGCCCACGTGCCTAGAGCTTGTGCTCCGCAAAAAGAGAAGCCACCACAATGAGAAGCCCACGCACTGCAATGAAGAGTAGCCCCCAGTCGCCGCAACTAGAGAAAGCTGAGCACAGCAAGGAAGACCCAATGCAGCTAAAAAAAAAAAAAAAAAAAAAAAAAAAAGACACGTAGGGCTTCCCTGGTGGTGCAGTGGTTGAGAGTCCGCCTGCTGATGCAGGGGACACGGGTTCGTGCCCCACTCTGGGAAGATCCCACATGCTGTGGAGCGGCTGGGCCCGTGAGCCATGGCCACTGAGCCTGCGTGTCCAGAGCCTGTGCTCCGCAACGGGAGAGGCCACAACAGTGAGAGGCCCGCGTACCGCAAAAAAAAAAAAAAAAAAAAAAAAAGTGAGTTAATTTAAGTCAGATTTTGGTTGGTCAGAATTCAAATTCCTGACCCTTCAAAACTACACCTGTGGTTCTTTTAAGAAAACTCATCTTATGAAAAAATCTGAATTTGAAAAAGTGTCTTTGAATGCACAGGAACATGTGAACAACATTAAAAAGAATCTTCTAAATGAAATATATCTAAAATATTCTTCTTGGACTTCCCTGGTGGTGCAGTGGTTAAGAATCCGCCTGCCAATGCAGGGGACACGGGTTCGAGCCCTGGTCTGGGAAGATCCCACATGCCGTGGAGCAACTAAGCCCTTGCGCCACGACCACTCAGCCTGCGCTCTAGAGGCCTCGAGCCACAACTACTGAGCCCGCGTGCCACAACTACTGAAGGCCACGCGCCTTGAGCCCGTGCTCCGCCACAAGAGAAGCTACCGCAGTGAGAAGCCCACACACCGCAACAAAGAGTAGCCCCCACTCTCCACAACTAGAGAAAGCCCGTGGGCAGCAATGATGACCCAACACAGCCAAAAATGAATTAATTAATTTTAAATAAATAAATAAATAAATAAATATCCCTCTATTTACAAAGACTGCTTACCCTTTTTTTTTTTTTTTTTTTTTTTTTTTTTTTTTTTTTACTTTTTATTTTATATTGGAGTATAGCCGATTAACAATGTTGTGATAGTTTCAGATGCACAGCAAAGGGACTCGGCTATACATATGCATGTACCCATTCTCCCCCAAACTCCCCTCACTATACAGACTGAATTTCAAGGTAAACCAATAGCTGATAGGGGAAAGTTTTTTTTTTTACTTTTTATTTTATATTGGAGTATAGCCGATTAACAATGTTGTGATAGTTTCAGATGCACAGCAAAGGGACTCGGCTATACATATGCATGTTGCTTACCCTTTTTTGACGGAGTTCAGAAACTGCTGACTTGCACCATCAGAATAACTTCTGAAATCATCATTGACTGTGAATCCATTTTTCCATAATTTTATACTTACATCTGCCTGCAAAGCAGTAAGAAACAAGATGCATCATGTTAATAAATGAAGTGTACTAATAAACTAAAAGCCCCTTGAAACTTTCTTCTATCAGTGTATATTTTCTGTATCAATCTTTTCTTTAAAATAGAGATATAACTGACATATAACCTTGTATTAGTCTTAGGTATACAACATAATGGTTTGATATATATATCTATTGCAAGATGATTACAGAATAAGTGTACTTAACATCCACCACGGCACAGAGCTACAAAGTTTTTAAATATACCATTCTTAACAGCAAGCTTCAAATGTAAAATATCAAAAATTATAATGTATACATAAAATATGGTTCATAATGAATAATATTTTAAAATAATTCATTAATAATCTTCTTTAAGAGAGGTCATTTGCAAAAATATTCTGTGCCCTGTCTAAAAGGACACTAAAGCTTTCTGGCCAGAACAGACTTCTCAACAGTTTAGAGAATGACTCTGAAATGACTTGATGATTAAGAATAATAAAGGGGGAAAAAAAACTATGAGTAATTAATGGCTATTCCTTCAAATATAAACTATCAGTGTTACTGTTATCAATATTTCATCTCTCAACATCTTGTTGATCATCTCCTAAGAACATTATTTATTCACTCATTGAATCAAAGAAGTCACTGTAGAAATACAGAAAGGTTCAGAAATACAGTAGGATGCAGGGATGCTTCAGGCTGAACACAGAAGGACTTATAAAAAAACATTTAAGAAAATAGACTATTAGAGGCCTTCCCTTGTCTCTAGCATTTATTCATTCAGCATATGTTTATTGAGTGCCTAATATGTAACAGACACTCCACTAAGATGTTAGGGAAAACAATCACAATAATGATAGCATATATTATTAGCCTGCCTGCCTATCTGTCTATCTGTCTATGTACTTATCTGGGAGAGCACTTGTGTGTACACTTACATGTACCAAACACTGTTTAAAGTACTTTCCCTACATGTATTTATTTAATCCTCCTAAAATCCACACAAGGTGGGTATTATTATCCTTTTTATAGATGGGAAATTAGAAACACAAAAGATTAATTAAATTGCCCAATATCACATAAGTAAGGGTGGAGCTGGGGTTGGAATCCATACTCTTAACCACTATGTTATATTACCTCTTTTTTTTTTTCCTATAACCAAACTGCCAAGACTCTGCTCTCATGGTACTCACAGAAAAGAATGAGAACTAAAAAAATTGTACAAATGAACTTACTTACACAAAAGAAATAGAGTCACAGATGTAGGAAACAAACTTATGGTTACCAAGGGGGAAAGTGGCAGGGAGGGATAAATTGGGAGATTAGAATTAACACATATATAAAACAGACAACTAGTAAGGACCGGCAGTATAGCACAGGGAATTCTACTCAATACTCTGTAATAACCTATACAGGAAAAGAATCTAAAAAAGAGTGGATATATGTATATGGTTAACTGACTCACTTCGCTGTACAGCAGAAACTAATACAACATTGTAAATCAACTATACTCCAATAAAAATTAATTTAAAAAAAAGAAAAGAATGAGAACAAAACAAATAGGAAAAGAGTACATAAAGGTACTGAGGAGGGAAATTCCCTAGCAGTCCAGTGGTTAGGACCGGTACTTTCACTGCTGAGGGCCCGGGGTTCAATCCCTGGTCAAGGAACTATCCCACAAGCTGCATGGGCCAAAAAAAAAAAGACACTGAGGAAAACAGAAGAAACTTAAAAACAAAAATGCAAAAACGATAATTAATACACTTATATAAGAGAGGATGTTTGAAAGGGAGTAGGAGGGAATATTCAGGGAGCAAAAGAGCTCTTAGCAACTTAAAATGGAAATTAAACAAAAGGATTGAATATAAGGTTGAAGAAATATTACAATTAAAATAGAACAAAACAACAAAGAGGTGGAAAGCAGGAGAAATAATAAGAGACTCAGTCCAAGAGATCCATTATCTAAGTAAAAATATTCTAGAGAGACAGGAAACAGAGGGGAGCAAAATATCGAGAAGCAACATGAGAAAATGTCCTAGAAGAGTAAAATACAAGTTTCTGTATTGAATGAATGAAAAAGAATCTATACCAAGGCCCATCAGAACATGAGGAGATTAAAGAAAAGATTCTAATAGGTTGCGGGGAGCAAAAACATGCCACACACACAGGCTCAGATGCCAAAACAGCAATCTATCAATCATGTGTGAAGGCAGAATAAAGGCAAGTTCAGGTGCGCAAGGTTTTAAGCCATCCATTTCCCACGCACTCTTTTTACACGCACTTTCTGCATAAAACACCTCAAGACTGGCTTCATAAAAGTGGAAACATACAGGGTAGGGGTTGGGAGAGGCACAGAATTCAGTGCACCAGAAGTGAGAAGAGAGATAAATAAAGTGCTCAGGATCACAGATTCCAGGGCAGCAGCAGTGTAACTCCCCTAGAGGACATCGGAGAAAGAAGAGCTTCACCACAGTTGTCCTTCAGAAAAAAGTAAACTGGTAAAATTATCTAATATGTTCAAACATACTGGAAAAAGATACGGCCTTCTATCAGAGTTCAGGGATAAATTAATGACAGCCACAAAGAAAATAAAGGCAATATGGAAGGGAAAAAACTACTAATTCTAGTGAAAATTTAAAAGGCAGTCAGGAAAAGAAATATCATCACACACTATATGACTCAGTGATGCTGGACAGTATTTACAAAGTCATAAAGATATAAACAATGATCATTGATTTAATCCCAAATTATGATATAATTATGTTAGTCAAATGAGAGGAGGTGGTTTGGGGATGAGGGGAAGGAAGAATAAGAGCTAAATTCTCATTTTCTATTTTTAAAAAGTCAATACATAATTTAAAAACCTAAAAAATCAAGAACTATCATTTTTAGTATATTCTTAGAAATACAGTCTTTATACAAGAAGAAATAGTTAAGACTACCTCTGGGTAGTGATTACCTCTGGGAATTAGATATCATGGCCATGGAGGAACCGGGCTGCTATTTTTCAACCTAAGCCCTTCAGACTTCAGTCTGAAGAACTAAAGAACTCTCTTCGAGCTCTCAGTGTAGGGGGTCCGGATTCGATCCCTGGTCAGGGAACTAGACCTCACATGCGTGTCGCAACTAAGAGTTTGCATGCCACAGCTAAGGAGCCCGCCTGCCGCAACTAAGACACAGTGCAACCAA
Source organism: Mesoplodon bidens (assembly GCF_964165515.1). NCBI lineage: Eukaryota > Metazoa > Chordata > Mammalia > Artiodactyla > Ziphiidae > Mesoplodon > Mesoplodon bidens. The sequence continues at coordinate 70,619,879 of NC_138170.1, forward strand.
ATAAAATAAATAAATAAATATATTTAAAAAAAATTTTAAGGCAAATTAGAGTAAAGGGATCTCTTTCATGTCTGACTTCGAAAAGCCAGCTAGATTCTCATAATTGCTGCTGCCTTCAGTCTGCTGTGATATGGCATTTTGATTGAAGTACATTAAAAAAAACAAAAATCAAGCCTCAAACAGATATGTAGTTGCAAAAAGCATTTTAATAGCTTTTCCAAGATACTACCTCAAAATGTAGTAAGTGGTAGTATCTCAAAAGTTAGTTGAGGGCTTCCCTGGTGGTGCAGTGGTTGAGAGTCCGCCTGCTGATGCAGGGGACACAGGTTCGTGCCCCAGTCTGGGAAGATCCCACATGCCACGGAGCGGCTAGGCCCGTGAGCCACGGCTGCTGGGCCTGTGCATCTGGAGCCTGTGCTCCGCAACGGGAGAGGCCACAACAGTGAGAGGCCTGCATACCGCGAAAAAAAAAGTTAGTTGAAAATATCACATGATAACCCTTATGCAGAATCTAAAAAAATGATACAAGTGAATATATTTACAAAACAGAAACAGACTCATAGATATAGAAAACAAACTTATGGCTACTGAAGGGGAAAGGTGGGGTGAGGGATAAATTAGGAGTTTGGGATTAACAGATAAACACTACTACATATAAAATAGATAAAAAACAAGGGCCTCCTGCACAGCACAGAGAACCTATATTCACTATCTTGTAATAACCTATAATGAAAAAGAATTTGAAAAATATATATAACACATATATTTTATATATATTATATATATCATATATTTTTATATACATTATATATATTATATATATATAAAAAAACTGAATCACTTTGCTGTACATCCGAAACTAACACAACTTTTTTCTTTTTTTGGCCATGCCGCGTGGCTTGTGGGACCTTAGCTCCCCAGCGAGGGACTGAACCTGTGCCCTCAGCAGGGAAAGCTCAGAGTCCTAACCACTGGACGGCCAGGGAATTTCTTAACACAACATTTTAAATCAACTGTACTTCAATTAAAAAAAAAAAAAAAAAGTCGAGGGACCTCCCTGGTGGCACAGTGGCTAAGAATCCGCCTGCCAATGCAGGCGACACAGGTTCAATCTCTGCTCTGGGAAGATCCCACATGCCGTGGAGCAACTAAGCCCGTGTGCCACAACTACGGAGCCTACACTCTAGAGCCTGCAAGCCACAGCTACTGAGCCCACGTGCCACAACTACTGAAGCCTGCGCGCCTAGAGCCTGTGCTCCTCAACAAGAGAAGCCATCGCAGCGAGAAGCATGCACACTGCAACGAAGAGAAGCCCCCGCTCGCCGCAACTAGAGAAAGCCCACGTGCAAAAATGAAGACCCAACGCAGCCAAAAATAAATAAATAAAAAATAAATTTATTAAAAAAATAGTTCAGAATCTGAACATGGAATCTTAAACTTAAAGGTATATTTATTAATATGACAATAATCCTATCAGAAATATCTTTTAAGTTTTGGGAAGCTGTCAAGTGCATGATGGCAGGTTATCAAAATTCTTATTTTCACTTAAAAAAGTTGATAAAATCGTATCTTATCATTTGCAATAAATACTGTAAGTTGTTTCCCTTGAAGTGTCAGATTTACTTCATACATTTTGAGAAAATGTCTGCAGAATATCCAAGACTGAATAACTAGTTGTCTGTAAATCACTTTCATGTAAAAACAGTACACCATGAAAAAGCAGAGTGTTCAGCTTGTATCTCAAGCAATGGTACTTTTCCTTAAGATACTTCTGTATATTGTAGAAATGTTTTACATACACTTCATATTTTATCACATAGAATATTGTAAGATGTGTATTAAAGAGCTGGGAATTAATGAAATGTGTCAATTTTACTGCTTCATCAAGGAAATTTTTAATTGAAACGAGTGTTTTTTCCCCCTGCAAGTTCAAGGAAAGAATACAGTAGTTACTGGTACAGAGTAGTGTCACTACCTCAATTCCTCCTAAGGTGCCAGTTTTGCCTACCACTGCTTTTGCAGTATCGGTGCAAACTCAACACAGTGAAAACAGTAAATAGTATCTTACTATTATTATGAAAACAGTTTTGACCTCTAAAGGGCCATATGTTGAGAAGCACTGGGAAAGAAAAAATTTATGGACACCTACCTGTTTCTTTTGTTCAGTGGGAGACAAACATTTGGCACCAACCTTCTGAGCTTCCTCAAAAAGGCTGTCAATAAAATATTCACAATTTGTTTGTTGATTATCACTAAGAGGTTGGTGGTCAGATCCTGTTTCACAAACCCTATACACACACACAAAAAAAAGAAAAATAAGCACTATTAACCATTAATTCTCTTAAAATTTTACACAACTTGTTTTAGTTAAAGGATCTAGAACTGACATGCTACCTCTACACCTGCAGTTGAGACTCTCTTCTGAATTAACACAGGAGATATGTGGCCTCGGGAAGTCGTTAACACTTGTGGTCCAGAGCAGGGTTTCCTCAACTTCAGTCCATTGATATTTGGGGAAGGTTAATTCTTTGTTGGGCAGGCTGTCCTGTACACTGTGGGAAGTTTAGCAGCATCTGTGGCCGTTAACCACTAGACGCCAGTAGCATGGACAACCCCCAACCCCCCAGTGTTATAATAATAAAACACATCTTTAGACAATGCCAGATGGCCTCTGGGGGTGGGATGGGCAAAACTGCACCAGGTTGAAAACCACTGGTCCAGAGTAAAAAAACGTGTTCTTTGTAAAGCTCTCAAAATGGCTTTAAAGGGGGTTACTATGTACTTTTTGGTAACACAAAGCACTCTTGAAACTAAAGGTGGTAAGGTGTGAGGAACAGTCATAATCATAGTTTTGCTCCTTTGCACACTTCAGAATGAAATTTCCCACTCAAGACTTTCATCTGTAGTGGTTTAATACTCTACTGGGTTTTTTTTTTCTTTCTTTCTTTCTTTCTTTTTAAATTGAGGTACAACTGACATACATTATTTTAGTTTCAGATATACAACGTAACAATTCAATGCTTGTATGTACTGCAAAATAATCACCACAATGTCTAGTTAATTGTTAACATCCATCACCATACATAGTTACAGAATTTTTTCCTTGTGATGAGAACTTTCAGGATTTACTCTCTTGGCAACTTTCAGATACGCAGGACAGTGTTATGAACTAAAGTCTCCATGATGTACATTATATCCCATGACTTATTTATTTTATAACTGGAAGTTTGTACCTTTTGACCACCTTCCTCCATTTTGCCCGCCCCATCTACTGTTTTTGTATGTGTATGTGTGTTTATATTTTGTCATATAAGAAATATTACCTAAGATTTTGTTTGATAAAAGGATGGTTTCTGGTTGATCTTTTCTAAAGTCACATAGAAAATTCATAAATGTACTGAGAGATAATTTCTCAGATTTCTCAGATAATAATCAACACTTCTATAGTTCTTACACTGTGCCAGGATCTGCAAGGCAGATATTTTTATCCACATTTTATAGATAAGGAAAATGAGTCACAAAGAGGTTAAGTTACATGTTAGAGATTACACAGCTAGTAAGTGGCAGAAACAGAATTCAAACCCTGTTAATCTGTCTTCCAAGTCTATGCTCCTAGCCATGATACATTATAAAGCCTCTCTTAATAGCTAATATTTATTAACCATTTATTAGTACATGTTAGGAACTTTTCTAAGTGCTTTACATGTGTTCACTCTTCCGATCTTCACAGTGACCTAAAAGGCACATGTTGTTTTGTTTTGTTTTTAACATCTTTATTGGAGTATAATTGCTTTACAATGGTGTGTTAGTCTCTGCTTTATAACAGAGTGAATCAGTTATACATATACATATGTTCCCATATCTCTTCCTTCTTGTGTCTCCCTGCCTCCCACCCTCCCTAGCACATATTGTTTTTATCCTCATTTACTAGGTAAAGAAAAAGCTTAAGCAATTTGCCCAAGATCACAAAGCTATTGGTAGGCAGAGCTGGAAACTGAACTCAGGCTTCTAATGCCCCTACTCTTTTTCAATTTATTTATTTATTTATTATTCGTTTTTGGCTGCGTTGGGTCTTCATTCAGGGTCTTCATCCCTGAATTGTATACTTTAAATGGATGAGTTATATGGTATGCGAATTACGTCTCCACAAAACTGTTAGAAGTCCTAAGTTAATTTTACTCTTTAAACTCAGTCATTCAGGGCTTCCCTGGTGGCGCAGTGGTTAAGAATCTGCCTGCCAATGCAGAAGACACGGGTTCGAGCCCTGGTCTGGGAAGATCCCATATGCTGTGGAGCAACTAAGCCCGGGCGCCACAACTACTGAGCCTGCACTCTAGAGCCTGTGAGCCACAACTACTGAACCCCACACATGTACAGCCCGTGCTCCGCAACAAGAGAAGCCACCACAATGAGAAGCCTGCGCACCGCACACACAATGAGTAGCCCTTGCTCACCGCAACTAGAGAAAGCCCACGCGCAGCAATGAAGGCGCAACACAGCCAAAAATTAATAAATGAAAATTAAAAAAACAAATTAGTCATTCAACTGGGGCTTCTGTGGTGGTCCAGTGGTTAAGACTCCGTGCTTCCACTGCAGGGGCCACGGGTTGGATCCCTGGTTGGGGAAGTTCTGCAAGCCACAAGGTGTGGCAAAAATAAATAAGCAAGCAAGCAAGTAAGTAAGTAAGTAAATCAATAAGCAAGCCATTCAACTTATTTCTGTGTAGAAAAGAGTTAACGTAGCAGGCCTAACTGTTGCTATCCTTTTTACTTTTCTCATGAGTATGGAATTTTAAAATGTGCCTAGTCCCCAGTATAAACCCTAGGCTCATTTCCAATGAACTTCCCTGGTAGACAACATCTCACACGTGCTATATAACTTACTACTGGAGGAATTAAGTGTGTGTCCTGGTGGCTGCACTGGGCAAGGACTCCTAGAAGCTTATGCCTGGTTTCCCCTGGACTTCACCCCCTTGCAAAGTATCTTTTCATTGCAATAAAGCTTAGTCATTAGTATGACTATAGGCTGAATCCTGTGAATCCTCTAAGCAAATCATCACATCTGGAGGCAGTCTTAGGGGCTCCTGACATAACCTCACAATTATATACTTAGTATCAGATATTTATATAAAACAGTAAGTACTCTAGTGAAAAAATAATAAATAGTATTTGTTCGGTATAGAAAGTGTTCACAAAGTATTTGTAAACACCTGTCTCCTTAAATGGACTATGAATGAAAGATATTTACCTTTTCAAGTATTTAAAACACAGAACATAATACAAAAATAAATATTCCACTTCAGAGAAGTGAGAATAAAGAATTTTGTATTAATAAGAACGACAGACTTTGCATCTACCATTTATTGGGTGCCTGCTATATGCTAATACGATGCTCGGTGCTTTAAATTGGTTATCTAATTCTTACAAAAACCTTTCAGGTAACTATGTACACCTCCTCCTTTTTAGATGAGATACTGAAGCTCAAAGAATCTACCTAAGTTGCTCAAATGCCAGAGAAGTAGTGTTAAGACAGAGATGGGATTCAAACCTAGGTTTATCTGATTCCAAAGCCATTATATTTCCACTATGACTTCAAGATGGTATAACACAAGAGGCTAATGAAGTAATAAATAGTTACTTTAATTTCCCTCTTAAATAACAGAAATAATATGTGGGCAGAGAGAAATTTAACACTTAAAAAAATTAATCACAAAAAGACTTAAAACTTGACTAAAATCCATTTAATGCAGCTATGGAAAAAAAAACTTTAAAGTACATTACTATTTGGTATTTAACAGATAATCATCATGAAAACTTAACTAAGTCAGTGAAACGTAAAAAGAGAGTAAGACAGTAACAAAGGCATTAATAACAAAGAAAATGCATAAATTAACTCACCATTCTTCCTTTATACTTTCAAGATTATCTACTTCTTTCATTCTCTTTTGCCTTACTGTAAAAGTAAAAAGAAAAATAAGGTAAAGTTCTTAATACAGTATTTTAAATAAATTCATTCCAACATATGCATTAAGATTCTTTACCATTAAGTTATTATGTACTCCTAAAGTAGGTCTTAAGACCCCTAAAGGGGTCTTCAGAACAAGTGAACTAACTCAAAGCTGTCACTTTCACTTAAAGTAAAGCAATAAAAAGTAAATTTTGGATTTGGATAATCTGACAAAAGAAAGATTTCATAAAAGTTATGATGAGGGGAATTCCCTGGCGGTCTAGTGGTTAGGACTCTGTGCTTTTACTACCAAGGACCCACGTTCAATCACTGGTTGGGAAACTAAGATCCTGCAAGTGCTCGCGGCCAAAAAAAAAAAAAAAAAAAAAAATTTTATGATGAAAAATAATGTATGCTTTGGTCTAATAACAAACAAAAGTGAATGTAAACATTTCACTCAATCTCCAATAGTAACAAAATATCAAATCAATATAAACTCATTCTTTTTATTCCAATGTAGATGATTTTTATTGTTAATATTCTTTTTTTTAAACATCTTTATTAGAGTATAATTGCTTTACAATGGTGTGTTAGTTTCTGCTTTATAACAAAGTGAATCAGTTACACATATACATATGTCCCCATATCTCTTCCCTCTTGCATCTCCCTCCCTCCCACCCTCCCTACCCCACCTCTCTAGGTGGTCACAAAGCACAGAGCTGATCTCCCTCTGCTATGCGGCTGGCTGCTTCCCACTAGCTATCTATTGTACATTTGGTAGTGTATATATGTCCATGCCACTCTCTCACTTCGTCCTAGCTTACCCTTCCCCCTCCCCATATCCTCAAGTCCATTCTCTAGTAGGTCTGCAGAGTGAAGTCAGTCAGAAAGAGAAATACAAATACCGTATGCTAACACATATATATGGAATCTAAAAATAAAACAGAAAGAAAAAAAGACCAAAAAATGGTCAGAAGAACCTAGGGGCAAGACGGGAATAAAATAGAGCTCCTTCACAACAAGAGGAGCCACCTCGGCCAAGGACGACCCCGCAGTGCACAAGGCGGCAGCGCATCTGCGTCAGGACGGAAGCCTGAAAGGGGAGCCGTAGGGAGGGGCCAGTTTCAACTGCGTCACAATCGAATTCGGCCACACAATTGCGTGTTTGCTGAACCAGCCACTACGACTCTTAGATCCCACTCTTACAGTTTGTACTTGAAGCAATTTTGAAGTCGATTTTGACCGCGATCCTCTCTCACTGCGCAGGCACCGGTCCGATTCTACCAACCCTTGGTGAGAAATGATCTCGACGGCGGAAGTGGTGGAAGCAGAGGAAAGGGAGGTGCTAGGCCGCTAGGTCAAGCGCACGCGTTCGGAGGCCAGGAAGGAGGCGGAAGAGGGTGCCCGGGGGAAGAGGCTGAGCGAAGGGTTTGAATTTTCTCGGAGAAAGACGGGCCGGCCACGAGGAGAAAAGAAACAAGCCGCAGCAACATCTAAGCCCTTGAAAGCATCCCGAGAGAGGGGGGAAGGGAAAACAGCAGCCACCAGCGCAACCACTTGTGTCTTCCGGCCCTTCCCACCTCTCTTGCCCACCCCCACCAGCCCACGCTGCCTGGGACTTGAAATCTGTGGCCGAAGGACCGTCACCACATAACTTCAAGAATAATCAACCACCCTCCCTTCCCAAACCCACCCAAATTCACTCATCCAGCGTTTCCTTTTTTTAATCCACTCAGAACTTTTTTTCTAAGACCCCCCCCCCTCCCTACATGGAGTTGGGTGGGGGGTGGGGGAATGAATACTGAGTTGGCCTTTATTTTTTTTAAGGAGACTTTTTGATCCAATGAGGCCCCCCAAATAATTGAGTTTTGGGTCCTCGTTGGTTGTTTTATTTTTTTTCTCCAAAATTTTAACCCCCTCCCCCCGTGAGCCCGAGGTGGATAAAAACCTCGATCATGGGTTCGGGTCCCATAGACCCCAAAGAGCTTCTCAAGGGCCTGGATAGCTTCCTTAACCGAGATGGGGAAGTCAAGAGTGTGGATGGGATTTCGAAGATCTTCAGTCTGATGAAGGCAGCACGAAAGATGGTGAGCCGATGCACTTACTTGAACATTCTCCTGCAGACCCGTTCACCAGAAATATTGGTCAAGTTTATTGATGGTGGTGGTTACAAGCTTCTTAACAATTGGCTGACATATTCAAAGACAACCAACAACATTCCCCTCCTGCAGCAAATTCTCCTGACCCTGCAGCACCTACCACTCACTGTTGACCATCTCAAGCAGAACAACACAGCCAAACTGGTGAAGCAGCTGAGCAAGTCAAGTGAGAATGAAGAGCTCCGGAAGTTGGCCTCAGTCCTTGTCAGCGACTGGATGGCAGTGATCCGCTCCCAGAGCAGTACCCAGCCCGCTGAGAAAGCTAAGAAGAAACGGAAAGAAGAGGGAAAGAGTCGAACCACCCCTCCTGAGCGACCGTTGACTAAGGTAAAGGCTGAGACTCGGGCCGAGGAGGCCCCGGAGAAGAAGAGGGAGAAGCCCAAGTCCCTCCGAACCACGGCGCCCAGTCACGCCAAGTTCGGCTCTACCGGACTAGAGCTGGAGACCCCGTCTTTGGGGCCTGTGAAGAAGAATGCCAGTGCAGTGGCGGTTTCTGACAAGTACAACCTTAAACCCATCCCCCTCAAGCGTCCGAGTTCCACAGCTGCCGCAGGAGTTGCTGTGCCCCGTGCAGAGAAGAAATACAAGCCACTCAACACAACACCCAATGCCACCAAAGAGATCAAAGTGAAGATCATCCCGCCACAGCCTGTGGAGGGCCTGGGCTTTCTGTATGCGCTCAATTCAGCCCCTGTTCCAGGCATCAAAATTAAGAAGAAGAAGGAGGTGCTGTCAGCCACAGCTGCCAAGCCAAGCCCATTTGAAGGGAAAACGAGCACAGAACCGAGCACAGCCAAACCTTCTTCCCCAGAGCCAGCACCTCCTTCTGAGGCTATGGACACAGAACGTCCAGGGACCCCAGTTCCCCCTGTTGAAGTCCCAGAGCTCATGGATACTGCCTCTTTGGAGCCAGGAGCTCTGGATGCAAAGCCAGTGGAGAGTCCCGGATATCCTAGCCAGCTGACCCGGAAAGGCAGGAAGAGGAAAGCTGTGACCTGGCCTGAGGAGGGCAAACTGAGCGAGCATTTCTATTTTGAACTGGATGCAACTGAACGAGTGAATGTGAATAAGATCAAGGACTTTGGCGAGGCAGCTAAGCGAGAGATACTGTCAGACCGACGCGAGTTTGCGACGGCCCGGCGTCTGAGCCACGACAACATGGAGGAGAAGGTGCCCTGGGTGTGCCCCCGGCCCCTGGTGCTGCCCTCGCCTCTTGTCACCCCTGGAAGCAACAGCCAGGAGCGGTACATCCAGGCTGAGCGGGAGAAGGGGATCCTTCAGGAGCTCTTCCTGAGCAAGGAAAGTCCTCACGAGCCTGATCCTGAGCCCTATGAGCCTATTCCCCCCAAACTCATCCCCCTAGATGAGGAATGTTCCATGGATGAGACCCCATATGTTGAGACCCTGGAGCCTGGGGGAAGCGGTGGCTCAGCCGATGGGGCGGGCGGTTCCAAGTTGCCTCCTGTTCTGGCCAATCTTATGAGAAGCATGGGTGCCGGGAAGAGCCCCCAGGGTCCTGGAGGAGGAGGCATCAATGTGCAGGAGATCCTCACCTTCATCATGGGTAGCCCTAACAGTCATCCCTCAGAGGAACTGCTGAAGCAACCAGACTATTCAGACAAGATCAAGGAGATGCCGGTGCCTCATGGACTCTTAGGCCCTGGTCCCATAGCCAATGGTTTCCCACCGGGAGGCCCTGGGGGCCCCAAGGGCATGCAGCACTTCCCCCCTGGGCCTGGCGGACCTATGCCAGGTCCCCATGGGGGCCCTGGGGGTCCTGGTGGGCCAGTGGGTCCACATCTCCTGGGTCCCCCACCCCCTCCCTGGGGGGGTGATCCCTTCTGGGATGGCCCAGGTGACCCCATGTGGGGTGGCCCAATGCGTGGGGGACGAGGTCCGGTGCCATACCATAGAGGCCGTGGTGGCCGAGGCGGGAGTGGACCACCTCCTCCTCCATTCCGAGGGGCCAGAGGAGGTCGCTCTGCAGGAGGACCTCCAAATGGACGAGGGGGCCCTGGTGGCGGCATGAGCAGTGGCAGCGGACATCGTCCCCATGAAGGCCCTGGCAGTGGCATGGGTGGTGGGCATCGCCCCCACGAAGGCCCTGGTGGTGGTGGCATGGGTGGTGGCAGTGGCCATCGTCCTCATGAAGGCCCTGGTGGACGAATGGGTGCCGGTGGTGGACATTGGCCCCATGAAGGCCCAGGACATGGGGGGCCCCATGGCCACTGGCCTCATGATGGCCCTGGTCACCGAGGCCACGACCATGGAGGGCCACCCCCTCATGAGCACCGTGGCCATGATGGCCCTGGCCATGGCGGAGGGGGCCACCGAGGGCTTGATGGAGGCCACAGCCATGGAAGAGACATGTCAAATCGCCCTGTTTGTCGACATTTCATGATGAAGGGTTACTGCTGCTATGAGAACAACTGTGCCTTCTACCACCTGGGTGTCAGTGGGCCCCCCCTGCCCTAGGGCCCACCTGCCCACCCCGCCCACACTCCTGTGAACTGCAGCCTTGCTCCTTCCACCCTTTTATGGCTTCTGTGAGGCCCATTTTCCCCTTTCCCTAGCTGATGAGGAGCCGGCCCCCTCAGTGCCCACCTGCCTGGGTTCCTGGGGGTTTTCTGATCACTGGTGTGCATTGATGTACATATTTTCCTCCAGTATGGGGAGGAGAGAAACTGGACACATTCTGTACCCTGGACTGCTGAAGAGGAGACCCGGTTGGCTTCACTTTTTGAGGAGATTTGCCCTTTATGCCAAGCGCCTCTCCGGTATTACCCTTTATGCCTGAGAACCTAAATAAAGCTGGTTATCCTGGAGAACACCTCTACTCTCCTCTTGTGGGTCCTCCACATGCACACAGAACTCTGACACGGGATCAGATGCACTTATGAAATCATCCCCGCCAAATTCATGCTTCCTCGTGGGGTGGGGAGATGGTAAAAGGGGTACTGTGTATCCCACTGCACTGAGAGGACTCAATCAGGCTGGATTTGAGTTCTGGAATACATCATCCCCACTCCTCCCCTGACACAGGCTTTACATTGAGTCCTTTCTCAAGTAAGACGTTGCAATCTTCCGTGAACACCCAAGTTTGCATCATGGGTATGCTAGGTTCAATGATGGCAAATTCACATCGGCATCCGGTGAAAAGTTTTAGCTGGCATAGGTGAGGCCACTGGTGGTGGTCCACCCTTGCCTGCAGCTCATTCTGGAAATTAAAACACTTCAGTGAGGCCAGCTTTTCAACTGAAGCCCGGTGTGCTGGGCATGCCAGTCACACTACATGCACTGCCTCTGGGAGTTAGCGCGCTCCTGGCCCCCATCTGGAACCTTGTGGGTGTGAGGCCTCCAGCTCCCTTGAATCAGCCACCTCTAAATCTCCACCAGGTGCCTTCCTGGGTGGATTCGATAAGATGACCTGCCCTCTCCCAGCCCTCTCCTTCACCTGTCTCAGCATCAGTTGTTTTCTATGAAAACAGTGGATTGGTTGGGTTTTACGCAGGGTCTTGGGTTAGAGCCACAGTGGTTTTGAGGATGAGTATTTTCTTTTTTCTTTTGGTTTTGTATATTTTGTACATTAAGAATAAACAGTGGAAAGAGAAGCATTTAAAGAAAAAAAAAGAGCCACCTCAATGAGAAGCCCACGCACCACAACTAAGAGTAGTCCTCACTTACTGCAACTAGAAAAAGCCCACGCACAGCAACAAAGACCCAACGCAGCCAAAAATAAATAAATAAATAAATTTTTTAAAAAATGGAGAGAAGCAAGAGTGAAAATAGTTATTGTTCGGGGTGGGGGTAAAAAATTGTGGATTATTTTCTCTCTTTCCCAAACTTTCTGCAATACACTTTTGCCCTTACAACAAAAATAATATAAGAAATAAGGAAACAAATCGATGTTTAAAAGAGCCCAAGCCATCTGCCCTTTTTATTTTTTTGCGGTACGTGGGCCTCACACTGTTGTGGCCTCTCCCGTTGCGGAGCATAGCCTCCGGACGCGCAGGCTCAGCGGTCATGGCTCGTGGGCCCAGCCGCTCCACGGCATGTGGGATCTTCCCGGACCTGGGTGCGAACCCGTGTCCCCTGCATCGGCACGTGGACTCTCAACCACTGCGCCACCAGGGAAGCCCCCATCTGCCCTTTGAGAGGTCCTGGAAGCAATGACAGACTAGAAGCAATAAGCATACCAAAAGCCTACATCTTGGCTTCTAACTAAAATTTTCCAAGAAAAGGAATCATGGCTCCTTAGAGAAAAGACTGATTCCAGGGTTGGACAGAGAAAGAACAAATGAGCCCGAAATATCTTGCACCAGAAAGTAAGATGGTGTTCAGTGAATGATGAAGACATATCAAAAGGACACTGAAGCCACCTGAAGGGGTTCCCACTGGACAAGTCTGGGAAATGGAACATCAAAGTAAATAATGATACTAATGGATTATAGCTCATTGAATACAACAAAAACCCATGAGGAGTCCATACTATTAGATCTTAAAAAATCAGGAAAAGATGGACTTTTAAATAAATTCAACAGTCATATGGAATCACCATTACCAAGATAAATTCCAGATATATCCAAGATCTAAAATTTAAAAATTGAACCTGAGGGTGATGTCAGCAAAATGAAAGAATAGGCAGCTCCAAGCTCCTGTCCCCACAGAGACATTGAAAAACAAGCAGAAACCATTAGAACCAAGTTAGAACTCTGGAAAGTAGTCAAAGGTTTACAGCTATCAAGCAAATGATGAATCAAGAAAAATACAACTTAAAAACAGCAGGGAAAACAAACCAATTCAAAACTGGGCAAAGGATGTGCACAGATATTTCTCCAAAGAAGAAATATGAGTAGACAATAAGCACATGAAAAAGATGCTCAACATCACTAGTCCCAATGAGATACCACTTTATACACATCAGAATAGCTATTATTTAAAAAAACAAAAATAATAAGTGTTGACAGGGATGTGGAGAAATTAGAACACCAGAATATTGCTGGTGGAAATGTAAAACAGTACAGCTGCTGTAGAAAAGGATTTGGTGGTTGAGGCATTACTCACAATAGCCAAGAGGTGGAAATAATCCAGATGTCCCTCAACAGATGAATGTCTGAACAAAATGTGGTATATACATACAACGGAATATTAATTAGCCGTAAAAAGGAATGAGGGTTTCCCTGGTTGCACAGTGGTTGAGAGTCCGCCTGCCAATGCAGGGGACACGGGGTCATGCCCCGGTCCGGGAGAAGCCACAACAGTGAGAGGCCCACGTACCACAAAAGAAAAAAAAAAAAAAAAAGAAAGAAAGGAATGAAGTTTTGATACATTAAGGGACTGGGAGAAGAGAGGAATGTAGAATTACTGCATAACGGGCACAGAGTTTCTGTTAGGGACCATGAAGAAGTCTTGGAAATGGACAGTGGTAATGGTTACACACCACTGTGAATATTATTAATGCTGCTGAATTGTACACTTAAAATTGGTTAAGATGGCAAATTTTATGTTATATATGTAGGTATTTTACCACAATAAAAAAAAACCTTTAAAAAGGCAAACTTTTTAATTATTAAAGAAAACATGGTAAAGTTCCCTTATACCCTAGAAGAGAAGACAACTTTCCTATAACTCAAATCCAGAAGCAATAAGGGAAAAGACTGATACATTTAACTATGTAAGAATAAAAAATTTTTTTTTAATTTCTACAAAGTAAAAACACAGATGACAAACAAACAAATAAACAAAGGGAACTGGCATTACAACCAAAAGGTTAATATATAAAGAACTGATACAGAGAAGAAAAAGGCCAACAATCAAAAGGCAACAAATATGAACAGAGGCGTCTCAGAAAGAGAGAAGCAAATGGCCCTAAAATATGTGAAAAGATGTCAGTCTCACTTATAATGAAATAAATGCAATTGAAACTATATCATGATACCATTTCTCACCGATCAGACTGGCAAAAACTTAAAAGTCTTGCAACACATTTTGTTGCTGAGTGTGGGGAAACAGCCTCAAACATTTTTGGTGGGAATGCAAAATGGCACATATCCGGGTAAGGGAATGTGGCATTACCTAGTCACCTATGCATATGACAAAGAATCTCTCCTTGACCAAACTGTAGTTAGGCTCCTCTGAGGCACCTTCTCAAGGAGGCATGACCTTGGGCTTCCATTTCTGTTCCTGTAGAGCCCAATTTTAGCAAGAATCCTGTTAAGCAGCTTTACCCAGAATCCCTCCACCCTTGATACCTGATCAAATTCCTCACTCTGCACTCCCCCCACAACCCCGCCACGATACTGATCACCCTGGCCTGCCTTCAGCAAGAATCTTGTAGTTCAGTTTAGCAAGAATCCCACCTTACCTTTGAGGTATCTCTCAGTAATTTTCCATCCACTGACCCATACCTTGCTCTTTGACTATAAATCCCCAGTTGTCCATCTTTAAAAAAAAATTATTTTATTTATTTATTTATTTTAGGCTGCATTGGGTCTTCATTGCTGTGCGTGGGCTTTCTCTAGTTGCGGCGAGCGGGGGCTACTCTTCGTTGTGGTGCGCGGGCTTCTCATTGTGGTGGTTTCTCTTCTTGTGGAGCACAGGCTCTAGGCGCACAGGCTTCAGTAGTTGTGGCACGTGGGCTTCAGTAGTTGTGGATTGCAGGCTCTAGAACGCAGGCTCAGTAGTTGTGGCGCACGGGCTTAGCTGCTCCGTGGCATTTGGGATCTTCCCGGACCCGGGCTCGAACCCATGTCCTCTGCACTGACAGGCGGATTCTTAACCACTGCACCACCAGGGAAGCCCCTGTCCATGTTCTATTCAGAATCGAGTCCAGTTCCACACTGAGGTCTCTTTTCCCCTATCACAATAGTTTCTGCTTTAACTACTGTCCAGCTCTGTTTTTTCTTTGACACGTATATCTAGAAATCCCATTATCCAAAAATCCATCCCAATGATACTTTACCAAAAATATAAAAAGGTGGATACACTAGACTATTCGCTGTAGTATTATTTACAGCATTGATTGTAACAGCAAAGCCTGTAAAAAACCTCAACTTGTCCATTAATAGGGACTTCTTGAATAAACTATGGTAAATCCACATAGTGGGATATACTGTTAAGTGAAAAAAGCAAAATGGAGAAAAATATGTATGATATGGTACTGTTTATCTAAGAAAGAGGTGAACATGAATATACGTATATTTGTTTACATTAGGGAAAAATGAAAAAGTAAACCAAAAAATAAATAATAAGGTTACTTATAAAGTGGGAGAGAGGGCACTGGGTGAAGGGAGTAAGGGCAGAAGCTGGATTTCTCTGAATGTATCTTGATTTTTAGATCAACTTTGGACCCATGTAAATATTTTATGCACATATAAAACAAAGGTAAATTTTAAAAAAGCAATCCCTAAAAACTGAAAGTAAAAATGAAACGAATTAACTGACAGAGAGGAATTATTTCAAGTAAATTTAAAACATGGTAATTTTACCATATATCCTAGTGGGATGAACCCAAAGAGGAGAAATGAAGTTTCTAGTAGTCATATTATCAGCAATAATATATTAGTATTGTTTATATGAAAAGTATGGTATAAAGATAAAGCAGTGGGTCTCAACCAGGAGGCAACAGTGCCCCTGAGAAGATATGTGGCAATGGCCGGAGGCATTTTTGGGCTGTCACAATAACTGGGGTGGAGGGTGCTACTGGTATCTAGTAGATGAGGTTAGGGATGCTGCTGAAAATCCTACAATGCACAAGGCAGCCCCCACAAGAAAGTATTGCCCAAAATGTTAATAGTGTTGAAGTTGAGAGACCCGGAGATAAAGCAAAGAAGTAATTATGATCTGTCCCTAAAAACCAAGATTTTTTTTCAGAGTAAGAGTAAAGAGATAGAAATATAAAAATCAAAGAAGCCAAGCAAAAATCCTGTCATCCTATATTTTAAATCGGAAACATCATTACGAACATTATCATTTCTCTTAAGAAAATACATAGTGGCTCTGTCCACTGAAAAGGCCAAAAAGCAATAAGCAATCAGACAACAATGAGCACAGCACACCTACCGCCCAGATTTGTGGTCTCCAAATACTATTTCCCACCAAAAGGAATCAGTTTCTTAGAGAAATGGCTGTCTCCAGGTCTGGGGCAAGAAATATGCACTTTATGCCTTGTATTGACACCTTGGATTAATGTCGAAAGGAATCAGAAGTTGGGAATTCCCTGGCGGTCCAGAGGTTAGGACTCGATGCTTTCACTGCGGGGGCCTGGGTTCGATCCCTGGCCAGGGAACTAGGATCCCCCAGGCCATGAGGCACAGCCAAAAATAAAACAAAACAAAACGAAAAAAAGGATTCAGAAGTCAGTTTGAAAAGGCTACCATTGGTGAAAGATGGGACTGAAAAACAGCTACATGAATTGAAACACATCAAATACAAGTTCATACTGATACTCATTAAAACACAGAAACTCATTCACAGAAACACAGAAACTCATTTCCAGAACAGTAGGGTACCAATTTATTTTGAAAACTGGCAAGTAAGGGAAAGAATCAAGTATTCATCCTGCCTTTCCTGTATGAACTAACTCAGAGTAATCGAAGAGTTAATAAAAGAAGTTTCCTTTATAAATGAATTCAGCTAAATGAAGGTTTATAGAATTAGAGTATCTCCAATTTGCAACCCCGAATGCAAACAGACCTAGGCAATGATATCAATGGCTGCTAACATCACACAAAGGAAACAGACATAAATATATGCCTCAGTGTGAAAGCTCAAACCACCACGTGTGAAGCCTTCCTTCTAAAAATGAAACTGAATCCATTCAAGCCTCTAGGTCTAAACATCAGATTACAGGAAAGATAGGGCACAGAGGAACATGATCAGTTGACATCACAGGGGCACAATCAACAAAATCCAGAACTCGGGAAATTCTTCAGGAGAAATGATCCATTTTCTTCAATATATATATTACCAGGGAGAAAAAAGAAGTAGAAATAATCTTTTTAAATATTTAAGAGATATATCAATTAATTACAACATATGGACCATATTTATGTTATTATTTAAAGAAACTAAATGGAAAAAAGCTACGAATCAGGAACATTTGAACACTGGATGGATATTTGATGATATGTGGAGTAACTGTTAATTTTAAAGGTGTGACAATGGGATTGTAGCTTTTTAATAAATTTATTTATTTATTTATATTTTTATTTTTGCCTGCGTTGGGTCTTTGTTGCTGCGTACGAGCTTTCTCTGGTTGCGGTGAGCAGGGGCTCCTCTTCGTTGCGGTGTGCGGGCTTCTCATTGCGGTGGCTTCTCTTGTTGTGGAGCATGAGCTCTAGGCACACGCGGGCTTCAGTAGTTGTGGCATGTGGGCTCAGTAGTTGTGGCTCGCAGGCTCTAGAGCACAGGCTCAATGGTTGTGACACGCGGGGCTTAGTTGTTCCGCGACATGTGGGTTCTTCCTGGACCAGGGCTTGAACCCATGTCCCCTGCATTGGCAGGTGAATTCTTAACCACTGAGCCACCAGGCAAGTCCCCTGTAGCTTTTTTCTTTTTTTTTCAAATTTATTTATTATTTAATTTAATTTATTTATTGTTTCTGGCTGCATTGGGTCTTCGTTGCTGCGCACAGGCTTTTCTCTGGTTGCGGCTAGTGGAGGCTACTCTTCATTGTGGTGCGTGGGCTTCTCATTGCGGTGGCTTCTCTTGTTGTGGACTATAGGCTCTAGGTGCACAGGCTCCAGTAGTTGTGGTTCGCGGGCTCTAGAGCGCAGGCTCAGTAGTTGTGGCGCACGGGCTCAGCCGCTCCGCGGCATGTGGGATCCTCCCAGACCAGGGCTTGAACCCGTGTCCCCTGCATTGGCAGGCAGACTCTGAACCACTGCGCCACCAGGGAAGCCCCCCTGTAGCTTTTTCAAGTACTTGTTTTAGGGGCTTCCCTGGCGGTCAAGTGGTTAAGACTCCGTGCTTCCACTGCAGGAGGCATGGGTTCAATCCCTGGTCAGGGAACTAAGATCCTGAATGCCATGTGGTGAGGTCAAAAATAAATAAAGTATTTGTTTTAGCTACATACTGAAATATCTAGATGAAATCCAATTACTAGAATTTGCTGCAAAATAATCAAGTGGGGTGAGGAGTGCAGGGAGTATAATTGAAACCAAAATGGCTATGACTTGATAATTAGTGAAGCTGGGTAATGAGTATACGTGGGAGTTTACTATTCTCTACATTTTTATATATGTTTGAAATTTTCATAATAAAAATTGGGATAAAAGAACTATCTTAAAAATATATACATGTAGAGTTGTACAATGTCATTTCATTAGCTTCTTAAAAGGCAGTACTTTTGCTCTATCAGTAAGTTACTCAATAATCCAAGAATGGCAGTAGTTCCAAAGATCTGCATCCTCAGTGAGAAATAATGTATGTGAATCTTACTCCCCAAATTAGAAATGTGAAGTGGGGAAAAGTACTATGAACTCATATTTAAAGTGCTGAACATGAGAAATAGATTGGTCATGTTTAGGATAAAGATACATCTGTTTTAAGACAACCAAAGGAAAAAAATAAAGACAACCAAAGAGCTTCATAAGACATTTTGTTGAGTCACGGCTTAAAGGCAATGTGGGCACAGAGAGAAATTTTAGCAGCACACGGATGTGCCGTGTGAAGTCAAACACAGACAATAGTTATAAACTGCCTATTGCACAATTAAAGTTATCACTTGTCAACATTCAAGGTAGGAAAAATCAGATCTGTTCTATGGAACCTGGAATGCCTGATTATTAAAGGAAAACACAACCAAACTGATTATGGAGAGAAAAGTACAATGCTTTAGTAAACCTACATAGTTATAATTTGTAACCAGACTTTTAATTAAAAGTCCCCCAAACAAGATTACAATTACTTTTTATATGTGCTTAAAACAAACAGTTAAGAGAATGTTACTATTAGGTCATGATAGACTGTTTATGATAATCAAGGTCCCAGAGTCTACTCTCCAGATTTAAAACTAAAGAAAAACAATTTTGGACTTCCCTGGCAGTCCAGTGGTTATGACTCCACGCTTCCAATGCAGGGGGAGCAGGTTTGATCTCTGGTCAGGGAACTAAAATCCCACATAAATAGAGTGGGGTAGAGGTGGTGGTAGTGAATGAAATCACATGGCCCTGGGAAGCCTAAGATGGCCACAGAGCATCAAAGGAAGATGAAGCAACGGAAAAGTCAGAAAATGTATGGTCAGAGATGGTGGAGGAGAACCGGGAGGGAGGTAAGGGAGCCAAGGAGGGCAGGGTTTTGAAGAAGCATGGTCAGCATTATGGCTACCTGTGATTGAGGTTTCCTTGGTCAGTGTCACCCCACCTAATCATTAGACCTGTCCCAACACGTAGGTAACAGTGTACACATTTCTTTCAAGAAATAAATGGAGGGACTTCCCTGGTGGTCCAGCGGTTAAGACTCCGTGCTCCCAACGCAGGGGGCCCGGGTTCAATCCCTGGTCAGGGAACTAGATCCCTCATGCTACAACTAAGAGTTCACATGCCTCAACTAAAGATCCCACCTGAGGCCCGTGAGCCATGGCCGCTGAGCCTGCGCGTCCGGAGCCTGTGTTCTGCAACGGGAGAGGCTACAACAGTGAGAGGCCCGCGTACCGCAAAAAATAAATAAATAAAAAAATAAAGATCCCACCTGCTGCTACTAAGACCTGGCGCAGCCAAATAAATATTTTTTTAAAAAATGGAGGCTCAGATTTGTTTTAAAAAGTTGACTAAAACCACTAAGAGAGGAAAGCAACATACAAACTCCCTTCTCCCTTTCGCTGATGCTGGAGTGCGCCTGCCAGGCTGCACTGTCTCCTCAGTGGGCAGGCAGAGGCCAAGTTCAGTGGGTTAAGGAGGGAATGGTAGGGGCTTCCCTGGTGGCGCAGTGGTTAAGAACCCGCCTGCCATTGCAGGGGACACAGGTTCAAGCCCTGGTCCGGGAAGATCCCACATGCCGCGGAGCAACTAAGCCCGTGCGCCACAACTACTGAGCCTGCGCTCTAGAGCCCGTGAGCCACAACTACTGAGCCCGAACGCCTAGAGCCCGTGCTCCACAACAAGAGAAGTCACTGCAATGAGAAGCCCGCGCACGGCAACCTGAGAAAGCTTCACAGCAACGAAGACCCAGCACAGCCAAAAAAAATCACACTCAAAAAAAGGAGGGAATGGCAGGTGAGGGTCAGGAGACAGGAGACAACGTTGTGGAGCGGGGTGGCGGAGGAGAGAGTGAAGGGAACAGGAAAGGCTGTTTTTGTTTGTTCGAGGACGAGGGCACCATGGACATTCACTTGTTCAGTTAGCAGACATTTATCCATGTTGAACGTTCACCTCTGGGCACTGAGGATGTAGCCCTCGTGACATTTCTGTTTTAACAGAGGTGTCAAGCAGTAAACAAGAAAGCCGTTGATAACTATATAGTTGTATGTGGAGGTGGGTTCTACTGAGCACAAGCAAAGTGGGTGGAGCGTAGAGAGCTGGGGGTGGAGCAGGCGATTGTGGGGAAGCAGGAAAGGCCTCCCTGAGGAAGTGACACTTCAGGAGAGACCTGATCTTGTGAGACCTTGAGGGAGACTGTTGATGGGATGCAGGGGTGGGGCTGAGAGGGCCTTGAGCAAGTGGATGGCATGCTCTCCTGGATTTAAGTGGGGATGGAAAAGGTCGTGGAGAGGGAAGGGGCAAGGGGAGATGTCTGCCTTTGCTGGCGATAGGCCCTGGGCTGGCCGTGGTGGTAAGGAGAGATCTTCTTCCTCTGAAGCAGGAGGACGGGCTCTGAGGAGGGTGGGTGTCAGGAGAGGGACATGGATATGGGGGGAGCTCAGCGGGCAAATGTGAGCCGAAGGTCGAAGAGTAGGAATAATGGAATTACAGTGGAATCGAAGCATAGCGTCAGAGGCAGGGATGCTGGCGTTTGGTTTCAGAGGAGGAGTGGTCCTGTGATACCGAAGTCCTGGGTCAGCCATACCTCCAAAAACTATTTTAAGCCCTGGCTAGCTCCACAAGCTTTGGAATCAGGCCAACTTGGGTACAAGACCGTTTCTACCACCAACTGATCTTAGGCAAGTTGCTGAATCTCTCTAAGCCTGTTTCCTCATCTGAAAATGAGAATCTTAGTACCTGCTTCATACGGCTGCTATGAAGAAGAAATGCAGTAATACCTTTTGGCCAGCCCATGATTACCTCCTGTCTCTGAGATCTAACCCCTAACCCCCAACCCGCAGAGGTGGCCCCCTGCAGCTGTCTTTGTACAGTGAAGCTCTGATCCTTGAGACTGCTTTCCCGGGAAATAGCATAGGTAACATAAAAGGTGGCACAAGCTTCTGATCCCACCTGCGTTGCCCAGGTTTCCAGAGCACAGCATAACATAACATGGTAGAAACTACCTGGTCTTCGGTCGTACCAGGTACTGTCTCCACAGGGCCAGTGATTTTCCAGTGTTAGGAAACTGTTCTGTATGTGTGCGTGTGAGTGTGCAGTGTGTGAGGTATGTGTGTGGTGTGTGCGCCTGTGCACGGGGGGGGGGGGGAGGGCAGTGAGCAGAGCTTCCTGTCAGCCCCTTCCTGAACCGGTCAGGTGGACAAGGAAGAGAGTCCAAGCCCAGCTCTTTCTCTGGGGCCCTGTGACCTCAAGGATCAGGTGCCCATGTCAGTGTCACGGGGCCAGAAAGTTCAGGTATCAGACAGACTGGGTCACACTCTGCACTCTCTCTCTGAGGTCAGCTTCCTTCTTGTGCTATAGCATTTGTAGAGGAAGCTGAACACTTTAAGCTCTGAGGGGCACATCCTGCCTGAGTGTGTCTGAGCTCTGGGCGTCTTAGACCTCGCACCTAATCTCACACCTAAGAGGCAGCCAGAGGTCTAAAGAGGAAGGGGGCCTAGCCCTGGGCAGTGGGCTCAGGAGGGGACTGAGCTGGGGGCTGGGAGAAATGTTGGGGGCAGGTCTATACCTCCTGGTCTCCCTTGAGGTATCTGGGCTTCTCTAGGAGGAGTTGCTGGGGCATCAGGGTCCCCACAGGTTGCTCAACTCTTCCCCAGGCCCCAAACCCACATGAGCCACCTGGCCACTATCGAGTCTCAACTTTTTTTCTCTTCCAAAGGAAGGAAGGAACCCACCTCCCACATGGCATCTCTGGTCTGAGGAAATGCAGACTCTGGGACATGTGGCTGATGGGCCACAGCCAGTTTCAGTGACATCAGGCACCCTCCCCTTCCCTCCTCGGGACAGGGCTTTCCCAGGAGGTGGGATGAGAAGGCTGGCCACAGGCAAATTTTACAGACTCAGTAGAAGATAAACCCTTTAATTTGTTTCTGAAAAAATAAATCTCAGTGGGTCTTTCTTCCCCAAAGACATGGCCTCTAGAAAACGGTGGTTCCTGTGCTTTTATAAGATAAACTTTCAGGGGACTTCCCTGGCCGCCCAGTGGTTAAGACTCCGCACTTCCACTGCAGGGGGCACGGGTTCCATCCCCGGTCGGGGAACTAAGATCCCGCATGTGGTGAGGCACAGCCAGAAAAACAAAAAGATAAACTTTCAGAAAAATATTTCCACAAAAGTAACTTTTGTTCATAAAAATGATGGATCTTCGGTGGCTCGATATCAGTCAGTGTCCGCTTCTAGAAACAGTGTCATCCACTTAGCTGTACAAAGGGAAAGAAACACCTCATGCCCTGCTCAGTGTATCCCCACCACTGGCCCCATTCGCTCCCTCTGGGGTCTTCTGGCCTCGCTGCATCTGTCTCTCTCCTAATTGGACAGCCCAGCATGTCCGTCTGTCCCCACTCTGCCCACTCACGTGCTGTCAGCCTCTCTCAGACATCCAGTGGAACATCAGGGGAAACGAGTTCTGTGTGTCTGTCCTGTCAGGTAGCTTTGCCATCCAAGCAGGTTGGTGGGCCTGGTGCTCCCACAGGAAGTCTGCAGACCAGGCTGGTAGGGGCTTCCTTTTTCCAGGAATAGTTGCTACTGGTATGCTTTCCAGGTCACAGGTTGCCTGGAGCTGGGTAGTCAGGGGCACAGGCCTATCTGAGATGTCCTGCAGTCAACAGGCAAGACATGACAGGTGGGGGTCCTGGAGCCCAGGCCACTCCCTTCAGGAGAGTCACCGAAGACGCCATATCCCAGGGGAAAAGACAGGTCGTGTGTAAACTGGGAAGCAGGGGTGCCGAAGGGCTGAGAAGAAAGGGGGACTTGGAGTCCAGAAGACGCTGCTCCTGCCGCTCCAGCTCACACGAGTCTCAAGTTCAAGCGAGGCTGTAGCTGGTCCTCCTGTCGGAAAGGGAAGAAGCCAAAGGGAAGGAGGACGTGGGTGGGGCCCCGTGGAAGTGTCAGTGGCTGCTCCTTGTCTCTCTAGCAGCTCCTCCCCTTCTCAACCCCGTGAATGAAGCTAAAACCCTGTTCTTCCGAGTCCCACCAAGCAGTTCCCCATCCACCTGTTATTCCCCGAGTGTAGCGCATGAGCTCAGTAAGATGGGCTGGAGTCCCAGGCCGTCCACAGCAAGCAGTGAGGGACCCATGACAAAGCCACTTCCTGCCTATCGTGCGTGGTCCTCTGTATCTACATGGACTCGTGTTTGTAAACGCATGAGTGTCGGCAAAAAATGTGGACAAGGCTCGTGAACGTCTGCTGGACCAGACGTGTTGATACTGCAGCGCCTGCTTGGCCTCAGGCTCTGGGCTGAGCTCTTGGGACGCAAAAATGAAGAAAACAGACCCAGCTTTCAAGGTCTCCCCAGTCCACTGTGAAAGCCAGACAGTGAGCAGATCACCCTCGGGCAGTGGGATCGGTGGTGGTTCGCAGGGGGAAGAACAAGGTCAGAGAGAGCTGCTCGGTGCAGCCTGCGGCGGGGAGAGCGGAGACGGCTCCCAGGCTGGAGGGTGGTGCCATCCACCGGGCCCGGGGCACAGCAGGAGCAGCGATGGGGGAAGAAGATAAATTCGGTTTGGGGCCCATTTAGACTGACTGCCATGCTTGTGGGACATCAGGTGGAGGTGACCAAATGAGAGCCGTGCACATCTGCATGCCTCCCGGGCGTTGGCAGCCCTCCTGTGTATACCTGTGTGCGAGAGGTGCCTACCTCCCAAGGGAGCGGGAGCTGTTCCGACGTGGCACCTTTGGAGTGGGGCCGAACAGGAGGATGCACAGACCGATGAGGATCATGCAGGTGGGCATGGCACCGATGAGGACTTTGAGGGTCACCACTATCTGTTCCGCCTGCTTGCAGGCTCCTGACTCATACCCCGCAAAGCTGGGGAAACACCATCCCATGCATCCAGCTCAGAACCTGGCTTCCTGACGGAGGGGTCCCAAATGCCCAACCACGACGCTATCCTGAAACTTGGATAGTTTCCTGGCCACATCAGCATAACTATGGAGGACGGAGTGTGAGGGAACGAAGAGACCAGGGAGGAGTTCAGAGAAAGCTGAGAATGTGGGAAGCAGAGGCTTCAGAAGGGGTACAGCCACCAAGAAGGGCCCCTCCCAGTCATGTGCACAGAGAAAGCACCCTCCGGACCCACGGGTGACCCCTGGCTGGCTAAGGTGGAGGACTCTGCCCTCTGCTTCCCATGCCGCTAGTCTTTTGTGCCTCTGGTACAGCCCAGCTCTGTGACTCACTCCAGGCTGAGAGTGGAGATGCCCAGGGCGCCTGCACCTGAAAGCTTGGTGAAGAAGACATAGGATGAATAGGAGATGGTCTCCAGCCCAGGGCCGTGCTGGTGCTGCAGCTGGAATTCATCCACCACATCTGGAAGCATGGACCTGGGGGAGGGGGCTGCAGAATTATCCCTTTTATCCTCCCCACAGCCACCAGCCCAGGAGCTCTCTGGGGACAGAGAGTGAGTCAGATTCACCCCTGGGTCCCCGCTGCCCAGGACCGGCCCACAGAGTCAGACAATATTTCCCCAACACACAGCTGTCCACCATTCCTGCCGCCTGGCGCTCTTTCGGGAGGGCTCCACAGATGGCGCTGGCAGCCTCTATCTCCCGCAAGGCGGGGAGGGCCCCTCCCCAGCGCAGCCTGTGCACAAGGCCTGGGACAGCAGGTTGATGTGAAGGAGGGATACCCAGTAGGAAGGACGTGAGTCTCCCACTCCCATTTCCCTTCACCCAGCCTACCAGGGTAGCAGCAAGGACACGGCAATGCTCACGCCAGATACAAAGGCCACGACGTATGCCACGGGTGCTGTGGGCACAGCAGCCAGCAGGATTACAAATGGCACCATCCCCTAGGGAGACAGACACACTAGCTGCTCCCTCCACCTGCACCAACCCCCCTCAACTGCTCTTTGATGCACCCACTCACCACTCTACTGATGACCCCCTGCGCCTGGTACCCTGCTAGGCACTGAGCACTGCCGGCCCCCAGGAGGCTCAGGCTCCAAGGTCACTGCCCCCCCCATATCCCTCCAGGCCTTGCTTCCTGCCTCACTCACAAAGATCCCGAAGGCCGACATCCTCTTCCCAAATCGCTGCAGAACCCACTCCCACATCGGGGTGCTCAGCACTGCTGAGACCTGTGAGCGGACAGAATCATCACAGCCCAGGACACGCCACCTGCGCCTATGCCTGTGCCAGGCCCTCAAAGCCCTGACTTTTAGGAGGGACGCTCGACGTTGACCTTGCCCCCTGGCTGGAAACAGTGGCTGTGAATTTTATGACCCTGGCCCCAATTCCACCCTCGGCTGAAATGCAGGTGACCAAGAGCACAGCAGAGTCCAGAACACTGACCACCGGAAGTCCGGCCACGTGTGTCACGGCAAGGGTCACAAATCCCCAACATCAGTGGGAACATGCCTGCCTGGCGCAGGCCTGGCCTTAGGAAGCTGGTGGCCTGGGTTGGCAGTCTGGTGGCAGGGGCCAACCTAAACTCTGCCCGGTTTCTCAGTTCTTCCAGGTGCCCTACACGGCACTGACCATGCTCTTGATCCCCAGCCCCAGGGAGCGGGACTTGGCCACCGTGTACCGTGAGTGAAGGCAGGCGTCGGGTGCGTGGGGTGGGATGGCTCTCTCCCTGGCCCCACCAGCTGTCACCTTGCTACACACTCTGTCCCAGGGATGACCTTGGAGATGGCAGGGACGCTGATGGGTGCCACTGTCCATGGAGTCATCGTGTCTGGTGCCCACGGGTCCCACAGGTGCAAGGAGACTGCGCTCCCAGGACAAGTGGCCATCTCCCCAATGTAGTGAGTGCCCAGGCTACCCAGACCCACTGGGACCCCCGGTTCGGGTCACTTATTTCTTCCAGGGCCGTTTCTCCCCCAGGTCTCTTCATGGTGGTTTGGGGGCTCAGCTCTGCACACCATGCCCTCTCGTTCCTTCCCTGCTCCTGTAGCTGAGCCCAGGCCCTCCGTCCTCCCTGCTAACTCTGCTTCTGCTGGGTGCCTTCTAAACATGGAGTCAGACAACAGATCAGCAGGCCATCTGGAGGGGAGGAGGCGGACCCCAGAGAAGGGATGGGGTGAGGAAGGGCCACAGGCAGGGACAGGGGAGAGAGACAGCAGAACGGTTTGGTGTCCTGGCAGAGCCCTGGGCAAAACCTGACCTATGACCAGTCCTACCCATCCCTGAACGGGTGACTGCCAACGCCAACCCCACCCCCAGTGTGAAAGGGCTAGTACCCCTTCGTGTCTCCTCAAAGCAGGTCCCTTTTCAGCAGTTAGGGGACGTGCCTCTATTTATCCATCAAGTTCATCTTCTATCCACCCCCCAGCCCTTTCTCCTTAAGCAAATGACATCACTCACCTCCACCGACATTTGGGAATTAATGGTATGAGAATAATACCACCAACACCCATGGTTCACCACCCGTAAGGAAACATTACAATGAAGTCCTTGTGTAGCCCCCCATCCCCAGACCCATCTGTAGCCCAGCTACAGAATGTGCCTGAGCACAGTGCAAAGTGGAGCTCTAGAGCCCCAGAGAGAGCGGGGAAGTCAGTTTCCCCTTCCCGTGGCCCACGGCCCCGGTCTAGGGATTGCCTGAGTCAGGGTGGGGAGAGACTCTGCCCAGCTGCCCTCAAACCACATCATGGTGCTATGAGCCTGGGATCAGAGGGATTGCGACCTGCAGATTCACCCTCCCCTCTTCCATGCCTAGGCCCCACTGAGGCCTCTACAAGTGCCCTCCCCAAAGCTACTAGGTTACTGTCTGGGTGAGGGTGGAACAGAGGGTGGCAGTGGCCTTGGGTTGGAGAGCAGGAGCTGGGCAGGGCCTGGGATGCCAAGAAGTAGGGAGCAGGAGGCTGAGAACCCCTCCCGGGAGGCGGAGCCTCGTGTGAGCCAAGGCGAGAAACATTCAGGTGCCTCTTGGTAGTTCCAACTCTGTTGTTCCATCGACTTCACTTACGAAACACAAATTCATAGATAAAATCATCACGAATTTCAAGACAGCAGAGCATTAACTCCCAAGTGCAGTGCCTTCTGAATGTGGGACCCTGTGCAACTGTGCTGGATCCACACTGGTGAAGCCCTGCCCATCTCCCTCTTTCTTCCCCCACCAAAGGCAACCCCTGTGCTGAATTGTGTGGCTGTTACTCCCATGCATGCCTTAAATGTATCTTATTACATATGTGTCTTCCTCTGAATGCTAGGTAGCACCGTTCTGGTTTTGACATCTATCTGCGTCATCATGCATCACACTGTCTGCTCCTGGATCTGTCTCCCCACCCACTCCAAGCCCCTTATTGTGGATGCACAGGATCACTTATTCATCACCGTAACCACAGGGTCTAGCACGCAGAAATCAGCCCCAATGAACGTTTGCTTAAAAAAAAGAGAGAGAGAGGCGAATGGGGCTTAGACCCACGGTGGCATGGATGCCCGCAGGAGGCAGGGGGTCAGCAGAAGGACCACTCTGGGCCCTTAGATCTCCCTCTCCTGCTGGGATGGTTGGGAGGAGGGGCACCCCACATCCTTGGGCTTGGACTGAGGGTCCCTCTGCTCCCACTGGGAGGTACTCCTGCCCGGCCCCTGGGTATCCCCACCTCCGTGGGTTGGAGACATCACCCCCACTGAGGTCCTGTCCTGTCCCACAGACTCGTCTCTACTCCATTGCAGCCACTGTGGTTGCTGTGACGTACCCCGTGTGCAGTAGTTTGCTCTGCCTGGGGGTGAAGGAGCGACCGGGTAGGTGCGGCGTGCAGGCAGGGTGTGGGAAGCAGAAGCTGCGGCCGGGCTCCTCTTGGGCGTGGGTTTGGGTTTTGAACTCCACCAAGCCAAGATGTCCCCTTCCTGTGTTGCAGATGCCTCTGCCCGAGCCTCCGGCCAGGGCCTGAGCTTCCTGGCTGGGCTGCGGCTCACAGTCCGGCACCCGCCCTACCTGAAGCTGGTCATCTCCTTCCTGTTCATCTCGGCAGCCGTTCAGGTACCTCTGGCCAGGCTGATCCCCACTGGCTTGGCTCTGGCCATACTGACCCTGCGTAGGTTCAGGTGTCTCTCGTCCCCACTGCACCAGAGAGAAACCAGTGGCTGGCAAGCGCCTGGCGAGGCTGGTGCTGGGAGGAGAGAAACCTGCCTAGAGCTTGTGGGGCTGGGGAGGGTCAGGGCCCAGACACCAGGAAGCTGACGCTGTCTCGGGTGGTTCTCAGCTGTGCCGGGGAGAGGGACTAGGAATGGCATTTATACCTGTGTCAGGGATAAGCATCCTTCGTTGGGGAGGGGACTGCGTGATGGCAGTAGGAACCGGACGCTTGAGGTCCCAAAGGGGAGGCCAGACTTGAGACCCTAGCCTTGCCCTTGACTTCCACGTTTCTGCCATTTCCCATACACGCCCACTTCCTGGCGACCTCCTCAAGTGGAGCAGGGCTACCTGGTCCTGTTCGGTGCACACGCCTCCCAGCTACATGACCATGTGCAGAGCCTGGTGATAACCATCCTGGTGAGGGGACCTGGGGCGGTAGAGGCAAGGGCGCTCGGGGGCCTGAGTTGGGGATGTGTGACCCTTGCCGTGACACACGTGGCCGGACTTCCGGTGGTCAGTGTTCTGGACTCTGCTGTGGTCTTGGTCACCTGCATTTCAGCCGAGTGTGGAATTGGGGCCAGGGTCATAAAATTCACAGCCACTGTTTCCAGCCAGGGGGCAAGGTCAACGTCGAGCGTCCCTCCTAAAAGTCAGGGCTTTGAGGGCCTGGCACAGGCATAGGCGCAGGTGGCGTGTCCTGGGCTGTGATGATTCTGTCCGCTCACAGGTCTCAGCAGTGCTGAGCACCCCGATGTGGGAGTGGGTTCTGCAGCGATTTGGGAAGAGGATGTCGGCCTTCGGGATCTTTGTGAGTGAGGCAGGAAGCAAGGCCTGGAGGGATATGGGGGGGGCAGTGACCTTGGAGCCTGAGCCTCCTGGGGGCCGGCAGTGCTCAGTGCCTAGCAGGGTACCAGGCGCAGGGGGTCATCAGTAGAGTGGTGAGTGGGTGCATCAAAGAGCAGTTGAGGGGGGTTGGTGCAGGTGGAGGGAGCAGCTAGTGTGTCTGTCTCCCTAGGGGATGGTGCCATTTGTAATCCTGCTGGCTGCTGTGCCCACAGCACCCGTGGCATACGTCGTGGCCTTTGTATCTGGCGTGAGCATTGCCGTGTCCTTGCTGCTACCCTGGTAGGCTGGGTGAAGGGAAATGGGAGTGGGAGACTCACGTCCTTCCTACTGGGTATCCCTCCTTCACATCAACCTGCTGTCCCAGGCCTTGTGCACAGGCTGCGCTGGGGAGGGGCCCTCCCCGCCTTGCGGGAGATAGAGGCTGCCAGCGCCATCTGTGGAGCCCTCCCGAAAGAGCGCCAGGCGGCAGGAATGGTGGACAGCTGTGTGTTGGGGAAATATTGTCTGACTCTGTGGGCCGGTCCTGGGCAGCGGGGACCCAGGGGTGAATCTGACTCACTCTCTGTCCCCAGAGAGCTCCTGGGCTGGTGGCTGTGGGGAGGATAAAAGGGATAATTCTGCAGCCCCCTCCCCCAGGTCCATGCTTCCAGATGTGGTGGATGAATTCCAGCTGCAGCACCAGCACGGCCCTGGGCTGGAGACCATCTCCTATTCATCCTATGTCTTCTTCACCAAGCTTTCAGGTGCAGGCGCCCTGGGCATCTCCACTCTCAGCCTGGAGTGAGTCACAGAGCTGGGCTGTACCAGAGGCACAAAAGACTAGCGGCATGGGAAGCAGAGGGCAGAGTCCTCCACCTTAGCCAGCCAGGGGTCACCCGTGGGTCCGGAGGGTGCTTTCTCTGTGCACATGACTGGGAGGGGCCCTTCTTGGTGGCTGTACCCCTTCTGAAGCCTCTGCTTCCCACATTCTCAGCTTTCTCTGAACTCCTCCCTGGTCTCTTCGTTCCCTCACACTCCGTCCTCCATAGTTATGCTGATGTGGCCAGGAAACTATCCAAGTTTCAGGATAGCGTCGTGGTTGGGCATTTGGGACCCCTCCGTCAGGAAGCCAGGTTCTGAGCTGGATGCATGGGATGGTGTTTCCCCAGCTTTGCGGGGTATGAGTCAGGAGCCTGCAAGCAGGCGGAACAGATAGTGGTGACCCTCAAAGTCCTCATCGGTGCCATGCCCACCTGCATGATCCTCATCGGTCTGTGCATCCTCCTGTTCGGCCCCACTCCAAAGGTGCCACGTCGGAACAGCTCCCGCTCCCTTGGGAGGTAGGCACCTCTCGCACACAGGTATACACAGGAGGGCTGCCAACGCCCGGGAGGCATGCAGATGTGCACGGCTCTCATTTGGTCACCTCCACCTGATGTCCCACAAGCATGGCAGTCAGTCTAAATGGGCCCCAAACCGAATTTATCTTCTTCCCCCATCGCTGCTCCTGCTGTGCCCCGGGCCCGGTGGATGGCACCACCCTCCAGCCTGGGAGCCGTCTCCGCTCTCCCCGCCGCAGGCTGCACCGAGCAGCTCTCTCTGACCTTGTTCTTCCCCCTGCGAACCACCACCGATCCCACTGCCCGAGGGTGATCTGCTCACTGTCTGGCTTTCACAGTGGACTGGGGAGACCTTGAAAGCTGGGTCTGTTTTCTTCATTTTTGCGTCCCAAGAGCTCAGCCCAGAGCCTGAGGCCAAGCAGGCGCTGCAGTATCAACACGTCTGGTCCAGCAGACGTTCACGAGCCTTGTCCACATTTTTTGCCGACACTCATGCGTTTACAAACACGAGTCCATGTAGATACAGAGGACCACGCACGATAGGCAGGAAGTGGCTTTGTCATGGGTCCCTCACTGCTTGCTGTGGACGGCCTGGGACTCCAGCCCATCTTACTGAGCTCATGCGCTACACTCGGGGAATAACAGGTGGATGGGGAACTGCTTGGTGGGACTCGGAAGAACAGGGTTTTAGCTTCATTCACGGGGTTGAGAAGGGGAGGAGCTGCTAGAGAGACAAGGAGCAGCCACTGACACTTCCACGGGGCCCCACCCACGTCCTCCTTCCCTTTGGCTTCTTCCCTTTCCGACAGGAGGACCAGCTACAGCCTCGCTTGAACTTGAGACTCGTGTGAGCTGGAGCGGCAGGAGCAGCATCTTCTGGACTCCAAGTCCCCCTTTCTTCTCAGCCCTTCGGCACCCCTGCTTCCCAGTTTACACACGACCTGTCTTTTCCCCTGGGATATGGCGTCTTCGGTGACTCTCCTGAAGGGAGTGGCCTGGGCTCCAGGACCCCCACCTGTCATGTCTTGCCTGTTGACTGCAGGACATCTCAGATAGGCCTGTGCCCCTGACTACCCAGCTCCAGGCAACCTGTGACCTGGAAAGCATACCAGTAGCAACTATTCCTGGAAAAAGGAAGCCCCTACCAGCCTGGTCTGCAGACTTCCTGTGGGAGCACCAGGCCCACCAACCTGCTTGGATGGCAAAGCTACCTGACAGGACAGACACACAGAACTCGTTTCCCCTGATGTTCCACTGGATGTCTGAGAGAGGCTGACAGCACGTGAGTGGGCAGAGTGGGGACAGACGGACATGCTGGGCTGTCCAATTAGGAGAGAGACAGATGCAGCGAGGCCAGAAGACCCCAGAGGGAGCGAATGGGGCCAGTGGTGGGGATACACTGAGCAGGGCATGAGGTGTTTCTTTCCCTTTGTACAGCTAAGTGGATGACACTGTTTCTAGAAGCGGACACTGACTGATATCGAGCCACCGAAGATCCATCATTTTTATGAACAAAAGTTACTTTTGTGGAAATATTTTTCTGAAAGTTTATCTTTTTGTTTTTCTGGCTGTGCCTCACCACATGCGGGATCTTAGTTCCCCGACCGGGGATGGAACCCGTGCCCCCTGCAGTGGAAGTGCGGAGTCTTAACCACTGGGCGGCCAGGGAAGTCCCCTGAAAGTTTATCTTATAAAAGCACAGGAACCACCGTTTTCTAGAGGCCATGTCTTTGGGGAAGAAAGACCCACTGAGATTTATTTTTTCAGAAACAAATTAAAGGGTTTATCTTCTACTGAGTCTGTAAAATTTGCCTGTGGCCAGCCTTCTCATCCCACCTCCTGGGAAAGCCCTGTCCCGAGGAGGGAAGGGGAGGGTGCCTGATGTCACTGAAACTGGCTGTGGCCCATCAGCCACATGTCCCAGAGTCTGCATTTCCTCAGACCAGAGATGCCATGTGGGAGGTGGGTTCCTTCCTTCCTTTGGAAGAGAAAAAAAGTTGAGACTCGATAGTGGCCAGGTGGCTCATGTGGGTTTGGGGCCTGGGGAAGAGTTGAGCAACCTGTGGGGACCCTGATGCCCCAGCAACTCCTCCTAGAGAAGCCCAGATACCTCAAGGGAGACCAGGAGGTATAGACCTGCCCCCAACATTTCTCCCAGCCCCCAGCTCAGTCCCCTCCTGAGCCCACTGCCCAGGGCTAGGCCCCCTTCCTCTTTAGACCTCTGGCTGCCTCTTAGGTGTGAGATTAGGTGCGAGGTCTAAGACGCCCAGAGCTCAGACACACTCAGGCAGGATGTGCCCCTCAGAGCTTAAAGTGTTCAGCTTCCTCTACAAATGCTATAGCACAAGAAGGAAGCTGACCTCAGAGAGAGAGTGCAGAGTGTGACCCAGTCTGTCTGATACCTGAACTTTCTGGCCCCGTGACACTGACATGGGCACCTGATCCTTGAGGTCACAGGGCCCCAGAGAAAGAGCTGGGCTTGGACTCTCTTCCTTGTCCACCTGACCGGTTCAGGAAGGGGCTGACAGGAAGCTCTGCTCACTGCCCTCCCCCCCCCCCCCGTGCACAGGCGCACACACCACACACATACCTCACACACTGCACACTCACACGCACACATACAGAACAGTTTCCTAACACTGGAAAATCACTGGCCCTGTGGAGACAGTACCTGGTACGACCGAAGACCAGGTAGTTTCTACCATGTTATGTTATGCTGTGCTCTGGAAACCTGGGCAACGCAGGTGGGATCAGAAGCTTGTGCCACCTTTTATGTTACCTATGCTATTTCCCGGGAAAGCAGTCTCAAGGATCAGAGCTTCACTGTACAAAGACAGCTGCAGGGGGCCACCTCTGCGGGTTGGGGGTTAGGGGTTAGATCTCAGAGACAGGAGGTAATCATGGGCTGGCCAAAAGGTATTACTGCATTTCTTCTTCATAGCAGCCGTATGAAGCAGGTACTAAGATTCTCATTTTCAGATGAGGAAACAGGCTTAGAGAGATTCAGCAACTTGCCTAAGATCAGTTGGTGGTAGAAACGGTCTTGTACCCAAGTTGGCCTGATTCCAAAGCTTGTGGAGCTAGCCAGGGCTTAAAATAGTTTTTGGAGGTATGGCTGACCCAGGACTTCGGTATCACAGGACCACTCCTCCTCTGAAACCAAACGCCAGCATCCCTGCCTCTGACGCTATGCTTCGATTCCACTGTAATTCCATTATTCCTACTCTTCGACCTTCGGCTCACATTTGCCCGCTGAGCTCCCCCCATATCCATGTCCCTCTCCTGACACCCACCCTCCTCAGAGCCCGTCCTCCTGCTTCAGAGGAAGAAGATCTCTCCTTACCACCACGGCCAGCCCAGGGCCTATCGCCAGCAAAGGCAGACATCTCCCCTTGCCCCTTCCCTCTCCACGACCTTTTCCATCCCCACTTAAATCCAGGAGAGCATGCCATCCACTTGCTCAAGGCCCTCTCAGCCCCACCCCTGCATCCCATCAACAGTCTCCCTCAAGGTCTCACAAGATCAGGTCTCTCCTGAAGTGTCACTTCCTCAGGGAGGCCTTTCCTGCTTCCCCACAATCGCCTGCTCCACCCCCAGCTCTCTACGCTCCACCCACTTTGCTTGTGCTCAGTAGAACCCACCTCCACATACAACTATATAGTTATCAACGGCTTTCTTGTTTACTGCTTGACACCTCTGTTAAAACAGAAATGTCACGAGGGCTACATCCTCAGTGCCCAGAGGTGAACGTTCAACATGGATAAATGTCTGCTAACTGAACAAGTGAATGTCCATGGTGCCCTCGTCCTCGAACAAACAAAAACAGCCTTTCCTGTTCCCTTCACTCTCTCCTCCGCCACCCCGCTCCACAACGTTGTCTCCTGTCTCCTGACCCTCACCTGCCATTCCCTCCTTTTTTTGAGTGTGATTTTTTTTGGCTGTGCTGGGTCTTCGTTGCTGTGAAGCTTTCTCAGGTTGCCGTGCGCGGGCTTCTCATTGCAGTGACTTCTCTTGTTGTGGAGCACGGGCTCTAGGCGTTCGGGCTCAGTAGTTGTGGCTCACGGGCTCTAGAGCGCAGGCTCAGTAGTTGTGGCGCACGGGCTTAGTTGCTCCGCGGCATGTGGGATCTTCCCGGACCAGGGCTTGAACCTGTGTCCCCTGCAATGGCAGGCGGGTTCTTAACCACTGCGCCACCAGGGAAGCCCCTACCATTCCCTCCTTAACCCACTGAACTTGGCCTCTGCCTGCCCACTGAGGAGACAGTGCAGCCTGGCAGGCGCACTCCAGCATCAGCGAAAGGGAGAAGGGAGTCTGTATGTTGCTTTCCTCTCTTAGTGGTTTTAGTCAACTTTTTAAAACAAATCTGAGCCTCCATTTTTAAAAAAAAATATTTATTTGGCTGCGCCAGGTCTTAGTAGCAGCAGGTGGGATCTTTATTTTTTTATTTATTTATTTTTTGCGGTACGCGGGCCTCTCACTGTTGTAGCCTCTCCCGTTGCAGAACACAGGCTCCGGACGCGCAGGCTCAGCGGCCATGGCTCACGGGCCTCAGGTGGGATCTTTAGTTGAGGCATGTGAACTCTTAGTTGTAGCATGAGGGATCTAGTTCCCTGACCAGGGATTGAACCCGGGCCCCCTGCGTTGGGAGCACGGAGTCTTAACCGCTGGACCACCAGGGAAGTCCCTCCATTTATTTCTTGAAAGAAATGTGTACACTGTTACCTACGTGTTGGGACAGGTCTAATGATTAGGTGGGGTGACACTGACCAAGGAAACCTCAATCACAGGTAGCCATAATGCTGACCATGCTTCTTCAAAACCCTGCCCTCCTTGGCTCCCTTACCTCCCTCCCGGTTCTCCTCCACCATCTCTGACCATACATTTTCTGACTTTTCCGTTGCTTCATCTTCCTTTGATGCTCTGTGGCCATCTTAGGCTTCCCAGGGCCATGTGATTTCATTCACTACCACCACCTCTACCCCACTCTATTTATGTGGGATTTTAGTTCCCTGACCAGAGATCAAACCTGCTCCCCCTGCATTGGAAGCGTGGAGTCATAACCACTGGACTGCCAGGGAAGTCCAAAATTGTTTTTCTTTAGTTTTAAATCTGGAGAGTAGACTCTGGGACCTTGATTATCATAAACAGTCTATCATGACCTAATAGTAACATTCTCTTAACTGTTTGTTTTAAGCACATATAAAAAGTAATTGTAATCTTGTTTGGGGGACTTTTAATTAAAAGTCTGGTTACAAATTATAACTATGTAGGTTTACTAAAGCATTGTACTTTTCTCTCCATAATCAGTTTGGTTGTGTTTTCCTTTAATAATCAGGCATTCCAGGTTCCATAGAACAGATCTGATTTTTCCTACCTTGAATGTTGACAAGTGATAACTTTAATTGTGCAATAGGCAGTTTATAACTATTGTCTGTGTTTGACTTCACACGGCACATCCGTGTGCTGCTAAAATTTCTCTCTGTGCCCACATTGCCTTTAAGCCGTGACTCAACAAAATGTCTTATGAAGCTCTTTGGTTGTCTTTATTTTTTTCCTTTGGTTGTCTTAAAACAGATGTATCTTTATCCTAAACATGACCAATCTATTTCTCATGTTCAGCACTTTAAATATGAGTTCATAGTACTTTTCCCCACTTCACATTTCTAATTTGGGGAGTAAGATTCACATACATTATTTCTCACTGAGGATGCAGATCTTTGGAACTACTGCCATTCTTGGATTATTGAGTAACTTACTGATAGAGCAAAAGTACTGCCTTTTAAGAAGCTAATGAAATGACATTGTACAACTCTACATGTATATATTTTTAAGATAGTTCTTTTATCCCAATTTTTATTATGAAAATTTCAAACATATATAAAAATGTAGAGAATAGTAAACTCCCACGTATACTCATTACCCAGCTTCACTAATTATCAAGTCATAGCCATTTTGGTTTCAATTATACTCCCTGCACTCCTCACCCCACTTGATTATTTTGCAGCAAATTCTAGTAATTGGATTTCATCTAGATATTTCAGTATGTAGCTAAAACAAATACTTTATTTATTTTTGACCTCACCACATGGCATTCAGGATCTTAGTTCCCTGACCAGGGATTGAACCCATGCCTCCTGCAGTGGAAGCACGGAGTCTTAACCACTTGACCGCCAGGGAAGCCCCTAAAACAAGTACTTGAAAAAGCTACAGGGGGGCTTCCCTGGTGGCGCAGTGGTTCAGAGTCTGCCTGCCAATGCAGGGGACACGGGTTCAAGCCCTGGTCTGGGAGGATCCCACATGCCGCGGAGCGGCTGAGCCCGTGCGCCACAACTACTGAGCCTGCGCTCTAGAGCCCGCGAACCACAACTACTGGAGCCTGTGCACCTAGAGCCTATAGTCCACAACAAGAGAAGCCACCGCAATGAGAAGCCCACGCACCACAATGAAGAGTAGCCTCCACTAGCCGCAACCAGAGAAAAGCCTGTGCGCAGCAACGAAGACCCAATGCAGCCAGAAACAATAAATAAATTAAATTAAATAATAAATAAATTTGAAAAAAAAAGAAAAAAGCTACAGGGGACTTGCCTGGTGGCTCAGTGGTTAAGAATTCACCTGCCAATGCAGGGGACATGGGTTCAAGCCCTGGTCCAGGAAGAACCCACATGTCGCGGAACAACTAAGCCCGCGTGTCACAACCATTGAGCCTGTGCTCTAGAGCCTGCGAGCCACAACTACTGAGCCCACATGCCACAACTACTGAAGCCCGCGTGTGCCTAGAGCTCATGCTCCACAACAAGAGAAGCCACCGCAATGAGAAGCCCGCACACCGCAACGAAGAGGAGCCCCTGCTCACCGCAACCAGAGAAAGCTCGTACGCAGCAATAAAGACCCAACGCAGGCAAAAATAAAAATATAAAT
This sequence comes from Mesoplodon bidens, assembly GCF_964165515.1. NCBI lineage: Eukaryota > Metazoa > Chordata > Mammalia > Artiodactyla > Ziphiidae > Mesoplodon > Mesoplodon bidens. Next base: position 70,657,564 of record NC_138170.1, read on the forward strand.
AAATAAATAAATTTATTAAAAAGCTACAATCCCATTGTCACACCTTTAAAATTAACAGTTACTCCACATATCATCAAATATCCATCCAGTGTTCAAATGTTCCTGATTCGTAGCTTTTTTCCATTTAGTTTCTTTAAATAATAACATAAATATGGTCCATATGTTGTAATTAATTGATATATCTCTTAAATATTTAAAAAGATTATTTCTACTTCTTTTTTCTCCCTGGTAATATATATATTGAAGAAAATGGATCATTTCTCCTGAAGAATTTCCCGAGTTCTGGATTTTGTTGATTGTGCCCCTGTGATGTCAACTGATCATGTTCCTCTGTGCCCTATCTTTCCTGTAATCTGATGTTTAGACCTAGAGGCTTGAATGGATTCAGTTTCATTTTTAGAAGGAAGGCTTCACACGTGGTGGTTTGAGCTTTCACACTGAGGCATATATTTATGTCTGTTTCCTTTGTGTGATGTTAGCAGCCATTGATATCATTGCCTAGGTCTGTTTGCATTCGGGGTTGCAAATTGGAGATACTCTAATTCTATAAACCTTCATTTAGCTGAATTCATTTATAAAGGAAACTTCTTTTATTAACTCTTCGATTACTCTGAGTTAGTTCATACAGGAAAGGCAGGATGAATACTTGATTCTTTCCCTTACTTGCCAGTTTTCAAAATAAATTGGTACCCTACTGTTCTGGAAATGAGTTTCTGTGTTTCTGTGAATGAGTTTCTGTGTTTTAATGAGTATCAGTATGAACTTGTATTTGATGTGTTTCAATTCATGTAGCTGTTTTTCAGTCCCATCTTTCACCAATGGTAGCCTTTTCAAACTGACTTCTGAATCCTTTTTTTCGTTTTGTTTTGTTTTATTTTTGGCTGTGCCTCATGGCCTGGGGGATCCTAGTTCCCTGGCCAGGGATCGAACCCAGGCCCCCGCAGTGAAAGCATCGAGTCCTAACCTCTGGACCGCCAGGGAATTCCCAACTTCTGATTCCTTTTGACATTAATCCAAGGTGTCAATACAAGGCATAAAGTGCATATTTCTTGCCCCAGACCTGGAGACAGCCATTTCTCTAAGAAACTGATTCCTTTTGGTGAGAAATAGTATTTGGAGACCACAAATCTGGGCGGTAGGTGTGCTGTGCTCATTGTTGTCTGATTGCTTATTGCTTTTTGGCCTTTTCAGTGGACAGAGCCACTATGTATTTTCTTAAGAGAAATGATAATGTTCGTAATGATGTTTCCGATTTAAAATATAGGATGACAGGATTTTTGCTTGGCTTCTTTGATTTTTATATTTCTATCTCTTTACTCTTACTCTGAAAAAAAATCTTGGTTTTTAGGGACAGATCATAATTACTTCTTTGCTTTATCTCCGGGTCTCTCAACTTCAACACTATTAACATTTTGGGCAATACTTTCTTGTGGGGGCTGCCTTGTGCATTGTAGGATTTTCAGCAGCATCCCTAACCTCATCTACTAGATACCAGTAGCACCCTCCACCCCAGTTATTGTGACAGCCCAAAAATGCCTCCGGCCATTGCCACATATCTTCTCAGGGGCACTGTTGCCTCCTGGTTGAGACCCACTGCTTTATCTTTATACCATACTTTTCATATAAACAATACTAATATATTATTGCTGATAATATGACTACTAGAAACTTCATTTCTCCTCTTTGGGTTCATCCCACTAGGATATATGGTAAAATTACCATGTTTTAAATTTACTTGAAATAATTCCTCTCTGTCAGTTAATTCGTTTCATTTTTACTTTCAGTTTTTAGGGATTGCTTTTTTAAAATTTACCTTTGTTTTATATGTGCATAAAATATTTACATGGGTCCAAAGTTGATCTAAAAATCAAGATACATTCAGAGAAATCCAGCTTCTGCCCTTACTCCCTTCACCCAGTGCCCTCTCTCCCACTTTATAAGTAACCTTATTATTTATTTTTTGGTTTACTTTTTCATTTTTTCCTAATGTAAACAAATATACGTATATTCATGTTCACCTCTTTCTTAGATAAACAGTACCATATCATACATATTTTTCTCCATTTTGCTTTTTTCACTTAACAGTATATCCCACTATGTGGATTTACCATAGTTTATTCAAGAAGTCCCTATTAATGGACAAGTTGAGGTTTTTTACAGGCTTTGCTGTTACAATCAATGCTGTAAATAATACTACAGCGAATAGTCTAGTGTATCCACCTTTTTATATTTTTGGTAAAGTATCATTGGGATGGATTTTTGGATAATGGGATTTCTAGATATACGTGTCAAAGAAAAAACAGAGCTGGACAGTAGTTAAAGCAGAAACTATTGTGATAGGGGAAAAGAGACCTCAGTGTGGAACTGGACTCGATTCTGAATAGAACATGGACAGGGGCTTCCCTGGTGGTGCAGTGGTTAAGAATCCGCCTGTCAGTGCAGAGGACATGGGTTCGAGCCCGGGTCCGGGAAGATCCCAAATGCCACGGAGCAGCTAAGCCCGTGCGCCACAACTACTGAGCCTGCGTTCTAGAGCCTGCAATCCACAACTACTGAAGCCCACGTGCCACAACTACTGAAGCCTGTGCGCCTAGAGCCTGTGCTCCACAAGAAGAGAAACCACCACAATGAGAAGCCCGCGCACCACAACGAAGAGTAGCCCCCGCTCGCCGCAACTAGAGAAAGCCCACGCACAGCAATGAAGACCCAATGCAGCCTAAAATAAATAAATAAATAAAATAATTTTTTTTTAAAGATGGACAACTGGGGATTTATAGTCAAAGAGCAAGGTATGGGTCAGTGGATGGAAAATTACTGAGAGATACCTCAAAGGTAAGGTGGGATTCTTGCTAAACTGAACTACAAGATTCTTGCTGAAGGCAGGCCAGGGTGATCAGTATCGTGGCGGGGTTGTGGGGGGAGTGCAGAGTGAGGAATTTGATCAGGTATCAAGGGTGGAGGGATTCTGGGTAAAGCTGCTTAACAGGATTCTTGCTAAAATTGGGCTCTACAGGAACAGAAATGGAAGCCCAAGGTCATGCCTCCTTGAGAAGGTGCCTCAGAGGAGCCTAACTACAGTTTGGTCAAGGAGAGATTCTTTGTCATATGCATAGGTGACTAGGTAATGCCACATTCCCTTACCCGGATATGTGCCATTTTGCATTCCCACCAAAAATGTTTGAGGCTGTTTCCCCACACTCAGCAACAAAATGTGTTGCAAGACTTTTAAGTTTTTGCCAGTCTGATCGGTGAGAAATGGTATCATGATATAGTTTCAATTGCATTTATTTCATTATAAGTGAGACTGACATCTTTTCACATATTTTAGGGCCATTTGCTTCTCTCTTTCTGAGACGCCTCTGTTCATATTTGTTGCCTTTTGATTGTTGGCCTTTTTCTTCTCTGTATCAGTTCTTTATATATTAACCTTTTGGTTGTAATGCCAGTTCCCTTTGTTTATTTGTTTGTTTGTCATCTGTGTTTTTACTTTGTAGAAATTAAAAAAAAATTTTTTATTCTTACATAGTTAAATGTATCAGTCTTTTCCCTTATTGCTTCTGGATTTGAGTTATAGGAAAGTTGTCTTCTCTTCTAGGGTATAAGGGAACTTTACCATGTTTTCTTTAATAATTAAAAAGTTTGCCTTTTTAAAGGTTTTTTTTTATTGTGGTAAAATACCTACATATATAACATAAAATTTGCCATCTTAACCAATTTTAAGTGTACAATTCAGCAGCATTAATAATATTCACAGTGGTGTGTAACCATTACCACTGTCCATTTCCAAGACTTCTTCATGGTCCCTAACAGAAACTCTGTGCCCGTTATGCAGTAATTCTACATTCCTCTCTTCTCCCAGTCCCTTAATGTATCAAAACTTCATTCCTTTCTTTCTTTTTTTTTTTTTTTTCTTTTGTGGTACGTGGGCCTCTCACTGTTGTGGCTTCTCCCGGACCGGGGCATGACCCCGTGTCCCCTGCATTGGCAGGCGGACTCTCAACCACTGTGCAACCAGGGAAACCCTCATTCCTTTTTACGGCTAATTAATATTCCGTTGTATGTATATACCACATTTTGTTCAGACATTCATCTGTTGAGGGACATCTGGATTATTTCCACCTCTTGGCTATTGTGAGTAATGCCTCAACCACCAAATCCTTTTCTACAGCAGCTGTACTGTTTTACATTTCCACCAGCAATATTCTGGTGTTCTAATTTCTCCACATCCCTGTCAACACTTATTATTTTTGTTTTTTTAAATAATAGCTATTCTGATGTGTATAAAGTGGTATCTCATTGGGACTAGTGATGTTGAGCATCTTTTTCATGTGCTTATTGTCTACTCATATTTCTTCTTTGGAGAAATATCTGTGCACATCCTTTGCCCAGTTTTGAATTGGTTTGTTTTCCCTGCTGTTTTTAAGTTGTATTTTTCTTGATTCATCATTTGCTTGATAGCTGTAAACCTTTGACTACTTTCCAGAGTTCTAACTTGGTTCTAATGGTTTCTGCTTGTTTTTCAATGTCTCTGTGGGGACAGGAGCTTGGAGCTGCCTATTCTTTCATTTTGCTGACATCACCCTCAGGTTCAATTTTTAAATTTTAGATCTTGGATATATCTGGAATTTATCTTGGTAATGGTGATTCCATATGACTGTTGAATTTATTTAAAAGTCCATCTTTTCCTGATTTTTTAAGATCTAATAGTATGGACTCCTCATGGGTTTTTGTTGTATTCAATGAGCTATAATCCATTAGTATCATTATTTACTTTGATGTTCCATTTCCCAGACTTGTCCAGTGGGAACCCCTTCAGGTGGCTTCAGTGTCCTTTTGATATGTCTTCATCATTCACTGAACACCATCTTACTTTCTGGTGCAAGATATTTCGGGCTCATTTGTTCTTTCTCTGTCCAACCCTGGAATCAGTCTTTTCTCTAAGGAGCCATGATTCCTTTTCTTGGAAAATTTTAGTTAGAAGCCAAGATGTAGGCTTTTGGTATGCTTATTGCTTCTAGTCTGTCATTGCTTCCAGGACCTCTCAAAGGGCAGATGGGGGCTTCCCTGGTGGCGCAGTGGTTGAGAGTCCACGTGCCGATGCAGGGGACACGGGTTCGCACCCAGGTCCGGGAAGATCCCACATGCCGTGGAGCGGCTGGGCCCACGAGCCATGACCGCTGAGCCTGCGCGTCCGGAGGCTATGCTCCGCAACGGGAGAGGCCACAACAGTGTGAGGCCCACGTACCGCAAAAAAATAAAAAGGGCAGATGGCTTGGGCTCTTTTAAACATCGATTTGTTTCCTTATTTCTTATATTATTTTTGTTGTAAGGGCAAAAGTGTATTGCAGAAAGTTTGGGAAAGAGAGAAAATAATCCACAATTTTTTACCCCCACCCCGAACAATAACTATTTTCACTCTTGCTTCTCTCCATTTTTAAAAAATTTTATTTATTTATTTATTTTTGGCTGCGTTGGGTCTTTGTTGCTGTGCGTGGGCTTTTTCTAGTTGCAGTAAGTGAGGACTACTCTTAGTTGTGGTGCGTGGGCTTCTCATTGAGGTGGCTCTTTTTTTTTCTTTAAATGCTTCTCTTTCCACTGTTTATTCTTAATGTACAAAATATACAAAACCAAAAGAAAAAAGAAAATACTCATCCTCAAAACCACTGTGGCTCTAACCCAAGACCCTGCGTAAAACCCAACCAATCCACTGTTTTCATAGAAAACAACTGATGCTGAGACAGGTGAAGGAGAGGGCTGGGAGAGGGCAGGTCATCTTATCGAATCCACCCAGGAAGGCACCTGGTGGAGATTTAGAGGTGGCTGATTCAAGGGAGCTGGAGGCCTCACACCCACAAGGTTCCAGATGGGGGCCAGGAGCGCGCTAACTCCCAGAGGCAGTGCATGTAGTGTGACTGGCATGCCCAGCACACCGGGCTTCAGTTGAAAAGCTGGTCTCACTGAAGTGTTTTAATTTCCAGAATGAGCTGCAGGCAAGGGTGGACCACCACCAGTGGCCTCACCTATGCCAGCTAAAACTTTTCACCGGATGCCGATGTGAATTTGCCATCATTGAACCTAGCATACCCATGATGCAAACTTGGGTGTTCACGGAAGATTGCAACGTCTTACTTGAGAAAGGACTCAATGTAAAGCCTGTGTCAGGGGAGGAGTGGGGATGATGTATTCCAGAACTCAAATCCAGCCTGATTGAGTCCTCTCAGTGCAGTGGGATACACAGTACCCCTTTTACCATCTCCCCACCCCACGAGGAAGCATGAATTTGGCGGGGATGATTTCTTAAGTGCATCTGATCCCGTGTCAGAGTTCTGTGTGCATGTGGAGGACCCACAGGAGGAGAGTAGAGGTGTTCTCCAGGATAACCAGCTTTATTTAGGTTCTCAGGCATAAAGGGTAATACCGGAGAGGCGCTTGGCATAAAGGGCAAATCTCCTCAAAAAGTGAAGCCAACCGGGTCTCCTCTTCAGCAGTCCAGGGTACAGAATGTGTCCAGTTTCTCTCCTCCCCATACTGGAGGAAAATATGTACATCAATGCACACCAGTGATCAGAAAACCCCCAGGAACCCAGGCAGGTGGGCACTGAGGGGGCCGGCTCCTCATCAGCTAGGGAAAGGGGAAAATGGGCCTCACAGAAGCCATAAAAGGGTGGAAGGAGCAAGGCTGCAGTTCACAGGAGTGTGGGCGGGGTGGGCAGGTGGGCCCTAGGGCAGGGGGGGCCCACTGACACCCAGGTGGTAGAAGGCACAGTTGTTCTCATAGCAGCAGTAACCCTTCATCATGAAATGTCGACAAACAGGGCGATTTGACATGTCTCTTCCATGGCTGTGGCCTCCATCAAGCCCTCGGTGGCCCCCTCCGCCATGGCCAGGGCCATCATGGCCACGGTGCTCATGAGGGGGTGGCCCTCCATGGTCGTGGCCTCGGTGACCAGGGCCATCATGAGGCCAGTGGCCATGGGGCCCCCCATGTCCTGGGCCTTCATGGGGCCAATGTCCACCACCGGCACCCATTCGTCCACCAGGGCCTTCATGAGGACGATGGCCACTGCCACCACCCATGCCACCACCACCAGGGCCTTCGTGGGGGCGATGCCCACCACCCATGCCACTGCCAGGGCCTTCATGGGGACGATGTCCGCTGCCACTGCTCATGCCGCCACCAGGGCCCCCTCGTCCATTTGGAGGTCCTCCTGCAGAGCGACCTCCTCTGGCCCCTCGGAATGGAGGAGGAGGTGGTCCACTCCCGCCTCGGCCACCACGGCCTCTATGGTATGGCACCGGACCTCGTCCCCCACGCATTGGGCCACCCCACATGGGGTCACCTGGGCCATCCCAGAAGGGATCACCCCCCCAGGGAGGGGGTGGGGGACCCAGGAGATGTGGACCCACTGGCCCACCAGGACCCCCAGGGCCCCCATGGGGACCTGGCATAGGTCCGCCAGGCCCAGGGGGGAAGTGCTGCATGCCCTTGGGGCCCCCAGGGCCTCCCGGTGGGAAACCATTGGCTATGGGACCAGGGCCTAAGAGTCCATGAGGCACCGGCATCTCCTTGATCTTGTCTGAATAGTCTGGTTGCTTCAGCAGTTCCTCTGAGGGATGACTGTTAGGGCTACCCATGATGAAGGTGAGGATCTCCTGCACATTGATGCCTCCTCCTCCAGGACCCTGGGGGCTCTTCCCGGCACCCATGCTTCTCATAAGATTGGCCAGAACAGGAGGCAACTTGGAACCGCCCGCCCCATCGGCTGAGCCACCGCTTCCCCCAGGCTCCAGGGTCTCAACATATGGGGTCTCATCCATGGAACATTCCTCATCTAGGGGGATGAGTTTGGGGGGGATAGGCTCATAGGGCTCAGGATCAGGCTCGTGAGGACTTTCCTTGCTCAGGAAGAGCTCCTGAAGGATCCCCTTCTCCCGCTCAGCCTGGATGTACCGCTCCTGGCTGTTGCTTCCAGGGGTGACAAGAGGCGAGGGCAGCACCAGGGGCCGGGGGCACACCCAGGGCACCTTCTCCTCCATGTTGTCGTGGCTCAGACGCCGGGCCGTCGCAAACTCGCGTCGGTCTGACAGTATCTCTCGCTTAGCTGCCTCGCCAAAGTCCTTGATCTTATTCACATTCACTCGTTCAGTTGCATCCAGTTCAAAATAGAAATGCTCGCTCAGTTTGCCCTCCTCAGGCCAGGTCACAGCTTTCCTCTTCCTGCCTTTCCGGGTCAGCTGGCTAGGATATCCGGGACTCTCCACTGGCTTTGCATCCAGAGCTCCTGGCTCCAAAGAGGCAGTATCCATGAGCTCTGGGACTTCAACAGGGGGAACTGGGGTCCCTGGACGTTCTGTGTCCATAGCCTCAGAAGGAGGTGCTGGCTCTGGGGAAGAAGGTTTGGCTGTGCTCGGTTCTGTGCTCGTTTTCCCTTCAAATGGGCTTGGCTTGGCAGCTGTGGCTGACAGCACCTCCTTCTTCTTCTTAATTTTGATGCCTGGAACAGGGGCTGAATTGAGCGCATACAGAAAGCCCAGGCCCTCCACAGGCTGTGGCGGGATGATCTTCACTTTGATCTCTTTGGTGGCATTGGGTGTTGTGTTGAGTGGCTTGTATTTCTTCTCTGCACGGGGCACAGCAACTCCTGCGGCAGCTGTGGAACTCGGACGCTTGAGGGGGATGGGTTTAAGGTTGTACTTGTCAGAAACCGCCACTGCACTGGCATTCTTCTTCACAGGCCCCAAAGACGGGGTCTCCAGCTCTAGTCCGGTAGAGCCGAACTTGGCGTGACTGGGCGCCGTGGTTCGGAGGGACTTGGGCTTCTCCCTCTTCTTCTCCGGGGCCTCCTCGGCCCGAGTCTCAGCCTTTACCTTAGTCAACGGTCGCTCAGGAGGGGTGGTTCGACTCTTTCCCTCTTCTTTCCGTTTCTTCTTAGCTTTCTCAGCGGGCTGGGTACTGCTCTGGGAGCGGATCACTGCCATCCAGTCGCTGACAAGGACTGAGGCCAACTTCCGGAGCTCTTCATTCTCACTTGACTTGCTCAGCTGCTTCACCAGTTTGGCTGTGTTGTTCTGCTTGAGATGGTCAACAGTGAGTGGTAGGTGCTGCAGGGTCAGGAGAATTTGCTGCAGGAGGGGAATGTTGTTGGTTGTCTTTGAATATGTCAGCCAATTGTTAAGAAGCTTGTAACCACCACCATCAATAAACTTGACCAATATTTCTGGTGAACGGGTCTGCAGGAGAATGTTCAAGTAAGTGCATCGGCTCACCATCTTTCGTGCTGCCTTCATCAGACTGAAGATCTTCGAAATCCCATCCACACTCTTGACTTCCCCATCTCGGTTAAGGAAGCTATCCAGGCCCTTGAGAAGCTCTTTGGGGTCTATGGGACCCGAACCCATGATCGAGGTTTTTATCCACCTCGGGCTCACGGGGGGAGGGGGTTAAAATTTTGGAGAAAAAAAATAAAACAACCAACGAGGACCCAAAACTCAATTATTTGGGGGGCCTCATTGGATCAAAAAGTCTCCTTAAAAAAAATAAAGGCCAACTCAGTATTCATTCCCCCCCCCACCCAACTCCATGTAGGGAGGGGGGGGTCTTAGAAAAAAAGTTCTGAGTGGATTAAAAAAAGGAAACGCTGGATGAGTGAATTTGGGTGGGTTTGGGAAGGGAGGGTGGTTGATTATTCTTGAAGTTATGTGGTGACGGTCCTTCGGCCACAGATTTCAAGTCCCAGGCAGCGTGGGCTGGTGGGGGTGGGCAAGAGAGGTGGGAAGGGCCGGAAGACACAAGTGGTTGCGCTGGTGGCTGCTGTTTTCCCTTCCCCCCTCTCTCGGGATGCTTTCAAGGGCTTAGATGTTGCTGCGGCTTGTTTCTTTTCTCCTCGTGGCCGGCCCGTCTTTCTCCGAGAAAATTCAAACCCTTCGCTCAGCCTCTTCCCCCGGGCACCCTCTTCCGCCTCCTTCCTGGCCTCCGAACGCGTGCGCTTGACCTAGCGGCCTAGCACCTCCCTTTCCTCTGCTTCCACCACTTCCGCCGTCGAGATCATTTCTCACTAAGGGTTGGTAGAATCGGACCGGTGCCTGCGCAGTGAGAGAGGATCGCGGTCAAAATCGACTTCAAAATTGCTTCAAGTACAAACTGTAAGAGTGGGATCTAAGAGTCGTAGTGGCTGGTTCAGCAAACACGCAATTGTGTGGCCGAATTCGATTGTGACGCAGTTGAAACTGGCCCCTCCCTACGGCTCCCCTTTCAGGCTTCCGTCCTGACGCAGATGCGCTGCCGCCTTGTGCACTGCGGGGTCGTCCTTGGCCGAGGTGGCTCCTCTTGTTGTGAAGGAGCTCTATTTTATTCCCGTCTTGCCCCTAGGTTCTTCTGACCATTTTTTGGTCTTTTTTTCTTTCTGTTTTATTTTTAGATTCCATATATATGTGTTAGCATACGGTATTTGTATTTCTCTTTCTGACTGACTTCACTCTGCAGACCTACTAGAGAATGGACTTGAGGATATGGGGAGGGGGAAGGGTAAGCTAGGACGAAGTGAGAGAGTGGCATGGACATATATACACTACCAAATGTACAATAGATAGCTAGTGGGAAGCAGCCAGCCGCATAGCAGAGGGAGATCAGCTCTGTGCTTTGTGACCACCTAGAGAGGTGGGGTAGGGAGGGTGGGAGGGAGGGAGATGCAAGAGGGAAGAGATATGGGGACATATGTATATGTGTAACTGATTCACTTTGTTATAAAGCAGAAACTAACACACCATTGTAAAGCAATTATACTCTAATAAAGATGTTTAAAAAAAAGAATATTAACAATAAAAATCATCTACATTGGAATAAAAAGAATGAGTTTATATTGATTTGATATTTTGTTACTATTGGAGATTGAGTGAAATGTTTACATTCACTTTTGTTTGTTATTAGACCAAAGCATACATTATTTTTCATCATAAAATTTTTTTTTTTTTTTTTTTTTTTGGCCGCGAGCACTTGCAGGATCTTAGTTTCCCAACCAGTGATTGAACGTGGGTCCTTGGTAGTAAAAGCACAGAGTCCTAACCACTAGACCGCCAGGGAATTCCCCTCATCATAACTTTTATGAAATCTTTCTTTTGTCAGATTATCCAAATCCAAAATTTACTTTTTATTGCTTTACTTTAAGTGAAAGTGACAGCTTTGAGTTAGTTCACTTGTTCTGAAGACCCCTTTAGGGGTCTTAAGACCTACTTTAGGAGTACATAATAACTTAATGGTAAAGAATCTTAATGCATATGTTGGAATGAATTTATTTAAAATACTGTATTAAGAACTTTACCTTATTTTTCTTTTTACTTTTACAGTAAGGCAAAAGAGAATGAAAGAAGTAGATAATCTTGAAAGTATAAAGGAAGAATGGTGAGTTAATTTATGCATTTTCTTTGTTATTAATGCCTTTGTTACTGTCTTACTCTCTTTTTACGTTTCACTGACTTAGTTAAGTTTTCATGATGATTATCTGTTAAATACCAAATAGTAATGTACTTTAAAGTTTTTTTTTCCATAGCTGCATTAAATGGATTTTAGTCAAGTTTTAAGTCTTTTTGTGATTAATTTTTTTAAGTGTTAAATTTCTCTCTGCCCACATATTATTTCTGTTATTTAAGAGGGAAATTAAAGTAACTATTTATTACTTCATTAGCCTCTTGTGTTATACCATCTTGAAGTCATAGTGGAAATATAATGGCTTTGGAATCAGATAAACCTAGGTTTGAATCCCATCTCTGTCTTAACACTACTTCTCTGGCATTTGAGCAACTTAGGTAGATTCTTTGAGCTTCAGTATCTCATCTAAAAAGGAGGAGGTGTACATAGTTACCTGAAAGGTTTTTGTAAGAATTAGATAACCAATTTAAAGCACCGAGCATCGTATTAGCATATAGCAGGCACCCAATAAATGGTAGATGCAAAGTCTGTCGTTCTTATTAATACAAAATTCTTTATTCTCACTTCTCTGAAGTGGAATATTTATTTTTGCATTATGTTCTGTGTTTTAAATACTTGAAAAGGTAAATATCTTTCATTCATAGTCCATTTAAGGAGACAGGTGTTTACAAATACTTTGTGAACACTTTCTATACCGAACAAATACTATTTATTATTTTTTCACTAGAGTACTTACTGTTTTATATAAATATCTGATACTAAGTATATAATTGTGAGGTTATGTCAGGAGCCCCTAAGACTGCCTCCAGATGTGATGATTTGCTTAGAGGATTCACAGGATTCAGCCTATAGTCATACTAATGACTAAGCTTTATTGCAATGAAAAGATACTTTGCAAGGGGGTGAAGTCCAGGGGAAACCAGGCATAAGCTTCTAGGAGTCCTTGCCCAGTGCAGCCACCAGGACACACACTTAATTCCTCCAGTAGTAAGTTATATAGCACGTGTGAGATGTTGTCTACCAGGGAAGTTCATTGGAAATGAGCCTAGGGTTTATACTGGGGACTAGGCACATTTTAAAATTCCATACTCATGAGAAAAGTAAAAAGGATAGCAACAGTTAGGCCTGCTACGTTAACTCTTTTCTACACAGAAATAAGTTGAATGGCTTGCTTATTGATTTACTTACTTACTTACTTGCTTGCTTGCTTATTTATTTTTGCCACACCTTGTGGCTTGCAGAACTTCCCCAACCAGGGATCCAACCCGTGGCCCCTGCAGTGGAAGCACGGAGTCTTAACCACTGGACCACCACAGAAGCCCCAGTTGAATGACTAATTTGTTTTTTTAATTTTCATTTATTAATTTTTGGCTGTGTTGCGCCTTCATTGCTGCGCGTGGGCTTTCTCTAGTTGCGGTGAGCAGGGGCTACTCATTGTGTGTGCGGTGCGCAGGCTTCTCATTGTGGTGGCTTCTCTTGTTGCGGAGCACGGGCTGTACATGTGTGGGGTTCAGTAGTTGTGGCTCACAGGCTCTAGAGTGCAGGCTCAGTAGTTGTGGCGCCCGGGCTTAGTTGCTCCACAGCATATGGGATCTTCCCAGACCAGGGCTCGAACCCGTGTCTTCTGCATTGGCAGGCAGATTCTTAACCACTGCGCCACCAGGGAAGCCCTGAATGACTGAGTTTAAAGAGTAAAATTAACTTAGGACTTCTAACAGTTTTGTGGAGACGTAATTCGCATACCATATAACTCATCCATTTAAAGTATACAATTCAGGGATGAAGACCCTGAATGAAGACCCAACGCAGCCAAAAACGAATAATAAATAAATAAATAAATTGAAAAAGAGTAGGGGCATTAGAAGCCTGAGTTCAGTTTCCAGCTCTGCCTACCAATAGCTTTGTGATCTTGGGCAAATTGCTTAAGCTTTTTCTTTACCTAGTAAATGAGGATAAAAACAACATGTGCTAGGGAGGGTGGGAGGCAGGGAGACACAAGAAGGAAGAGATATGGGAACATATGTATATGTATAACTGATTCACTCTGTTATAAAGCAGAGACTAACACACCATTGTAAAGCAATTATACTCCAATAAAGATGTTAAAAACAAAACAAAACAACATGTGCCTTTTAGGTCACTGTGAAGATTGGAAGAGTGAACACATGTAAAGCGCTTAGAAAAGTTCCTAACATGTACTAATAAATGGTTAATAAATATTAGCTATTAAGAGAGGCTTTATAATGTATCATGGCTAGGAGCATAGACTTGGAAGACAGATTAACAGGGTTTGAATTCTGTTTCTGCCACTTACTAGCTGTGTAATCTCTAACATGTAACTTAACCTCTTTGTGACTCATTTTCCTTATCTATAAAATGTGGATAAAAATATCTGCCTTGCAGATCCTGGCACAGTGTAAGAACTATAGAAGTGTTGATTATTATCTGAGAAATCTGAGAAATTATCTCTCAGTACATTTATGAATTTTCTATGTGACTTTAGAAAAGATCAACCAGAAACCATCCTTTTATCAAACAAAATCTTAGGTAATATTTCTTATATGACAAAATATAAACACACATACACATACAAAAACAGTAGATGGGGCGGGCAAAATGGAGGAAGGTGGTCAAAAGGTACAAACTTCCAGTTATAAAATAAATAAGTCATGGGATATAATGTACATCATGGAGACTTTAGTTCATAACACTGTCCTGCGTATCTGAAAGTTGCCAAGAGAGTAAATCCTGAAAGTTCTCATCACAAGGAAAAAATTCTGTAACTATGTATGGTGATGGATGTTAACAATTAACTAGACATTGTGGTGATTATTTTGCAGTACATACAAGCATTGAATTGTTACGTTGTATATCTGAAACTAAAATAATGTATGTCAGTTGTACCTCAATTTAAAAAGAAAGAAAGAAAGAAAGAAAAAAAAAACCCAGTAGAGTATTAAACCACTACAGATGAAAGTCTTGAGTGGGAAATTTCATTCTGAAGTGTGCAAAGGAGCAAAACTATGATTATGACTGTTCCTCACACCTTACCACCTTTAGTTTCAAGAGTGCTTTGTGTTACCAAAAAGTACATAGTAACCCCCTTTAAAGCCATTTTGAGAGCTTTACAAAGAACACGTTTTTTTACTCTGGACCAGTGGTTTTCAACCTGGTGCAGTTTTGCCCATCCCACCCCCAGAGGCCATCTGGCATTGTCTAAAGATGTGTTTTATTATTATAACACTGGGGGGTTGGGGGTTGTCCATGCTACTGGCGTCTAGTGGTTAACGGCCACAGATGCTGCTAAACTTCCCACAGTGTACAGGACAGCCTGCCCAACAAAGAATTAACCTTCCCCAAATATCAATGGACTGAAGTTGAGGAAACCCTGCTCTGGACCACAAGTGTTAACGACTTCCCGAGGCCACATATCTCCTGTGTTAATTCAGAAGAGAGTCTCAACTGCAGGCGTAGAGGTAGCATGTCAGTTCTAGATCCTTTAACTAAAACAAGTTGTGTAAAATTTTAAGAGAATTAATGGTTAATAGTGCTTATTTTTCTTTTTTTTGTGTGTGTGTATAGGGTTTGTGAAACAGGATCTGACCACCAACCTCTTAGTGATAATCAACAAACAAATTGTGAATATTTTATTGACAGCCTTTTTGAGGAAGCTCAGAAGGTTGGTGCCAAATGTTTGTCTCCCACTGAACAAAAGAAACAGGTAAGTGTCCATAAATTTTTTCTTTCCCAGTGCTTCTCAACATATGGCCCTTTAGAGGTCAAAACTGTTTTCATAATAATAGTAAGATACTATTTACTGTTTTCACTGTGTTGAGTTTGCACCGATACTGCAAAAGCAGTGGTAGGCAAAACTGGCACCTTAGGAGGAATTGAGGTAGTGACACTACTCTGTACCAGTAACTACTGTATTCTTTCCTTGAACTTGCAGGGGGAAAAAACACTCGTTTCAATTAAAAATTTCCTTGATGAAGCAGTAAAATTGACACATTTCATTAATTCCCAGCTCTTTAATACACATCTTACAATATTCTATGTGATAAAATATGAAGTGTATGTAAAACATTTCTACAATATACAGAAGTATCTTAAGGAAAAGTACCATTGCTTGAGATACAAGCTGAACACTCTGCTTTTTCATGGTGTACTGTTTTTACATGAAAGTGATTTACAGACAACTAGTTATTCAGTCTTGGATATTCTGCAGACATTTTCTCAAAATGTATGAAGTAAATCTGACACTTCAAGGGAAACAACTTACAGTATTTATTGCAAATGATAAGATACGATTTTATCAACTTTTTTAAGTGAAAATAAGAATTTTGATAACCTGCCATCATGCACTTGACAGCTTCCCAAAACTTAAAAGATATTTCTGATAGGATTATTGTCATATTAATAAATATACCTTTAAGTTTAAGATTCCATGTTCAGATTCTGAACTATTTTTTTAATAAATTTATTTTTTATTTATTTATTTTTGGCTGCGTTGGGTCTTCATTTTTGCACGTGGGCTTTCTCTAGTTGCGGCGAGCGGGGGCTTCTCTTCGTTGCAGTGTGCATGCTTCTCGCTGCGATGGCTTCTCTTGTTGAGGAGCACAGGCTCTAGGCGCGCAGGCTTCAGTAGTTGTGGCACGTGGGCTCAGTAGCTGTGGCTTGCAGGCTCTAGAGTGTAGGCTCCGTAGTTGTGGCACACGGGCTTAGTTGCTCCACGGCATGTGGGATCTTCCCAGAGCAGAGATTGAACCTGTGTCGCCTGCATTGGCAGGCGGATTCTTAGCCACTGTGCCACCAGGGAGGTCCCTCGACTTTTTTTTTTTTTTTAATTGAAGTACAGTTGATCTAAAATGTTGTGTTAAGAAATTCCCTGGCCGTCCAGTGGTTAGGACTCTGAGCTTTCCCTGCTGAGGGCACAGGTTCAGTCCCTCGCTGGGGAGCTAAGATCCCACAAGCCACGCGGCATGGCCAAAAAAAGAAAAAAGTTGTGTTAGTTTCAGATGTACAGCACAGTGATTCAGTTTTTATATATATATATAATATATATCATATATATAATGTATATAAAAATATATATGATATATATAATATATATAAAATATATGTGTTATATATATTTTTCAAATTCTTTTTCATTATAGGTTATTACAAGATAGTGAATATAGGTTCTCTGTGCTGTGCAGGAGGCCCTTGTTTTTTATCTATTTTATATGTAGTAGTGTTTATCTGTTAATCCCAAACTCCTAATTTATCCCTCACCCCACCTTTCCCCTTCAGTAGCCATAAGTTTGTTTTCTATATCTATGAGTCTGTTTCTGTTTTGTAAATATATTCACTTGTATCATTTTTTTAGATTCTGCATAAGGGTTATCATGTGATATTTTCAACTAACTTTTTTTTTCGCGGTATGCAGGCCTCTCACTGTTGTGGCCTCTCCCGTTGCGGAGCACAGGCTCCAGATGCACAGGCCCAGCAGCCATGGCTCACGGGCCTAGCCGCTCCGTGGCATGTGGGATCTTCCCAGACTGGGGCACGAACCTGTGTCCCCTGCATCAGCAGGCGGACTCTCAACCACTGCACCACCAGGGAAGCCCTCAACTAACTTTTGAGATACTACCACTTACTACATTTTGAGGTAGTATCTTGGAAAAGCTATTAAAATGCTTTTTGCAACTACATATCTGTTTGAGGCTTGATTTTTGGTTTTTTTAATGTACTTCAATCAAAATGCCATATCACAGCAGACTGAAGGCAGCAGCAATTATGAGAATCTAGCTGGCTTTTCGAAGTCAGACATGAAAGAGATCCCTTTACTCTAATTTGCCTTAAAAATTTTTTTAAATATATTTTTTTATTTATTTTATTTGGTTGCACTGTGTCTTAGTTGCGGCAGGCGGGCTCCTTAGCTGTGGCATGCAAACTCTTAGTTGCGACACGCATGTGAGGTCTAGTTCCCTGACCAGGGATCGAATCCGGACCCCCTGCACTGAGAGCTCGAAGAGAGTTCTTTAGTTCTTCAGACTGAAGTCTGAAGGGCTTAGGTTGAAAAATAGCAGCCCGGTTCCTCCATGGCCATGATATCTAATTCCCAGAGGTAATCACTACCCAGAGGTAGTCTTAACTATTTCTTCTTGTATAAAGACTGTATTTCTAAGAATATACTAAAAATGATAGTTCTTGATTTTTTAGGTTTTTAAATTATGTATTGACTTTTTAAAAATAGAAAATGAGAATTTAGCTCTTATTCTTCCTTCCCCTCATCCCCAAACCACCTCCTCTCATTTGACTAACATAATTATATCATAATTTGGGATTAAATCAATGATCATTGTTTATATCTTTATGACTTTGTAAATACTGTCCAGCATCACTGAGTCATATAGTGTGTGATGATATTTCTTTTCCTGACTGCCTTTTAAATTTTCACTAGAATTAGTAGTTTTTTCCCTTCCATATTGCCTTTATTTTCTTTGTGGCTGTCATTACTTTATCCCTGAACTCTGATAGAAGGCCGTATCTTTTTCCAGTATGTTTGAACATATTAGATAATTTTACCAGTTTACTTTTTTCTGAAGGACAACTGTGGTGAAGCTCTTCTTTCTCCGATGTCCTCTAGGGGAGTTACACTGCTGCTGCCCTGGAATCTGTGATCCTGAGCACTTTATTTATCTCTCTTCTCACTTCTGGTGCACTGAATTCTGTGCCTCTCCCAACCCCTACCCTGTATGTTTCCACTTTTATGAAGCCAGTCTTGAGGTGTTTTATGCAGAAAGTGCGTGTAAAAAGAGTGCGTGGGAAATGGATGGCTTAAAACCTTGCGCACCTGAACTTGCCTTTATTCTGCCTTCACACATGATTGATAGATTGCTGTTTTGGCATCTGAGCCTGTGTGTGTGGCATGTTTTTGCTCCCTGCAACCTATTAGAATCTTTTCTTTAATCTCCTCATGTTCTGATGGGCCTTGGTATAGATTCTTTTTCATTCATTCAATACAGAAACTTGTATTTTACTCTTCTAGGACATTTTCTCATGTTGCTTCTCGATATTTTGCTCCCCTCTGTTTCCTGTCTCTCTAGAATATTTTTACTTAGATAATGGATCTCTTGGACTGAGTCTCTTATTATTTCTCCTGCTTTCCACCTCTTTGTTGTTTTGTTCTATTTTAATTGTAATATTTCTTCAACCTTATATTCAATCCTTTTGTTTAATTTCCATTTTAAGTTGCTAAAAGCTCTTTTGCTCCCTGAATATTCCCTCCTACTCCCTTTCAAACATCCTCTCTTATATAAGTGTATTAATTATCGTTTTTGCATTTTTGTTTTTAAGTTTCTTCTGTTTTCCTCAGTGTCTTTTTTTTTTTGGCCCATGCAGCTTGTGGGATAGTTCCTTGACCAGGGGTTGAACCCCGGGCCCTCAGCAGTGAAAGTACCGGTCCTAACCACTGGACTGCTAGGGAATTTCCCTCCTCAGTACCTTTATGTACTCTTTTCCTATTTGTTTTGTTCTCATTCTTTTCTTTTTTTTAAATTAATTTTTATTGGAGTATAGTTGATTTACAATGTTGTATTAGTTTCTGCTGTACAGCGAAGTGAGTCAGTTAACCATATACATATATCCACTCTTTTTTAGATTCTTTTCCTGTATAGGTTATTACAGAGTATTGAGTAGAATTCCCTGTGCTATACTGCCGGTCCTTACTAGTTGTCTGTTTTATATATGTGTTAATTCTAATCTCCCAATTTATCCCTCCCTGCCACTTTCCCCCTTGGTAACCATAAGTTTGTTTCCTACATCTGTGACTCTATTTCTTTTGTGTAAGTAAGTTCATTTGTACAATTTTTTTAGTTCTCATTCTTTTCTGTGAGTACCATGAGAGCAGAGTCTTGGCAGTTTGGTTATAGGAAAAAAAAAAAGAGGTAATATAACATAGTGGTTAAGAGTATGGATTCCAACCCCAGCTCCACCCTTACTTATGTGATATTGGGCAATTTAATTAATCTTTTGTGTTTCTAATTTCCCATCTATAAAAAGGATAATAATACCCACCTTGTGTGGATTTTAGGAGGATTAAATAAATACATGTAGGGAAAGTACTTTAAACAGTGTTTGGTACATGTAAGTGTACACACAAGTGCTCTCCCAGATAAGTACATAGACAGATAGACAGATAGGCAGGCAGGCTAATAATATATGCTATCATTATTGTGATTGTTTTCCCTAACATCTTAGTGGAGTGTCTGTTACATATTAGGCACTCAATAAACATATGCTGAATGAATAAATGCTAGAGACAAGGGAAGGCCTCTAATAGTCTATTTTCTTAAATGTTTTTTTATAAGTCCTTCTGTGTTCAGCCTGAAGCATCCCTGCATCCTACTGTATTTCTGAACCTTTCTGTATTTCTACAGTGACTTCTTTGATTCAATGAGTGAATAAATAATGTTCTTAGGAGATGATCAACAAGATGTTGAGAGATGAAATATTGATAACAGTAACACTGATAGTTTATATTTGAAGGAATAGCCATTAATTACTCATAGTTTTTTTTCCCCCTTTATTATTCTTAATCATCAAGTCATTTCAGAGTCATTCTCTAAACTGTTGAGAAGTCTGTTCTGGCCAGAAAGCTTTAGTGTCCTTTTAGACAGGGCACAGAATATTTTTGCAAATGACCTCTCTTAAGGAAAATTATTAATGAATTATTTTAAAATATTATTCATTATGAACCATATTTTATGTATACATTATAATTTTTGATATTTTACATTTGAAGCTTGCTGTTAAGAATGGTATATTTAAAAACTTTGTAGCTCTGTGCGGTGGTGGATGTTAAGTACACTTATTCTGTAATCATCTTGCAATAGATATATATATCAAACCATTATGTTGTATACCTAAGACTAATACAAGGTTATATGTCAGTTATATCTCTATTTTAAAGAAAAGATTGATACAGAAAATATACACTGATAGAAGAAAGTTTCAAGGGGCTTTTAGTTTATTAGTACACTTCATTTATTAACATGATGCATCTTGTTTCTTACTGCTTTGCAGGCAGATGTAAGTATAAAATTATGGAAAAATGGATTCACAGTCAATGATGATTTCAGAAGTTATTCTGATGGTGCAAGTCAGCAGTTTCTGAACTCCATCAAAAAAGGGTAAGCAGTCTTTGTAAATAGAGGGATATTTATTTATTTATTTATTTATTTAAAATTAATTAATTCATTTTTGGCTGTGTTGGGTCATCATTGCTGCCCACGGGCTTTCTCTAGTTGTGGAGAGTGGGGGCTACTCTTTGTTGCGGTGTGTGGGCTTCTCACTGCGGTAGCTTCTCTTGTGGCGGAGCACGGGCTCAAGGCGCGTGGCCTTCAGTAGTTGTGGCACGCGGGCTCAGTAGTTGTGGCTCGAGGCCTCTAGAGCGCAGGCTGAGTGGTCGTGGCGCAAGGGCTTAGTTGCTCCACGGCATGTGGGATCTTCCCAGACCAGGGCTCGAACCCGTGTCCCCTGCATTGGCAGGCGGATTCTTAACCACTGCACCACCAGGGAAGTCCAAGAAGAATATTTTAGATATATTTCATTTAGAAGATTCTTTTTAATGTTGTTCACATGTTCCTGTGCATTCAAAGACACTTTTTCAAATTCAGATTTTTTCATAAGATGAGTTTTCTTAAAAGAACCACAGGTGTAGTTTTGAAGGGTCAGGAATTTGAATTCTGACCAACCAAAAGCTGACTTAAATTAACTCACTTTTTTTTTTTTTTTTTTTTTTTTTGCGGTACGCGGGCCTCTCACTGTTGTGGCCTCTCCCGTTGCGGAGCACAGGCTCTGGACACGCAGGCTCAGTGGCCATGGCTCACGGGCCCAGCCGCTCCACAGCATGTGGGATCTTCCCAGAGTGGGGCACGAACCCGTGTCCCCTGCATCAGCAGGCGGACTCTCAACCACTGCACCACCAGGGAAGCCCTACGTGTCTTTTTTTTTTTTTTTTTAGCTGCATTGGGTCTTCCTTGCTGTGCTCAGCTTTCTCTAGTTGCGGCGACTGGGGGCTACTCTTCATTGCAGTGCGTGGGCTTCTCATTGTGGTGGCTTCTCTTTTTGCGGAGCACAAGCTCTAGGCACGTGGGCTTCAGTAGTTATGGCACGCGGGCTCAGTAGTTGTGGCTCACGGGTTCTAGAGCTCAGGCTCAGTCGTGTGGCATGTGGGCTCAGTAGTTGTGGCACACAGGCCACAGGGCCTTGAAGATTTTACTCCTATGTTTTCCTTTTCTTTTCTTTGTTTTTTAAATATTTATTTATTTTATTTATTTGGCTGCGCCAGGTCTTAGTTGCAGCATGTGGGATCTTTAGTTGATACATGCTGGATCTTTAGTTGCAGCATGTGGGATCTTTTAGTTTTGGCATGTGGGATCTAGTTCCCTGGCCAGGGATGGAACCTGGGCCCCCTGCATTGGGAGCGCAGAGTCTTAACCGCTGGACCACCAGGGAAGTCCCTTACTCCTATGTTTTCATATAATTAAAGTTCTAACAGAACCTCCGATTACTCTTTCATGATAGATTGATAGAAAGAAAATTAATGAATAAAAAGCATGAACATTCTTTCAGCAATTGATGCTCATATTCATGTTCTTGCTTTCCTAAAACGATACACAAAATTAATATCTGTCCTATGGCACTGTCCTTAACACATGATTTTATGTGTAACATCAATTTAATGGTGTAATGTACTTATTTTGGTCAGTTTTTATTTCAGAAGGGTTGATAGTATGCTACATCTAACCAATTTTCAATATATACATACCCATATAGGTCTGTATGTATGTATATGTACAACGTATATACAGATTTTAAATGGCTCTTTATTGTATAATATAATTAATTTGGAATCTTTTTCACACTAATACAAAAGTTGCAAGTGTGGTACAAAGAACTTCTCTAAAAGCATTTGAGAGTAAGTTGCTAAAGTGATGCCCCATCATCCTGAATACTTTAGTTTGTATTTTTATTAAAAAGGAAATATATTTTCCTATGTAACCACAATACAACCATCTATTGATGTATAATATTATTACCAATTATTCCTCAGAATGTATTCAAGTTTCACTTTTTATCTTAATATTATCCTTTATCGCAAAAGCATCCAATTCAGAATTACACATTGCTTGTAAATGTCATGTCTCTTTAGTCTCCTTCAGGAGGGAACAGTTTCTCAGTTTTTGTTTTTGTCTGTTTTTAATGACCTTGACACTTGAAGATCATGGGCCCAAATTATGTAGAATGTCTCTCAATTCAGATTTATCTGACTTCGTCCTCATGATAAGATTAAGTTACACATTATTTGTAGTAATATCACAGAAGTAATGCTATCTTAACTTCAGTAGTAAGTTGTTCTTTGCTTTTCTTTATGGTTTTTTGCTTTTCTTTATAATTTTTTCATTTTATCTGTTTTTTTGAACTATGTAAATGCAATGTGTTTATTTTTTGTGTCTACTCAACTTATTTCTCTGGGATATTCATCCATGTTGTTGCATATAGCTATAGCTGGCATGAATCCCAGAAGCAATATAAGAAAGATAAATTTGATTATGTAAAATCAAATGCCAAACTGGGAATACTTGTTTCATATATATCCTGTAAATGGAATATATACATATTTCTTACAAATCAGTAAGAAAAAGATGAAAAGAGTATTTTATATGTTTGTACCATTTGATCTACTTTATAACAGAATAACAATGTGCATGTGGTAAAAATGAATGACATATATCCATATACTAACATGAGAAGGTTTCTGTGGTATATTGCTTTTTTTTGTTGTTAAAGCTGTTTTCAAAATACAGAATAGTGTACATAGAATGATACCATCTTTGGAAAAAATATAATTATTATGTGGAATTTTACTATATACGAGAGAAAATTTAGGAGATACACCGCAAAGTTTTTTATTAGAGTGAGAGTGGAATTATAAGGACTGTCACTTTGGGGGGAGGGAGCTGTCATCTTCTTTCTTAAGTCTACATGTGTTTACATTTTTTTTATGTCTTGTTTTTCTAGAACCAGCCTGTAGCTATATTTTCATTTTAAAGAATGAAATAAGAGCTTGATTTTTCTCTTACTGTATTATTTTAAATACATCTAGTTTTTATTGTATAGAATATATATGCCTCTTATTTCTGTATATTTTTCTATTCTTTTTACATGCACAGTATGTTTTTCAGAGAAAGAAAAAACATATTAGGGGCTTTATCACTTTCTTTCTTTACTTTCCAAGGGAATTACCTTTAGAATTACAGGGAGTTTTTGATAAAGAGGAGGTCGATGTTAAAGTTGAAGATAAGAAAAATGAAGTATGTATGTCAACGAAGCCTGTGTTCCAGCCCTTCTCAGGACAGGGTCACAGACTGGGAAGGTGAGTAGGCTCATGATCTGTAATTTCCATAAGCAGAGGTTTGACTGATATTCAGCTTGTCATTATTTTACTATGTAGACCACACATATAGAGTTATCATTTCTCCCATTGGAAATGAGATTTTTCATGTTAACTTTTATGAGAACTTCTAAGTCATATTCACCTTAGTGTAAATTAACATATGCTGGCACTATACTAAAAAGTCATGGTGGCTTCTTTGGTTTCGTCCGATCAAAAGTGCCTGGCTTAGTGAGGACGTTGGGCAAAATTGGGTGGATAAATCATTTTTTCTCCCTTGCACCCACCACTTGAGCTTTGCCATTAATGTCACAGAGTACCTAGGCTAGCTTTTGGATATAAGGTTGTGTATTATAGTTACCAATGCCTTCAGCATTGTGTCCTCTGATCAGTATGTGAATTTTGAGGTAATAAAAGTGAAATAATGCCTGATAAAGTTAGTATCAGTATCAGAGCCTTTACTTATTGGGTTGGCCAAGAAGTTCGTTCGGGTTTTTCATACGCTCTTCCAAAAAACCCGAACGAACTTTTTGACCAGCCCGATATTTTCAGACTTTGCAGTATTCATCTTATCTAATTATGCCTATGGCAGAATATGCAAAGAGGTTAAATATAGGATTGCTTTCATTTTTATGAATTCTCATATATTAATTATGAAGATTGGTAAGGTATATAAATGCATATTCATCCACACATGGAAAAATATCCCAATGTGACTTTCAGAGTGATGAGGGAATACTTTGTTTCCTTTCATTTCCTTTATAACCCAAGGACTGTTCTCTACAGAGAACTTACCATTTCTTTTAGAACTTTTAACCTGGGGAGTAGGTAAAGGTAAAGTCCACGGATCTGTCAGCACTGTAAAATTGTTCTGGAAGGCACGATTCAAGTACATAAGTACACTCTTCTGGTATACTTACATAACAGTCCACAAGCTTACAAATTGCTGAGATGTGCATAATTTTACTAGATTCCTAAGATCATCGTGTATGATGGATATAACTGATACTAATAATATCTTTTTGTGTTAGGGAACAGCTGTGACTAGCCAAAATCTTCCGAAAAGCTATACTTACTGTAAAGTTTTTATAGTAATTGTTTAAAGATAAAGTTCTGCTTAATGAAAAACATGCATCTGACTTGTTGTCTGGATTTTCTTAGTGCTACCCCAAAAATTGTTTCTAAAGCGAAGACTGTTGAAGTTGAGAATAAAAATAAGTGGTCTACTGTCCCACTAAACAGTCTGGAACCCATCACTAATATACAGATCTGGTTAGCCAATGGGAAAAGGATTGTCCAGAAATTTAACATTTCTCATAGGTGAGTCTTCCATTTCATTATTTGTCCGATTTGTTCCCTAAGTTTTAATTGTATTTCTCCTTTTCAGGTCAGTCAACAGCTATTTTTAAGAACTAAGGATCTTAATAAATAGTTCTCTAAGCATAATGTTTCATGACAATGGAAATTCTTGGACATTAATGAAGTATTTTCAGTCTGTTTTATGGATTATCATTTCATTAGTTTTCCTGTTTACCTAGATACATAATTTTGAACGAATTATTTTTAGTATGTTTTTAAGTTGATCATTAGCATTATGTGTGTATTTTTCTGTTAATTGTAGAAAAGGAATGATAATACAGGAAAGTACTGAAAGAAATTGAAATCAAGTTAAATTCCGTCGCCCAGAGATAATCACTACTACTAGTTTGATGGATTTTTCCAGGCTTTTATCTCGTCTTAAAATGTTTTTTCATTTTAATTAAAGTAGGAACATATTGTATATAGGTTTCCAAGTCCCTGGGACCTCCTTTAAACTTTTTACATCTTCCCATCATTCTCTGAGCATTTTCTTGTTTATTGGCACAAAATATTTTTTCAGGTTCATTCTGTACGTTTTCTAAGAAGCCCTGGTTCTTTTTAGTGGCCAAGGGTATTGAGGATCTGGTTACTAGGTATACTTATTGCCACCATTCCAGGCCCTCTGCGTGGAAAGAGCTACAGGTGTCTCTACATACATACACATATGCATATATATACACAAACTAACACACATGGACAAATGTATTTCTATATCTTTGCGTAGCGAAAACCATGAGTTCACATAGATAGCTCTAATTTCAATCCACCACCACAGGGTTTATTCTAGTTTTCCCCTTTCCATATTTGTAATTAACTTCTTCACTTTCTTCAGTTTAACTTCCTTCAGTGAGAAATCTGGCTCCAGTTATTCTCAATATATTTATTACTTTTTTAAAAAATATTTATTTATTTATTGGTTGCGCTGGATCTTAGTGGCAGCAGGTGGGCTCCTTAGTTGCGGCTTGAGGGCTCCTTAGTTGTGGCATGTGAACTCTTAGTTGTGGTATGCATGTGTGACCTAGTTCCCTGACCAGGAATTGAACCTGGGCCCCCTTCATTGGGAGCACAGAGTCTTAACCTCTGCGCCACCAGGAAAGCCCCCAATATATTTATTTATTGATCAGTTCTCCTACATGTAACCAGTCTCCTTCTTCTACTGCTGCCTCCTCCCCAGCCTGGAAGCCTCCCTCTTCCTGCTGGGTCTCTTGACACATCACATCATGCCAATGCCCTGTTTGCCTTCCTGGGCTCTGGCAGTCAGTGCTGCCTATCTTCCCCCATGAGTGGTCACTTTCCACCTCTTTCTGGTTCTGACACACTGCAGTTGGCCCCTCCTCTGTATGAATGCTCTTTTTATTCTGCTTGAGACAGCCTGCTGTGTACCACCTCTCCTATATTCCTAACCCATCTTGGCTTCTGACACTCTGCACTCAACACCTCTTCTGTGTGGACACACTGCTAACCCTGCTCATACTGCAACCGTCCCCACCTGCCTTCCTCTACATGGGCGCCCTCCTCCTGCTGGTCAGACTCTGTCTGACACCAGGAAGATGGGCCGCTTTCCTGTACAGATGTCCTCTTCACCCAACCTGGACTCGGATTCCCTGATCTGGGCCACCACAACTCCCTCTCATATCTGGCCTGTATGCCAGTAGGTTCTCATTATTATCTATTTTATACATAGTAGTGTATATATGTCAATCCCACTCTCCCAGTTCGTCTCACCCTACCCTTCCCCCATTGGTAACCACAAGTTTGTTCTCTACAACTCAGGTTTGTTTCTTTTTAGGGAAATAAAATACTTTAATCCCAACTTCTTTGTCTAGAAAAATACTTCTGGCATTTTCAATAACAATTAGTTACCTACCATTTTTTTCCCTGAATGACTTGAAGCATTTAAAAAAAAACCTTTGACTGGCCAACGGTATTTATTAAGTGATAATTAAGCAAGCTTTGTATTTTAATTGGACTGTTTAGTCCAGTTTTTGTAATGTTGTATAATATCCTGAACTAGTTAGGTTTAAGGCTACCATCTTGCTTTTTGTTTTCTCTTTACCCCATGTCTTTTTATTCTTCATTCCTCCTTTCTTGCCTCTTTTTGAGCTTAATGAGTATTATTTTTTATCCTCTCATAGCTTTTTAGATTGGCATTTCTTTATTCTTGTAGTAGTATTGTAGAGATCACAGTACACATTTTTAATTTTTACTGCACAGTTCCTTTAATCTTTATTGGGTTTTTTTAATTTATATTCTTTGCCATAAGCTTTAGCCTTTCGTTATCCAATTGTTGGTACCCAAATAAATACAAGTGACCATTTTCTTGATTTTTTTGGTAAGCTGCACAGATTAACAGGGTGGCAACTGGTGAATTTGATTGAATGGGAAAATTCTGTCTTTGATGATGTCATATTTCATTAATTCTTGTTTGCACATTTTTTCACATTTTAGCATCTCTGAAATGGGGATGCGTCCTTATAATTTCTTGTTGGCCATATGGCAGTCATGACACAATTGACTTTGCCTTGGCATCTGCCTCAAAGCATGCAGAACAAGCGTCAGCTCGATGAAAGATCATCCCAGAGACAGTAGTGGAGAACTTTTCAAAGTACTGCTGTATCATCAACACACCCGATGATACAGAAAGGAGTATTATATGGAAAAACATGTACATCAATGACTGAATCAGAAGCGATTTGAAGGATCTGAGTCTGAATAACGTTCAACTGTTAGGAATGACTTCACCATTTTATTCTAATCTTATTACGGAAGAAAGTGATTTGATGAATGTTTGTGTGAAAATTAGTTAAAAGTGCTCTTTCAATAAATATAAAAATTCTTAGTGTTTAAGAAACTATTTTGTCATAATCTGGATTTTTTACAATTTTAGTAGTATATAAAATGACAAGTCTTAGAATCAGTGGCATCTCAGGGGGGTTTTTTTGGCCGTGCCGCCTGGCTTGCAGGATCGCAGCTCCCCGACCAGGGATTGAACCCAGGCCATGGCAGTGAAAGCCCGGAATCCTAACCACTAGGCCACCAGGGAACTCCCAGTGGCCTCTTAATTTCGATGAACTGTATACGTACTTTCCCTTTCTAAATACACACGCATATACTTACATGAACATAACTTTGAGCTACCTTCAAGATTGCAGTGATTGGGAGGACTTCCCTGGTGGCGCCGTGGTTAAGAATCCGCCTGCCAATGCAGGGGACACGGGTTCGAGACCTGGTCTGGGAAGATCCCACATGCCGCAGAGCAACGAAGCCCGTGCACCACAACTACTGAGCCTGCGCTCTAGAGCCTGCGAGCCACAACTACTGAGCCCATGTGCCACAACTACTGAAGCCCACACACCTAGAGCCCATGCTCTGTAACAAAGACAAGCCACCGCAATGAGAAGCACGTGCAATGCAACGAAGAGTAGCCCCCGCTTGCCGCAGCTAAAGAAAGCCCGCGTGCAGCGACGAAGATCAAATGCAGCCAAAAATAAATAAATAAATATTTTAAAATCACTGTTATTAAAAAAAAAAGACTGCAGTGATTATATTACACTACAGTGTTCATTATACTAACTGAAAATCTACCGGCACTGGGTTAAGAATTTTCTTAACTAGATATGAAGCACAGCCTGACGTGGTATTGAAGAGATACAGCCTGTGTCTGTGTAGGATTACTGGTTGGACCATTTCTGATCCATTCAGAGCAAGATATATAGATTTTTCTGTTATAGAAACTTTCAGGCATATGCAAAAGCAAAGAGAGGATATAATGATCCATCATCATTCAGTTCCCACTGAACTATGTTAAGCAAATCCCAGACTTCATATAGTTTCATAGGTAGATATTTCAGAGTGTGTTTCTAAAAAATAGACACTCAAAATGTAACTATAATACCCTTGTCACATCTAAGATAAGGAATAGTAATTCCTGACTATTATCAGGGGTGAACCTTTAAAAGGTAGCCCAAGTGAGTACTTACATCATCATAATTTGATTATTCTGTCTTAACATAGCCAGGTATCATCACAAATTATTACCTTAAATTAACTAATTCGGGTCTTCATAAAATTATATTAATAGTTTGTGCTATTTTGCAGGGTAAGCCACATCAAAGACTTCATCGAAAAATACCAAGGATCTCAAAGAAGTCCTCCCTTTTCCCTGGCAACAGCTCTTCCTTTCCTCAAATTACTAGATGAAACACTCACACTGGAAGAAGCCAATTTACAGAATGCTGTAATCATTCAAAGACTCAAAAAAACCGCTGAACCTTTTAAAGAACTTTCATAACATTGATTTTTGATACACTGAGTGGAAAGTTTCCAGAAAAATGATGGTCATAAGTGGACATGCACACCAAAATGAGGGGGAAGTCAGATTTGCTGGGCTTTGCACTATTTAACTCCCTCCTGATGAGAAGATTTTAAAATAAGTACAAGTTAGGAAAATAAACTATGACTGGAAACTATATTCAGTGAACTTTTCCCAGAAGGCTACTCAGAAAGAAAAATAGACTTATTTTCAAATACCAGTTATTTAACGTAAGATATATTAAATAACTATATCATTTAAAATCTTAATACGGCATAAATTAGCAAATATGTTCATAGCATCTTTCATTCAAACATCATTCCCAAACAGCAGTGATTTGTTTAAATGTTAGCTGTCTCAGATTTTTTTAAATAGCAATACATTAAAAAATTATACATGGCAGGTTAAAAACATCAATGCAATTTTTTTATATCTGAGATACAATCAAAAGGCTGGAAGGAACTGCTTTCACCACAGCTATGCCTCAACCTCAGAAGTGTTCCCAATTAGCATTATCTAATGGTAAGATACACTCAAATATTAACTTGGCAACAGTATCTGGGATGTATTTTCATTTAAGAATAAAATTGTGTAGCTTAGTATAAGTCAGTATCAATCTGCTGACATACATTTCAACATTTTCGAGACGTATAAATTTAAAAGAATTCTTTTTTCTCTAGGAACCGCAGTTTATCCCCTACTTTATTTTCTTTCAAAAAATTAGGGATTTGGGGGCTTCCGTGGTGGCGCAGTGGTTGAGAGTCCGCCTGCCAATGCAGGGGACACGGGTTCGTGCCCCGGTCCGGGAAGATCCCACATGCCGCGGAGCGGCTGGGCCCGTGAGCCATGGCCGCTGAGCCAGCGCGTCCGGAGCCTGTGCTCCGCAGCGGGAGAGTCCACAACAGTGAGAGGCCCGCGTACCGCAAAAAAAAAAAAAAAAAAAAATTAGGGGTTTGTTCTTAGTTAACATTTGGAGTGGACCATTTGTTTGCCACCACTCACGTAGAATCTAATGCTACTGTTGTCATGTTACTAATGAACATTTTTTAAATGCGTCGTGTAAAGTATGGTTTTCTATTTCATACATCACACAGCTCATTTATATATTACAGGATTATTTATTACATTCTGATGTCACTAAGGAAAACATGCTAGATTTTTTTTTTTTTTTTTTTTTTTTTTTTGCGGTACGCGGGCCTCTCACTGTTGTGCCCTCTCCCGCTGCGGAGCACAGGCTCCGGACGCGCTGGCTCAGCGGCCATGGCTCACGGGCCCAGCCGCTCTGCAGCATGTAGGATCTTCCTGGACCGGGGCACGAACCCGTGTCCCCTGCATTGGCAGGCGGACTCTCAACCACTGTGCCACCAGGGAAGCCCAAACATGCTAGATTTTTAACTAAAACTGGCTACACTCAGTATTTCTCTGTCAGATTAAATCCCCTTCCCTGACAATAAGTTTAAGAAGCTTTTTGCAGACGATCTATTGAATCATATTTAAAGTGAAATATACATTGAATGTGCCAAGGCACTAAGTGGCCATGCCTAACAGCAGTAATGTTCATAGGGTGCTGGATGTCTGCTGGAAAGAGCAGTTCTCAAACTTTTTGGTCTCAAGACCTGTTGCTTACGTGGGTTATAAATACTAATATTATATTTAAAATAAAAACTTATAAAATATTCATTAAAAATAACATGTTAATATAAAGAACATTTTTATGAAAAGTGTCTATTTTCCAAAATTTAAAAAGATTTAGTGAGAAACGTGGCATTGTATTTCATTTTTTGGAAATATCTTTACTGTCTGATTTAAAGAAGACAGATGGAATCTCATCTGCTTCTGTATGTCTGTTGCAGTATCACACATCATGTAGCCTATAGTAAATGCTACTGTACATTCATGAGAAAGTGAAAAGAAGCAAATAACATCTTAGTATAATTATGAAAATAGTGTTGACCTTGCAGAACCCTTGCAAGAGCTAATCTTATAAAAGCAGTGATTTGCAGTGATTCTCAGGCCTTAATATGTAAGAATCACTTGGGAAGCTTTTCAGAATGCCTATTACCTGCCACCTACCACACACATTTTAACGGTTCATTGTACTTGGGATGGGTTCCAGATGTCTACATTTTTAATCCCAAGTAATTCTTAGGTATGTAGTAGGAGAACCAGTCTTCAGGAAATCCTGCACTAAGCTTCCACCCTAATAAAATAAAACCTGTGTGCTGCATCATGGACAGTGCAAGACTCAACTGAAATCGGACTGTTAGACCTTTAAATTTTATTGTAATCCACCAGTTTGTTCTTAGACTGTCCTCCCACCCTTTAATTCTGAACTAATCATGAGATAAACCTGTGCTTTATCTTCTGTAAGCACAGCTGAGACAAGGCTGCAACATTTTTTTTTTTCTTTGCGGTCTGCGGGCCTCTCACTGTTGTGGCCTCTCCCGTTGCGGAGCACAGGCTCCGGATGCGCAGGCTCAGCGGCCATGGCTCACGGGCCCAGCCGCCCCGCGGCATTTGGGATCCTCCCGGACCGGGGCACGAACCCGTATCCCCTGCATTGGCAGGCGGACTCTCAACCACTGCACCACCAGGGAGGCCCAAGGCTGCAACATTTAAATGAGTTTTTTATTAAAGGCTCAGGGACAACAAAAGGGAAGTATACACATAACTAGATGACCTGATTTATAAGGTATATCTTATGTTTGAAGTTCATTTTAAGAATGCTTCCTTTTCTAGCTCGCAGCCTTCTAGGTGGTAGAGGTCTTTTTATCAAGAAGAGAGGGAGAACAAAGGAGAGCCTTTTCCTTTTGTCATATACCCTCAGAAATGAACAGATATATAATAGAAAATATTTATTGTCTGTAACGTTTACGGCTGTGGTAGAGTCGTCTCTTTAGTAAAACAAAAATAATGGCATTCTTAAAAAAATGAGGGGATGGTAAAATCAGATATAACGTAAGTCATTGTTAATATATTTTCAAGAATCTGTAAGAAAATGTTTCATATAGGCCTATCATGAAGCATTTTATAATTTTCATTTGCATAAAAGTCAATTTTTGATTCTCCATATATTTCTATGAAGGGGCTTCTTGTTGGAAATATTTTTCTTGTACATATAAAAAGACCTCCTTTGTGGATTTTCCAGTTTATAGTAATAACCAAAAGACACATTAGAGATTTTCTTGTGTGTACATGCAGAGTACACCCCAGTGAGAAGTTCTGTAGAGAAAGACCTGCCATCAGCAAGAACCCTCATTTTTGTAACTGTGAAAACTCTGATTAATGTGGATGATATACTTAAAGGTTTTCTAAAGTGAGAACCATCTGATAAAGCTTTTTACATTAAAGTTTAAAATTCTAAAGTTGTTAGTTAAATATGTAGAATACCCAAAACATGTTGACTTTAGAAAACAAACCGAATTTAGCAAGGGAAGGCAAACTTGAAAATAAAGCCAGCATCTTAGATGTGGAATACAGTTTGACCTAAGTAGTTTCAAAAGTGGCATCAATCAGTGTAAAACCATTGTTGGGGGTGATATGCAGAAGTACATATCTAATTTTACAGATTCTAATTTATTGGTTAAATTACTATGCATTATCCAGGTTATAAAGATGATCTTATTTATTTTATATACTTCTGTCATTCAGAATACTTTTCATTATACTTAATTGTGTTGAAATTATGTATGCATCTATTTCAGTGCCTTGAAGTATTTTGAAAGCAATCTTGCTAATGGTTAAAGAACTGTTGTCTTAAAGATGAAATACTTACTGTTCATTAAAAGGATCAGTGAGGGCTTCCCTGGTGGCGCAGTGGTTGAGAGTCCGCCTGCCGATGCAGGGGACACGGGTTCGTGCCCCGGTCTGGGAAGATCCCACATGCCGCGGAGCGGTTGGGCCCGTGAGCCATGGCCGTTGGGCCTGCGCGTCCGGAGCCTGTGCTCCGCAACGGGAGAGGCCACAACAGTGAGAGGCCCGCATACAGCAAAAAAAAAAAAAAAAAAAAAAAAATTAAAAAAATAAAAAATAAAAAAAAAAAAATAAAAATAAAAGGATCAGTGAGATAATTTACATTTGTTTGTTATGAGATAGTTACATAGGGATGCATTTGTCATTTTTATTTGGCAAAGTCATTCAGTTTGAGAATCAACAAACATTTATTAGGTGCTTTCTGTTTGCCAGGTACTTTAACCAATGTTACTTTCATTTAGTACTCAGAAGTGTTAAAATGTGATATTTTTAATACTAACTCAATGGTTGTGTTTACTTCTTACACCATCCTTTGTGTCCTTAGTTGAACTAGCATGAGGACTCCTTAGTAAGATTTACCCCTTTGCTCTTAGTACAAACCATTTAATTTAAACATTGCTCATCACACTGAATCTTCAAATAGAAGTAGCTTATTCAGTAGACTAATATTTGGCTCTTTGTCACTTGATTTAAATGTATGTTTTTTGCACAGATAATTCATATTCATTGGAGAAAATTATACAGTTATGCTAAAATGATCTTTAGCTCACCTGTTATTCCACCATTCAGAGATAACCACTAATAACATATTGGTGTGCATCCTTTCAGATGTTTTTAAGTGTATCAGTCTTTAGTTTTGTTTCCAAAGCCAGGCTTCTTGATTATTGTCGGCCTGTTTTATTTATTGAAGTCTATTTGTCTTTAAAACTTGCATTAGGAATATACTATCACTTTAAGCAGAATAGTAACTGTTAGGGGAAAAAATGCCTTTTAGTTACATTTCTGTG
The DNA here is from genome assembly GCF_964165515.1 of Mesoplodon bidens. NCBI lineage: Eukaryota > Metazoa > Chordata > Mammalia > Artiodactyla > Ziphiidae > Mesoplodon > Mesoplodon bidens. Next base: position 70,691,862 of record NC_138170.1, read on the forward strand.
CAAAAAAGAGAGGGAGGTGTTTTTTGTTTTTTTTTCTGTTGCCCACTTCCCTTCAAAAGTAAAATTGTGGTAGTACATGCAACACAGTATAAGTATGGTAAGTGAAGTGTTTCCAAACCTGCTGAAATTGCATATAAAGTGTTGTGTTCAAACATAAATTATCCAAAGAAACTCACCTTGAGTTTGTTTAGTTTCCAAGAAATTAAATATTTAACACATGCATTACCTAGTTATCTTTGCACTGTTTGCTAGGGCTGCAATCAAGGAAACTGAAGGTACCCGTTTTCTAGATTAAGGAATTGAGGCATAGAAAATGGGATGACTTGCTTTATACTGGGTAGTGTATACTTTCGGGTTAGATTTAGCTGTAATAGGAAATCCAAAATAATGGCTTACAGAATACATTTTATTTTATTTCCCATGCGGAAGTCCGGAGGGAAGCAGTTCAGAGCTGCTAGATCAAAAGTCATGACTCCAGTATTGTTAATCTGCGGATCTCAGCACCAGTTAACTTGAGGTCTTCAGATAGCCTGTTGGCACCAGCCATCACATTTGCATTTCGTCATTTCATCCAGTAGAAGCATATCCATTCCCTTTTTTAAAAAAGCTATTGAGATGTAATTCACATACCTTACAATTCACCCATTTAAAGTGTACAACTCAGTGTTTTTTTAGTATATTCACAGGATTGTGCAGCCATCACAATCTGATTTTAGAACATTTTTATCTCTAAAAGAAACCCCATTAATAGTCTTTCTCCACCCTCAGTTCTAGACAGCCACAAGTCTACATTCTTCCTATAGGTTTATTTATTTGGACATTTTCATGTAAATGGAATCAACAATATGTGGTCTTTTGTGACTGGCTTTTTTCACAACATAATGTTTTTAAGGTTCATCCATGTCGTTTTTATTGCTGGATAATAGTCCATTGTATGAATATTCCTAACCTAAATAGCCATTAGCTGATGGACATTTGGGTTGTTTCCACTTTTTAGCTATTAAAAATAGTGCTGCTATGAACATTTGTGTTCAGGTTGTTGCGTGATCATGTTTTCATCTCTGTTGCCTCCTCAGGAGTGGAATAAATGCTGGGTCATATAATTTCATACTTAACTTTTGAAGAACTGCCAAACTTCTCCAAAGCACCGGCACAGTTTACATGCCCACTAGCAATGTATGATTTTCCACATTCTCCCCAGCGCTTGTTACTGTCTTTTTATATAATTATAGCCCTCCTAGTGGAGTGGTATCTTGTAGTTTTGCATTTCCCTAATGACATGAGTATCTTTTCCTGTGCTTATTGCCCATTTGTCTATCTTGGAGAAATATCTATTCGGATCCTTCACCGAATTTTTAATTGGGCTATCTTCTTACTGTTTAGTTTTGAGTTCTTTATATATTCCAGAACAAATCCTTACGATTTGCAAACATTCCTCGCATTCTGTGGGTTGTCTTTTCACTGGTTGCATAGGTTACAACACAAAGTTTTTCATTTAGATGTAGTCCAACTTATGCTTGTGGCGTCCCATCTAAGAAACATTTGTCTAACCCAAGATTATGAAGACATGCTCCTGCTTTCTGCTAAGAGTTTTATAGTTTTAGCCTTTACACGTAGGTCTGTGATGGGTTTTCAGTTAATTTTGTATGTGATGTGACCCCTTCCCTTTCTTTTAAGGACCTTTCTGGGAAATTGCCTACACCACTCAGCTTTTATTCACTGGCCAGGACTTAGTTACATGGCCATACCCATTGTCTGTATGAGGTTGGAGAATGTGTATTTCGGGCATCCTGTATCAATTTTTTAAAGAGTGTTGTAAGCCTACTCAGCCACAATCTTAGTCTGAGCAGGTCAATTCTATTGCTTCGTTTTTCTAATGAATTTGTTTGTCGGCTTTCACGAGGATTTAGCAGGCGAGTTTAGCGCGAACGGCCGCTGGCTCTCACTCCCTCCCTCGGAGACCTACCCCAAGGAAAACGGTCCCGAGTGACTTGGCCAGCCTTTCCCCCGGCAAATGTGGGCTCTGGCGTTTTTCACTTTGGGAAACCGAACCCGCGCACTTCGCGGCTTCCCCGTTTTCCCGCGCGTTGCCCCCGGCCCGGGGCGCGCCCGCCGCCCCGCCCCTCTTCGCGCGCCGCGCCCTCTCGGCCCGGGAGCCGCCCTCCCCGCGGGGGCGGCCGGCCGGGCGATAACACCGAGAGCGTGCAGCCGTGCGCCATGGCAGTGTCCCCCGAAGGGATCCCGGCCCCGCCAGTCGACACGCCGCCACCCCCGCCGGAAGCGCACACCTTGGAGCCCGGTTCGGTGAGCGCAAAGCGAGGGGCGCGAGGGGCTTGGAGGCTGAGCCGGGCGCAGAGCGGGCGCTGGGCCGGACGGGCCCCGGGGACCTTCCGGGCGTCTGGGCGTAAGCCTTCAGCCAGCCCCGGCAAGCCTCCAGGTTGTTGAACTGCCCCTGGTGGGGTTTGACAGTTGAGAGCCGAGAGGCTTGAGGGTGTTCGGGAGCCCCAAAGGGAACAGGATGGGAAACCGAGTCCTAGGCAAGCGAAGTAAGCTGCTGATTCCTCCACCTAGTGAGGCCAGGGCCAGTCTAGGGCTCTTGTCCACCGCACTCCAGGTCTTCCCCAGGCCCCCTGCACCCTGGGCAGGCAGGACGCTGAGTGGTGCGTGAGGAGGCTGCCTCCCTTCCCCAGTCTCCGGGCAGGTGCTGCGGGCAGCCACAGCGACCCTCTCAAACCTGGCTTCCTCCAGGCGCCGGGCTCTCCTTGAGGAGACTGCCTCTAGAGATGTCCTTCCTGGCAACCGGGCTCCCAAGTGAGGGTAGCGGGCAGGCGGGAACCTAGGGGCGCCCTCAGCCCCTCGCATCCCCCCTCCCCCCATCCCCTGGATGGGGCTGGGGTGCATGTCATTCAGGGTGGCTGTGTTGGAGAGGAGTTAGGACGTCTCAACTTTCCCGCCGAGTGCAAAAATCCACTGCCCGCCCTGTGCTCAACGCGTTCATTCTGTCTGTGGCTTCAATTCCCTATGCTGACTCAGTGCTTCCTCTCCCGGCACCTCGGAGCAAAAGATTGTGGCCTCCAAGAAAGCAAGCACGATTAAGAGGCCCTCTGGGGACTCTCACTTCCCAGGGAAATTTAGAAGTTCAGGGTGAGATGAATGGCTAGAGGGGAAACATGGTCCATGACATGCTATAGCATTTCATTCTCATACCAACTCTATGAGGTGTATTATCCCCATTTCAAACGTGAGGAAATGAAGCTCAGCACACTGAGTACCTTGTCCTGGTCACACAGCTAGAAATGGCAGACAGGGTTTGCATTCAAATGTGTCGAATTTGTCTAAATCTGAAACTTGATCTCAGTTGACTGTGAAGGGCTTATGATTTAAGTAGGTAAAACTGTCTTCCTCAAGATTCCAAGATTGTATCATATACCTAGTTGCAGCTGGAATGTCCGTTTCAAGTGCCTTCTAAGTATCAGAAACTTGATAGGTATGTTTAGTGGGAAACCAGGGTCCCATTATGGAGGGGGCAGGGTGGGGGAAGAGTTATCATGTTGGATTCTGCCTGTTGTTAAGCTTTCTGGAAGTTGAAATAGTGTTCACAAAAATATCAGAAAAGAAGCCCACATCCTGCCTCATGTGTGGGTAGGCAGAGTGCAGAGGACTGGATAAACCCTTATCTGGGAAGACCTTCCTTTCATGTGGGGTGTCTGGCAAGATACAAAAATGGGTGAAACCACGGGCCTCTCCACTTCCCCTCCCATCCCCGGGCAAAAGATGAAAGAGAAGGATTCCCAGCGTCTTTGGAAGAAATAGCACTTTCCACAGTGTCTTCATGGCATTTATTCTTTTAACAAATATATATGTTGTCTATATGCCCAGCATTGTTCTAGGTACTGGGGACATGGTGGTGAATCAAAGTTATATAGCTCATGCTCTCAGAGAGTTTATATGCTGGTGGGGAGAGGCAGGAAATGAATAAGAATATATCCTGTAGTTAGTACAACTGAGAGAGAGATTTGGGTGGTCAGGGAAGGCCTCTCTAAAGAGACGACATTTAGGCTTCTGCCTGAATGGCAAGGAGTCAGCTCTTGCAAAGACCGGGAGGAAGAGCCTTCCAGACAGAAGGGACAGGAAGTGCAAAGGCCCTGAGGCAGCAACAGAAAAGGTCATTTTGAGTAACAAGAAGGAGGAGGCTACCATGGTAGAGGAGAGCTATCTGAAGTGAGGTGGGAAAGGGAGTGGGGGCTGATTGGGTGGGCTCCTGTAGGCAATATGGGAAGGACTTGGAGTTTTATTCAGACTGTAATGGCAAGCTGTTAGAGGGTTTTAAGCAGAGATGAGACACAATCTGATTTATGTTATGAAAAGATCAGTTGGGCTGCTGGATGGAGAGTGGATAGTAGGGAACGAGAGTAGAAGCAGAGAAGCCACTTAGGAGGCTGTCACTGATAGATTAGGGGAATTGTGAAAGAGGAATCAGGGATGACTCCTAGGTTTGTGGTCTGAGCTGCTGAGTGGACATTGGGGCTATTTAATGCCATGGGGACGGGACGACAGGGTTAAGAGGTTAAGACAATGGGATGGAAATCAGGAGCTGTGTTCTGACCATGCTAAGCTGAAATGCCTGTTTGGCAACCATGTGGGGCTGTGAGTAGACAGTTGAATTTGAGTCTGGAGTTCACTGGGTAGCTTAGGGATATATATATATAGGGATATACACACACACACACACATTATTTGGGGTCATAAGCGTTACTTCATTTTAGTGGTGGGTTGGTAAACAGTCTCTCCAGAAAAGAAAAACTCTGATTTTTGCTGTTTACTGATTTCTGTGGTGTAAATACTCTCACCATGGCCAATTTCAGGCTGCCAGTAATCACTGGCTTGCAAAAGTCCCGAATATTTAACAATCAGCTCCCGGAGCCATTGCCTCATTTGCTCATCAAAACATCCGGCACATATATACAATGGAATATTACTCAGCCATAAAAAGAAACGAAATTGAGTTACTTGTAGTGAGGTGGATGGACCTAGAGTCTGTCATACAGAGTGAAGTAAGTCAGAAAGAGGAAGACAAATACCATATGCTAACACATATATATGGAATCTAAGGGAAAAAAATGTCATGAAGGGCTTCCCTGGTGGCGCAGTGGTTGAGAGTCCGCCTGCCGATGCAGGGGACACAGGTTCGTGCCCTGGTCTGGGAAGATCCCACATGCCGCGGAGCGGCTGGGCCCGTGAGCCATGGCCGCTGAGCCTGCGCATCCGGAGCCTGTGCTCCGCAACGGGAGAGGCCACAGCAGTGAGAGGCCCGCGTAACGCAAAAAAAAAAAAAAAATGTCATGAAGAACCTAGGGGTAAGAAAGGAATAAAGACGCAGACCTACTAGAGAATGGACTTGAGGATATGGGGAGGGGGAAGGGTAAGCTGTGACGAAGTGAGAGAGTGGCATGGACATATATACACTACCAAACGTAAAGTAGATAGCTAGTAGGAAGCAGCCACATAGCACAGGGAGATGAGCTGGGTGCTTTGTGACCACCTAGAGGGGTGGGATAGGGAGGGTGGGAGGGAGGGAGACGCAAGAGGGAAGAGATATGGGGATATATGTATATGTATAGCTGATTCACTTTGTTATAAAGCAGAAACTAACACACCATTGTAAAGCAATTATACTCCAATAAAGATGTAAAAAAAAATCCCTTGAAGTTGGCAGGAATATCCATTTGACAGATGAGGCTTAGAGAGATAAAGTGATTTATTCAAAGTCCACACAGGAAGCTGGTGGCAAAGTTAGGGGTCTCCCGACCCCCAGTTCACTCTGGCTTGCTGACTTGGAGAATAAAACAGACTGCAGCAGGAAGCACTGTGGGGAAATATAAGGAAGAACTTCCCTCTGGAAATGCTTAGAGGTCATGGTTTAGGATTTTTTTTTTTTCCTTTTTCTGTCTCACTTCCTTTTAAGATGATTTGGGACAAATTAGGACTGAGAGGTTGCTGGAAAAGCCTTCAAGACATAGGGACCTCAGGATGCTTTTGGAAGTCAGGGGGCTGGAGGGAGCTGTTGGGTGTCTGTGGGGGCTTAGCTCCTGTGTCTCCCCCAGGACAGCGGAGCTGGTCGCCTCTCATTCTGTACGAAGGTGTGCTACGGCATTGGAGGGGTCCCCAACCAGGTGGCCTCCAGCGCCATAGCCTTTTACCTGCAACTTTTCCTGCTCGATGTGGCACAGGTGAGTGTGGGCAGCAGCCTCGGGGGCCCCCTGCTTCCGTCTGCCTTGGTGTCTGGTCCTTTCACCCCACCTTTACTTCCACCCCCATCATGCTTGGTAGATGGTACTTCTGACCCGAGCCTGAGAAAAAAACAAATGCTATTGAGGGCAACCTCCTCAAGGATGTTTACTGCAGGCTGTTTGTAGTGGAAAAGTGGGAAGCAACATGAATGCCCCAAAATATAGAAGTAGTTGGAAAATAAGTTGGGCTTTATCCACATAATGGGCTACTGTGTAGTCACTCAAAAGAATGAGTTAGATCTATACCAGTTGACTCAGAAGGATTTCCATGATGCACTGTCAAGTGAGAAAAGTTAGTTTTAGAGAAGGGTATATAAAATGATCCTATTTTAGCAAAACAAAAACATGCCCCATATATGTGGGTGCATGGGTATATGGATGTATATATGTCTGTACATGATTAAAGGATGAGCATGGGGAAAGTAAATTCCGGAAGGATATCCGCCAGAGTGTTAATGTTGGCTATAGGAGGGAATGGTGGAGGATAGAGGGTAAACAAAAAAGGACTTTTTAATAAGGTATCCATGATTTATTTACTTATCTTTCTGTGATTTTTTAAAATGACGCTGATACGATCCCATTTGTGTAAAATTATAAATTGCAGATGCACATAAGGAAACGCAGGACAGGATGGTCAAAACACTCCTGGCAGTTGTCTCAGGATGGTGGGATTTCAGATGAGCTTTGCTCAGTATTTTTCTGTACTGTTTGAATGTGTTTATAATTAGAGTGTATCATTTATGTAATCAGAAAAATCAATAAAACGTTTTCACTGTGAAACACAAGGTCTGCCTTTGACTGTCAGCTTCAGTGCACGCTTCTTGCACTGAGCCCTTCAGGGGAGGATCTCTCAAGTCTTCTCCGAAAGTGACCGGACATAAGTATAACAGGAATGTGCTAGGGAACAACTATCACTCCCTCCCCCTTCTCTACTGGTGCACATATGCCCTCGGAGCTCTCTGGATTCCCGTCTTGGGGAAGAGACCAAAAAACCTTTGCACTGTGGCTCTGGCCCCTGTCAGTTTCCCAGATCTTCCTCCTGATGGGCAGGCAGGCCTAGACACCCTCTCTGACTCTGCCGGGCCTTGGCTATCCCCTCCCTTGTCCCTTTCAGATCCCTGCTGCCCAGGTGTCACTTGTCCTGTTTGGAGGCAAGGTGTCTGGGGCAGCTGCCGACCCTTTGGCTGGGTTCTTCATCAACAGAAGCAGGAGGACAGGGTCTGGACGACTCATGCCCTGGTGAGCAGCCCCATGGTCCTCAGGATCCTGGCACCCACCCCTGGCTTGAGGTCACTGTGTTTGTCACATCTGCTGCTTAGTGGATGGTTAGAGGACAAGTCTGAACAGTAGGTGACAGGAGTGGATTGGGTCTGACTGAGTCATGCAGGTGTCCATAGACCTCTCCCTCACCTGGTGGCACGGAGCTGGACAAACCCTCCAAGAGTCGCAGGCCTGGCCCTGGGGGTCTAGGAGTGCAGCCAGGCTGAGCTGGGTGTCTTGGAAGGTCTCACAGAGAAGATGTGACTTGCCTGTGGCCCCGGGAACAGGGAATGGCACCACCCAGCCACTAAGTGCCCCAGCCCCTACTCCTGGCTACCTCCTCACCCTCGGCCACCTCGCGCCCTCCATGGCTCCCACCTACCCTGAGAGCCCCAGCCCAGGGCTTCTCCAGGGGCCGAGAGCTTGAACCCAGAGGGGTGAGGTTGCTCTAGGCCCACCCTTTGCATCCTCTGTCCTGATGCCGCGGGGCGCTCCACCTGGGCTGTGCTTCCACAGGGTGCTGGGCTGCACGCCGTTCATTGCCTTGGCCTCCTTCTTCCTGTGGTTCCTGCCCCCCTTCACCAGCCTGCGCGGCCTCTGGTACACAGCCCTCTACTGCCTGTTCCAGGCCCTGGCCACGGTAAGCAGCTGGCCCCCTTCCTCGGCCTGGACTCCTGGAACCCCAGTGCTGGCTGGAGGCCCCTCTGAAGTGTGTGTGTGCTGGGGATAGAGGTCCAGGTCCCCGCTGCCCACCCGCTTACCAGGTGGCCAAAGACCATTAGTTTTTCTCGTGGGCTCCAGGCTGGGTGCCCCTCCTGTCCCTCAGCCCCTAACTCCTGGTTGAGGGGATCAGTAGGGACGTGCCAGCCTGGCGCAGGCCTGGCCTCAGGAAGCTGCTGGCCTGGGTTGGCAGTCTGGTGGCAGGCGCCATCCTAAACTCTGCCCGGTGCCTCAGTTCTTCCAGGTGCCCTACACGGCACTGACCATGCTCTTGACCCCCAGCCCCAGGGAGCGGGACTCGGCCACCGTGTACCGTGAGTGCAGGCAGGCGTGGGGTGCGTGGGGTGGGATGGCTCTGCCCCTGGCCCCACGAGCTGTCACCTTGCTCCACGCTGTGTCCCAGGGATGACCTTGGAGATGGCAGGGACGCTGATGGGAGCCACTGTCCATGGACTCATCGTGTCTGGTGCCCACGGGTCCCACAGGTGCAAGGAGACTGCGCTCCCAGGACAAGTGTCCATCTCCCCCAACGCGGTGAGTGCCCACGCTACCCAGACCCACTGGGACGCCCGCTTCGGGGTCACTTGTTTCTTCCAGGGCCGTTTCTCCCCAGGTCTCTTCATGGTGGTTTGGGGGCTCAGCTCTGCACACCATGCCCTCTCGTTCCTTCCCTGCTCCTGTAGCTGAGCCCAGGCCCTCCGTCCTCCCTGCTAACTCTGCTTCTGCTGGGTGCCTTCTAAACATGGAGTCAGACAACAGATCAGCAGGCCATCTGGAGGGGAGGAGGCGGACCCCCGAGAAGGGATGCGGTGGGGAAGGGCCACAGGCAGGGACAGGGGAGAGAGACAGCAGAACGGTTTGGTGTCCTGGCAGAGCCCTGGGCAAAACCTGACCTATGACCAGTCCTACCCATCCCTGAACGGGTGACTGCCAACGCCAACCCCACCCCCAGTGTGAAAGGGCTAGTACCCCTTCGTGTCTCCTCAAAGCAGGTCCCTTTTCAGCAGTTAGGGGACGTGCCTCTATTTATCCATCAAGTTCATCTTCTATCCACCCCCCAGCCCTTTCTCCTTAAGCAAATGACATCACTCACCTCCACCGACATTTGGGAATTAATGGTATGAGAATAATACCACCAACACCCATGGTTCACCACCCGTAAGGAAACATTACAATGAAGTCCTTGTGTACCCCCCCAACCCCAGACCCATCCGTAGCCCAGCTACCGAATGTGCCTGGGCACAGTGCACAGTGAGGCTGTAGAGCCCAGAGAGAGCGGGGAAGTCAGTTTCCCCTTCCCGTGGCCCACGGCCCCGGTCTAGGGAGTTCCTGAGTCAGGGTCGGGGAGAGACTCTCCCCAGCTGCCCTCAAACCCCATCATGGTGCTATGAGCCTGGGATCAGAGGGATTGCGACCTGCAGATTCACCCTCCCCTCTTCCATGCCTAGGCCCTACTGAGGCCTCTACAAGTGCCCTCACCAAAGCTACTGGGTCACTGTCTGGGTGAGGGTGGAACAGAGTGTGGCAGTGGCCTTGGGTTGGAGAGCAGGAGCTGGGCAGGGCCTGGGATGCCAAGAAGTAGGGAGCAGGAGGCTGAGAACCCCTCCCGGGAGGCGGAGCCTCATGTGAGCCAAGGCGAGAAACATTCAGGTGCCTCTTGGTAGTTCCAGCTCTGTTGTTCCATCGACTTCACTTACGAAACACAAATTCATAGATAAAATCATCACGAATTTCAAGGCAGCAGAGCATTAACTCCCAAGTGCAGTGCCTTCTGAATGTGGGACCCTGTGCAACTGTGCTGGATCCACACTGGTGAAGCCCTGCCCATCTCCCTCTTTCTTCCCCCACCAAAGGCAACCCCTGTGCTGAATTGGGTGGCTGTTACTCCCATGCATGCCTTGAATGTATTTTATTACATATGTGTCTTCCTCTGAATGCTAGGTAGCACCATTCTGGTTTTGACATTTATCTGCGTCATCATGCATCACACTGTCTGCTCCTGGATCTGTCTCCCCACCCACTCCAAGCCCCTTATTGTGGATGCACAGAATCACTTATTCATCACCGTAACCACAGGGTCTAGCACGCAGAAGTCAGCCCCAATGAACGTTTGCTTAAAAAAAAGAGAGAGAGAGGCGAAGGGGGCTTAGACCCACGGTGGCATGGATGCCCGCAGGAGGCAGAGGGTCAGCAGAAGGACCAGTCTGGGCCGTTAGATCTCCCTCTCCTGCTGGGCTGGTTGGGAGGAGGGGCACCCCGCATCCTTGGGCTTGGGCTGAGGGTCCCTCTGCTCCCACTGGGAGGTACTCCTGCCCAGCCCCTGGGTATCCCCACCTCCGTGGGTTGGAGACATCACCCCCACTGGGGTCCTGTCCTGTCCCACAGACTCGTTTCTACTCCATTGCAGCCACTGTGGTTGCTGTGACGTACCCCGTGTGCAGTAGTTTGCTCTGCCTGGGGGTGAAGGAGCGACCGGGTAGGTGCGGCGTGCAGGCAGGGTGTGGGAAGCAGAAGCTGCGGCCGGGCTCCTCTTGGGCGTGGGTTTGGGTTTTGAACTCCACCAAGCCAAGATGTCCCCTTCCTGTGTTGCAGATGCCTCTGCCCGAGCCTCCAGCCAGGGCCTGAGCTTCTTGGCTGGGCTGCGGCTCACAGTCCGGCACCCGCCCTATCTGAAGCTGGTCATCTCCTTCCTGTTCATCTCGGCAGCCGTTCAGGTACCTCTGGCCAGGCTGATCCCCACTGGCTTGGCTCTGGCCATACTGACCCTGCGTAGGTTCAGGTGTCTCTCGTCCCCACTGCACCAGAGAGAAACCAGTGGCTGGCAAGCGCCTGGCGAGGCTGGTGCTTGCTGGGAGGAGAGAAACCTGCCTAGAGCTTGTGGGGTGGGGAGGGTCAGGGCCCAGACACCAGGAAGCTGACGCTGTCTCGGGTGGTTCTCAGCTGTGCCGGGGAGGGGGACTAGGAATGGCATTTATACCTGTGTCAGGGATAAGCGTCCTTCGTTGGGGAGGGGACTGCGTGATGGCGGTAGGAACCAGACGCTTGAGGTCCCAAAGGGGAGGCCAGACTTGAGACCCTAGCCTTGCCCTTGACTTCCACGTTTCTGCCATTTCCCATACACGCCCACTTCCTGGCGACCTCCTCAGGTGGAGCAGGGCTACCTGGTCCTGTTCTGTGCACACGCCTCCCGGCTACATGACCATGTGCAGAGCCTGGTGATAACCATCCTGGTGAGGGGACCTGGGGCGGTAGAGGCAAGGGCGCTCGGAGGCCTGAGTTGGGGATGTGTGACCCTTGCCGTGACACACGTGGCCGGACTTCCGGTGGTCAGTGTTCTGGACTCTGCTGTGGTCTTGGTCACCTGCATTTCAGCCGAGGGTGGAATTGGGGCCAGGGTCATAAAGTTCACAGCCACTGTTTCCAGCCAGGGGGCAAGGTCAACGTCGAGCGTCCCTCCTAAAAGTCAGGGCTTTGAGGGCCTGGCACAGGCACAGGCGCAGGTGGCGTGTCCTGGGCTGTGATGATTCTGTCCGCTCACAGGTCTCGGCAGTGCTGAGCACTCCGATGTGGGAGTGGGTTCTGCAGCGATTTGGGAAGAGGATATTGGCCTTCGGGATCTTTGTGAGTGAGGCAGGAAGCAAGGCCTGGAGGGATATGGGGTGGGCAGTGACCTGGGAGCCTGAGCCTCCTGGGGGCCGGCAATGCTCAGTGCCTAGCAGGGGACCAGGCGCCGGGGGTCATCAGTAGAGCGGTGAGTGGGTGCATCAAAGAGCAGTTGAGGGGGGTTGGTGCAGGTGGAGGGAGCAGCTAGTGTGTCTGTCTCCCTAGGGGATGGTGCCATTTGCAATCCTGCTGGCTGCTGTGCCCACAGCACCCGTGGCATACGTCGTGGCCTTTGTATCTGGCGTGAGCTTTGCCGTGTCCTTGCTGCTACCCTGGTAGGCTGGGTGAAGGGAAATGGGAGTGGGAGCCTCACGTCCTTCCTACTGGGTATCCCTCCTTCACATCAACCTGCTGTCCCAGGCCTTGTGCACAGGCTGCGCTGGGGAGGGGCCCTCCCCGCCTTGCGGGAGATGGAGGCTGCCAGCGCCCTCTGTGGAGCCCTCCCGAAAGAGCGCCAGGCGGCAGGAATGGTGGACAGCTGTGTGTTGGGGAAATATTGTCTGACTCTGTGGGCCGGTCCTGGGCAGCGGGGACCCAGGGGTGAATCTGACTCACTCTCTGTCCCCAGAGAGCTCCTGGGCTGGTGGCTGTGGGGAGGATAAAAGGGATAATTCTGCACCCCCCTCCCCCAGGTCCATGCTTCCAGATGTGGTGGATGAATTCCAGCTGCAGCACCAGCACGGCCCAGGGCTGGAGACCATCTTCTATTCATCCTATGTCTTCTTCACCAAGCTTTCAGGTGCAGGCGCCCTGGGCATCTCCACTCTCAGCCTGGAGTGAGTCACAGAGCTGGGCTGTACCAGAGGCACAAAAGACTAGCGGCGTGGGAAGCAGAGGGCAGAGTCCCCCACCTTAGCCAGCCAGGGGTCACCCGTGGGTCCGGAGGGTGTGTGGGAACCTCCACCCTAGCTTTCTCTGTGCACATGACTGGGAGGGGCCCTTCTTGGTGGCTGTACCCCTTCTGAAGCCTCTGCTTCCCACATTCTCAGCTTTCTCTGAACTCCTCCCTGCTCTGTTTGTTCCCTCACACTCCGTCCCCCATAGTTAGGCTGATGTGGCCAGGAAAATGTCCAAGTTTCAGGATAGCGTGGTGGTTGGGCATTTGGGACCCCTCCGTCAGGAAGCCAGGCTCTGAGCTGGATGCATGGGATGGTGTTTCCCCAGCTTTGCGGGGTATGAGCCAGGAGCCTGCAAGCAGGCAGAACAGGTAGTGGTGACCCTCAAAGTTCTCATCGGTGCCATGCCCACCTGCATGATCCTCATCGGTCTGTGCATCTTCCTGGTCGGCCCCACTCCAAAGGTGCCACGTCGGAACAGCTCCCGCTCCCTTGGGAGGTAGGCACCTCTCGCACACGGGTATACACAGGAGGGCTGCCAACGCCTTGGTGGCATGCAGATGTGCACGGCTCTCATTTGGTCACCTCCACCTGATGTCCCACAAGCATGGCAGTCAGTCTAAATGGGCCCCAAACCGAATTTATCTTCTTCCCCAATCGCTGCTCCTGCTGTGCCCCGGGCCCGGTGGATGGCACCACCCTCCAGCCTGGGAGCCGTCTCCCGCTCTCCCCGCCGCAGGCTGCACCGAGCAGCTCTCTCTGACCTTGTTCTTCCCCCTGCGAACCACCACCGATCCCACTGCCCGAGGGTGATCTGCTCACTGTCTGGCTTTCACAGTGGACTGGGGTGACCTTGAAAGCTGGGTCTGTTTTCTTCATGTTTGCGTCCCAAGAGCTCAGCCCAGAGCCTGAGGCCAAGCAGGCGCTGCAGTATCAACACGTCTGGTCCAGCAGACGTTCACGAGCCTTGTCCACATTTTTTGTTGACACTCATGCGTTTACAAACACGAGTCCATGTAGATACAGAGGACCACGCACGATAGGCAGGAAGTGGCTTTGTCATGGGTCCCTCACTGCTTGCTGTGGACGGCCTGGGACTCCAGCCCATCTTACTGAGCTCATGCGCTACACTCGGGGAATAACAGGTGGATGGGGAACTGCTTGGTGGGACTCGGAAGAACAGGGTTTTAGCTTCATTCACGGGGTTGAGAAGGGGAGGAGCTGCTAGAGAGACAAGGAGCAGCCACTGACACTTCCACGGGGCCCCACCCACGTCCTCCTTCCCTTTGGCTTCTTCCCTTTCCGACAGGAGGACCAGCTACAGCCTCGCTTGAACTTGAGACTCGTGTGAGCTGGAGCGGCAGGAGCAGCATCTTCTGGACTCCAAGTCCCCCTTTCTTCTCAGCCCTTCGGCACCCCTGCTTCCCAGTTTACACACGACCTGTCTTTTCCCCTGGGATATGGCGTCTTCGGTGACTCTCCTGAAGGGAGTGGCCTGGGCTCCAGGACCCCCACCTGTCATGTCTTGCCTGTTGACTGCAGGACATCTCAGATAGGCCTGTGCCCCTGACTACCCAGCTCCAGGCAACCTGTGACCTGGAAAGCATACCAGTAGCAACTATTCCTGGAAAAAGGAAGCCCCTACCAGCCTGGTCTGCAGACTTCCTGTGGGAGCACCAGGCCCACCAACCTGCTTGGATGGCAAAGCTACCTGACAGGACAGACACACAGAACTCGTTTCCCCTGATGTTCCACTGGATGTCTGAGAGAGGCTGACAGCACGTGAGTGGGCAGAGTGGGGACAGACGGACATGCTGGGCTGTCCAATTAGGAGAGAGACAGATGCAGCGAGGCCAGAAGACCCCAGAGGGAGCGAATGGGGCCAGTGGTGGGGATACACTGAGCAGGGCATGAGGTGTTTCTTCCCCTTTGTACAGCTAAGTGGATGACACTGTTTCTAGAAGCGGACACTGACTGATATTGAGCCACCGAAGATCCATCATTTTTATGAACAAAAGTTACTTTTGTGGAAATATTTTTCTGAAAGTTTATCTTTTTGTTTTTCTGGCTGTGCCTCACCACATGCGGGATCTTAGTTCCCCGACCGGGGATGGAACCCGTGCCCCCTGCAGTGGAAGTGCGGAGTCTTAACCACTGGGCGGCCAGGGAAGTCCCCTGAAAGTTTATCTTATAAAAGCACAGGAACCACCGTTTTCTAGAGGCCATGTCTTTGGGGAAGAAAGACCCACTGAGATTTATTTTTTCAGAAACAAATTAAAGGGTTTATCTTCTATTGAGTCTGTAAAATTTGCCTGTGGCCAGCCTTCTCATCCCACCTCCTGGGAAAGCCCTGTCCCGAGGAGGGAAGGGGAGGGTGCCTGATGTCACTGAAACTGGCTGTGGCCCATCAGCCACATGTCCCAGAGTCTGCATTTCCTCAGACCAGGGATGCCATGTGGGAGGTGGGTTCCTTCCTTCTTTTGGAAGAGAAAAAAGTTGAGACTCGATAGTGGCCAGGTGGCTCATGTGGGTTTGGGGCCTGGGGAAGAGTTGAGCAACCTGTGGGGACCCTGATGCCCCAGCAACTCCTCCTAGAGAAGCCCAGATACCTCAAGGGAGACCAGGAGGTGCAGACGTGCCCCCACATTTCTCCCAGCCCCCAGCTCAGTCCCCTCCTGAGCCCACTGCCCAGGGCTAGGCCCCCTTCCTCTTTAGACCTCTGGCTGCCTCTTAGGTGTGAGATTAGGTGCGAGGTCTAAGATGGCCAGAGCTCAGACACACTCAGGCAGGATGTGCCCCTCAGAGCTTAAAGTGTTCAGCTTCCTCTACAAATGCTATAGCACAATAAGGAAGCTGACCTCAGAGAGAGAGTGCAGAGTGTGACCCAGTCTGTCTGATACCTGAACTTTCTGGCCCTGTGACACTGACATGGGCACCTGATCCTTGAGGTCACAGGGCCCCAGAGAAAGAGCTGGGCTTGGACTCTCTTCCTTGTCCACCTGACCGGTTCAGGAAGGGGCTGACAGGAAGCTCTGCTCACTGCACCCCCCCGTGCACAGGCGCACACACCACACACATACCTCACACACTGCACACTCACACGCACATATACAGAACAGTTTCTTAACACTGGAAAATCACTGGCCCTGTGGAGACAGTACCTGGTACGACCGAAGACCAGGTAGTTTCTACCATGTTATGTTATGCTGTGCTCTGGAAACCTGGGCAACGCAGGTGGGATCAGAAGCTTGTGCCACCTTTTATGTTACCTATGCTATTTCCCGGGAAAGCAGTCTCAAGGATCAGAGCTTCACTGTACAAAGACAGCTGCAGGGGGCCACCTCTGGGGGTTGGGGGTTAGGGGTTAGATCTCAGAGACAGGAGGTAATCATGGGCTGTCCAAAAGGTATTACTGCATTTCTTCTTCATAGCAGCCGTATGAAGCAGGTACTAAGATTCTCATTTTCAGATGAGGAAACAGGCTTAGAGAGATTCAGCAACTTGCCTAAGATCAGTTGGTGGTAGAAACGGTCTTGTACCCAAGTTGGCCTGATTCCAAAGCTTGTGGAGCTAGCCAGGGCTTAAAATAGTTTTTGGAGGTATGGCTGACCCAGGACTTCGGTATCACAGGACCACTCCTCCTCTGAAACCAAACGCCAGCATCCCTGCCTCTGACGCTATGCTTCGATTCCACTGTAATTCCATTATTCCTACTCTTCGACCTTCGGCTCACATTTGCCCGCTGAGCTCCCCCCATATCCATGTCCCTCTCCTGACACCCACCCTCCTCAGAGCCCGTCCTCCTGCTTCAGAGGAAGAAGATCTCTCCTTACCACCACGGCCAGCCCAGGGCCTATCGCCTGCAAAGGCAGACATCTCCCCTTGCCCCTTCCCTCTCCACGACCTTTTCCATCCCCACTTAAATCCAGGAGAGCATGCCATCCACTTGCTCAAGGCCCTCTCAGCCCCACCCCTGCATCCCATCAACAGTCCCCCTCAAGGTCTCACAAGATCAGGTCTCTCCTAAAGTGTCACTTCCTCAGGGAGGCCTTTCCTGCTTCCCCACAATCGCCTGCTCCACCCCCAGCTCTCTACGCTCCACCCACTTTGCTTGTGCTCAGTAGAACCCACCTCCACATACAACTATATAGTTATCAACGGCTTTCTTGTTTACTGCTTGACACCTCTGTTAAAACAGAAATGTCACAAGGGCTACATCCTCAGTGCCCAGAGGTGAACGTTCAACATGGATAAATGTCTGCTAACTGAACAAGTGAATGTCCATGGTGCCCTCGTCCTCGAACAAACAAAAACAGCCTTTCCTGTTCTCTTCACTTTCTCCTCCGCCAGCCAGCTCCACAGCGTTGTCTCCTGTCTCCTGACCCTCACCTGCCATTCCCTCCTTTTTTTGAGTGTGATTTTTTTGGGCTGTGTTGGGTCTTCGTTGCTGTGAAGCTTTCTCTGGTTGCCGTGCGCGGGCTTCTCATTGCAGTGGCTTCTCTTGTTGCGGAGCATGGGCTGTAGGTGTGCGGGCTCAGTAGTTGTGGCTCACGGGCTTAGTTGCGCCATGGCATGTGGGATCATCCCGGACCAGGGCTTGAACCTGTGTCCCCTGCAATGGCAGGCGGGTTCTTAACCACTGCGCCACCAGGGAAGCCCCTACCATTCCCTCCTTAACCCACTGAACTTGGCCTCTGCCTGCCCACTAAGGAGACAGTGCAGCCTGGCAGGCGCACCGCAGCATCAGAGAAAGGGAGAAGGGAGTTTGTATGTTGCTTTCCTCTCTTAGTGGTTTTAGTCAACTTTTTAAAACAAATCTGAGCCTCCATTTTTTTTTAACTTTTTATTTGGCTGCGCCAGGTCTTAGTTGCAGCAGGTGGGATCTTTATTTTTTATTTATTTTTTTTTTGTGGTTCGTGGGCCTCTCACTGTTGTAGCCTCTCCTGTTGCGGAGCACAGGCTCCGTACACGCAGGCTCAGCGGCCATGGCTCACGGGCCTCAGGTGGGATCTTTAGTTGAGGCATGTGAACTCTTAGTTGTAGCATGAGGGATCTAGTTCCCTGACCAGGGATCGAACCCGGGCCCCCTGCGTTGGGAGCACAGAGTCTTAACCGCTGGACCACCAGGGAAGTCCCTCCATTTATTTCTTGAAAGAAATGTGTACACTGTTACCTACGTGTTGGGACAGGTCTAATGATTAGGTGGGGTGACACTGACCAAGGAAACCTCAATCACAGGTAGCCATAATGCTGACCATGCTTCTTCAAAACCCTGTCCTCCTTGGCTCCCTTACCTCCCTCCCAGTTCTCCTCCACCATCTCTGACCATACATTTTCTGACTTTTCCGTTGCTTCATCTTCCTTTGATGCTCTGTGGTCATCTTAGGCTTCCCAGGGCCATGTGATTTCATTCACTACCACCACCTCTACCCCACTCTATTTATGTGGGATTTTAGTTCCCTGACCAGAGGTCGAACCTGCTCCCCCTGCATTGGAAGCATGGAGTCATAACCACTGAACTGCCAGGGAAGTCCAAAATTGTTTTTCTTTAGTTTTAAATCTGGAGAGTAGACTCTGGGACCTTGATTATCATAAACAGTCTATCGTGACCTAATAGTAACATTCTCTTAACTGTTTGTTTTAAGCACATATAAAAAGTAATTGTAATCTTGTTTGGGGGACTTTTAATTAAAAGTCTGGTTACAAATTATAACTATGTAGGTTTACTAAAGCATTGTACTTTTCTCTCCATAATCAGTTTGGTTGTGTTTTCCTTTAATAATCAGGCATTCCAGGTTCCATAGAACAGATCTGATTTTTCCTACCTTGAATGTTGACAAGTGATAACTTTAATTGTGCAATAGGCAGTTTATAACTATTGTCTGTGTTTGACTTCACACTGCACATCCGTGTGCTGCTAAAATTTCTCTCTGTGCCCACATTGCCTTTAAGCCGTGAGTCAACAAAATGTCTTATGAAGCTCTTTGGTTGTCTTTTTTTTTTTTTTTCCCTTTGGTTGTCTTAAAACAGATGTATCTTTATCCTAAACATGACCAATCTATTTCTCATGTTCAGCACTTTAAATATGAGTTCATAGTACTTTTCCCCACTTCACATTTCTAATTTGGGGAGTAAGATTCACATACATTATTTCTCACTGAGGATGCAGATCTTTGGAACTACTGCCATTCTTGGATTATTGAGTAACTTACTGATAGAGCAAAAGTACTGCCTTTTAAGAAGCTAATGAAATGACATTGTACAACTCTACATGTATATATTTTTAAGATAGTTCTTTTATCCCAATTTTTATTATGAAAATTTCAAACATATATAAAAATGTGGAGAATAGTAAACTCCCACGTATACTCATTACCCAGCTTCACTAATTATCAAGTCATAGCCATTTTGGTTTCAATTATACTCCCTGCACTCCTCACCCCACTTGATTATTTTGCAGCAAATTCTAGTAATTGGATTTCATCTAGATATTTCAGTATGTAGCTAAAACAAATACTTTATTTATTTTTGACCTCACCACACGGCATTCAGGATCTTAGTTCCCTGACCAGGGATTGAACCCATGCCTCCTGCAGTGGAAGCACGGAGTCTTAACCACTTGACCGCCAGGGAAGCCCCTAAAACAAGTACTTGAAAAAGCTACAGGGGGGCTTCCCTGGTGGCGCAGTGGTTCAGAGTCTGCCTGCCATTGCAGGGGACACGGGTTCAAGCCCTGGTCTGGGAGGATCCCGCATGCCGCGCAGCGGCTGAGCCCGTGCGCCGCAACTACTGAGCCTGCGCTCTAGAGCCCGCGAACCACAACTACTGAAGCCTGTGCACCTAGAGCCTATAGTCCACAACAAGAGTAGCCACCGCAATGAGAAGCCCACGCACCACAATGAAGAGTAGCCTCCACTAGCCGCAACCAGAGAAAAGCCTGTGCGCAGCAACAAAGACCCAATGCAGCCAGAAACAATAAATAAATTAAATTAAATAATAAATAAATTTAAAAAAAAAAGAAAAAAGCTACAGGGTACTTGCCTGGTGGCTCAGTGGTTAAGAATTCACCTGCCAATGCAGGGGACATGGGTTCAAGACCTGGTCCAGGAAGAACCCACATGTCGCGGAGCAACTAAGCCCGTGTGTCACAACCATTGAGCCTGTGCTCTAGAGCCTGCGAACCACAACTACTGAGGCCACGTGCCACAACTACTGAAGCCCGCGTGTGCCTAGAGCTCGTGCTCCACAACAAGAGAAGCCACCGCAATGAGAAGCCCGCACACCGCAACGAAGAGGAGCCCCTGCTCACCGCAACCAGAGAAAGCTCGTAGGCAGCAACAAAGACCCAACGCAGGCAAAAATAAAAATATAAATAAATAAATAAATTTATTAAAAAGCTACAATCCCATTGTCACACCTTTAAAATTAACAGTTACTCCACATATCATCAAATATCCATCCAGTGTTCATATGTTCCTCATTCATAGCTTTTTTCCATGTAGTTTCTTTAAATAATAACATAAATATGGTCCATATGTTGTAATTAATTGATATATATCTTTAATATTTAAAAAGATTATTTCTACTTCTTTTTTCTCCCTGGTAATATATATATTGAAGAAAATGGATCATTTCTCCTGAAGAATTTCCCGAGTTCTGGATTTTGTTGATTGCGCCCCTGTGATGTCACCTGATCATGTTCCTCTGTGCCCTATATTTCCTGTAATCTGATGTTTAGACCTAGAGGCTTGAATGGATTCAGTTTCATTTTTAGAAAGAAGGCTTCACACGTGGTGGTTTGAGCTTTCACACTGAGGCATATATTTATGTCTGTTTCCTTTGTGTGATGTTAGCAGCCATTGATATCATTGCCTAGGTCTGTTTGCATTCGGGGTTGCAAATTGGAGATACTCTAATTCTATAAACCTTCATTTAGCTGAATTCATTTATAAAGGAAACTTCTTTTATTAACTCTTCGATTACTCTGAGTTAGTTCATACAGGAAAGGCAGGATGAATACTTGATTCTTTCCCTTACTTGCCAGTTTTCAAAATAAATTGGTACCCTACTGTTCTGGAAATGAGTTTCTGTGTTTCTGTGAATGAGTTTCTGTGTTTTAATGAGTATCAGTATGAACTTGTATTTGATGTGTTTCAATTCATGTAGCTGTTTTTCAGTCCCATCTTTCACCAATGGTAGCCTTTTCAAACTGACTTCTGAATCCTTTTTTTCGTTTTGTTTTGTTTTATTTTTGGCTGTGCCTCATGGCCTGGGGGATCCTAGTTCCCTGGCCAGGGATCGAACCCAGGCCCCCGCAGTGAAAGCATCGAGTCCTAACCTCTGGACCGCCAGGGAATTCCCAACTTCTGATTCCTTTTGACATTAATCCAAGGTGTCAATACAAGGCATAAAGTGCATATTTCTTGCCCCAGACCTGGAGACAGCCATTTCTCTAAGAAACTGATTCCTTTTGGTGAGAAATAGTATTTGGAGACCACAAATCTGGGCGGTAGGTGTGCTGTGCTCATTGTTGTCTGATTGCTTATTGCTTTTTGGCCTTTTCAGTGGACAGAGCCACTATGTATTTTCTTAAGAGAAATGATAATGTTCGTAATGATGTTTCCGATTTAAAATATAGGATGACAGGATTTTTGCTTGGCTTCTTTGATTTTTATATTTCTATCTCTTTACTCTTACTCTGAAAAAAAATCTTGGTTTTTAGGGACAGATCATAATTACTTCTTTGCTTTATCTCCGGGTCTCTCAACTTCAACACTATTAACATTTTGGGCAATACTTTCTTGTGGGGGCTGCCTTGTGCATTGTAGGATTTTCAGCAGCATCCCTAACCTCATCTACTAGATACCAGTAGCACCCTCCACCCCAGTTATTGTGACAGCCCAAAAATGCCTCCGGCCATTGCCACATATCTTCTTAGGGGCACTATTGCCTCCTGGTTGAGACCCACTGCTTTATCTTTATACCATACTTTTCATATAAACAATACTAATATATTATTGCTAATAATATGACTACTAGAAACTTCATTTTTCCTCTTTGGGTTCATCGCACTAGGATATATGGTAAAATTACCATGTTTTAAATTTACTTGAAATAATTCCTCTCTGTCAGTTCAGTTA
Source organism: Mesoplodon bidens (assembly GCF_964165515.1). Classification (NCBI taxonomy): domain Eukaryota; kingdom Metazoa; phylum Chordata; class Mammalia; order Artiodactyla; family Ziphiidae; genus Mesoplodon; species Mesoplodon bidens. The sequence goes on from NC_138170.1 coordinate 70,713,771, forward strand.
ATTCGTTTCATTTTTACTTTCAGTTTTTAGGGATTGCTTTTTTAAAATTTACCTTTGTTTTATATGTGCATAAAATATTTACATGGGTCCAAAGTTGATCTAAAAATCAAGATACATTCAGAGAAATCCAGCTTCTGCCCTTACTCCCTTCACCCAGTGCCCTCTCTCCCACTTTATAAGTAACCTTATTATTTATTTTTTGGTTTACTTTTTCATTTTTCCCTAATGTAAACAAATATACGTATATTCATGTTCACCTCTTTCTTAGATAAACAGTACCATATCATACATATTTTTCTCCATTTTGCTTTTTTCACTTAACAGTACATCCCACTGTGTGGATTTACCATAGTTTATTCAAGAAGTCCCTATTAATGGACAAGTTGAGGTTTTTTACAGGCTTTGCTGTTACCATCAATGCTGTAAATAATACTACAGCGAATAGTCTAGTGTAGTCACCTTTTTATATTTTTGGTAAAGTATCACTGGGATGGATTTTTAGATAATGGGATTTCTAGATATACGTGTCAAAGAAAAAACAGAGCTGGACAGTAGTTAAAGCAGAAACTATTGTGAGAGGGGAAAAGAGACCTCAGTGTGGAACTGGACTCAATTCTGAATAGAACATGGACAGGGGCTTCCCTGGTGGTGCAGTGGTTAAGAATCCGCCTGTCAGTGCAGAGGACACGGGTTCGAGCCCGGGTCCGGGAAGATCCCACATGCCACGGAGCAGCTAAGCCCGTGCGCCACAACTACTGAGCCTGCGTTCTAGAGCCTGCAATCCACAACTACTGAAGCCCACGTGCCACAACTACTGAAGCCTGTGCGCCTAGAGCCTGTGCTCCACAAGAAGAGAAACCACCACAGTGAGAAGCCCACGTACCGCAACGAAGAGTAGCCCCCGCTCGCCGCAACTAGAGAAAGCCCACGCACAGCAATGAAGACCCAATGCAGCCAAAAAATAAATAAATAAATAAAATAATTTTTTTTAAAAGATGGACAACTGGGGATTAATAGTCAAAGAGCAAGGTATGGGTCAGTGGATGGAAAATTACTGAGAGATACCTCAAAGGTAAGGTGGGATTCTTGCTAAACTGAACTACAAGATTCTTGCTGAAGGCAGGCCAGGGTGATCAGTATCGTGGCGGGGTTGTGGGGGGAGTGCAGAGTGAGGAATTTGATCAGGTATCAAGGGTGGAGGGATTCTGGGTAAAGCTGCTTAACAGGATTCTTGCTAAAATTGGGCTCTACAGGAACAGAAATGGAAGCCCAAGGTCATGCCTCCTTGAGAAGGTGCCTCAGAGGAGCCTAACTACAGTTTGGTCAAGGAGAGATTCTTTGTCATATGCATAGGTGACTAGGTAATGCCACATTCCCTTACCCGGATATGTGCCATTTTGCATTCCCACCAAAAATGTCTGAGGCTGTTTCCCCACACTCTCAGCAACAAAATGTGTTGCAAGACTTGTAAGTTTTTGCCAGTCTGATCGGTGAGAAATGGTATCATGATATAGTTTCAACTGCATTTATTTCATTATAAGTGAGACTGACATCTTTTCACATATTTTAGGGCCATTTGCTTCTCTCTTTCTGAGACACCTCTGTTCATGTTTGTTGCCTTTTGATTGTTGGCCTTTTTCTTCTCTGTATCAGTTCTTTATATATTAACCTTTTAGTTGTAATGCCAGTTCCCTTTGTTTATTTGTTTGTTTTTGTTTGTCATCTGTGTTTTTACTTTGTAGAAATTAAAAAAAAATTTTTTTATTCTTACATAGTTAAATGTATCAGTCTTTTCCCTTATTGCTTCTGGATTTGAGTTATAGGAAAGTTGTCTTCTCTTCCAGGGTATAAGGGAACTTTACCATATTTTCTTTAATAATTAAAAAGTTTGCCTTTTTTAAGGTTTTTTTTATTGTGGTAAAATACCTACATATATAACATAAAATTTGCCATCTTAACCAATTTTAAGTGTACAATTCAGCAGCATTAATAATATTCACAGTGGTGTGTAACCATTACCACTGTCCATTTCCAAGACTTCTTCATGGTCCCTAACAGAAACTCTGTGCCCGTTATGCAGTAATTCTACATTCCTCTCTTCTCCCAGTCCCTTAATGTATCAAAACTTCATTCCTTTCTTTCTTTCTTTTTTTTTTTTTTTTTTTTTTTTTTTTGTGGTACGCGGGCCTCTCACTGTTGTGGCTTCTCCCGGACCGGGGCATGACCCCGTGTCCCCTGCATTGGCAGGCGGACTCTCAACCACTGTGCCACCAGGGAAGCCCTCATTCCTTTTTACAGCTAATTAATATTCCGTTGTACGTATATACCACATTTTGTTCAGACATTCATCTGTTAATGGACATCTGGATTATTTCCACCTCTTGGCTATTGTGAGTAATGCCTCAACCACCAAATCCTTTTCTACAGCAGCTGTACTGTTTTACATTTCCACCAGCAATATTCTGGTGTTCTAATTTCTCCACATCCCTGTCAACACTTATTATTTTTGTTTTTTTAAATAATAGCTATTCTGATGTGTATAAAGTGGTATCTCATTGGGACTAGTGATGTTGAGCATCTTTTTCATGTGCTTATTGTCTACTCATATTTCTTCTTTGGAGAAATGTCTGTTCACATCCTTTGCCCAGTTTTGAATTGGTTTGTTTTCCCTGCTGTTTTTAAGTTGTATTTTTCTTGATTCATCATTTGCTTGATAGCTGTAAACCTTTGACTACTTTCCAGAGTACTAACTTGGTTCTAATGGTTTCTGCTTGTTCTTCAATGTTTCTGTGGGGACAGGAGCTTGGAGCTGCCTATTCTTTCATTTTGCTGACATCACCCTCAGGTTCAATTTTTAAATTTTAGATCTTGGATTTATCTGGAATTTATCTTGGTAATGGTGATTCCATATGACTGTTGAATTTATTTAAAAGTCCATCTTTTCCTGATTTTTTAAGATCTAATAGTATGGACTCCTCATGGGTTTTTGTTGTATTCAATGAGCTATAATCCATTAGTATCATTATTTACTTTGATGTTCCAATTCCCAGACTTGTCCAGTGGGAACCCCTTCAGGTGGCTTCAGTGTCCTTTTGATATGTCTTCATCATTCACTGAACACCATCTTACTTTCTGGTGCAAGATATTTCGGGCTCATTTGTTCTTTCTCTGTCCAACCCTGGAATCAGTCTTTTCTCTAAGGAGCCATAATTCCTTTTCTTGGAAAATTTTAGTTAGAAGCCAAGATGTAGGCTTTTGGTATGCTTACTTCTAGTCTGTCATTGCTTCCAGGACCTCTCAAGGGGCAGATGGGGGCTTCCCTGGTGGCGCAGTGGTTTAGAGTCCATGTGCCGATGCAGGGGACACGGGTTCGCACCCAGGTCCGGGAAGATCCCACATGCCGTGGAGCGGCTGGGCCCATGAGCCATGACCGCTGAGCCTGCGCGTCCGGAGCCTGTGCTCCGCAACGGAAGAGGCCACAACAGTGAGAGGCCCACGTACCGCAAAAAAAAAAAAAAAAAAAGGGCAGATGGCTTGGGCTCTTTTAAACATCGATTTGTTTCCTTATTTCTTGTATTATTTTTGTTGTAAGGGCAAAAGAGTATTGCAGAAAGTTTGGGAAAGAGAGAAAATAATCCACAATTTTTTACACCCCCCCCCCGAACAATAATTATTTTCACTCTGGCTTCTCTGCATTTTTTAAAAAATTGATTAATTAATTTATTTTTGGCTGCGTTGGGTCTTTGTTGCTGTGCGTGGGCTTTTTCTAGTTGCAGCGAGTGAGGACTACTCTTAGTTGTGGTGCGTGGACTTCTCATTGAGGTGGCTCCTCTTTTTTTATTTTTTTTTAAATACTTCTCTTTCCACTGTTTCTTATTAATGTACAAAATATACAAAACCAAAAGAAAAAAGAAAATACTCATCCTCAAATCTATTGTGGCTCTAACCCAAGACCCTGCACAAAACCCAACCAATCCACTGTTTTCATAGAAAACAACTGATGCTGAGACAGGTGAAGGAGAGGGCTGGGAGAGGGCAGGTCATCTTATCGAATCCACCCAGGAAGGCACCTGGTGGGGATTCAGAGGTGGCTGACAGGACAAGGGAGCTGGAGGCCTCATACCCACAAGGTTCCAGATGGGGGCCAGGAGCGCGCTAACTCCCAGAGGCAGTGCATGTAGTGTGACTGGCATGCCCAGCACACCAGGCTTCAGTTGAAAAGCTGGTCTCACTGAAGTGTTTTAATTTCCAGAATGAGCTGCAGGCAAGGGTGGACCACCACCAGTGGCCTCACCTATGCCAGCTAAAACTTTTCACCGGATGCCGATGTGAATTTGCCATCATTGAACCTAGCATACCCATGATGCAAACTTGGGTGTTCACGGAAGATTGCAACGTCTTACTTGAGAAAGGACTCAATGTAAAGCCTGTGTCAGGGGAGGAGTGGGGATGATGTATTCCAGAACTCAAATCCAGCCTGATTGAGTCCTCTCAGTGCAGTGGGATACACAGTACCCCTTTTACCATCTCCTCATCCCATGAGGAAGCATGAATTTGGCGGGGATGATTTCATAAGTGCAGCTGATCCCGTGTCAGAGTTCTGTGTGCATGTGGAGGACCCACAAGAGGAGAGTAGAGGTGTTCTCCAGGATAACCAGCTTTATTTAGGTTCTCAGGCATAAAGGGTAATACCGGAGAGGCGCTTGGCATAAAGGGCAAATCTCCTCAAAAAGTGAAGCCAACCGGGACTCCTCTTCAGCAGTCCAGGGTACAGAATGTGTCCAGTCTCTCTCCTCCCCATACTGGAGGAAAATGTGTACATCAATGCGCACCAGTGATCAGAAAACCCCCAGGAACCCAGGCAGGTGGGCACTGAGGGGGCCGGCTCCTCATCAGCTGGGGAAAGGGGAAAATGGGCCTCACAGAAGCCATAAAAGGGTGGAAGGAGCAAGGCTGCAGTTCACAGGAGTGTGGGCAGGGCGGGCAGGTGGTCCCTAGGGCAGGGGGGCCCCATTGACACCCGGGTGGTAGAAGGCACAGTTGTTCTCATAGCGGCAGTTACCCTTCTTCATGAAATGTCGATAAACACGGCGATTTGACATGTCTCCTCCATGGCTGTGGCCTCCATCATGCCCTCGGTGGCCCCCTCCGCCATGCCCAGCGCCATCATGGCCACGGTGCTCATGAGGGGGTGGCCCTCGATGGTCGTGGCCTCGGTGACCAGGGCCATCATGAGGCCAGTGGCCATGGGGCCCCCCATGTCCAGGGCCTTCATGGGGCCAATGTTCACCACCAGCACCCATTCCTACACCAGGGCCTTCATGAGGACGATGGCCACCGCCACCAGGGCCTTCGTGGGGGCGATGCCCACCGCCCATGCCACTGCCAGGGCCTTCATGGGGACGATGTCCGCTGCCACTGCTCATGCCGCCACCAGAGCCTTCATGGGGACGATGCCCTCCACCTCCGACCATGCCCCCACCAGGGCCCCCTCGTCCATTTGGAGGTCCTCCTGCAGAGCGACCTCCTCTGGCCCCTCGGAATGGAGGAGGAGGTGGTCCACTCCCGCCTCGGCCACCACGGCCTCTATGGTATGGCACCGGACCTCGTCCCCCACGCATTGGGCCACCCCACATGGGGTCACCTGGGCCATCCCAGAAGGGATCACCCCCCCAGGGAGGGGGTGGGGGACCCAGGAGATGTGGACCCACTGGCCCACCAGGACCCCCAGGGCCCCCATGGGGACCTGGCATAGGTCCGCCAGGCCCAGGGGGGAAGTGCTGCATGCCCTTGGGGCCCCCAGGGCCTCCCGGTGGGAAACCATTGGCTATGGGACCAGGGCCTAAGAGTCCATGAGGCACCGGCATCTCCTTGATCTTGTCTGAATAGTCTGGTTGCTTCAGCAGTTCCTCTGAGGGATGACTGTTAGGGCTACCCATGATGAAGGTGAGGATCTCCTGCACATTGATGCCTCCTCCTCCAGGACCCTGGGGGCTCTTCCCGGCACCCATGCTTCTCATAAGATTGGCCAGAACAGGAGGCAACTTGGAACCGCCCGCCCCATCGGCTGAGCCACCGCTTCCCCCAGGCTCCAGGGTCTCAACATATGGGGTCTCATCCATGGAACATTCCTCATCTAGGGGGATGAGTTTGGGGGGGATAGGCTCATAGGGCTCAGGATCAGGCTCGTGAGGACTTTCCTTGCTCAGGAAGAGCTCCTGAAGGATCCCCTTCTCCCGCTCAGCCTGGATGTACCGCTCCTGGCTGTTGCTTCCAGGGGTGACAAGAGGCGAGGGCAGCACCAGGGGCCGGGGGCACACCCAGGGCACCTTCTCCTCCATGTTGTCGTGGCTCAGACGCCGGGCCGTCGCAAACTCGCGTCGGTCTGACAGTATCTCTCGCTTAGCTGCCTCGCCAAAGTCCTTGATCTTATTCACATTCACTCGTTCAGTTGCATCCAGTTCAAAATAGAAATGCTCGCTCAGTTTGCCCTCCTCAGGCCAGGTCACAGCTTTCCTCTTCCTGCCTTTCCGGGTCAGCTGGCTAGGATATCCGGGACTCTCCACTGGCTTTGCATCCAGAGCTCCTGGCTCCAAAGAGGCAGTATCCATGAGCTCTGGGACTTCAACAGGGGGAACTGGGGTCCCTGGACGTTCTGTGTCCATAGCCTCAGAAGGAGGTGCTGGCTCTGGGGAAGAAGGTTTGGCTGTGCTCGGTTCTGTGCTCGTTTTCCCTTCAAATGGGCTTGGCTTGGCAGCTGTGGCTGACAGCACCTCCTTCTTCTTCTTAATTTTGATGCCTGGAACAGGGGCTGAATTGAGCGCATACAGAAAGCCCAGGCCCTCCACAGGCTGTGGCGGGATGATCTTCACTTTGATCTCTTTGGTGGCATTGGGTGTTGTGTTGAGTGGCTTGTATTTCTTCTCTGCACGGGGCACAGCAACTCCTGCGGCAGCTGTGGAACTCGGACGCTTGAGGGGGATGGGTTTAAGGTTGTACTTGTCAGAAACCGCCACTGCACTGGCATTCTTCTTCACAGGCCCCAAAGACGGGGTCTCCAGCTCTAGTCCGGTAGAGCCGAACTTGGCGTGACTGGGCGCCGTGGTTCGGAGGGACTTGGGCTTCTCCCTCTTCTTCTCCGGGGCCTCCTCGGCCCGAGTCTCAGCCTTTACCTTAGTCAACGGTCGCTCAGGAGGGGTGGTTCGACTCTTTCCCTCTTCTTTCCGTTTCTTCTTAGCTTTCTCAGCGGGCTGGGTACTGCTCTGGGAGCGGATCACTGCCATCCAGTCGCTGACAAGGACTGAGGCCAACTTCCGGAGCTCTTCATTCTCACTTGACTTGCTCAGCTGCTTCACCAGTTTGGCTGTGTTGTTCTGCTTGAGATGGTCAACAGTGAGTGGTAGGTGCTGCAGGGTCAGGAGAATTTGCTGCAGGAGGGGAATGTTGTTGGTTGTCTTTGAATATGTCAGCCAATTGTTAAGAAGCTTGTAACCACCACCATCAATAAACTTGACCAATATTTCTGGTGAACGGGTCTGCAGGAGAATGTTCAAGTAAGTGCATCGGCTCACCATCTTTCGTGCTGCCTTCATCAGACTGAAGATCTTCGAAATCCCATCCACACTCTTGACTTCCCCATCTCGGTTAAGGAAGCTATCCAGGCCCTTGAGAAGCTCTTTGGGGTCTATGGGACCCGAACCCATGATCGAGGTTTTTATCCACCTCGGGCTCACGGGGGGAGGGGGTTAAAATTTTGGAGAAAAAAAATAAAACAACCAACGAGGACCCAAAACTCAATTATTTGGGGGGCCTCATTGGATCAAAAAGTCTCCTTAAAAAAAATAAAGGCCAACTCAGTATTCATTCCCCCCCCCACCCAACTCCATGTAGGGAGGGGGGGGTCTTAGAAAAAAAGTTCTGAGTGGATTAAAAAAAGGAAACGCTGGATGAGTGAATTTGGGTGGGTTTGGGAAGGGAGGGTGGTTGATTATTCTTGAAGTTATGTGGTGACGGTCCTTCGGCCACAGATTTCAAGTCCCAGGCAGCGTGGGCTGGTGGGGGTGGGCAAGAGAGGTGGGAAGGGCCGGAAGACACAAGTGGTTGCGCTGGTGGCTGCTGTTTTCCCTTCCCCCCTCTCTCGGGATGCTTTCAAGGGCTTAGATGTTGCTGCGGCTTGTTTCTTTTCTCCTCGTGGCCGGCCCGTCTTTCTCCGAGAAAATTCAAACCCTTCGCTCAGCCTCTTCCCCCGGGCACCCTCTTCCGCCTCCTTCCTGGCCTCCGAACGCGTGCGCTTGACCTAGCGGCCTAGCACCTCCCTTTCCTCTGCTTCCACCACTTCCGCCGTCGAGATCATTTCTCACTAAGGGTTGGTAGAATCGGACCGGTGCCTGCGCAGTGAGAGAGGATCGCGGTCAAAATCGACTTCAAAATTGCTTCAAGTACAAACTATAAGAGTGGGATCTAAGAGTCGTAGTGGCTGGTTCAGCAAACACGCAATTGTGTGGCCGAATTCGACTGTGACGCAGTTGAAACTGGCCCCTCCCTACGGCTCCCCTTTCAGGCTTCCGTCCTGACGCAGATGCGCTGCCGCCTTGTGCACTGCGGGGTCGTCCTTGGCCGAGGTGGCTCCTCTTGTTGTGAAGGAGCTCTATTTTATTCCCGTCTTGCCCCTAGGTTCTTCTGACCATTTTTTGGTCTTTTTTTCTTTCTGTTTTATTTTTAGATTCCATATATATGTGTTAGCATATGGTATTTGTATTTCTCTTTCTGACTGACTTCACTCTGCAGACCTACTAGAGAATGGACTTGAGGATGTGGGGAGGGGGAAGGGTAAGCTGGGACAAAGTGAGAGAGTGGCATGGACATATATACACTACCAAATGTACAATAGATAGCTAGTGGGAAGCAGCCAGCCGCATAGCAGAGGGAGATCAGCTCTGTGCTTTGTGACCACCTAGAGGGGTGGGGTAGGGAGGGTGGGAGGGAGGGAGATGCAAGAGGGAAGAGATATGGGGACATATGTATATGTGTAACTGATTCACTTTGTTATAAAGCAGAAACTAACACACCATTGTAAAGCAATTATACTCTAATAAAGATGTTTAAAAAAAAGAATATTGACAATAAAAACATCTACATTGGAATAAAAAGAATGAGTTTATATTGATTTGATATTTTGTTACTATTGGAGATTGAGTGAAATGTTTACATTCACTTTTGTTTGTTATTAGACCAAAGCATACATTATTTTTCATCATAAATTTTTTTTTTTTTTTTTTTTTTTTTTTTGGCCGCGAGCACTTGCAGGATCTTAGTTTCCCAACCAGTGATTGAACGTGGGTCCTTGGTAGTAAAAGCACAGAGTCCTAACCACTAGACCGCCAGGGAATTCCTCTCATCATAACTTTTATGAAATCTTTCTTTTGTCAGATTATCCAAATCCAAAATTTACTTTTTATTGCTTTACTTTAAGTGAAAGTGACAGCTTTGAGTTAGTTCACTTGTTCTGAAGACCCCTTTAGGGGTCTTAAGACCTACTTTAGGAGTACATAATAACTTAATGGTAAAGAATCTTAATGCGTATGTTGGAATGAATTTATTTAAAATACTGTATTAAGAACTTTACCTTATTTTTCTTTTTACTTTTACAGTAAGGCAAAAGAGAATGAAAGAAGTAGATAATCTTGAAAGTATAAAGGAAGAATGGTGAGTTAATTTATGCATTTCCTTTGTTATTAATGCCTTTGTTACTGTCTTTCTCTCTTTTTACGTTTCACTGACTTAAGTTTTCATGATGATTATCTGTTAAATACCAAATAGTAATGTACTTTAAAGTTTTTTTTTCCATAGCTGCATTAAATGGATTTTAGTCAAGTTTTAAGTCTTTTTGTGATTAATTTTTTAAGTGTTAAATTTCTCTCTGCCCACATATTATTTCTGTTATTTAAGAGGGAAATTAAAGTAACTATTTATTACTTCATTAGCCTCTTGTGTTATACCATCTTGAAGTCATAGTGGAAATATAATGGCTTTGGAATCAGATAAACCTAGGTTTGAATCCCATCTCTGTCTTAACACTACTTCTCTGGCATTTGAGCAACTTAGGTAGATTCTTTGAGCTTCAGTATCTCATCTAAAAAGGAGGAGGTGTACATAGTTACCTGAAAGGTTTTTGTAAGAATTAGATAACCAATTTAAAGCACCGAGCATCGTATTAGCATATAGCAGGCACCCAATAAATGGTAGATGCAAAGTCTGTCGTTCTTATTAATACAAAATTCTTTATTCTCACTTCTCTGAAGTGGAATATTTATTTTTGTATTATGTTCTGTGTTTTAAATACTTGAAAAGGTAAATATCTTTCATTCATAGTCCATTTAAGGAGACAGGTGTTTACAAATACTTTGTGAACACTTTCTATACCGAACAAATACTATTTATTATTTTTTCACTAGAGTACTTACTGTTTTATATAAATATCTGATACTAAGTATATAATTGTGAGGTTATGTCAGGAGCCCCTAAGACTGCCTCCAGATGTGATGATTTGCTTAGAGGATTCACAGGATTCAGCCTATAGTCATACTAATGACTAAGCTTTATTGCAATGAAAAGATACTTTGCAAGGGGGTGAAGTCCAGGGGAAACCAGGCATAAGCTTCTAGGAGTCCTTGCCCAGTGCAGCCACCAGGACACACACTTAATTCCTCCAGTAGTAAGTTATATAGCACGTGTGAGATGTTGTCTACCAGGGAAGTTCATTGGAAATGAGCCTAGGGTTTATACTGGGGACTAGGCACATTTTAAAATTCCATACTCATGAGAAAAGTAAAAAGGATAGCAACAGTTAGGCCTGCTACGTTAACTCTTTTCTACACAGAAATAAGTTGAATGGCTTGCTTATTGATTTACTTACTTACTTACTTGCTTGCTTGCTTATTTATTTTTGCCACACCTTGTGGCTTGCAGAACTTCCCCAACCAGGGATCCAACCCGTGCCCCCTGCAGTGGAAGCACGGAGTCTTAACCACTGGACCACCACAGAAGCCCCAGTTGAATGACTAATTTGTTTTTTTAATTTTCATTTATTAATTTTTGGCTGTGTTGCGCCTTCATTGCTGCGCGTGGGCTTTCTCTAGTTGCGGTGAGCAGGGGCTACTCATTGTGTGTGCGGTGCGCAGGCTTCTCATTGTGGTGGCTTCTCTTGTTGCGGAGCACGGGCTGTACATGTGTGGGGTTCAGTAGTTGTGGCTCACAGGCTCTAGAGTGCAGGCTCAGTAGTTGTGGCGCCCGGGCTTAGTTGCTCCACAGCATATGGGATCTTCCCAGACCAGGGCTCGAACCCGTGTCTTCTGCATTGGCAGGCAGATTCTTAACCACTGCGCCACCAGGGAAGCCCTGAATGACTGAGTTTAAAGAGTAAAATTAACTTAGGACTTCTAACAGTTTTGTGGAGACGTAATTCGCATACCATATAACTCATCCATTTAAAGTATACAATTCAGGGATGAAGACCCTGAATGAAGACCCAACGCAGCCAAAAACGAATAATAAATAAATAAATAAATTGAAAAAGAGTAGGGGCATTAGAAGCCTGAGTTCAGTTTCCAGCTCTGCCTACCAATAGCTTTGTGATCTTGGGCAAATTGCTTAAGCTTTTTCTTTACCTAGTAAATGAGGATAAAAACAACATGTGCTAGGGAGGGTGGGAGGCAGGGAGACGCAAGAGGGAAGAGATATGGGAACATATGTATATGTATAACTGATTCACTCTGTTATAAAGCAGAGACTAACACACCATTGTAAAGCAATTATACTCCAATAAAGATGTTAAAAACAAAACAAAACAATATGTGCCTTTTAGGTCACTGTGAAGATTGAAAGAGTGAACACATGTAAAGCGCTTAGAAAAGTTCCTAACATGTACTAATAAATGGTTAATAAATATTAGCTATTAAGAGAAGCTTTATAATGTATCATGGCTAGGAGCATAGACTTGGAAGACAGATTAACAGGGTTTGAATTCTGTTTCTGCCACTTACTAGCTGTGTAATCTCTAACATGTAACTTAACCTCTTTGTGACTCATTTTCCTTATCTATAAAATGTGGATAAAAATATCTGCCTTGCAGATCCTGGCACAGTGTAAGAACTATAGAAGTGTTGATTATTATCTGAGAAATCTGAGAAATTATCTCTCAGTACATTTATGAATTTTCTATGTGACTTTAGAAAAGATCAACCAGAAACCATCCTTTTATCAAACAAAATCTTAGGTAATATTTCTTATATGACAAAATATAAACACACATACACATACAAAAACAGTAGATGGGGCGGGCAAAATGGAGGAAGGTGGTCAAAAGGTACAAACTTCCAGTTATAAAATAAATAAGTCATGGGATATAATGTACATCATGGAGACTTTAGTTCATAACACTGTCCTGCGTATCTGAAAGTTGCCAAGAGAGTAAATCCTGAAAGTTCTCATCACAAGGAAAAAATTCTGTAACTATGTATGGTGATGGATGTTAACAATTAACTAGACATTGTGGTGATTATTTTGCAGTACATACAAGCATTGAATTGTTACGTTGTATATCTGAAACTAAAATAATGTATGTCAGTTGTACCTCAATTTAAAAAGAAAGAAAGAAAGAAAGAAAAAAAAAACCCAGTAGAGTATTAAACCACTACAGATGAAAGTCTTGAGTGGGAAATTTCATTCTGAAGTGTGCAAAGGAGCAAAACTATGATTATGACTGTTCCTCACACCTTACCACCTTTAGTTTCAAGAGTGCTTTGTGTTACCAAAAAGTACATAGTAACCCCCTTTAAAGCCATTTTGAGAGCTTTACAAAGAACACGTTTTTTTACTCTGGACCAGTGGTTTTCAACCTGGTGCAGTTTTGCCCATCCCACCCCCAGAGGCCATCTGGCATTGTCTAAAGATGTGTTTTATTATTATAACACTGGGGGGTTGGGGGTTGTCCATGCTACTGGCGTCTAGTGGTTAACGGCCACAGATGCTGCTAAACTTCCCACAGTGTACAGGACAGCCTGCCCAACAAAGAATTAACCTTCCCCAAATATCAATGGACTGAAGTTGAGAAAACCCTGCTCTGGACCACAAGTGTTAACGACTTCCCGAGGCCACATATCTCCTGTGTTAATTCAGAAGAGAGTCTCAACTGCAGGCGTGGAGGTAGCATGTCAGTTCTAGATCCTTTAACGAAAACAATTTGTGTAAATTTTTAAGAGAATTAATGGTTAATAGTGCTTATTTTTCTTTTTTTTGTGTGTGTGTATAGGGTTTGTGAAACAGGATCTGACCACCAACCTCTTAGTGATAATCAACAAATTGTGAATATTTTGTTGACAGCCTTTTTGAGGAAGCTCAGAAGGTTGGTGCCAAATGTTTGTCTCCCACTGAACAAAAGAAACAGGTAAGTGTCCATAAATTTTTTCTTTCCCAGTGCTTCTCAACATATGGCCCTTTAGAGGTCAAAACTGTTTTCATAATAATAGTAAGATACTATTTACTGTTTTCACTGTGTTGAGTTTGTACCGATACTGCAAAAGCAATGGTAGGCAAAACTGGCACCTTAGGAGGAATTGAGGTAGTGACACTACTCTGTACCAGTAACTACTGTATTCTTTCCTTGAACTTGCAGGGGGAAAAAACACTTGTTTCAATTAAAAATTTCCTTGATGAAGCAGTAAAATTGACACATTTCATTAATTCCCAGCTCTTTAATACACATCCTACAATATTCTATGTGATAAAATATGAAGTGTATGTAAAACATTTCTACAATATACAGAAGTATCTTAAGGAAAAGTACCATTGCTTGAGATACAAGCTGAACACTCTGCTTTTTCATGGTGTACTGTTTCTACATGAAAGTGATTTACAGACAACTAGTTATTCAGTCTTGGATATTCTGCAGACATTTTCTCAAAATGTATGAAGTAAATCTGACACTTCAAGGGAAACAACTTACAGTATTTATTGCAAATGATAAGATACGATTTTATCAACTTTTTTAAGTGAAAGTAAGAATTTTGATAACCTGCCATCATGCACTTGACAGCTTCCCAAAACTTAAAAGATATTTCTGATAGGATTATTGTCATATTAACAAATATACCTTTAAGTTTAAGATTCCATGTTCAGATTCTCAACTAACTTTTTTTTTTAATAAATTTATTTTTTATTTATTTATTTTTGGCTGCGTTGGGTCTTCATTTTTGCACGTGGGCTTTCTCTAGTTGCGGCGAGCGGGGGCTTCTCTTCCTTGCAGTGTGCATGCTTCTCGCTGCGATGGCTTCTCTTGTTGAGGAGCACAGGCTCTAGGCGCGCAGGCTTCAGTAGTTGTGGCACGTGGGCTCAGTAGCTGTGGCTTGCAGGCTCTAGAGCGTAGGCTCCGTAGTTGTGGCACACGGGCTTAGTTGCTCCACGGCATGTGGGATCTTCCCAGAGCAGAGATTGAACCTGTGTCGCCTGCATTGGCAGGCGGATTCTTAGCCACTGTGCCACCAGGGAGGTCCCTCGACTTTTTTTTTTTTTTTTTAATTGAAGTACAGTTGATTTAAAATGTTGTGTTAAGAAATTCCCTGGCCGTCCAGTGGTTAGGACTCTGAGCTTTCCCTGCTGAGGGCACAGGTTCAGTCCCTCACTGGGGAGCTAAGGTCCCACAAGCCACGCGGCATGGCCAAAAAAAGAAAAAAGTTGTGTTAGTTTCGGATGTACAGCAAAGTGATTCAGTTTTTTTATATATATATAATATATATAATGTATATAAAAATATATGATATATATAATATATATAAAATATATGTGTTATATATTTTTTTCAAATTCTTTTTCATTATAGGTTATTACAAGATAGTGAATATAGGTTCTCTGTGCTATGCAGGAGGCCCTTGTTGTTTATCTATTTTATATGTAATAGTGTTTATCTGTTAATCCCAAACTCCTAATTTATCCCTCACCCCACCTTTCCCCTTCAGTAGCCATAAGTTTTTCTATATCTATGAGTCTGTTTCTGTTTTGTAAATATATTCACTTGTATCATTTTTTTAGATTCTGCATAAGGGTTATCATGTGATATTTTCAACTAACTTTTTTTTTCGCGGTATGCAGGCCTCTCACTGTTGTGGCCTCTCCCGTTGCGGAGCACAGGCTCCAGATGCACAGGCCCAGCAGCCATGGCTCACGGGCCTAGCCGCTCCGCGGCATGTGGGATCTTCCCAGACTGGGGCACGAACCTGTGTCCCCTGCATCAGCAGGCGGACTCTCAACCACTGCACCACCAGGGAAGCCCTCAACTAACTTTTGAGATACTACCACTTACTACATTTTGAGGTAGTATCTTGGAAAAGCTATTAAAATGCTTTTTGCAACTACATATCTGTTTGAGGCTTGATTTTTGTTTTTTTTAATGTACTTCAATCAAAATGCCATATCACAGCAGACTGAAGGCAGCAGCAATTATGAGAATCTAGCTGGCTTTTCGAAGTCAGACATGAAAGAGATCCCTTTACTCTAATTTGCCTTAAAATTTTTTTTAAATATATTTATTTATTTATTTTATTTGGTTGCACTGTGTCTTAGTTGCGGCAGGCGGGCTCCTTAGCTGTGGCATGCAAACTCTTAGTTGCGACACACATGTGAGGTCTAGTTCCCTGACCAGGGATCGAATCCGGACCCCCTGCACTGAGAGCTCGAAGAGAGTTCTTTAGTTCTTCAGACTGAAGTCTGAAGGGCTTAGGTTGAAAAATAGCAGCCCGGTTCCTCCATGGCCATGATATCTAATTCCCAGAGGTAATCACTACCCAGAGGTAGTCTTAACTATTTCTTCTTGTATAAAGACTGTATTTCTAAGAATATACTAAAAATGATAGTTCTTGATTTTTTAGGGTTTTCAAATTATGTGTTGACTTTTTAAAAATAGAAAATGAGAATTTAGCTCTTATTCTTCCTTCCCCTCATCCCCAAACCACCTCCTCTCATTTGACTAACATAATTATATCATAATTTGGGATTAAATCAATGATCATTGTTTATATCTTTATGACTATGTAAATACTGTCCAGCATCACTGAGTCATGTAGTGTGTGATATTTCTTTTCCTGACTGCCTTTTAAATTTTCACTAGAATTAGTAGTTTTTTCCCTTCCATATTGCCTTTATTTTCTTTGTGGCTGTCATTAATTTATCCCTGAACTCTGATAGAAGGCTGTATCTTTTTCCAGTATGTTTGAATGTATTAGATAATTTTACCAGTTTAATTTTTTCTTAAGGACAACTGTGGTAAAGCCCTTCTTTCTCCGATGTCCTCTAGGGGAGTTACACTGCTGCTGCCCTGGAATCTGTGATCCTGAGCACTTTATTTATCTCTCCTCTCACTTCTGGTGCACTGAATTCTGTGCCTCTCCCAACCCCTACCCTGTATGTTTCCACTTTTATGAAGCCAGTCTTGAGGTGTTTTATGCAGAAAGTGCGTGTAAAAAGAGTGCGTGGGAAATGGATGGCTTAAAACCTTGCGCACCTGAATTTGCCTTTATTCTGCCTTCACACATGATTGATAGATTGCTGTTTTGGCATCTGAGCCTGTGTGTGTGGCATGTTTTTGCTCCCCGCAACCTATTAGAATCTTTTCTTTAATCTCCTCATGTTCTGATGGGCCTTGGTATAGATTCTTTTTCATTCATTCAATACAGAAACTTGTATTTTACTCTTCTAGGACATTTTCTCATGTTGCTTCTCGATATTTTGCTCCCCTCTGTTTCCTGTCTCTCTAGAATATTTTTACTTAGATAATGGATCTCTTGGACTGAGTCTCTTATTATTTCTCCTGTTTTCCACCTCTTTGTTGTTTTGTTCTATTTTAATTGTAATATTTCTTCAACCATATATTCAATCCTTTTGTTTAATTTCCATTTTAAGTTTCTAAGAGCTCTTTTGCTCCCTGAATATTCCCTCCTACTCCCTTTCAAACATCCTCTCTTATATAAGTGTATTAATTATCGTTTTTGCATTTTTGTTTTTAAGTTTCTTCTGTTTTCCTCAGTGTCTTTTTTTTTTTTGGCCCATGCAGCTTGTGGGATAGTTCCTTGACCAGGGATTGAACCCCGGGCCCTCAGCAGTGAAAGTACCGGTCCTAACTACTGGACTGCTAGGGAATTCCCCTCCTCAGTATCTTTATGTACTCTTTTCCTATTTGTTTTGTTCTCATTCTTTTCTTTTTTTTAAATTAATTTTTATTGGAGTATAGTTGATTTACAATGTTGTATTAGTTTCTGCTGTACAGCAAAGTGAGTCAGTTACATAGATACATATATCCACTCTTTTTTAGATTCTTCTCCTCTATAGGTTATTACAGAGTATTGAGTAGAATTCCCTGTGCTATACTGTAGGTCCTTATTAGTTGTCTGTTTTATATATGTGTTAATTCCAATCTCCCAATTTATCCCTCCCTGCCACTTTCCCCCTTGGTAACCATAAGTTTGTTTCTTACATCTGTGACTCTATTTCTTTTGTGTAAGTAAGTTCATTTGTACAATTTTTTTAGTTCTCATTCTTTTCTGTGAGTACCATGAGAGCACAGTCTTGGCAGTTTGGTTATAGGTAAAAAAAAAAGAGGTAATATAATATAGTGGTTAAGAGTATGGATTCCAACCCCAGCTCCACCCTTACTTATGTGATATTGGGCAATTTAATTAATCTTTTGTGTTTCTAATTTCCCATCTATAAAAAGGATAATAATACCCACCTTGTGTGGATTTTAGGAGGATTAAATAAATACATGTAGGGAAAGTACTTTAAACAGTGTTTGGTACATGTAAGTGTACACACAAGTGCTCTCCCAGATAAGTACATAGACAGACAGACAGATAGATAGGCAGGCAGGCTAATAATATATGCTATCATTATTGTGATTGTTTTCCCTAACATCTTAGTGGAGTGTCTGTTACACATTAGGCACTCAATAAACATATACTGAATGAATAAATGCTAGAGACAAGGGAAGGCCTCTAATAGTCTATTTTCTTAAATGGTTTTCTTTTTTTTTTTTTTTTTGCGGTATGCAGGCCTCTCACTGTTGCGGCCTCTTCCGTTGCGGAGCACAGGCTCCGCACGCGCAGGCCCAGCGGCCATGGCTCACGGGCCCAGCCGCTCCGCGGCATGTGGGATCATCCCGGACCGGGGCACGAACCCGTGTCCCCTGCATTGGCAGGCGGATTCTTAAACACCTTAACTGTGGCTGATGGGCCACAGCCAGTTTCAGTGACATCAGGCACCCTCCCCTTCCCTCCTCGGGACAGGGCTTTCCCAGGAGGTGGGATGAGAAGGCTGGCCACAGGCAAATTTTACAGACTCAATACAAGATAAACCCTTTAATTTGTTTCTGAAAAAATAAATCTCAGTGGGTCTTTCTTCCCCAAAGACATGGCCTCTAGAAAACGGTGGTTCCTGTGCTTTTATAAGATAAACTTTCAGGGGACTTCCCTGGCCGCCCAGTGGTTAAGACTCTGCACTTCCACTGCAGGGGGCACGGGTTCCATCCCCGGTCGGGGAACTAAGATCCCGCATGTGGTGAGGCACAGCCAGAAAAACAAAAAGATAAACTTTCAGAAAAATATTTCCACAAAAGTAACTTTTGTTCATAAAAATGATGGATCTTCGGTGGCTCAATATCAGTCAGTGTCCGCTTCTAGAAACAGTGTCATCCACTTAGCTGTACAAAGGGGAAGAAACACCTCATGCCCTGCTCAGTGTATCCCCACCACTGGCCCCATTCGCTCCCTCTGGGGTCTTCTGGCCTCGCTGCATCTGTCTCTCTCCTAATTGGACAGCCCAGCATGTCCGTCTGTCCCCACTCTGCCCACTCACGTGCTGTCAGCCTCTCTCAGACATCCAGTGGAACATCAGGGGAAACGAGTTCTGTGTGTCTGTCCTGTCAGGTAGCTTTGCCATCCAAGCAGGTTGGTGGGCCTGGTGCTCCCACAGGAAGTCTGCAGACCAGGCTGGTAGGGGCTTCCTTTTTCCAGGAATAGTTGCTACTGGTATGCTTTCCAGGTCACAGGTTGCCTGGAGCTGGGTAGTCAGGGGCACAGGCCTATCTGAGATGTCCTGCAGTCAACAGGCAAGACATGACAGGTGGGGGTCCTGGAGCCCAGGCCACTCCCTTCAGGAGAGTCACCGAAGACGCCATATCCCAGGGGAAAAGACAGGTCGTGTGTAAACTGGGAAGCAGGGGTGCCGAAGGGCTGAGAAGAAAGGGGGACTTGGAGTCCAGAAGACGCTGCTCCTGCCGCTCCAGCTCACACGAGTCTCAAGTTCAAGCGAGGCTGTAGCTGGTCCTCCTGTCGGAAAGGGAAGAAGCCAAAGGGAAGGAGGACGTGGGTGGGGCCCCGTGGAAGTGTCAGTGGCTGCTCCTTGTCTCTCTAGCAGCTCCTCCCCTTCTCAACCCCGTGAATGAAGCTAAAACCCTGTTCTTCCGAGTCCCACCAAGCAGTTCCCCATCCACCTGTTATTCCCCGAGTGTAGCGCATGAGCTCAGTAAGATGGGCTGGAGTCCCAGGCCGTCCACAGCAAGCAGTGAGGGACCCATGACAAAGCCACTTCCTGCCTATCGTGCGTGGTCCTCTGTATCTACATGGACTCGTGTTTGTAAACACATGAACGTCGGCAAAAACGTGGACAAGGCTCGTGAACGTCTGCTGGACCAGACGTGTTGATACTGCAGCGCCTGCTTGGCCTCAGGCTCTGGGCTGAGCTCTTGGGACGCAAAAATGAAGAAAACAGACCCAGCTTTCAAGGTCTCCCCAGTCCACTGCGAAAGCCAGACAGTGAGCAGATCACCCTCGGGCAGTGGGATCGGTGGTGGTTCGCAGGGGGAACAAGGTCAGAGAGAGCTGCTCGGTGCAGCCTGCGGCGGGGAGAGCGGGAGACGGCTCCCAGGCTGGAGGGTGGTGCCATCCACCGGGCCCAGGGCACAGCAGGAGCAGCGATTGGGGAAGAAGATAAATTCGGTTTGGGGCCCATTTAGACTGACTGCCATGCTTGTGGGACATCAGGTGGAGGTGACCAAATGAGAGCCATGCACATCTGCATGCCTCCCGGGCGTTGGCAGCCCTCCTGTGTATACCCGTGTGCGAGAGGTGCCTACCTCCCAAGGGAGCGGGAGCTGTTCCGACGTGGCACCTTTGGAGTGGGGCCGAACAGGAGGATGCACAGACCGATGAGGATCATGCAGGTGGGTATGGCACCGATGAGGACTTTGAGGGTCACCACTACCTGTTCTGCCTGCTTGCAGGCTCCTGGCTTATACCCCGCAAAGCTGGGGAAACAGCATCCCATGCATCCAGCTCAGAGCCTGGCTTCCTGACGGAGGGGTCCCAAATGCCAAATCCCATGCTATCCTGAAACTTGGATAGTTTCCTGGCCACATCAGCCTAACTATGGTGGATGGAGTGTGAGGGAACGAAGACACAAGGGAGGAGTTCAGAGAAAGCTGAGAATGTGGGAAGCAGAGGCCTCAGAAGGGGTACAGCCACCAAGAAGGGCCCCTCCCAGTCATGTGCACAGAGAAAGCTAGGGTGGAGGTTCCCACACACCCTCCGGACCCACGGGTGACCCCTGGCTGGCTAAGGTGGGGGACTCTGCCCTCTGCTTCCCACGCCGCTAGTCTTTTGTGCCTCTGGTACAGCCCAGCTCTGTGACTCACTCCAGGCTGAGAGTGGAGATGCCCAGGGCGCCTGCACCTGAAAGCTTGGTGAAGAAGACATAGGATGAATAGAAGATGGTCTCCAGCCCTGGGCCGTGCTGGTGCTGCAGCTGGAATTCATCCACCACATCTGGAAGCATGGACCTGGGGGAGGGGGGTGCAGAATTATCCCTTTTATCCTCCCCACAGCCACCAGCCCAGGAGCTCTCTGGGGACAGAGAGTGAGTCAGATTCACCCCTGGGTCTCCGCTGCCCAGGACCAGCCCACAGAGTCAGGCAATATTTCCCCAACACACAGCTGTCCACCATTCCTGCCGCCTGGTGCTCTTTCGGGAGGGCTCCACAGATGGCGCTGGCAGCCTCTATCTCCCGCAAGGCGGGGAGGGCCCCTCCCCAGCGCAGCCTGTGCACAAGGCCTGGGACAGTAGGTTGATGTGAAGGAGGGATACCCAGTAGGAAGGACGTGAGGCTCCCACTCCCATTTCCCTTCACCCAGCCTACCAGGGTAGCAGCAAGGACACGGCAATGCTCACGCCAGATACAAAGGCCACGACGTATGCCACGGGTGCTGTGGGCACAGCAGCCAGCAGGATTGCAAATGGCACCATCCCCTAGGGAGACAAACACACTAGCTGCTCCCTCCACCTGCACCAACCCCTCTCAATGGCTCTTTGATGCACCCACTCACCGTTCTACTGATGACCCCTTGCACCTGGTCCCCTGTTAGGCACTGAGCACTGCTGGCCCCCAGGAGGCTCAGGCTCCAAGGTCACTGCCCCCTCCCATATCCCTCCAGGCCTTGCTTCCTGCCTCACTCACAAAGATCCCGAAAGCCGACATCCTCTTCCCAAATCGCTGCAGAACCCACTCCCACATCGGGGTGCTCAGCACTGCCGAGACCTGTGAGCGGACAGAATCATCACAGCCCAGGACACGCCACCTGCGCCTATGCCTGTGCCAGGCCCTCAAAGCCCTGACTTTTAGGAGGGACGCTCGACGTTGACCTTGCCCCCTGGCTGGAAACAGTGGCTGTGAACTTTATGACCCTGGCCCCAATTCCACCCTCGGCTGAAATGCAGGTGACCAAGACCACAGCAGAGTCCAGAACACTGACCACCGGAAGTCCGGCCACGTGTGTCACGGCAAGGGTCACACATCCCCAACTCAGGCCCCCGAGCGCCCTTGCCTCTACCGCCCCAGGTCCCCTCACCAGGATGGTTATCACCAGGCTCTGCACATGGTCATGTAGCCGGGAGGCGTGTGCACAGAACAGGACCAGGTAGCACTGCTCCACCTGAGGAGGTCGCCAGGAAGTGGGCGTGTATGGGAAATGGCAGAAACGTGGAAGTCAAGGGCAAGGCTAGGGTCTCAAGTCTGGCCTCCCCTTTGGGACCTCAAGCGTTCGGTTCCTACCGCCATCACGCAGTCCGCTCCCCAACGAAGGACGCTTATCCCCGACACAGGTATAAATGCCATTCCTAGTCCCCCTCCCCAGCACAGCTGAGAACCACACGAGACAGCGTCAGCTTCCTGGTGTCTGGGCCCTGACCCTCCCCAGCCCCACAAGCTCTAGGCAGGTTTCTCTCCTCCCAGCACCAGCCTCGCCAGGCGCTTGCCAGCCACTGGTTTCTCTCTGGTGCAGTGGGGACGAGAGACACCTGAACCTACGCAGGGTCAGTATGGCCAGAGCCAGCCAGTGGGGATCAGCCTGGCCAGAGGTACCTGAACGGCTGCCGAGATGAACAGGAAGGAGATGACCAGCTTCAGGTAGGGCGGGTGCCGGACTGTGAGCCGCAGCCCAGCCAGGAAGCTCAGGCCCTGGCCGGAGGCTCGGGCAGAGGCATCTGCAACACAGGAAGGGGACATCTTGGCTTGGTGGAGTTCAAAACCCAAACCCACGCCCAAGAGGAGCCCGGCCGCAGCTTCTGCTTCCCACACCCTGCCTGCACGCCGCACCTACCCGGTCGCTCCTTCACCCCCAGGCAGAGCAAACTACTGCACACGGGGTACGTCACAGCAACCACAGTGGCTGCAATGGAGTAGAGACGAGTCTGTGGGACAGGACAGGACCTCAGTGGGGGTGATGTCTCCAACCCACGGAGGTGGGGATACCCAGGGGCCAGGCAGGAGTACCTCCCAGTGGGAGCAGAGGGACCCTCAGCCCAAGCCCAAGGATGCGGGGTGCCCCTCCTCCCAACCAGCCCAGCAGGAGAGGGAGATCTAAGGGCCCAGAGTGGTCCTTCTGCTGACCCCCTGCCTCCTGCGGGCATCCATGCCACCGTGGGTCTAAGCCCCGTTCGCCTCTCTCTCTCGTTTTTTTAAGCAAACGTTCATTGGGGCTGATTTCTGCGTGCTAGACCCTGTGGTTACGGTGATGAATAAGTGATCCTGTGCATCCACAATAAGGGGCTTGGAGTGGGTGGGGAGACAGATCCAGGAGCAGACAGTGTGATGCATGATGACGCAGATAAATGTCAAAACCAGAACGGTGCTACCTAGCATTCAGAGGAAGACACATATGTAATAAAATACATTCAAGGCATGCATGGGAGTAACAGCCACCCAATTCAGCACAGGGGTTGCCTTTGGTGGGGGAAGAAAGAGGGAGATGGGCAGGGCTTCACCAGTGTGGATCCAGCACAGTTGCACAGGGTCCCACATTCAGAAGGCACTGCACTTGGGAGTTAATGCTCTGCTGCCTTGAAATTCGTGATGATTTTATCTATGAATTTGTGTTTCGTAAGTGAAGTCGATGGAACAACAGAGCTGGAACTACCAAGAGGCACCTGAATGTTTCTCGCCTTGGCTCACATGAGGCTCCGCCTCCCGGGAGGGGTTCTCAGCCTCCTGCTCCCTACTTCTTGGCATCCCAGGCCCTGCCCAGCTCCTGCTCTCCAACCCAAGGCCACTGCCACCCTCTGTTCCACCCTCACCCAGACAGTGACCCAGTAGCTTTGGTGAGGGCACTTGTAGAGGCCTCAGTAGGGCCTAGGCATGGAAGAGGGGAGGGTGAATCTGCAGGTCGCAATCCCTCTGATCCCAGGCTCATAGCACCATGATGGGGTTTGAGGGCAACTGGGCAGAGTCTCTCCCAGACCCTGATTCAGGCAATCCCTAGACCGGGGCCGTTGGCCACGGGAAGGGGAGACTGACTTCCCCGCTCTCTCTGGGGCTCTAGAGCTCCACTTTGCACTGTGCTCAGGCACATTCGGTAGCTGGGCTACAGGTGGGTCTGGGGATGGGGGGGTACACAAGGACTTCATTGTAATGTTTCCTTACGGGTGGTGAACCATGGGTGTTGGTGGTATTATTCTCATACCATTAATTCCCAAATGTCGGTGGAGGTGAGTGATGTCATTTGCTTAAGGAGAAAGGGCTGGGGGGTGGATAGAAGATGAACTTGATGGATAAATAGAGGCACATCCCCTAACTGCTGAAAAGGGACCTGCTTTGAGGAGACACGAAGGGGTACTAGCCCTTTCACACTGGGGGTGGGGTTGGCGTTGGCAGTCACCCGTTCAGGGATGGGTAGGACTGGTCATAGGTCAGGTTTTGCCCAGGGCTCTGCCAGGACACCAAACCGTTCTGCTGTCTCTCTCCCCTGTCCCTGCCTGTGGCCCTTCCCCACCGCATCCCTTCTCGGGGGTCCGCCTCCTCCCCTCCAGATGGCCTGCTGATCTGTTGTCTGACTCCATGTTTAGAAGGCACCCAGCAGAAGCAGAGTTAGCAGGGAGGACGGAGGGCCTGGGCTCAGCTACAGGAGCAGGGAAGGAACGAGAGGGCATGGTGTGCAGAGCTGAGCCCCCAAACCACCATGAAGAGACCTGGGGAGAAACGGCCCTGGAAGAAACAAGTGACCCCGAAGCGGGCGTCCCAGTGGGTCTGGGTAGCGTGGGCACTCACCGCGTTGGGGGAGATGGACACTTGTCCTGGGAGCGCAGTCTCCTTGCACCTGTGGGACCCGTGGGCACCAGACACGATGAGTCCATGGACAGTGGCTCCCATCAGCGTCCCTGCCATCTCCAAGGTCATCCCTGGGACACAGCGTGGAGCAAGGTGACAGCTCGTGGGGCCAGGGGCAGAGCCATCCCACCCCACGCACCCCACGCCTGCCTGCACTCACGGTACACGGTGGCCGAGTCCCGCTCCCTGGGGCTGGGGGTCAAGAGCATGGTCAGTGCTGTGTAGGGCACCTGGAAGAACTGAGGCACCGGGCAGAGTTTAGGATGGCGCCTGCCACCAGACTGCCAACCCAGGCCAGCAGCTTCCTGAGGCCAGGCCTGCGCCAGGCTGGCACGTCCCTACTGATCCCCTCAACCAGGAGTTAGGGGCTGAGGGACAGGAGGGGCACCCAGCCTGGAGCCCACGAGAAAAACTAATGGTCTTTGGCCACCTGGTAAGCGGGTGGGCAGCGGGGACCTGGACCTCTATCCCCAGCACACACACACTTCAGAGGGGCCTCCAGCCAGCACTGGGGTTCCAGGAGTCCAGGCCGAGGAAGGGGGCCAGCTGCTTACCGTGGCCAGGGCCTGGAACAGGCAGTAGAGGGCTGTGTACCAGAGGCCGCGCAGGCTGGTGAAGGGGGGCAGGAACCACAGGAAGAAGGAGGCCAAGGCAATGAACGGCGTGCAGCCCAGCACCCTGTGGAAGCACAGCCCAGGTGGAGCGCCCCGCGGCATCAGGACAGAGGATGCAAAGGGTGGGCCTGGAGCAACCTCACCCCTCTGGGTTCAAGCTCTCGGCCCCTGGAGAAGCCCTGGGCTGGGGCTCTCAGGGTAGGTGGGAGCCATGGAGGGCGCGAGGTGGCCGAGGGTGAGGAGGTAGCCAGGAGTAGGGGCTGGGGCACTTAGTGGCTGGGTGGTGCCATTCCCTGTTCCCGGGGCCACAGGCAAGTCACATCTTCTCTGTGAGACCTTCCAAGACACCCAGCTCAGCCTGGCTGCACTCCTAGACCCCCAGGGCCAGGCCTGCGACTCTTGGAGGGTTTGTCCAGCTCCGTGCCACCAGGTGAGGGAGAGGTCTATGGACACCTGCATGACTCAGTCAGACCCAATCCACTCCTGTCACCTACTGTTCAGACTTGTCCTCTAACCATCCACTAAGCAGCAGATGTGACAAACACAGTGACCTCAAGCCAGGGGTGGGTGCCAGGATCCTGAGGACCATGGGGCTGCTCACCAGGGCATGAGTCGTCCAGACCCTGTCCTCCTGCTTCTGTTGATGAAGAACCCAGCCAAAGGGTCGGCAGCTGCCCCAGACACCTTGCCTCCAAACAGGACAAGTGACACCTGGGCAGCAGGGATCTGAAAGGGACAAGGGAGGGGATAGCCAAGGCCCGGCAGAGTCAGAGAGGGTGTCTAGGCCTGCCTGCCCATCAGGAGGAAGATCTGGGAAACTGACAGGGGCCAGAGCCACAGTGCAAAGGTTTTTTGGTCTCTTCCCCAAGACGGGAATCCAGAGAGCTCCGAGGGCATATGTGCACCAGTAGAGAAGGGGGAGGGAGTGATAGTTGTTCCCTAGCACATTCCTGTTACACTTATGTCCGGTCACTTTCGGAGAAGACTTGAGAGATCCTCCCCTGAAGGGCTCAGTGCAAGAAGCGTGCACTGAAGCTGACAGTCAAAGGCAGACCTTGTGTTTCACAGTGAAAACGTTTTATTGATTTTTCTGATTACATAAATGATACACTCTAATTATAAACACATTCAAACAGTACAGAAAAATACTGAGCAAAGCTCATCTGAAATCCCACCATCCTGAGACAACTGCCAGGAGTGTTTTGACCATCCTGTCCTGCGTTTCCTTATGTGCATCTGCAATTTATAATTTTACACAAATGGGATCGTATCAGCGTCATTTTAAAAAATCACAGAAAGATAAGTAAATAAATCATGGATACCTTATTAAAAAGTCCTTTTTTGTTTACCCTCTATCCTCCACCATTCCCTCCTATAGCCAACATTAACACTCTGGCGGATATCCTTCCGGAATTTACTTTCCCCATGCTCATCCTTTAATCATGTACAGACATATATACATCCATATACCCATGCACCCACATATATGGGGCATGTTTTTGTTTTGCTAAAATAGGATCATTTTATATACCCTTCTCTAAAACTAACTTTTCTCACTTGACAGTGCATCATGGAAATCCTTCTGAGTCAACTGGTATAGATCTAACTCATTCTTTTGAGTGACTACACAGTAGCCCATTATGTGGATAAAGCCCAACTTATTTTCCAACTACTTCTATATTTTGGGGCATTCATGTTGCTTCCCACTTTTCCACTACAAACAGCCTGCAGTAAACATCCTTGAGGAGGTTGCCCTCAATAGCATTTGTTTTTTTCTCAGGCTCGGGTCAGAAGTACCATCTACCAAGCATGATGGGGGTGGAAGTAAAGGTGGGGTGAAAGGACCAGACACCAAGGCAGACGGAAGCAGGGGGCCCCCGAGGCTGCTGCCCACACTCACCTGTGCCACATCGAGCAGGAAAAGTTGCAGGTAAAAGGCTATGGCGCTGGAGGCCACCTGGTTGGGGACCCCTCCAATGCCGTAGCACACCTTCGTACAGAATGAGAGGCGACCAGCTCCGCTGTCCTGGGGGAGACACAGGAGCTAAGCCCCCACAGACACCCAACAGCTCCCTCCAGCCCCCTGACTTCCAAAAGCATCCTGAGGTCCCTATGTCTTGAAGGCTTTTCCAGCAACCTCTCAGTCCTAATTTGTCCCAAATCATCTTAAAAGGAAGTGAGACAGAAAAAGGAAAAAAAAAAATCCTAAACCATGACCTCTAAGCATTTCCAGAGGGAAGTTCTTCCTTATATTTCCCCACAGTGCTTCCTGCTGCAGTCTGTTTTATTCTCCAAGTCAGCAAGCCAGAGTGAACTGGGGGTCGGGAGACCCCTAACTTTGCCACCAGCTTCCTGTGTGGACTTTGAATAAATCACTTTATCTCTCTAAGCCTCATCTGTCAAATGGATATTCCTGCCAACTTCAAGGGATTTTTTTTTACATCTTTATTGGAGTATAATTGCTTTACAATGGTGTGTTAGTTTCTGCTTTATAACAAAGTGAATCAGCTATACATATACATATATCCCCATATCTCTTCCCTCTTGCATCTCCCTCCCTCCCACCCTCCCTATCCCACCCCTCTAGGTGGTCACAAAGCACCCAGCTCATCTCCCTGTGCTATGTGGCTGCTTCCTACTAGCTATCTACTTTACGTTTGGTAGTGTATATATCCATGCCACTCTCTCACTTCGTCACAGCTTACCCTTCCCCCTCCCCATATCCTCAAGTCCATTCTCTAGTAGGTCTGCGTCTTTATTCCTTTCTTACCCCTAGGTTCTTCATGACATTTTTTTTTTTTGCATTACGCGGGCCTCTCACTGCTGTGGCCTCTCCCGTTGCGGAGCACAGGCTCCGGATGTGCAGGCTCAGCGGCCATGGCTCACGGGCCCAGCCGCTCCGCGTCATGTGGGATCTTCCCAGACCAGGGCACGAACCTGTGTCCCCTGCATCGGCAGGCGGACTCTCAACCACTGCGCCACCAGGGAAGCCCTTCATGACATTTTTTTCCCTTAGATTCCATATATATGTGTTAGCATATGGTATTTGTCTTCCTCTTTCTGACTTACTTCACTCTGTATGACAGACTCTAGGTCCATCCACCTCACTACAAGTAACTCAATTTCGTTTCTTTTTATGGCTGAGTAATATTCCATTGTATATATGTGCCGGATGTTTTGATGAGCAAATGAGGCAATGGCTCCGGGAGCTGAGTGTTAAATATTCGGGACTTTTGCAAGCCAGTGATTACTGGCAGCCTGAAATTGGCCATGGTGAGAGTATTTACACCACAGAAATCAGTAAACAGCAAAAATCAGAGTTTTTCTTTTCTGGAGAGACTGTTTACCAACCCACCACTAAAATGAAGTAACGCTTATGACCCCAAATAATGTGTGTGTGTGTGTGTATATCCCTATATATATATATCCCTAAGCTACCCAGTGAACTCCAGACTCAAATTCAACTGTCTACTCACAGCCCCACATGGTTGCCAAACAGGCATTTCAGCTTAGCATGGTCAAAACACAGCTCCTGATTTCCATCCCATTGTCTTAACCTCTTAACCCTGTCGTCCCGTCCCCATGGCATTAAATAGCCCCAATGTCCACTCAGCAGCTCAGACCACAAACCTAGGAGTCATCCCTGATTCCTCTTTCACAATTCCCCTAATCTATCAGTGACAGCCTCCTAAGTGGCTTCTCTGCTTCTACTCTCGTTCCCTACTATCCACTCTCCATCCAGCAGCCCAACTGATCTTTTCATAACATAAATCAGATTGTGTCTCATCTCTGCTTAAAACCCTCTAACAGCTTGCCATTACAGTCTGAATAAAACTCCAAGTCCTTCCCATATTGCCTACAGGAGCCCACCCAATCAGCCCCCACTCCCTTTCCCACCTCACTTCAGATAGCTCTCCTCTACCATGGTAGCCTCCTCCTTCTTGTTACTCAAAATGACCTTTTCTGTTGCTGCCTCAGGGCCTTTGCACTTCCTGTCCCTTCTGTCTGGAAGGCTCTTCCTCCCGGTCTTTGCAAGAGCTGACTCCTTGCCATTCAGGCAGAAGCCTAAATGTCGTCTCTTTAGAGAGGCCTTCCCTGACCACCCAAATCTCTCTCTCAGTTGTACTAACTACAGGATATATTCTTATTCATTTCCTGCCTCTCCCCACCAGCATATAAACTCTCTGAGAGCATGAGCTATATAACTTTGATTCACCACCATGTCCCCAGTACCTAGAACAATGCTGGGCATATAGACAACATATATATTTGTTAAAAGAATAAATGCCATGAAGACACTGTGGAAAGTGCTATTTCTTCCAAAGACGCTGGGAATCCTTCTCTTTCATCTTTTGCCCGGGGATGGGAGGGGAAGTGGAGAGGCCCGTGGTTTCACCCATTTTTGTATCTTGCCAGACACCCCACATGAAAGGAAGGTCTTCCCAGATAAGGGTTTATCCAGTCCTCTGCACTCTGCCTACCCACACATGAGGCAGGATGTGGGCTTCTTTTCTGATATTTTTGTGAACACTATTTCAACTTCCAGAAAGCTTAACAACAGGCAGAATCCAACATGATAACTCTTCCCCCACCCTGCCCCCTCCATAATGGGACCCTGGTTTCCCACTAAACATACCTATCAAGTTTCTGATACCTAGAAGGCACTTGAAACGGACATTCCAGCTGCAACTAGGTATATGATACAATCTTGGAATCTTGAGGAAGACAGTTTTACCTACTTAAATCATAAGCCCTTCACAGTCAACTGAGATCAAGTTTCAGATTTAGACAAATTCGACACATTTGAATGCAAACCCTGTCTGCCATTTCTAGCTGTGTGACCAGGACAAGGTACTCAGTGTGCTGAGCTTCATTTCCTCACGTTTGAAATGGGGATAATACACCTCATAGAGTTGGTATGAGAATGAAATGCTATAGCATGTCATGGACCATGTTTCCCCTCTAGCCATTCATCTCACCCTGAACTTCTAAATTTCCCTGGGAAGTGAGAGTCCCCAGAGGGCCTCTTAATCGTGCTTGCTTTCTTGGAGGCCACAATCTTTTGCTCCGAGGTGCCGGGAGAGGAAGCACTGAGTCAGCATAGGGAATTGAAGCCACAGACAGAATGAACGCGTTGAGCACAGGGCGGGCAGTGGATTTTTGCACTCGGCGGGAAAGTTGAGACGTCCTAACTCCTCTCCAACACAGCCACCCTGAATGACATGCACCCCAGCCCCATCCAGGGGATGGGGGGAGGGGGGATGCGAGGGGCTGAGGGCGCCCCTAGGTTCCCGCCTGCCCGCTACCCTCACTTGGGAGCCCGGTTGCCAGGAAGGACATCTCTAGAGGCAGTCTCCTCAAGGAGAGCCCGGCGCCTGGAGGAAGCCAGGTTTGAGAGGGTCGCTGTGGCTGCCCGCAGCACCTGCCCGGAGACTGGGGAAGGGAGGCAGCCTCCTCACGCACCACTCAGCGTCCTGCCTGCCCAGGGTGCAGGGGGCCTGGGGAAGACCTGGAGTGCGGTGGACAAGAGCCCTAGACTGGCCCTGGCCTCACTAGGTGGAGGAATCAGCAGCTTACTTCGCTTGCCTAGGACTCGGTTTCCCATCCTGTTCCCTTTGGGGCTCCCGAACACCCTCAAGCCTCTCGGCTCTCAACTGTCAAACCCCACCAGGGGCAGTTCAACAACCTGGAGGCTTGCCGGGGCTGGCTGAAGGCTTACGCCCAGACGCCCGGAAGGTCCCCGGGGCCCGTCCGGCCCAGCGCCCGCTCTGCGCCCGGCTCAGCCTCCAAGCCCCTCGCGCCCCTCGCTTTGCGCTCACCGAACCGGGCTCCAAGGTGTGCGCTTCCGGCGGGGGTGGCGGCGTGTCGACTGGCGGGGCCGGGATCCCTTCGGGGGACACTGCCATGGCGCACGGCTGCACGCTCTCGGTGTTATCGCCCGGCCGGCCGCCCCCGCGGGGAGGGCGGCTCCCGGGCCGAGAGGGCGCGGCGCGCGAAGAGGGGCGGGGCGGCGGGCGCGCCCCGGGCCGGGGGCAACGCGCGGGAAAACGGGGAAGCCGCGAAGTGCGCGGGTTCGGTTTCCCAAAGTGAAAAACGCCAGAGCCCACATTTGCCGGGGGAAAGGCTGGCCAAGTCACTCGGGACCGTTTTCCTTGGGGTAGGTCTCCGAGGGAGGGAGTGAGAGCCAGCGGCCGTTCGCGCTAAACTCGCCTGCTAAATCCTCGTGAAAGCCGACAAACAAATTCATTAGAAAAACGAAGCAATAGAATTGACCTGCTCAGACTAAGATTGTGGCTGAGTAGGCTTACAACACTCTTTAAAAAATTGATACAGGATGCCCGAAATACACATTCTCCAACCTCATACAGACAATGGGTATGGCCATGTAACTAAGTCCTGGCCAGTGAATAAAAGCTGAGTGGTGTAGGCAATTTCCCAGAAAGGTCCTTAAAAGAAAGGGAAGGGGTCACATCACATACAAAATTAACTGAAAACCCATCACAGACCTACGTGTAAAGGCTAAAACTATAAAACTCTTAGCAGAAAGCAGGAGCATGTCTTCATAATCTTGGGTTAGACAAATGTTTCTTAGATGGGACGCCACAAGCATAAGTTGGACTACATCTAAATGAAAAACTTTGTGTTGTAACCTATGCAACCAGTGAAAAGACAACCCACAGAATGCGAGGAATGTTTGCAAATCGTAAGGATTTGTTCTGGAATATATAAAGAACTCAAAACTAAACAGTAAGAAGATAGCCCAATTAAAAATTCGGTGAAGGATCCGAATAGATATTTCTCCAAGATAGACAAATGGGCAATAAGCACAGGAAAAGATACTCATGTCATTAGGGAAATGCAAAACTACAAGATACCACTCCACTAGGAGGGCTATAATTATATAAAAAGACAGTAACAAGCGCTGGGGAGAATGTGGAAAATCATACATTGCTAGTGGGCATGTAAACTGTGCCGGTGCTTTGGAGAAGTTTGGCAGTTCTTCAAAAGTTAAGTATGAAATTATATGACCCAGCATTTATTCCACTCCTGAGGAGGCAACAGAGATGAAAACATGATCACGCAACAACCTGAACACAAATGTTCATAGCAGCACTATTTTTAATAGCTAAAAAGTGGAAACAACCCAAATGTCCATCAGCTAATGGCTATTTAGGTTAGGAATATTCATACAATGGACTATTATCCAGCAATAAAAACGACATGGATGAACCTTAAAAACATTATGTTGTGAAAAAAGCCAGTCACAAAAGACCACATATTGTTGATTCCATTTACATGAAAATGTCCAAATAAATAAACCTATAGGAAGAATGTAGACTTGTGGCTGTCTAGAACTGAGGGTGGAGAAAGACTATTAATGGGGTTTCTTTTAGAGATAAAAATGTTCTAAAATCAGATTGTGATGGCTGCACAATCCTGTGAATATACTAAAAAAACACTGAGTTGTACACTTTAAATGGGTGAATTGTAAGGTATGTGAATTACATCTCAATAGCTTTTTTAAAAAAGGGAATGGATATGCTTCTACTGGATGAAATGACGAAATGCAAATGTGATGGCTGGTGCCAACAGGCTATCTGAAGACCTCAAGTTAACTGGTGCTGAGATCCGCAGATTAACAATACTGGAGTCATGACTTTTGATCTAGCAGCTCTGAACTGCTTCCCTCCGGACTTCCGCATGGGAAATAAAATAAAATGTATTCTGTAAGCCATTATTTTGGATTTCCTATTACAGCTAAATCTAACCCGAAAGTATACACTACCCAGTATAAAGCAAGTCATCCCATTTTCTATGCCTCAATTCCTTAATCTAGAAAACGGGTACCTTCAGTTTCCTTGATTGCAGCCCTAGCAAACAGTGCAAAGATAACTAGGTAATGCATGTGTTAAATATTTAATTTCTTGGAAACTAAACAAACTCAAGGTGAGTTTCTTTGGATAATTTATGTTTGAACACAACACTTTATATGCAATTTCAGCAGGTTTGGAAACACTTCACTTACCATACTTATACTGTGTTGCATGTACTACCACAATTTTACTTTTGAAGGGAAGTGGGCAACAGAAAAAAAAACAAAAAACACCTCCCTCTCTTTTTTGCACAGAAATGTAACTAAAAGGCATTTTTTCCCCTAACAGTTACTATTCTGCTTAAAGTGATAGTATATTCCTAATGCAAGTTTTAAAGACAAATAGACTTCAATAAATAAAACAGGCCGACAATAATCAAGAAGCCTGGCTTTGGAAACAAAACTAAAGACTGATACACTTAAAAACATCTGAAAGGATGCACACCAATATGTTATTAGTGGTTATCTCTGAATGGTGGAATAACAGGTGAGCTAAAGATCATTTTAGCATAACTGTATAATTTTCTCCAATGAATATGAATTATCTGTGCAAAAAACATACATTTAAATCAAGTGACAAAGAGCCAAATATTAGTCTACTGAATAAGCCACTTCTATTTGAAGATTCAGTGTGATGAGCAATGTTTAAATTAAATGGTTTGTACTAAGAGCAAAGGGGTAAATCTTACTAAGGAGTCCTCATGCTAGTTCAACTAAGGACACAAAGGATGGTGTAAGAAGTAAACACAACCATTGAGTTAGTATTAAAAATATCACATTTTAACACTTCTGAGTACTAAATGAAAGTAACATTGGTTAAAGTACCTGGCAAACAGAAAGCACCTAATAAATGTTTGTTGATTCTCAAACTGAATGACTTTGCCAAATAAAAATGACAAATGCATCCCTATGTAACTATCTCATAACAAACAAATGTAAATTATCTCACTGATCCTTTTAATGAACAGTAAGTATTTCATCTTTAAGACAACAGTTCTTTAACCATTAGCAAGATTGCTTTCAAAATACTTCAAGGCACTGAAATAGATGCATACATAATTTCAACACAATTAAGTATAATGAAAAGTATTCTGAATGACAGAAGTATATAAAATAAATAAGATCATCTTTATAACCTGGATAATGCATAGTAATTTAACCAATAAATTAGAATCTGTAAAATTAGATATGTACTTCTGCATATCACCCCCAACAATGGTTTTACACTGATTGATGCCACTTTTGAAACTACTTAGGTCAAACTGTATTCCACATCTAAGATGCTGGCTTTATTTTCAAGTTTGCCTTCCCTTGCTAAATTCGGTTTGTTTTCTAAAGTCAACATGTTTTGGGTATTCTACATATTTAACTAACAACTTTAGAATTTTAAACTTTAATGTAAAAAGCTTTATCAGATGGTTCTCACTTTAGAAAACCTTTAAGTATATCATCCACATTAATCAGAGTTTTCACAGTTACAAAAATGAGGGTTCTTGCTGATGGCAGGTCTTTCTCTACAGAACTTCTCACTGGGGTGTACTCTGCATGTACACACAAGAAAATCTCTAATGTGTCTTTTGGTTATTACTATAAACTGGAAAATCCACAAAGGAGGTTTTTTTATATGTACAAGAAAAATATTTCCAACAAGAAGCCCCTTCATAGAAATATATGGAGAATCAAAAATTGACTTTTATGCAAATGAAAATTATAAAATGCTTCATGATAGGCCTATATGAAACATTTTCTTACAGATTCTTGAAAATATATTAACAATGACTTACGTTATATCTGATTTTACCATCCCCTCATTTTTTTAAGAATGCCATTATTTTTGTTTTACTAAAGAGACGACTCTACCACAGCCGTAAACGTTACAGACAATAAATATTTTCTATTATATATCTGTTCATTTCTGAGGGTATATGACAAAAGGAAAAGGCTCTCCTTTGTTCTCCCTCTCTTCTTGATAAAAAGACCTCTACCACCTAGAAGGCTGCGAGCTAGAAAAGGAAGCATTCTTAAAATGAACTTCAAACATAAGATATACCTTATAAATCAGGTCATCTAGTTATGTGTATACTTCCCTTTTGTTGTCCCTGAGCCTTTAATAAAAAACTCATTTAAATGTTGCAGCCTTGGGCCTCCCTGGTGGCGCAGTGGTTGAGAGTCCGCCTGCCAATGCAGGGGATACGGGTTCGTGCCCCGGTCCGGGAGGATCCCAAATGCCGCGGGGCGGCTGGGCCCGTGAGCCATGGCCGCTGAGCCTGCGCATCCGGAGCCTGTGCTCCGCAACGGGAGAGGCCACAACAGTGAGAGGCCCGCAGACCGCAAAGAAAAAAAAAAATGTTGCAGCCTTGTCTCAGCTGTGCTTACAGAAGATAAAGCACAGGTTTATCTCATGATTAGTTCAGAATTAAAGGGTGGGAGGACAGTCTAAGAACAAACTGGTGGATTACAATAAAATTTAAAGGTCTAACAGTCCGATTTCAGTTGAGTCTTGCACTGTCCATGATGCAGCACACAGGTTTTATTTTATTAGGGTGGAAGCTTAGTGCAGGATTTCCTGAAGACTGGTTCTCCTACTACATACCTAAGAATTACTTGGGATTAAAAATGTAGACATCTGGAACCCATCCCAAGTACAATGAACCGTTAAAATGTGTGTGGTAGGTGGCAGGTAATAGGCATTCTGAAAAGCTTCCCAAGTGATTCTTACATATTAAGGCCTGAGAATCACTGCAAATCACTGCTTTTATAAGATTAGCTCTTGCAAGGGTTCTGCAAGGTCAACACTATTTTCATAATTATACTAAGATGTTATTTGCTTCTTTTCACTTTCTCATGAATGTACAGTAGCATTTACTATAGGCTACATGATGTGTGATACTGCAACAGACATACAGAAGCAGATGAGATTCCATCTGTCTTCTTTAAATCAGACAGTAAAGATATTTCCAAAAAATGAAATACAATGCCACGTTTCTCACTAAATCTTTTTAAATTTTGGAAAATAGACACTTTTCATAAAAATGTTCTTTATATTAACATGTTATTTTTAATGAATATTTTATAAGTTTTTATTTTAAATATAATATTAGTATTTATAACCCACGTAAGCAACAGGTCTTGAGACCAAAAAGTTTGAGAACTGCTCTTTCCAGCAGACATCCAGCACCCTATGAACATTACTGCTGTTAGGCATGGCCACTTAGTGCCTTGGCACATTCAATGTATATTTCACTTTAAATATGATTCAATAGATCGTCTGCAAAAAGCTTCTTAAACTTATTGTCAGGGAAGGGGATTTAATCTGACAGGGAAATACTGAGTGTAGCCAGTTTTAGTTAAAAATCTAGCATGTTTGGGCTTCCCTGGTGGCACAGTGGTTGAGAGTCCGCCTGCCAATGCAGGGGACACGGGTTCGTGCCCCGGTCCAGGAAGATCCTACATGCTGCAGAGCGGCTGGGCCCGTGAGCCATGGCCGCTGAGCCAGCGCGTCCGGAGCCTGTGCTCCGCAGCGGGAGAGGGCACAGCAGTGAGAGGCCCGCGTACCGCAAAAAAAAAAAAAAAAAAAAAAAAAAAATCTAGCATGTTTTCCTTAGTGACATCAGAATGTAATAAATAATCCTGTAATATATAAATGAGCTGTGTGATGTATGAAATAGAAAACCATACTTTACACGACGCATTTAAAAAATGTTCATTAGTAACATGACAACAGTAGCATTAGATTCTACGTGAGTGGTGGCAAACAAATGGTCCACTCCAAATGTTAACTAAGAACAAACCCCTAATTTTTTTTTTTTTTTTTTTTTTTTTTTTTTTTGCGGTACGCGGGCCTCTCACTGTTGTGCCCTCTCCCGCTGCGGAGCACAGGCTCCGGACGCGCTGGCTCAGCGGCCATGGCTCACGGGCCCAGCCGCTCCGCGGCATGTGGGATCTTCCCGGACCGGGGCACGAACCCGTGTCCCCTGCATTGGCAGGCGGACTCTCAACCACTGCGCCACCACGGAAGCCCCCAAATCCCTAATTTTTTGAAAGAAAATAAAGTAGGGGATAAACTGCGGTTCCTAGAGAAAAAAGAATTCTTTTAAATTTATACGTCTCGAAAATGTTGAAATGTATGTCAGCAGATTGATACTGACTTATACTAAGCTACACAATTTTATTCTTAAATGAAAATACATCCCAGATACTGTTGCCAAGTTAATATTTGAGTGTATCTTACCATTAGATAATGCTAATTGGGAACACTTCTGAGGTTGAGGCATAGCTGTGGTGAAAGCAGTTCCTTCCAGCCTTTTGATTGTATCTCAGATATAAAAAAATTGCATTGATGTTTTTAACCTGCCATGTATAATTTTTTAATGTATTGCTATTTAAAAAAATCTGAGACAGCTAACATTTAAACAAATCACTGCTGTTTGGGAATGATGTTTGAATGAAAGATGCTATGAACATATTTGCTAATTTATGCCGTATTAAGATTTTAAATGATATAGTTATTTAATATATCTTACGTTAAATAACTGGTATTTGAAAATAAGTCTATTTTTCTTTCTGAGTAGCCTTCTGGGAAAAGTTCACTGAATATAGTTTCCAGTCATAGTTTATTTTCCTAACTTGTACTTATTTTAAAATCTTCTCATCAGGAGGGAGTTAAATAGTGCAAAGCCCAGCAAATCTGACTTCCCCCTCATTTTGGTGTGCATGTCCACTTATGACCATCATTTTTCTGGAAACTTTCCACTCAGTGTATCAAAAATCAATGTTATGAAAGTTCTTTAAAAGGTTCAGCGGTTTTTTTGAGTCTTTGAATGATTACAGCATTCTGTAAATTGGCTTCTTCCAGTGTGAGTGTTTCATCTAGTAATTTGAGGAAAGGAAGAGCTGTTGCCAGGGAAAAGGGAGGACTTCTTTGAGATCCTTGGTATTTTTCGATGAAGTCTTTGATGTGGCTTACCCTGCAAAATAGCACAAACTATTAATATAATTTTATGAAGACCCGAATTAGTTAATTTAAGGTAATAATTTGTGATGATACCTGGCTATGTTAAGACAGAATAATCAAATTATGATGATGTAAGTACTCACTTGGGCTACCTTTTAAAGGTTCACCCCTGATAATAGTCAGGAATTACTATTCCTTATCTTAGATGTGACAAGGGTATTATAGTTACATTTTGAGTGTCTATTTTTTAGAAACACACTCTGAAATATCTACCTATGAAACTATATGAAGTCTGGGATTTGCTTAACATAGTTCAGTGGGAACTGAATGATGATGGATCATTATATCCTCTCTTTGCTTTTGCATATGCCTGAAAGTTTCTATAACAGAAAAATCTATATATCTTGCTCTGAATGGATCAGAAATGGTCCAACCAGTAATCCTACACAGACACAGGCTGTATCTCTTCAATACCACGTCAGGCTGTGCTTCATATCTAGTTAAGAAAATTCTTAACCCAGTGCCGGTAGATTTTCAGTTAGTATAATGAACACTGTAGTGTAATATAATCACTGCAGTCTTTTTTTTTTAATAACAGTGATTTTAAAATATTTATTTATTTATTTTTGGCTGCATTTGATCTTCGTCGCTGCACGCGGGCTTTCTTTAGCTGCGGCAAGCGGGGGCTACTCTTCGTTGCATTGCACGTGCTTCTCATTGCGGTGGCTTGTCTTTGTTACAGAGCATGGGCTCTAGGTGTGTGGGCTTCAGTAGTTGTGGCACATGGGCTCAGCAGTTGTGGCTCGCAGGCTCTAGAGCGCAGGCTCAGTAGTTGTGGTGCACGGGCTTCGTTGCTCTGCGGCATGTGGGATCTTCCCAGACCAGGTCTCGAACCCGTGTCCCCTGCATTGGCAGGCGGATTCTTAACCACGGCGCCACCAGGGAAGTCCTCCCAATCACTGCAATCTTGAAGGTAGCTCAAAGTTATGTTCATGTAAGTATATGCGTGTGTATTTAGAAAGGGAAAGTACGTATACAGTTCATCGAAATTAAGAGGCCACTGGGAGTTCCCTGGTGGCCTAGTGGTTAGGATTCCGGGCTTTCACTGCCATGGCCTGGGTTCAATCCCTGGTCGGGGAGCTGCGATCCTGCAAGCCAGGCGGCACGGCCAAAAAAACCCCCCTGAGATGCCACTGATTCTAAGACTTGTCATTTTATATACTACTAAAATTGTAAAAAATCCAGATTATGACAAAATAGTTTCTTAAACACTAAGAATTTTTATATTTATTGAAAGAGCACTTTTAACTAATTTTCACACAAACATTCATCAAATCACTTTCTTCCGTAATAAGATTAGAATAAAATGGTGAAGTCATTCCTAACAGTTGAACGTTATTCAGACTCAGATCCTTCAAATCGCTTCTGATTCAGTCATTGATGTACATGTTTTTCCATATAATACTCCTTTCTGTATCATCGGGTGTGTTGATGATACAGCAGTACTTTGAAAAGTTCTCCACTACTGTCTCTGGGATGATCTTTCATCGAGCTGACGCTTGTTCTGCATGCTTTGAGGCAGATGCCAAGGCAAAGTCAATTGTGTCATGACTGCCATATGGCCAACAAGAAATTATAAGGACGCATCCCCATTTCAGAGATGCTAAAATGTGAAAAAATGTGCAAACAAGAATTAATGAAATATGACATCATCAAAGACAGAATTTTCCCATTCAATCAAATTCACCAGTTGCCACCCTGTTAATCTGTGCAGCTTACCAAAAAAATCAAGAAAATGGTCACTTGTATTTATTTGGGTACCAACAATTGGATAACGAAAGGCTAAAGCTTATGGCAAAGAATATAAATTAAAAAAACCCAATAAAGATTAAAGGAACTGTGCAGTAAAAATTAAAAATGTGTACTGTGATCTCTACAATACTACTACAAGAATAAAGAAATGCCAATCTAAAAAGCTATGAGAGGATAAAAAATAATACTCATTAAGCTCAAAAAGAGGCAAGAAAGGAGGAATGAAGAATAAAAAGACATGGGGTAAAGAGAAAACAAAAAGCAAGATGGTAGCCTTAAACCTAACTAGTTCATGATATTATACAACATTACAAAAACTGGACTAAACAGTCCAATTAAAATACAAAGCTTGCTTAATTATCACTTAATAAATACCGTTGGCCAGTCAAAGGTTTTTTTTTAAATGCTTCAAGTCATTCAGGGAAAAAAATGGTAGGTAACTAATTGTTATTGAAAATGCCAGAAGTATTTTTCTAGACAAAGAAGTTGGGATTAAAGTATTTTATTTCCCTAAAAAGAAACAAACCTGAGTTGTAGAGAACAAACTTGTGGTTACCAATGGGGGAAGGGTAGGGTGAGACGAACTGGGAGAGTGGGATTGACATATATACACTACTATGTATAAAATAGATAATAATGAGAACCTACTGGCATACAGGCCAGATATGAGAGGGAGTTGTGGTGGCCCAGATCAGGGAATCCGAGTCCAGGTTGGGTGAAGAGGACATCTGTACAGGAAAGCGGCCCATCTTCCTGGTGTCAGACAGAGTCTGACCAGCAGGAGGAGGGCGCCCATGTAGAGGAAGGCAGGTGGGGACGGTTGCAGTATGAGCAGGGTTAGCAGTGTGTCCACACAGAAGAGGTGTTGAGTGCAGAGTGTCAGAAGCCAAGATGGGTTAGGAATATAGGAGAGGTGGTACACAGCAGGCTGTCTCAAGCAGAATAAAAAGAGCATTCATACAGAGGAGGGGCCAACTGCAGTGTGTCAGAACCAGAAAGAGGTGGAAAGTGACCACTCATGGGGGAAGATAGGCAGCACTGACTGCCAGAGCCCAGGAAGGCAAACAGGGCATTGGCATGATGTGATGTGTCAAGAGACCCAGCAGGAAGAGGGAGGCTTCCAGGCTGGGGAGGAGGCAGCAGTAGAAGAAGGAGACTGGTTACATGTAGGAGAACTGATCAATAAATAAATATATTGGGGGCTTTCCTGGTGGCGCAGAGGTTAAGACTCTGTGCTCCCAATGAAGGGGGCCCAGGTTCAATTCCTGGTCAGGGAACTAGGTCACACATGCATACCACAACTAAGAGTTCACATGCCACAACTAAGGAGCCCTCAAGCCGCAACTAAGGAGCCCACCTGCTGCCACTAAGATCCAGCGCAACCAATAAATAAATAAATATTTTTTAAAAAAGTAATAAATATATTGAGAATAACTGGAGCCAGATTTCTCACTGAAGGAAGTTAAACTGAAGAAAGTGAAGAAGTTAATTACAAATATGGAAAGGGGAAAACTAGAATAAACCCTGTGGTGGTGGATTGAAATTAGAGCTATCTATGTGAACTCATGGTTTTCGCTACGCAAAGATATAGAAATACATTTGTCCATGTGTGTTAGTTTGTGTATATATATGCATATGTGTATGTATGTAGAGACACCTGTAGCTCTTTCCACACAGAGGGCCTGGAATGGTGGCAATAAGTATACCTAGTAACCAGATCCTCAATACCCTTGGCCACTAAAAAGAACCAGGGCTTCTTAGAAAACGTACAGAATGAACCTGAAAAAATATTTTGGGCCAATAAACAAGAAAATGCTCAGAGAATGATGGGAAGATGTAAAAAGTTTAAAGGAGGTCCCAGGGACTTGGAAACCTATATACAATATGTTCCTACTTTAATTAAAATGAAAAAACATTTTAAGACGAGATAAAAGCCTGGAAAAATCCATCAAACTAGTAGTAGTGATTATCTCTGGGCGACGGAATTTAACTTGATTTCAATTTCTTTCAGTACTTTCCTGTATTATCATTCCTTTTCTACAATTAACAGAAAAATACACACATAATGCTAATGATCAACTTAAAAACATACTAAAAATAATTCGTTCAAAATTATGTATCTAGGTAAACAGGAAAACTAATGAAATGATAATCCATAAAACAGACTGAAAATACTTCATTAATGTCCAAGAATTTCCATTGTCATGAAACATTATGCTTAGAGAACTATTTATTAAGATCCTTAGTTCTTAAAAATAGCTGTTGACTGACCTGAAAAGGAGAAATACAATTAAAACTTAGGGAACAAATCGGACAAATAATGAAATGGAAGACTCACCTATGAGAAATGTTAAATTTCTGGACAATCCTTTTCCCATTGGCTAACCAGATCTGTATATTAGTGATGGGTTCCAGACTGTTTAGTGGGACAGTAGACCACTTATTTTTATTCTCAACTTCAACAGTCTTCGCTTTAGAAACAATTTTTGGGGTAGCACTAAGAAAATCCAGACAACAAGTCAGATGCATGTTTTTCATTAAGCAGAACTTTATCTTTAAACAATTACTATAAAAACTTTACAGTAAGTATAGCTTTTCGGAAGATTTTGGCTAGTCACAGCTGTTCCCTAACACAAAAAGATATTATTAGTATCAGTTATATCCATCATACACGATGATCTTAGGAATCTAGTAAAATTATGCACATCTCAGCAATTTGTAAGCTTGTGGACTGTTATGTAAGTATACCAGAAGAGTGTACTTATGTACTTGAATCGTGCCTTCCAGAACAATTTTACAGTGCTGACAGATCCGTGGACTTTACCTTTACCTACTCCCCAGGTTAAAAGTTCTAAAAGAAATGGTAAGTTCTCTGTAGAGAACAGTCCTTGGGTTATAAAGGAAATGAAAGGAAACAAAGTATTCCCTCATCACTCTGAAAGTCACATTGGGATATTTTTCCATGTGTGGATGAATATGCATTTATATACCTTACCAATCTTCATAATTAATATATGAGAATTCATAAAAATGAAAGCAATCCTATATTTAACCTCTTTGCATATTCTGCCATAGGCATAATTAGATAA
Organism: Mesoplodon bidens; assembly: GCF_964165515.1. Taxonomy (NCBI): domain Eukaryota; kingdom Metazoa; phylum Chordata; class Mammalia; order Artiodactyla; family Ziphiidae; genus Mesoplodon; species Mesoplodon bidens. The sequence continues at coordinate 70,756,810 of NC_138170.1, forward strand.
GATGAATACTGCAAAGTCTGAAAATATCGGGCTGGTCAAAAAGTTCGTTCGGGTTTTTTGGAAGAGCGTATGAAAAACCCGAACGAACTTCTTGGCCAACCCAATAAGTAAAGGCTCTGATACTGATACTAACTTTATCAGGCATTATTTCACTTTTATTACCTCAAAATTCACATACTGATCAGAGGACACAATGCTGAAGGCATTGGTAACTATAATACACAACCTTATATCCAAAAGCTAGCCTAGGTACTCTGTGACATTAATGGCAAAGCTCAAGTGGTGGGTGCAAGGGAGAAAAAATGATTTATCCACCCAATTTTGCCCAACGTCCTCACTAAGCCAGGCACTTTTGATCGGACGAAACCAAAGAAGCCACCATGACTTTTTAGTATAGTGCCAGCATATGTTAATTTACACTAAGGTGAATATGACTTAGAAGTTCTCATAAAAGTTAACATGAAAAATCTCATTTCCAATGGGAGAAATGATAACTCTATATGTGTGGTCTACATAGTAAAATAATGACAAGCTGAATATCAGTCAAACCTCTGCTTATGGAAATTACAGATCATGAGCCTACTCACCTTCCCAGTCTGTGACCCTGTCCTGAGAAGGGCTGGAACACAGGCTTCGTTGACATACATACTTCATTTTTCTTATCTTCAACTTTAACATCGACCTCCTCTTTATCAAAAACTCCCTGTAATTCTAAAGGTAATTCCCTTGGAAAGTAAAGAAAGAAAGTGATAAAGCCCCTAATATGTTTTTTCTTTCTCTGAAAAACATACTGTGCATGTAAAAAGAATAGAAAAATATACAGAAATAAGAGGCATATATATTCTATACAATAAAAACTAGATGTATTTAAAATAATACAGTAAGAGAAAAATCAAGCTCTTATTTCATTCTTTAAAATGAAAATATAGCTACAGGCTGGTTCTAGAAAAACAAGACATAAAAAAATGTAAACACATGTAGACTTAAGAAAGAAGATGACAGCTCCCTCCCCCCAAAGTGACAGTCCTTATAATTCCACTCTCACTCTAATAAAAAACTTTGCGGTGTATCTCCTAAATTTTCTCTCGTATATAGTAAAATTCCACATAATAATTATATTTTTTCCAAAGATGGTATCATTCTATGTACACTATTCTGTATTTTGAAAACAGCTTTAACAACAAAAAAAGCAATATACCACAGAAATCTTCTCATGTTAGTATATGGATATATGTCATTCATTTTTACCACATGCACATTGTTATTCTGTTATAAAGTAGATCAAATGGTACAAACATATAAAATACTCTTTTCATCTTTTTCTTACTGATTTGTAAGAAATATGTATATATTCCATTTACAGGATATATATGAAACAAGTATTCCCAGTTTGGCATTTGATTTTACATAATCAAATTTATCTTTCTTATATTGCTTCTGGGATTCATGCCAGCTATAGCTATATGCAACAACATGGATGAATATCCCAGAGAAATAAGTTGAGTAGACACAAAAAATAAACACATTGCATTTACATAGTTCAAAAAAACAGATAAAATGAAAAAATTATAAAGAAAAGCAAAAAACCATAAAGAAAAGCAAAGAACAACTTACTACTGAAGTTAAGATAGCATTACTTCTGTGATATTACTACAAATAATGTGTAACTTAATCTTATCATGAGGACGAAGTCAGATAAATCTGAATTGAGAGACATTCTACATAATTTGGGCCCATGATCTTCAAGTGTCAAGGTCATTAAAAACAGACAAAAACAAAAACTGAGAAACTGTTCCCTCCTGAAGGAGACTAAAGAGACATGACATTTACAAGCAATGTGTAATTCTGAATTGGATGCTTTTGCGATAAAGGATAATATTAAGATAAAAAGTGAAACTTGAATACATTCTGAGGAATAATTGGTAATAATATTATACATCAATAGATGGTTGTATTGTGGTTACATAGGAAAATATATTTCCTTTTTAATAAAAATACAAACTAAAGTATTCAGGATGATGGGGCATCACTTTAGCAACTTACTCTCAAATGCTTTTAGAGAAGTTCTTTGTACCACACTTGCAACTTTTGTATTAGTGTGAAAAAGATTCCAAATTAATTATATTATACAATAAAGAGCCATTTAAAATCTGTATATACGTTGTACATATACATACATACAGACCTATATGGGTATGTATATATTGAAAATTGGTTAGATGTAGCATACTATCAACCCTTCTGAAATAAAAACTGACCAAAATAAGTACATTACACCATTAAATTGATGTTACACATAAAATCATGTGTTAAGGACAGTGCCATAGGACAGATATTAATTTTGTGTATCGTTTTAGGAAAGCAAGAACATGAATATGAGCATCAATTGCTGAAAGAATGTTCATGCTTTTTATTCATTAATTTTCTTTCTATCAATCTATCATGAAAGAGTAATCGGAGGTTCTGTTAGAACTTTAATTATATGAAAACATAGGAGTAAGGGACTTCCCTGGTGGTCCAGCGGTTAAGACTCTGCGCTCCCAATGCAGGGGGCCCAGGTTCCATCCCTGGCCAGGGAACTAGATCCCACATGCCAAAACTAAAAGATCCCACATGCTGCAACTAAAGATCCAGCATGTATCAACTAAAGATCCCACATGCTGCAACTAAGACCTGGCGCAGCCAAATAAATAAAATAAATAAATATTTAAAAAACAAAGAAAAGAAAAGGAAAACATAGGAGTAAAATCTTCAAGGCCCTGTGGCCTGTGTGCCACAACTACTGAGCCCACATGCCACACGACTGAGCCTGAGCTCTAGAACCCGTGAGCCACAACTACTGAGCCCGCGTGCCATAACTACTGAAGCCCACGTGCCTAGAGCTTGTGCTCCGCAAAAAGAGAAGCCACCACAATGAGAAGCCCACGCACTGCAATGAAGAGTAGCCCCCAGTCGCCGCAACTAGAGAAAGCTGAGCACAGCAAGGAAGACCCAATGCAGCTAAAAAAAAAAAAAAAAAGACACGTAGGGCTTCCCTGGTGGTGCAGTGGTTGAGAGTCCGCCTGCTGATGCAGGGGACACGGGTTCGTGCCCCACTCTGGGAAGATCCCACATGCTGTGGAGCGGCTGGGCCCGTGAGCCATGGCCACTGAGCCTGCGTGTCCAGAGCCTGTGCTCCGCAACGGGAGAGGCCACAACAGTGAGAGGCCCGCGTACCGCAAAAAAAAAAAAAAAAAAAAAAAAAGTGAGTTAATTTAAGTCAGCTTTTGGTTGGTCAGAATTCAAATTCCTGACCCTTCAAAACTACACCTGTGGTTCTTTTAAGAAAACTCATCTTATGAAAAAATCTGAATTTGAAAAAGTGTCTTTGAATGCACAGGAACATGTGAACAACATTAAAAAGAATCTTCTAAATGAAATATATCTAAAATATTCTTCTTGGACTTCCCTGGTGGTGCAGTGGTTAAGAATCCGCCTGCCAATGCAGGGGACACGGGTTCGAGCCCTGGTCTGGGAAGATCCCACATGCCGTGGAGCAACTAAGCCCTTGCGCCACGACCACTCAGCCTGCGCTCTAGAGGCCTCGAGCCACAACTACTGAGCCCGCGTGCCACAACTACTGAAGGCCACGCGCCTTGAGCCCGTGCTCCGCCACAAGAGAAGCTACCGCAGTGAGAAGCCCACACACCGCAACAAAGAGTAGCCCCCACTCTCCACAACTAGAGAAAGCCCGTGGGCAGCAATGATGACCCAACACAGCCAAAAATGAATTAATTAATTTTAAATAAATAAATAAATAAATAAATATCCCTCTATTTACAAAGACTGCTTACCCTTTTTTGATGGAGTTCAGAAACTGCTGACTTGCACCATCAGAATAACTTCTGAAATCATCATTGACTGTGAATCCATTTTTCCATAATTTTATACTTACATCTGCCTGCAAAGCAGTAACAAACAAGATGCATCATGTTAATAAATGAAGTGTACTAATAAACTAAAAGCCCCTTGAAACTTTCTTCTATCAGTGTATATTTTCTGTATCAATCTTTTCTTTAAAATAGAGATATAACTGACATATAACCTTGTATTAGTCTTAGGTATACAACATAATGGTTTGATATATATATCTATTGCAAGATGATTACAGAATAAGTGTACTTAACATCCACCACCGCACAGAGCTACAAAGTTTTTAAATATACCATTCTTAACAGCAAGCTTCAAATGTAAAATATCAAAAATTATAATGTATACATAAAATATGGTTCATAATGAATAATATTTTAAAATAATTCATTAATAATTTTCCTTAAGAGAGGTCATTTGCAAAAATATTCTGTGCCCTGTCTAAAAGGACACTAAAGCTTTCTGGCCAGAACAGACTTCTCAACAGTTTAGAGAATGACTCTGAAATGACTTGATGATTAAGAATAATAAAGGGGGAAAAAAAACTATGAGTAATTAATGGCTATTCCTTCAAATATAAACTATCAGTGTTACTGTTATCAATATTTCATCTCTCAACATCTTGTTGATCATCTCCTAAGAACATTATTTATTCACTCATTGAATCAAAGAAGTCACTGTAGAAATACAGAAAGGTTCAGAAATACAGTAGGATGCAGGGATGCTTCAGGCTGAACACAGAAGGACTTATAAAAAAACATTTAAGAAAATAGACTATTAGAGGCCTTCCCTTGTCTCTAGCATTTATTCATTCAGCATATGTTTATTGAGTGCCTAATATGTAACAGACACTCCACTAAGATGTTAGGGAAAACAATCACAATAATGATAGCATATATTATTAGCCTGCCTGCCTATCTGTCTATCTGTCTATGTACTTATCTGGGAGAGCACTTGTGTGTACACTTACATGTACCAAACACTGTTTAAAGTACTTTCCCTACATGTATTTATTTAATCCTCCTAAAATCCACACAAGGTGGGTATTATTATCCTTTTTATAGATGGGAAATTAGAAACACAAAAGATTAATTAAATTGCCCAATATCACATAAGTAAGGGTGGAGCTGGGGTTGGAATCCATACTCTTAACCACTATGTTATATTACCTCTTTTTTTTTTTCCTATAACCAAACTGCCAAGACTCTGCTCTCATGGTACTCACAGAAAAGAATGAGAACTAAAAAAATTGTACAAATGAACTTACTTACACAAAAGAAATAGAGTCACAGATGTAGGAAACAAACTTATGGTTACCAAGGGGGAAAGTGGCAGGGAGGGATAAATTGGGAGATTAGAATTAACACATATATAAAACAGACAACTAGTAAGGACCGGCAGTATAGCACAGGGAATTCTACTCAATACTCTGTAATAACCTATACAGGAAAAGAATCTAAAAAAGAGTGGATATATGTATATGGTTAACTGACTCACTTCGCTGTACAGCAGAAACTAATACAACATTGTAAATCAACTATACTCCAATAAAAATTAATTTAAAAAAAAGAAAAGAATGAGAACAAAACAAATAGGAAAAGAGTACATAAAGGTACTGAGGAGGGAAATTCCCTAGCAGTCCAGTGGTTAGGACCGGTACTTTCACTGCTGAGGGCCCGGGGTTCAACCCCTGGTCAAGGAACTATCCCACAAGCTGCATGGGCCAAAAAAAAAAAGACACTGAGGAAAACAGAAGAAACTTAAAAACAAAAATGCAAAAACGATAATTAATACACTTATATAAGAGAGGATGTTTGAAAGGGAGTAGGAGGGAATATTCAGGGAGCAAAAGAGCTTTTAGCAACTTAAAATGGAAATTAAACAAAAGGATTGAATATAAGGTTGAAGAAATATTACAATTAAAATAGAACAAAACAACAAAGAGGTGGAAAGCAGGAGAAATAATAAGAGACTCAGTCCAAGAGATCCATTATCTAAGTAAAAATATTCTAGAGAGACAGGAAACAGAGGGGAGCAAAATATCGAGAAGCAACATGAGAAAATGTCCTAGAAGAGTAAAATACAAGTTTCTGTATTGAATGAATGAAAAAGAATCTATACCAAGGCCCATCAGAACATGAGGAGATTAAAGAAAAGATTCTAATAGGTTGCAGGGAGCAAAAACATGCCACACACACAGGCTCAGATGCCAAAACAGCAATCTATCAATCATGTGTGAAGGCAGAATAAAGGCAAGTTCAGGTGCGCAAGGTTTTAAGCCATCCATTTCCCACGCACTCTTTTTACACGCACTTTCTGCATAAAACACCTCAAGACTGGCTTCATAAAAGTGGAAACATACAGGGTAGGGGTTGGGAGAGGCACAGAATTCAGTGCACCAGAAGTGAGAAGAGAGATAAATAAAGTGCTCAGCATCATAGATTCCAGGGCAGCAGCAGTGTAACTCCCCTAGAGGACATCGGAGAAAGAAGGGCTTCACCACAGTTGTCCTTCAGAAAAAAGTAAACTGGTAAAATTATCTAATATGTTCAAACATACTGGAAAAAGATACAGCCTTCTATCAGAGTTCAGGGATAAATTAATGACAGCCACAAAGAAAATAAAGGCAATATGGAAGGGAAAAAGCTACTAATTCTAGTGAAAATTTAAAAGGCAGTCAGGAAAAGAAATATCATCACACACTATATGACTCAGTGATGCTGGACAGTATTTACAAAGTCATAAAGATAGAAACAATGATCATTGATTTAATCCCAAATTATGATATAATTATGTTAGTCAAATGAGAGGAGGTGGTTTGGGGATGAGGGGAAGGAAGAATAAGAGCTAAATTCTCATTTTCTATTTTTAAAAAGTCAATACATAATTTGAAAAAACTAAAAAATCAAGAACTATCATTTTTAGTATATTCTTAGAAATACAGTCTTTATACAAGAAGAAATAGTTAAGACTACCTCTGGGTAGTGATTACCTCTGGGAATTAGATATCATGGCCATGGAGGAACCGGGCTGCTATTTTTCAACCTAAGCCCTTCAGACTTCAGTCTGAAGAACTAAAGAACTCTCTTCGAGCTCTCAGTGCAGGGGGTCCGGATTCGATCCCTGGTCAGGGAACTAGACCTCACATGCGTGTCGCAACTAAGAGTTTGCATGCCACAGCTAAGGAGCCCGCCTGCCGCAACTAAGACACAGTGTAACCAAATAAAATAAATAAACAATATATTTAAAAAAAATTTTAAGGCAAATTAGAGTAAAGGGATCTCTTTCATGTCTGACTTCGAAAAGCCAGCTAGATTCTCATAATTGCTGCTGCCTTCAGTCTGCTGTGATATGGCATTTTGATTGAAGTACATTAAAAAAACCAAAAATCAAGCCTCAAACAGATATGTAGTTGCAAAAAGCATTTTAATAGCTTTTCCAAGATACTACCTCAAAATGTAGTAAGTGGTAGTATCTCAAAAGTTAGTTGAGGGCTTCCCTTGTGGTGCAGTGGTTGAGAGTCCGCCTGCTGATGCAGGGGACACAGGTTCGTGCCCCAGTCTGGGAAGATCCCACATGCCGCGGAGCGGCTAGGCCCGTGAGCCATGGCTGCTGGGCCTGTGCGTCCGGAGCCTGTGCTCCGCAACGGGAGAGGCCACAACAGTGAGAGGCCTGCGTACCACAAAAAAAAAAAAAAAAAAGTTAGTTGAAAATATCACATGATAACCCATATGTAGAATCTAAAAAAATGATACAAGTGAATATATTTACAAAACAGAAACAGACTCATAGATATAGAAAACAAACTTATGGCTACTGAAGGGGAAAGGTGGGGTGAGGGATAAATTAGGAGTTTGGGATTAACAGATAAACACTACTACATATAAAATAGATAAACAACAAGGGACTCCTGCATAGCACAGAGAACCTATATTCACTATCTTGTAATAACCTATAATGAAAAAGAATTTGAAAAATATATATAACACATATATTTTATATATATTATATATATCATAAATATTTTTATATACATTATATATATGATATATATTATATATATATATAAAAACTGAATCACTGTGCTGTACATCTGAAACTAACACAACTTTTTTCTTTTTTTGGCCATGCCGCGTGGCTTGTGGGATCTTAGCTCCCCAGCGAGGGACTGAACCTGTGCCCTCAGCAGGGAAAGCTCAGAGTCCTAACCACTGGACGGCCAGGGAATTTCTTAACACAACATTTTAGATCAACTGTACTTCAATTAAAAAAAAAAAAAAAGTCGAGGGACCTCCCTGGTGGCACAGTGGCTAAGAATCCGCCTGCCAATGCAGGCGACACAGGTTCCATCCCTGGTCTGGGAAGATCCCACATGCCGTGGAGCAACTAAGCCCGTGTGCCACAACTACGGGGCCTGCGCTCTAGAGCCTTCAAGCCACAGCTACTGAGCCCACGTGCCACAACTACTGAAGCCTGTGCGCCTAGAGCCTGTGCTCCTCAACAAGAGAAGCCATCGCGGTGAGAAGCATGCACACTGCAACGAAGAGAAGCCCCCGCTCGCCGCAACTAGAGAAAGCCCACGTGCAAAAATGAAGACCCAACGCAGCCAAAAATAAATAAATAAAAAATAAATTTATTAAAAAAATAGTTCAGAATCTGAACATGGAATCTTAAACTTAAAGGTATATTTATTAATATGACAATAATCCTATCAGAAATATCTTTTAAGTTTTGGGAAGCTGTCAAGTGCATGATGGCAGGTTATCAAAATTCTTACTTTCACTTAAAAAAGTTGATAAAATCGTATCTTATCATTTGCAATAAATACTGTAAGTTGTTTCCCTTGAAGTGTCAGATTTACTTCATACATTTTGAGAAAATGTCTGCAGAATATCCAAGACTGAATAACTAGTTGTCTGTAAATCACTTTCATGTAAAAACAGTACACCATGAAAAAGCAGAGTGTTCAGCTTGTATCTCAAGCAATGGTACTTTTCCTTAAGATACTTCTGTATATTGTAGAAATGTTTTACATACACTTCATATTTTATCACATAGAATATTGTAAGATGTGTATTAAAGAGCTGGGAATTAATGAAATGTGTCAATTTTACTGCTTCATCAAGGAAATTTTTAATTGAAACGAGTGTTTTTTCCCCCTGCAAGTTCAAGGAAAGAATACAGTAGTTACTGGTACAGAGTAGTGTCACTACCTCAATTCCTCCTAAGGTGCCAGTTTTGCCTACCACTGCTTTTGCAGTATCGGTGCAAACTCAACACAGTGAAAACAGTAAATAGTATCTTACTATTATTATGAAAACAGTTTTGACCTCTAAAGGGCCATATGTTGAGAAGCACTGGGAAAGAAAAAATTTATGGACACTTACCTGTTTCTTTTGTTCAGTGGGAGACAAACATTTGGCACCAACCTTCTGAGCTTCCTCAAAAAGGCTGTCAACAAAATATTCACAATTTGTTTGTTGATTATCACTAAGAGGTTGGTGGTCAGATCCTGTTTCACAAACCCTATACACACACACAAAAAAAAGAAAAATAAGCACTATTAACCATTAATTCTCTTAAAATTTTACACAACTTGTTTTAGTTAAAGGATCTAGAACTGACATGCTACCTCTACGCCTGCAGTTGAGACTCTCTTCTGAATTAACACAGGAGATATGTGGCCTCGGGAAGTCGTTAACACTTGTGGTCCAGAGCAGGGTTTCCTCAACTTCAGTCCATTGATATTTGGGGAAGGTTAATTCTTTGTTGGGCAGGCTGTCCTGTACACTGTGGGAAGTTTAGCAGCATCTGTGGCCGTTAACCACTAGACGCCAGTAGCATGGACAACCCCCAACCCCCCAGTGTTATAATAATAAAACACATCTTTAGACAATGCCAGATGGCCTCTGGGGGTGGGATGGGCAAAACTGCACCAGGTTGAAAACCACTGGTCCAGAGTAAAAAAACGTGTTCTTTGTAAAGCTCTCAAAATGGCTTTAAAGGGGGTTACTATGTACTTTTTGGTAACACAAAGCACTCTTGAAACTAAAGGTGGTAAGGTGTGAGGAACAGTCATAATCATAGTTTTGCTCCTTTGCACACTTCAGAATGAAATTTCCCACTCAAGACTTTCATCTGTAGTGGTTTAATACTCTACTGGGTTTTTTTTTTCTTTCTTTCTTTCTTTCTTTTTAAATTGAGGTACAACTGACATACATTATTTTAGTTTCAGATATACAACGTAACAATTCAATGCTTGTATGTACTGCAAAATAATCACCACAATGTCTAGTTAATTGTTAACATCCATCACCATACATAGTTACAGAATTTTTTCCTTGTGATGAGAACTTTCAGGATTTACTCTCTTGGCAACTTTCAGATACGCAGGACAGTGTTATGAACTAAAGTCTCCATGATGTACATTATATCCCATGACTTATTTATTTTATAACTGGAAGTTTGTACCTTTTGACCACCTTCCTCCATTTTGCCCGCCCCATCTACTGTTTTTGTATGTGTATGTGTGTTTATATTTTGTCATATAAGAAATATTACCTAAGATTTTGTTTGATAAAAGGATGGTTTCTGGTTGATCTTTTCTAAAGTCACATAGAAAATTCATAAATGTACTGAGAGATAATTTCTCAGATTTCTCAGATAATAATCAACACTTCTATAGTTCTTACACTGTGCCAGGATCTGCAAGGCAGATATTTTTATCCACATTTTATAGATAAGGAAAATGAGTCACAAAGAGGTTAAGTTACATGTTAGAGATTACACAGCTAGTAAGTGGCAGAAACAGAATTCAAACCCTGTTAATCTGTCTTCCAAGTCTATGCTCCTAGCCATGATACATTATAAAGCCTCTCTTAATAGCTAATATTTATTAACCATTTATTAGTACATGTTAGGAACTTTTCTAAGCGCTTTACATGTGTTCACTCTTTCAATCTTCACAGTGACCTAAAAGGCACATGTTGTTTTGTTTTGTTTTTAACATCTTTATTGGAGTATAATTGCTTTACAATGGTGTGTTAGTCTCTGCTTTATAACAGAGTGAATCAGTTATACATATACATATGTTCCCATATCTCTTCCCTCTTGCGTCTCCCTGCCTCCCACCCTCCCTAGCACATGTTGTTTTTATCCTCATTTACTAGGTAAAGAAAAAGCTTAAGCAATTTGCCCAAGATCACAAAGCTATTGGTAGGCAGAGCTGGAAACTGAACTCAGGCTTCTAATGCCCCTACTCTTTTTCAATTTATTTATTTATTTATTATTCGTTTTTGGCTGCGTTGGGTCTTCATTCAGGGTCTTCATCCCTGAATTGTATACTTTAAATGGATGAGTTATATGGTATGCGAATTACGTCTCCACAAAACTGTTAGAAGTCCTAAGTTAATTTTACTCTTTAAACTCAGTCATTCAGGGCTTCCCTGGTGGCGCAGTGGTTAAGAATCTGCCTGCCAATGCAGAAGACAGGGGTTCGAGCCCTGGTCTGGGAAGATCCCATATGCTGTGGAGCAACTAAGCCCGGGCGCCACAACTACTGAGCCTGCACTCTAGAGCCTGTGAGCCACAACTACTGAAGCCCACACATGTACAGCCCGTGCTCCGCAACAAGAGAAGCCACCACAATGAGAAGCCTGCGCACCGCACACACAATGAGTAGCCCCTGCTCACCGCAACTAGAGAAAGCCCACGCGCAGCAATGAAGGCGCAACACAGCCAAAAATTAATAAATGAAAATTAAAAAAACAAATTAGTCATTCAACTGGGGCTTCTGTGGTGGTCCAGTGGTTAAGACTCCGTGCTTCCACTGCAGGGGGCACGGGTTGGATCCCTGGTTGGGGAAGTTCTGCAAGCCACAAGGTGTGGCAAAAATAAATAAGCAAGTAAGTAAGTAAGTAAATAAATCAATAAGCAAGCCATTCAACTTATTTCTGTGTAGAAAAGAGTTAACGTAGCAGGCCTAACTGTTGCTATCCTTTTTACTTTTCTCATGAGTATGGAATTTTAAAATGTGCCTAGTCCCCAGTATAAACCCTAGGCTCATTTCCAATGAACTTCCCTGGTAGACAACATCTCACACGTGCTATATAACTTACTACTGGAGGAATTAAGTGTGTGTCCTGGTGGCTGCACTGGGCAAGGACTCCTAGAAGCTTATGCCTGGTTTCCCCTGGACTTCACCCCCTTGCAAAGTATCTTTTCATTGCAATAAAGCTTAGTCATTAGTATGACTATAGGCTGAATCCTGTGAATCCTCTAAGCAAATCATCACATCTGGAGGCAGTCTTAGGGGCTCCTGACATAACCTCACAATTATATACTTAGTATCAGATATTTATATAAAACAGTAAGTACTCTAGTGAAAAAATAATAAATAGTATTTGTTCGGTATAGAAAGTGTTCACAAAGTATTTGTAAACACCTGTCTCCTTAAATGGACTATGAATGAAAGATATTTACCTTTTCAAGTATTTAAAACACAGAACATAATACAAAAATAAATATTCCACTTCAGAGAAGTGAGAATAAAGAATTTTGTATTAATAAGAACGACAGACTTTGCATCTACCATTTATTGGGTGCCTGCTATATGCTAATACGATGCTCGGTGCTTTAAATTGGTTATCTAATTCTTACAAAAACCTTTCAGGTAACTATGTACACCTCCTCCTTTTTAGATGAGATACTGAAGCTCAAAGAATCTACCTAAGTTGCTCAAATGCCAGAGAAGTAGTGTTAAGACAGAGATGGGATTCAAACCTAGGTTTATCTGATTCCAAAGCCATTATATTTCCACTATGACTTCAAGATGGTATAACACAAGAGGCTAATGAAGTAATAAATAGTTACTTTAATTTCCCTCTTAAATAACAGAAATAATATGTGGGCAGAGAGAAATTTAACACTTAAAAAAATTAATCACAAAAAGACTTAAAACTTGACTAAAATCCATTTAATGCAGCTATGGAAAAAAAAACTTTAAAGTACATTACTATTTGGTATTTAACAGATAATCATCATGAAAACTTAAGTCAGTGAAACGTAAAAAGAGAGAAAGACAGTAACAAAGGCATTAATAACAAAGAAAATGCATAAATTAACTCACCATTCTTCCTTTATACTTTCAAGATTATCTACTTCTTTCATTCTCTTTTGCCTTACTGTAAAAGTAAAAAGAAAAATAAGGTAAAGTTCTTAATACAGTATTTTAAATAAATTCATTCCAACATACGCATTAAGATTCTTTACCATTAAGTTATTATGTACTCCTAAAGTAGGTCTTAAGACCCCTAAAGGGGTCTTCAGAACAAGTGAACTAACTCAAAGCTGTCACTTTCACTTAAAGTAAAGCAATAAAAAGTAAATTTTGGATTTGGATAATCTGACAAAAGAAAGATTTCATAAAAGTTATGATGAGAGGAATTCCCTGGCGGTCTAGTGGTTAGGACTCTGCTTTTACTACCAAGGACCCACGTTCAATCAATGGTTGGGAAACTAAGATCCTGCAAGTGCTCGCGGCCAAAAAAAAAAAAAAAAAAAAAAAAAAAATTTATGATGAAAAATAATGTATGCTTTGGTCTAATAACAAACAAAAGTGAATGTAAACATTTCACTCAATCTCCAATAGTAACAAAATATCAAATCAATATAAACTCATTCTTTTTATTCCAATGTAGATGTTTTTATTGTCAATATTCTTTTTTTAAAACATCTTTATTAGAGTATAATTGCTTTACAATGGTGTGTTAGTTTCTGCTTTATAACAAAGTGAATCAGTTACACATATACATATGTCCCCATATCTCTTCCCTCTTGCATCTCCCTCCCTCCCACCCTCCCTACCCCACCCCTCTAGGTGGTCACAAAGCACAGAGCTGATCTCCCTCTGCTATGCGGCTGGCTGCTTCCCACTAGCTATCTATTGTACATTTGGTAGTGTATATATGTCCATGCCACTCTCTCACTTTGTCCCAGCTTACCCTTCCCCCTCCCCACATCCTCAAGTCCATTCTCTAGTAGGTCTGCAGAGTGAAGTCAGTCAGAAAGAGAAATACAAATACCATATGCTAACACATATATATGGAATCTAAAAATAAAACAGAAAGAAAAAAAGACCAAAAAATGGTCAGAAGAACCTAGGGGCAAGACGGGAATAAAATAGAGCTCCTTCACAACAAGAGGAGCCACCTCGGCCAAGGACGACCCCGCAGTGCACAAGGCGGCAGCGCATCTGCGTCAGGACGGAAGCCTGAAAGGGGAGCCGTAGGGAGGGGCCAGTTTCAACTGCGTCACAGTCGAATTCGGCCACACAATTGCGTGTTTGCTGAACCAGCCACTACGACTCTTAGATCCCACTCTTATAGTTTGTACTTGAAGCAATTTTGAAGTCGATTTTGACCGCGATCCTCTCTCACTGCGCAGGCACCGGTCCGATTCTACCAACCCTTAGTGAGAAATGATCTCGACGGCGGAAGTGGTGGAAGCAGAGGAAAGGGAGGTGCTAGGCCGCTAGGTCAAGCGCACGCGTTCGGAGGCCAGGAAGGAGGCGGAAGAGGGTGCCCGGGGGAAGAGGCTGAGCGAAGGGTTTGAATTTTCTCGGAGAAAGACGGGCCGGCCACGAGGAGAAAAGAAACAAGCCGCAGCAACATCTAAGCCCTTGAAAGCATCCCGAGAGAGGGGGGAAGGGAAAACAGCAGCCACCAGCGCAACCACTTGTGTCTTCCGGCCCTTCCCACCTCTCTTGCCCACCCCCACCAGCCCACGCTGCCTGGGACTTGAAATCTGTGGCCGAAGGACCGTCACCACATAACTTCAAGAATAATCAACCACCCTCCCTTCCCAAACCCACCCAAATTCACTCATCCAGCGTTTCCTTTTTTTAATCCACTCAGAACTTTTTTTCTAAGACCCCCCCCCTCCCTACATGGAGTTGGGTGGGGGGGGGAATGAATACTGAGTTGGCCTTTATTTTTTTTAAGGAGACTTTTTGATCCAATGAGGCCCCCCAAATAATTGAGTTTTGGGTCCTCGTTGGTTGTTTTATTTTTTTTCTCCAAAATTTTAACCCCCTCCCCCCGTGAGCCCGAGGTGGATAAAAACCTCGATCATGGGTTCGGGTCCCATAGACCCCAAAGAGCTTCTCAAGGGCCTGGATAGCTTCCTTAACCGAGATGGGGAAGTCAAGAGTGTGGATGGGATTTCGAAGATCTTCAGTCTGATGAAGGCAGCACGAAAGATGGTGAGCCGATGCACTTACTTGAACATTCTCCTGCAGACCCGTTCACCAGAAATATTGGTCAAGTTTATTGATGGTGGTGGTTACAAGCTTCTTAACAATTGGCTGACATATTCAAAGACAACCAACAACATTCCCCTCCTGCAGCAAATTCTCCTGACCCTGCAGCACCTACCACTCACTGTTGACCATCTCAAGCAGAACAACACAGCCAAACTGGTGAAGCAGCTGAGCAAGTCAAGTGAGAATGAAGAGCTCCGGAAGTTGGCCTCAGTCCTTGTCAGCGACTGGATGGCAGTGATCCGCTCCCAGAGCAGTACCCAGCCCGCTGAGAAAGCTAAGAAGAAACGGAAAGAAGAGGGAAAGAGTCGAACCACCCCTCCTGAGCGACCGTTGACTAAGGTAAAGGCTGAGACTCGGGCCGAGGAGGCCCCGGAGAAGAAGAGGGAGAAGCCCAAGTCCCTCCGAACCACGGCGCCCAGTCACGCCAAGTTCGGCTCTACCGGACTAGAGCTGGAGACCCCGTCTTTGGGGCCTGTGAAGAAGAATGCCAGTGCAGTGGCGGTTTCTGACAAGTACAACCTTAAACCCATCCCCCTCAAGCGTCAGAGTTCCACAGCTGCCGCAGGAGTTGCTGTGCCCCGTGCAGAGAAGAAATACAAGCCACTCAACACAACACCCAATGCCACCAAAGAGATCAAAGTGAAGATCATCCCGCCACAGCCTGTGGAGGGCCTGGGCTTTCTGTATGCGCTCAATTCAGCCCCTGTTCCAGGCATCAAAATTAAGAAGAAGAAGGAGGTGCTGTCAGCCACAGCTGCCAAGCCAAGCCCATTTGAAGGGAAAACGAGCACAGAACCGAGCACAGCCAAACCTTCTTCCCCAGAGCCAGCACCTCCTTCTGAGGCTATGGACACAGAACGTCCAGGGACCCCAGTTCCCCCTGTTGAAGTCCCAGAGCTCATGGATACTGCCTCTTTGGAGCCAGGAGCTCTGGATGCAAAGCCAGTGGAGAGTCCCGGATATCCTAGCCAGCTGACCCGGAAAGGCAGGAAGAGGAAAGCTGTGACCTGGCCTGAGGAGGGCAAACTGAGCGAGCATTTCTATTTTGAACTGGATGCAACTGAACGAGTGAATGTGAATAAGATCAAGGACTTTGGCGAGGCAGCTAAGCGAGAGATACTGTCAGACCGACGCGAGTTTGCGACGGCCCGGCGTCTGAGCCACGACAACATGGAGGAGAAGGTGCCCTGGGTGTGCCCCCGGCCCCTGGTGCTGCCCTCGCCTCTTGTCACCCCTGGAAGCAACAGCCAGGAGCGGTACATCCAGGCTGAGCGGGAGAAGGGGATCCTTCAGGAGCTCTTCCTGAGCAAGGAAAGTCCTCACGAGCCTGATCCTGAGCCCTATGAGCCTATCCCCCCCAAACTCATCCCCCTAGATGAGGAATGTTCCATGGATGAGACCCCATATGTTGAGACCCTGGAGCCTGAGGGAACCGGTGGCTCAGCCGATGGGGCGGGCGGTTCCAAGTTGCCTCCTGTTCTGGCCAATCTTATGAGAAGCATGGGTGCCGGGAAGAGCCCCCAGGGTCCTGGAGGAGGAGGCATCAATGTGCAGGAGATCCTCACCTTCATCATGGGTAGCCCTAACAGTCATCCCTCAGAGGAACTGCTGAAGCAACCAGACTATTCAGACAAGATCAAGGAGATGCCGGTGCCTCATGGACTCTTAGGCCCTGGTCCCATAGCCAATGGTTTCCCACCGGGAGGCCCTGGGGGCCCCAAGGGCATGCAGCACTTCCCCCCTGGGCCTGGCGGACCTATGCCAGGTCCCCATGGGGGCCCTGGGGGTCCTGGTGGGCCAGTGGGTCCTGGTGGGCCAGTGGGTCCACATCTCCTGGGTCCCCCACCCCCTCCCTGGGGGGGTGATCCCTTCTGGGATGGCCCAGGTGACCCCATGTGGGGTGGCCCAATGCGTGGGGGACGAGGTCCGGTGCCATACCATAGAGGCCGTGGTGGCCGAGGCGGGAGTGGACCACCTCCAAATGGACGAGGGGGCCCAGGTGGGGGCATGGTCGGAGATGGTGGGCATCATCCCCATGAAGGCCCTGGTGGCGGCATGAGCAGTGGCAGCGGACATCGTCCCCATGAAGGCCGTGGCAGTGGCATGGGCGGTGGGCATCGCCCCCACGAAGGCCCTGGTGGTGGTGGCATGGGTGGTGGCAGTGGCCATCGTCCTCATGAAGGCCCTGGTGGACGAATGGGTGCCGGTGGTGGACATTGGCCCCATGAAGGCCCAGGACATGGGGGGCCCCATGGCCACCGGCCTCATGATGGCCCTGGTCACCGAGGCCACGACCATCGAGGGCCACCCCCTCATGAGCACCGTGGCCATGATGGCCCTGGCCATGGCGGAGGGGGCCACCGAGGGCTTGATGGAGGCCACAGCCATGGAAGAGACATGTCAAATCGCCCTGTTTGTCGACATTTCATGATGAAGGGTTACTGCTGCTATGAGAACAACTGTGCCTTCTACCACCTGGGTGTCAATGGGCCCCCCCTGCCCTAGGGCCCACCTGCCCACCCCGCCCACACTCCTGTGAACTGCAGCCTTGCTCCTTCCACCCTTTTATGGCTTCTGTGAGGCCCGTTTTCCCCTTTCCCCAGCTGATGAGGAGCCGGCCCCCTCAGTGCCCACCTGCCTGGGTTCCTGGGGGTTTTCTGATCACTGGTGTGCATTGATGTACATATTTTCCTCCAGTATGGGGAGGAGAGAGACTGGACACATTCTGTACCCTGGACTGCTGAAGAGGAGTCCCGGTTGGCTTCACTTTTTGAGGAGATTTGCCCTTTATGCCAAGCGCCTCTCCGGTATTACCCTTTATGCCTGAGAACCTAAATAAAGCTGGTTATCCTGGAGAACACCTCTACTCTCCTCCTGTGGGTCCTCCACATGCACACAGAACTCTGACACGGGATCAGATGCACTTATGAAATCATCCCCGCCAAATTCATGCTTCCTCGTGGGGTGGGGAGATGGTAAAAGGGGTACTGTGTATCCCACTGCACTGAGAGGACTCAATCAGGCTGGATTTGAGTTCTGGAATACATCATCCCCACTCCTCCCCTGACACAGGCTTTACATTGAGTCCTTTCTCAAGTAACACGTTGCAATCTTCCGTGAACACCCAAGTTTGCATCATGGGTATGCTAGGTTCAATGAAGGCAAATTCACATCGGCATCTGGTGAAAAGTTTTAGCTGGCATAGGTGAGGCCACTGGTGGTGGTCCACCCTTGCCTGCAGCTCATTCTGGAAATTAAAACACTTCAGTGAGACCAGCTTTTCAACTGAAGCCCGGTGTGCTGGGCATGCCAGTCACACTACATGCACTGCCTCTGGGAGTTAGCGCGCTCCTGGCCCCCATCTGGAACCTTGTGGGTGTGAGGCCTCCAGCTCCCTTGAATCAGCCACCTCTAAATCTCCACCAGGTGCCTTCCTGGGTGGATTCGATAAGATGACCTGCCCTCTCCCAGCCCTCTCCTTCACCTGTCTCAGCATCAGTTGTTTTCTATGAAAACAGTGGATTGGTTGGGTTTTACGCAGGGTCTTGGGTTAGAGCCACAGTGGTTTTGAGGATGAGTATTTTCTTTTTTCTTTTGGTTTTGTATATTTTGTACATTAAGAATAAACAGTGGAAAGAGAAGCATTTAAAAAAAAAAAAAAGAGGAGCCACCTCAATGAGAAGCCCACGCACCACAACTAAGAGTAGTCCTCACTTACTGCAACTAGAAAAAGCCCACGCACAGCAACAAAGACCCAACGCAGCCAAAAATAAATAAATAAATAAAATTTTTAAAAAATGGAGAGAAGCAAGAGTGAAAATAGTTATTGTTCGGGGTGGGGGTAAAAAATTGTGGATTATTTTCTCTCTTTCCCAAACTTTCTGCAATACTCTTTTGCCCTTACAACAAAAATAATATAAGAAATAAGGAAACAAATCGATGTTTCAAAGAGCCCAAGCCATCTGCCCGTTTTTTTTTTTTGCGGTACGTGGGCCTCACACTGTTGTGGCCTCTCCCGTTGCGGAGCATAGCCTCCGGACGCGCAGGCTCAGCGGTCATGGCTCGTGGGCCCAGCCGCTCCACGGCATGTGGGATCTTCCCGGACCTGGGTGCGAACCCGTGTCCCCTGCATCGGCACGTGGACTCTCAACCACTGCGCCACCAGGGAAGCCCCCATCTGCCCTTTGAGAGGTCCTGGAAGCAATGACAGACTAGAAGCAATAAGCATACCAAAAGCCTACATCTTGGCTTCTAACTAAAATTTTCCAAGAAAAGGAATCATGGCTCCTTAGAGAAAAGACTGATTCCAGGGTTGGACAGAGAAAGAACAAATGAGCCCGAAATATCTTGCACCAGAAAGTAAGATGGTGTTCAGTGAATGATGAAGACATATCAAAAGGACACTGAAGCCACCTGAAGGGGTTCCCACTGGACAAGTCTGGGAAATGGAACATCAAAGTAAATAATGATACTAATGGATTATAGCTCATTGAATACAACAAAAACCCATGAGGAGTCCATACTATTAGATCTTAAAAAATCAGGAAAAGATGGACTTTTAAATAAATTCAACAGTCATATGGAATCACCATTACCAAGATAAATTCCAGATATATCCAAGATCTAAAGGTGAGGGTGATGTCAGCAAAATGAAAGAATAGGCAGCTCCAAGCTCCTGTCCCCACAGAAACATTGAAAAACAAGCAGAAACTATTAGAACCAAGTTAGAACTCTGGAAAGTAGTCAAAGGTTTACAGCTATCAAGCAAATGATGAATCAAGAAAAATACAACTTAAAAACAGCAGGGAAAACAAACCAATTCAAAACTGGGCAAAGGATGTGAACAGATATTTCTCCAAAGAAGAAATATGAGTAGACAATAAGCACATGAAAAAGATGCTCAACATCACTAGTCCCAATGAGATACCACTTTATACACATCAGAATAGCTATTATTTAAAAAAACAAAAATAATAAGTGTTGACAGGGATGTGGAGAAATTAGAACACCAGAATATTGCTGGTGGAAATGTAAAACAGTACAGCTGCTGTAGAAAAGGATTTGGTGGTTGAGGCATTACTCACAATAGCCAAGAGGTGGAAATAATCCAGATGTCCCTCAACAGATGAATGTCTGAACAAAATGTGGTATATACATACAACGGAATATTAATTAGCCGTAAAAAGGAATGAGGGTTTCCCTGGTGGCACAGTGGTTGAGAGTCCGCCTGCCAATGCAGGGGACACGGGGTCATGCCCCGGTCCGGGAGAAGCCACAACAGTGAGAGGCCCACGTACCACAAAAGAAAAAAAAAAAAAAGAAAGAAAGGAATGAAGTTTTGATAGATTAAGGGACTGGGAGAAGAGAGGAATGCAGAATTACTGCATAACGGGCACAGAGTTTCTGTTAGGGACCATGAAGAAGTCTTGGAAATGGACAGTGGTAATGGTTACACACCACTGTGAATATTATTAATGCTGCTGAATTGTACACTTAAAATTGGTTAAGATGGCAAATTTTATGTTATATATGTAGGTATTTTACCACAATAAAAAAAAACCTTAAAAAAGGCAAACTTTTTAATTATTAAAGAAAACATGGTAAAGTTCCCTTATACCCTAGAAGAGAAGACAACTTTCCTATAACACAAAACCAGAAGCAATAAGGGAAAAGACTGATACATTTAACTATGTAAGAATAAAAATTTTTTGTTTAATTTCTACAAAGTAAAAACACAGATGACAAACAAACTAATAAACAAAGGGAACTGGCATTACAACCAAAAGGTTAATATATAAAGAACTGATACAGAGAAGAAAAAGGCCAACAATCAAAAGGCAACAAATATGAACAGAGGCGTCTCAGAAAGAGAGAAGCAAATGGCCCTAAAATATGTGAAAAGATGTCAGTCTCACTTATAATGAAATAAATGCAATTGAAACTATATCATGATACCATTTCTCACCGATCAGACTGGCAAAAACTTAAAAGTCTTGCAACACATTTTGTTGCTGAGTGTGGGGAAACAGCCTCAAACATTTTTGGTGGGAATGCAAAATGGCACATATCCGGGTAAGGGAATGTGGCATTACCTAGTCACCTATGCATATGACAAAGAATCTCTCCTTGACCAAACTGTAGTTAGGCTCCTCTGAGGCACCTTCTCAAGGAGGCATGACCTTGGGCTTCCATTTCTGTTCCTGTAGAGCCCAATTTTAGCAAGAATCCTGTTAAGCAGCTTTACCCAGAATCCCTCCACCCTTGATACCTGCTATGTAGAAGCTGAATTTTCTCTTTAAAGAAACCATTGGATCACCTTTCAGTTACATCTTCTATGGAATAGGATTAGGGTTCCAAGAGCTAACTATGGGAGCATCAGATCAAACACTTTAAAAAACAGTTTATTTGTATATTTTGTGAATTCTAGCTTATTAACTATTATGTATACAACAAAAAAATGAAATCTTTTGGGAAGTTTCAGCTTATCTTAGCTGTAATTGCAGTAATGAAGAAAATACATTTTTGTTGTCTTCTAGAAAAAATTGTTAATAAGGGAGTTATATGCTCCCAAAGACCAAAGTGATAGTGACAAAAGTAATTTAGATGAGAAAATCCTAGGAGAAAGGTGAAACTTCTGCAGAAACTGTTAAGGTTGCTGAGTCAGCCATCCTCTTGACACCAAGATGTTCGCATTTCAGAATGGGCTCCATACTGAAATGTTATTTACCTTGCAAAACCCATCTCAAATACAATCTCCTTAAGAAAACCTTCCATAATTCCTCCAAAAGGCTTGAATATAGAATTGCTAACACAGCAAGGAGAGATCAGTTATGTGCTCTTTGTGTTACCGAGTCCAAGCTTGCTCTGCTTGCCACACAACTGGCCAATAAATCGGAGATGAGGTGCTGAGGCAAGGAACACAACTTTATTCGGAAAGCCAGAAGACCGAGCAGATGGCAGATAAGTGTCTCTGAAAAACCATCTTCCAGGGGTGTGGATGCCAGTTTCTTTTATAGCACAGAGAGGGGGAGGAGATGAGGAAGTAAAGTAAAAAGGCCATAAGTTTTGCAAATATCCCCTGGAATGGCCAGCCTCGAGGACAGGATGTGTTAATTTCTTCTTTCTTGTGGCCATCCACAGGTGGAACAGGGTCCAGATGTTCCCCTGAACAAAGTCACTTTGGTTTAACCTTCAGGCAGAGGGGCAGGGTTCCCCCAGGCAGGGGATTATGTATACACACTATCCTTTTAGTGAACAAAAGCAGCAGAAAGCAAAGGTTAAAGAAACAGATCCAACATGGAGTCCAATTTGGCTCTTCCCTGTTAGATGAGAATTTGCCCTACCATCACAGCCACAAACCTAGTCCCAATGACCATCTCTGGGTGGTTTCCCCACATCCATTCTTGTCCCATTCAATTCAGTGTCTACAGAGGAGTCAGGGTGACCTTTTTGATTAAGATACAAATTTGACTGTGTGACTTCCTTGCTTAAAATCCTTCAGGGACCTTCCACTACTCTTCAGATAAGGTCTAAATCCTTTGGATAACATGACAGGGGAGTTCACTGCAATGTTCTATTATTACGTTTGAGTGGTTTGAAAACTTCCCTATAAAAGTTTAAAGAAAGAAAAGAAAAAGCTGGTCCTAAATCCTTAACATTGTTTAAAAGGCCCCACATCATCTCTGGGGTCCTAACCACAGCCCCCTTTCGATTTCCACACTCTATCCAACTGCTCTGACCTTCAGTTCCCAAAACCTTCCCAAGTCTCTGTGGAACTGATTTCCTTTACCTGGACCTTTCTTCCCTCCTTTGGGAGTCACCTTCATCTACTTCCTACTTACCCGTAATAACTTGAGTACAAAAATTACTTTCCTAGGGAAACCTTAACTGATTTCTTCAGCTGGGATACGTACCCCGGTTATACACTCTCACAACACCCTACATTCTTCCTTTGTAGCTTCTCTCTAGGTAGACTGGCATTCACTTGTGTGGTTACTTGTGTCCTCCAAAGACAATGTAAAGTCTTTAAAGGCAAAAACCTATAATGGTCACCATCATATCGTTAGTACTCAGCACACAACAGGTACTAAAAACACTCGGATGATAAACTAGGTAATCAGCATTAAATATTAAGTAATTAAAAGTATGCATGGAAAGTATTTACCACACGCAGGGCTAAGAGTCAGTGCTCAACGCGTTGTAGTTTTTGCCTTGCATCATTGTTTGTCTGCTTAATCACTCCCTCCATCCTGCACACAATTCTTATCCATTTTTGGATTCCATCGGTGCCTCGCTCTAACTTCGGTGTTGCACATACGTGTTCAACATTCACTGGATTTAACTGCTTTTAAATCAATATGACTTCCAGCATATTTACATAGAAAACACAACATCAATTTTTAAAGAGTTTCGCATTAAAACTAAAGTATCAATATAATTAAAAACCTTATCAACAGTCCAAAAACACACTTGAGCTATGACTATGAAGTGAAGAAGCTGGTTTTCACGTCGCTTATACAATCTGTCACACTTTACAATTCCACATTGACATAAACACAGACTGTCAATTTCCTATCTTTATTATTACTTTTTTTTTTTTTTTTTTTTTTGCGGTACGCGGGCCTCTCACTGTTGTGGACTCTCCCGTTGCGGAGCACAGGCTCCGGACGCGCAGGCTCGGCGGTCATGGCTCACGGGCCCAGCCGCTCCGCGGCATGTGGGATCTTCCCGGACCAGGGCACGAACCCGTGTCCCCTGCATCGGCAGGCGGACTCTCAACCACTGCGCCACCAGGGAAGCCCTATTATTACTTCTTTTAAATTTATTTTTTTTGGTCGCCTTTCGGCATGCGGGATGTTAGTTCCTCCGACCAGGGGTGGAACCCGCGCCCCCGAAAGGGAAGCGCGGAATCTTAACCACTGGAACGCCAGGGAAGTCCCACCTGTCTTTATTTTCAATGATCTCGAATAAGTACGAAAGAAGCAACGCTGGATGCCACACTAACGTTCGTCATTGCTAACAAGTAACAAACTGCAAATAAAAACGGATACAGAGTTAAAAAAAAAAAGAAATTAAATATGAAAACAGAGACCATCTAGCCTACAAAATAAAAGTGAGTTGCGGGAGGCAGCTAATGAAGTTACCGAAGAAATGTCCACCCCAAACAGACATGCTCTGGATTTCTGTACTGCACTTCTGCATTTTGAGAGAGATTAGAGAACTCGAAGTTTCCGAGCGCTCACAGAGAGAGAAAACCACCGCGACGCTTTCCCGGAGTCCTCCGCTCGGGAAAGCAGCGCAGTCAGCGGGCCCAGAGCCGCGCCTCACCTGCGCTGACCAGGAGTCCCGACCCGGCCGTCGCGCAACTGTGTCCTTTCGGGGTCGCAGACGCGAGCATCGAAACCAAGACAAAGACTGGGTGCAGCGACTCGGCCCGACCCAACGACCGCCACCGCCCCGCCCGGGAAACGCCCGCCCACCCCCGGCGGGCAGCCCAGCCGAGCGCGGAGCGGCCCCAGGAAACTCACCTCCGGGCGCGGCCGCTGGAGGGGGCCCCGCCGCGCCGTCGCCTCGCGGCCTCGTCCTCAATTCACTCAGGGGCCGCGGGCGCCGCCGCCGCCGCGCCGCCGCCCCTCAGACTGGGAGCACTACTGTCCCCAGACCCTCTCAAGCTCGGCTGCCGCGCCGCTGCGACCCTGTGCGCCTCCCTCGGTCACTGCCGCCTGGCGCCGAGGACGCGCCAAGGCCGGCTCTGCGCAGACCCGAGAGCGCGCGCGGGGCCGCGGAGGGCGCGCGGGGGCGCGCGGGGGCGGGGCTGGAGGCGCCGGCCGCCTCGGGCCGCAGCGTTACCCGAGCTAATGGCGGCCGCCTCTTTCTTCCCGTGGGCACTGCTGCTCCTTGCCTCTTCACCCGACGCGGAAAATGCAGAGAGCTACCCACCTGAGAACCCAGCATCAACTTACCTCCGTACGTCGTCAGCCGCTGATTGAATCCGTGGAGAGATTTACCTGCATTCTGACCATGTTGAACTTCACCTGAGACCTGTGATTCTGGAAAGAGAAGGTTAAAAAAAATCCTCCCATCCTTTCGAGCCCCTGAAAGGGCTGACAGCAAGGAAGAAACCACCCTTCCCCACGTGGTTTAGATAAGACTCAGGGATGCCCCCTTGTTTACCTATGACAAGGTCAGACATAGACCCTCCAAATGCCCTTTTTTTTTTTTTTTTTTGCCTCATAAATGATTAGCTTTACTTATTGTTCTCACTGACCAATCTGGACAAAATACCAGCTACCTTGTTTTGACCAAACTTAAGCTTCTCTTCTTCCTCCAGGCTCCTAAACTTTGACCCACCCTCATCCTGATCCAGCGTATGAGCCCTCCTTCACCATCACTCCTGAAAAATAGGCTGACCTCCATGTAAACCACTCTGATCTGCCACGCGATCACTGCCACCTCCACCAACCCATTCCACTGTGCCCCACACCCAGTTCTTTGTAGCCTTTGTTCGCTCCTCCCTATACAAGAAGGGCCATTTTCTGTCTGACCTTGGAGACAGTTGCAGACTTCACGGTCATAGCGTTCCTCTGTAGCAATGGTTGTTGCCTCATCCCCAAAACCCCACTGCAGTAGTTCCTTTTCCTCTTCTTGGAATAAGCCTTTCCAATAAAGTCTCTCTTTATCTAAATCCAGGATTTTTTTTTTTTTTGACAATGGAACATTCTCCCCATTGTAATTATCCTCCAGCCTTATTTCAGTAGTCTTCCCCTCCCCCACATAATCCTTTCAAATATAATCTCTATTTCCCTATTTGGTTTTACGTGACAGTTTTTTTTTTTTTTTTTACATAAATACTTGGACAAAACATGTATTATTTTAAACTAAGGGACATTTGTTACAGCAGGAATATTCTACTGGGTCAGGCAGTTCAGTGAAAGGTGCATCCTTTGTTCCTCCCTCCCTCCCTTCCTTCCTATTTCTTTCTGTCTCTATCTCTCTCTCTCTCCCTTTCTATCTCTCTCCCTCTCTATCTTTTTCTTCCTTTTTTCCTTATTTTTTTTTAAATAGATCTTGGAGTATAATTGCTTCACAATACTGTGTTAGTTTCTGTTGCACAACAAAGAAAATCAGCCGTATGCATACACATGTCCCCATATCACCTCCCTTCCAGCCTCCCTATCCCACCCCTCTAGGTCATCGTACAGAGCCCATCTCCCTTTTACTTGATAGTTTTTAGTGCTGGGATTCAGATTGATACTGGGCCTCACCTACAGACCCCTGCCATCCCCACACAGGTAAAGGCACCCTGTGAGTCTTTTTTTTTGGGGGGGGGTACGCGGGCCTCTCACTGCTGTGGCCTCTCCCGCCGTGGAGCACAGGCTCCGGACGCGCAGGCTCAGCGGCCACGGCTCACGGGCCCAGCAGCTCCGCGGCATGTGGGATCCTCCCGGACCGGGGGACGAACCCGTGTCCCCTGCATCGGCAGGCGGACTCTCAACCACTGCGCCACCAGGGAAGCCCACCCTGTGATGAGTCTTTTGAACTCTTCTTCAGGAGAGCAATTCTGGGATCCCGTGGTGAGTTCAACTTTCAAACCAGTTCTCCAGAAATCTTGTCTGTTGAAGCCACTGGTAAGGAGTTACTTTGATTCCTTAGGGCAAAGAGACTTTTCTATGGATGGCCTTTATGTGAGGCCTCTTCTTTTTCCTGTTCTTCTTTTTTGTCCCAGGACCATTTGATAAAGAGAGGACTCTTCCCTGGTCAAAAATCAACTGCCCCTAGATATGTTGGTTTATTCCTGGACTCAAAATTCTGTTCCATTTATCTATATATCTGTCCTTACACCAGTGCTGTTATCCAATGGGGTTTCTGCTGCTTGCCACTTACAAAGTCAGTTACATACTCACAAATGTTGGTAGCAAAGGAAAGGTGCCTCTAATCAGAATGCTGGGGACTTCCCTGGTGGCGCAGTGGTTAAGAATCCGCCTGCCAATTCAGGGGACATGGGTTTGAGCCCTGGTCTGGGAAAATTCCACATGCCATGGAGCAACTGAGCCTGAGTGCCACAACTACCGAGCCTGTGCTCTAGAGCCCATGAGCCACAACTACTGAGCACACGTGCCACAACTACTGAAGCCTGCATGCCTAGAGCCTGTGCTCCTCAACAAGAGAAGCCACCGCAATGAGAAGCCCACACACCATAACAAAGAGTAGCCCCCACTCACCGCAACTAGAGAAAGCCTGTGTGCAACAGTGAAGGCCCAATGCAACCAACAATAAAATAAATAAATAATAAATGAATTTATTAAAACAAAAACAAGAATGCTGGCAATCTGGGGTGATGGTGGACTCAAGGTCCCCCAAAAACCACCTCCGAAAATTCTGCTCAGCCATGAAAGTTTTAAAGGGAAGGAGGGAAGTAATCTCAGGTAATCATTGAGATATGGGGTCAGAGTCGTTGCCATCCCCCACCTGCCTGCAGGCTCGTTGACTTCTTGTGATCTTCCTCTAGATGTTATCATACAGTTTGGTTCACACAGTTTGGTCACACAGTTTGTTCAGGAGATTACTGAAGGGGAAGCTAGGGAAGAGATTTGGTCATCTGTTAATAACTTATTCTTCATTTCGACTTCTTTGATCTATGGAAAGAACCAACAAGTTAGGCAAAATATTGTGTGATTAAAAGATTTGAAAGGTGTGTGTGGGCCAGAGATGAGTAGAGCATGGGGGTTAAAAATTAGTTATAGTATAGCTTTGCTAAAATGACAAGAAAAGGGGCTTTCTGCTGAGGGTGATCCCCTGCAAAGATCTGCTTACAGTACCATAATGTTTTTTTTGTATTTTTTTTTAAGATGTTGGGGGTAGGAGTTTAGTAATTTATTTATTTATTTTTGCAGTGTTGGGTCTTCGTTTCTGTGCGAGGGCTTTCTCTACTTGTGGCAAGCGGGGGCCACTCTTCATCTCGGTGTGCGGGCCTGTCACTGTCGCGGCCTCTTGTTGCGGAGCACAGGCTCCAGATGTGCAGGCTCAGTAGTTGTGGCTCACGGGCCTAGTTGCTCTGTGGCATGTGGGATCCTCCCAGACCAAGGCTCGGACCCGTGTCCCCTGCATTAGCAGGCAGATTCTCAACCACTGCACCACCAGGGAAGCCCCCCATAATGTTTTAATTACTGTAGCTTTGTAGTAGGTTTTTAAATCAGGAAGTGTGAGTCCTCCAACTTTGTTCTTTTTAAAAATTGTTTTGGTTATTCCAGGTCCCTTGCAATTTAAGACCAGCTCTTCCTTTTCTGTAAAAAAAAAAAAAAAAAAGAAAGAAAAGAAAGAATTTTGATAGGAATTGCTTTGAATTGGTAGATCAGTTCGAGTATTGACATCTTAACAGTGTTAAGTTTTTTCAAACCATGAATATGGACATCTTTCCATTTACTTATGTCTTCTTTGTTTTGTAGTTTTCAGTGTACAAGTCTTATACCTCCTTGGTTAAATTTATTCCTAAGTATTTTATTTTTATTGATGCTGTTGTGAAAGGAATTGCTTTCTTAATTTCCTTTGGAATTTTTCATCATTAGTGTATACCACTGATTTTTGTGTGTTGATCTTGTATACAGCATCTTTGCTGAATTCATTTATTAGCTCTGATAGTTGTGTGGGTTTTAAAAAATAGATTCTTGGGAATTCCCTGGCAGTCCAGTGATTAGGACTCCACGGTTTCACTGCCTGGGGCCCGGGTTCAATCCCTGGTCAGTGAACTAATATCCTGCAAGCCGTGCAGCATGGCCAAAATATAAAACAAATAAAAATTAAAAAATTTAAGATAGATTCTGTAGTATTTTGTACATACAAGATCACATCATCTGTGAATAGAGATAGTTTTACTTCTTCCTTTCTAATTTGGATAGAATTTATTTATTTAAAATTTTTGAATTTTTGCCTAATTATTCTGGCTAGAACTTCCCATATAATTTTGAACAGAAATGGCAAAAGTGGGCTTCCTTGTCTTATTCATAATCTTAAGGGGAAAGCTTTTAACCTTTCACCATTGAGTATGATTGCCCTTTCTCACGTTGAAGAAACTCCCTTCTAGTCATAGTTTGTTGAGTGTTTTTATCATGAAAGTTCCTTGGATTTTGTCAAATACTTTTCTGTGTCAATTGAGATGATCACATGTTTTTTTCCTTCATTCTATTAATTTAGTGTATTACACTGATTGATTTTTTTCAGTGCAAATGTGTTTATTGGTTTCCTATTAATCTTTTAGTTGGGCATCTGGGAAGCGGGTATTAGTACATCTGTAGTTAACCTTCTATTTTAATCTGCTTAACTATATTCAGTGAATGATCTATTTTAATGCCCTTCCATCTTGCTTATTAAAGAACAAGTTCACATCTTGGACTTAGATCTAGGTATACTTATCTGGTGTAATATCTAATAGATAGAGCTCATGGTCCCAAGACCATTTATCAAACAGTCCCTTTTTTTCTTACAAATTTGTAATGCTACCTTATATACCAAATCCCCGTCAATGCTGAGGACTGTTTCTGGGCCCTGTATTCTGGGTCTGTGTTCTGTTCTGCTGATCTATTTGTTTACTTCTGTAACAATAACAATCAAAATACTGTAGGGTTTTTGTTATTGTTTTGTTTCGGTTTGTTTTTTTACCTTTTTTTTTTTTTTTTTTTGCGGTACGCAGGCCTCTCACTGTTGTGGCCTCTCCCGTTGCGGAGCACAGGCTCCGGACGCGCAGGCTCAGCGGCCATAGCTCACAGGCCTAGCCGCTCCGCGGCATGTGGGATCTTCCCGGACCGGGGCAGGAACCCGTGCCCCCTGCATCAGCAGGCGGACTCTCAACCACTGCGCCACCAAGGAAGCCCCCTTTGCCCATTTTTTTTTTTTTTTTTTTTTTTGCGGTAGGCGGGCCTCTCACTGCTGTGGCCTCTCCCCTTGCAGAGCACAGGCTCCGGACGCGCAGGCTCAGCAGCCATGACTCACGGGCCCAGCCGCTCCGCGGCATGTGGGATCTTCCCAGACCGGGGCACGAACCCGTGTCCCCTGCATCGGCAGGCGGACTCTCAACCACTGCGCCACCAGGGAAGCCCTCCTTTGCCCATTTTTAAGTAGGGTTGTTTTTTATTGTTGAGTTGTAGGAGATTTTTTTTGTATTCTAGACTTTAATACCTTATCAGGTATGTGATTTGCAAATATTTCTCCTATTCTGTGGGTTGTCTTTTCACTCTCTTGATAGTAAAGTTTGATACACAAGGTTTTTGGGTTTTTTTTCTTTCTTTTTTTTTTTTTTTGCAGTACACGGGCCTCTCACTGCCGCGGCCTCTCCCGTTGCAGAGCCCAGGCTCCGGACGCGCGGGCTCAGCGGCCATGGCTCACGGGCCTAGCCACTCCGCGGCATGTGGGATCTTCCCAGACTGGGGCACGAACCCGTGTGTCCTGCATCGGCAGGCGGACTCCCAACCACTGCGCCACCAGGGAAGCCCAGTTTTTGGCTTTTTTTAAAGATTTTTTTGATGTGGACCATTTTTAAAGTCTTTTATTGAATTTGTTATAATATCGCTTCTATTTTTTTTTTTTTTTTTTTGGCCACAAGGCATGTGAGATCTTAGCTCCCCAACTGGGAATCGAAAACACACCCCCTGTATTGGAAGGTGACTTTTTAAAAAAAATAAATTTATTTATTTTATTTATTTTATTTTTGGCTGCATTGGGTCCTCATTGCTGTGCGCGGGCTTTCTCTACTTGCGGTGAGTGGGGGCTACTCTTCACTGCGGTGCGCGGGCTTCTCTTCTCATTGCGGTGGCTTCTCTTGTTGCAGAACACAGGCTCTAGGCACGCGGGCTTCAGTAGTTGTGGCACTCGGGCTCAGTAGTTGTGGATTGCAGGCTCTAGAGCACAGGCTCAGTAGTTGTAGCACACAGGCTTAGTTGCTCCGTGGCATGTGGGATCTTCCCAGACCAGGGCTCGAACCTGTGTCCCCTGTATTGGCAGGCGGATTCTTAACCACTGTGCCACCAGGGAAGCCCAGAAGGTGACATCTTAATCACTGGACTGCAGGGAAGTCCCTGATACGCAATTCTTAATTTTGGTAAAGTTCAGTTTATCTGTTTTTTCTTTTTTTCCCCTTGTGCTTTTGGCAGAAACTATTGCCAAATCAAATGTCATGAAGATTTTCCTCTATGTTTTTTTCTAAGCATTCTATAGTTTTTGCTCTTACATTAGGTGTTCGATTCACTTTTTATTTATTTGTTTGTTTATTTATTTATGGCTGCGTTGGGTCTTTGCTGCTGCGCACAGGCTTTCTCTAGTCACGGCAAGCGGGGGCTACTCTTCGCCATGATGTGTGGCCTTCTCATTGCGGTGGCTTCTCTTGTTGCGGAGCACGGGCTCTAGGTGTGCGGGCTTCAGTAGTCGTGGCACGTGGGCTCAGTAGTTGTGGATCACAGGCTCTAGAGTGCAGGCTCAGTAGTTGCAGTGCACAGGCTTAGTTGCTCTGTGGCATGTGGGATCTTCCTGGACCAGGGCTCAAACCTGTGTTCCCTGCATTGGCAGGCGGAGTCTTAACCACTGTGCCACCAGGGAAGCCCCTTAAATTTAGATTTAAATAGCCATATGTGGTAGTTATCATATTGGAGAGTATAAAATATTAATGTCACCAATTCTGATTTTGTCTCATGATTCAGTGTTCATAAAATGTGTCATGCTTCTTAGAAATACCGTCTCTTGGAACTCATCTTATACTTATGGAATCAGTACCAACTCTTCTCTAAGGACCTCCTTATAGAGTTACAGTGTCTACCTTAACTTCATCAGAAGTAAACCAAAAAACAAAAAACCCAACTAATTTTGTCCTTGCTTATGCTTTCAGTTAAGTCTTTATATTCTATTATCATTATTTTCTGTTCTTATTTTTATCAATACTTTCTCCCAGTCTGTGGCTTACCACAGCAGTGAAAGTGCCAAGTTTTAACCACTGGACTGCCAGGGAATTCCCCATGGCTTGCCTTTTAATTTTCTTAAAAGTGGTTTTCAAAGTGAGGGCCCAATCTATCAACTTTTTCCTTAATAGTTTATGTTTTGGTGTCCTTTTATTTTTTTGGCCACGCCCCATGGCATGCAGGATTTCAGTTCCCTGACCAGGTATCAAACAAGTGCCCCCTGCAACGGAAGCATGGAGTCTTAACCACTGGACCGCCAGGGAAGTCCCATTTTTGTGTCCTTTGTAATAAGACTTTGCCTACCCCGTGGTAGGTTTTATTGTAAAAAATTTATAGTTTTGGCCTTGTGTTTAAGTATGTGATCAATTTGAAGTTATTCTTTCTACATAGAATGAGGTAATGGTCAAGGCTCCCCCCCCCTCCCCTGCCACAGGGATATACCGTTGTTTTATTGTAGAATCATTAATTGAAAAGGCTAGGGCTTCCCTGGTGGTGCAGTGGTTGAGAGTCCGCCTGCCGATGCAGGGGACGTGGGTTCGTGTCCCGGTCCAGGAGGATCCCACATGCCGCGGAGCGGCTGTGCCCGTGAGCCATGGCCGCTGAGCCTGCGCGTCCGGAGCCTGTGCTCCCCAACGGAAGAAGCCACAACGGTGAGAGGCCTGCGTACTGCAAAAAAAAAAAAAAAGGATAGAAAAGGCTATCCTTTCTCTATTAATTACCTTGTCCTCTTTGCAAAAATCAATTAACCATATATGTGAGTTTCTTTCTGGACTCTATTCTTTTCCATTGAGCTATCTGATTATATATCTACACTATATTATTATACCTTTGTAGTAAGACTTAAAATGAAGTAGTGTAAGTTCTCTATTTTTGTCTTTTCCTGATTGTTTAGGTGATGATTCAGTTTCTCAATTTCTACAAAATGTCTGCTGGGATTTTGACTGGGATTGGCTTGGATCTGTTGATCAATTTGGGGATAATAATTTTCATCCTAACAATATTAAGTCATCTGGTAAATCTCTCCACTTATTTAGATCTTCCTTTCTTTCCTTAGCAGTGTTTTTTAGTTTTTAGTATATAGATTATATATTGTTCATTACAACTGTACAAAAATAAATTTTTTATAAATTGATGTCTTGTGACTTTGCTAAACTTTATCACATATTAGACCTACTAGTTTATTTATTATTATTATTATTGTTTTTAAGATTTCCCATGAGATTATCATAGGACATAATAGTTCCTTCTTCATTTCCAAATTATATACCTTTTATTTACTTTTCTTTACTATTGCATTGCCTAGGACTTTCAGTCCAGTGTTGAATAGAAATGATTAGAGCAGACATCCTTGCCTTGTTCCTGAAATTAGGGGGAAAGAAATCACTTTTCACCATTTATTATGATGCTGGATATAGGATTTTTTTAAAATTATTATTTATTTTTGGCCGTGTTGGGTCTTAGTTGCAGCACGCAGGACCTTCATTGAGGCATGCGGGATTTTTCATTGTGGCATGCGGGTTTCTCTCTAGTTGTGGCATGTGGGTTGTTTCTCTTCTCTAGTTGTGGCACACAGGCTCCAGGGTGCGTGCGTTCTGTAGTTTGCGGCACGCAGACTCTCTAATTGAGGTGTGCGAGCTCAGTAGTTGTGGCGTGCAGCCTTGGTTGCCCTGCAGCATGTGGGATCTTAGTTCCCTGATCAGGGACCGAACCCACGTCCCCTGCATTGTAAGGAGGATTCTTTACCACTGGACCACCAGGGAAGTCCCTGTGGTGCTCTTTATAAGGCTGAGGAAATTACCTTCTATTCCTATTTTATTGAGTTTGTTAAAATCACAAATAGATGTTGAATTTGTTAAATGTTTTTTTAGAGCTACTCAGATGACCTTATGGTTTTTCTTCTTTATTGTGTTGATATGATGAATTACACTGATTATTTCAGTTTCAAATGTTTAACCAGTATTGTGTTCCTGGGGTAAACCCCACTTGGTCATGATTTATCAGTCTTTTTATATGTTCATGGATTTGATTTCGTAATATTTTGTTAAGGAATTTTTTTGTCTCTCTATATATGTATAATAATTAGTTTGTGGGTTTTTTTTATGCTATTGGTTTTAATTAATTAATTTATTTTTGGCTGCATTGGGTCTTAGCTGCTGTGTGCGGGCTTTCTCTAGTTGCATTGCTGTGCGTGGGCTTCTCATTGCGGTGGCCTCTCCTGTTGTAGAGCACCAGCTCCATGTGTGCGGGCTCAGTAGTTGTGGCTCATGGGCCCAGTTGTTCCGCGGCATGTGGGATCTTCCCGGACCAGGGCTCGAACCCTTGTCCCCTGTATTGGCAGGCAGACTCTTAACCACTGCACCACCAGGGAAGTCCCTATGCTATTGGTTTTAATATAAGGGTTATGCTGACTTTGTAAGTGAGTTGAGAAATATTTCTTCTTCTATATTCCAAAAGAATCAGGGTTAGGGTTAGGGTAAAACTGGTGTTGTTTTTCTTTACATATTGGATAGAATTCACCAGTGAAGTCATCTGGGACTGGTGTAACATTTGTGGGATAGTATTTAATTACATATTTAATTCCTTTAATTAATAATATGGGTATTCAGGTTATCTATTTCTTTATGAGTGAACTTTAGTAATTAGTTTTATTTCAGGTAATTTGTCTACTTTACCTATGTTTTGGAACTTACTGGCATAAAGTTAAGTTGTTCCTTATTATTTATTAGTTGTCCCTTTAAAATTTATAGTAGAGGTTGGCAATTAGCAGCCTGTGGGCCAAATCTAGTCTGTGGCCTATTTATGTACATTTGTGAACTAAGAATGGTTTTTACATTTTTAAAGTATTGTTAAAAAACAAACAAAAAACCAAAAACCAAATCAAAACAAAGAGGATGTGAAATACACCATGGGTGGCCTGCAAAGCCTGAGATATTTACAAACTGGCCATTTATAACAAGAAAATAGTTTGCTACTTGAAGTCTAAGATCTTGAGTGATGTTTATACTTCATTGTTGAAATTTGTAACTTGGGTCTTCTCGCTTTTTTTTCCCCCTTTGACTGGTCTGGCTAGTGGATTATCTTTCCTTTCTCTCTTTCCTCTCTCTTTTTTTTTCCTTTTTACAGGAATGAACCTTTTCAATTTTTTATTTTATTTTGGGTGTGGCACGCAGCTTGCGGGATCTCAGTTCCCCAACCAGGGATTGAACCCTGGCCTCTGCAGTAAAAGTGACAAATCCGAACCAATAGACCACCAGGGAACTCCCAGGACTCAACTTTTGATTTTGAAGTTCTCTATTATTTGCTTTCTATTTTGTTTTATGCTGTCATATATATGATTTCCTTCCTTCTGCTTCAGTGTAATGCCTTTGAGATTCATACGTTTTTGTATATATCACTAGTTAATTTCTTTTTATTGTTGAGTAGTATTCCGTGTTGGATGTACCAAACTTTGTTTAACCTTTGACCTATGAGTGACTTTTTTTGGCTATTACAAATAAAACTGCAATGAACTATGGTCTACAGGTTTTTATGTGGATGTAATTTTCATTTCTTTGGAATAAATACACAGGGTTGCAATAGCTGGACTGTATTGTTAAGTGTCTATTTAAATTTTTAAGAAACCATCAAACTGCTTTCCAGATTGGGATTTGCTGTACCATTTTGCATTCTCACCAGCAATGAATGAATAATCCAGTTTCTTTGCCTCTTCACCAGCATTTGGTATTGTTACTATTTTTTTTAGTTTTTCTAACAGATGTGTAATAATAACTCATCATGGTCTCAATTTGCATTTCACCATTGGTTAATGATGTTAAAATCTTTCTTTTTTTCAAATATTTTATTTATTTATTTATTTATTTTATTTGGTTGTGCTCGGTCTTAGTTGCGGCACACGGGCTCCTTAGTTGTGGCATGTGAACTATTAGTTGTGGCACGCACATGGGATCTAGTTCCCTGACCAGGGGTTGAACCCAGGCCCCCTGCATTGGGAGCGTGGACTCTTAACCACTGTGCCACCAGTGAAGTCCCCTGAAAACTTTCAGTATGCTTATTTTCCATCTATATATCCTCTTATGGGAAATAACTTCTGATCTTTTCCTCATTTTCTAATGGACTTTTTTTTTGGATTGTTTTTTTAATGCTGAATTTTGAGAGTTCCTTTTATACTTAAGTGAGTCCTTTGTGAGATACGTGGTTTGTAAACATTTTCTTCCAGTCTGTTGTGTGGTTTTTATAATCTTTACAGGGTCATTCACAGAGCAAAAGTCTTAAATTTGATGAGGTCCAAGTTATTGTTTTTTTTCTTGTTTAGGTCATGCTTCACCTCTAACTCTAATCTTTTTATCTTTATAAGTTCTATCTCATTCTTTTAAAATTTACTATCATTTTTTGCTTATTATTAATATTTTCTAATCTTTGACATATATTACATATCTGAATATAAAATTGTGGGTCTCATTCTGTTGTCTATTCTTTTGTGCTGGCTGGCTTTTTGTGTGTGTATGTGTTGGCTATTTTTGATGATTTTTTTTAAACTGAGTCATATTCATGAGTTTTTGCATATCCTGTTGAAGGTGCATTCTTTTGGAGATAATTTACATTTGCCTTTGCTTTGTGCTTAGGATCATTTTTGACTTAAGCCTATTTAAATTATCGTCCTGAGGTTTTTCATACCTATCAGATTTGGTGACTTTAGGCTATAAATCTGAGGATCCATTTGTTGTTTTGAATTCTTAAGGGATATTTTTTTTCCCCTCTCATTCTTAGTGTAAATGTTGGGAAAGGCAGTTCTCCTTGCAGCTTCCTGGAGATTAGTGATGGGAAGGTTGGTTGGTTGATTTCTTTTTTTTTTTTTTTAAATAAATTTATATTTATTTTTGGCTGTATTGGGTCTTCGTTGCTGCGCGTGGACTTTCTCTAGTTGCAGCGAGCAGGGGCTACTT
This sequence comes from Mesoplodon bidens, assembly GCF_964165515.1. Lineage (NCBI taxonomy): Eukaryota > Metazoa > Chordata > Mammalia > Artiodactyla > Ziphiidae > Mesoplodon > Mesoplodon bidens. Next base: position 70,793,922 of record NC_138170.1, read on the forward strand.
TTTGTTGCAGTGCGCGGACTTCTTATTGTGGTGGCTTCTCTTGTCATTTAGCACGGGCTCTAGGTGCATGGGCTTCAGTACTTGTGGCACAGGGGCTCAATAGTTGTGGTGCATGGGATCTAGAGCGCAGGCTCAGTAGTTGTGGTGCATGGGCTTAGCTGCTCCACAGCATGTGGGGTCTTCCCAGACTAGGGCTCGAACCCATGCCCCCTGCAATGGCAGGTGGATTCTTTACCAGTGTGCCACCAGGGAAGTCCCAGTTGGTTGATTTCTAATTCACCCTTATACTTAGGTGTATCCTTTTTGTACCAGGATTTTGCAGGGTTATTATGTTAGACTCTGTAACTTGAGCAGGTTCTGGACTTTGTCTTCTGTCTTTCCTATCTCCTGTAGGCAGAGGAAATAGAAGATCAAATTCACTGGAGTTGAGCAAATGTACTGAAAGTGAAAGCTGTCTTTAGAGCTTTGCTTGCTTTTCTGGGTTCCTCCTGTGACTTAGTTTCTGGTCTAAGTATTCCTTAGTATCTTGCCAGCTCATACAGTTTTTAAAAAAATTTTATTTATTTATTTTTGGCTGCGTTGGGCCTTTGTTGCTGTGCGCAGGCTTTCTCTAGTTGCGGTGAGCAGGGGCTACTCTTCGTTGCAGTGCGCGGGCTTCTCACTGGGGTTGCTTCTCTTGTTGTGGAGCAAGAGCTCTAGGTGCACGGGCTTCAGTAGTTGTGGCACATGGGCTCAGTAGTTGTGGCTCGTGGGCTTAGTTGCTCTGCGGCATGTGGGTTCTTCCCGGACCAGGGCTCGAACCCATGTCCCCTGCATTGTAGGTGGATTCTTAGCCACTGCGCCACCAGGGAAGCCCTCATATAGTTTTTTTTTTTTGCGGTACGCGGGCCTCTCACCACTGTTGAGGAGCACATGCTCCAGACGTGCAGGCTCAGCGGCCATGGCTCACGAGCCCAGACACTCCGCGACAGGTGGGATCCTCCCGGACCCGGGCACGAACCCATGTCCCCAGCATTGGCAGGTGGACTCCCAACCACTGCGCCACCAGGGAAGCCCCCTCATATAGTTTTAAGTAAAGTTTAAAAACGATTTTAATTGATTTTTTCAGTTATTTTCTTCAGGTCATACTGTGTAAAACAAGCAACTCTTTCATATCTTTTTCAAGCTTTCCTTTTGTCCATGTTTCCTTTCTCCATTTTGTGGTTCAAGATGCATCTCAGGAGTCCCTCTCTTTCTTTCTTTCTTTTGTTTGGCTGGCACAGCATGTGGGCATATTAGTTCCCCAACCAGGGATTGAACCTGTGCCCCCTGCATTGGGGGCTGGGAGTCTTGGCCACTGGACGGCCAGGGAAGTCCCTCCGCCTTATTCTTTCTAATCACACTTTTCTGCAGCTTACTGGTTCCTTGCCTGTCTCCATTCCCTCCTTGTCTGTGACCTCTTTGAGGGCCAGAACTATGTTGTTTTTAAAGAATCTCCATTTCCTGGCCTGACAGAGTATCTAACAGCAATTGGGGTTAGAATAAACATTTGGCGTTAGTAAATGGTATAGGTATTTATAACCTGAATAACAATCTGGCTTTCTCAATTTGGGACTACAAATACAAACACAGAAACAAAGGAAGAAAGCACACAAGTCCTTTATGTGCTAATTTGCATACCATACACCTCTTCAGGACACTTCAAATACTACTTAAAGCCAGCCTCTTTCTGCAGGAAATGAAATTGTTTATCCTGTTCAATGATCTCATAGGTAATTGACACAGGAAAACTCATGTCTTCCATTATGAGGTCTCCACACCCAAAGAGGCCGGTTTTAAATTGTGGGTGAAGTGTTCTGGGGAGGGTGTGGTATGCAAATTAGTGTAAGAGGGACTTGTCTGCTTTCCTGGAATCTATTCTGATTTCCCAACAGAAAAACTATTTCCATTCCCATTGCATTATGCAGTTTTGTTGGCCAACTGGGAGCTTGTTGGATGGCTGGAATTTCTAATTTTGATGCAGCTTGTTGATTTTTACAGGACTGTTTTTGAGTCTTCAACTTTTCTTAGCGAGGCAATTTTTGGAAATGAACATAATTCTACTTACAGCATAGCTTTTCATATTAATTGCGTCCCTTAATCTTTTTCTTTGAAAGTTAAATCACACATTTTATATCTTTGTATTCAGCTTTTTGTATTCTTAATTCTTGCGCGGGCGGGGCAGCAGTGCTAAAAGGCTTTTAGTACGAAGAATTCACTCTTCGTGATTACGCCTTAGGTCTGGCTAAGGTTATAGAAATCGGCAGTGCCTTACTTTGTTTAAAGAGGCAGGGTTCTAGCGTTTGCTCTTTCTTAAGCTAATCGTGTGCCAGATACGGCACAGATATATTTTATCTCAGTTATCATTCACATTTTTACAGCCGTGAAAAGTACAACTCAAGTTCAGTGTCTTGCCTTGGGTATCCCTGGGATTCCAACTCAGGTCACCGCGCCCTCGTCTTCACCTGTTCCCCTCCATCCCCCACCTTTTCGGGTAGTTCCTCGCTCCATCGAGGCCACCTGGGATGATGCTGGGAGTGCGGGGGTAGTCGGGCCTGGCAGGCTACGAAGACTCCACGACCGACTACACCGCGCTAGCTAGTCCCGCGCGCATCCTGGTTTTTCCCATCCCCCCACTTCCTAGGCGGCAGCCAGACCTGGAAACCATAGAGCTGAAACAGCCCAGAGCGTCCCTTCCGTGGCCGCCGAGCGCTGACGGCGCGCCGTTGGGCGGGGCCTACTGGAGGGGCGGGGGAAGAGGACGGAGAGCCGGCAAGGGAAGGGCTGGCCGGCCTTGCAGCGCCCCGCAGCGGCCAAGTCGGAAGAGGTCTCGTCGGCCCTGCGGCGCTGGAGCCCTGACGCACGGAGCTCGAGAGCGAGAACGGGAGAGAAAGGGGCAGAAATGGCGGCTCCGCTCGGCTCCCGCTGAGTAGGTTGAAGCCGGCGGAGGGTCTGAGCTCTCGGCCTGGAGCATCGCTCCCGTCTCCCGCTACCTGCCTTCGCACGCCGACTTCCCTTCCTCTGCCCTACCCTCGCCTGTCCTCGTCTGCGCTGCGCGGAGTCCGGGTCGTCTTGTCTTTCTCGGCCCGGCTCCACTAGCCCTGACTGCCCGGCCGGCGGGCCGGCCTTGCTCGGCTCTCCCCGGCGCGGCGGGCGCCGCGGGCGCGGCGTGGACCCCGTCCTCCTGGCTGGACCATGGTGAACACCCGGAAGAGCTCTCTGCGCCTTCTCGGATCTAAGTCGCCTGGGCCCGGGCCTGGGCCTGGGGCCGGAGTAGAGCCTGGGGCGACCGGAGGCAGCAGCCATTTCATCTCCTCTCGGACCCGCTCCTCCAAGACCCGCGCTGCCAGCTGCCCCGCCGCCAAGGCCGGGGGAAGCGGCGGCGCCGGCGTCGCTCTGGATGAGGCCCGGGTAAGAGCGCGGCAGCCCGAGTCCGGAGGCTTGCGAGTCGGCCCGGCCGCCGGGGCTTTGTCTGGCCGGGTTGGGGCAACAAGCCTCCAGTGGAGACCGCTCGGGCGGCCGGAGACCGGGTCTGCGGGTGCGTTGGAGGATGGCAGCCGGCTAGGTAGGGCCACGACAGCGTTGCTGGCCCCGCTCTTTTGTGTAAAGAACAGGACTTGAGTCCAGGGGAGAGGGCTATGGGGGGGGTGTCTTTTCGGGGACATTAGAACAGCCTGCTTTCCGTGTCCTTGTCCTGCCTGAGAGGGCAATTCTAGGGGAGCAAGAGCGAAGGGCCAGAGTTCCCGGGTGGAAGGGTTGGAGAGAAGTGAAAGTTTTATGCGGTGTCAAACCCTTCCTGTAAGTGTGTGAGCTCCTGCCGGTGTCTAACTCCAGCTTACTCTCAAACTGTTTGGGGGTGGTTCAAGTTTGTGAGGAAGTGAACGGAGAGCTCCAGTTGGCAGCCAGGCAGGGATGGTGAAAAAAGTTTGGAGCTGCTCTGACACCAACTTTAAAAACAAAATCAACACTATCGCCTCTCCAGGCAGGAGCGATCAAACGTGATGTTTAGCTGGAGAATCAGCCAGCCAGCTAACCAGGGTTCTAGTAGGGACTCGGTAGAGCTTTCTAGTAGAGCCTTGAGGTCACAAAAGCGGCACGTCGAAAGAAACGTGTCGAACATTATTGATGGTAGGCACTATCATCCCAAATTGTTTGGTGTCTTGGATGTCTCCATTTTTGCTTTGGGAATAGTTTATAAAAGGTGAATTAACACCATCGTCCCACTACTGCGAAAGTGACATTTGAAGAAGCCCGGTGATGATTTAGTTTTTTTTTTTTTTTTTAAAGTGGTAGATCTTGAATTTATTACAGGGTAAGGCTCTAAGCTAGCACGTATGTTTTATCACTTTAAAGGAATTGATAAGGTTGTGTTATGAGATTGGTTATGAATTCAGAAAAGAGTGTTGCTTCTGTCTAGAGAGAGGCTAATTTTCTAAGAGTAATTTGACTGGAACTTGTTCATTTAACATAGTCCTTTCAATCCACACCATTTTGTTACTATTAGGGGAGGAAAGCAATATTTCATTTTCTGTAGGGGTCTACAAGATTATGTTTGCGTGTATTTTTTTCTCTGTATCTCATACTGTTCTGACACTAATCAGAATGAACCGAGGCAAATACAATAGACATATTTTACTGTACTTATCTGAAATACGTTGTATCTTTGAAAATATAATTGGCCTTTATTTTGCTAAAAACCTGGAAAATATTTTTAAAATTGCTTTATGAGTAGACTTATTTTGGAGCTTATAGCTAGCTCTCTTAGGTTGAAGTAAGAAAGCTAAATCTGAAAGTTATGCAAACTCTTCAGAATAATTATTCTGAAAACTAGACTTTCTGTAGAAATTATTGCAAACATGTACAAGCTTACTGACTTTATGAAGCTAACATATGTTTTAAATAAAAGTAATTTAAGAAAGGTTTGTCCTGTATCCTTAAGGACAAATAAAATATTTAGAGTGTAAGCATTTAATTGTATAATGCTATGAATGCCTAGCCTATTAGAGCAGTGTCTCGTTTATGTGAATCAATTAGCTCATCTGTCACTGATCATTTTGTGGTCCCATTTTTGAATTCATGGATATTATGCTGTCCTTACCCCCTGAGGAATAAGGTGAGGTAACTTGTCAAGCAGCTGTTATGGAGATGTTAAAAGGCAAGGAATCAATAATCTAATGTAGAAATGAACATGCGGTAGCTTTTCAATTGCTAGAAGAATGAAAGATATTAGAGCTCTTTCTAGAAGGATACTAATGAAACTTTGTTTCAAAGATCTTTTTAAAATGTATTAAAAGACCATAAACAACAGGCCAGTGAGATTTACTTTGAAACATTTGATTGTCAGTTTTAAGAAGGTTGCTATTTTGACCCTAGTAGATGATGGAATGATCTAATTGCTTTCTCCGAGTAATTTAAGAGATTTACTAATCCTATGTTGTGATTGGTCCTTTAGAAGAAGATAAATTATAATTCTGAATTTAAGTTTATGTATATTTATGAAGCCGGCTGTATATTTCCTTGTTGTATATTTCTGAAATGGGTTGATTTGAGTTTGGTAAGCTCTTGCTTTCAAGTTTGTTTTATGTTACAAGAATTTAGCACTCCTGGTTCACCCTTTCTGGTGTGCCTAAAGGCACCCTCTGTGTCTGTGGTGTCTTAGACATTTGCTGTAATCTGTAAAGACTTATTTGGTGGAAAATGGGGTTGCTCATGCCTTTGCTTTAGGAGACTGTTATTTTTGTAGGAAGAAATGTATTCCTCTTGATACGATATAAATTGAAGAGGTTCCCCTTTTTCTATTTTTGTGTGATATTCTTCACTTTACAGTTGATGCTGATTTCCACCTACCCCCCGGCCCTGATCTTTTTAGACTATTTCATCCACTGTGTCTAGAGACATTTTATTTGCTCTAAAAAGCCTTAGGACCACGATCTGTCATAGCTTTTCCCCCAAGTGTGTGTAGGGTGGGGAAATACACACATGATGCATTCTGTAGGTTATTGGAATGATTTTTTTGTGCCTATACTTTAATGTCAAGTTGACTTGTGCTCTGCAGTTAGTTGTATAACAATTACTGCTATATATTGATACTTGGCTTTTTTGTTTGTTTAACATGTATAAAACTTCACCTCTTTTAGGTTAATCTAAACGTCAGTAATTAGCATTTATTTGCTTCACCTAAGAGTCACTCAGCAAACTAATACTGTAGTCACAGAACTGGAAAGCAGTCTTTGAAAATATTTCAACTCTTTTTCTACCTCTTTTAGGCCTGTTTGTTGGTACTTTTGGCTTGTCACTAGCTTTTTGTATTTTTTGAGCTTTTAAAAATCCACATCTTAGTTGAGAGAATCAAAGTACATATTTTAAGTAACTTTATAGGTAAATTTGTTTGATTTTTGATTTTATCTTTAGAAAATAACCTCTCAATCCTTCTTTAATATGCTCTTATCATTCTGTACTTATTCTTTTCCAACATTCATTCGTTTCCCAGTGTAACAGAAGCAGAGTGGTGGAAATTGAGGGTTAAACATGGAAAAGAAGTCTAAGAGGGAAATGTAACCATGTATATAACTCTCAGATGAGTAGGGAAAAATACAAGTTCCTCAGAGTAGAGCAAGTTTTTCCTTATATCAGATTCATATATGGGGCTTCCCTGGTGGCACAGTGGTTAAGAATCTGCCTGTCAATGCAGGGGACATGGGTTCGAGCCCCGGTCCAGGAAGATCCCACGTGCCGCGGAGCATCTAAGCCCGTGAGCCACAACTGCTGAAGCCCGCGCGCCTAGAGCCCACGTTCCACAAGAGAAGCCATTGCAGTGAGAAGCCCACGCGCAGTGAGAAGCCCGCGCACCGCAACGAAGAGTAGCCTCCACTCGCCCCACTAGAGAAAGCCTGCGTGCAGCAACGAAGACCCAACGCAGCCAAAAATAAAATAAATAAATTTATAAAAAATAAAAAATCTTACCTTTAAAAAAAAATTCATATGGAGCACCATATGGGTGATATTGAGTAATGTTGTAAAACAATTTCCCCGTCACAATTTTGAACCAAAGCAGCTATAGAGTTCATAGGATTATCTCCGGTATCCAACTGAAAATATAACTTTAAAAAATTCATAGCTGATTCACTTTGTTATACAGCAGAAACTAACACAACATTGTAAAGCAATTATACTCTAATAAAAATGTTAAAAAAAAGATAAAATAAAAAAATTAAAATGTCAAAAAAAAGAGGGAAATGTGAAAAAAAATTCAGTTTTTGGCCATTTCTGTAGTCCAAATATACAAACTTGCAGTTTTTTGGGTCAAGGATGAAATTTACACTTGTAGAAGCGAATGCATATTAATTCCTTAAATCATTTTCCCGGCAAATAATCTTTTTAACCATCCTTGGATACATCCTTGATTGCATGTCTTCTAAATACCTAATTATAGATAAACCTGTAACCTCTGAAAGCTAGGTGGACAGGTGGTAGGATTAACACTTGTTATGAGAACTAAGGAGCCCAACCAGTGTCTGCACCTGAACGGGGAGTGATCCTGTCTCTTTAAGGTTCCACTTCAGAAAAGTGCCGCATTACTTTGAATTATGTATTTGGTATTTCTTTTTGGACGTACATAATGAAGTTTGATTTGTTGATATTTTTGATCTTGTACTAGGGACATTTTATATTTCTGTTATGTCTCTGTGCTGGGGGAGGATTTTGTGAAAAATGAGTAAAAAGCATATGGAATTTTGGATTAAAAGTTCTATGGAAGTACAGAGCTAGGGGGAAAACATACATAAAATGTGTTAACTTTATTTAAATATGAGCTAGACAGTTTTTAGAGAGGTAAGTATTGTGTGTGGCTTATATCAAACAATAGAAAAGTTATCTGTTAAAATTAATAGACTGTGGTTTGTGTTAGCTTTTAGATACTTTGAGTATATGCTGTAAGATTCTGAACTTCAGATGCTTTTGAACTGTGAGTATTTTGATATAAGATTTTTTTTTCATTTTTAGATTGTTATTGTAGTTTTTTTAAAATTTATTTATTTTATTTATTTATTTTTGGCTGCGTTGTGTCTTTGCAGGCTTTCTCTAGTTGCAGTGAGCGGGGGCTACTCTTGGTTGCGGGTTTCTCATTGCAGTGGCTTCTCTTGTTGCAGAGCACCGGCTCTAGGCACGCGGGCTTCAGTAGTTGTGGCACACAGGCTTAGTTGCTCCACAGTATGTGGGATCTTCCCGGACCAGGGCTCAAACCCATGTGCCCTGCATTGGCAGGCGGATTCTTAACCACTGCGCCACCAGGGAAGTCCCTGTTATTGTAGTTTTATCTGGAGGTAGATTATACACCTTTGGTTAAAGTCTTTCTCTCCTAGACTCTTCTATTAGAGTAGGCTGTAAGCTCCCTCGGACCAGCCACTATATTTTATTTTCTTCCAGACTGCTGCATTCCCAGGGCCTAGTGCATCATCTGGCATATAGAAGATGCTTAATAAATACTGATACTTGTTAAATGAATGAATAGCATATTAAGGAGCCGATCTAGTATGTGAAAATTGTGTTGATTGGACTCTGAGAATAGAGGGTAAATAAACCATAGCCCCTACCTTCAGAGCTCTAAGTATGCACATGGTATACACATGAGAAATTATTAACAGGATAAATCAGTTCAAGATAGGGGCCAGGGCTTCCCTGGTGGCGCAGTGGTTGAGAGTCCGCCTGCCGATGCAGGGGACACGGGTTCGTGCCCCGGTCCGGGAAGATCCCACATGCTGCGGAGCGGCTGGGCCCGTGAGCCATGGCCGCTGAGCCTGCGCATCCGGAGCCTGTGCTCTGCAACGGGAGAGGCCACAACAGTGAGAGGCCCGCATACCGCAAAAAAAAAAAAAAAAAAGAGTTCTAATCCTTTATTCACTATTTTGAGTGGAATTCTTTGATGTACTTTAAGGATAGGGATTGTCATGTTCACAGCTATATCCTAAGTTTCTGCAACAGTGCCTTCCAGACATAGTGCTCAATAAATAGTACCCCCCCCACCCCACACCTGTGCCACTCAGCTTGCGGGATCTTAGTTCCCCGACCAGGGATTGAAGCTGGGCCACTGTAGTGAAAGCGCCAAGTCCTAACCACTGGACCACCAGGGATTCCCAATAAATAGTTTTTGAGTGAAGGAATGGAAAGTAGCCTCATTTGAAATTATTTTCATATTGGCAGCCTTCACTTTTGCTATATTTACATGTTGCAACTTGCCCAACAATTTGGCCCATTTGGTGGTAGCCTAATAAAGAGGAGAGGAGTAAACTAAGGTTTATTTAGCATCTAATACTAGGTGTTTAATGCTGTCTCATTTAATCCCTGCAACAACCCCATGAGGCAGGTGATGGTATCCCCATTTTACAGCTGAGGAAATTGAATTGCTGAAGAGGTTAAGTGGCCTGTAGAAGGCCAAATAGGCGTAAGTAGTAGGGTAATATTTAAATCTAGTTCTGTCTTTTCCATGTGTTTATCTTATTGTCTCATCTGTATTTATCACTACTCTTTGATGCTGTTCATTCAGTTTTCAAAAATATCTGAAAAAGTGAAGAAGGATGCCATTGTACAGTCAGAAAATACTGTATGCACTGTGTATAGACAGATTTTTACTAGAATATCTGGAGTTGTGGTGTCTAGTATTGAGACTGGAAGTATGAACAGTAGCCTATAGGGATATGAAATATAGGACAGTGATTTTTCAGTAATTGCTTGCTGCCTGATTTCAGGGGGTGCGTGTAGGGAGAGGAGCAGGCATATCACGTAGAGACTACTCTTTGGCAATATTTTTGCTTCCCAGTATTTTAAAGATGGCTTGGGGAAAATACCCCTATAAAAAGACTAAGTCTGAGGCCTTGTGATCTGCAGTGTACTTGTGCTGCCATCTTTCCCTCTACTTGATGATACTGATTTATCAGTGTGTACATTTATTTTATGCTCTAGGAATCTATTTATCTCTGGGGTAGATAAGTGTTTTCCATTTGTAAAACATGTTTCATACTTTAAACCTGTTGAAAAGACATTATATGGTATATTTATATATGATGATACATACTATTGATTAAACATGTTTAGCGTTATTGGTTTCTATCTGTATTCTAGGACCCAAATTGGGATCTCTGAAACAGTGGTGCTTCAGCTACCCTTAGAATGAAATGTTCTTGCCAGGTAGGAACTTGGAAGTCATTGAGTTTAACTTTTGGTAGTGAGACTTGCTTATTCCTTTGTTTTTTCATTCAATCAATAAATATTTATCAACCAGCTACTACGTTAAAGTGTTAAGTGCCATGTAGACAAACATTTTGTCTCTTTGGTTCATTGTTATAGGGCTGCCATGTTGCAAAAGTCAAGGAAGCACCATTCACACTATAGTCTGTGTTACTGGCTCCCCCTGGAATTGTGCAGTGCACTCCTTGTATGTTACATACTGCAATTCAATACCCAGAAATGGAATAGAGTATATGTGTACTTAAATATTATCTGTAGATTTGCTGTTCCGGTCTCCATTTTTGGAGTAGTGTATAGGAGTTCCTATACCCCTACACCCCTGCCAGTATTTGTCAATATCTAGCTTTTTAATTGCTTTTCTTTGGTTATCAATGAGAATGGGCAACTCTTTATGTCCTAGTAATTTTTTTAATTTATTTTATTTTGGTTGTGTTGGGTCTTAGTTGCGGCCGGCAGGCTCCTTAGTTGCAGCATGTGTGCTCCTTAGTTGTGGCCGGCGGGCTCCTTAGTTGTGGCATGCGAACTCTTAGTTGCGGCACGCATGTGGGATCTGGTTCCCTGACCAGGGATCGAACCTGAGTCCCATGCATTGGAAGGCGGATTCTTAACCACTGCGCCACCAGGGAAGTCCCTGTCTATAGTAATTTAAAAAAAAATTTCTTCATCTTTAAAATGCTTGTTAATATTTTTGTTTTCTACCGGAGTTGCTATTTTTGTCATGTTTTCCAAGAATATTATAGATCAGTGGCTTTTAACCTTTTTTGTCCCATAGTAAGGGATACTTGTTATGTTGTGATGCTGTACGCACATACAGTTTTACCGTTCCTGTTTAGGTCTTTGATTTATTTTATTCATTCTACTAGACAACCTATCCTTTGTAGCGCCACTTTATAATATACCAAGTTCCCATATATATTCTGCTTTGATCTCTGTATTCTTTTTTGTTGGTTTATTTATTCTTACAGCAGTATCATACTATTTCTGTGACTGTGGTTTTGAGGTATGTCTTAATATCCTAAAAGGCAAGTTCTTCCTCTTTGTTATTTTTCAAAGTTGACTTACATAGTTAAAGATTTTGGTATATATTTCCAGTTAAGATTATGGACTTCCTTTAAAGATCCAACTAGAATTTTGACTTTTTAAAAAAATATTTACTTGTTTTATTTATTTTCCTTTCTTCCTTCCTTCCTTCCTCCCTCCCTCCCTCCCTTCCTTCATCCTTCCCTCCTTTCTTTCTTTGTTCCTTCCTTCCTTCCTTCCTTCCTTTCTTGTTGCGTCGGGTCTTAGTTGCGGCACGTGGGCTCTTTGTTATAGCGTGCGGGCTTCTCCCTAGTTGTTGTGTGTGAGCTTCCCTCTAGTTGTGGTGTGTGGGCTCCAGGGTGCGTGGGCTCTGTAGTTTGTGGCACGCAGGCTCTCTCTGTGAGGCGCGTGAGCTCAGTAGTTGTGGTGCATGGGCTTAGTTGCCTCGCGGCATGTGGGATCTTAGTTCCCTGACCAGGGATTGAACCTGCGTCCCCTGCATTGGAAGGCGGATTCTTTACCACTGGGCCATCGGGGAAGTCCCATAGAATTTTGATTTAGAAATTTTAAAAATTTAATTTAATTTTTTATTTTGTTTATTTATTTTGGCTGCTCTGTGTGGCTTGTGGGATCTCTGTTCTCCCACCAGGGATTGAAGCTGGGCCCTCGGCAGTGAAAACATGGAGTCCTAACCACTGAAGCACCAGGGAATTCCCCCAACTAGAATTTTGATTGGGAATGTTTTTGAATTCCTAGATTAATTTACAGAGAATCAACACTTTCATATTAAGTTGTCCATGAGCAAGGAACAGCTCTCACATAGCATAGTTTGCATATTTTTCTTGTGGAATTTGATGCTTTTTTTGGTGACCTAATATATTGTCAGTTTTGGTAAACATTCTTTGTGTGATTGGGAAAAATGTATATATTCTATTAGATGTAGAAAAATGTAAGTATATATATATATATGATGGAAAACATTGAGATGGAAAAATATTACAGTGTGAATTTATTGATTGTTCAGATACTCAAATATCCAGTTTTGTCCCTTATTAAGATTCTACCTAGGGAGTAGTTCCCTGGTGTCCTAGTGGTTAGGACTCTGGGCTTTCACTGCCATGGCCTGGGTTCAATCCCTAGTCCGGGAACTGAGATCCTGCAAGCCGCGGGGTGTGGCTGGAAAAAAAAAAAAAGATTCTACCTCATTTTTTTTATTGTTCAGGTTCTTCTGGTATACATATATATATATATATATATATATATATATATATTTTTTACATCAACTTTTAATTTTAGAATAGTTTGTAATTTTCTTCCTTTTTTAAAAAGATTTATTTATTTATTTATTTATTTATGGCTGCGTCAGGTCTTAGTTGTGGCACGTGGGATCTTCATTGAGGCATGCAGGATCTTTTGTTTTGGCTCGCAGGCTTCTCTCTAGTTGGGGCTTGCGAGTTTTCTCTTCTCTAGTCGTGGCGTGTAGACTGGGCGGGTGGGCTCTGTAGTTTGCAGCACGCAGACTCTGTAGTTGAGGCGCATGAGCTCAGTGGTTGTGGTGCGCAGGCTTAGTTGCCCCATGGCATGTGGGTTCTTAGTTCCCTGACCAAGGATTGAACCTGTGTCCTCTGCATTGCAAGGCGGATTCTTTACCACTGGACCACCAGGGAAGTCCCTCTAATTTTCTTCTTGCTTTATTCTTTGATCTATTGGTTATCTAAAAGTATATTTACTTTTCCAAATTGTTGGGAGTTTATTTTCTAATTACCTTTTTGGTATTTACTTCCAGTTTAATACTCCTGTGTGCAGAGAACATATTCCATATGATTTATTTTATTTTATTTTTTAAAAATTTGTGGGCTTCCCTGGTGGTGCAGTGGTTGAGAGTCCGCCTGCCGATGCAGGGGACGCGGGTTCGTGCCCCGGTCTGGGAAGATCCCACATGCTGCGGAGCAGCTGGGCCCGTGAGCCATGGCCGCTGAGCCTGCGCGTCCGGAGCCTGTGCTCTGCAACGGGAGAGGCCACAACAGTGAGAGGCCTGCGTACCGCAAAAAAAAAAAAAAAAAAAAAAAAAAAATTTGTATTGGAGTATAGTTGATTTACAGTGTTGTGTTTTCTATATGATTTTGATCTTTTGAAATTTGTTATGACTTATTTTTGTCACCCTGTTTATGGTTAGTTTTGGTAATTGTTCCACATACACTTGAAAAGAATGTGAATTCTGCCATCGGTACAGTGTTATAGTTATGTCCAGTAGACCATGTTTGTGCATCTTCTGGTTTTAAAGTTAAGTATTTTCCTTTTTGTGTGTGTGTGTGTGTGGTTGCTCTTAAGACCTAAATGTCTGTTTATTAACTCTTTTTTTTTTTTTTTTTGCGGTACACGGGCCTCTCACTGCTGTGGCCTCTCCCGTTGCGGAGCACAGGCTCCGGACGCTCAGGCTCAGCGGCCATGGCTCACGGGCCCAGCCGCTCCGCGGCATGTGGGACCCCTCCGTACCGGGGCACGAACCCACGTGCCCTGCATCGGCAGGCAGACTCCCAACCACTGCGCCACCAGGGAAGCCCTAAGACCATATGATTTTTTTTTATTTTTTATTTTATTTTATTTTTTTTTTTGCGGTACGCGGGCCTCTCACTGTTGTGGACTCTCCCGTTGCGGAGCACAGGCTCCGGACGCGCAGGCTCAGCGGCCATGGCTCACGGGCCCAGCCGCTCCACGGCATGTGGGATCTTCCCGGACCGGGGCACGAACCCGTGTCCCCTGCATCGGCAGGCGGACTCTCAACCACTGTGCCACCAGGGAAGCCCAGACCATATGATTTTTAAAGGCAACAGTTCAACTGGAAATGGAAGTGTCTTTCTTTAATTCTTTAATATCTATTGAGTGACTCCATGTTCCAGACACTGAAGATAAAGGAGTACACAAGACTCTTAACCTCAGCTCCTTGGCAAAATATTTTTATTTAAAAATTATGAAATCAGTATTTCAAATAATATGGAAGTGCACAGATAAAGGAAGGACTTTCCCCATCTCCCTTAATTCCTCTAGCTCGTTCTTCCTAGGGATAATCACTGTTAAAGCTGGTGTACGTCTTTCCAGACCATTGCACATGTATGTATGGGTTATTTATATGTCTATGTGTGTGTATGCATATATATATAATAATAATAATTATTATTATTATCTTTTTTTGACTATCACTCAGCTTTCAGGATCTTAGTTCCCCGACCAAGGGTCGAACCCTTGGCCCCTGCAGTGGAAGCACGGAGTCCTAACCACTCGACCGCCAGGGAATTCCCTATATGTGTATACTTTTAACAGAAATAGAATCATACCTTATATACTATTTATGATAGTTAATTTTTCTACTTAAATATGTATCATGTACATTCTTTCATATCTGTCCTTCTTGCTGGCTTTTTAACATTTTGTTGTATCATTACACCATCACTTTAACTTTTCCCTGTTGATACACAGTTACGTTGTCTCCATGTTTTTAATATTATAAATAATGTCACATAAAATGACCTTTCTCTTTTAGGCAAAGTGGAAATAAATACTGAGTCAAAGGTATACTGTACTTTACATTTTTATAGGTTTTGCCAAATTGTTCTATAAATAGGCTAAATCAGTATGCACTCCTCTCCCCAATACTCTCAGCACTGTTAAGTTTTTATATACCTTTTTTTTTTTTTTTTTTTTTTTTCTTTTTGCGGTATGCGGGCCTCTCACTGTTGTGGCCTCTCCCGTTGCGGAGCACAGGCTCCGGATGCGCAGGCCCAGCGGCCATGGCTCACGGGCCCAGCCACTCCGCGGCATATGGGATCCTCCCAGACCGGGGCACGAACCCGTATCCCCTGCATCGGCAGGCGGACTCTCAACCACTGCGCCACCAGGGAGGCCCAAGTTTTTATATACCTTTTACTGGCCGATTTAAGGAGTTAGGATTTAAGTTTCTTGAAGGGCAGAGTGTTTAATCATCAAGTATCTTTAGTATCTAACACAGTAACAGGTGTTAATAAATTTTGTTTGTGGAATGAATGGATCCCTGAAGATAATTAATAAGCTTATGAAATTATGTTAATACTACAAAGCCAAACAAGTATCCTTACTTGAGACTGTATCCACTGTCAGACTGCAGGTGTAATATTTGTTACTTACACTTCTTCACCTGGTTCTAACAATCTTATGAGGTAAATAGTAGTTTTTGAATTACAGTGGTAGTGCTGCAATATAAGACTGGTTCTGTCTAACTTTTAAGTCTGTGGCATTTTTCAGTATGCCTATTGTCTCTTTGTCATTAAAAATTTTTTTTCTTTTATTATTTATTTTTGGCTGCTTTGGGTCTTCGTTGCTGCACGCGGGCTTTCTCTAGTTGCGGCGAGTGGGGGCTACTCTTTGTTGTGGTGCACAGGCTTCTCAGTGTGGTGGCTTCTCTTGTTGCAGAGCACGGGCTCTAGGGCGCACGGGCTTCGGTAGTTGCGGCACATGGGCTCAGTAGTTGTGGCGCACGGGCCTAGCTGCTCCGTGGCATGTGGGATCTTCCCTGACCAGGGCTCAAACACATGTCCCTTGCATTGACAGGCGGATTCTTAACCACTGTGCCACGGGGAAGTCCCTCTTTGTCGTTTTAAGTAATATAATATTTTCAGGTAAAAGAATTATCTTCCAGGAAGAAAAATGCAGTTTAAACTATAATAGGCTATTTTTTAAATCTTTTTACAACTCCTCAGCTCACTTCTATATATTTTTTTCCCTTTCAATATTCTTTCATGATGATTATTTAGAAATATTAAACTAGTAAGCCATTGCTCTTGGGATATTTGAGGAAATTTTAGGACATTTTGTGTGCCTGAAGTTTTAGGACTTTGTAGAATAGTACTGGCTCTAAGAAAATAAACAGCAGTGTGAGTTTTGTTTCCTGAAGTCATGGTAACTGCTGCCTCTGTGAATTCTTTTTACAAATGAAAGAGAAAGAAATTGACTGAATTTCTAAGCTCTCATGAAAACAGGAGTACCTATTTTTAAGAAAGGTAGAAAAAAAGGCTGTCTTATAAAGGAAATTGGAAAGATTGATTGCACCCATATACTTTCTGATCTAACCTGTTGGCAGTTCCTATTCTGTTTTTTCTTGTTTGTTGAGGATTTTTTTCTCATCAGTTATCTTGCTCTTTTATTTTTTTGTTTTGGCCTTGCTGTGTAGCTTGTAGGTTCTTA
Source organism: Mesoplodon bidens (assembly GCF_964165515.1). NCBI lineage: Eukaryota > Metazoa > Chordata > Mammalia > Artiodactyla > Ziphiidae > Mesoplodon > Mesoplodon bidens. The sequence goes on from NC_138170.1 coordinate 70,810,419, forward strand.
GTTCCCCAACCAGGGATCGAACCTGGCATTGAGAGCGCCAAGTTCTAACCCATGGACCTCCAGGGAATTACCCTCTTTAAAATTTTATTGTATTTTATTCTCTTCTCTGGTTCCTTTTCTTCTGTTTACAAGAATCCAGGTCTTCTTTTAAAAAAAGAAAATCCTTCACTGCCTTCTTTGACTTTGTAACCTCTTTAAGCCTATTATCTTATTCTTCTTAATTCTGACACATAAGAGTAGCTCTGTAGTTTATCAACTCTACATTATTACCACTCACTGGGTTCTTCACTTAGCGATTTCCACCTCAGCATTTTGCAGAAATTGCCCTATCAGAAGTTACAGTGACCTCCTAATTACCAATCCACATGTTTATCAGCTTTCATCCTGTTTAGTCTGTTTTTTAAATTTAATGAATTAATTTAATTTATTTACTTTTGGCTGTGTTGGGTCTTCATTGCTGCGTGTGGGCTTTCTGTAGTTGCCGTGAGCGGGGTCTACTCTTTCTTGCGGTGTGCGGGTTTCTCATTGCGGTGGCTTCTCCGTGTTGCAGAGCACGGGCTCTAGGGCACGTGGACTTCAGTAGTTGTGGCACGTGGGCTCAGTACTTGTGGCGCACGGGCCTAGCTGCTCCATGGAATGTGGGGTCTTCCTGGACCAGGGCTCGAACCTGTGTCCCTTGCATTGGCAGGTGGATTCTTGACCACTGCACCACCAGGGAAGCCCCATTGTTTAGTCTTTTTGGAACCAACTTCCACTCCCCCTGTTTGAGTGAGACACTGTATTTTTCTTTAGTTTATATGAGATCCTTTCTGCTTATTCCTTTAATGTAAATGTAGGCATTTTTTAAGGTTTTGACTTTTTTTTTTTTGCAGTACGCGGGCCTCTCACTGTTGTGGCCTCTCCTGCCTGCATCAGCAGGCGGACTCTCAACCACTGTGCCACCAGGGAAGCCCAAGGTTTTGACTTTTGCCCTCTTGTTTTTTATTCTATATTTATTACCTGTGACGCTTTTATTACAATTTCATATCTATCTCTAGTCCTCACATCACTCTGTCTCAGAACTGCATTTCCGACAGTCTGATAGACATCTCCGTAGATTTCTGGCTAGAATTCTAAACCTTATTTTCGAAATTGGAATTCACTGTTACATTTCTCCCGTCAACATATGCCTCCCGCCCCCCCCACTTCCTCCATAGCTCCTAAAACACAAAATCCACTTTTTACACCTGCCCAGTCTTTATTTTGAATATTGGTATTACTAATATTTTAGTTATTCAGCTTTATGTAATCAATTTCTTATTTTCTACTTTTACAATTCTATATGAGGCCATCATCAAGACTTGAATTAGGGCTTCGCTGGTAGCACAGTGGTTGAGAGTCCGCCTGCCGATGCAGGGGACACGGGTTCGTGCCCCGGTCCGGGAAGATCCCACGTGCCGCAGAACGGCTGGGCCCGTGAGCCATGGCCGCTGAGCCTGCGTGTCCAGAGCTTGTGCTCCGCAACGGGAGAGGCCCGCATATCGCAAAAAAAAAAAAAAAAAGACTTGAATTCATCTATTGGTCTGCTAATTCACTTATTTCCTTGAATTTTTCATTTTTTAATGCTGTACTTGGGTACATTCTTTTTGTCTTTACATTGAAGTACAGGTTCTGGATTTCTGACAAATTGTGATCAGGGCAGGAAGCCTTCCCTGAAAACCAGAGCAGCATAAATTCTTCTCTGTTTTATTATTTTCAACTTCTTTTACCTATTTTTACAAGATTTATGGTAGAATAGTGTTCAGTATTTGTGGTAGCTGATGAGTATGGTTTAAGAAATTCTTAAGACTCAAGGAGAAAATCATTTCTGTAAATTGGAAAAATTTTCTGCCTGATTTTAGAAGGTTAGAGTTTAAGAGAAAAAGTCACTTAGGTGGGGATGACTTAACTTTTCCTTTCTGTAGTATTTGACACTGTTACTCTTACACTTCTCATGGAAGTTATCTCATCCTTGAATCATGTTCCTCTGACCATTCTATGTGTTACATTACTGTTACAAAATAAAGTCCACGTGATTTATGATGTCTTCCTTCATCTCTGTTAGCAGTTTTCATTTTTTGCTTTCAGAGAATTGTGTATTTCTATTATAGTACTTAGTATAACATGCCATATATCATTACTGTGACTGTTTGTGAACTCAACAGATTGTGTATTGGGTTGTAAGTAGGTTTTACTCTTTTTTTACCATCCCCCCCAACCCCCATGTCTTATGTACCCAGTAGGTCCTCAACAAATGTTTGTTAAATGAAATTATTCCCTTAGTTTGAAATGCCTTTCCTGCTCGTGGATTGTAATCACTCTGACACATATTGCTAAATGACTGTGGGTAGGTTGCATAATCTCTCTTAAATATTTTTGTCCTGAAACTGGCAACGCCTTCCCTCAAAGGGTTAGGTTATAATTAACTAGTAAAATGCTTTGAAGAAGTTAAAGTTGAGCATTATGATCATCCTATTAAAGGTGAACTGTTAGTATCAGGTTTGTAGGTAAAAACTTTCCCAAAGCTTGAAGTTAATTAAATGGTGTTGAAGTAATTATTTTGTAGTATTTACATTTTGGTTATTTGCTTTATTTAAATCCCTGCATTTCTTTGGAGGGAAGGAGTCTTTTGTAATGCTATTTATTCTGAGGTCTCTGTCACTGAGCCAAGTCACCACTGAAACCCTTTCATTGTAAGAGTGGTACAGTAGTGCAGTGCAGCAGTTAGGATGATGTGTGTCATATTATACTTGAACTGTTTTATATACCAGAGGTCCTCAGACTTTCGTGTACTAAGAATCATTCAGAGGCCCTCATTTAAAATATCCCCACCTCCAAGAGCTCTAGTTTAGCAGGTTATGTTTGTTTAATGAGAAGTCAGGTGCTTTATGATTCAGTTAGTATGTGGACAACACTTTGAGAGACACTCCTGAATGCAACTGTAAAAAGCCAGTAGAACGTGAAAGAATGAGTAATAAATAAACACAAACTCATTTAAATCGATATTGAAAGAGTTATATAATAACTTACATTATTTAAAAAATGGCTAGACTTCAAATATTTTACTATTTTGTCTTTAATTCAGTAAGTACATAGTACTTATTCTCAGAGTGTGTTTGTGAAACTTCAGTACCTACAGATGCTCCATGAAAAAAGAGCTTGATCAAATAAGCTTGTGAAATGTTATATACTGTCTTTCATACTTAGAGCTATACTGCATGTTAACTTTTTTTTTTTTTTGGCGGCACCTCGCGGCATGTGGGGTCTTAGTTCCCTGACCAGGGATTGAACCCAAGTCCCTTGCATTGGAAGCCTGGAGTCTTAACCACTGGACTGCCAGGGAAATCCCTGCATATTAACATATTAAAGACTATTAGAAGTCCTGAAGCAAAAAACCTTGGACCTCATTGTTTCTCAAATTTATTTGTCCATGAGTCTTCCTTTGTTTCTCCTAATAATTTCTATTAATTTACAGAACAAACTTGGGAAAGTCTTGCCTTTTTTCCCCTTGGTATAGTGTGGAATTAAAAAGAAGTAGGGTATTTTTTATAATTAAAGAACTTAAAATCTTGCTCGAATGTCAAGACTTGGATGTGATACTTTAAAGATGGTAAATATATAATGCTAAATTGAATATAATTAAGTGCCAAAATGTAGAGTTGCAGCTAGCAGAGGGAGAAAGGTCAATTTAGGTTAGATTCTTCAGGTAAGATTTTGAGGGACAGATGGGTCTTGAAGGATGAGTGGTGGGATTTGATTAGGAGTAATGCTGGCCTGGACTATCTAAATTGGTAAAGTAGTTTATAGGTATCAGTTTCTTTTTTCACAAATATGTCTTAGCTTAGAACATATGACAGTGCTTCCTCAGTGACTTATTTGTTGAATATGTTATATAGTAATGCTTTTCAAACTAACGTGTATAAGAATTATCTGGGGAATCTTGTCAAAAATGGTTTCTGATTGGATGGGTCAGGAGTGCAGCACATTTGAAATGACAAATGTAGAGGCTGATCAAGTCTTGGATCAGTAGTTGAGTAAGATGACCTTTGAGGCACACTTTAACCTTGGTATTTTATAAATATTCTAGGGTGGAGTGTCTGAGGTAGTAGACAGAGAGCAATATTAGGAATGGAAGGACCTAAATTCTATGTTTTTTTTTTTTTCTCAAGTCTGTCAGTCATTTGTTAGCCATATGACCTTGGGCTAGAGTTAGTTAACTTATGTCTGAGCTTCTCTATTTACTCTGTTAAAGGGTGGGGTTGGAGAAGGCAAGTGCCTGAGGAAGTGAAATAATACAATTAAAAAAAACCCATTTCTGTGACCTCCCTGGTGGTCCAGTGGTTAAGAATCTACCTTCCAATGCAGGGGACGCAGGTTCGATCCCTGATCAGGGAACTAAGATCCCACATGCCATGGAGCAACTAAGCCCGTGTACTGCAACTACCGAGCCCACGTGCTCTGGAGCCCGCATGCCACAACTAGAGAGAAGCCCGCATGCCTCAAACGAACAGCCCGTGCACTGCAGTGAAAGATCTGCAACTGAGACCCAACACAGCCAAAAAAATAAATAAATAAAATAAAAAACAAATAAATAAATAAAGTAAAAAAAAAAAGAAACATCCATTTCTTAAGTACATTAAGCATGTTTACTGTTAAATACTATTACATGATTGAATTGCATCTTAAATGGTTTTTCCCACCTCTACGTGGGATGGTTTGGAAGTAGCTAACTAGTTTTTCTGGGGAACTTAAACTAATGAGCGGAAGTGTATGTTACACAGCTAACATGTTTATTATCCTTACTTATAGACATTTTGTTGTTTGAATTTCTAATCATTTTTTCCTTTGTGCCTTTCAGTATGAAATGTGGTCTTGTGGCTTTAAAACTAGTTCATGGTAAATTGTATTACAGCACAAAATAAAAAATTGGTCTTTTTGTGAAAAACATTTTAGTAAGTGGATATTAATTCTATAGGTTATACTTGGATACCTTTAAACATATATTGCAAGTATGTCTCATGTTTGTTTGCAAGTGGCTACATTTTGACTAATTATTTGTGTAATGTAGTCGTGTTGCTTTGGGAACATATGATACAGAAATGACATTTATGAAATGGATAGTTTTTATATATTTTTCCTTTTTTTAAATAAATTTATTTATTTTTGGCTGCATTGGGTCTTCGTTCCTGCACGTGGGCTTTCTCTAGTTGCGGCAAGAGGGGGCTGTTCTTTGTTGTGGTGCGCAGGCTTCTTGTTGTGATGGCTTCTCTTGTTGTGCAGCCCGGGCTCTAGGCACGCGGGCTTCAGTAGTTGTGGTGCGCGGGCTCAGTTGTGGCTCATGGGCTCTAGAGCGCAGGCTCAGTAGTTGTGGCGTACGGGCTTAGTTGCTCCGCAGCATGTGGGATCTTCCCGGACCAGGGCTCGAACCCGTGTCCCCTGCATTGGCAGGCGGATTCTTAACCACTGCGCCACCAGGGAAGTCCCTATATATTTTTCTTAAAAGAATTGTAGCATAAAGGGAAATAACTCAAAAATGCTTAAATGGTAGTATATTGAAAATGATCATACATGCTTTTGAAATACTGATCAATAATCTTAAGTGATAAAGTATTAGCATATGAATTAAATCTTCTCTAAAGAAAAGGTAACCCTTTCGTCCACTCTCTTCCCCACCTGTCCAGCATCCAAGGAATTGGGTGGCGAAGAGGAAAGCTGCTCCTCAGAGACAGTGACTCCCCTAGTTTGAAGACATGAAACTAGGGAGGGGTTAGTGGAATTGTGATGGATGGAGGTCTCGGGTTGAGAGATTGGTTACATTACACAAATTAATTAGTTGAAAGAGCAAATGAATAAATGTATTTGAAGATAATGGAAGCCGTGTTTCTCATTGGAAAGGACTTACAAACGTAAAAAGGGAAAGTCTAGAAAGAAACTTAAGGTATGGAATTAGTTGAAAGCATTGGTGTACACACATTTTTAAAATAATTATTTATGCACAGATAAAGAAATAGATATAGATGTCTATATTTCTATGTATCTATATAAATTAATATATCCTAGCTTTCTCTGCTGAGAGGACTCAATAGCAGTGAAACTCCGGTAACATTGAGCACACCTAGTGCCCAGATCTTGATTTCTGAATACCATCCTTGACTAAGAGGAACCTGAGCTTAATTTCTAGGGTCAGGAAGGGAGAGTACAAGATGAGCCTACAGATTTCTTTTGTGCCAGAAAGTAAGGAAGTACTCAAAATGATGGGGACATGTCAACAGAATATTGGAACCACTTTGAAAGGGCTCCTGATGGCCAAATCTTGTATAATTTGAGCAAAGAAATAGAGTAATGGATTAAAACCCACAGAATAAAGTAAGAATCCATGAATCCATACTGATATAAATAAATGCGTGAATGAATTGAGAAAGGAGGGTTGGGAGGGAAAATTCTTTTTATTTATTTTTTGGTTGCATTGGGTCTTAGTTGTGGCACTCAGGATATTTTGTTGTGGTGTGCAGGCTTCTCTCTAGTTGTGGCGCATGGGCTCATTAGTTGCGGTGCATGGACTTCAGAGTGCGAGGGCTTAGTTGCCCCGTGGCCTGTGGGATCCTAGTTCCCGGACCAGGGATTGAACCGGTGTCCCCTTCATTGCAAGACAGATTCTTAACCACTGGACCACCAGGGAAATCCCGGGAAAATTCTTTAAAGTAGGATGCCAACTAAAACATATAGGAGTGATACGATTAGATAATTACCATCATGATGGTATTGGATAAAGGCAAGAGCATTCAATGAATGCTGTGGCTAGTGGGTAGAGGTTTGATGAGGAACAGGATATTGGTGGATTATCAGAATGGTTTCATATAAACTAATCAAATACAAAGGGAAAAATAGTGACTTTATGGTGGAGAAACCTGGCAGACACCAACTTGACTAGGTGATCAAGGTTATACCTAATGATGGGTAGGTATAGTATGCATAATATCATGTCTGTATATTCTTTCTATGAATGTTATGGCCTGACTTGGGTTACGAGGAACATCAGATGCCCACATCACAAAGGGGATGAGGAACCAAGCAGGAACCATCTCTGACTGACCCAGACTGATAGTCATCCTGGAAAATAAAAAGCCTATATTCTTTACAGTCAAGGGCATGAAAATGGGGAAAGATTAAAGGATTGTTCCAGATAGAAGGAGACAGAGGAGATATGATAAGTACATACAATATATGTTCCTGGTTAGGATCCTGAACCAGAAAGGAAAGAGAGACCTTGTTGGGACATATGATAAAATTTGAATGTGTCCGTGGACTGGCTCTGTGTTATATCAATGATGATTTCCTAATTGGGAGAGTTGAACGATGCTAATATAGCAGAGTGTTCTTATTTTGGGAGTTACACACCGGAGTATTTAGGACAGGAATGATGAATCATGTCATAAAAAGTTGTATCTACACATATTCTGTAGGCTTGAAGCTATTTTAAAATAAAAACAAACTAAACATACTTTTCTGAGGATACATTTATCTTTCTAACTTTTTTGTTTCTGTATTTACAGATTATTACATTTTGCTACACTTGTAGAGAGATTCCTTCAGTAAATGTTTATTGGTTGAATAAGCACCGTACTTTATCCAAGAATTTAAGAATTCTGTTAATTTTAATAGGATAATAAATACATTTTAAACTCTGTCTTTCAGAAAGCTGAAGTTGATGGTAGTTTAAGTGATAGCCATGTGTCTCCTCCAGCCAAACGCACTTTGAAACAACCTGATTCTGTTTGCAAAGACAAATCAAAATCACGAAGTACTGGTCAGCGAGAGGAATGGAACATATCAACTGGACAGGCCAGGTGAGAATGGAGAACTCCTCCATTGTTTTTTCATGAATTATTTGATGTGATTCAGGGCTGATAATTGCTGATTTTCTTAAATTGTAAAGCCACCTGGCTAGAAATACTTATAAATTGTATTAAGCTTATTTTATAATTTCTGTATGTAATTTTATTTTCTCTAAATATGCCAAAAATATATGTAGTATGTAATAGAAACTAATATTACTAAAACAATAAGAATTTGGATAGGTCTTGAATGTGCATATGTGTTTATAGTCCTGAAAATTTAAATAAAAACATATGGTTAAAATTATATTTTTTACTTGAAAATAAGTAAGATAAAATCTCCCCTTCCTAAAATTAAGTATTCCACTTGAATTGGTATACTAAAATGTAATAAAATCTAAATTAATTTTTAAAGAAATCTTTTCATCTCTCTGGTTGTTTTCAACTTAAATTTGCTTTGTGTCTGTTTCGATATGTATTAGAAAACAATTTTACTCACTTAACAAAAGTAAGCGGTACTAATTTAATGTAGATAGGATAGGTGTACACACACTCAGAAAAAATTTAAATTTGAGCTTAGAGTCTTTAGCTTCTCTTTTTTCCACTGTTTGATGTAGAAGTGCTGATGATGTGCCAACTGCAAACCAGAAGTAAAAGGGAATTCCCTTTTGACAGTATTTTGATTTTATGTGTGTAGGTAAATTCGGGATACTCTTAGGCTTTAATGAAAATAATCTTTGCAGTTATATAGATTTTGACAGGCATTGTACATTTACTAGTCTCTAAAGAGTCTTTACCTATTTTAATATGTATTTAAAATTTTAAATTTTGCATTGGCTGGGATTTAAGTAGAAGATTATGTGAATCATAGTCTATTGATTTTTTTTAACTTTACCATACTCCTTCATCTGTGAGATGAAACAGATCCAGATAACTATAATGATGTTACTTAAAATAAGTACATCCTTTTAAATACACTTCCACACTTGATCTGCCTGTTGTACTCTGTATCCTGTATTTATTAAATGAGTGAATCAAGCTTCTTTTTCTAGTAAATGTTTTAAAAAGTGTTCTTGTAGTGTTAAAAGTTTGACCTTTAATTGTAAGATAATTTTTACAGTTTAATTCAGGTGTAAGTTTCTGATACCATAGGTTTCCCACATCTTATCCACTCAAATCTTTTATGTAAATTAATCTTGATCATGTCTTTCATGTAAAAAGGCTTAAAATTTTTTTGAGGGGAGAGAGTTTTGCTTCCATTTAGGTACCTTAGAGTTTGATATTCCTTTAAAAAAATATTAAGTACATTTTGAATAAAAAGCTTAAGAAATAATGAATACTAATAAAATTTACTTTTTTTTTTGGCAGGAGAATAATGTTTAGCAGTTCAAACAATTTAAAAAGTTTTTTGAATTAAACTTTCATCAAGGGATGTGATTAAGTGCTACACTGTTAGAATTAGACTCTTTTAGTGTTTCAGATGACCTGAAAAGAAAATGCCATTTGACCTATCAGATTCAACAAAATTGAATTTTAGGGAAACTTGTAGTTAAAGATATTTTAGATTTTGAGATAGTATAAATACAAAAATCAGGATTTATTTGAAGGCTTGTATTAATTTTTATGTCATGAACCTGAGAATCCTAATTCCTTTATTTTGGTACTCTGAAGTCTTCAGAGTATCTAAGGTAAAATGACTTTCACAAAAATAATTTGTTAAAATACAATTCATTGGAGGAAAATTGAATATAGATGAGAATTAGTATTAGCTATGAAAAATAATGAATCCTAAAGAACTTTATTGACAACCACTATATTCTTTTTTTTAAAACAAGTTACTTACTTACTTACTTCTTTCTTTCTTTAATTTATTTACGGCTGCGTTGGGTCTTCGTCACTGTGTGCGGGGTTTTCTCTAGTTGCAGCGAGTGGGGGCTACTTTTCATTGCGGTGTGTGGGCTTCTCATTGCGGTGGCTTCTCTTGTTGCGGAGCATGGGTTCTAGGTGCACGGGCTTCACTAGTTGTGGCACGCAGGCTCAGTAGTTGTGGCTTGCGGACTCTAGAGCGCAGGCTCAGTAGTTGTGGCTCACGGGCTTAGTTGCTTCACGGCAGGTGGGTTCTTCCTGGACCAGGGCTCAAACCCTTGTCCCTTGCATCAGCAGGCGGATTCTTAACCACTGTGCTACAAGGGAAGTCCCGAAAATTTTGTTTTGTGGTCAGATGATGAGGGAGTAGTGAGGTGAGGCAGAAATGTAATTACCACTGCTGAGGCTCATTAGAATGAAGGCTGGTAGTGGTTAAAGTCTTTCCAAATGATTGATTTTGCTGAATTGAGGTCTAAAATTCTCATAAATCATGGAATGCCTTGGGTTTATGTGGGAAAGGGAGAGTAAGTAATGATTTTTGAGTCTGATATTGCATTTGTAGTATGCTTCACATAATTAAAGATGTGGAAACTTTTAATGTAATAATTATCTAATGCAGAGTGATACTGTCTCCATTTAAGAAATTTAGGATACAGAGATATAGGGAAATATCCCCCACCCACACCCTCCTTTTTATTTAATATCTTTATTGGAGTATAATTGCTTTACAATGGTGTGTTAGTTTCTGCTTTATAACAAAGTGAATCAGCTATACATATACATATATCCCCATGTCTCCTCCCTCTTGTGTCTCCCTCCCTCCCACCCTCCCTATCCCACCCCTCTAGGTGGTCACAAAGCACCAAGCTGATCTTCCTGTGCTATGCGGCTGCTTCCCACTAGCTATCTATTTTACATTTGGTAGTGTATATATGTCCGTGCCACTCTCTCAGTTTGTCCCAGCTTACCATTCCCCTTCCCCCAGTCCTCAAGTCCATTCTCTAGTAGGTCTGCACCTTTATTTCCGTCCTGCCCCTAGGTTCTTCATGACCTTTTTTTTTTTTTTTTTAGATTCCATATGTATGTGTTAGCATACGGTATTTGTTTTTCTCTTTCTGACTTACTTCACTCTGTATGACAGACTGTAGGTCCATCCACCTCACTACAAATGACTCAGTTTCATTTCTTTTTATGGCTGAGTAATATTCCATTGTATATATGCGCCACATCTTCTTTATCCATTCATCTGTCGATGGACACTTAGGTTGCTTCCATGTCCTGGCTACTGTAAATAGAGCTGCAATGAACATTGTGGTACATGGCTCTTTATGAATTATGGTTTTCTCAGGGTATGCCCAGTAGTGGGCTTGCTGGGTCATATGGTAGTTCTATTTTTAGTTTTTTAAGGAACCTCCATACTGTTCTCCATAGTGGCTGTATCAATTTACATTCCCACCAACAGTGCAAGAGGGCTCCCTTTTCTCCACACCCTCTCCAGCATTTATTGTTTGTAGATTTTTTGTTGATGGCCATTCTGACTGGTGTGAGGTGATACCTCATTGTAGTTTTGATTTGCATTTCTCTAATGATTAATGATGTTGAGCATTCTTTCATGTGTTTGTTGACAAACTGTATACCTTCTTTGGAGAAATGTCCATTTAGGTCTTCTGCCTATTTTTGGATTGGGTTGTTTGTTTTTTTTGATATTGAGTTGCATGAGCTGCTTGTATATTTTGGAGATTAATCCTTTGTCTGTTGATTCGTTTGCAAATATTTTCTCCCATTCTGAGAGTTGTCTTTTGGTCTTGTTTATGGTTTCCTTTGCTGTGCAAAAGCTTTGAAGTTTCATTAGGTCCCATTTGTTTATTTTTGTTTTTATTTCCATTTCTCTCGGAGGTGGGTCCAAAAGGATCTTGCTGTGATTTATGTCACAGAGTGTTCTGCCTATGTTTTCCTCTAAGAGTTTTATAGTGTCTGGCCTTACATTTAGGCCTTTAATCCATTTTGAGTTTATTTTTGTCACAGCCCCTTTTAAAAATAAAGGAGACTTCATAATCATAAAGGATTTATTAGAGTTTTAATTTAAGCAGTGAACCCACCTGGTTACATTTTAAGTGATTAGTTTTTGGCAACATTGATTTAAGAGACTTTTTAGGCACCTTTATTATTGTATAGGCAGACCAACCCTTAAAATCCCAATATTCTCTATTTTTATACCCAAGTATTTCATATTCTACCTCCTTTTTCTCCTTTTTATAAAGAGAAATGATAATTGTAAAATGATGACAATAAACTATAATTGGATTGATTGAAGAACAAGTTTTTTTTTCTCCCCCCACCTTAAAATAGATCTTTCATTAGCAATGAAATAAAAGCCAATTAAGCACTGTCTTCTTTTTTTTGTTTTTTTTTTTGCGGTACGCGGGCCTCTCACTGTTGTGGCCTCTGCCGTTGTGGAGCACAGGCTCCGGACGCGCAGGTTCAGTGGCCATGGCTCACGGACCCAGCCACTCCGCGGCATGTGGGATCTTCCCGGACTGGGGTACGAACTCTTTAGAATAATTTAAGTGTGTAAAATTCCAACCATTTGGTCTTACATACAGCTAAAATTCATATGGAGCCAAGACTTGTGAATTAAGTGATTAAACTGAGTTAATGTTATATTGGGTCCAAAGCCAAACTATATTTATTATTTTTCTATGTGGTTTTAAGTGGATTTTAAGAGTGATTCTAGGGAATTCCACATATATAATCTTCTAAGGAATGACCTGTTAACACATCAATTCTATTACTTTATAGTCAAACTCATATACCAGGAGGATTGTGTATTTGTACATAAAGGTGCTAAAAATGAAATACTTTCTAAGAGGTAGTATATTAGAACAAGATGGTTATGTTGTTTTTATGGGGAAAGGAGGGATGGAGTTTTTTATTTTGTGTTTTTGATAGTCTGAAGGCACAGAATAGTTTTTGTTCATACCTTTAGTCGTCCTGTCTGTGACGTTTATTAGACAGGGGCATTTATAATTAATATTTATAACATTTAACATTTATAATTTTACATGAAGAATGCTGGAGTTACCAAAAATGTTAGAATATTTTAGTTAAAAAATGTTGTGCAAACCACATAGATAAGCAGATGACAGTCATATGTACTGTTTTTTGAATGTCCTCTCTCCCCCCTTTTTTAATCTTTGAAAATGATAATTGTTGGATATTTCAAAAAATACACTAGTAAGTTTAAATTGATAGCTCTTTTACTATGTAACAATTTAGTTTTTGGTTTTGAATTTCTAATTATAGTAAGGTGTACTGTGACTTTTTTCATAAGTCTTCATGTTTTAATGACCCTTTAAGTATCTTTCTAGTGACTTAACATTTCTGTTCCTCCACCATAAGGGAGAGTTGTACAATAGATTTTGAGAAATTAGCTAAATTTTCATTTATTAGTTTAGAATGTGTAATATAATACTTTGAGGAAATTATTAAGTTGTGTTGGTGTTCAGATACTTTTTTTGTCTTACAGTTCATCATTTGAATAACTTTGTCATTGTTTGAATTTTATGTTGTCAACAAAAACCAATAGTAAATGTCTGTGACCATTGTTACTTATGGCGTCAGTTAACTTTATGATACATATTAAGCTTAAGCCTTTTCATTGGATTTTAATTTATAGAGTTGAAGACAGTAAGTTCAGTTTGTAATCTGTTATTAAAACTTTTCTTGAAGTAATGAAATGACTTAGCTAGTATATTTTATTAATTGGTATATTATCAGTCTTAGGGTAAAAAAATGTCTTTACTCTTAAAAAAGTAATATTACATTACTGACATTTTAAAGATTAAAATGATTCCACCAGTATTTGCATTTCTTGCTTCTTTAAATGAATGTTGATGTGTTTGCATATTAAATATAATTGTGTTCTAGGTTAACTTCTCAGCCTGGTGCTACATTACCAAACGGACATAGTAGCTTATGTGAGTATTCTGTTATGAAACTGGTTAGTATTGAAATTCTTATAATGTTGTTAAGAGTATTAAAGTGGGGTAAAATAGCGTAGTTTACTAGTATGCTAAGTATACTGTTTGAAGTGACTGGATTTCAGTCATGGTAAATATGTAATTGTTAAACACTGAGAAATCAGTACAACTGAAATAGTTTAAATTATTATGGCAGATTGTAAACAGTTATAGAAATTTTAGATTTTGGATATTAAAGCCATTTAAGAGGTTATAGTAAGCTTTTTATAGTCTTTTAAAAGTAATTTTTGATTTTTTTTCTTTCTTTTTATACTCTATTCTTTGAAATGGAAATTTCTCTCTTCTTGTAGCCCTTCGAAGCCATCCCCTTCGAGGTGAAAAGAAGGGAGATGGGGACCTTTCTTGTATAAATGGTGACATGGAAGTCAGAAAAAGTTGTCGTTCCAGGAAAAACAGATTTGAAAGCGTGAACCAGAGTTTGTTATTTGATCAACTAGTAAATAGGTATGAATGCTTTTGCAGTCAGCAGTTTCATGTAACTGTTGGTTTTTTTAAGCCAGTTATGTTTTCAAAAGTAACTTAAGCACTGACTTAGCAATCAATACAATTATTTAAAAACTTAATTTGAATTAACCACGGTTAGCAATGATTGTCAGTTTCTGGTTACTTTATTAGATTTAATACAATTTATGTGATAGCTCATTTTTCTCATACTTTTTAAAGCTCTTGTGCATAGATAATATAAAAAGTAATTTTATTTTGACCTCACTGCTATAGTCCTTTAATGTTTGCTCATTTAACATTTATGTTTTTCACAATTTTCAAGCAGCATTAAGTTTCATTATTGATATATAGTAGGCATAGTTTTACCTAGTCGAGATTCTGAATTGAAAGTCTTTTGAGACTGCCCATGTTGGATGTAGCCTAGCTGACTGCTCAGTGTCTACATGCAATGAAACTTTATTCTTCTCAGCTAATAAATCATCCTCCTTAATCACTGCAATAGCCTGGAGAAGTGAGGTCAGTGTAATTGCTATTTGAAATGAGAAGAAATTATATTCTATAGTGGTAGTGTCAAAATTAGTTATTATTCGTTAAGTACTTAGATCAGTATCTGGGGTATGTGTGTGTTTAAAACATAAAATGTGCCAATGTTACGATATATTTTGTGGATGTCAGTGTCCTCTAATTTCTAAAAGTATCTATTCAGTTAACCTTATATTAGCTTTAAACTTTTTACAAATCCTTTTTTCTATACAATTTTTAACACCATCTTCAAATAAAAATATTTGAATTATTTTTTTTTCAGTGCCTTAGGTCTGTTAGTCAGTTACTTGTAGTAGCATTATGAATTTAAATATTTGGAGACTTATAAGCAAAGGTCTTATATTTGTAAGTTTTATTATATTAAGGTAGAAGATGTTCTGATTCCATCTTTTTTTTTGGCTGTGCTGCATGGCTTGTGGGATCTTAGTTCCCCATCCAGGGATCGAACCTGGGCCCCAGCAGTGAAAGTGCTGAGTCATACCCACTGGACCACCAGAGAATTCCCTGTTTCCGTCTGTTTTTGAGGCATTATCTTCTGGTGGATGCCAGTTCAGAAACAGATATTAATTGGGATGTTAGGTACAGTTACATATCAGAGATGATTTAATTATGTGTTGACGAAGAGCTGTTTTACATGTATGACAGTGTTTGATTCCACGGTTGTCTAAACCCTAGTTTTATTATATAATTGTAGTACTGCTGAAGCTGTACTACAGGAAATGGACAACATAAACATTAGAAGGAATCGTCGATCAGGAGAAGTAGAACGGCTTCGAATGTGGACAGATACAGAGTTTGTGAGTATATTAACTTTAACAACCTTTGCACATATTTTTTATTTGGACTGAGGAATTGAGAGAGAGAGCAGCATTTGGATTTTCTTGAATTAACAGAATTGTTCCTTCTTTGTTTCCAGTTTAATCTGGGATTTTATTGTTTTCTTTCTTCTTTTATCCTTACCCTGCTTGCCACAACCTTCCCCAAAAGACCCTCTATACTTCTGCAGAGGGTCATCTTAAAATCCACCTCTGATTCTGTCACTTTTCTCATTGGAACCTTTAATGGTCTTTTTTTTTTTTTTTTTTTCTTTTGCGGTACGCGGGCCCCTCACTGTTGTGGCCTCTCCCATTGTGGAGCACAGGCTCCGGACGCGCAGGCTCAGCGGCCATGGCTCACGGGCCCAGCTGCTCCGCGGCATGTGGGATCTTCCCGGACCAGGGCACGAACCCATGTCCCCTGCATCGGCAGGCGGACTCTCAACCACTGCGCCACCAGGGAAGCCCTCTTTTTTTTTTTTTCGGCACTGTGCGGCACGTGGGATCTTAGTTCCCCGACCAGGGATTGAACCCGTGCCCTCTGCATTGGGAGGGCAGAGTCCTAACCACTGGACCAACAGGGAAGTCCCTTTAATGGTTTTTTAATGTGTACTGAATTAATTAAAAACACCTTGACCTTCATCATCTCGTTTCAACTTTATCTTCTCACATACCATTGCCCAAATATAAACACATCATTCTTATTCTCCTATCTTTTACTCCTGTTACTACTTCTGGTTAAGGACTGATGCAATTCTACCTTTGTTTCAAGGCTCATTTCAGATGCTTCCTCCCCTCCTCCCCCAAACACCGCTGGCGGGGCGGATTAATATTTTTGAATTCTAGACTCTTCTGTACCTTTTGCTTGTGGGATCTCAGTTCCCTGACCAGGGATTGAACCCTGGGCACAGCAGTGAAAGCCCAGAATCCTAACCAGTAGGCCACCAGGGAATGCCCATGTACCTTTCTTTATGGCATTAAATTTGTTCTACTTTATTTTATTTTGTTATTATTACTTTTTATAAATTTTATTTATTTATTTATTTTCAGCTGTGTTGAGTCTTTGTTGGGCGTGGGCTTCTCATTGTGGTGGCTTCTCTTGTTGCAGAGCATGGGCTCTAGGCACGCGGGCTTCAGTAGTTGTGGCACGTGGGCTCAGCAGTCGTGGCTCGCGGGATCTGGAGCGCAGGCTCAGTAGTTGTGGTGCACAGGCTTGGTTGCTCCGTGGCATGTGGGATCTTTCTGGACCAGGGCTTGAACCCGTGTCTCCTGCATTGGCAGGCAGATTCTTAACTGCTGCGCCACCAGGGAAACCCTCTACTTTCTTTTATAGTTACCTGTGACCTGACTTGTTTTATCCTACTAGGCTGTAATTTGCTTAAGGGAGAAAGTATGTCCATGGCATTGTAGTTTTACATTTTCAAATATTTTATAAGTTTTATTTGTTTTTCCTCTTGTTTCTTACATGTATTGAATTCAGTAAGGTCCATTTTCATGAATCTTTGCCTTGCAAATAGGTCCTCAGTAAATTTTATTGAATGGTCATGTCCCATTGGGTTAATGATATTTATAGCTGGGAATAAAATTCATGTTAATATTTGACAGATTTCTCTCTTTAAAAGGAAAACATGGATATGTATTCAAGAGTGAAAAGGCGAAGAAAGTCACTGAGAAGAAATAGTTATGGGATACAAAATCATCATGAAGTCTCTACTGAGGGTGAAGAAGAAGGTTTGTAAAAGCACCTTCTGAAATAAATACTACAAAGTTCAGGTGGGAGGGAAGAAAATATGTACAAGTAGTATATGTGTAATGTTGCTGGATGGGTGATTTTTGGCTTTAGAGGTCTATGTTACATAATTTCGAATAATTTTTATTCCATTGGCATTTCTGAGTATTCATTTTCTTCATTTGGAAAAATGCCTTTGCTGTACACTATGCATTGTTATGTAATATATCTTACTAGTAGCTATTGGTAGTCCTTAAGTGACCTAATCTGGTGCAGCATTTGCCATGGGCTGATTTGCTTGTTAGGTGAGGCCTCTTTTGTATTTACGTACGTTCTAACTGGAAGTCTCTGTCCATAGCCACCTTCTTTCCATAGCCTCTAAATCTCGGATTATTTAGGTCTCAAATTTAGTTATGGACAGAGGAGTAGTAAATGGTACAGTTAAGAGAAAGAGAGACAGCCAGTACTAGTGGAGGGAGTTGTACTGCTCTTTTCTGAGGCCAGTCGGGGTTTTGAATTGACGAATCCTGACTGGATTTGTCGGGCTGGAGCTGGGAACAGATGAAAGCACGTTTGCCCCAAGGATTATAAATTGATGACCAGGGCGTCCATAGGATTTAATTCTGTAGGTGTTAACCTTCTTTATTAAAATGGATTTTCAGAAGATTTGGTGTACTGTAAATGCAAGGTAGTTGTATTTCACCAGGGAATCTTATTAGTTCTACTATTTTTGTAGCTTAGATGGAGAAGAATGGGTTTATTTCTCAAATTCTGTAATTAATATATTATTAGCAAGTTTTGAAGAGGTGCTATTTCTAATGAAGGTATTTTATTGAGCAGATATTATTGTTGTTACAGCTAGAACCTCTATATTGCTTCCTTTGGAGAAAATCAGTATAGGTGAGACAGATTTATAATGTGATTTTTGCCTTATCTTTAACTGAACATCTTTGTAGATTTCCCAGAGTAGATTTGCCATGTATAGAATTTCTTCCCATAATAAATAATGCAAGGTTTTTTTTTCAAAAAGTATTTTTTTTGAAGGTTTAAGGAAACTTATTTGGGTGCAAGTGATTTATAGTGTTATTTAGTTAAGTAATACTGTATTTGCTGATTTTCTCTATAACTTAATAATAAACATTTAAAAAAACTTAGAGTAAGATTTCAGATGTCATGAGTAAATTGTAAAGTCCTTTGTATTTTTAGTTTCTTATTTCACTGAGCAAGGCTGACAGTTTTAACATTTTTCCAATGTCTTAATATGATTGTATTATAGTGACAATTCCTGTGGTTAAAAAGTTAATCATAAAGTACATTGCATTTGAGGGCCATAAGCTTGTAAAGTTTCACCCAGACTTTTATTTTAAACTATAAATAGATGTCACATTATAGCTATAGCCAAAGTGCTTTTTTTTTTTTTTTTAATTTATTTTTTTGGGCCACGCCGGGCAGCATGTGGAATCTTAGTTCCCCCACCAGGGATTGAACCTGTGCCCCCTGCACTGGAAGCACAGAGTCTTAACCACTAGACTGCCAGGGAAGTCCCCCAAACCACATTTTTTTTTTTTTTTTGCGGTACGCGGGCCTCTCCCGTTGCGGAGCACAGGCTCCGGACGCGCAGGCTCAGGGGCCATGGCTCACGGGCCTAGCCGCTCCGCGGCATGTGGGATCTTCCTGGACTGGGGCATGAACCCGTGTCCCTTGCATCAGCAGGCGGACTCTCAACCACTGTGCCACCAGGGAAGCCCCCAAACCACATTTTAAAAATAAACTTTTAGAATTTATGTACATTATAATTTACTATTTATTTATTTATTTTAAAATTTATTTTTGGCTGTGTTGCATCTTCGTTGCTGCGCGCGGGCTTTCTGTAGTTGTGGTGAGCGGGGGCTACTCTTTGTTGTGGTGCATAGGCTTCTGATTGTGGTGGCTTCTCCTGTTGTGGAGCATGGGCTCTAGGCATGCTGGCTTCAGTAGTTGTGGCTCGCGGGCTCTAGAGCGCAGGCTCAGTAGTTGTGGCGCACGGTCTCAGTTGCTCCACGGCGTGTGGGATCTTGCCGGACCAGAGATCGAACCTGCGTCCCTGCCCTGGCAGGTGGATTCTTAACCACTGCACCACCAGGGAAGTCCCGTAACTTATTTTTTAAATGTATAGCTAGGTGAATTATCATAAAGTGATCACTCATGTCAAGGCATAAACTATTACCAATACCCCAGAAATCTGCTTTATGCTCTCTCCCAATCCCTGCCTGAATTTTTCTACCAAAATGACTAATCTGAGTTTACCTGTTGTCAACAGGCCTAACAAACCATTATACTGCCAACAAAAATTGCTCTTGCTGTAAGATTAGTAATTATCTTTTAAGCATTTTTTTGAACTATCAAGTAGTATGTGAATATTGACCTTATTCAGTGGTTAATTGGGCATTGAATGAAGTGTGTTGTAATAAAGTTTTGAATCATATTCTATTATTGCTTTGTATGACCAAAAAGGTAATACAAAAAAATTGAAAGGTCATAGGTAAATCAGGAGCTCAAATATGATCATATTTATGTATTTAGCAGAGAACTAATATTTTTAAGAAAGGCATTTTCTTTTACATCTGTCTTTTTTTTAAATTAATTAATTTATTTAATTTGGGCTGCGTTGGGTCTTCGTTGCTGCACGCGGGCTTTCTCTAGTTGTGGTGAGCGGGGGCTACTCTTCATTGTGGTGCACGGGCTTCTCATTGAGGTGGCTTCTCTTATTGTGGAGCATGGGCTCTGGGCTCTAGGCCTGCAGGCTTCAGTAGTTGTGGTGCGAGGGCTCAGTAGTTGTGGCTTGCAGGCTCTAGAGTGCAGGCTCAGTAGTTGTGGCACAGGGGCTTAGTTGCTCTGCAGCATGCAGGATCTCTTCCCGGACCAGGGATTGAACCCGTGTCCCCTCCATTGGCAGGTGGATTCTTAACCACTGTGCCACCAGGGAAGTCCCCATCAGGGTTCATTTTTCATTGTACTGATTTATGCTGTGTCATACAATGTTGAAACTTCTAAAGCTCACTTGTGCAGAAAGAATAAAATTAAAATATAAATATTCAGTTCTAGAGTGGACCAATCTTTGTGGATTAAAACAGTATTTTGTGTGTGTGTGTGTGTGTGAAACTAGAATCTCAAGAGGAAGATGGAGATATTGAGGTTGAAGAGGCAGAAGGAGAAGAAAACGATAGGCCATATAATC
Organism: Mesoplodon bidens; assembly: GCF_964165515.1. Taxonomy (NCBI): domain Eukaryota; kingdom Metazoa; phylum Chordata; class Mammalia; order Artiodactyla; family Ziphiidae; genus Mesoplodon; species Mesoplodon bidens. The sequence goes on from NC_138170.1 coordinate 70,830,926, forward strand.
TGAGACAAAGAAAAACAGTGGAGCGATACCAAGCACCTCCAATAGGTAAGAGACTCTAACTTATTTCCTTTTTGTAGTAGAGTAGCTTATTCTACTCCACCCCTTAAAAAAATCAGTGTCGCTGAATTTAAAAGAATGAAATCTCTTATAGCAGTTCTTTAGGGCAAGTTTCTCTGTGTTCCAAGTGGTTAAGTATTGATAATTTAGCTAAAGTCAGAAAAGGGCAACTTGTCCAGTAACCTATGTTTGTGTTTTGTTTTTGGGTTTTTTTTTTGAGAAGGAAAAAGTTTTATCTTAATGCTCTTAAATCTAATGACAGGTAATCAGTTCCACAGGTACTGTTTTATTGACTTTCTTCCCAGCTGTTGGGAAATTCCATCACTATTGATTTCCTCCAATTCTTAAAAAATTGAAATAAAATTCACATATCATGAAATTCACCATTTTTGCTGGGTTTTGCTGATTTTTTAATCTGTACAATTTATTGCTTTTTAGTATATTCACAAGGGTGTGCAGTCATCATCACTATCTAATTCCAGGACATTTTATTACTCTTACACTTCCATCCCCACAGCCCTTAGCAATCACTAATGTATTGATACGTTCTGTCTCGATAGCTTTGCCTATATGTGACCTTTTGTGTCTAGCTTCTTTCACTTAGCATAATGTTTTCAAGGAAGAACCTGGATCATTTTATTCAAACTCTTAAGGCTCTGAAGCAGTGATTGATTCTCTGGAATTATTAGAGTTACCTCACAAGAAGCTTGCCCAAGTATGTAGACATTTCTCTACTCCAGTTAGAAATCACTGTCAAAGATAGCCCTGTTAATAATGGGGGAGGTATGTTGGGACAGAAAAAAGATTGTGAGCCATTTTTCTAGTTTTTTTTTTTAAGCGTTATTAAAGAGGTATAATTTATATGTAGTTCACTGCTCTTGCATATATAATATTTCATGTGTACAGTTTGGCAAGTTTGAACTATCTGAGGGATATACCTATGAAACTGTCACCGCACTTAAGGTAATGAACATGTTCATCAACTCTCCCAAATTTCGTTCTGCCTGTTTATAATCTACTCCTAACTTTCTTTTGCCTCCCCACTCCTAACCCTCAGGCAGTGACAGATCTCATCTGCTTTCTGTCACCATAGATTAGTTTACATTTTCTTTAATTTTATATACAGTATATACTCTTTTTTTGGTCTGACTTCTTTCACTCAGTATAATAATTGTAAGACTCGTCCATGTCGTCGACTATAACCGTAGTGTTTTTCTTTTTATTGCTGAGTAGCATTCCATTGTATGGGTATATCACAATTTGTTTATCCATTCATTTGTTGATGGACATTTGGATTGTTGACATTTCTAGTGTCTGGCTATTATAAATAAAGTTGTTATGAACATATGTTTGCAAGTCTTTGTTTGGACATATATTTTCATTTTTCTTATAAACACCTAGGAGTGGAATGGCTGCGTTTTATGATTATGTGTATGTTTAAGTTTCTAAGAAAGTACCAAACTCTTTTCCAAGGTGATTATACTGCTTACATTCTCACTAAGAGTGCATGAGAGTTTCAGTTGCTCCATATTCTTGCCAACGTTTGGTGTGGTCATTTTTTCAAGTTAATTTTAATACATATTTATTGTAGTTTTAATTTACATTTCCCTAATTACTAATGATGTTGAGCATATTTTTATGTGCTGATTTGCCAACATTATCTCTGGTGAAGTATTCAAATCTCTTGTCCATTTTTTCAATTCAACTGTTTGTTTTTTTTTTTTTTTTTTTTTTTTTTTTTTTTTTGCTGTACGTGGGCCTCTCACTGTTGTGGCCTCTCCCGTTGCGGAGCACAGGCTCCGGACGCGCAGGCTCAACGGCCATGGCTCACGGGCCCAACCGCTCCGCGGCATGTGGGATCTTCCCAGACCGGGGCACGAACCCGTGTCCCCTGCATCGGCAGGCGGACTCTCAACCACTGCGCCACCAGGGAAGCCCCAACTGTTTGTTTTTTTATTAGTGAAGTTTTGAGAGTTCCTTATGTACTTCAGATATCAGTCCTTGTGATTTGTAAATAGTTTCTCAGTCTGTAGCTTTTTAAAAAAATTCTCTTAATAGTGTCTTTCAAAGAGAAGAATTTGTAATTTTGATGAATTTCAGTTTATGAAAAAATTTAATTTTTTTTTTTTTTTTGCGGTACGCGGGCCTCCCACTGCTGTGGCCTCTCCCGTTGCGGAGCACAGGCTCCGGACGCGCAGGCTCAGCGGCCATGGCCCACGGGCCCAGCCACTCCGCGGCATGTGGGATCCTCCCGGACCGCGGCACGAACCCGCGTCCCCTGCATCAGCAGGCGGACTCTCAACCACTGCGCCACCAGGGAAGCCCGAAAAAATTTAATTTTTATAAATTTATTTACTTATTTATTTTTGGCTGCTTTGGGTCTTCGTTGCTGTGCACAGGCTTTCTCTAGTTAGCTGCAGAGAGTGGGGGCTACTCTTCATTTGCGGTGCGTGGGCTTCTCATTGCGGTGGCTTCTCTTGTTGCGGAGCACGGGCTCTAGGCACCTGGGCTTCAGTAGTTGTGGCACATGGGCTCAGTAGTTGTGGCTCTCGGGCTCTAGAGTGAAGGCTCAGTAGTTGTGGCACACAAGCTTATTTGCTCCAAGCCATGTGGGATCTTCCCAGACCAGGGATTGAACCCCTGTTCCCTGCAGTGGCAGGTGGGTTCTTAACCACTGTGCCACCAGGGAAGTCGCTTTCAAAAATTTTTTAATGGGTTGTGCTTTGGTGATGTGTCCAAGAAATCTTTGTTTAACCCAAAGTCACAAAGATTTAGCTTAACATTCTTTTTTAGAATGTTTATTTGAAACTTACAGTATTTATCACAAAGTTTTAATTTTTGTTGTGCTTCTTCTAGGCAGCATTTAGAACTTGAAGACATATGACTGGCTTCTGTTCAGAAAGTTAACAGAACTAATTTCTTCTTCTTTAATACATCAGTTTATCGATTTATTATCAGTTATTTCTATGTTGTCTTTTTCTTTTCTTTTTTTCTTTCAGTACCAGCTCATCAAAAAAAGAGGGAAAATACGCTCTTTGATATTCACAGATCTCCAGCAAGAAGGAGTCATATCAGGTATGTTTTGTTAGTTTTTGAAAGGAGGAAATATTTCCATCTATCATTTAGATACCTCCTTTAAGTAATACATAGTATAATGCCTTCCAGTTAGAATATAGGTATTGATGGTGTTAATGACAATGGCAATGAAGAAGTAAATAGCATCTTTCTTTAGTGACTAATAGTTTTTACCCTATATGTGACTGTTATCTTCCTGTTTCAGTTTGCCCAAAGGGGTTTTTGTTTTAACAATTATGTTCCCTAAAGCTGTACAGCTCTCTGGTCTCTTAGCAGAGTTGAATCTGAGAGACTCACATTGCTTTCATTGGGTGCATTGATTCAATTAGTTTTTGCTACTTTTAGTTTCCTTTTGCCCTTTCTTTTAGGTATATATACAAAGGAGGCTTTTTGATTTTGAAATATTATTTTGTCTATTATGTTTTCTGAAAAGGTAATATATTCCCCATGGCTCAAAAATAAAATTAAAAAATAAACATGAAAAGCTTTTTTCTAGCCTCAGTAGCCTCTCACTATCCCATAGAAACATTTTTATTGGTTTGTATATCCTTAAAGAATATGTTCATATATATGTATGTATATATGTGCTAATACATATATTGATTGTTATCCCATCTTTTTACACAAAACATACTGTGCACATTGTCCACACCTTGTATTTTTCACTTGATTTATTTTAACTGTCTTTTCATTTTAGTGAAATTTCACATTTATGTTTATAGTTGTATAACATTACTATGTATAATATAGATATACTGTAATTTTTAAATTAGTTTTTTATTGAGAGTCAGGTTGCTTTCAGTCTTTTGCTATTATAAAATACAATATAATGAATACCCTTGCATAATCATCATTTTACATGTGTGCAACTATATTTGTAGGATAATTTCATAGAAGTGGAATCTCTGAGTTAAAGGGAATATGAAATTTTAATTAATTAATTAATTATTTATTTATTGTTTTGGCGGTTCGTGGGCCTCTCACTGTTGTGGCCTCTCCCATTGCGGAGCACAGGCTCCAGACGCGCAGGCTCAGTGGCCATGGCTCACGGGCCTACCCGCTCCGCGGCATGTGGGATCTTCCCGGACCAGGGCACGAACCCATATCCTCTGCATTGGCAGGCGGACTCTCAACCACTGCGCCAACACGGAAGCCCTGAAATTGTAATTTTGATGACCTTCAATGGTATTGAATCAGTTTGCAGTCCACCCAGCAATGTATCAAAGTGCCAATTTTTCCATATTTCTCCCAGCAAAACATGTTTTCAAACTTTTGGATTTTTGCCAGTCTGAGAATTGAAAATGAAATCTTGGTTTATTTTTATATCTCTTATGAGAGTAATTTTTCATATGTTTAAAAGACATTTACTTTTTTTCTGAAATGTCTCTTTGTAAAGTTTGCCTATTTTTAATAAGTTCTTGCTCTCTTTTTTTGTTTAATAACTATTGCTAATTTTACAAAAATATATGACCATGTGAAGGTTCTTGCTTTTTTATCTATTTTTAGTAGTTCTTTCTTTATATAGCAGAGAGATCAGTCGTTTGTCACGAATTGCCAGTCTTTTTCCTCAGGTCAGAGTTTGTCTTTTAACTTTGCCTTTGGTTGTCTTTACCAGAAAAAAAATTTTTTTTTATGTCATCAAATTTATTAGCCTACTAAGGCTTTTAGATTTTGAATCATAGTTAGAAAAGCCTTCCCAAATCCAGAGTTTTAAGGAAGTTCACCTTTGTTTATTTTTATTTTATTTTTTTTCCATTTAGTATACTGATTTTTTTTAAATTTAATTTTTTTTGGAATATAGTTGATTTACAGTGTTGTGTTAGTTTCAGGTGTACAGCAAAGTGAATCAGTTATGCATATACAACCTTTGTTTATTTTTAATGTTTCATTTTTTACTCTTTAATTTTGATCCATTTGAATTTTATCCTTGTGTGAGATTTGTAGTATGGATCCAACTTTTTTCCCAGGTGGAAAATGGGTTGTCCCAACCTCATTTATTCAATAAGTCTATAATTTCTCCATTGATACCAGTTGCCACATTTATTAGCAAATTATATATAATGTATAAATATTATATTACATAAAAGATGCCCCTGTCCTTTTTTTACCCCCATTATTCCATTCTTCATTCTTATATTTATTCTCAGGTGGTTATTTCTATATGTGAGAACAGTTAATTTCTGTATATTAATTTTGTACCCCACTTCTTTATTGGGAATGCCTCTAGAATGTCCCCATTAAGATTGATGATTAAGAAATATATTTTGTGGTAATGGTATTATATCTTTGAGGGTTGGTGGTTGTTAATAATCTTGCCATTGGGGCTAATAGGATTTTTTGGGTTTTTTGGTTGTTTTTTGTTGGCCACACTGCGCTGCTTGTGGGATTTTATTATAGTTCCCAACCAGATTTGAACCCAGGCCCTCTGCAGTGAAAGTGCGGAGTCCTAGCCACTGGACCGCCAGGGAATTCCTAGGTTTTGTGTTCCAATTAAGGATTTTGTACCTCAACCAGCTTTTGGGCCATTTTTACTTCAGTGTTGAATCTTAGCTTCTGATGATCTTTTTTCTGTACTTAATTTTTCCTGTCAAAGTAATACATAGACTTGGTTCAAATAGCTAGTAGACTAGGTTTAATAAAAGTAATATTCCCCAACCCACTTTTCCTCACCTTCAATCTTATTGTCATTTAGCAATCAATTTAAACATTTCTGCTTTTGGTTATTTTGATAGCTATTTCCATATACTATATAAATGACATTCTATTTCTTGTCTTTTGATTTCTTCCTCAGCCTTATACAGTTGTAACACTAACCTCAGTTCTCTTTGGTCACAGGAAATTTGAATCATTATACTTGAATCTCCATTTTTGTTTCATTAACTATAGACAGTATCTTTTGACTCCTCACTTTTAAGATTAGGATCTTAATATCCACTCTCTCCACTTCACTCCTTCTACATTTTTATATTGCCAAGACCGATAACATTTATAGTTTGTTCTGGGACAGTTATTAAGCCTCACTTGATTTATTTCTAGATTAATTCTAAGAGTTGAAAACCAATGAATAGTTTTTACATTTCTATGAGTAATGACAGTGTTTTTCATCATAGAGCTATACAGAGTGCTAGAGTTAAATATCCTCTGTGGATTTTATTACTATCTCTGGCCACTTAATGGAATTAAGTTTATTCTTTCATTCAACAAGTATGTGTTGTATATCTTCGGTACGCACCAAATATCATTCAAGGCATTGGATATTCAGAAGTTAAAAATGTAAAAATTCCTGTTCTCTTGGAGCTTACATTCTACTAGAGGGAGATAAACTAATGGATACATAAACATATTGTGTCAGATGGTGACAAATGCTTGGAAAAAGATAGTGGGGTGAAGGGGAACATAGAGTTCAAAGGGATAGGAATGGGGGCGATTGTATCACCTTCTGCACAGCCTACATGTTCCTTCAGGGACAGGAATGTGTGGGGCTTCTTGAAGTGATTCATGTAAATGGAGAAAAAGGACCCAATGAGATCTCCTGATAGTCTCAGTAAAGGTGATGATTTCAAGAGTTCTCTTTTTAAAAAAAAAAAAAAAAAAAAGTATATATATATTTATTTATTTAGCTGTGCTGGGTCTTAATTGAGGCATGTGGGATCTTTAGTTGCAGCATGCAGGATCGTAGTTCTGGCATGTAGGATCTAGTTCCCTGACCAGAATTCTGGCCCTCTGCATTGGGAATTCGGAGTCTTAACCAGTGGACCACCAGGGAAGTCCCAATAATTCTCCTTTTTAACATTCAAGTAGTCTCAAGTTTTCCAAGCTTCTGAACATACCAAAGCATTCATATTTTTTTTGTCAGATGACATCTCTCCTAATGTCATCTTTCTGTTCCACTTTGGGGGGATACTGTTTTAGACCTGCAGGAAAGTGACTGCTGTAGGACTTAAGATTGCTTTCATGGTTTGGATCCACCACTTACTAGCTCTGATGTCTTTCTCCTTTTTGCTTTACTGTTTCATTTTGCAGGAATATAATCTCAACTAAATTACTCGGAAAGAATGTGTGGAAGTCAACTTTGCATCTTTGAAAATGTCTTTTATTTTCATAATTCCCAGTAGTTTTGTGAGTTAAGAGAATTGTAGATCCAAATAGGTTTCCTCTAAACCCTTAAAGTTCTTGCTTCACCGTACTCCATGACATTGTTGTTGTTGAGAATTCAGTCTGGTTTAATATCTTGTTTCTTTGTAGGTGCACATAAATATATATATATATATATATATATGTGTATATATATATTTTTTTGTTTGTTTGTTCTTTTTTTTTTTTTTTTTTTTTTGCGGTACGCGGGCCTCTCACTGTTGTGGCCTCTCCCGTTGCGGAGCACAGGCTCCGGATGTGCAGGCTCAGTGGCCATGGCTCATGGGCCCAGCCGCTCTGTGGCATGTGGGATCCTCCCGGATCAGGGCACGAACCCGTGTCCCCTGCATCGGCAGGCGGACTCTCAACCACTGCGCCACCAGGGAAGCCCTGTTTGTTCATTTTTTTGAGCCTCTTGCTCTAGGACCTATTGGTTTGGATTTTTTTTTTTTTTAACTCTGGGATATTTTCTTGTATTATTATTATTATTTTTTTTTGCGGTACGTGGGCCTCTCACTGTTGTGGCCTCTCCCGTTGCGGAGCACAGGCTCCGGATGTGCAGGCTCAGTGGCCATGGCTCATGGGCCCAGCCGCTCTGTGGCATGTGGGATCCTCCCGGATCAGGGCACGAACCCGTGTCCCCTGCATTGGCAGGCGGACTCCCAACCACTGCGCCACCAGGGAAGCCCCCTCTTGTATTATTTTTTGTTACGTTTCTTCTCTTCATTTTTTCCCCTTATCTGCTTAATAACTACTGTTATGTTAGTCCAACATTGGACATTGGTCCTCTGTGGCACTTGCCTTTTCTCTCATTTTTCTTTGTCTTTTTTGCGCTCCCCTTTTTTTTTCCTGAGAGATTTTATTCTTGTTATCTTCCATCCTTGCAATTTTATTTAGGCAAATATTTTAAAAAGTTTTTGGATAGCTTTCTTGTTCTCTGATTTTTCATAGCATTCTGTTTTTATTTCATATTATCTTGAGTCTCTTCCATGATATTTTTGGTAAACATTTGTTGTGAAAACACATAATAAAATAAAAAACATAATTAGCTCGCAAATAGTTACATATCCAAAGGACGGTTTCTTATCTAGTAAAAACTATGCTCTAGCCACAAAGGACTGGAATAGCATTACTGATGTCTCACTTAGCTTATGTTTTTTTTTTTTGCGGTACACAGTCCTCTCAATGTTGTGGCCTCTTCAGTTGAGGCACACAGGCTCCAGACACTCAGGCTCAGTGGCCGTGGCTCATGGGCCCAGCCACTCCGCGGCATGTGGGATCGTCCCGGGCCAGGGCACGAACCCGTGTCCCCTGCATTGGCAGGCAGACTCTCAACCACTGTGCCACCAGGGAAGCCCTCACTTAGCTTTTTTTAAAAAAAAAGCTTTATTAAGATCCACATCATATAATTCAGCTTTTTTTTTTTTTTTGGTATATTCACAGATAACTGTGGAACTGTTGCCATAGACAATTTTAAATACTGTTTCATCTGCTTAGCAAGAAACCTGTTCTCTTTAACTCTAACCTTCCTACCACTACTTCTACGCTCTAAGTCCTAAGCAACCACTAATCTTTCTTTCCTCATAGGTTTGCCTTTTCTGGGCATTTTGTAAAAATGAGAATATAATATGTGGTCTTTGTGACTGGCTTCTTTCAGTTTACATGTTTTCTAGGTTCATACATGTTGAAGCATTTATCAGTACTTCCTTCCTTTTTATTGTCAAATAATGTTCCAAGGTAGGAATTTGTCACATTTTGTCCATCTACTCATTGGTTGATGGACATTTGAGTTGTTTCTAGCTTTTGGCTTTTATGAATAATGGTGCTATAAAAATTCATGTACAAGTTTTTATGTGAATATATGTGTGTGTTTTTTTTTTTTTTTTTTTTTTTTGGCCACGCTGCATGGCTTGTGGGATCTTAGTTCCCCAACCAGGGATCGAACCTGCCTGCATCCTTGGCAGTGAATGCATGGAGTCTTAACCACTCTACTGCCAGGGAATTCCCGGATATATTTTTGTATTTCTCTTGACTATATACCTCAGGGTAGAATTATCGGGTCATGTGATTACTTTATGCTTAATCATTTAAGAACTGCTTGAATGTTTTCCAAAGTGACTATACCATTTTACATTCTCTCCAGCAGTATGTGGGACTTCCAGTTTTTCACATCCTTCCCAGCGCTTAATATTGTCTGACTCTTTGATTCTAGCTGTCCTAACGAGTATGAAATGTATCTCATTGTGGTTTTTGAATAGCACTTCCCTGATTACTAATGATATGAGGCATCTTTTCATGTGCTTATTAGCCATTTTAAAATTTTCCTTTGAGAACTGTCTCTTTGTGTCTAGTGCCTGTGTAAAAACTGTGTTGTCTTTTTTTTTTTTTTTTTTTGCGATACGCGGTGGCCTCTCCTGCTGCGGAGCACAGGCTCCAGACGCGCAGGCTCAGCAGCCATGGCTCACGGGCCCAGCCGCTCCGCGGCATGTGGGACCCTCCCAGACTGGGGCACAAACCCGTGTCCCCTGCATCGGCAGGCGGACCCCCAACCACTGCGCCACCAGGGAAGCCCTGTGTTGTCTTTTTATCATTGACTTGTAAGAGCTCTTTATATATTCTAGATTCAAATTCCTCATCAGATATATGATTTGCAAATATTGTATCCTATGAGTTGTTACTTTCTTGATGGTGTTCTTTGAAGCACAAAAGACTTTAATTTGGATGAGGTTCAGTTTATCTTTTTTGTTGTTGTTCGTGTTTTTCATGTCATATCTAAGAATCCATTGCCATATCTGCCGTCATGAAGATTTACTTCTGTGTTTTTTCCTAAGAGTTTATAGTTTTAGCTCTGTGTTTAGGCCTTTGATCCATTTTGACTTACTTTTGTATATGGTGTGGTCCCTTCCCTTTTAAGGTCCAGTCAGTTTTTTGTGGTATTGTTATACATGTTACGTTTATACATTTTACAAACCTAGCAATACATTATTAAAGTTATTTATATAATTCTCTGTTATTTAAAAAAGTTGAGAGAAGAAAGTCAATCAAGTGCATGCTTATAGCTTTTGGATAGTAACCTTTTATTATTCTGGTTCTCTTCATTTGTTTTTGTGCATTTGAGTTATCATCTGGAATCATTTCTTTAGCCCAATACTTACACTGTTGCTTCTGCCTACCTCATTTCTGCTATTTTCAGATATATTACATTTTTATATATTAGGCTCCCCCCCCCCCCCACACACACACGGTAAATAAGAAACTTGGAAACAGGCATTTTCCCGATGGAGAGAAAGAAGTAGGAGAGAGGTTATATATCAGAATTGCAAAGATTGAGTAGGTAGTTATTTCAGCAGTCTTCCTGAAGTTTTGGGAGACATGAAAAACTGATGCAGGATGAAATGAAGGGACTTCTATTAATCAGGAGAAGGAATATTAGACAGGTTAAAGATCTTAATGAGAGTTGGGGAAAATCTGGGTTTGCTATTATGGTTGGTGGGAATTGCAGTAAAATAGGGATGCACAGGCTGTGGACCATCCTTGAAAGCCAGTTTGAGTTTGAAGTAAATTAATTTACAATGATTCCATTTTGTATGATTACCATAGGTATCATAGAGATGTCATCAAGTATATTAATAATGAAGCATTTATTAAGTGTTACTTTTCCTCGAGGATGATTTTAGCTTGATACATTATCTACTTATTCCATAGTAGTTCTGATTGTAAACTATTTCTTTGCTTATTTCATCAAAAATACTTTATACATTTTATAAGAAATTCAAACAGGATATAAGTCTTAAGTGGAAAGCAGAAACCCTTGTCTCTCTGTAAACCAATATATTATTTTCTTTAGTGTCTGGACTGTTTTCTGATTATTTGGGAAAGGGAAAATAAGAAGAGAAAAAGATAAACTTTCTTTTCTAATAAGAGTTTGATGTTATTTATCAACCAGTGATAGACATTCCCTAAATTTGGATGCAAATTCAATTTGTTGCTTGATGCCTTTATGAACTACCCTATTTAAAACATTATAGCCTCCCTCTCCTCCTCCTCCTGTTTTTCTTTTTTATCTGTAGAACTTACCATATTTTTACTTCATCAGATGTAAATTGCATGAGTATAGGGATCTTAATAAATATTTGCCAAATGAATGAGTGACCGTGTATATTTTCTACTGAGCTAGTAGTAGCTATGATGCTCAGAATGTGTTTTTAAAAGCCCTTTGCTGCTGTAATGATTTTAAGGATTTTACTCTCTTTAAATAGGAGAAAGAAGCATGCCATTCATAGTAGTGACACAACTTCTTCTGATGAAGAACGCTTTGAAAGAAGGAAATCAAAGAGCATGGCAAGAGCAAGAAATAGGTTAGTAAAGTTTTAATTGTTATTTCCACGATAGAAAAAAGGAATAACAGTTTAAACTTTTTGAATATGATTCTTACCTGTACTAGCATTTTGCTAACAGTGATACTTAACACATATTTTAGTCTAGAGTAATACACTGACTTGGTATTTACTTAGTTAATTTTTAGAGTAGAAATCTAACCTTGGGAAACTTCCCATAAATTACTTGCTTTGTAAGTACTCAATAAAATAGTGTGTGGGAAGGTAAAAAAAGAGCCAGGGGAAGAGGCCAACCTCTTGGACAGTCTCTTTTTCAGTACCTCTCCTCTAATCCAAATCCACTTAATGAGGTTGATTTTAGATGCTTATAATGATTATAGCACTCAAGAGTAAGATTTGGTTTTTAATAGAATTATTTCAGGAGCCCTTGGGTTTTGTTGGAAAACCTGTTTTAGCTTTGGTTTAATGAGTGCTTCTGGTGATCTTTGCTTAACTAGAGTAAATGACTCAGTGCTACATGGCCCACTAAAATCTTGAGAGTTTTCAGTGCAGGAGAGAATCAGTATTTTGTCTAGTAAGTTATTAAAGCATCAAATTATAATTTATTATTTAAAATTTAAGTTAATTTTCGAGCTTATATTTATAATACTAAAGGCACATTTTATTTAGAAATTCTACGTTTAGGAAAGCATTTCTGTAATTTGGCATTATATATCTATTGTAGAAATACCAAGTTTTCAGTTAGCTGGTCTTGGAAACAAGTTTAGGTTGGTGTAGATTGTATGCTAAAAAGAGTTCCACATGTGGATGATGGAAAGAAAATGTAAGAGAAAAATCTAAGTTTAAATAAAAGAATTTAATGCCTCTTTAAACTGAACTATTCTGTTACCTGCTTTGGAAATAGATTTTTAAAGTAAGTTAGGATTCAGAAATGTCAGTGAAAGTGCATTCATTGTAGAAACTATACTTTTTTTAGGCTATTTATGTCATCTTTTGGTGTTTATGCAATGTTAAAAGAGGAAGTAGATTATATTTTCTTAGGGGTAATTACATTAATATCGTATAGGATTTTAAGTAGCTAAAAATGTATTTTAAGGTAGTTACACAAACGATAATGCTTAGTTTTCAAAATAGGGTCTAAAATTGGTTTCCCTTGAATAAAACGGAGGGAAATTTATTTCTTCAATCATGTAAACTGAGTATACATACCCACATAATATCTGAGGATAAATTTAAATGTTATAATAAAGCTTGAGTTCATTTAATGCCATATATTATAGTATTTATAGTAGGTCTTTTTATTTTATGCTTATATAATGTGGAATATCAGGTTTGTTATGTTTTCTAATTTAGACTAGATTGGGTTTTTTGGACAAAGAGATTCATGATCTTATTTGCTTTCTCTAGTGAATAAATTTATTTCTGGCCTGTTGAAAAGAATTTAGGAAAAGTAGTTTAAAAATATGAAATCTCTTGTCATTTTCTGGGTTATGAGAAAAGGGAGGATGATGAAAATGTGTCAACAAAGATTTAAACTTGCTTATGACATTAAGAATATGAAACTTTAATGCTATCTACTTGAATGTTTATGAATTTCAGATGTTTGCCTATGAACTTAAGAGCAGAAGATTTAGCTAGTGGTATTCTCCGAGAACGTGTCAAAGTGGGTGCAAGCTTGGCTGATGTTGATCCAATGAGCATTGATAAATCAGTAAGTTTTGTAAATGTTTTTCTATAAATAGTTTTTTTTTAAAGTTCATTACTTGTTTCTAACACAACACACAATAAAAGTAGAAGATCACCATTGTTAGTGGGGTTTTTTTGTTGTTGTTCTTTTGTCGCGCGGCATGCGAGATCTTAGTTCCCCAACCAGGGATTGAACCCGTGCCCCCTGCAGTGGAACCGCAGACTCCTAACTACTGGACCTACAGGGAATTCCCCAAAGTATAGTTTTTTGAACTCTGTTTAACTTTATATATGAACTTTATGTTTAAACTTCAGTTCCTGCTGAAGGCATATATTTTGGAATCATAAGATTATCTCATAAATTAAAAAGAAATCTATAAACGGTTAAAATTATTTTGTAATAAACTTTTCCACTTCTTTCCAAGGTGCGGTTTGATAGCATAGGTGGATTGAGCCATCATATTCATGCACTTAAGGAAATGGTAGTATTCCCACTTTTATATCCAGAAATTTTTGAAAAATTTAAAATTCAGCCTCCAAGGTGAGTAATGTCCTAGATGTTTATTATTTTTATTACTGTTAATTTATCAAATTTCAATTAGTAGGTGATTATAAATCTAAATATTATTTATAAATATTTCATATGTATTTGATGTGTCTAGCAATGAGAATTAGGAATGAAATTTTATTATTTAGGGCTCAAAAGCTGTGGTACTAAGTGTGTTCTTGAAGTTTATATTTTAGCATTTAAGAGTCAGACACAGGATGAGATTCTTTATGCAGGCCTTGAATTTACAAGTGGATTGCCTAAGTGGATTTTCCTTAATTTGGTCTCCTAATAGCATTCAGTTTGATAGGTATACTGGTTAGTCTTTGAAAGCACAGTTTCAGCAAAGTGTTTCTTTGACTCATTGATGTGGTATTTTTGAAATGGTAAGCTTGATAGTTTATTTTTATGATCAGATTAATCGTGTTTGATCATGAGGTGGTTAGCTAGTTAACTATTAGGAAAGGCTGAGAAATTATGTCAAAGGAAATTGGGCAGAATAAAATATTTTGAAGATGTGCATATAGACTTAAACTGCGAAATATTCCTTTTTATTTCTAATTTATTATTCATGTGTCTTTAATTTATTATTCCTGTGTTTAAGGATGCAGAAAATCTTGTTAAAGAGTCATCTTCTATTTGGGTTAAGAGTTGGCCTGTAATTATGCAGTGGCTTTTAGAAATCATAGTAGCAATTTATTTACGTCTTATATGATATAACTTGAATTTTTTTTTTTTTTTGAGGTACGCGTGCCTCTCACTGCTGTGGCCTCTCCCATTGCGGAGCGCAGGCTCCGGACGCGCAGGCCTAGCGGACATGGCTCACGGGCCTAGCCGCTCTGTGGCATGTGGGGTCTTCCCGGACCGGGGCACGAACCCCGTGTCCCCTGCATTGGCAGGTGGACTCTCAACCACTGTGCCACCAGGGAAGCCCGATATAACTTGAATTTTAAAAATAATTGTTATTTTTTTCAAAGCCATTAAAGTAGTATAGCCTTGGGAGAAACTTTAAAAAATGGAGTTATAAACAAAAAGTATTATAAGCAGAAAGTAATCCTACTCCTTAGGGATGAACAGCTTTCTTTTATTTATGTATGCATATATTAAGTTTATATTTTGCCTGTATTATGCACATTTAAACATTTAATATAAATGAGATTATTCAATAATGCCCTTATGTAACTTTATTTTTTTACAGTGTATTATAGACACCTTTCCATATCAATAAATAATGTGTGTATTATTCTTTTTGACATCATACTAGCGTTTAAATTGCAGATATAGTGGTGTATTTATCTGTCCCTTGTTAGTAGATAGCATTTAGGTTTTTTAAAAAAATCTATCTTTATCACTTTCTTTTGATTATTTCTACATGATATAATCTAAAATGTGAAATTTCTGGGTCCTAGGGAAAGTACCTTTAAAATTTTGATGTAGCTTGCCAAATTACTCTCTACTCTGATTGAACTATTTCTTGTGTACCAAAGCTTGGTTCTTTGAGAACATCCTTGAGGACTCTCAACAAAGTGAAACTTTTGTCTGTATACTACAAAAAGCTATATCAGTGTCTAATACTAATAAAATATACATTACAGAATTATAGGTGCATGCTTTTGTATTGGTTATTAGTGCTGTTGGTAACATTTATCTACTTTTATTGATTCTTTATTCCTCTAGGGGCTGTTTGTTTTATGGCCCTCCTGGCACAGGTAAAACCTTGGTTGCCAGAGCGTTAGCTAATGAGTGCAGTCAAGGAGACAAAAAGGTGGCTTTTTTTATGCGAAAAGGAGCAGACTGTCTAAGTAAGTGGGTTGGCGAATCTGAGCGGCAACTTAGGCTTCTTTTTGATCAGGTAAGTGAAGTCAGGTAATATGAGAATATCTTCTTTAGAATACTTAACACGTTTGGTCTATAAATACAAACTGTTCATGACGAGTCATATTTTCCAATCAATTCCAGTCAATTTCCAATGTTAAATTTAGGATCAGTAATCTGAATTTGTATGCCTTAGAGGTATTTAATAGCAGTTTCACTAGTACTAATTTAAGATGATTCACAAAATATTTATTGAGGTGGCTACTAGGCATATAATACCATGTTAAGTGCTTTTGAGAACCCTGGATATAACATATATATCACTAGATTATAATCTGAGGAAGTAGAACAAGCATAAGAAGTTAAATATCTGCAAGAAATCTCAGCAAGCAGTATATTATTTATTTTCATGAGTTGTAAATATGGTATTGGAAGAACTCAGTATTAAGTGAATGCTTTTAAAAGGCAGAGTAAGGTAAGTGAATAGTATCATGTAGGCTGTCTTTACTATTTATATATAATGGTAACTTTATAAATATCATTTCCTAATACTTATAAAAATTAGTCCTGATATAAATTTACTTTTAATTGTTTGAGCTACTGAAGGAAGTCATTCATACTTGGTAATGCAACTTATATTTTGTTATGTCTAAGGAAATTCACATGACATTTAAAAAAATGCTTTCAGCAAGCATTTGTTGAAGACCCATTACTGAGTTGATGTGTATCAAAGTCCTTTGTAATTGGTCAAGCACTTCAAATATTATTTTTAGTTATATTAGTATTAAAAACTGCTGTGTTCTAGGTAATGGGGGCTCTAGAAAGAGGAATAAAATAAAATTCTTAACCTCAAGGTGCTCAGTGTCCATTGGGAAGTCAAACATATGCAGTCTTCATGTTTCAAGAGAATTTAATAATAATTGGAAAATAATACAAAATAACATTGGTGGATTAGGGAAGAGTTAGCTTGGGAATGCTGGCAAATTGTCCATGACTTAATTTTAAATTTTTGACAAGAGTTATTCCTTTTGCCACTTCATACTGGGGTAGGAATGTCTCTTGGTTTCATTCAAAACCATAGCATAAATCTGCTTTTTAAATCTATATTTACTTTATTTGTTTCATAGTTTTCTTTGTGGGTAAGAGTATTTGAAATGTTTGCTTTCTTTTTAAAAAAACTGCTCATAGTCATTTTTGTCTTTTTAAATGTGAAGAGTCTGCATTCCTAAATTAAGTATATGATCTATTCACTAAATGAGATGAAGGAGGTACAGTCGGCCTTCCATATCTGCTGGTTCCACATCCACAGATTCAGGCAACAACTTCGTCTCCGGTTGGTTGAATCCACAGATGTGGAATCCATGGATATGTAGGGGCTGACTGTGCTATATGCTATTTTATATAGGGGACTTGAGCATCCTCGTATTTTGGTATCTGCGGGGAGTCCTGGAACCAGTCTCCCATGGATACTGAGGGATGACTGTACAATATTTGGTGTCAGAAAAGTGTTAGTTTATATCTAGCTTTACTGTTAAGTATGTAACTTTAAGTAAATGAAAGCATCTGATCCTTATTTGCCTCCTCTATAAAATGGGGGAAATAATACCTATCTAACTGGACTACTGTGAGTTTTCACTGAAAGGAAGTGTATACAGTTGACCCTTGAACAATACAGGGGTTAGGGGCACCAGCCTCTGTGCATTGAAAATCTGTGTATAACTTTTGACTCCCCGCAAACTTAACTACTAATAGCCTACTGTTGATAGGAAGCCTTACCAATAACATAAACAGCACGCATGTTTTGTATTGTGTATTATATATTGTGTTCTTACAATAAAGTAAGCTAGAGAGAAGAAAATGTTACTAAGAAAATCATAAAAGATTTACAGTACTGTACTATATCACAACCAAAATTTTATGTTGCCTGAATGCAAGATGAATTCTCTCTCTCAACCTACATCAATATTGTCTTATGTGATACAAAACACTGTAGATGTTATACATATTACTAACACTAGACATCAAGAACGAAAAGATAATATGAAAAAGAAATTCATATTTATTATAGGTATAATGATTCATGCATTGATAACAAAGAAGCAGCAGTATGATTGTTTCATGGTAGCCTAGCCTGTACACTAGTGAATGAATTGTTATAAAATTTTTATGGCATACACAAATTACAGTTATATTCATAATGCAGAATTGGAAACATTGTTATATTAGGAAAAAAACTGTTACCTGTGATGATTGGCTGAAATGCAGCTTCTCCAATTACGAGAGAGGGTCATGCTGTATAGTAATATAGTTCTTTGAAAGCAAAGGTATAAAACTGTAAGAAAATGAACACATTATTAATTTTTTATTAAATATCACTCACCTTATACCTATGTAAGGATATGCTGGCCATTTCAGTACAAGTCTTGTACACGATCGTCTACACAATGAATACTTTAAGTGGTAATTATGACAAAAATGTCTCATACAGTTCTTGCTGTACAGTTATTAGATTTTCACATGAAGACACTGGCACACATACATAATAGAAAGTTTATTAACTGTACAGAATGATGATTGTTTACTATTCATTAAGTGGAAGTGGATTATCATAAAGGTCTTCACCTTTGTCATTTTCATGTTGAGCAGGCTGAGGCGGAGGAGGAAGAGGAGGGGTTGGACTTGCTGTCTCAGGGGTGGCAGAGGTGCAAGAGGTGGAGGAGATGCAAGGGGTGGCAGGAGAGACAGGCACACTTGGTGTGACTTTATGAAAATACATCATAATTTCTGCTTGACTTTTTTGCTTTTTCATTTCTCTAAAAATGTTTCTGTATGGTACCAATCCTTCTTCCACCGTTTGCTCTAGTCTCAGTGCCCATATCATAGACAGGTCCATGTGGTAAAAGCAGTCAAAAGCAGTTTTGAGTAATCGGAACATTTCTGCCAGATTGTCTAAGGTCAATTTGTTTTCTTTTTTTTTTTTTTCATTTTTTTTTTCAATTTGTTTTCTGGCACTGCTTCTGCTACCTCTTCTTTCTCATTGCCTGGCACTAGTTCGGAAGCACTCATATCCATCTTCTGGATATTTCGTCTTCTGTCAGTGCCTCTGGTGTTATGTCTGTTAGCTCTTGAGTTTCTCCAAGATTCATATCTTGAGGCCCTTCATGCCCCACCTTTTTTTTGCCATATCTACAATCTCTTTTGTGATTTACTTAATTGGCTCTGTCATAAATCCTGTGAAGTCACCCACAGCATCTGGACATAGTTTTCTCCAGCAGGAATTTATTGTTTTGGGCTTGGTGGCTTTCATGGCTTTTTCTAACAATAATGGAGAGAAATGGTGTAACCCTTCCAGACATTCATGATGTTCTCTCTATTGGGGCTCTCTTCCATAGTGTTGACAATCCTTTCCATAGTGTCCTGTCTATAATGAGGCTGAAAAGTCCTTATGAACCCCTTATCTAGAGGCTGAGTTAGAGTTGTTATGTTTGGGGACAAGTAGACCACTTCGACATCTTTGGTATTGAACTCATCGAGTTCTGGGTGGCCAGGGGCATTGTCCAATATCAAAAGAACTTTAAAAGTGGGTCTGTTACTGGAAAGGTGCTTCCTCACTTCAGGGATGAAGCATAGATGGAACCAATCCAGAAAAAGAGTTCTCATTGTCCAGGCTTGCTTGTACAACCAAAAGATTGGTAGCTGGTGTTTATCTTTTCCCTTCAAGACTCGGGGGTTAGCAGGTTTATAGATAAAGGCAGTCCTGATCGTAAACCCGACTGCATTTGCCCAAAACAGTAGAGTTAGCTTATCCCTTCCAGCCTTAAATCCTGGTGCTCATTTCTCTTCTTTACTAATAAATGTGAATAGGGCACTGTTGTCTGCATTAAAAACCTGTTCAGGCAGATACCCTTTCTCATTGGTGGTTTTCTTAACTGTGTCTGGGAACTTGTTTGCTGCCTCTTGGTCAGCAGATGGTGCTTCTCCTGTTACCTTGCCTTTTTTTTTTTTTTTTTAATTTTTAAAAAAATGTTTATTTTTTTCAAAGAAATACAGCAATAGCCAACTGGAAACCTACTTATTCTTCAACTCCAATTTTGTTTTCTTTAAATTTAGAAGTGACTTACTGATTTACTATTTTAAACAAACCCCAGCACTTCCCTGGTGGTCCAGTGGTAAAGAATCTGCCTTACAGTTCAGGGGACACGGGTTTGATCCCTGGTCAGGGAACTAAGATCCCACATGCCGTGGCCACTAAGCCCCTGCCAGAGCTCGTGTGCCTCAGCTAGAGAGCCTGCATGCCGCAAACTACAGAACCCATGCATTCTGGAACCTGCGCATCACAACTACAGAGCCCATGAGCCCTGGAGCCTATGCGCCACAGCTAGAGAAGAAAAACCTGCATGCCGCAACTAGAGAGAAGTCCGTGCGCTGCAACGAAGAGCCCCCGTGCCACAACAAAAGGTCCTGCGTGCCTCAACGAAGATCCCGCGTGCCGCAACTAAGACCCGACGCAGCCAAAAATAAAATAAATAAAAAATGTTTAAAAACAAACCAACCCTCCCTTTCCCCTTTAAACGTTTACCATCTACTTATGCTGAATCCTTCCAGGGAGATTGCTCCAGCATATATCTCCAGGTCCTTGCTTTGCTTCTTTTACCAAAAAATGCAAAACACAGTTCCATCATGCATCTGAAGGCTCCAATCGTCAAAAATAGGAAAAAAAAAAACTTTGGAATAGCCAGTTAACTTGAATAAAAAAAAATCCACGTGAATGCCTTTTGGTTGGGGCAGGAATTCACTCCTGTGTTCCCGGTAATATGATCCAGCTCCATAAATCCTTGTAATTCATCCTCCCTATCCTATGCACATACCTCTATCTAAAATTATTTGCTGGCATTAATTTCTACAGGTTTAGATTTTTCATCTTCCTTTTGCTTTAAGTTTTCATAGAATGACCTTGCTTTTTCTTGAATTATATTATAGTCTACAGGAATGCTTTTCTTATATCCTGCATCCACATAAAAGCTGCATTTTCAATATGAGATAAAAAGGTATTTTGCAAAAAGTTCAAGGTTTCACACCTGTTGGTGTAGCTGCAACAAGAGCTTCAGGGATTTCCTTTTCTTCTTCTTTTTTAAAATACCCCTTATGCTGGATTCATTTATCTTGAAATGGCCACAACTGCAGCTGCAGACCTAAATCTACAGTACATATCAAGCAATTCAACTTTTTCTTGTAATGTCATGCCTTTTTTTTGCTTCTTGGGGGCACTTCCAGCATCAATAGTGGCACTTTGTATAGGTCCCATGGTGTTATTTAAAGTTTACCATACTGCAGTAAACACAAAGAAAAATACGCAACATCACTTTAAGTAAAAAGAGATCACTTTTTACTGTGATATGTAATTTACTGGAGAGAGGAACTGCTCATGAGGAGAAAATTAGCATCACACGGCATTTTAAGCGGATACTTGCAACACTTTAGTTCAGTGCAATAGCAACAGGAGGTGGCTATGAAATTATTACAGTAGTACAGTATGTACCACAGTTAATTTTATGCCGTTATGATTTAATACTGCATCTTTGTTAACATTTCTCTCGACTGTAAATGGAGCAGGTACAGTGTTTCTTCATGTAAGTTTTGATAAATTTTAACTTTTTATAATAGATTTGTGTATATTTTATGGTAGTAAATGATAAAATAGACTAGTATCTATGTATATTTTATACACCCATGACACACTTTGTTCTTAATTTCTTCACTATTTCTAGGCTACCCAGTTCATCTGTGAGTTTTTTCAAATTGTCATAAATCTCCCCCAAAATATTTTCAATATATTTATTGAAAAAAATCCATGTATACAAAGGTCAACTGTAAAGTGCTTATCACAATAACTGGTGTTGAATACACTGTACTTCCTTTTTGCAATTGTGTGAGGCCATAGTTCTAAAAAAGAGCTGTGTTTCATGTATGTAAAAGTAATGATTAAATCTTTACTCTTCTTCTCTTATTATGTAATTCTAGCCTTATAAAGTTTTTTTTTTTCAAAAAAAGCAAAGTTTTGTGGTTGAATTGTCCTTCATTTAAAGTTATTAGAGGAACTTCCCTGGTGGTGCAGTGGCTAAGAATCCACCTGCCAATGCAAGGGACATGGGTTTGAGCCGTGGTCCGGGAAGATCCCACATGCTGCGGAGCAACTGAGCCCGTGAGCCACAACTACTGAGCCCGTGTGCCACAACTACTGAGCCCATGTGCCACAACTACTGAGCCCGTGTGCCTCAACTACTGAAGCCTGCTCGCCTAGAGCCCATGCTCTGTCCACAACAAGAGAAGCCACCACAGTGAGAAGCCCGTGCACCACAATGAAGAATAGCCCCCGCTTGCCACAACTAGGGAAAGCCCGTGTGTAGCAACAAAGACCCAATGCAGCCAAATATAAATAAATAAATTTAAAAAATAAAATTATTAGAGAACACTGGAAGTTTAATGAATATCGTTATCAGTAAGGGAGAAATGAAAAATTTGTATCCATTCTTTAATAAGCTGACCTTCCTGTGAACTAAGAATTAGCTTTAAGTAATTTTGAAATGAAAATAAACTATATTAATTTGAGTAAATTATATAACAGTTTTCATTTGTAATCTAAAATTTATTTACCTTAAATCAAGTTCCTACATAGATCTGAGATTTAGTGAGAAAAATGACACTGTGAAAGTACCAGAAGAAAACTCAGGAGAATTTTGTTTCTAATCTCAGAGTAGGGAAAGTCTAACTATGGAAGAAAAGAATCCACTATATAAAATCTTTTTTTTACATACTGCGTGGCAACAATATGGTAAGCAAAACCAAAAGATGATACCCTTTGTAGAAAAATATTTTCATTTCCTTTCATAGAGAGAGTCTAATTTTTAAGTAAATATAGCTCCTAGAAATCAGTAAGCAGACCAATGAGCCAATAGAAAAATTGGCAAAGGATATGAACAGAACTTGTGTAGAAAAAGCAATTTTAATGGCTCTTTTAAGATGTAAGAACTCATCTTCCTTGATAATAGAAATAAAAATTAGAATGAAAATGAGGTAACATCCTTTATCTTAAAAAGGTAGTCAAGAACAAGAAGTCTGATAATAAATTGTTGGTGAGCAGTCTTAAATATTTCTGGTGAGAAGGGTAAATTGATACATCAATGGAAGGTAATTTGCAAGTATCTAAATTAGGAATGACACATGCCTTCTGAACCATAAGTTCCACTTTTATAATTTTTTATATTGATATGTTTATACTCATGTGAAATGTTAAATGTACACAGATATTTGTTCAAGCATTATTGATAATAGGAAAAGATTGAAAACAGCTTAAATGTCCATGAGTAGGGGACTCGTTTAATTACGGCACATCCATATAGTGCGGCATTTTGTAGCTGTTAAAAAAGGATGAAGCAGATCTTTATGTACTTACATGTAAGCGAATTAAAATGTATCAATAACATAAAATAGGCTGTGTTATACAATAAAAGCAATGTGTATAGTGTGTTTAAATGTGTTTAAAAATACATGTTTGTGTATGTGTATAAATGACATGTATGGAAGAATAAACAAACGGAAAACACTAGTTGTCTACTGGGTGGAGACCTTGTGGTTAGAGTCTGGGGTGATAAGGAGCTTTCCTTTTTCCTGTATAATCTTTCTTACCTGCTGCATGTTGTACCATTTGCTTATATTACCTATTAAGAAAATACAGTAATTAAATTAAAAATGAAAACTAATACAATAAATAATGTTTGTTTCCTTTTTATACTAGGCATATTTGATGAGACCTTCTATAATATTTTTTGATGAAATAGATGGATTAGCTCCAGTTCGCTCTAGCAGGCAAGATCAGATCCACAGGTAATTTTTCCTAATCTGATTATGTTGAATTCTTTTCATTTGTTGACATAGTATTTAGATTTGCACTTGGATAAGTGCTATGAGGCTTATAAGATGTGACCTCTGTCCTTGAGGAAGACTTCTTTCATTAGCACAGGGGTCAGCAAACCACAACCCATGAGCCAAATCTTCTCCCTCTTTTTTGTAAATGAAGTTTTATTGGAACACAACCACATTCATTGCTTTTTGCGTTATATATATCTCCTTTTGCACTACAAGAGCAGAGATGAGCTAGGGGTTGTGAGAGAAAGATCATATGACTTGCAAAGCCTTAACACATTTACTTTCTGGCCGTTTACAGAAAAAGATGCCTAATCCTGATTTAGCATAATGTTTTTGAAATTTATCCATGTCACATACACTAATATTTTGTTCTTTTTAATTTCTGAGTAGTAGTCCTTGGGCAACACACACACAGACACACAAAGTGTGTGTCTCTGTGTGTATGTGTATGTCTGTATGTGTACCACAATTTGTTTAATTCCTCTGATAGAGATTTGGTTTGCTTCTATTTTTGGCTATTATGATAATGCTGCTGTGAACATTTGCATACACATTTTCATGGGACCATATGTTTTCATTTCTGTTGGGTAAATACCTTAGAGAGAAATGGCTGAATCCTATGGTAAATGTTTGTTTAAACTGATACTACTTTCCAAAGTGGTTCACCATTTTATGTTTTTAACTGTAATGTATGAGGATTTGGGATGCTTCTCATTCTTCCCAGCATTTCGTATTTTTACTCTCTTTAACTGTTGCTATTCTAATGAGTGTGTAGCAGTGGATTAATTTTCATTTTTCTGATGACTAATAATATTGAGCATCTTTGCATGCACTTATTGCTCATTTACGTATTTTCTTTTGTGAAATGTCTGTTATATTATTTTACCCTTTAAAAAAAAAGAAATCATATTGCATGTCTCATTGTAGTGTAAGATTTTTTTTATGTGCTCTTAAAACAAGCCCTTTGTCAGGTCTATGTTTTGAAAAGTTTTCTACTAATCTGGCTTGCCTTTTTTTTTTTTTTTTGTGCGGTACATGGGCCTCTCACTGTTGTGGCCTCTCCCATTGCGGAGCACAGGCTCCGGATGCACAGGCTCAGCGGCCATGGCTCATGGGCCCAGCCGCTCCGCGGCATGTGGGATCTTCCCGGACCAGGGCACGAACCCGTGTCCCCTGTATTGGCAGGCGGACTCTCAACCACTGCGCTACCAGGGAAGCCCTTGCCTTTTTCTTAAATAGGACTTTTTGAAAATCAAAACGTTTTAGTATTGATGAAGCCCATTATGTAAATTTTTTTGGTATATATTTTTGTGTCTTGAGAATAATTTCCTAAACCAATTTGTCAACAATTCTGTATTTTCTTCTAAAATGTTAGTAGTTTTGGCCCTTAAATTTTGGTCAGTGATTCGTTTTAAAGTTAACATTCATATGTCAGCATAAGGTAAGGGTTTGAGTTAATTTTTATAGCTAGTGCAAGGTATGGACTGAAGTTTACTTTTTCCATATTTTTTTTCCAATTGTTCCAGGACCATTTAATGAAAAGGTTACCTTCTCTCCATTGAATTACTTGGCATCTTTGTCAGAAATTGACCATCAATTTGTCTATTCCTAGACTTGTTAGTTGGTTCCATTGATCTTTAGGTTTATCCTTATATCATTGACTTGATTACTTGGTAGATTTCTATTGATTTTTATTAGTATAAGCCCCCAACCTTGTTCTTTGTAATTTTGTTTTTCGGTGAGTCATCAGAATTTATTTATGTGTTCATTAAATTTCAGGTATAATTGTAAGCAATTATTAGCAAGCAGATAAAAAATTAACTTGCTGTGTTGGTTTTAGAAATATATTCTCATTATTAAGTTAAATCACCTCATAAGTTGAACATTTTAAAAAATAAGCAAAGTAAGACAATATGGAAAATTTAAGTAAAACTAGCACACAGAAATAATCACTCTAACATTGTGTTACATTACTCTTTAATCAAAATTAGATCAAACTGTAAATTCTGCTTTGTAACATACTGTATTTGTAATTATTGTAAACAATTGTCATGTTATTAAACATTAATCTACAATAAATTGATTGACTATATTCTGTCTCATTTTATGGAAGAATAAACCTTTAAATAATATTCTAATGTTAGATACGTAGATTGTTTCTGTTTTTCAGTCTTCAGGCTTTGCTGCAATGAATAGCCTTATATCTACATCCCTGCTCGTATTCATGATTTTTTTTTTTTCTGACAAGTTTTTAAAATAACTTTTTTATTTTTTATTGAAGTATAGTTAATTTACAATGTTGTGTTTCTGGTGTATAGCAAAGTGATTCAGTTATACATATATATATTCTTTTCCATTATAGTTTATTATAAGATATTGACTATAGTTCCCTGTGCTATGCAGTAGGACCTTGTTGTTTATCTATTTTATATATAGTAGTTTGTATCTGCTAATCCCAAACTCCTTTTTTTTTTTTTTAACATCTTTATTGGAGTATAATTGCTTTATAATGTTGTTGGTTCCGTTGATCCTTAGGTTTATCCTTATATCATTGACTTAATTACTTGAGAGATTTATAGAGTCTTATTAGTATAAGTCCCCAACCTTGTTCTTTGTAATTTTTAAAAAAATCTTTTTTAAAGAGCAGTTTTAGGTTTACGGCATAATTGAGAGGAAGGTACAGAGATTATTCCATTTACGCTGTGCCCGCACTGATGCACAGCCTCCCTCATTATCAACATCTTTCATCAGAGAGGGTACATTTATTACAATTGAGGAACCTACATTGACACATCATAATCATACAAAGTCTGTAGTCACTCTGGGTGTTTTGCATTTTATGAGTTTGGACAAATGTATAATAACATGCATATGTCATTATGGTATCATACGGAGTATTTTCATTGTCCTAAAAATCCTCTGTGCTCTACCAACTCATCCCTCCTTTCCCTCCCCACCCCACCCCCTCAGTCCCTGGCACTAATGATTTTTTACTATCTACCCTCGCCCTTTCCGTAATGCTATGTAGTTGTAATCATCCAGCATGTAATCTTTCAGGTTAGCTTCTTTCATTTAGCAATATGCATTTAGCAATATGCATTGTGACTTTTCTTGGCTTTTTGTTTCTTCTGTTTGCTTTAGGTTTCTCTTTTTCTAGATGATTCAGATGGAATTTTAGACTTTGATTGAAACTTTTTTTCTTTTCTAATATAGGCATTGAAAGCTATAAATTTCTTTTTAAGCACTGCTTTAGCTGCATCCCAGTTTTTGACCTCTTATATAATCAGTGGCCTATAGTTCAAAATAATTTCCAATTCCTCTTGTCATTTCTTCTTTGACACAATGAATATTTAGAAGTGTGTTGTTTAGTGTACAAGTTGTGTTTTTTATCTTATTGTTTCTAATTTAATTTTTTTTTTTTTTTTTTTTTTTTTAGAAAGTTATGTACTTTTTTTTTTTTTTAATTTTATTTATTTTATTTTTGCTGTGTTGGGTCTTCGTTTCTGTGCGAGGGCTTTCTCTAGCTGTGGCAAGCGGGGGCCATTCTTCATCGCGGTGCGCGGGCCTCTCACCATCGTGGCCTCTCTTGTTGCGGAGCACAGGCTCCAGACGCGCAGGCTCAGTAGTTGTGGCTCACGGGCCTAGTTGCTCCGTGGCATGTGGGATCCTCCCAGACCAGGGCTCGAACCCGTGTCCCCTGCATTAGCAGGCAGACTCTCAACCACTGCGCCACCCGGGAAGCCCTCTAATTTAATTTTTAATTGAGGTATAATTAACATAAAACACTGTATTAGTTTCTCTAATTTAATTTTATTGTGGTCAGAAACGATAACTCTTAAAGTCATTTTAAATTCACTGCAGTTTTCTTTATGTCCCAGGTATTGTCTGTGTTGTGAATTTGTATTCTGCTGTTTGTGGTATAATATTCTCTAGATATATCAAGTAAGACAGGGTTATAATAATGTTATGCAGGATCTTTTGTGTTTTTACTGTTTTTTTGTCTAGTTATTTTATGAACATTAGAGAGATGTGGTAAAATGTCCAACTATGATTGTAGAATTTTCTCTTTAATTCTGCCAGTTTCATTTATTTTGAAGTTTTGTTTTGGGTGCAAACACATTTATTATTTTGGATGTCTTTATTTTGAAGTTGCCTTCTTATTATGAAATGCCCCTCTTTATCTTTGTTATTACTTCTTGTTTTGAAATCTATTTTCATTAGAATCTAATGAAATGATTATCTAATGATTAGATAATGATTAAGCTAATCTAGACTTCTGATGTTTTTTGCTTGGTACATTTTTTTTCCATTAACTTACTACCTACCTTTCAGTGTCTTAATATTTAGAGTATTACTTTTGTGGATAATACATAGTTGGGTCTTGTTTTCCTAACTGAACAATCTCTTCATTTTAATTTGAAAGTTTACTCCATCAACGTTTATGTAATCATTGACACAAATGAATTGGGAAATACCATTTCATGTTTGTTTTCTATTTGTGTGTGTTTTCTGTTCATGTTTTTCATTTCTTGATTTTCTAAAGAGAATATTTGGAGATAATATTTTAGAAACTCCTTTTTATCTTACTACTGATTTTTTTTTAATTAGTTAATTTATTTTTATTTTTGGCTGCGTTGGGTCTTTGTTGCTGCGTGCAGGCTTTCTCTCGTTAGGGTGAGCGGGGGCTACTCTTCGTTGCGCTGCGCGGGCTTCTCGTTGCGGTGGCTTCTCTTGTTGCGGAGGACGAGCTCTAGGCGTGCAGTCTTCAGTAGTTGCGGCTTGCGGGCTCTAGAGCACAGGCTCAGTAGTTGTGGTGCATGGGCTTAGCTGCTCCCTGGCATGTGGGATCTTCCCAGACCAGGGATCGAACCTGTGTTCCCTGCATTGGCAGGCAGATTCTTATCCACTGTACCACCAGGGAAGCCCTACTACTGATTTTTTTTTTTTTTTTTGCGGTATGCGGGCCTCTCACTGTTGTGGCCTCTCCCGTTGCGAAGCACAGGCTCCGGACGCACAGGCTCAGTGGCCATGGCTCACGGGCCCAGCCGTTCCGTGGCATGTGGGATCTTCCCGGACCGGGGCGCGAACCCGTGTCCCCTGCATTGGCAGGCGAACTCTCAACCACTGCGCCACCAGGGAAGCCCCCTACTACTGATTTTTTTAAAGCTCTTTTATTGAGGTATAATTGATACAGAATACTATATATACTCATTGATACACTTAAAGAGTACACTTGGTAATTTTAACATGTATTTACTTGTGAAACTGTAACTATCAATACATATAAGGATACATATAAGAGAGGTTCCAAATGGTGGGGAAAAGGGATGCAAAAGCTTAGTCACAAATATTCACAGCAGTGTTATTCATAATAGCCATAACATGGAAATAACCCAAATGTCCATTAGCTGATGAATGGTTAAATAAAATGTGGTATATCCACATGGTAGAATATCATTCAGCCTCAAAAAGGAATGAAATTCTGACACATGCTACATTATATATGTAACACTGGTGAACCTCACATACTTTATGCTAGTGGAAACAAAACCAGACACAAAAGATCACATATTGTACTGTTTCATTTATGTAAAATGTCCAAAATAGTCAAATTCATAAAATGGTATAAAAGTGTATCAAGTAAATACTAACAGAAAGCTACTGTTGCTATATTAGACAAAAGAGACTGACAGAAAGCATTATTATACATAAAAAGAGGATCAATTTACAATGATAAAATCTTCAATTTATTAAAAGATGTAATAGTTTAAAATTTATAATTCCCTAATTACTACATTTCAAACTGTATAAAACAAAAATTGACAGAACTGCAAAGAGTCAAATTGATAATCATTGTGAGAGATCTCATGTACCTCTCAGTAATTAATAGACAAATGAGAATAAAATAAATTCTCTACAGATTATTTGAACAACTATATTAATCTGATCTTGTGGGCATACTTATCTAAGGCAAATATAGAATGAACACTGTTTTCAAACAAACACAGCATTTATAAAAATTGACCATATATTGTGCCTTAAATCGCAGCTAATTTCCAAAGTTTAGTAATATATAAAATATAAGAAAATGACAAAAAGATAAGCAGAGAATTTTATGTTTTTTTATCAAGAACTATTGTCCTAACTCTAAGTAATCTATGGTATTAGTAAAAAAAAAAATTATAGCTAACTATATATGAACTGCAAACAGAGATATGCAGAAATCAGGAAATTAGAAAGTCACTTCTTTGAAAAAAATAAAATTGACCAACCTGTTGCACAATTGGCCATGATAAAAAAAAGACACTGATAAAGCAATATTTAGGAATACAAAATATGATGTTATTTTACATTCTGTAAACATTAAAGGTTAAGAGGATGAAGGCCTAAGCTTAAGAGGTAAAAGTATAAAACTTTTAGGAAAAATCCTATGGGAACATCTTCATAACCTGTATGAATGTTCACAGCTTTTTTGGTAATAGCCAAAAACTGGAAACAGTCTAAATGTCCATCAACATGTGAATCAACAAATTGGGATCCATCCATAAAATGGAATATTGCTTAGCAATGAAAAGGAATAAACTATTGTTAAACCAACAATGTGGTGAATTTCAAAATAATCATGCTGAGGGAAAGAATCCAGAAAAAAAAAGTACTTATTGTGTGATCCCATGTATATAAAATTTTAGGTAATGGAAGCTAATCTATAGTGACAGAACTCAGATCAGTGGTTGCCAGGGGATTGGGTCAAAGAAGAGCAGTGGGGAATGGATTTTGAAGGGCATGAGGAGGAGCATGATGGATATTACTTTTTTTCATTTTGGTGATAGTTTCACATACTTCAAAACTTAGCAATTTGTATACTTTAAATATATTCAGTGTATTGTATGTCAGTTATATCTGCAGAAGACTTAAACCTGTTTAGAGTGATAAGAGAAAGTTAAATGGAACTTAGTTTTACTTGTGAACATGGATATAAAAATCCATTTTTTTAGTCTTTAAGACTGATAAAAGTTAGTATAAGCAGCAATTTTTGCAACTTTTTCTTTCTTCCCTTTTTAAAATTTAAAATTTTGTCTGAAAATTTTGTTACAGCTCTATAGTATCAACCCTCCTTGCTCTTATGGATGGATTAGACAATAGGGGCGAAATTGTTGTTATTGGTGCTACAAATAGACTTGATTCTATAGATCCTGCTCTCAGGAGACCTGGCCGTTTTGACAGAGAATTTCTTTTCAACCTTCCTGATCAAAAGGTAAGAGTTTTTGATATATTAAGATTTATTTGTGACTCAATTATGAAATATATATATATGTATACATATACTTTGAAAGTGGTATTTTACGAGTTGTCATTTTCAAAATTTTGTGCTTGTTGGATATCTTAGTTACTACTTGAAAAATTCTTGTAATTATTGAATAATTTAATCATTTTGTTAACAGTTATCAGAAGGTTTATGATTTTTAGGAAATAAGGGTATGATTTTTAGGTTATTATAGATGCTTACTTTTTTCTTTAGTTCTCCACATTGTATTAATTATCTTGTATGACAGGTTATATGTCTCTTGTTCACCAAAGTAGCTTTGTTCCCATAAAAATAACGTTTTTAGAGTAATGGTGGCTTTATGAATAAGAGCCCAATATGCAAATTCTCATAGAAAGAGCTATGACATCTTATTTCATTAAAAGCAGCAAATGCTATTCATTATAGTGTAGTTTTAAAAAGAACATAATAGAAAAAATAAGAACATAATTAAAACAGGGCAATGTGTAGTCATTGACTATGTAAAATGTTATTTAATATGTTATACAAAGTTCTTTTTTCCTATTTTTACTTGGCAATTTTTTGGTTAGTCTGACCAGTTTAATCATTGACTGTCATCTTCACTGCACATTTATATTTGAGAGAGAGGGACATATTCAGGGAAGATTCTGTATTTGACAATGCTTTGCATGTATTAAACATATCAAGCCTAATTAGAACCTTTATAACACATACCTATATAAATATAACCAAAAGAGAGCAGAGAAGATACTACATATGAATATATATATTTATACACACACACGCACACTCGAGCACTTGCTGTTATATGGTTTTGATTTTGTATCTCTGTAAAATGCCTTGTTTATGTACATAGATGTGAGAAGCTTAGTGATTAGTACAGTACAGTAGACTATAGGGAAATGAAGGCAATGGCTCTGCTGTATAGAGCAGTCTGTGTAGACCAGTCTCTACCTCAGTTCGACAGTCTGAACAGCCACTATATCTGTCTCAGTTTTGGATTGACGATCCAACTTATAGGCTTTTTTTTGGCACCAAGTTTATTTAGCTTTGTCAGGATAGGAAACATAGTGTATACAGCATCATTTTTGTTACCCAAGTGAGCTTCTAGGGCTGTACCAGTGCATAGAGGTATGCTTAGTTATAGGAGACAAGACTGAAGTAGTCTACTTCAGCATGGGGAAGCATCAGCTATCTCATTTGGGACATCTTACAACAGTTCAAGCACATCTTTTAGGCTCTACCAGTAGATGGGGAATGTGCTTATTAGCTCTAAGAGACACAGCCAGTGTTCATTTCAGCACAGGAAAGCCATTACCTTGATTTTCCAATTATCTTCTCTATTGTCCTAGTCATGTAGGCCTCAAAGTCCATATGCCAACCATAGTCCTCACAATTCAGATATAGTCCACACAAATCAGAGATTTAACAGTAAACGAGGTCTAGAACAGTACTGTCCAGTTGAATTTTCTGTGATGATGGAAATGTTCTGTGGCTTACTATATTGTATAAGTATGGATCTTGAACATAGTTTTCCATGTTAATTTTAACTTTCTAAGTTTCAAGAAAACAGTGCTTGAGACCTAAACCTAAGATCATTTTTCTTGGCCTGGGTCTGTGGAAAAAAACTAGACTGGCTGTTCACCTTTTTTTCCTTAGGTAATATTTAAGGTCATGAGACTAGATGATACAATTCCTCTGTCTTAAGAAGCAGTCAGTAAGATAAGAGGAAAACTAGGAGAGTGGGATTCTGGAAGCCAAGTGAAGAAACTGTATCAATGGGGAAGGTATAATTAACTGTGTCAGATGTTGCTAAATTAAGTCACATGACAGAAGATTGGCGATTTATTTAGCATTATGTAGGTCATTGGTGAAACCTGATGGGAACAATTTCAATTAGTGGTGGGTGCAAAAAACTTGACTTGAATATGGTTAGTTTAAGAGAATGGAAGGGAAGGAATTGGAGACAGTGAATGGAGATAAATTTTTCAAAGTGTTTTGCTGTAATAAGAAGCAAAGGATTGAGGTGAGATGTTGAGCAAATTGGGGACAAGAGAAGGTGTTTTGTTATTTTTAAGATAGGAGAAATATCCAGTAGGGAAGGAAGTTTTGGTGATGAAATTGAGAAAGGAGAATTATCTTCTTGCCTTGATAGGCGAGAAGGGGGATTGGATTTAATATATGAGTGATGAGAATGACTTTATTTTTTATTTTAAATTTATTTATTTATTTATGTGTCTGTGCTGGGTCTTAGTTGCGGCATGTGGGATCTAGTTCCCTGACCAGGGATCAAACCTGGGTCCCCTGCCCTGGGAGCGTGGAGTCTTAGACCTGGACCACCAGGGAAGTCCCGAGAATCACTATAGTTAGGAATTTGATAGTTCATCTGTTATAATAGGCAGAAGACAGAATATTGCGGTTACACATGCTGACAGGTGGACAGAGTTGGTATGGGGTATCTTTGGAAGTTTTCTTCTGATTGCTTCAGTTTTCTCAGTGGATTAGGAAGCAAGTTCTGAACGAGAGGCTGAGCATGAAGACAGGGAAGCTATGAAGTAGTCTGCTGGAAGATAGCCTCATGAATAGAATAGAGAAGGGTTAAGGGCAGTCATAAGGCTCCATTTTGGGTTGTTAATTTAAATTGATACCAGTCAGTGTCTAATATTAGCATGCAGTTTGGGAAGTGGAATATCATGACTCTTGCTATTTGAGCAAGTGAAAGTAAAAAACAAACAACAAAAAAACTAAAAGTAAGTCTTGGTGCCAAATTTTAATAATTTTGTTAACTCTTTATTACCATAAAATAGCACGTACCTTCTTTATGCAGTAATGCTTTATTTCTTTTGTTTATCATCAGCAGCAGTATGATTATTGTTATAAATGTTATATGTATATTCATGAATCCTAAAGAATGAGTGACCTGAGTTTGCTTTTGACTCTTAATAATAGAGGAAGCTACTTTCTATTAGGAGAAACCATATGATTTACTTTTCTGTGTGCCATATAGAGTAAATTGTAATGAAACATTTCTTGATTTAAATAATTTCTTCTATTTCTTGTTTTTATGATAAAGAAAGGGGACTCTTTATATAGAAAAAGAGAAAGGCACTTAAATGTCTCAGAGACCTGACAATAACTTTTGACTTTAGGTAATTAATTTCATTTCCTCTAAATCTTTACTTATTTTGTAAAATGAAGGGATACAGATAGATCTTTTTTGAGATATCTTCCAGCTTAGATTTTTTTTTTTTTTTTTGCCGTGTTTCTGATTCTCTAAGGGTCTTGAATGAGTGGCGCCCCTTCTGCTAATGAAGTCTATATAGATTCTTAATGTCATCTTCTAGACTATATAAGCTCTCAGAATTATATTTTTTGGGGGCCTTGATTTTATATTTTTTTAGTATCTGTTCAGGCATATATTTCAAGTCGAAAGAAAATATTTGTTACATCATTGATTTATTTTTGGTAGCTGAACGCCTAACTTAGAACTTGGAATTGAAGCAATAGCTATTGATTCCAGATTTTGTCAACTTTTTGAGCAAGGTTTATCTTGACAACTTTCAAGTTCTTTTTGTTTTTGTGCTAGACCCCAAATTCCTCACCAAGGCAATAATATTATCATCTTGGTTATAATTTGCCTTTTCATAGTCTCAAGAAACTCAAGTAGCAGTGTTGAGGAAACAAGTATACTCAATTTTAGAAAGCATTGTCTTTCCCTTGAAAGAAGGCAAATGTGAAAAAAAAATTCTGATGTGACTTTTCAGGTGATTATGGACTCATACTTCAGTGTTTCTTTTTTACTGTGGGAGAAAAAGAAATTTCATTTAATTTGGAACCAAGATGTTAAAATTTTGATTGTGCTATACAGTTAGATTTAAGGTAAAGAATGCTATTTTGAAAGATAAAAATCAAGGTAAAATTGTTTAAACCTTTGTTTTACAGTGAATTCAATTAATATTTATGGAGATTACCTTGTTATGTATTAAATGTGAAAGCATTAAGTAACTTAACAAGATGATAATGTTTATTATATTTCTTTACTTACTTGAAAACTTCTTCAACTTAAAACTTTAATGACACTTTATGCATATTAGAACCAAAAGGCCTGTGAAATCTAAATATAAGGTTTGTTTAAAAGTTATGATTATTATAACACATTAAAGTTTTTTTGTTTACATGTTTTCAAATGGTTAAAATGACATGGAGGAAAGTGAAATTTAGTTTTGAGTTCTAGTCCTATATCAGTCACGTAGTCATATGTGCCGCTAGTCAAGTTCCTTTACTTCTCAGGATGTTAATTATCTTAGTTTGTGAAACAAAGATCTCTGCTACATAGCTCACAGGGTTATTATGGGAATCAGAGTTGATGTGGATGCCAAGCTGTTTATGTTTCTTTTAAAATAAACAGTTGCTTTTCTGGGATATGGTTAGTTGATAAATTTGTTCCATCTAACACATTTTGGGGTTGATGATATTTTATTTATTTGTACTTTTTTCCTTAGGCAAGATTTTATTTATCTGTGCTTTTCTTCTTAGGCAAGAAAACACATTTTACAGATCCATACCAGGGACTGGAATCCAAAATTGTCAGATGCTTTTTTAGGTGAATTGGCTGAAAAATGTGTTGGTGAGTGCTACTGTTTGAATTTTTTGATTGTCATTGTTTGTTCTGATCAGCCTCCCTTTCCCCTTATGTTTGGAATGTGAATGAGTATAGTTGTGTTTTTGTGCAGTAGTTGGCTTTGCCTTTAAATGTAAGCATTTCACTTGAAGTTTGAACACTTCTAAATTAGAATTTTAGCTGCCATTAGGTGTTTTGATTATCAAAGCTCAGTGGTCATATGCCTTTCATTGAGTGCTGGATTTCCAGTATTACTACAGTGTCTCCTTTTAGGAATTGTCCCCTTTCAGAAGTTTTACTAAGAAAAATAAGCTTAAACGAGAGGTGAAGGTCCATGTACAGGGCAGGACTGTAGTCTTTTACTTCACAGATTACATGATGGACTCATCCTCATGCTGGTGGTTTAGAAAGAAGTTGAGTGAGAGGAGTCTTCAAAGAAAATACTTAATGACATCTGCTAGTATTTCCCCAAATGTAAAACTCTTCAACTTAATGTTAAGTTATTCACAAAGTAGAAGATCTCCTACAGAGTGAACAAACACTACTGTCCTAAAAGGATATGGTGAGAGTGTTTTATGTACATACATGATCATACATAGGAGATGGAATTCAGAGGTTTTAGAATTCAGGGTTTTGGCTCTAATTAGGTCTGAAATAAAAATGAATGTGGTATTAAGCAGCTGAATATACACGCAGGTATTTTTCCTTCATTCTTTTTCTGTCTTTTGTCTATTTTCCTCTCATTCTCTCAAAAATATAAATTAAAAAATCTCTCCATGAACTTTTTTTAAGCATTATGAAGAAGTCCCCCTAATAAGTCCACTAACAATCAGCAGTCTACTTGGGAAAACTTTAAAGTTACCAAAACCAAAAAGAACAACGTAGTTAAAAAATCATTGTGGTCCACCATCAAATAATTAAAACTTAAATAGAACATTAGTCCATTCAGTTAGCTACATCCGAATTATCCTCTTCATCCACAGGGACCTCCATCTCCGAAGCAGCATACCTCAGCTTTTGAACCACAAAGACCTCGACATCTTCTGGTGAGGAGAAAACGTAAATCTCTCCAGCACTACTCCAGTTTAAGCTTTGCCTGGTATAAGAGAGCATGCGCCAAACCCACTTCATGTAAATTTGGCTTGACCTTTGCAAAGCCTTGTGCTGCTTTATGGGAGAGGGTGGTATTTGGTACAAAATCCAGTCTTTGCCCTTTTTAAAATTTGACCCCTTTTATTTCCTGTTACTTTTATGATATTATTGTGTTAGAGTACAGATCAGAATGGGAAATATTTGTAGATTCATCTGTGAATTTGTCACAGAATGATCCTTAACTGAAATAAGCAGAAGTCTTCAAATAATTTTGGAAATTCCCTAAGAGTAATTTTAAAATTACTTTTTTACCCTATCTACCATCTGAAATATTATATACTCTAATTCTTCATCTTAAATATTAGACTCTCAGTTTCCTTTTTCATTTCGAAAGGCCACTCCTCCTCATTTTACCAAGTTATTTATTTTAGCTTTTAGTCAGTTTCTTAAGTTAAAAAAAATTTAAGACATACTTTTTTATAGGACTGAAAAATTTCTCTTGCCTTTTTTTGGGGGGTGGCATTGCTGGTTTAGAATCTGCTTATATATACTCTATTTTCTTCCTGGAGAGTGACATAAAAATCCTTTATAATTAACTGACTTCTGATTTTGATTATGACATTTATTTCATTTAAGAAACCAGTTCACTTAAAAAAAAATGCAGGTCTTCAAACAGAAACAGAATAGCAATAAATTTTTAATTCATTATGAGCTTAGCACTTATGTATCCCAAAGATGTTTTAACATGTATGGGTTCAGTTGAATGAAATTTATGCCTAACAAAAGAGTATGCAGTCTTAATGAACGACTGCAAAGATAGTTGACCTGTTATTAGAGGTTATGGATTTGGTAACTTTTACCTTGAAATGAATTCCCAAGTACTTGGAGGTTTACATGCATAATAGGTGTGATTTTTAGTAGTCTTCAAATAATTTGGTATCCAGAACATGTGCACAAATAGTAGGAGCTTAAGGTTAATGAAGAACTTCAATCTAATCATATTTCTCTATTCATTTTCACTAAGAGGGCCAAAACAATGAAAGGGTATCTGTCAATGTGGCATCTTAGCTTGTGGACCTTCATTGTTTGGTATTTTACTTAAAAAGTAACTTCATAAAATTTTATTACCTTTCTCTAGTTTATAACCTCTTTGAATAGCTTGTATTTTCATTCTTTCAGACAAATTTCCATCTTAATAGCAATATTCAGGAATGCATTTTCTTTGGTATCTAGCTATGTGTGTTCATCAGACTATTAGAGTTGTAATGGCAGAACTAGTATAGTTATGGAATTCTTATGGAAGGGATATTGATATTTAACATCAACTTTTAACTCTCAAAAGGCTGTATTTCAGTATTTCTAGAATAGTCATAGCGTCTATTTTTCTAAACCGGGACCCTTTTGAGAGTGAAAAAATACGCTGTTAATTATGACAAGGCAAATGGCCTAAACCAGGACATGTGGTCACCCTTAATATAGCCTATTTAGCCATGGCTATGATGTACCTTTAATTCTGTTTTAGAGTCTAGTAAGGAAAGTGTATTATTAATTCAGTAGTTCTCAATTCTTTGTGTGTATCAGTATCACTTGTAAAGTTTTCTCAAAATACACATTTATGATATTAAACCACCACTTAGTGATTCTGATTCACTAAGTTTGTTGGGAATCTATTTTTGATTCATTTTCATTGTTTATTCAGATGACTAGTCAAGGTTGACAACCACAGATATAAACTAGTAATTCTCATTCACAAACAAATGTAAAGAAGATAAATCCTATCATTTATAGTCTGTTGGTTATGATAATCCATGAGAAAATTTACTACTTTATTTTTTTCAAGGATTAGTTTATAACTAATGATGAAATTCAAACTTTCAAGCAAAAATTAGGATTTTTTTAAAAACAAAAAAGAGATTATGAGCCACACAGCAGTTCTCAAAGGGCATTCTATGACTTAGATTTGTAATTGTGAGCTGACAGCTTGCCAGCACTTAAAAGATTTTAGCGATGGATTGGTGATGATATTAACAAATGTGATTTTTTGATATTGTTAATAAAATGTGTCAATATACAAAACATCTATTTGACTCAGTGAAGAAAGTTTACTTCTTCAAGTGGAATCTATTATTGTTGATAAGCTTTAAAATTATCTTTAATAAATTAAGAAAAAATGAACAATACATTGCCATTTATATTATTATGTCAAACATAAATGTTATGGGCAACATTTACTACATAAAATACCTTTTAGTGGCTTTTTTCTGTTCTGCATTGTTTTTGAATGTTTTCTCTTTTTTAATTTAGGTTTTTGCACTTAAAAATAGGGTCATATAGTATGTTCACTAAGTGTATATACTTTTTTTTTTTTTTTGGGCGGGGGTACGCGGGCCTCTCACTGTTGTGGCCTCTCTCGTTGCGGAGCACAGGCTCCGGACGCGCAGGCTCAGCGGCCATGGCTCACGGGCCCAGCCGCTCCACGGCATGTGGGATCTTCCCGGACCAGGGCACGAACCCATGTCCCCTGCATCGGCAGGTGGACTCTCAACCACTGCGCCACCAGGGAAGCCCATAAGTGTATATACTTTTAAAGAGGGAAAAGAAATGTGGTTTATATTTTTTTGAAGACAGTAGTTTATTCTTTACTTCCTCTGAAATGGATTATTTAGTTAACTGTTTATAACTGAGCTGGTGTTCTACAGTTATTTTGTTGAACTAATGTAACAGATATGTATAGAACAGGAAAAGACTTTTTGTCAGGTTCATTCATTGAGAAATAGAAAATAAAATGAGAGACATGGTAAACTTGGTTATTCTGAAGAATTATTTGGGAGATTGATTGCTGTCATGGGACAGTGTTAATGCTTAATCTGCTTATAGTTTTCTGAATTAAATTCTCATAGGTCATATTAAGTTTTCCCCTACCTCTGAATAAATGTTTATGAATATAGTACTTCATAATTTTCATTGAAATTTTTAGTTACAGTGAGTAAGTTGGTTGAATAATAAAAGAATTTAGATTTCTTAGAAAAAGAAAAGCCTAATAGATATGATTCATCCCCCTCTTTTTTGTAATACATGGTAACCTAATAGTTTTATGTTACCAAACTATAACCTTGGAGTTACTCTTTTCTTTTTTCATTCATTCTTTCACTCAAGAAATATTTTTTGGATATCTACTGAATGCCAGGCCAGGCATCGTTCTTGGTAGTTGAGATACATTTAGCGAACAAAACAAACAAATACCCCTATTCTTACAGAGGTCACATTCTAGTTGGGGAGCGCAGACAGTAAACATAATAGGTAAATGATAAGGTGGTAAGTGCTGTGGAAAAAGGAGAGCAGGGTGAGGAGTTTTCTGTTATGTGTAGGGCTTGTTTAACATGATCATTTGCCCTACTGAGGGATATAGGGATAGAATTTATTATAGATGTGTGAGTCAGTTTGATTTATATGGTTTTGTTCCTTAATGTTCTTTTTCTGCCAGTTAGTCTGGTACTATTTCTTCTCTGCTCGTAGTTTTCCTTTGTAATCACCATTTAAATTTCAGTATTTAAGTGTTCTACAAGGTCATTGTGAGATATAAAAAGATAAATAAATCTGATACCACTCTTTGAAGAGCTTAGGGACTAATGTTCTGTAACTAGTTCAGGTGGTTCCCGCTGCTGGCATAACTGATAAAGGTGGCCAAATGCAGGTTTAATTGTCAGTATAAAAAAACACCATGACTAGTTTGAGGTTTTCTTCCCATTTGTGGTAAAGACCTAACAGTTCATATGTTTTTCTGTGTATTTGTCGCTCAAATGAATGAAATGATTTCAGAGCACTGGTGGCTTGATCTGTTGTTTAACTACATGATCAGTTAAATATGGGTAATGGATGATACCTCATATCTCTGTAGCCCTTTGAACTAGGTTATCAATCATTTTAAACTAAATATATATATAAAAAGGAAGATAATATAGAAATTTAATGGATTCTCATTCCCTGTAATACCTTTGGAACTATCAGAGATGATCATAACTTTAAAGTATAGTTTTGGGGGTAATAAGATATTAACCTGCTTGTGGGTTGCACTCAGAGTTAGTAGTAGAATAGCTCTGATTTTGAAGTTTCCGCTTATGTATACTACTTTGTACTGCTCCATTATATGTATTTGGAAATTAGTAATATTAGGAAAATTTGTAGAAAACTAATGTCATGAGGACTAAACTAATGATTGGAAATATTGATGAAGGATTGATATAAAACTATTTTTTTAAACCTTTCCTGAAGAAAGATATACATTATAATCAGTGGTTTTGGCACAAAATATATGACTTGTTTTCTTTTAATATCATTAGTTCATGTGTTTGTTAATTAAAATATTCAAAACATTTTTAGTCTTAATGAGTAAACAGTTTTATTAGGTGACTTTATTTAATTAATTAATTTATTTATTTTTACAACTTTATTGGAGTATAATTGCTTTACAATGGTGTGTTAGTTTCTGCTTTATAACAAAGTGAATCAGTTATACATATTCATCTGTTCCCATATCTATTAGGTGACGTTAAATGGTCATTTTTCATTTTGCTAGTGAAATTGCACATGATTGATTTAGTATTTTATTTTAGATAAAGATGTGCATATTTGCAAAATAGAGTTGATACTTGGAAAAATGGACTTACCTTTGTTATCCTTTTCCTTTTGTGCATTAGGCTATTGCGGAGCTGATATCAAGGCCCTGTGCACTGAAGCTGCCCTGATTGCGCTGCGGAGGCGTTATCCCCAGATCTATGCTAGCAGTCATAAGCTGCAGCTAGATGTTTCCTCAATAGTGCTCAACGCCCAAGATTTTTACCACGCAATGCAGAATATTGTGCCTGCTTCCCAGCGCGCCGTCATGTCTTCGGGACATGCACTATCCCCCATCATAAGACCACTGCTGGAAAGAAGCTTCAACAACATCCTAGCAGTCTTGCAAAAAGTGTTTCCTCATGCTGAAATTAGCCAGAGTGACAAGAAAGAAGGTAGTATAAATTACCTTTTCGTATTGTTAAAATGAAACAAGTACAGGCATAAGTAAATAAATTCTGAGTTTTCTTATAAGGTTATTTATGTTGTTACTCTTTTGTATTTGCCATGAATATAGGAAATGTATCCATTTCATTGGCCACTGTTTATTCTAGGCCTAGCATATTGTCTAGCATACAGTAGTTGCCTAGTCATTGTCCATAAAAAGAATGAATGGATGTTTGTTCTGTTTGTTCACTCTTGGGACATTCTGATTATCTTAATGTAGGAGTGTTGCCATCTTTAGAAAAGTTAGCTATGATAGTATTGGCTTACATTTCTTTTATTATTATAAAGCCCTTACATAAATTGTCATTTATTAATCCTCATAACAATCCTGGGGGTAGGTACTCTTACTCTATCAAAAATGAAGATGTTCACTTATATAGGGTCACTCAGTAAGTTCTAGGTCTTGCTCAAACCCAGGGAGCCTGACTCCAGAGCCCATGCTCTTAACCATGTTGCTATAATGTCCCTCTGGATTCAACTCATCATACTATTGTTATTGGCACAGCACTCTGCAGTGTGCTGTGCTAATGGAGTGTAAATTACTAGTAGGGCAGTAAATTAGAACCTGATGATAGAAGGTCTTGAGTTCTGGCCTCAAGATTGTAGTTTGGATTTGAGATAAAAACAGAAAGCTACTCTTAAAAATGTTACTTATGTACAGGAAAGCTCTAGGTTCCTGTGCTAATCAAAGTAAAAGCCCATGAACTTAGAAGAGACAGTAATTTAAAAAAATTCTCCTAATTTTCTTTGTTTAACATGTAGTCTGCACTGTATAAAAAATTGTCCAATGAATTATGTTAATGGTAAAACTGTTATATATAGTAAAAATCATCGATATTCAATGAATTTTGCTCGTCATACATATATTTTTCAGAAACTTTTTTTTAGGGTAGATTCTCATGAAATATCACATCGATTACTTGATTTCTTAAATTTGTCAAATGAGGAGGAGAACAAATAATACGTATGAGCCAGCTACTCTGCCATGAATTGTACATTTCTTATCTCTGATTTTCAAAACTGAGGATATATATCTTTTCCCAAATTTTTTTAATTTTTAAAAGACTGTGTCACCTTTAGAAGGTCATAAAAATCTTACCTTCTCTTCTGAGAGATTGTAACTTCTTTACTTGCATTTGAGAATTTTTTATGGCATTATTATCTGTGTTTTCTTACCATTTTTTCCCCATAAGTATAAAGTATGCTTTAGTTTCATTATTTTTCTTCACATACCAGTGGAGGAAAGAAACAAAATTTTCTCTGATTATTAATAATTGTTTTTTAGTTATTTAGATATATTATTCTGGATTGTTTTGGTCTTTAATGTTTTTCTTAGACAAGCATCCTTTCCTTATATATGAAATTATCAATCACAGGGTCCTCAATTATTTTCTGATTAACTTTTACAATATTAGTTGTGTTAAATACTTGGCTTTAAAAAGCCATTGAAATCTGTGTCTGCCAGCACAATTCAGTATCTCATTTTAGAAAGCA
Source organism: Mesoplodon bidens (assembly GCF_964165515.1). Taxonomy (NCBI): domain Eukaryota; kingdom Metazoa; phylum Chordata; class Mammalia; order Artiodactyla; family Ziphiidae; genus Mesoplodon; species Mesoplodon bidens. The sequence continues at coordinate 70,874,056 of NC_138170.1, forward strand.
TGCCTCTTTTCTTTCTTTGTTTTTTTGGGGAAGGGTATGATTTCTGTCAATCTTAATTTCCTCCCATTTCTCCTACACATGTAGCATTGCTTTTTATTGAATGAATTGACACTTTTGTTAGGTATGTATGAATTATGACTATTAACACTTTAGGTTGTAGTCCAGATAAATTTTTAAGTATGGCACTTTCAGTTGGAATTTTAGTTCCCGTTAGTCCATCGAACAATAACTTAAGACCCAATGTTACTTGAATGAGTACTTTTTTTTTTTTTTTTTTTTTTTGCGGTACGCGGGCCTCTCACTGTTGTGGCCTCTCCCGTTGCGGAGCACAGGCTCCGGACGCACAGGTTCAGCGGCCATGGCTCACAGGCCTAGCCGCTCCGCGGCATGTGGGATCTTCCCGGACCTGGGCACGAACCCGTGTCCCCTGAATCGGCAGGCGGACTCAACCACTGCGCCACCAGGGAAGCCCTACATTTTTTAAGATTGTTTTTTTTCCCACTGAATTCCCGAGTCCCTTCTTAACTAAGACTAGATTTTCCTTGAAATATGTGTGTGTGTGCCATGTGAAAAAATAAAGGTCAATTTGTTCCTTGTTGCTTTTGTAAGAACTGGGCCATACTTCAATTACTCTATTAATTAAACCATCTTATTTATATTAAATGTACTGGTTTTGGTCAAAATTAACTTAGAAATTTTTAGTAAGTAGGTGGGTATTTTATGAGAGTGCCATTTCTTTTCCAGAGTTCTTGTAGTCTCCCAAAATGCATCTCATAACACTTAAGTAGTCTGTAAAGGTGAAAGAACTACATTGGTTCCATTTATAAATTATTCAGAATACTGTAGTTTGTCAATTTCCTTGGACAATCTGTGTTATTTGATGGATATCTTATTAGTTTTTGCCACTTGATTTTTAAACCAGTTTTTCTTAGCTTTGGTAGCACATTAATATTAAAGGACTTTTTAATCCTCATAACCTTTGTGATTTTTTTTTTAAAACAGATATAGAAACTCTGATTTTAGATGATAGTGAAGATGAGAATGCTTTATCAATTTTCGAGACCAGTTGTCACTCAGGATCACCAAAGAAACAGTCATCAGCTGCTGCTGTACATAAACCTTACCTTCATTTTACAATGTAAGCAATTTATATCATTGATTTCAATTTATATTGAAATTTCTTTCAATTTAGAGTGATTTTTACTACTTTATAGTTAGAATTACCGTATATTTTTACTTATGGTTGTAACCTGGAAGACTTTGTTTTTCTGTTGTTTGGACAAAATTCTGGAAAACTTTACTGTGTCTATGTTTTTGTGTGGTAATAAATTAGTTTATTGGTCAACTCAAGATATTTTTTCCTAAAATGATTGAGGGATTTTTTTTTTTTTTAAGTAGGGTAGGAGGAAGGGTTGCCTTCAGAAAGTAAACCCATGTCCCCAATTTTATTGCTTTTTATTTGAACTAAAGTGGACAGAAATGAAATATTTACCATGATCTAGAATATTTTGATTGTAATAAGTTTCATATGATAATTTAGGACTCTAAGGGTACTGAAGAGGTTTTGAATTAGAAATTGCTCAGTAACTAAACAAATAACTTTCTGATTCTCCAAAACCTCATTAGTTTACACTTTCCTAATTTAGATTTTATGTTTTTTCTATTTACATTTACCTTTGTCTATATTAAAGCAGCTTTTGCTGTGCACTTCAATGGGTAAACAATTTTAGTGTGAATGTAATTTTAAATTAAGAGACTAAATAGTTTTCAAATACTAACAGGGTCATCACTTGCATTTACATAATTATCATGATAGTTAAAGAACCATAATGCTGCAGTCAAGTAGGTCTAATAGGACTTTTATTAGAAGACACTGGATTGTGTATACTTTTTTTTTTTTGTGGTACGCGGGCCTCTCACTGTTGTGGCCTCTCCCGTTGCAGAGCACAGGCTCCGGACGCGCAGGCTCAGCAGCCATGGCTCACGGGCCCAGCCGCTCCGCAGCATGTGGGATCTTCCCGGACCGGGGCACGAACCCGTGTCCCCTGAGTCGGCAGGCGGACTCTCAACTACTGCGCCACTAGGGAAGCCCTGTGTATACTTTTAAGTAATTTTTCTTTAGAGATATTTTGAACAAATTTAAGTCTTTAATCGAAGTTTTTCCCATGTAGATTTTGGTGAAATGTTAATTTGATTATTTGCATTGATAACCCTTCCTTGTTTTTTAGTTTTTGAAATGAGACTAAATTACTTTAATTTACTCTTTAACAGCAAGCTCTTCTATTAGAAACTTTTTTCTTCACTCCAGAGCCTTTCTTTTATGCCCTCTGGGAAGTTTTCTTAAACTGTTTCAGTAATTTTACAGATCTGTTTATTAATGGCTAAGGGAAAACCAAATAATCATTTTTTTCTGACTTTCACCTGGCTAGCCTGTGTGCCGTGTGTGCTGTTTGTTTTGACAATTTTAGTTATTTGAATTGAAATACATAGTAGGAGCTAAGAAACTATCAATTTTTAAATTTTACATTAAGAACATTCTGTTACTGATTTAATGTATATCAGTGGTATGGCTTATTTTGGTTGGCTTAGCCTTTCTCAAGGAATTGGTTTAATTTTAACCTCTTTTACATACGCTTTTCTAGTTCATTGCTTTGACTTTGATTTAATAGTGAGACAGCTATATCCTAGAATGTGCTGTTTTTTAAAGATGTTTTGATAAATTACTTTATTTATTCACTCATACTGCCTTTTTTTTTTTTTTTTTTTTTTTTTTACCCTGTGCCAGGCATTGTACTAGGTGCTCAAAGTATGAATAAGATATAACATAGTTCTTACTCTGGAAGAGTTCTTGTTCTTGGGGGTGACAAACATTGTGATATGGCTAAAGTGTTACGAAAGCAGAACTAAGAAGCTTCCACAGGGAAGTCCAGGAATGCTTCACAGAAAAAATGGTGACATTTGCTATCCTTTTGAGTATGAAGGTATAGGAGTTAGCATTTGTTGCTCATTACAAACTAGACATGTGGTAGGTATATAAAACTGGGGCTTTATATATGTTAATACATATAGGCCTCTCAACAGTCATTAGCATTTGTGGTATCATCATTTTATAGATGAGAAAACTGAGATACAAAGAAGTTAAGTAAATTGCCCATGATCATGCTGCTAGTAGGGGGCAGACTTGGTACTGTTTGTTTCCTGGGATCATATTCTTTCTCTTGTACTATGTGGTTTCCAAATTGATTTCTGAGCTTAATAGGTAGATAGGGTTTTTTAGGGTAGGTTGGATGATATGATTTTTCACACTTTCCAAGAAGCATTTACTTTAGAACATACGCCTTTAATGAGGACTACACATGTATTTTGTTGTTGTTGATTTGGTTTGGTTTGGCTTTTTTGTTCGAGCAACATGTGTTAGCATGCCAGATTAATACAAAAAAGATTCTGGACAAGTAGAAAGCATGACTTTAATGCTGGTGTCAGTAGCACTAGCTTGGGCATTGATGGTGGGTTTCTTTTTCTGGGAATAGTTTCCGAAAACAGTGTTTCAACCTTTTATTTAGATTTAAGATGAAATAGAAGTCAAGCTATTTAAGGCCTGTCAATCTGGTAGAGAACCCTTATGATGGAAAATAAGTTTTCTTTCTTATTGTATATTACCATAAGGGGATTAGAAACAGAACTTTTTAAGGTTTTCCAAATGAAAACAGCTTTGTTTTTTCTGATTAGAAAGATGATATACTCTGTAGAAAATTCAAGTAAAAAAGAAGAGCATAAAGAAGAAAGTAAAAATTAAAGCCCAAGCACCTGAAGGTAATATGTGTTAACATTTTGGTGACCACACTTCCATATTCTCTCTATCCATATAGACAGACCCATATATTATCTTATATAACTTATACTCTCCTGTAGGGTTGTTAATGTAACTTGCTTCCCCCCCCCCACTATGTTGGGAATGTTATTTCATGTCAGTATATGTTTAATGTCATTCTTTTAAAATAGCTGCATAGTATTTTTTTAGATGTTTCATAATTTATATAACCTTATTGATAAAAATTGAAATTTCTAGTTTTCCTCTTTTATAAGCAGTGCTGTGATAGACATCTTTCTAAGTATACATCTTTATAACATTTTCTGATTCAGACCTTAAGGTAGATTTTAAAAACTGATTGCTGTGTCAAAGTGTATATACATTTCAAAATCTGATAGAGATTGTTAAATTGCCTTCCAGAAAGGTTGTACCAGTTTACATTTCATCACTAATGTATGAGAGGGTTATTTTTTCTATTCCCTTGTCATTTCTGAGCACTGTTCATCTTTTAAAATCTTTGCCAACTAGATAGATGAAAATAATATCTTCTTATTTATTTGAATCGTTTGCACTTTCATATATTCATTCACTCATACAGATATTTTGTCAAAGTGCCCATCATGTGCCAGATGTTGTCCTAGGTAACTGGAATATGTCAGTGAACCAAATATACTAGGATCCCTGCCCTTATTCAGCTTACATTTTAGATGGAGACAGACAATAAAACAATCAGTGTGATAGATAAAATGTTAGAAGATAAGTACTATGGGAAAAAATGTAGAGAACACTAAGAAATAAGGGAATCTTTGGGAGTGGGATGAATTGCAGAATATCCCTGGATATACATTTTGGCATATATTTGGCATACTTGCCAAATTTAATTTCAGAAAATTGTACTTTTTTCCATTCTCACTATTCATGAGGATACCAATTTTCCCATCATCTATTTGCTAATAATGGTATTCTAATATTTATCAATCTAACAGATAAATGATGTTTCTCAGTATTTTCATTTGTTTTCATTATTTTTCATCTTTGTTAGTAACTACCAAATCTTTCTCAATCACTCTTGAGCTTTAAACTTTGTCCAGTTGCCTATCACCCTTTGTTGTGTCACAGATCTTTTGGTATATGCTGACTTGTGTCTTTCCTTCTCTTCCCATGAGTCCTATGAGCTACCATCCATTCAGTTTGTCCCAACTGGAATTGGACATCATTCTCAACTCTTTCCTCTTTCTTCCCTTCTATATCTAGTAAATGACCAAGTCCTATGGATTTTTCTTACTAAGTAAGTCTAATTCCAAGCTCTTCCTTCTACCTCCTCTGACACTGTTCTTGTCTATACTGTTATTAACATCTCATGCCTGGGTTATTATAGCAAACTCCTAACTGGTCATCTTTCCTATTGTTTTGCCTTCTTTCAAAACCCTTTCCTATACTGACATGCTGAGTTACAGTTGTCATCCAAAGACATGTGTATTGCTTATGTCACTTACCCTGCTTAAGCATCTTAATGCTTCCTCATTGTCTTCAGTGTACATTCCAACTTTTAACGTGGTTTACAGAACCCTTCATAGCCCTTCACAGTCTGATTCTCCTTCCCCCTTCCACTCCCTTACCCCAGTATCTTTACCTTTACATTACCCTAAAACCTTAAAAGAAGCTGGCTGTAATGAACTCTATCCTCAACCCCAAAGGGCCAAGAGGTTTTTTTTAGCCTCTGGTCCTTTGTACATCCTGTTTTTATTTCTTGAAATTCATCCTTTCTGCCTTCGATCTGTTGGGTTTGTGCTTTCATAACACTTTTTCAGGAAAGCCATTTATGAGTCTCTGATAGCACCCTGTACTTAAAGAGTGCTGCTTATTAATCACACTGAGATATAGTAATTTACTTCCTTTTTCCAATAAATGCACTGAGTTATGAGCTCTATGATAACAGTGGTATTGTTGGATAGCACGGGCCAAGGCATTCAACCTAGGAAGCATTCTAAAACTGTTAAATGAATGAACATTTTTTAAGAAGTTATTTATTTCTATCTTCTTCTTGAATTGTCTATATTCTTTGTATAAGAAGGTATTTTTTGGTAAAATACTGTCATACAAGCTCTTTATGCATTAAAGAACCAATCCTGTTAATGGCAAATTTAATTATTTGTCTCATATGAGTGTTTGCCGTTTGGTTCAGATTGTAATTTTTGAGTAACAAAAGTTCGTAGATTTTTATGAATTAAAAATACATGAATCTTTTGTTTTTCTTTGTTTCTGTGTTAGAATTCATTTTGTTTTGTGAAATGAGGATCTGAATCCTCCCTATTTTTTTAATAGATTTATTTATTTAATTAAGTAATTTATTTTTTGGCTGCATTGGGTCTTCGTTGCTCTGCGCAGGCTTTCTCTAGTTGCGGCAAGCAGGGGCTACTCTTCATTTTGGTGCAAGGGCTTCTCATTGTGATGGCTTCTCTTGTTGTGGAGCACAGGCTCTAGGCACGCAGGCTTCAGGAGTTCTGGCATGCAGGCTTCAGTAGTTGTGGCTCTAGAGCGCAGGCTCAGTAGTTGTGGCACACGGGCTTAGTTGCTCCGCGGCATGTGGGATCTTCCCGGACCAGGGATCGAACCCATGTCCCCTGCATTGGCAGGCGGATTCTTAACCACTGCGCCTCCAGGGAAGCCCCCTCCCTATTTTAAAACAATATTTGTGTTATAATTCATCTCTGTTCCATTTATTTTTATGCTTATTATCTTATATAAAATTCTTTCAATTACTATGATTTGTTTCCTGGGCTGCTATTTTCCACTGATCTGTGTTTCTTTTCTTTGGTGTATTCTTCATTCTATTATTCTGTTCTGTAATATGTATCAGTATAAAGTAGGGTGCATCTTAACTTTGTGTTTTAGAACCTGGACTTTGCAGTTATATGGACACCCAGTTGTATAATCTTATACCTAACCTCTGTTAGCCTTGGGTTCTTTATCTATTTAGTAAGAGGAAACTTATGTATTTCATAGAATTGTTAAGAAAATTAAACAAGAAGTGTGTATGAAGTGCTAGTTACTAAAACAGGTTTAAATGTTCTGAAATTGGAGCTAGCACACTAATCCAAAATTTTCTTGATGTTCTTTTTCTTTAATTAAAAAATATATTTATTTATTTGGCTGCGTCGGGTCTTAGTTGAGGCATGCAGGATCTTTAGTTGCGGCATGTGGGATCTTTTAGTTGTGGCATGCAAACTCTTAGTTGCGGCATGTGAGGTCTAGTTCCTGACCAGGGATGGAACCCAGCCCTCCTGCATTGGGAGTGTGGAGTCTTAGCCACTGGACCACCAGGGAAGTCCCCTTGATGTTCTTACTTGATTATTTTTTTCAGATAATGTTGCAAATAAGTTTTAATTCTCCCCCCCCCCGCCCCCCCGCTCAAATCTTTTTTGGGATTTTGATTTGCATTTTTAAAATCTATAAAATAAAATACTATAAACCAACCATATGTATATAGTTAACTATAGCTAGGTATAAATGCATAGGAAGAATTGACATCTATATTCAGGCTCATGATGTATTCTATATAGTTTCATACCTCTCTCATTAAGATTATTTAATATTGTTTATCATTTGTATTTTTGCAGTTGTGAATAGAATCTTCTTTCCTTTTTTATATTGGTTATTGATGGTGTTTAGGAAAATCTTTTGGTTTTTCTATTTCCATCTTCAGTCTTGTTATTTTGCTGGTAGACTATGGCAGTCATTAGTTGATTCTCTTGGATTTTCTAGTGTATAATCATATTCTTTACAAGTAACAGTGTTTGTTCAATTTCTTTCCGTTAGTTCCATTTTTAAATTTGCTTTATTCTTATTGCATTGCTTAGAATTCCCTGCATTATCTATAGTGATATTAGATAAACTTTTTTCATTTATCTTTTTAATGGTGCTGTAGAATCTTGAAAATACTAATTGAGTTTGTTTTAATATGTTATCCTAAATTTGCCTTCTCTGGTGTAGGGCTTTAGATGTTGTATATTAGGATAAGAACCGTTAGGTTTTTTTGGCCTAGAAACAAAATTGCTGCCACTGAAGGAGTCCTACTTTTTTTTTTCCTATTTTAAAAACTGTGGTAAAATGTAAAATAGATAGCTAGTGGGAAGCAGCGGCATAGCACAGGGGGAGATCAGCTCGGGGCTTTGTGACCACCTAGAGGGGTGGGATAGGGAGGGTGGGAGGGAGGGAGATGCAAGAGGGAAGAGATATGGGGATATATGTATATGTATAACTGATTCATTTTGTTATAAAGCAGAAATTAACACACCATTGTAAAGCAATTATACTCCAATGAAGATGTTAAAAAAAACTGTGATAAAATATGTATAAAATTTACCATTTTAACCATTAAAAAAAAGAAGTCCTACTTTTTTTTTTTTGCGGTACGCGGGCCTCTCACTGTTGTGGCCTCTCCCGTTGCGGAGCACAGGCTCCGGACGCGCCGGCTCAGCGGCCATGGCTCACAGACCCAGCCGCTCCGCGGCATGTGGGATCTTCCCGGACCGGGGCATGAACCCTTGTCCCCTGCATCGGCAGGCGGACTCTCAACCACTGCGCCACCAGGGAAGCCCCCTACATTTTGAGTAATCTTTAGATGTACCTCTTTGTTGGAGAATTGGAATTCTTAACATTTGACCTGGGATAACTAAATCATACTTACTGTCTGAAGCATTTTCCAAGTTAATATATGTGGTATGATAGGATGAACTTTCTTTTAGGATGGATTTTTATACTTTTATGTCTTGGTATTAATACGGCCAGAGAGATCAATATTTTAAAACTGTAATTATTGAAAAAATGCTTTGCTGTACTCAAAAAGATGAGAGAGGTAAACAAAAGTTCTATTAATTTGGCATTACATTATTTTATGTAAATATTTTCCTAATATTTTATTTTGGTCTTCAGAGTGTATGGTTTTGAAATCATTATTATGTCTTATGTGTATTGCAGGTCACCATATCATCAGCCAACCTCTTACAGGCCAAGACTATTGCTGTCTGGAGAACGAGGCTCAGGTCAAACTTCTCACCTTGCTCCAGCACTTTTGCACACTCTAGAAAAATTCTCTGTGCACAGACTAGATCTCCCAGCACTTTATTCAGTTAGTGCCAAAACACCTGAAGAATCATGTGCACAGGTAGGTTTGTACTGTGTCAAAGTGCTTCCTGCTTTCTTATTGTTTATATCTTAGTAGTGATTATAGATAAAATTTTTTCAAAGAACAGTAATATGAATATTAACTTTTTGTTGGTTATTCATTAACATTCTAATATTAAGGCAGAGGATCCTGTTGATTTTTTAAAGTGAGCTCATTGTTTTTCCCATGATACTTCGTTCTTCTCTGAAATTTTAATAATCCAATTTCTTGTATTAAAGGTTCATTTCATTAAACAGTGTAGAAAGGGAGCTTCTTTTTGCCTTTTCTGACCCTTTTTTCAGGGCCTCTTTAGACTTCTGTCTTTAGATCTCTTTAGACAGCCTTATTGTAGTAAGGGAAATGATATCGACTTTGAGAATGCCAGGGTTTAAAATTAATATAGAAAAGTGATAGCAATTTTAAAATTATATATTTTGTATCAATAATCAAGTGTGTTTGATATTTGATTTTCAACTACTTTATATTTGCTAGCTTGTGAAGCAAAATTATAGTGGGGCTGTTTATATTTCTTGATGTTTTAATATATAACTGTGAATTTATTATAAGTGTGTCATGTTGGAACTAGGGGCTAAGGGAATAAGTTTTTGAACCAAGAGACCATGTCTTCACCATTCCTGTGTCTCTGACACAGTGCCCAGCTCATAGTAAGTACTCATTAAGTGTTTGAATGTCACTTTCTACTTTGATATTTAGCCTACTTTTAGAGATTAGATGGCTGGAGTAGTAACACTTAAGAGCACTGCACACAGTTTTGTTGTTTTTTCAGTTATAGTTCATAAATATTTAATACATAAACTATCTAATTGAAAACCATTCTGTACCTTGTAGCATGAAATAGATTTTTTTAAACAGTTCATAGTGTCATAGTTTTATTTCTCTTTTATTTACAACTCTTTGGGTATGAACATCCTAGCAGTACTTCACTACTTCTAAAGCCCTATTTAAAGGTTTTTTTCCCAAAACCCATGGCCTGCCTTAAAAACTATATACCAGTAATTTTCTCCAAGTTTTATACATTTAATTTATCCTGGCTGTGAGTGTTTTCCAATAATGTTGATTTATATGTTTGCTCGTATTTTTCCTTTTTAGTGAGACAAAATTATTGCAGCTTTTATGCAAGTAAGAGAATTACTTGGTACCATTATAAAATAAATCCAGGGGATTTACTAGGAAGATATAAATTAGCAAGGTTGACTTCAGAGGAGAGAGTATCTAAATAGACAGTAGTTGTGGAAGAAGAATTGAGTGTCAAAAAGCACTAAATCCAAATAGTTTCACAGGTGAATTCTTTTAATCTTAAAGGATAAGATTATTTTGATGCCAGTTAAACTTTTCCAAAGCATAGAAAAAGAAGATGTGAAATCAAAAAAAAGAGTGATGCTAAACCTTTGAAAGAAATGCAAAGAAAATTGTAATCTAATCTCACTTAGACAGTGGTCATAAAGTAAATATTACAAATGGAATCTAGTAGCACATTGAAAGAGTAATATACCATCACTAAGGCATGCAAAATTGATTCAGTTACATGTGAGATATATAAATACTGGAATGAACACACTGGAGTTGTAAATATTTGCCTATGTTATGATTGTAGTATTAACTGAAAACCTGTTAGGGCCAATAAGAGAATTCTGTAAGGCAGACAATTTCAAAGTTAATGTTATAAAATCAATAGTTTTCTTTTATACAAACAATAACAAGTTAGAAATATGGTTGACCCTTGAGCAATGCAGGTTTGAACTGCACTGGTCCACTTATACATGGTTATTCTTCAGCAGAAAATACAGTACTACAAGGTCCATGGTTGGTTGAACCTGTGAATGCAGAGAACCTGCAAATCTAGAGGGCCTGACTGTAAATTATACACAGATTAACCCCTGCCTTGTTCAAGGGTCAACTGTGTAATGGAAGAAGTGGTCCCACTTAAAATAGCAACTAGGGCTTCCCTGGTGGCGCAGTGGTTGAGAGTCCGCCTGCCGATGCAGGGGACGTGGGTTCGTGCCCCGGTCCGGGAAGATCCCACATGCCGCGGAGCGGCTGGGCCTGAGAGCCATGGCCGCTGAGCCTGCGCTTCCGGATCCTGTGCTCCGCAACGAGAGAGGCCACAACAGTGAGAGGCCCGCGTACTGCAAAAATAAATAAAAAAATAAAATAGCAACTAAGTTTACCTAGGAATTAACTTAAGCAATTAATTTGCATGCGGAAAAGTCACTTGAGGACAGTTGAATAAGTGAAAGACACACCTTGTTTTTTTTTTGTTGTTTCGTTTTGTTTTTGCGGTATGCGGGCCTCTCACTGTTGGGGCCTCTCCCATTGCGGAGCACAGGCTCCGGACGCGCAGGCACAGCGGCCATGGCTCACGGGCCTAGCCGCTCCGCGGCATGTGGGATCTTCCCGGACCGGGGCACGAACCCGCGTCACCTGCATCGGCAGGCGGACTCTCAACCACCGCGCCACCAGGGAAGCCCCCACACCTTGTTTTTAATTACTGTAACTCAGAGTGTAGACTCAAGTCATATTGCACAGATTAAAATCTCAGCTACTTGTGTATTGGTTGTGGCCTTGGACAAGTTGCTTAACCTGTTTGAGCCTTAATTTTCTCGTCTATGAAATGAAGTTAATGATACCACATAAGATTACTGTGATTATTAAAACAAGCTCATCCAATAATAGTCTTGGCATACAGTACTCAACAACGACAGCTATCATCATGTTTATCACTACTGCTGCAGCTCCTTTCACAACTAATGGCTGGTAAGACTCAACATTGGATAGCTATGAGTTCTTTTCTAAATTAATCTATAAATTAAGTACAATTATAATTATAATTATAATCCCTCCAAATTTAAGAGGAAATGTTTAAAAAAGGCTTTTCGTTTCCTCTAGAAAATAAATATGGGCATAGCAAGGAGAATTCTGGAGAAACAAGTGTAATGAGGAATCCCTACCAGATGTTTACACATGTAATAGAAATGTGGTAATAAAGTATTTGTACCTGTGCAGGGATAGACAAAACAATAGAACAAAAGTGAGAAATCATGCTTAGGCCTGTGTAGAAATAGAATTTAGTATCTGATGATGTTGAGTATATGATAATGATGGTGACATTTGATATCATAGAATAGATGGATTATTTAATAAATAGTCTTAGAAAACTGGCTGGCTCTATGAAGGGAATAAGAAAAAACAAAACTGGATTTCGTACCTTTTTCTTTAGCCCCAAAATAAATTCTAGATTGTCAGTGGAACTATAAAAGTGTTAGGATAATTCACAAGGTCAGTATATTACCTTGGACATGAGAAAGTATTTAATTTCAAAGCAATGAACGGAAGCCAGGAAACATAAAGATAAGAACAAATTTGACTTTATAAAATTTTAAATTACACATGACAAGAAACTTTCTTTAAATAAGATTAATAGATCTTATTTAATAAGATTAATAACCTGGTAAAAATCTGTATTTGCAACACATGTCAAGGACAAGTTTCCTTACTATACAAAGATATATTAAAATCAGGAAGAAGAAAGAATAACAACCTAATAAAAGAACTGGCAAAATAGGAGCATGACAACTATAGGGAGAAAAAAGTAGCGAAAGCAACCAATAAAAATTTGAAAAGATTCTTTACCTTACTTATAAGTGAAAAAAAAAAGAAGCATATTAAAGCAGTAAGATGCTATTTTCAAACAACTATCAGGCTTGTAAAAATGAAAAGCTTGATAAACCTAATACTGGAGATATGGGTGCTCATACTTGGTTAGTGGAAATGTAAATTTATTTATTGATTTTGGAGTGTAGTTTGGAACTATCTTTTAAACTTTCAAGTATCTTTTGACCCAGGGATTTTACATTAAAAAACATTTCCTAAGGAAAAAAAAATGTCATGAAGAACCTAGGGGTAAGACAGAAATAAAGACACAGACATACTAGAGAATGGACTTGAGGATATGGGGAGGGGGAAGGGTAAGCTGTGACAAAGTGAGAGAGTGGCATGGACATATATACACTACCAAACGTAAAATAGATAGCTAGTGGGAAGCAGCCGCATAGCATAGGGAGATCAACTTGGGGCTTTGTGACCACCTAGAGGGGTGGGATAGGGAGGGTGGGAGGGAGGGAGACGCAAGAGGGAAGAGATATGGGAACATATGTATATGTATAACTGATTCACTTTGTTATAAAGCAGAAAGTAACACACCATTGTAAAGCAATTATACTCCAATAAAGATGTAAAAAAAAAAAGAAAAAAGAAATAAACGCTTGTTGTTCAAAAAAAAAATTTCCTAAAGATATATTAGCTATAAGTATTCACTGCTGAATGTACAAGGTTATTCATCAAAGCATTGTGTGTAGAATTACCAAACAAAATAAGACAAAAAGAAACAAACTAAATGTCCTTTTTATGGTGGACTGGCTAAAATATAGTAACAAAGGAATACTAGGAAGTTGTTAACAAGAATGAGGTAGATTTACATAGGCTGATATGGAAAGGTGAAGGAGGTACTAGTGAAAAAGCAAATTGTAAATCTAAGTATGATCTTCTTCGTGTAAAAAAAAACTTTAAAATATATGTTCATTTTTATATATAAGTAGAAATTTTATCCAAGAATACCCCCCCAAAAATGTTAATAATCGTTGTTTTGGCTTGGGGGAAGGAATTTGGAGGATTTGGGGAATGGATAAACTTTGTCATTTTAGTTTACCCTCTGCTCTATGGTTTAGAATTTTTTGTTTCCTTTTACATGTATACTTGACAGTATCAAACAAACTGAAAGATAAAATCACTTTGAAAGAGGAACATTCTGTCTATAGTTGTTCCTTATGGCTAATGTGTGTGTATATTCACAAACACAATACTGGCTTAATGTTAGGTAAGGAAATATGAAGCACTGTAGTAAACTATATGTTGATCTTATTGGAATCCTGGGATTTTTTTTTTTCTCTGAATCCTACTTGGCATCATTGGGCTAAATTTGAATTCTGACTGCATGTTCTTTGGTCTCTTTCACGTATCTTGGCTTTTACTACTTTTCTGTCATGTTGGTGAGGATGGTGGAGAGAAATGTCACTTGGTGGTGGAAAGCAACAAAAACCCTCCATTTTACTGTTTTGGTTGTGTTACATTGCATCTAGGATGTCAAGACATCTCATCTTCTCTGCTTTCACCTATGAGCTTCTGGGTTGGAAATAGGGCTTATTCTTAAGTGACCACCACCTGGATGTCTAATCTAACCAGGCACTGAGACAGAATTTTGTAGTCATGGTAGCTGAAGCTCAGACTTTCTCTGAACACTGACCAGAGACCATGTAAACTGTCACGGCTAATCCCTGATTGTTTGTATTTTAAGTGCATATTTAAAATTATTTATTATAATATAATATAACATAATACTGTCTTTTCTGGAAAATTCTTCAAAAAGAGGCTATTATATAATGAAACTGAGGAATTTTTTCTTAATTTGTAGAGATTGGCAAGCCTGGGTATAAGTAGGTATAAAAGTCCTAGGGAAGAGAGCGCATAAGTCAGGTGCTGAAATGCTGGAAAAATAAAAAACCCCTTCTTTCTATCCTTCTGTTCTGTATTCCCTTTCTTTTCTTCCCTTTTGCTTTACTTCTCTTTGTAGCTAGTCCTTCTATAGGTAGAATCCTCTCTAAATAGATGTGGAATATAAGGGTTTGGTCTGTGGCAAGTTATTCTTCTATCATTTTCTTTTCCCCTGCCTCTAAAATATGTGATATAAATTAAGTTGGGTATTTAATAGTGTAACATGAACACGAAAGGTAGTTTTAAAGGAAAGAAGTCTTAAATCACCTTTAAAGATGTGTATTTATGTGTGTGATAAGATGGAAAGGGGAGAAGGGCCCTACTTCATATTTCTTTATACCATGGGGACCGTGTTTAAGTCTATGCCATTCTTTAAAACATCCACACACAAGCACATATATGACAAAACTTCTGTTTCTTCTTCTGAATGCCCCAGCTAATATTATGCCCCAGTAATATTATCAGTTGCATGAAAAATGGTAGAGGAGTTAGTGACTGCTGTAGGGTTTTCTCGTTGTTTCTTTCTTTCTTTCTTTTTGGTTTAAATGTTTATTTAGTTATTTGACTGCGCCGGGTCTTTAATTGTGGCACGCGGGATCTTTGTTGCTGTGTGTGGGATCTTTTAGTTGTGGCATGCGAACTCTTAAGTTGCGGCATGTGGGATCTAGTTCCCTGACCAGGGGTTGAACCCGGGCCCCCTGCATTGGGAGCATGGAGTCTTAGCCACTGGACCACCAGGGAAGTCCCTCATTGTTTCTTAAAATTTAGTGAGCATGAGAATCTCCTGGGGGTGCTTATTAAAATTTCTGATTCCCTGGCTCCACACCCAGAGATTCTGATTCATGAAATTTCATGAAATTCATGAAATCTGCACTTCAAGCATGCATCCCAGTTGTTACTATTCTAGGTTTTCAGTAAACCACACTTTGAAATATAGTACTTTAGCTGATCACTGGACAGTAGTTCGACATTTATAACTGAAACAATTGCCAGAGTTCATAAAGTTAGCTCTGTGTGTGTATGTGTGTGAGCATGTGTGTATGTATGTTACTGAGCATTTCATAGTCTTCCAAAGGCTCTGGAAGGAGAATGGAAACTGATGTAGCCTGCAAGATTTATGGTTGTCCCAGTAAGTTCACAAGTAATTATTGAACCCTACAACAAGGTCAGAGATGTTAGTATCTGTAGTAAAAGACTTACTGTATTAATACTCTTAAAAAAAGAAAAATAACAACTATGAGTCCACTTACTGACATTTTCATATGTATTCTTTTCTCTCTTGTATTAGTTCTACTGCTGATTTAGGAAAAAAGGGATTGATGAGTGTGTTATATTTAATCTTTTCATTAATGCAGAGGTATGATCTAATTGATAAATTTAAATATGGTCTGTTCAAAGCTTTGGAGTTTGGGTACTATATGGTGTTACGAGTAATTTCACATGGTCAGTAAGGAATTTTGGGGGGTGAAAATTTTAGTATTTTTTGCTCCCTAGAAAGAAATTGTATCTGGAAATTCTCAGGGGAAATCTCTTTTGGTTATGTGGCATTAAGGAATTAATATACTTACCTATGTGTATACTTTGGATGCTCTTGTGTTTGTGAAAAAGGATTTCTGGGTTTCTCCATAACAGTCTGTGTATACTTTGGATACTCTTGTGTTTGTGCACGTGGGTACACATCTGTGTTTTACCATAGCACATTTTTTTTTGAATTGTAAACAAATTAAATTATCCTGGCCCAAATTGTATCACATTTACTGAAATTATTGACGTTTTTAGCAACGAAAATATCAGGAAAGGAATGTGGGTGTTTTTAATTTTCAAGAAATGTTGATTTGTATTAAATCCATTGTTCAGAAACTCTAGTATAGTTGTGTTTTATAACAGGTTGATTTTATGTGCTTGTAAAGAAATTGAGCTTTTTATTTCTTGAATCCTGAATCTTCAGATCCCAGACAGTGCCTTCTTTTCACAGAGATGCTCAGTAAATCTTAGGTCAATAGAACCTAAATGGAGTAAGTGACAAATATAATAAAGTTATCAGTAATGGAGACATATTATTTATTTTAACAGTTTTGATAGCATGGTTTAAGGAATTAAACTTATTTAAATAGTGCTTTTTAGTTTTTATAAAAATTGAGAACAAATTTAGCCCCGAAGATTTTTCTTTTACCTGTGTTTTATAATTTTAGTACTGTAACGTGACCAAGACAAATTCTGGAAATTTATTGATGACAAAAAGTTGTTTTTCTCATATAGCCCCTTTTAGGAAAGTGAAAGCTGTACTGGCTTGGAGGTTTCTGCTTCATGTACCTCTGTATTTAAAATTATTCCAGTTTTCAGTTTTTAATGAAAATGGCTTGTTATGGGCTGTATATTCTTCATTTTTTAAAGATACAGTGAATTTTCACGCACTGAACATTTTAATTTGGCATCTAGCGTACTGATTTGAAATTTAGCTTTTGAGATAAGGACCCTTATAAATATAGGTGCAGTTTATATTGTTAGTGCTTCCTTGCATGGATACTTCTAATTTCAGTGGCCTGATTTTTGCCTTTCATATCATTAATATTCAGAGAAAGTAGTTTTTGATATTTTTTAAATAAAGAAACTTTAAAAAAGTTATATAAGGGACTATGATGTCTGGGACAAGAAGAGGCCAGAAATATATTGTTTAAAGAATCAAAATGAACATTCACATACACTGGTGTACGTTCATTTTATTTGTGCAAGAGTGCTGGTCATGTCAGAGGTATTTTGAAACGGTTGGTTCAGTAATTTGGCCTACTGTCTTTTTTTCTCTATAACAGTTTTTCTGTTTTCTACTACACCTTGCACATCCACCAATCCAAGACACCCTGTAGGTGAGTATTTTTCTAGTTATCAAATGGCATCACTTGTTCCCAAGACAGTTGCCGCTTCACTAAAACTAGGCTTTATTTTTCTACTATGAGATATCTGGTTAATTGATTTCACAGAGTGTATCTTATTCCATAACTTCAAAAATTACCAGCAAACTGGTGAGGAGCCGATTTTACATTATAGAAAAATCACAATAGGTTTAAACTTTTTTCTGAATTTTTAAATACTATTCTCAGACTTTATTCTTTTTGAAATTTCATTTCAAAAACAGGAGAATTAGGACAGCTTGGCTATTTAAAGAGAATATGAAAGTTTATTTTAATATTCTGAGATAACATGGGGTAAGGAATTAAAAAAGGAAACTTGTTTTAGTAGTATTTTAAAATTTTTCTGGAAATTAAGGATGTTTTCCCTTTAAAGGCTTCAGAGAAAATTTTGAAAATATCCCCTGGCTATTGGTATTGCATATAGTTAGATTAATTCTCAGTCCATGTAATTATATATTCATGGACCAGAAAGGTAGAGCCTTTTTATTTTTCTATATTTGTCTTAGACTTTTTTCCTGGTTGTTTTTTTTCCCCTCTAGGTTTTCAAATATAATTTCAAAAAGTTACTTATAAAGATACTTTCCTAAAGTCTTTGGAAATAAAAAGATTACTAGAGTATCATTATCATGTTCAGTTTGCTAATTTTGAGAGGTTTGGATGAGAAAAGGAAAGAAATAGAAAAAAAAAAACCTTATGTATCTAGTTCAGCCTTGCAGATAAGTTTAAAACACCTACAGTATTGCATTGTTTAACTTCTGGCTCTGTAAAGTTTTTTATTTATTATCACTTAACCTTCTGTTGCTTTGCCCATACTCTGATATTTGCTAGCAGCTAGATGTTCTCAACACATATAGAAAACCTAACCTACAAATACTAGACTGCAAGGCAGTATTTCATTTTTTAAAAAAGGCATGTTGTCTCATCTCTCCCTGGGCATGTGGTAACTTGCATGGCTGAATTAGGGTAGGTAGTTTTGTGAGGTTTCTCAGTAAGCTGTGTAGTTTGTTAGTCTTTTTCATATAATCACCTTTCTCTCCCTGCTGACTTTCCCTAGTTTTATCAGCAACAGGTGTTGGTCAGTGTCTTCCACATACCATGCCTGATTTGGGTGGCATGTAATAAAAAAAAATTTTTTTTTTTTGGAATCAAATGCCTCTCTTGCCTTTGTGCTCCTGTGTGGTTCCTTCCTTTTGCCAATATTTATGCTTGTTTTTCTCTTATGAATCTTCTACATGAACTTTGGAAAACAGTAATCCTTGGATTTTCAAGATCCAGGATAAGAGGGTGCGTGTTTGCAGAAAAGGTCAAAATTTGAGAGTCCTGAAGGAGTTGTACTGTACAACTGTTCTGGATTGGTGGATATGCAAATATTAAAGGAAGGGAAGGAGCAAATGTTACTTTTGATGTGAGTGATTATAACATCTACATTTCCGATTTGGGGGAAATTTTATTTGAGTATCTTTCATCTGGCTTATTATTAAATTGGCAGTACATTTTATTTTACACAGGCGATTTAAAGCTATATAAAATATAGTATTTAAAAAATTCATGCAAGTGGTAGGCTTACTCATTAAAGAAAAACAATCCTTTTGAATTTTAGGAATATTTCTGATAATCCTAATCATTTAAATTATTTGATTCTTATTTCTGTATCTTGTACATTATATAGGTTAATTGAAATGTGTTTAAGAGAAAATAGTAGAGAATTTTAGAAGTAGAGTTCTCAAATTAAATTGAAGAAAGATAGTCATTTTTAACTTTTTCTTACGCTCGTTAAAAGTATTTAAGAGATGTCATAATAATCTGTGAGAATTTGTTGATGGGCTGTTGAGCTGTTGTTGACTTTTATGTAAAGGTCAGTAGTTCTGTTTGACAACTTATTAATAGCCAACCTGGTCTTTATTGGCATGTGTTGGCAGATTGTGACTGAAGCTATGGTTAAGACTCTTTTTAACACCTGAGGGAACTTTATTTTCTATTTTCTGAAGTGGGAGTATCTCATAGCTTTTAGCTAATTTATTTATTGTTCTTTAGAGATTAAGGGTATTTTGTGACTATTTTATAGAAGATTGAATTAAGATAATAGGAGGTAAACAAGTGGTTCAGCAGGTAGTTCATTAATTTTAAGCTCTAGGGTGGTACATCTTGGTTAAAATATTTATTTAATTCATATGTTGAGTGATTTTAGCCAATGTGCACAAACATGTAAGCTATGTCTCTTTTTCTTCTTTGTGCTTCCTGATAATCACTCTTAAGTGGGTGACATATAGGTACATGCTTATCTCTTTATTTGCAGCATATTTTATAGTGGTGTTTTGCTTTATTTATATGATAGATAGGTGGAACAATTTGATGCCTTTATACTATTAATATATACTGAATAGGAATAATAAAATAACAAAAAAATACTCCTTTTCTTAGGTGGGGTAAGGGTAGATAGAAGCTGTATGTATGGCTTGTGCATCGTATCTTGAACAGCTTAAATACTGGGGCTGAAAGTAATTATAGTAACAGGCCTGACAAATTTAATGTATTTGGGGGTTACTGTGTAGACTTTAGAATAATATCTATTTGAATTTTTAATGCCAGTTCTTTCCTTAATTAGATTTTTCGTGAAGCTCGAAGAACAGTACCTAGTATTGTTTACATGCCTCACATTGGTGATTGGTGGGAAGCTGTCAGTGAAACTGTGAGAGCAACTTTTCTGACTTTGCTACAAGATATACCATCATTTTCACCCATATTTTTATTGTCTACCTCTGAAACCATGTACAGTGAACTGCCTGAAGAGGTAAGAACTCATTAAATATTTATCTTTTCTTATTATATGGTTTTAAAATACTTGACCTTGTAAATTTGACACATTTTAGTTATTATAAAATCAGTACTGTCAAGGTTCATGCCTTGGTTGTACCACTTATTAGCCATGTGACTTAAGTTAGTTAACATTTTAAGTTTCTGTTTCTGTTTTTTGGTATGTATTTTGATATATTTCTCAGTGTTGTGAATTTTGAGATAATTCATGCTTAGACCGGACCTCGACATATATAGTACCTACTGAGAAGATCTTAGCTGTATCATCATCGATGCCATTATAATTATCCTTCTCATTCTTATCATCTGTTAGATTATTTGGTGAGATTTGACCTTTCAGCTCTTTCATTGGTAGCATCACGTTAAGCTGAAGATTATTATGACTGTGCATATTTTTCAAATCTGATATTTAGCGTTTGAATTCAAATCCAACTCAATAGTAGAGTATAAGATAAAAATCACAGTTGTTTCAGAAAAAAATTAATAGATCAACTCATGTGAATGAAATTTATTTTTAAGAAATTATTTTAACATTCTGAGCTTACTGTGTTTTGAAATAATCTCCTTTTGAAATGCTTAGAAATATTTTGCCCAGGCAACACAGTTCTTTTTAAAAATTTACATGTTTCAAATGCTATAATATAAATCTTGATTACGTAGAATTTTATGATTCAGATTTTTTTTTCAAGTTCTTTTGTTCTGTTTTAGCTCTTATTATCTATCTTGTTGCTAAACTGGATTTGTACAACTTACTACTCCTGTAAGAAAATTATATTAAATGTAGACTAGTTCATTTTTTGTTATTCAGAATCTGATATTATTTGGAGACCATTAATCAAAATATTTTTTATCACAGGGAGCAATAAAGTTTAGAGGAAAGATGTATGTAGTAAGAGTCAGAAAAACCTTGGTATTGACTTACTTGTCTTTTGATTTTGGATAAATATTTGAACCTAGAGTAACTTCAGTTTCCTCACCTATAAAACGTGGATAATAACAGACAGGCTTGTTGGTGTGAGACAATATATGTGAGTTTATTTTGGAAGCTACAGAGCTATAATATGTTTGGTATTATATTAGTATTATAAAGTAAGAATGCACTCAAAATTGATTTAGGAGAGTGGACTGAACCTGGACATAACCTAGGAGCCACTTTTAAAAATTAGATCGCACTGTCAACTACTTTTATTATAATTTTATAAAAAATAAAGAAAATTGGTATAATTAAGGGCTCTAGTTAGGAATATATACTTACCTGAAGTTTCCTTATATTGTTTGAAAAATTTGTAAATAAAAGTCTTACTGAACCTGTCTTGATACACAGCAATTTTAATTTTGCCTATTCTTGTTGTCTATTTGCATATGTGATTTTATTGTTGGTTTAGTTTTTTAAAAAACTAACATTGCATCTATATATTTTCAATGTTGCTATATTGTTATAATTTTTAGTGGATTCAAAAAGCCTACGGGTGAGTAGGCTTTTTTCATTATTTGTTTACCAATAACCTTAATTAATAGCTAAAATATTAAAAATTTACTAGCATTGAATCCTGAAATTTCAGCGCCCCCCCCCCTTTGTCTTCTGTATTCTTTGCCCTTATTATAGCAAATAGCTACTAAAGCTATCATGGATATTCACATTTGTGGGTGAAGATTATGGGGTTTTTCTTAGACTACTGATTACATAACATTTTATACAAATTGTCCTTAGGAAAGCCTCCTCTACCCCCAAAGCTTTCATTTTAATTTCAGCTTTGCCATTAGTATATTGCTTTGTTTAAGTCACAGACTGAAAAAGTAGTGAATAATACTTAGCACGTACTGATAAATATTTGGTAAATGAATGAAAAATATGGAGAGTTGCAGACTGAGTAACTAGGTTAGCAAGGTGCCAGATCTATGGAAGAAAACATGAAGTAGACAGTGGGTAGCAAAAACTAAGTGATTCTAAAAGCAAGAAATAGCCAGTTACTATAGTGTATTTAAGAAAATACAATGGTAAGTTAAAATAGCAGTGAGATACAGATTTTAACCTATGAAATAGGCCAAAAAAAGAAGTTGGATAAACTCTCTCCAGGACAGTTCATAATAACAGATTTAAATACATCTATTCATTTTAGCGTAGCAATACCATTTATAGGTAAGTAGTTTTTCATAGATAAAAAAGATACAACACAGACAACACAGAAAGTATCGTAGCCTTTCTTCATGGACAAACACAAAGATACAGCACAGGCAACACAAAAAGTACAAGAGTATTTATCATAGCCTTTCTTCATCAATTGGAAACTAAATGTCCTAGAGTACGGGATTGATTATAGTGGATTCCTTCCATGAAATACAATGAGACCATTAAAAATATTGATGTAGAAGACATTTAATGTCATGAAAAGATGTTTGAATGTATTGCTAGAAATTGCAGATATTAAATCAATATAGCATTACCTGGGTTTATATGGAAATAATTATATATTAGTGACATAGTCATATATGAAAAACTATGTGTAACTTAATAGAAATGTTAATAGTAATTATCTCTGGGTCTTAAGATTATAGTTATTTTTGTTATCTGTTTTCTAAATCTTCTGTAATAAGTGCTGCTGTTCTCATCAGAAAATAAACTCAGAGATGAAAAGAAAAGGTTCTCTACTCAGTTTTTAAAAACAACACCAAACAAAAAAAATTAGTCATCATGGGACTAATATTAGGGATACAAAAATGTTTTCTTTTTGTGGGACAGAGTGACAATCTCATCTTTTGGAGCCCTTTTAAAATTCTCTTGTAAATGTGTCTTTGTATAGCTCTCTCTTTTTAATCCCAAAGTAAGATAGTGCATCAGGATATTGAGAAAAACATTAGAACTTCTATTCATTTTTATTTTTCATATTATCTTAAAAACGTGTGTATATGTTTCATAATAGAAATAGTAATGTTAGCAGAATAGTACATTTAAGTAAGTATGTATATACTGGAGGGAGTATTTTTTTTTAATTAATTAATTAATTAATTTTTGGCTGCATTGGGTCTTCATTGCTGCGTGCCAGCTTTTCTCTAGTTGCAGAGAACGGGGGCTACTCTTCTTTGCGGTGCACGGTCTTCTCATTGCGGTGGCTTCTCTTGTTGCGGAGCATGGGCTGTAGGTGCTTGGGCTTCAATAGTTGTGATGCACAGGCTTAGTTGCTCCGCGGCGTGTGGAATCTTCCTGGAGCAGGGCTCAAACCCGTGTCCCCTGCATTGGCAGGCGGATTCTTAACCACTGCGCTACCAGGGAAGTCCTTTTTTTTTTTTTTTTTTTTTTTTTTAAGTATCATTTATTGAGTTTGATATGCACAAGTGTCGTCTGGAGGTAGTATTTTCAAATTTTTTTACTGATGAGGTGTTTCATCAAAAAAAAAAACAACCCATTGGAAATCATTGTTCTAGACCAGCTGTTATCAAAGTGTGATCCAAGGACCCTTGTGGGCCCTACAAGACTTTCAGAGGTTTGTCACATTCCTCTTTTTTGTATTTTGCAACTATTTATCTTCTTGAATATGGGTTTTTTTCATGTATACCAATCAGAGCAACATTACTGTAACAGATTGAATGCAGAGGCAGAAAATGAGAATCCAGTTGTCCTTTTTTATTATTATTAATTTATTATTTATTTTTTGGCTGCATTGGGTCTTTGTTTCTTTGCCCCTTGGAGGGAGGAGGTGCTGGGGGGACTACTTTGCATTGCGGTTGCGTGGGCTTCTCGTTGCGGTGGCTTCTCTTGCTTCGGAGCACGGGCTCTAGGCGCGCAAGCTTCAGAAGTTGTGGCTCCTGGGCTCTAGAGCGTAGGGTCAATAGTTGTGGCGCGCGGCCTTAGTTGCTCCCCCGCATGTGGGATCTTCCCTGACCAGGGCTTGAACCCGTGTCCCCTGCACTGGCAGGCGGATTCTTAACCACTGCGCCACCAGGGAAGCCCCAGTTGTCTTTTATTAAGCCAGACATAAGAGAGATTTGAAGAAATGTAAAACGGTGCCACTTTTCTCACTAAATTTTTTTAATATATATAATGTTTTATATTTTGGAAAAATATGTCTTTCAAAAGAATATATATATATTTTACATTTATTTTATTGAAGTATAGTTGATTTACAGTGTTGTGTTAATTTCTGCTGTACACCAAAGTGATTCAGTTATACATATATACGTTCTTTTTCATATTCTTTTCAATTATGCTTTACCACAGGATATTGAATATAGTTCCCTGTGCTATACAGTAGGACCTTGTTGTTTATACATTCTTTTTTTTTTTAAATAAATTTATTTATTTTATTTATTTATTTTTGGCTGCATCGGGTCTTCATTGCTGCCCGCGGGCCCTCTCTAGTTGTGGCGAGCAGGGGCCACTCTTCGCCGCAATGTGCAGGCTTCTCATTGCAGTGGCCTCTCCTGTTGTGGAGCACGGGCTCCTGTTGTGTGGGCTTCAGTAGTTGTGGCGTGCGAGCTCAGCAGTTGTGGCTTGCGTGCTCTAGAGCGCAGGCTCAGCAGTTGTGGTGCATGGGCTTAGTTGCTCCGCAGCATGTGGGATCTTCCTGAACCAGGGCTCGAACCCATGTCCCCTGCATTGGCAGGTGGACTCTAAATCACTGTGCCACCAGGGAAGCCCTATACATTCTATATGTAATAGTTTTCTTCTACTAATCCCAATCCAACCCTCTCCCTTGGTAATCACAAGTCTGTTCTCTATGTCTATGATTCTGTTTCTGTTTAGTAGATAAGTTCATTAAAAGAATATATATATATATTTTTTTTTGTGTGTGTGTGTGTGTGTGTGGTACGCGGGCCTCTCACTGCTGTGGCCCCTCCCATTGTGGAGCACAGGCTCCGGACGCGCAGGCTCAGCGGCCATGGCTCACGGGCCTAGCCGCTCCGCGGCATGTAGGATCTTCCCGGACCAGGGCACGAACCCATGTCCCCTGCATCGGCAGGCGGACTCTCAACCACTGCGCCACCAGGGAAGCCCCAAAAGAATATATTTTTTAATGTTAACATGTAATAGGTTTTAAATGAATACATAATTTGGAAGGTTCTTAGTTTTAATTTTTAGTATATAAATATTGACAGATATAATCCAGAAAAGCAGAAGCTCTTTTGGGTTCTTGAGTAATTTTTAAGAGTTTAATAAAGTGTGGAGAGCAAAATATTTGAGACTCTGACCTAGACCACAAGCTCTTTGAGAGGAGGGGACTGTCTTACTGCCCTTTGCTTCCTGACACAGTGGAATTGCTTAGTAAATGTTTGTTGCATGAAAAAAGAAACTGTTGAATCATCACAAAGGCTTTAAGTAACTCCTGCCTAGCCTCATGCGTCTTTTTTTTTTTTTTTTGCAAAATTCTAGTGTAAGTAAATTTACTTCTGTGGACCCTGAAGACCTTTTCGGAGAATAGTTGGAGAATTTTAGTTGCTATATATGAGAATTGCAAGTTATTTCTCTTCAGGAGAATTAGAAAAAAGAGGTTGAGCATAGTAAAGAGACTTTTAAACAAGGAAACAGATAAAAGAAATATTTGCAGGAAGGAAAGCAGACTTTGGAATTGCACTTAAATTTCTGAAGAGATTCACAGTATGTACTTTGGCATTAAATTATGGGCAGGCTCAGAATGGTATAATTCAATATATTAGAAGTGAATTTTAAAGAAGTATCTCCTCAGCTACACTGATGAAAGTAAAGATTACGTACATTATTTTGTCTTCTCAGTATTTCATGTCATTTTGTGTCTCTCAGTTTATGGTAGGACCTGGGAGGTAAAAATTAGTAACTTAAGTAGAAACATCAAGTAGGGACATTGAAAACTCAGATAAATGATTATGTATACAAGAGAAATATCTTAGTATTAATTTTTTGGTTGTAAAACAATTTTATGATTTCTTAAAATTTAAGAGGAAGGTGATCCTCCCAAGTTTTTTTTTTAATTAAAAAAGGTATAGTAAATGAACATGAATTATTACTATTTTAAGGTATGTTAAATACTAATGTTTATTTTTACTTGATGGATTGTTTACCTGTTTTGTTTTAAGGAAAGCAAACTTTATTTATGAAAACTATTGTAGATTCATTTCTGACCTCATTTTCCACACCTTTTCTCTTTGAGATTTTGAGGGGGTTTTTTTGTTTTTTTGTTTTTGTTTTTTTTATTTTGAGTTTTAAACCATGAATTTTGCCCATTACAGAGGTCACATGGACACTACCTCCAAAACTGGGGGCTAACAAGTCTAACATTTTAATAAATGAGGTAAAACAAAAATATTTGCTAATGAAAGAATTGCTGCTATTTATGCAACTATGTGCCAGGCACTGTGTAGGTTAATCATATATATTATCTAACATATGTTCTTAAACTGTTCCGTGAGAAAAGTATTACTTTCCCATTTGACAGATGAAGAAACTGAGGCCAACAGGGGTAAAGTAACTCGCCTAGGGTCTTACAGCTAGTGGCAGAGCAAGGATTTGAACCCAGGTTTGTCTGATTCCAAAGGCTATGCACTTATAATGCCCTGTACTCTCTAAAACTACAGAGAGACAGTTTTTGCATATTGTGATGATTAGGCTGATGAGTGGTTAGGGAAATGGAGTTTTGTGTTCATCAAGTTAAGATCATTGTTCATTCATCGAAAATGTATTGCCTATTCTGTGCAATGTAATATAATTTATTTAAGAGAGTGTCTGTTTTCTTCACTCTTCCATTCACAGTGTCTAACTGCCTAACACAGTTTCTACACACACACACACACACACACACAATACTCACACATAGATGCATGTATACACGTACATATTTCTAGTACAGTATCTTCATTGAATGAAATAAAATAGGCGAAAATTCAGATAGCCACTGTTCTCCAAGAATTTAAAGTTTAGAGGGAAGGGAGACCTGGAAAAAACAATATAGTAGGAGAAGTGCTATAATAGTAGAATATATAAAAGCATGATCCATAAAAGAAAAAATTGATATGGTAAACTTTGTCAAAATTAAAACCTTTTATTCTTTAAAAGACACCATCAAGAAAATGAAAAAAAAAACAACAAATCACGGACTGGGAGAAAATATTTCAAATATATCAAATCACATATCTGGTAACACTTCTATCCAGAATGTATTAAAACTCTTTCAGCATAATAATAAGACGAAGTCAAATGATTTTCGATAAGTGTGAATACCATTCATCAGGAAAAACATGGTCCTTTCAACAAATGGTGCTGGAAAACTGGATGTTCACATACAAAAGAAATGAAGTTCGACTTTTTTCTTACACAGTATGCAAAAATTAACTCCAAATGGATTGAAGAACTAAACATAAGACCTAAAACTATAGGGACTTCCCTGGTGGCGCAGTGGTTAAGAATCCGCCTGCCAATGCAGGGGACACAGGTTCGAGCCCAGGTCTGGGAAGATCCCACGTGCCACGGCGCAACTAAGCCCACGAGCCACAACTACAGAGCCCGTGTGCCACAACTACTGGAGCCCATGTTCCTAGAGCCCATGCTCCACAACAAGAGAAGCCACCGCAATGAGAAGCCTGCGCACCACAACAAAGAGTAGCCCCCACTCGCTGCAACTGGAGAAAACCCACGCACAGCAATGAAGACCCAGCACAGCCAAAAAGAAATAAATTAATTAATAATAAAAAAAAAAAGAAGACCTAAAACTATAAAACCCTTAGGAAAAAACATAGGGGAAAAGCTCCATGACATCGGATTCGGCAATGATTTCTTGGATGAGACACCAAAAGTACAGGTAACAGAAAAAATAGATAAATTGGACTTCATCAAAAATAAAACTATTAATAGATTGAAAAGACAATACACTGAAGGGGAGAAAATATTTGCAAATCATATATCTGATAAGGGGTTGATACCCAGAGTGTATAAAGAACTCCTACAACTCAGCAACAGAGAAAACCCCAAACAGCTAGTTCAAAAATGGGCAAAGTACTTAAATAGATTTTCTCTAAAGATGATACTCAAATGGCAATAAAGCACATGAAAAGATGCTGAACATCACTAATCATTATGGAAATACAAATCAAAGCCACAATTAGATACCACTTTATACCCAATAGGATGGCTACTGTCATAAAAACAGAAAATAACAAGTGTTGGTTAGGATGTGAGGGAATTGGATCCCTTCTGCATTGCTGATGGAAATATAAAATTGTGCAGCCTCTGTTGAAAATAAATGGTTTGGTGTGGTGATTTCTTAAAGAATTAAACAAAATTACCATATGATCCAGCAATTGTACTTCTGGTTATATACCCAAAAGAAGTGAAAGCAGGGATTCAAACAGATGTTTGTGTACCCATGTTCTTAGCAGCATTACTCACAGTAGCCAAAAGGTAGAAAGCAACAGACGAATGGATAAACATAATGTGGCATATACATACAGTGTAACATTATTTAGCTTTAAAAAAGAAGGAAATTTTGACACATTCTACAACAAGAGTAACTACAGCATGGGTAAATCTTAGGACATTATACTAAGTGAAATAAGCCAGTCACAAAAGGACAAATATTGTATGATTCCTCTTATACAGGGTTCCTAGAGTAGTCAGATTCGTAGAGATAGAAAGTAGATGGTGGTTGACAGGACCTGGGGAAAAGGAGAGTGTACGGAGTTAATGTTTAATGGGCAGAGTTTCAGTTGGGGAGGATGAAAAAGGTTTGAAGGTAGATAGGTAGTGATGACTGCACAAACATGGGAATACACTTAATGCAACAGGCTGTACAATTTAAAAATGTTAAAATGGCAGATTTTTTTAATGACCATTTTACCACAAATTTAAAAAGAAAACTACAATTTAAAAATGGGCTAAAGAGTTGAATAGGCATTTTACCAAAGAGTATATATATTCTTAGGGTAATAAACATGAGAAAAGATTCTCAATATCATTAGTCATTCAGGAATGAGATACCACTGCACACCCAACTAGGATAGCTATCATCACAAAGACAGCACCAAGTGTTGACAATAATGTAGGAAACTTGAATCCTTGTGTATTGCTGGTGGAATTGTAAAATGGTATAGCCACTTTGGAAAAGTTAGCAGTTCTTAAGGTGTTAGACATAAACTTATGATACTACTCAGCATTTCCACTCCTAGGTAACTACTCCAGAGAAATATAAACGTACGTTCACACAAAAACTTGTACGCCAGTGTTCCTACTAGTATTATTCATCATGGTGGAAATAACCCAAGTATTTATTAATTGGTGATTGGCAAAACAAAATGTCGTGTATATATACATAGAGTGAAATGTGATTCAGCAGTAAGTGGAGTGAACTACTGATACGTTCTCCAGTGTGGGTGAGCCTCAATATATTATGCTAAAAGTGAGAGAAACTAGACACAAAAGACTACCAATTCTATGATATGCAGTTTCTAGAAGAGACACATTTCTGGACACAGAAACCAAATCATTGGTTGTCAGCTGGGAGTGTAAGTGTGGATGGACTGCAAATGGCCACAAGGGAACTTTTTGGAGGTAATGGAAATATTCTAAAACTGACCTGTGATGGTTGCACAGCTGAATTAACTTACTAAAAATTATTGAACTTAAAAAAAGTTTAATGAGAGATAGTAGAAGGTATGTCTAAGTTTATCTGGGAAAGTCAGGGAAAGCATCACCCAGAAAGCACTGGCTTGAGTGGAGAGTTAAAAAAAAAAAAAAAAAAAAAAACAGTTTAGGAAAGAGTGAATAGCATCTATAAAGACTGTTGTGAACCAGTGTGAAAGAGAACATGATTCGTTCAGGGAATTATATGAGGTTTGTCTTGTTGCAGTATGAAGTTTGAGGCTGGGAATGTCAGAAGATAGGAGTGAATTTAAAGAAAAACAAGCTGTTGGTAATAATCAGGAAGGCTGATATCAGGGGGATTATTGTAGACTTGCTCTTGGTATGCTTTTACATTTACCAGGTTCAACACAATGTTGAAAAATGATCAGAAGGAGGAATATTAAAAACTGAAATTAAATGTTTTACTACCCTTAAGCAGAATCCTGGTACTTCTAGGGTATTGCGTTCTGTTTATTTTTCAAGACCCAGTTAATGTTAGCATTTTCTGCTATATCTTATCTAATGCCTCTTCACCCATGCCCCTTGCAGGGTCTCCTCTGTTTCACTACCTCTGTTATAACACTTCGGGCATGGTATCATAATGCTTCCTTAGGAGACTGAAGAGACTTGACAGCAGGAAGTAAGCCTATTTTCATCAGGTTTTTAACTGCAGTGTTTGGCATGATATTTGACACATGGTGGATGTTCAGTGGTAAATTTGCTTGCCAGAACTTTCAAGGGAAGTCCAGCAAAGTATAGCTCGAAGAATTGGAGGTGTTTTTACATGAAGGTAGTCTTCAAAGAAAATATCGGAAGGTCACAAGGTGAAATTTTATGTAAACTCTTTAAGGATTTGGCTTTGGGTTGACGTAAATAATTTCCCATCTAAATATTGAATTCTGATGGCTCCTTTTCATTGTCTCTTCTCTGTCTTAGGATCTTAGAGTTAGAAAAGACCTTTAAAGCTTATATAATCTAGTCTTCTCTTTTTATTCACTTTGTGACCTCCAGCCAGTTACTTAAACCTTTCCAAGCCTAGGTTTTTTCATCTGTAAAATGAGGGACTCCCTATGTACCTCACTGTTACAAAGATAGATTAAAATAATATTTAAGTAATTCTTCATTTCACAGTCTGCAATTCAGTAAGTGGCTAGACATAACAAGTTGAACAGACTATCCAAAGTTTACCAGAAATATGTACCTATATTCGGGCTAGAATCTGATGTTTTAAGTTTTAATCCAGTATTTCCACACTGTCATGGTCGGTACTTCTTTCCATATTAGAGACCTTTTCCCTTCTTTATTTGCAGTTTCCAATTTGATGTGGGCTGGGTAACAAAATCACAAGCTTTATTCATTCAGTATATGCTTATTAAGCATTGCTAGGTACCAGGCATGGTGGTAGGTGTAGGAAAACAGATGAGTTCTGTTCTCAGGGAGTTTAGTATCTTGAAGTAGGAAACAGACCTTCTAGGAAAACATATGAATTAAAAAAAGTGTATCGACAAATGTGGATGTTGTAAAGAAGATTTAAACAGCATATCTTGCAAGGGGGACATCTGGGGTCAGAGTCTTTATAGAGCAGGTGGACAAAGGAGAGGTGGCAATCACTAACTGGAAGGAGTTGAGGGATATGAGCATGACTGGCTTAATTTTGCTTTTTGGGAGTTTTGCATGGAAGGCGGTGTCATTGTGGAGCATTCTTTGGTCAGATCGAAGGTATAGTTTTTCTGCAATGAAATCAGGATTCCAGAGGATACAGTGGAATAGACTTAGTAGGGAAAGAGCCCAGGAAGGGAAGTTAGTGGATAGGAAGCACACAGAAACAGCTTAAGATAAGGCAATGTTGTTAGCATCCTCCCAGCTCTCTATTGTAAATAGGTTGTAGATAATTACTTTTCAGCTCTTATGCAACAGCTCTTTGAGATTGTTGCCATCTGATTATTACAGTCAATTATCCTTTTTTATATTATAGTATAATTTATTATACTTGAGCAACTGGATCATTCTTTCATTCTTGTTTATTCCATGAGGTTGAACCTCTCAACAGCATAGCCCAAGAGTAGGTTAACCTTAACCGCACATGAATGTTCAATGAACATTGAAAATGGTACCGAAGTTGAAGAAATTATAATTTGGTATAATATGTAAGCTTTTAATTCTCTAAATATTTAATGTCTTTGTGTGTGTGTGTATGTGTGTAGGTTAAATGTATCTTTAGAATACAGTACGAAGAGGTCTTGTATATTCAAAGGCCTATTGAAGAGGACAGAAGAAAGTTTTTCCAAGAACTGATTCTCAATCAGGCCTCAATGGCTCCACCACGAAGGAAACACACTGGTAAAGTTCCTAAAGCCTTTAGGAAAATGGGTGGGTTGGAGTTAAGAGATACCCTATCTTGGAGTCATCTTTTTTAAAAACCCATTTCTTTGTGGAAATGAAGACAATTTTTCAGGTTTTGTTTAACTTTAGATGAACACATGTGGAAGTGGCCATTGTGTTTACCTGACTTGAGGAGATTGGGAAGTACAGCCTCATTGTTAAAGCTTTACTAATGAGTGACTGTTTATGAAGTAGTCTCCTTATCACTTCAATCCAGATGCTCTGGTAGATTTCACATTCTGAGGCTCAAAAAGTCATAGAAAAAGTCTCTGGTTCTGCTGTGTTTTAGTCACTTTAAGTACTAAGGACTCGAGCTATCAGGTTGTGAACAACAGGTGCTGTGCTGATTGCTTTCTGGGCCAGGGTAGTTTTGTTGGGCCAAGAACTGGTTAGAACATTTGCCTTTTCTGGTTTATTTTATTTATTGATTGATTTTTCAAATATTTATTGAGCACCTATTATGTTAGATATATTATGCTAGGCACTGGAAATCTATCATGGCTTTCTTTAAGCATTAGAGTGTTCTTGGATTTGGGCCTAATAGCATTAAGAGGGGCCTCAAAATTAGATTTTCAGTCCCCTGACTTAAGTAAGGACTGCATGCTAAGTCATTCAAAAGAGAGTTTCTTTTCCTAATACTAAAGGTGCAAAAAGATAAGATCCCCTTGCTTAATCTTTCATCCTCTTCTAGAAAATAGCACTCCTGTTTGTTAAAAAAAATTTTAAGCCTCTTTCTTTTTGTTCTGCTTTTTATGTTTCTCGTAGCTGTTCTTATAGGATATTAAATACATTTCCCATCCCTGCCAACTCGTTGCTTTTTCATACTTCTTTGTTTTCCAGTGGTTATATTATCCAATACTTTGTTTTTCAGTGGCTGTATTATCCAATACTTTAATAATTTTATTGTCCTTTAGTGGCTCCTTTTCACATTTTCTCAGTGCTTTTAAGATGAACATCTATCAAATGACTATAGCTGTGGGGTTTTCCCCACAGAAACTTTGGAATATTCAACATGGAAGTTATACCTTCTGATTATTGGTTGTTGCCTTCTGTTAATCTAAATAACAGCATTTAAAATATTTCATTATTAAAATGATTCATTTTAATAAAGTATCTTGCATGTTCCTAGACATATTTTAGTCCCGTAGATCTGAATTTTCTATGTTAAGGCTGAACATAATTCTTTTTCTTTTTGAGTTGCTCCTGTGGACTTTCATTTTTCATCTTAGGGGCTATTTAGAAATTGGCAAGAATACTTAGGATTTTAATCCTGAGCTTCAGTGTGATATCAGGAAAATCTTTTAAGGAATTAGAGAGCATTATGGTTAGGCAAGTTAATACTTTACCTTCTAGGAAGATGTTTTGTTTGTTTTACAGTAGATAGTGAATACCATAGATTTTATATATCACACTTAAGCCTGGCTTTTCCATCTTCTTCATGTCTTTGGGATTCTTTTTTTAGTTACTACTTTTTTTTTTCCCCACTCCCTGCAGGTGCCGTTTACTATCCCAACTGTGTTGTAGTAAGAATATGAGGGTAGGAGACTTGTCTAAAATTAGAAGTCTTTGGGAATGGGAAGGATCAAAGAATTATTCTTTGCCCGTTTAAATTTCATGCATATAAGGCAACCTCATTTTGAGAAACAGTCTTTAAATAAGGTTGACTTCAGCAAATCAGTATACAAGTACTTCACCTGAAGATATTTATGTTGATCCGAAATCTTTTTCTTAAAGTTGTATGTAAATAATATCTCAGAATCAAATTATTTAAAATCATATCATTTGTGCTTTAAAGACGTCCTGTTGTAAGTTATTTTATAAAAGTAAAGCTATTCCCTAATGTACTTTCGGTTTCCATTTAAATTTTTACTTGCTGAATTCACATGGTTCACATGTATTTGGAATTCTCCTTTTCTTAAAAAAACATTTTGAGAGAGTGCCAGAAAAGTAATTGAGGTCCTGACCCTGCCATGTTGGAATCTTAACATTTTCTTCTACTTTCTTTAGGTCTTTGTGCTATGGAAGTTCTTCCACTTGCACTACCTTCTCCACCTCGTCAGTTATCAGAATCAGAAAAAATTCGGATGGAGGACCAGGAGGAAAATACTTTAAGAGAGTTGCGGTTGTTTCTCAGGGATGTAACCAAGAGGCTGGCCACAGATAAACGCTTTAACATCTTCAGCAAACCGGTGGATATTGAAGAGGTCTTGTTTCAGTAGTGTGCAAACAGTGAAGTTGAACTGGCTAAAAGAAAAAAATGTTGACATCTTTTTTTGGAAGGAAAAAAACAAAGGCATGGATGAATATTACCCCTAGCCTGTAAAATTTTAATCCATGTGATAACTACCAATGTCATCAGCAAACATCTGGTGACTTTTGGATGAAATTAATGACAATTTGTATATGTCCTCTTGATTAGTATTGATCTTTGTGATCTCCTACTCTTCAATTTAAGAAGAGGATTAAAAGTTACTTTAGTGAAATGTCCATACTAGACTATTTTTATTCCAGGATAAATCCTGCTTTCCAAAAGAATATTGGTATTAACCAATCAATACCAATTAAAATTGGCATTTCCCAAATTGGGTATACCTTACTGAAAGAGGTAGCTAAGAAACCTGAAATTTGTCTTTCATATTTTGGAAATGTCTGTGACTAAGATGCTGTATGAGGTTATAAGCACAGCCTATTATTTTTCTCTCCAAGAATTTTCTCTGCTCCGAGTGGAAAATTTCTCACTTTCTATGTGTATTGTTTTGTGTCCTTGTGGGAGCATGGTTTGTGATGATGAGAAAAGAAATTTTCCATTTGGAATCTACTATAATACTGTAGAATAAATTTTATTTTGTTTTATCCTGGGATAATATAGTGTGTGGATGCACATAATGCAGTCTTTACTGGCATTCTTCTTATAGTTCAGACTCCATGTTTGAACAGCTTTGGTGTTTTTAGTTTTAATTTTTTTCTTCATCTTTTTTTAAATTTGAATTATGGAGTGATGCAGAGTTTAATGTTGTGTCCTCATTGTGAAATCTGTACTCTTGGATCAGAACAGATTCCTTTGGAATCATTACCTCATCTATGCCTGTGAGCTAGCATTATGTTTTTTCCCCTTGGAAAACCTGAAAATATCTATTCCCCCCACCTCCCCCTTTTGGGAATAAAGGGACTGTTTAATTTTATTTGTATATTTATCCACAATACATAGTTTTAGCCATTTGATCCTTTCAGCAATCCCACAAGGTCATTATTATGTTGCAGTTGAAGAAACTGAGGCTTATTGGCAAGTGACACAGCCAACACTCAATGTTTCTTAAAATTCGAAGTCCACATTCTTTATATCACGGCTGTCGTGGAATAACAGGACTTGCCTATTTGCTCTTGCAATTAATACATATTTTATATTTGTGAAGCATATTTTTTCCCTCGTGGTATTTTCAGAAAGTCTTAAGACTATCAGCCCACTTTAAAGATTGTTATAAATGTTTATTTTTATTTCAAATTGGGTATGGGAACTCTGACACTTAATTGATAAGGACTTGCCCCCAAGTCAGCCTCCTATGCTGGGAGTGAACCGGTTTTGCCTTTGTCCAGGAAAGCTTTTTCTGTCTAACCAGAAGAGATTGTCACATTTCAAATGCCATCTGTGATAGATTGAAAGTTTTATAAATGATGGTAAGGCAGTGGAAGGGGATAGAAGATGTTGGTCAGTTAAAACGTTAATTTTAGGGTGATGTTTTTCTTTTTCCTTTTTTTTTTTTTTTTTTTTTTTTTGCGGTATGCGGGCCTCTCACTGTTGTGGCCTCTCCAGTTGCGGAGCACAGGCTCCGGACGCGCAGGCTCAGCGGCCATGGCTCACGGGCCCAGCCGCTCCGCAGCATGTGGGATCTTCCCGGACCGGGGCACGGACCCATGTCCCCTGCATCAGTAGGCGGACTCTCAACCACTGCGCCACCAGGGAAGCCCTTCCTTTTTTTTTTTTTTTTTCCTTAGGTTCATTTTGCTACTGCTTCTTTGTTTACTTTTAAGGCTGAAAACTTAGGGGTCTCTGGGACAGATAGAGGAAACTAAGATAACATTTTGATAACCTAAAACACAAAAACTTGTATTAAAATAATGAATTTGAAATGTCTAAAAACTTTATCAAATTCCAAAGCAAGTTGCAGAGGAAACAAAAGTTTAGAAAATAAGCGTTGAATTTAAATAAGCATAGGTGCTAAAATTTTATGGTCTTTAGTAATATAAATTTTTATAGTGCAAAAGTTTATTTAATGTTTTCCACGTGTACACAATACATGTCAATTGTCAGAGCCAAGGATCCAACTCATACCTTCTGGACTGTTCCTTGTTGAGTATAGCTCCACTATCTCCCCTATAAGGAGATTGGCTGGCTTTTTAGCTCCTAGAGAATGAAAAATAAATTAAAACATGC
This sequence comes from Mesoplodon bidens, assembly GCF_964165515.1. NCBI lineage: Eukaryota > Metazoa > Chordata > Mammalia > Artiodactyla > Ziphiidae > Mesoplodon > Mesoplodon bidens. Next base: position 70,910,722 of record NC_138170.1, read on the forward strand.
ACACACATCTACCTAAAAATTTAAAAACATATAAATAATATGTATGTGTATATATATGCATATGTTTTTGTATATGCATATATGTGTATTTATTCATATGAATATATATTCAATATGTAAATTTTTAAAAAGGCATCAGTGGACTGCACTGGTGGTCCAGTGGTTAAGGCTCCACGCTCCCAATGCAGGGGGCATGAGTTTGATCCCTGGCTGGGGAAGATCCCACATGCCGAGGCCAAAAAAAAAATCCCAAAAAGCATCCGTGCCATCTGCAATGGAGAAAACTAGCCTTTAGTTTCATAGAACAGAAATTACCCTATTCCCAGAATTTGGTCCTGGACTAATTGGACATTTCTAAGACTGTGTTTATGTCAGACCTAATTACTTGATTTGAGATTTGCATTAAGGAAGACAATACAGTCATACACACCTTGGAGATATTGTGGGTTCAGTTCTAGACCACTGCAGTAAAGTGAATATTGCAATAAAGTGAGTCACATGAATTCTTTGGTTTCCCAGTGTATATAAAGTTATGTGTACACTGTACTGTAGTCTTCTTTAAGTATGCAATGGCATTATGTCTACAAAAAATGTGCATACCTTAATTAAAAAATACTTTATTGCTAAAAATGCTAACCATCATCTGACAACACAGGGTTGCCACAAACCTTCAGTTTCTAAAAAAATGCAATATCTGCAAAGCGCAGTAAAGGCAAGTGCAATAAAACAAGGTATACCTGTGGATATATAGGTTGGAAGAGCTTTCTTATTGGTCAAATGATACAAAACATACAATTTATTGGGCAGTCATGACCAATATCTCTATTTTGGGTTATCTCCCAGAAAATCACACTGAGGAAAATGTATTTTTTGCTGGTAGATTTGTTTATATTTAGGGACAAGGCCAGTAAACTTTTTCTAGTCATGAAAGCAATACTTACTTTTGTTATACAGTTGACTCAAAATGTTTGTAATGAATCCAAAGGAGCAGAAAACTCTTTCCATGAAACGATTCATCCTGGAAAACTGAAAAAGATAATTTTTTTTGTTTAGGGATTTTAAAGAGATTTACCCGAGAAATCTCTAATAATAAGAAAAAAAAATCTGTTTCTTTTTATTTTCCTTAAAAAATTTTTTTCTTGAGGTAACATTTATTGATGCTTGCTGGGTATTTTTACCAATACATTTTCTTCTCAGGTGTGTCCAAAGGATTTAAAAAAAAAAAAAAAGCTGACACAGTTTGTTTCATATTTCAAGATGAGAAACTTTTCAGAGTTGATTTAGATGTGACTTGAAACTGAAGCTTTTCATGGAAAGTATGACATAGTATCTTTAGTGGCATAAATTGTTCTATAATTTTATCCTTATCTGTAATTATTTCCTAGATATCTAGATTTAATTTTAAAATAACTGTATGGTTTTGTTTTGTGTTTTTATGAGTAGATTATATGAAATATCAGAAGTAATTTTCATTAAAATATCCTGTTTTAGGTTTCAGATTATCTTGAAGTAATCAAGGAACCAATGGATTTATCAACAGTAATCACTAAAATTGATAAGCATAATTACCTGACTGCTAAGGATTTCCTGAAAGATATTGACCTCATCTGTAGCAATGCTTTAGAGTACAATCCAGATAAGGACCCAGGAGGTAAGGATGCACTGGGCAAGGTTGACTTTGGTGATCAATGAGAAGATAGTTTAAAATTTAAATAAAGCTTGACTATATTTCAGGTAGATAAGTTAATCTTAATGACATATTACTGTATTTAAAAACTTCTTGATGAGGAACTAATAATATACTTAAATATTTAATTATTCAATTCATTTGTTAAATTACTAAATAATATATTTAAATTAGAGGATTTTATTCTTTTTTAAAAATTTTATTGATGTATAGTTGATTTACAATGTTGTGTTTAATTTCTGCTGTACAGCAAAATGACCCAGTCTTTTTCATATTCTTTTCCATTATGGTTTATCACGAGGTGTTCAATGTAGTTCCCTGTGCTATACAGTAGGACCTTGTTGTTTATCCATCCTATATATAATATTTGCTAATTCATTTATTAAATTATTAGATAATATATTTAGATTAGAGGATTTTATTATTCTAAGTATTGTGTTCAGGGTTTAGTTTCTTGATTTACCTTTCACCTTTTATACTTAGATTCTTATTTTTTTCAGGTAAGATGGAAAACTGAACAGTTGAGAATTTAAGATTTATTTATTTAGTCAACATCACCAGTGCTGATAGACACTGGTAATTTCGAATTTGTGGAAACTTATTGTGGATAAGTTTACTTATCAAAAGACCCCCTTTAGGTAGATAGACGTTATCTGTTCTATAGACTGCATGTATTTTTATATAATTTTATTATTTTACTCTTAATCCCACCCTGTACTCAAATCTGTAGTCCCAACTCTGTTAATGCCCTCCAGGGGAGACCTCCAGGAATAATCTGTAGTTAAACAAGATGAATTTATTGATACATTGTAATAAAGGAGAATGTATATCATGGGGAGCCATATAGGATTTGAGCTAGCATTAAGTGATTTTGGGGAGGGTTTAAGGAAGTGTAAGGCTTTGCAGTGAATTAGATGGTCTTAGGAAGTGGGAATAATTTGGGGACTAGGTATTTTAAGAACCTGGAAGGCAAGAAGAATGGAGCCAGGATAAAGTTGTGATTGGTAAAGAAGGGGCAGTCATTCATCTTACCCAGGATAGGATTATATTTGGTTATTTTTGTGGTTAGGAAAGTGTTCATACTTTTGTCTGTGTTCAGACATGATTATGGAGTGGTCTTGTTTTTATCTTGATCCATCATGGTCACAGAGTGGTGTTCTGTAAAATTGTTTATGTTTTTTTTTATTTTTCATTTTTAAAAATTATTTTATTTATTTTGCTGTGTCGCGTCTTAATTGCAGCACACAGGATCTTCGTTGCGTTGTGCAGGCTTCTCTCTAGTTGTGGCACATGGGCTCCAGAGTGTGCGGACTCAGTAGTTGCGGCGCGTGGGATTAGTTGCCCTAAGGCATGTGGGATCTCAGTACCCTGACCAGGGATGGAACCTGTTTCCCCTGCATTGGAAGGCAGGTTCTTAACCCCTGGACCACCAGGGAAGTCCCTAAAATTGTTTTTATGTTTCATATGAATACACCAAGGCCTGGCTGATAGTGCCAGGCCCTTTCCCAGCTGGGAGGGGTCATTACTCTTTTTCTCACTCTGTTGAGAATTCTGTTTCTTCAACAGATGATATACAAGTAAGATGCTTTTTATTTTTAAAAAATTAACGCAAACTTCCAGTTATCTAAAGATATTCAGAATACAGTTTCTGCTTTATGTCTGTATTTATGGGCAGTGGTTCTTAACTCAGGCCACCTGTTAGAATGACCTGGATTTCTCATTTCTACATGAAGTTAAGTATTTCTTGTCTTAGTTTAGACCACAGTAAATTGCATACTTTAATTCCAAGTTAAGAGGCAGAATAAACTTTTATATAGCTACTCCTGGTTTCTAACAGTTTTTAACCTTTGTATCAGGACATATATATCTTATTGTTGTTTAGGTTTTTGTTTTTGTTTTTTTTACTTTTCACTGTATATCATAGAAAAATTTATGAGGATAAAAACGAAGAAAATGAAAGCAACCTATAATCATGTTACCTGGTGTTTTCTCTCTTTCTCTTTCCCTCTCTCCCTCCCTCCCTCTCTCTCTGCCACACACACACATACACAGATATTATATATGAAATACATGTATGAATAATATTTTTACTAAAATGAAAATATAACTTTTGTAAACATTTTCATTCATGGAATATTTTGTGAAAAGGTTATGAGTTAATGTATTTTTACCACATAATTTTTATCATGTGGATGTATTATAGTAGCTACTACCCTATTGTTGGACATATTAGATTTTTTAGCTTTTTTCTCTATTATAACACTGATGAATATGGCATAAATTTTATGTATATCCTTAATTATTTCCTAAAGATATATTCCTTAGAGTGAAATTTCTGGATCAAAGATTGTATAATAATCTCTTTTAAGGCTTTTAAACTGTGTTGTTAAAACTTTCTCACAATTTAAAAAATCTTCTAGCAGCATCAGGGTCACTTGTTAACCAATATAGCAGTTTTGTGTGACTGAGAGAATCTCCTTTTCAGTGTAGATGGCATCTGCAACAGGGCCACAGTTTGGCTAGTAAAGAATGGGCTGGCTGTCAGTCTCCTTTGATTCCCTTGCTGTGTTCTTGGTGAAGGTACAGTTGCACAAGTGTCTGTATAGTGGCCTTGAGCAGTGTGTGAGAGTACTTGAGTGCCTACACTCCCATCCTGTTAGTTTTTCAAGACATAGAGGTTACTGAAACTGTGCAGTAGGTAAGGAGAGCCTGGGCTTTGGATGTACACCTAGGCTTCAGTCCCAGTTTTATTTCCTAGTTCTTTAACTTGCTCAAGTTAAGTCCTCTAAATTTTAGTTCCCTTAACTGCAAATAGGGATAATTATAGTACTTTTGTCACTGGGTAGTTGTAAGGATTAGATGAGAAAATGTATTAGGTTAAACCTTATGAAATTGCCATTTTCATGTGGTTCAACTTGAATATGTTAGGCCCTTAGCATAGTGCCTGAGATGTGAGAAGTATTCCATAAAGATTAGTCATTCATATATTTATTCTTGTTGTCATTATTATTTAAATTATGCTTTAATTTGTTATAAATTGTTTCCTTAGTGGGTACCTACATATTTGCTTTAGAATAACCCTTTGTACTTTGTGCTTATTAGTATATTCCCTGGACCACATTTAAAATTTAATCCTATTTTGGAACAAATCTAGGGACTGATAGTGAAAAATGAATTTGAGCGGTTAGAAAAAGCCGGTAGAAAGGATCAATCCAGATTCTCCCCCCACCCCACCCTGTGTAACTTAATTATAACCACATTGAAATAATATTGCTTTTATGAAAGAAGCAATGATTTCTGGTGCATAATAACCTTTTACTACAGAATGCAGTTGTATAATCAAAGAATATGGCTCTATCTCACAGTTAGAGTTGACATGATACACTTGTAACTTTATTTCTTTAGTGTTTTAGATGCAAAAAGTGTCATATAATTCAAAAGCATGATTTCGGCTCTGTTCAGATTTTTTCATATCTTCAGTCAAGAGCCCTTTTTTTCTTCTTAGCAACAGAACAACTTGTTATGTATTAGGAAAATAACCTCAGGGTCTGTTGTGTAGCAAGTGGAAATTACATGAATGTTGTATTACTTTTACAAGCTCCCAGGAGTATTTGAAAGCTTACAGTGTTCTGTTTTGCAGAACACTTGGCCATTTGGGGAAAAAAACTAGCATGTACATAGAAGACAAAAGCCAGCATTCTGGAAGCTGTACATGTTACCTAAGTGTTTACCCAGATTCTCCCTTGAGGATAAAGTGGACAAAAGTTAAATATGTTAGCCAGAAGAATTTTAGTTTGTAGGTTCTAAATGTGACTAGTATCAGATATTTGATCCTAATTATTATCTTTTAAATATGTGATATATTTTATGTTTAACTGCTCCCCATTCTTTGTCTTGTACCACATGCCCCCTCTAGCCCTCAAGTGCATTCACATACATACCCTCATTTAACTAATTTTGATGAAATTTCAGGCCTAGTCTTGTAGTATTCTCAAAATTTTCTGTTTTGTACCAGTAGTTTAGGAATAAAGCTCACAGATTCACCCCAGCTTTTGGAGCCCTCTATGGGCTATGCTTCAGTCAAACTCATTCATATTTTCTATTAGTATTTGTAAGTATCATGTGCTGTTACTGAGCTGAGTGCTTAGAGTAGTGTGACAGTCCTTGCCTCTTGAGATGGAGATATTCAGATCAGTAATACATATTGAATAATTACTGTGTGAAATACATTATGCTATATGTTATAGTATTAATTTGCTAGGACTTCCTTAACAAAATACCACAGACTGTGTGGCTTAAACTACAGAAATTGATTTACCCATAGTTCCGGAGGCTAAAAGTCCAAAATCAAGGTGTTGGCAGATTTGGTTTCTTCTGAAGCCTCTTTGTTTTCGGAGGCTGCCTTCTTGCTGTGTCCTTACGTGGTCTTTTCTTTGTGTCCATGCACCCCTGGTGTCTCTTGTGTGTGTCCAAATTTCCTCTCCTTATAAGTACACAAGTCAGATTAGATTAGGGCCTACTCTTATGACCTTCTTTTACCTTGATTACTTCTTTAAAGTCTCTACTCCAAATACAGTAACATTCTGAGATATTGGGGGTTATAGTCTCAACATATGAATTTTTGGGAAGAACACAGTTCAGCCCATAACAGTTAATAAATAAGCTACAGTCCTTCCTATCTAGAAACTCACTGTTTTATAGGAATGACAAATATCTAACTATTGGTAATTGTAATAGATTATTAAGGTGTAGAGGTAGCACAGAGGTGGCAATTTTGAATTTTGTCTTGAGGCAGCAGCAGACGATTGTAATGCAGTTTCATAAGGTGTGTATTAGACATATGTGCAGTGTGAGTAGAGCACAGAGGAGAAGACACTGGAGATGAACAAGATTAAAAAGGGCATTCATGGGCTTCCCTGGTGGCGCAGTGGTTGAGAGTCCACCTGCCGATGCAGGGAACACGGGTTCGTGCCCCGGTCCGGGAGGATCCCACATGCCGCGGAGCGGCTGGGCCCGTGAGCCATGGCCGCTGAGCCTGCACGTCCGGAGGCTGTGCTCCGCAACTGGAGAGGCCACAACAGTGAGAGGCCCGCGTAACGCCAAAAAAAAAAAAAAAAAAAAAAAGGGCATTCATTTTAGGCTGAGAAAAGTAGTGTACAAAGGTATTAAAAAAAAAGAGAATATGGCTGGAAAGTAGAGTGTCTGTGGAGGAATAGTGAGAAATTCACTCACTTCTCCACTCACTGAATCTCCATTTACTGAGCATCCATTTATGAAATATTTTCTGTGTGTAAATTGTGTTCAGTGCTGGAGATACGCACCTCTGGCCTGAGAGATGCCTAAAGGCTTCTTAGCGGGGAGTCCTGCAGATAAATAAATGTCATACTAAGTTCCCTATCTTCATTTGATCCTGTGTAAGGATTCCAGAGTTAATTCTCTAGATGATAAGGGGCCACTGGGTGGTTTTGAGACAGAAAGTGATTTGATTTGATTTGCATTTAAGAGTATAGTATTATAGGCAGTATCAAAGGTCAAGGGAATGATGAGATGGGGGTTGGAAGACCAATTAAGATTCACTTGTGGGGAATTCCCTGGCAGTCCAGTGGTTAGGACTCAGCGTGTTCACTGCTGGGGCCCAGGTTCAGTCCCTGGTCAGGGAACTAAGATCCCACAAGCTGCGTGGCGTGGCAAAAAAAAAAAAAAAAAGATTCACTTGCTATGGCAGCATAGATTGAACATAGGGGGCTTAGTGACCAACCAGTTATGTATGACTGACAGAAATCTAGAATGACATCTGAATTTTTGTGGTCTGGGTGTTAGGAATCTGACAAGTAAACCAATGGAGGAACATGTTTATGGGCAGTATGCTAAGTTTAATTTTGGATGTGTTAATGTAAGTTACCTCTGGTACACCCAGATAAAATGCAGACATTGTATAGTAGTTGTATATGGGGGTTCAGAGATAGAAGTTTGAGTAAGAGACCTGGTTGGAGTCATAAGTGTATAGGGGTGAATGAGATCACATAGTCAGTATACAGAATGAAAAGAGAGGGGAGCCTAGAAGGAACCCTCCTCAAGGGGAATATGGGTCCCAATTCTCAATTTAAGTCTCAGTCTCACTGTTGGTACTTCCAGTACGTTTGTTAAATGTGTTGCCTCTGCTGAGAGTGTGTACGTTTGTTCGTTCTTTCTTTTTTCTTGTTTTCATTCTTTCTTTTTAAATCAATTTTGTTGAGATGTAAGTTGTATACAAGAAAACCTAGTACATCATTTTTAAAACCATGCTTATCTTTTAAAATCCCACTTATCCTTCAAGGAATATTAAATGCTATGCACATGAAATTTTTTTCTGATTTCCTTCCAGTTACACGTAATCCCTTCGTCTTAGACTCATAACACTATGTAACTTTTCTGAGACACTTATTCCTTTCTTTTTTTCCTGGAGTGATTACTTATTTACATATCCTTATCCTGTATTTTAGACTCTAAGCTGATTGAGAACAGGATCTGTATAGACATCTTGTATGGAGCATATTCTTAATAAATGTGACCAGTGAGTAAATTTTATGAATTGTCCTCTTCTTAGATACTAACTGAAGTAGTCTCAGAATACATAGAAATTATAAAATGGAGACATAATAACATAATGCAGATATGAACTAGTAAATACAGTAAAATTTCTTATTTATGAAATGATTTAGGATGAAAAATCATCCCATAAAAAATCAGTTTTAAAAAAAATATTATTAATCTTTCTTAATAATTTTGTTGAAAAAAACCCAGCTAATATACTTCTGTTCACCAAAATACAAAAGAAACATAGACACATTGAAATAATTGTTACCTTCATAAAAGTAGTGATTGTATTAATTTTATTAATACTTACCAATTTATTCTAATAGCCATTACTTTTTATTGAAGGCAAAACTAGGTGGTAATATCTTTATTTTATAGATATAAGGAGATTGGGTCTCAGAGAGGTTATGTAATTTGTGTACAAACCCACAAATATTATATGGCACAACTGAATGGATTGTGATCTGTCTTAACTTCAAAGCGAGTATATATGGGGTTTTTCTGCTACGCTTATGTTACTTTTAAATTTCATGGATTTAGAGAATCTTAAGATTTTAACATATGAGACAAAATAAAAGAACTGGTGGTAAATATGTAGCTATTATTCATGTATAATTTTAAAGCAAGGAATTTAAGTCTGGTGGCCATGAGAGGGTCTCTGAACAACTACATACAAAATTGTGTACATGTATACTTTTCCACCTTTATCACAAGCTTATAAGATTCAGGATGACTCCCCTACCCCTCAAAAAGATGAAGATCCAAGATATGGACATATCTTTTAATTTTAATCTGTGAGCTTACAGTTCTATGCTATGTATAAACTTAGACACTGTTCTAAGTTAAGAATGATTAAAAAGAATTGTAATGATAGGCATATTTAAAAAGCATTACCTTGTCAGATGCAGATGCTATTTATTTATTTATTTAGGCGGCTCTGTGTGGCTTGTGGGACCTCATTTCCCTGACCAGGGGTTGAACCTGGGCCCTAAACAGTGAAAGTATGGAGTCATAACCACTGGAACGCCAGGGAATTCCCACAGATGCTCTTTATTGTTTATTTATTTTTTTAAAAAAAAACTTCTTGTTATTAATTTTTTTTTTTTTTTTTTTTTTGGCTGTGTCGGGTGTTTGTTGCGGAGCACGGACTTTCTCTAGTTCCGGCGAGCGGGGGCTACTCTTCGTTGCAGTGCATGGGCTTCTCATTGCGGTGGCTTCTCTCTTGTTGTGGAGCATGGGCTCTAGGTGCGTGGGCTTCAGTAGTTGTGGCACGTGGGCTTAGTTGCTCCGTGGCATGTGTGATCTTCCCAGACCAGGATCCAACCCTGTGTCCCCTGCATTGGCAGGCGGATTCTTAACCACTTTGCCACCAGGGAAGTTCCCACAGATGCTCTTTAGAATAAATTCCTTGTCCTTCAGATCAGTGGGAAATTTTTATGGAATTCTTTTCTTAATTAATTAATTCATTTATTCTTCTCCCCCCTTAAATTGGGGATGGAATGTGGGTGGGAAGCATGTGTTTAGAAAAAAACAAAAAGAAAGATCACTGAGTTATTTTAGAGTATAATGTGCTAGATACATGACCTTTATATTTAATTTTACCTCTTTTTTAGCTTTTTTCAAGCTGAAATGGAAAGCCAGTGGCAGAAAGTTGCTTGGGCTACAAATATCAGCTTGAAAGCATAGCTCCTTCTAAGGATATTCATTGTAGTTTTTTGTTTGTAGTGGTTAAAATTTGAAGGAACTTTAAAGTTCCAACAATAGAGCAATAATTTTGAAAAATTAAGGTTCATCTTTCTTTGGATTGTTACATAACCATTAAAATTTGGTTTTCAAAGAATGTTTTAAAATATCAGGAAACTTCTGATTCTGGCCAAGATGGAGTAAAAGGGACTGAATTTCCCCTTCTGCCTGAAACAATGGAGGAAAAAACCTGAACAAAATATTTGAAAAAACAATTTTGAAGACATTGGATATCAGGAAACGATGGAAATGATCTCTGAAGGATGGGAAACTAACAAGTTGAGCACTACAGTTGCCTGGATAGCTTCCAGACTGTGGTACGGGAAGGAAGAAGCCAGGCAGAGCCTGGAAGTCTCCCTGAATTGCTGGGAATGTAAGGAGGCCAAAGTGGATCAAGTTCTCAGGGCAGGGTACCAGGAAGGAGAAAGCTGCACAGAGAGAGCACTCTGGAGATCTGCAGAAGAGCCTCCTCCAGTCTTTAGCTGAATACTGATCAGCACATATGTGTGAGGAAACTACCTGAGGCCGGAGAAAAAGAGGGAATATTCCTTGATGTTTATATAGGGCTAGCAGTAGTGTAGCGAATAGTTACAGGTGATAAACCAACAAGGAGAAAAACTGAGTCATAAAACTGTACACAATCCAAAAGAAGTGAGAAAAAAGAGGAAAAAGGGAACAAAGAGAATGTGGGACAAGTAGAAAGTAAATAGCAAGCATATTAATAATCACATAAATTATATTAAAAGCAAGTGATCCCCTAAACCAGGGATCAACAAACTAAAGTCAAACTGACTGCCTGGTTTTGTAAATGAAGTTTTTATAGTTGGAACACAGGCATGCCCATTTGTTTACATGTTGTCTAAGGCTGCTTTTATGCTACAGGGGCGGCTTTGAATACTTGCCAGAGACCTTATGGCTTAAGAAGCCTAAGATATTTACTCTCTGGCCTTATACAGAAAAGCTTGCTGATAGCTGGCTTGAACATCACAAATACAGGCAGAGAGTGTATTTTGGATAAAAAAGCAAGACCCAACCATATGCTCCCTACAAGAAACCCACTTGATGAGACTGATACTCTACCTACTGCACTAATGAGGTTCCTTTACAAGAAACCCACTTTCTTGTTTGTTTATTTAAGGTTATTAAAAAAAAACCTTTTTCATTCATTCATTTTCCTCCCATATACTTTTTAAAAAATTGAGGCATAGCTGATTTATAGTATTATACAACTAATGATTCAAAATTCTTATAGATTATACTCCATTTAAAGTTATATAAAATATTGGCTATATTCCCTTTGCTGTACATTATATCCTGTAGCATACTTGTTTTATACATAGTAGTTTGTACCTCTTAATCCCCTACCCTTATCTTGTCTCTCCCCCTTCCCTCTCTTCACTGGTAACCACTAGTTCTCTATATCTGTGAGTCTGTTTCTGGTTTGTGACATTCATTTGTTTGTTTTATTTTTTAGATTCGACATATAACTGATAACATACAGTATTTGTCTTTCTCTGACTCATTTCACTAAACATAATACCCTACAGGTCTATCCATATTGTCATAAATTGCAAAATTTCATTTTTTTAATGGCTGAGTAGTCCATATATATATATGTATATATATTCCATGTGTGTGTGTATGTGTATATATATATGTATGTATATATATATATCATCTTCCTTATCCATTCATCTGTTGATGGACACTTATGTTGCTTCTGTATCTTGGCTATTGTAAATAATGCTGCTATTAACATTGGGGTGCATATAGCTTTTTGAATTAGTATTTTTTTTTTTTTTTTACAAGAAACCCACTTTTTTTTTTTTTTTTTTTTTGCAGTATGTGGGCCTCTCACTGTTGTGGCCTCTCCCGTTGCAGAGCACAGGCTCTGGACGTGCAGGCCCAGCGGTCATGGCTCACGGGCCCAGCCGCTCTGTGGCATGTGGGATCCTCCCGGACCGGGGCACGAACCCGTGTCCCCTGCATCAGCAGGCGGACTCTCAACCACTGCGCCACCAGGGAAGCCCCCCACTTTAAATATAAAGCTACAAATAGATTAAAAGCATGAAATACCATAATCATACCAAGTTGGAGTGATTATATAAATATCAAAGTTGATTTCAGGCCAAAGATACCTGGGTTAAAGAAGATTATTTCATAGTTATCAAGTACACATAATAATTCTAAATATTTATTGCTTCTGAAACAGCTTTAAAATTCGTGAAGCAAAAATTGATAGAACTACAAGGAAGAATAGAGAAATTCGTAATTTCTTGGAGACTTAAATATCCCTCTCTTAAAACTAGATAAGGCTAGTACACAAAAAGTCAGTAAAGATATAGAAGACTTGAACAACCCTATCCATCAACTTTATCTAAGTGATATTTATAGAACACTTTTCCCAATGGCAACATATATACACATTATTTTCAAGTGCACTGGAATGTTCACCAAGATAGAACATATTCTGGGCCACAGAATGAGTCTTATTAAATATAAAAGGATTCAAGTCATACAAAGTATGTTCTTTGACCACAGTGGAATTAAATTAGAAATCAATAACAAAAGGTTATTTGGAAAAGATATTTGGAAACTAAATACCACGCTTCTAAATAACTCCATGGATCAAGGAAGAAATCAAAAGAGAAGTTTAAAAATTATTAAAGTGGATAAAATGAAAATATAAAAACTTACAAGGTACAGCTAATGCATTACTTAGGTGGAAATTTATAGCACTAAATACTTAAATTAGAAAAGAAGAAAAGTCTCAAATCACTGACCTGAGCTCCCAACTTGAGAAACTAGGAAACAGAGAGCAAATGAAACCCAAAGTAAGCAAAAGGAAATAATAAAGATTTGAGCAGATCAATAAAATAGTAAACAGGAAAAAAAATTGAGAAAACCAAGGAAACCCAAAGCTGGTTCTTTTAGAAGATTGGTAATTGATAAATCTCTAGTGAGGCTGGTCAGGATAACGAGAAGTCACAAATTACCATTAACAAGAATGAAGGAGGTAACATTACTACATATTCTGCAGATATTAAGAGAACAGTAAGGGAACATTATGAACACCTTTATGCCAATACATTTGACAACTTCGGTAAATTGGATAAATTTGTTGAAAGACAAAAAAAAAGCTCATGAAAGAAGAAATGTATAATGTGAATAGGTAATTCTTTTTCTATTAAAGAAATTGAACTAACAGTTAAAAACATTCCCATTAAGAAAGCTTCAGGCCTGGATGCCTTCACTGGTTAATTTTACTGAACATTTAGGGAAAAAAATAATACCAGTTCTACACAAACTTTTCCAGAAAATTGAAGTGGAGAGAATTCTTTCCAACCTAGTCTATAAAGTTAGCATTACTCTGAAAAAGATATTACAAGGGGAAAAAAGAAAAAAGACCAAATAAACTATAGACCCGTATCCCTCATGAACATAAACAAAATTTTGGCAAGTTACATCCAATATGTTAAAAAGATAATACCTTGTGATTAAGTAGGGTTTATTCCTGCTTGAATATGCAAGGAATGCAAGATAGGTTTAAAATTTGAAAACCAATCGATGTAAGTCACTGTATTAACAGACTAAGAAATGATTATCTCAGTCAGTGCACAAAAACATTTGACAAATCCAATAGGTATTCCTGAGTACAAAGTGTAAGCAAACGAGGAGTAGAAAGGACCATCCTCAGTCTGATTAAGGATATCTACAAATAGCCTACAGTTCACATCATACTTAATGACAGAAGACTAAATTCTTCCCCTTAAGATCAAGAACATGGCAAAGATGTCCACTTTTACCACTTCTACCCAACATTATACTGAAGCTTCCAGCAAGTGCAGTAAGGTAAGAAAAAGAAATAAGAGGCATCTAGTTTGGGAATGAAGAAGTAAAACTATCTTCATTTGTAGACAACATGATGTCTACATAGAAAATCCTATGGAATTTGCAAAGACACTGTTAGAACTAGCAAGTGTGTTTAATGAGGTTGCAGGATACAAGATCAATATACAAAACTCAGTTGTATTTATGGAAATACAATACTAGCCCCAAACAATAGCAAATTGAAATTTTAAATTACTATTTACATTAACATGAAAAAACATGAGATGTTGATAAATCTGACAAAAGACAGGCAAGACCTATACATTGAAAACTACAAAGCATTGCTGAGAAAAATTAAAGAGAACCTAAATAGACTGAGAGATATATTGTGTTCATGGATTGGGAGACTCAACATTGTGAAGATGTCAGTTCTCAAATTGAACCACCTCATTTGGAATTCCAGAAGGCATTTTATAGAAATGGACAAGGTGATTCTAAAATTCATATGAAAATGGAAAGGATCTAAAATAGTCAAAACAGCTTTGTAAAGTAAAAACAGAGTTGGAGGACTTAAAGTTAGGGTAATCTAGACAAGTTAGGGTAATCAAGACATAAATTTAGGGTAATCTAGACAGTGTAATATTGGCATAAAGAATGACAAATAGAGGGCTTCCCTGGTGACGCAGTGGTTGAGAGTCCGCCTGCCGATGCAGGGGACACGGGTTCATGCCCCAGTCTGGGAAGATCCCACATGCCGCGGAGCTGCTAGGTCCGTGAGCCATGGCCGCTGAGCCTGCGCGTCTGGAGCTTGTGCTCCGCAACGGGAGAGGCCACAACAGTAAGAGGCCCACGGACAGCAAAAAAAAAAAAAAAAAAAAAAAGAATGACAAATAGAGCAATGGACTAATATGGAGTCCTGAAAGGGACCCACACATATAGAGTCAGTGGCATTTTGACAAAGGTACAAAGTCAGTGCAGTGGAGAAAGTAGTCTTTTCAACAAACAGTGCTAGAACAATTGGATATAAGTATGCAAAAAAAAGACCTCTTATCTATATAAAGAATCTCAATAGATAATATACCTTAAATATAAAAGCTATCTTGTATCCAGACTATTAAAAGAATTCTCAGAATTTAATAATAAGGGACTTCCCTGGTGGCACAGTGGTTAAGAATCTGCCTGCCAATGCAGGGTATACGGGTTCGAGCCCTGGTCTGGGAACATCCCACATGCCGTGGAGCAACTAAGCCCAAGCGCCACAACTACTGAGCCTGCACTCCAGAGCCTGCAAGCC
This sequence comes from Mesoplodon bidens, assembly GCF_964165515.1. NCBI lineage: Eukaryota > Metazoa > Chordata > Mammalia > Artiodactyla > Ziphiidae > Mesoplodon > Mesoplodon bidens. Next base: position 70,925,853 of record NC_138170.1, read on the forward strand.
ACAACTACTGAGCCCGCATGCCACAACTACTGAAGCCCGCACGCCTAGAGCCCATGCTCTGCAACGAGAGAAGCCACCACAGTGCGAAGCCCGCGCACTGCAATGAAGAGTAGCCCCCGCTTGCTGCAACTAGAGAAAGCTGATGTGAAGCAACGAAGACCAAACGCAGCCAAAAATAAATAAATAAGTTTATTTTAAAAATTTAATAATAAGAAAACAACCCAATTAAAATAATAGGTATAAGATTTGAAGACACTTCACCAAAGATGATATACAGAGGGAAAATAAGAACATGAAGATATACTCAACTTCATTAATCTTTAACAAAATGCAAATCAAAAGCATAATAACATACCACTAAACACCTATAAGAATGTCTAAAATTAAAAAGACTGATCATACCAAGTGTTGACACTTGGAACTGGAATATAGGAATATAAAATGGTACAACTTTGAAAAAGCTTGGCAGTTTTAAGATTGTTAAACATACATACACCCATTATTGAGCTAGCCATTCCACTCTTAAATATTAACTCAAGGGAAATGAAAGCATATGTCCATATAAAGACTTGTTTATGAATATTTGTGTAACACTGTTTATAATTGCCAAAACCCAGAACCATCCCTAATGTCCGTCAACATGTGAATGGATAAATTGTGTTATATCCAATAGTGGAGTACTACTCAGCAATAAAAAGGAATGGAGTGTTGATGCATACAATGCAATAGGTTTTTTTAAAAAATTAATTTTTAATTGAAGTGTAGTTGCTATACAATATTATATAAAACAATAGGTATTAATGTCAAAATAATTATGGCAAGTAAAAGAATCCAGACAAAAAAAGAATATATACTTTATAACCCATTTATATATGTATTTATAAATATGTTAGAATTATATATACATTAATATATAGAGATATATATGCGATTCAATATATATTATAGTGTACATAATTATAGAAAATATGAAGTAATCTATGGTAACAGTAAACAAACAGATCTGTGGTTCCCTGGGAATGGAGGGTTGTGTAAAGAGTGAAAGGAAGGATGACAGAGGGGCACAAGGAGACTTTTGGTGATGGTGGATATATTCATTATCTTGATATAATGATGATGTTATGGATTTGTACTTATGTCAAAGCATATCACAATGTATACTTCAAATATGTGCAGTTTATTATATGTCTCTTATGCCATAATCTTTTTTCTTTTTTTTAAGGCTTAGGGAAGTACAAAATTTTAAATAATAAATACAGATTACACATTGTGGCTTTTGGTCATAAATTGTCTAGATCTATATTCATTTGCCTACATGATATCTCCACTTGGATTTGTTTTTTGAATTATATTTTACTTATTTTTTTATACAGCAAGTTCTTCTTAGTCATCAATTTAATACACATCAGTGTATACATGTCAATCCCAATCTCCCAATTAATCACACCACCACCCCCACCCTCTGCTGCTTTCCCCGCTTAGTGTCCATACGTTTGTTCTCTACATCTGTGTCTCAATTTCTGTCCTGCAAACTGGTTCATCTGTACCATTTTTCTAGGTTCCACATGTATGCGTTAATATATGATATTTGTTTTTCTCTTTCTGACTTACTTCACTCTGTATGACAGACTCTAGGTCCATCCACGTCTCAACAAATGACCCAGTTTTGTTCCTTTTTATGGCTGAGTAATATTCAATTGTATATATGTACCACATCATCTTTATCCATTCGTCTGTCTATGGGCATTTAGATTGCTTCCATGACCTGGCTATTGTAAATAGTGCTGCAGTGAACATTGGCGTGCATGTGTCTTTTTGAATTATGGTTTTCTCAGGGTATATGCCCAGTAGTGGGATTGCTGGGTCATATGGTAATTATATTTTTTAGTTTTTTAAGGAACCTCCATACTGTTCTCCATAGTGGCTGTATCAATTTACATTCCCACCAACAGTGCAGGAGGGTTCCCATTTCTCCACACCCTCTCCAGCATTTGTTGTTTGTAGATTTTCTGATGATGCCCATTCTGACTGGCGTGAGGTGATACCTCATTGTAGTTTTGATTTGCATTTCTCTAATAATTAGTGATGTTGAGCAGCTTTTCGTGTGCTTGTTGGCCATATGTATGTCTTCTTTGGAGAAATGTCTATTTAGGTATTCTGCCCATTTTTGGATTGGGTTGTTTGTTTTCTTAATATTGAGCTGCATGAGCTGTTTATATATTTTGGAGATTAATCCTTTGTCCGTTGATTCGTTTGCAAATATTTTCTCTCATTCTGAGGGTTGTCTTTTTGTCTTGTTTACGGTTTCCTTTGCTGTGCAAAAGCTTTGAAGTTTCATTAGATCCCATTTGTTTATTTTTGTTTTTATTTCCATTACTCTAGGAGGTGGATCAAAAAAGATCTTGCTGTGATTTATGTCAAAGAGTGTTCTTCCTATGTTTTCCTCTAAGAGTTTTGTAGTGTCCAGTCTTACATTTAGGTCTCTAATCCATTTTGAGTTTATTTTTGTGTATGGTATTAGGGAGTGTTCTAATTTCATTCTTTTACATGTAGGGGTCCAGTTTTCCCAGCACCACTTATTGAAGAGACTGTGTTTTCTCCATTTTATATCCTTGCCTCCTTTGTCATAGATTAGTTGACCATAGGTGCCTGGGTTTATCTCTGGGCTTTCTATCTTGTTCCTATGATCTATGTTTCTGTTTTTGTGCCAGTACCGTATTGTCTTGATTATTGTAGCTTTGTATATAGTCTGAAGTCAGGGAGTCTGATTCCTCCAGCTCCCTTTTTTTCCCTCAAGATTGCTTGGGCTATTTGGGGTCTTTTGTGTCTCAATACACATTTTAAGATTTTTTGTTCTAGTTCTGTGAAAAATGCCATTGGTAATTTGATCAGGATTGCATTGAATCTGTAGATAGCTTTGGGTAGTATAGTCATTTTCACAACATTGATTCTTCCAGTCCAAGAACATGGTATATCGCTCCATCTGTTTGTATCATCTTTAATTTCCTTCATCAGTGTCTTACATTTTTCTGCATACAGGTCTTTTGTCTCCCTAGATAGGTTTATTCCTAGGTATTTTATTCGTTTTGTTGCAGTGGTAAATGGGAGTGTTTCCTTAATTTCTCTTTCAGATTTTTCATCATTAGTTTATAGGAATGCAAGAGACTTCTGTGCATTAATTTTGTATCCTGCAACTTTACCAACTCCATTGATTAGCTCTAGTAGTTTTCTGGTGGCATCTTTAGGATTCTCTATCTATGGTTATTTGTCATTTTTCCCTTGCTGCTTTCAATAATTTTTCTTTGTCTTTAATTTTTGCCAATTTGATTACTATGTGTCTTGGCGTGTTTCTCCTTGAGTTTATCCTGTATGGGACTCGCTGCGCTTCCTGGACTTGGGTGGCTGTTTCCTTTCCCAGGTTAAGGAAGTTTTCGACTATAATATCTTCAAATATTTTCGCTGGTCCTTTCTCTCTCTCTTCTCCTTCTGGGACCCCTATAATGCGAATGTTGTTGCATTTAATGTTGGCGCAGAGGTCTCTTAGGCTGTCTTCATTTCTTTTCATTCTTTTTTCTTTATTCTTTTCTGCAGCGGTGAATTCCACCATTCTGTCTTCCAGGTCACTTATCCGTTCTTCTGCCTCAGTTATTCTGCTACTGATTCCTTCTAGTGTAATTTTCATTTCAGTTATTGTATTGTTCATCTCTGTTTCTTTGTTCTTTAATTCTTCTAGGTCTTTGTTAAACATTTCTTGCATCTTCTCAATCTTTGCCTCCATTCTTTTTCCGAGGTCCTGGATCATCTTCACTACCATTATTCTGAATTCTTTTTCTGGAAGGTTGCCTATCTCCTCTCCATTTAGTAGTTTTTCTGGGGTTTTATCTTGTTCCTTCATCTTGTACATAGCCCTCTGCCTTTTCATCTTGTCTGTCTTTCTGTGAATGTGGTTTTTGTTCCACAGGCTGCAGGATTGTAGTTCTTCTTGCTTCTTCTGTCTGCCCTCTGGTGGATGAGGCTATCTAAGAGGCTTGTGCAAGTTTCCTGATGGGAGGGACTGGTGGTGGGTAGAGCTGACTGTTGCTCTAGTGGGCAGAGCTCAGTAAAACTTTAATCTGCTTGACTGCTGATGGCTGGGACTGGGTTCCCTCCCTGTTGGTTGTTTGGCCTGAGGCGACCCAACACTGGAGCCTACCTGGGCTCTTTGGTGGGGCTAATGGCGGACTCTGGGAGGGCTCACGCCAAGGAGTTCTTCCCAGAACTTCTGCTGCCAGTGTCCTTGTCCCCACGGTGAGCCACAGCCACCCCCTGCCTCTGCAGGAGACCCTACAACACTAGCAGGTAGGTCTGGTTCAGTCTCCCCTGGGGTCACTCTTCCTTCCCCTGGGTCCCGATGCGCACACTACTTTGTGTGTGTGCTCCAAGAGTGGAGTCTCTGTTTCCCCCAGTCCTGTCGAAGTCCTGCAATCAAATCCCACTGGCCTTCAAAGTCTGATTCTCCAGGAATTCCTCCTCCCGTTGCTGGACCCCGAGTTTGGGAACCTGACATGGGGCTCAGAACCTTCACTCCAGTGGGTGGACTTCTGTGGTATAAGTGTTCTCCAGTCTGTGAGTCACCCACCCAGCAGTTATAGGATTTGATTTTACTGTGATTGCACCCCTCCTACCGTCTCACTGTGGCTTCTCCCTTGTCTTTGGATGTGGGGTATCTTTTTTGGTGAGTTCCAGTGTCTTCCTGTCAGTGATTGTCCAGCAGCTAGTTGTGATTCTGGTGTTCTCACAAGAGGGAGTGAGAGCATGTCCTTCCACTCTGCCATCTTGGCTCAGGCTCTCTTAGATATTTTTTAGTCATGTCAAAACTAAACTCTTTAAACTAGCACAAATCTCTAACTTCTTTTCCTACTTCCTTTCTAATTATACTCTAGGATTTTTTTTTAATTTTTATTTTTGTAAGCGGTACTTCCATCCTCCCATTTTTCATGCAGGAAGCTAGGGAATCTTCCCTGATGCTTATCTCATCCCCTGCTTTACCACCAAGTTGTGTCACTGAGAACACATTTCAAAGCTGTAGTCTTCCTTTCCTTCACTACCACCACCATTACCTGGTTCAGTTCTCTCTTCTCTTTTCACTAAAAAGAGCCTTCCGATTATACTCCCTGGTTTTATGCCTGACCCTCTCAATCCAGTCTCTAGGGAACAGCCAGAGAGATCTTTCAAAGATGAGCATTTAAATCATGTAATTTCTCTGCTTGGACGTTTTCAATGACTTTTCATTGCTCTTGGGATAAGATCTAAAATCCTTTGAATTTGGTCAGATTCCCGTTTGCCTCTTGCTTATTGTGTTCTAATCACATAGGCTACCTTTCAGTTTCTTAAATTTCCAAGTTTTTTTTTTTTTTTTTTTTTTTTGCGGTTCGCGGGCCTCTCACTGTTGTGGCCTCTCCCATTGCGGAGCACAGGCTCCGGACGTGCAGGCTCAGCGGCCATGGCTCACGGGCCCAGCTGCTCCACAGCATGTGGGATCTTCCTGGACCAGGGCACGAACCCGCGTCCCCTACATTGGCAGGCGGACTCTCAACCACTGCGCCACCAGGGAAGCCCTCCAAGATCTTTTTACTCCAGAACCTTCTCACATGGTATTTTCTGAACCTGCACTGGTTTTTCCCTTTGTCAGTGGCTACCCCAATGCATGCTTTAAGTCTCAGCTTAAATGCCACTAATTCAGAGAAGTCTTTCCTGACTTGCCCATTCAAAATTGGTATCCACACCAGTATCCTGTAGGTTTTCATCATAGCTGTTACAGGTTTTTTGGGGGGTGAGGGAGGGGTAGGAGGAGGTGTTTATATGTGTATATGAGATTATTTGGTAAAATACCTCTTTCCTATACTATTCTGAAAAGCTCCTTGAAAGTGGAGACCTGTCTGTTTTGTTCACTACTGTGTAGCCATCACCTGACTGACTTCCTGGTACAGTTGACAATATTTATTGAGTGAAAGTTTAGAGAAAATACATTGGAAGGAAATATACCAGTGGGTTGCTTTTTGAGTGCTGCATGTTTGTTTTTATAAGATTTCTACAGTGAACTATTAGACTTTCTAATAAGAAAAGTTATAAATAAAATACATCTTTATACTTTTTGTCTTTACTAGAGATGAAAAAGCAGATGTTATTTTGTGACTTAGATGCTAGTGCTAAATTCTGTTACAAATTAAGTGACCTTGATATATTAACTTGACTTTTAATATCTTGGAGTTGCACAGCTCTAGGGAGCACTGTTTATGCATATTGTTAGTTAATGAGGACTCCTCTGTTAGTGTAAAGCAGAGACTCTTCTTTTAGTAGCAATTTTAGATATAATTTACCTAGAACAGAGTATGCACTTCTCTCCTAGGTCTACCTGCAATTTATGTCATCTTGCATTCTTATCTTAGAGTGCCTTATTGTATTTGTCTGTTTCTGTCACACTTTTTTAATCAGTCACCCTTAATTTAGCATAGTTTTGACCAGTTCTGTCTCGTGGAGAAAACTATGTAAGGTTTTCTGAAATCTCAGTATCTATCCATGGTAGCTCTGGTGCTGGACATACGGTGAATATCCTGTAAATCTTTTAAAAATTTTTATTGAATGTCATACATTTTTGAAAAATATAAAATAAAGCCATATCTTTGAGGTAATGATTTGTTAAGTAGGCTTAGTACTTTGAAGTTCTAAAAGTATAGTTCTCAGCGGATTGTCAACTTGATTGAGTAGCCTATTATATTTATTTTTTGCTCATCATTTAAATGAGCTTGCTTCTTAGCTAGAAATGCTTTTCAGGTTTTTTAATTAATTAATTATTTTGATAAAGCCTTTTTAAAAAAATTTTTGTTGGCTGAGTTGAGTCTGTGGCTGTGCGTGGGCTTTTTCTAGTTGTGGCGAGCAGGGGGCTGCTCTTCGTTGAGGTGCCCAGGCTTCTCATTGCAGTCACAGTTTTATTTAAATGTTTGTGTTCCTTTTCTTTTTAAGATGCCCTTTGTTCATGTTATTTCACTTATATGTATAATAAATGTATACCAACTTTTTAACAGATAAAATAATTAGGCACAGGGCTTGTACCCTGAAGGACACTGCGCATGCCATCATTGCAGCTGAATTGGATCCAGAATTTAATAAACTCTGTGAAGAAATTAAGGAAGCAAGAATAAAAAGAGGTGAGTTATAGAAATGAACTTGCTACTGAAGAGTAAGAGGTCATTGAATGTCACTGAATGGTGTTTCTTTACAGTTGCTGGTATTATGAAAATGTATTTTGAGGCCCATCCTTAATTTCTGATATGAAAATGTGTCATGTAAATTCTCGAAGATGTTTTAAAATTTTACTTTCTATAACAGTTTTAGTGCAGATTACAGAAATAAAGTACTTCTTAGTGAAATTTCTTTTGCAGGCATATATCTTTAATTATGGATTTCTGTTCTTAAAGGATTTAGGTAGGCTTTCATATTTGAAGAGGGTTTATTTTCATCAGTTTATATCTAATACCGATACTTAAAAACTTTTTTTAGGAATACTTTTTTTTATAAACCTATTGGAATTTATGTGCAATTTTGTTAGTATAAACACAGAATTAGCAGATGTGTTTTGTTCGTTCTATATATAATCCTGTCCTTGAGGAACTCACACTTTAGTAGGAGAGAGTAAGTGTAAAACAAATCGAGTATAGTGTGGCATATGCACTGATTGAAGCATGTTCATAGCACAGAGGAGAGACGTCCTGGTAGGAAACCCAGCATTTTGATCAGAGTTTGGAGAATGAATATAGAAGTGTTGTCTCTAGTGAAGTAGTGGAAGGGAGGCAGTGACGGAGAAGGAGGAGGTATTGTAAGCACAGCACACTACGTATACAGGCGCAGGGACGTGAAATAACGTGGTGTATCGGAAAAACTGCAAACTGTTTGGTATTGCTAAAGATGTACAGAATGGTGGGAAACAGAGCTCAGAAGGTGAGCTGGGTCCAGGACACTGAAGTTGTGAAGACGCTTTTCTTCTGCCTTAGAGAGGCCTTCCCTGGCCACCTAATCTTATTAGGCTCTGGTCACCATAGCACTTGGCATTTTGTTACTGTTGTTGTCTCTCTCCTCCTTATTTAGAATATAAGTGCTGTGAATGTCTTATTCATAGCTCTACTGCAGTCCCTAGAACTATCTCTGGTATACAACAGGCTTTTTATAAATATTTGAATGAATCAATGTCATGCTAAGGAGCTTGGACTTTATCCTGTAGGTCTATGTTTTTTTTTTTTTTTTTTTTTTTTGCTGTACGCGGGCCTCTCACTGCTGTGGCCTCTCCCGTTGCGGAGCACAGGCTCCGGACACACAGGCTCCGCGGCCATGGCTCGCGGGCCCAGCCGCTGCGCGGCATGTGGGATCTTCCGGGATAGGGGCACGAACCCGTGTCCCCTGCATCGGCAGGCGGACTCTCAACCACTGCGCCACCAGGGAAGCCCAGGTCTATGTTTTTTAAAATGTGTTTGTGTTTATTACCCACATCAGCTTAGAACTACTGAATTAGATTCTCTGAGAATAGTAAGGCCGAGAAATCTGCGCTTCAGCAAACTCAAGTGGTTTTTATGTACACTAAAGTTTGAGAACAATTGCCATAGTCAGTAGGATTCATAGAAGTATTTGACACAGTGGAATGGCTTGGTAAATTGCTCTGGCAGCAGGAAAATAGCAAGGTCTCAATGTGGCTGGGTAGGAGGATGAGAGACCAGTTAAAAAGCTGTTGGAGCCAGTTTTGAAAACATTTTTGCAGTTTCTAAAAAGTTAAGCATAATATTTACCATACGACCCAGCGATTCTACTCCTAGGGATCTACCCAAGAGAGGTGAAAACATATGTCCATATAAAGACTTGCACGTGAATGTTCATGGCAGTATTCACAACAATTAAAAACTGGAAACAACCCAAATGTCCGTCAACTGATGAATGGGTAAACAAAACAGGGTATATTGTACAGTGACGTACTGCTCAGCTATAAAAAGGAATAAGATACTGATACATGGTACAGCATGGATGAACTTTATAAATGTTATGCTAAGTGAAAGAAGGCAGTCACAAGAGAACACATATTGCATGATTCCATTTATATGAAATGCTCACAAAAGACAAGTCTATAGCGACAAAAAGTGGACTAGTGGTTGCCTGGAACAGTTACCTAAATTGGATTGCTGTGGTGATTGCACAGTTCTGTAAATTGACTAAAAATCACTGAATCGTACGCTTAAAATGAGTGATTTTTATGTTGTGTGAATTGTACCTCAATAAAGCTTTTGGTGGGGGGAGGGCTGTTGGAGTAGTCCAGAGTTTTAATTAGTGAAGTGGGAATGAAGGTAGGATTAACATGAGAGAGATGCAGCTGCAGGGGTGGAGGGCATTGTGAAGGAAAGGAAGAGGCAAAATTGGCTGCCATGTTACTGGTTTAATGACTTAAGTAGATGCTAACACCACCAGTAGAGAGAGGGAATGTATAAGGACAGGTTTTTTTTGGTGGGAAAAGAGAAACCAGTTATCTTTAATTTGACCCATCTCTAGGATATCCAGTTGGTGATACTAAGTAGGCAACTGATATGAATCAGAAGCTCAAGAGAGTTTTGGACTAAAGATGTAATTTGGGAATAATTATATAATGCCAGTAGGAGCTGAACGCATGAATATTTGTGGTGGAAGGTGTAGATTAAAGTGAGAAGAAAAGGGATTCCAGAGACACAGCCCTTAGAGACGTTTAAGGAAGGCAACATGTAAGGATGGCATAGAAGAAAGAAGTCTAGTAAAGAGAATTGAGATGGAATGGTTATTTTTATGAAGGTCAGTGCACGAAAACCAAACTTATGCAGTGTGGTGCGACAGCCAGCTAATGTCAGATGGAAACAGTTCGTATGAATGGGGTTCAGTGGCCCAATATATGCTTATGCTTTCTAAGATGGCAGAAATCATGACTTTTAGACTATATATAATCTTACTGTCTCCCAGTCATAAAAATGTGAAATGTATCCCTCTGCAAAGTACAGTGAATAAACACAGGGCCCTTTGGGGATTAAGTGTAAACAAGCATGGCCTGCCATTTTATTTTTATGATTTTATATCTAGTTTCTTTCCCATCTTACATCAAAAGGTACTATTTCATCCGAATTACAAGCTGTCCAAGTGTAATTAATGACTTTAAAATTCAGTTTTGTATTTCAGACTTTTTTTTTAACCTTGTTGGTTTATGTAGCTGGGAATATTTAAATAGGTATCGCTTATCTTCTGCTTGCAGGCTTATCGGTAACAACAGAACAAATAAATCCTCATGGTACTGGAGCTCGAAAGACGGAAACTAGAGTTGAAGAGGCATTTCGGCACAAACAAAGAAATCCAATGGATATCTGGCACAGCTCTGCAAATAAATGTGCATGTGAGTATTTGAGATCATGTTATCCAGTAGTGGGAACAGCTGCGAATGAGGCAGATGTGTTAGGAATTGGGCACATACACCAAAGGGCTGCTAAGAGCTTGTGGGGTAAAATGCTGAATCAGAATACATTTCCTTAACCTTATTTGCTTTTCTCCTATCTCCATTCAGTGCTTGCTGTTGTAATTGAACTAGATTTGAATGTCTTCAGTTTTCGACTTCGGTTTTTAGATAGAGATGTGGAGCCAGTAGATTTTTTTATCCATCCCGCCTCCAACGCCTTGCTGTATGTTATGCAGAGTGTTCTTGTTATGGTGGGAAATGGAAACTCCGGCTTAGGAGAGTGACTGAGTTGACAGCAGGAAGTTGATTTTTCTGAGAAAAGCCTGTGTAGCCTCTTCTTTAACTGGTTTTGTTTAAGTCAGGTGTGTTTAGACGGGGAGAAGTCAGTGTTCTGGGTTCTCCTCACTTTTCCATTCATGGTGATCTGTAAAATTTCCAAAAGACAAATGTTAATAAACACAGCATCTTCCTAACGTAATCTTTATGTTTCAATAAAGATAGCCGTCTTTGGAAGATATACGCTGTTCTTCTGATGTAAAGGTGGTAATTCTACTCCAACTGTCAGTAAAGATGGCCATAATAAGTTCTTTCACCAGTGGCGCTGAATTTGAATGAATGAACCAGACTCAGTTTTTTTAATCTTGTTCTCTTTGTGATAGGTGGCACTCATGTGTGAGTTTGAAGGACTTAATGGTGCACTTAGTTCCATGAAACTGATTAAGCTTTTTATCCTAGTTGTACCTTGGAACGTGACCTGGATTCTGGGACACAGCACTCTAATTTAAACCTTGAAACCCCTACATTCTCTACAACTGATAAAAATATTTACTAACTAAAACACATTGAATATTGGCTTCAAGCAGTTTTAATTTCCTTTAAGTATTAAAATATTATTGTAATCTACAAATGTGAGTCCTGTTTTCTCTTACCAGTAGATGGCATATGTGACTCATCATTTGTCCGTTTTACATTAAGTTATTTAAATCATATGTCTAAATCTCCCTTTGGAAGAGTTGCTTTTCTAAGGTCTTAGTTTTGGAAACAAACTCAGAGATGTTATAAAACTTGATTTTAAAGATTGTGCCTCTAAATGGGCTTTTCACACAAAGCACCCTTGTAAAAGGAAGTGGGTATATTAAAGATTAGTCCTGTAAATATATACTACCACATGCCAGGTGCTGTGGGGATAGAGCAGTGACTAAAACAAAAATCCCTATTCTTGTGGCACGTATATAACCAATTCCTCTTATTTTACCAAAATCATACTAAGCATTAGAAGTGATTATAAAAGGACGGGGAAAATATCTCTAGTTTGACCTCTCCCCAGATAAGAACATTTTCTTTTTCTTAGCTGGGATGAAAGCATTAGAAATAAGCTTACTTCAGAAGGGCTCCTAACCTTTGCTTAGGGTATGAGTACATTTTAAGGAATTGAGCTGGCTCCTGATCAAGCAGGGTCCAGCCTCTTGCTCTAGTGCTCCATGGCTTAGTGAGGAAGGAAAAAGGGAACCTCTTGTACCTTTGGTTATTGGAGAATAAGCAAGGACACAATGTCAGGAGTGACTTGTCAGGTAGTAAAACCTAACAGTTCTACATTTTAGAGAAAGGGCAAGCTGAATACTTTTCTTACACTTTTAATGTGGACTGGATTAGTTTTTCATGTAAGTAATGGAATGCTTATGAATTCCTATCACTTATAGCCTGTGCTTTTTTTTTTTTTTTTTTTTTTTTTTTTTTTTTTTCTTTTTGCGGTATGCGGGCCTCTCACTGTCGTGGCCTCTCCCGTTGCGGAGCACAGGCTCCGGATGCGCAGGCCCAGCGGCCATGGCTCACGGGCCCAGCCGCTCCGCGGCATATGGGATCCTCCCAGACCGGGGCACGAACCCGTATCCCCTGCATCCGCAGGCGGACTCTCAACCACTGCGCCACCAGGGAGGCCCATAGCCTGTGCTTTTAAAAGTAGACTAATATAGAAATTTCGTCTCCAATTACACTATAACTGTAAATCGTAAAAATAGAAATTAATAGGGGATAAAGGAATGGAGAGATGATGGTAATGATAGTACAGTTTTGAAGGCAAAATAAATTTTGAGCCAAGTGACTAAATAACTTGAATTTTGCAAATGATTTTAGAAACCTTTAGTAGATTTATTCTTAGATGAGAAAGAAGAGTGACAGTTATGACAAAATTTGTCAACACTTGTGAATACCTTGGTGTCTTTACAGAGACTCAGTAAGGATTAAAGATGAAAGGATGGGAAAAGTATGTAAACACACTATATACTGTTGATAGATCACAAGTTCATATCAAGTGCTGGAGTAAAGAAGTGAGGGTTGTCTTAAGACCACATTCCCCTCTATTTGTCTTTCAAAAGCAGTTTTTAAACTGTGTATTAAACAGTCTACACTTAGTGCTCTCATATTTGTATTTTCTTTTTAACATGTCTTTGCCCAGGAAGCTTTCAACATTGACATATTAAAAATATATATTATCTCTTTTAAAATTAAGCCAGATTTGACATTACATTTATAGCCTCGGAAAAAAATTAATTATTTTTACTCTGATGGCTTTCAACAAACTAATATTTAGAATTCGGTGTTTGATACCAGAAGTGATAGGTCTCTAGCTTAAGTAGTTTGCTTTAATAACTTTGTATTTAAATTTCTTTGTGAAAATGTCCCACATTGCAAAATAAAAGTTAACTTTTTATTTAAGGGGCAATGCGATTGACTTGCATAACCAGCTACCTTTGATACATACATGGGAAATTAAAGATTCCTGGGTCCATCATTACCTGGAAGTACCAGCTATCTACTCATAAAAGCTCATGACAGTTTCTAACATCTAAGAGTATAGTCCCTACAACTTTTGTAGGTCTCCCGTTTCACATAACTGACCAAATATTTATTTTCATTGTTTGTTAATGTTCTTGCTGCCTTGATAGCAGAGGGCTTAATTTTTCTACATATTTTCAAATAACAACTTTGCAAGAAATTGATCCTGATAGGTGAACCATTTGTGGTAGATGTCTAACAGCTGGCTAACCACATTGTCTATATAACCTTCCTAGGGCTTCTATTTCTTCTGGAAGGAGAGGCAGTAGAGATTGCTTTGTAGGGACACCTGTAACTATTCTCTCTTCATGTACTGGATCATACTTTAATTTCCTTTCATGGTTTAGAAGCTTTTGGGTGATCTTGCTGACAAAGCACTCATCTTCCTGGTGGAAGTCCAGGGCTATAGCCCCAAACCTTCCAGGCAGGTTGGTAGTGTGGTCATTCCCTAAATGTGTGTATAGTATGCTTGGCCCCTGGATGTTAGGAATTAGGAACAGCTATAAAGCAGAATCCAGGGCAGTGGTAAAAAGTGAGTGCTGAGTGAACTCATACAGGAAATAAATTTAAATTTCTTTCATTCTTCAGAGTTCATCCCTGACTTCATATCCATTTTACTTGTAGTTTGTGAGGATTAGTCAGCATGGATGTCAAGAGCTAAGTAGTTTTTGTCTGTGTGTTACGCTAGTATGGGTTTACTTTTGTTTGGGTCTTATTTAATAAACATTTGTAAAACAAGCATTGCATTCCAAGTTCTACATATCTTTTTCCCTTCTTTGTAAAATAGTTCGAGTTCGGAGAAAATCAAGGCGGCGATCACAGTGGGGTAAAGGAATTATTAAGAAAAGGAAAGTCAATAATTTAAAAAAAGATGAAGAGGACACCAAATTTGCTGACTATGAGAATCATATGGAGGACAGGAAATTGCTAGAAAATGGAGAGTTTGAGGTAAGCACTGACTGCCATGAAGAAAATGGAGAAGAGACTGGAGACTTATCTATGACCAATGATGAATCATCATGTGACATCATGGACATGGACCAGGGGCGGAGGCTTAACAACGGAGCGGGCACAAAAGAGAACTTTGCATCTACTGAAGAGGAAAGTTCCAATGAGTCTCTACTCGTCAACAGCAGCAGTTCTCTAAATCCAGAACAGACATCTAGGAAAGAATCTTTCCTTAAAGGAAGCTGTCTAAATGGTGAGGCCTCCACTGACAGTTTTGAAGGAATACCACTTCTGGAGTGTCAGAATGGCAAAGCTGAAGTAGTTTCTTTCTGTGGTAGTGGAGACAAATGTAATTCTGAACAAAAGAATCTTCTGGAGGACCAGTCAAAAGAAAAACCAGAAGCTTCAAATGAAAATCATGGAGATGATCCTGAGAAACTAGAGGCAGTGGAATATAGCAATAATGAGAAGTTCGAACCTGGCCCTGATGTGGAGGTTAAAGATGCAGAACTGGATAAAGAAGGTAGATAGAGCTAATGTTTTAAAATTTTTCCTAAAGGTTTTAACTCCAGAGTTAATTAAGTGCATATTTTATCTGGTCCCCGGTAGCAATAGTTGATAAATAATTATATCCCTTTGAGAATCTTTTGCAGTTTTCACCCCTTTCCCTAGAAAAGTGTACACATACATAATAAATTCTGGTGAATGTTTCAGAGGGTTTGTGGTCCAGAATGCATTGCTTACCTGGCTGCTTCCTCTTCTGCCTCCCACCTGATTATCATCCCTGTCATAATGGATTTATGACTAAAAGCTGAGTAGATCCACAAGTGTTAAGAAGATGGATTTCTAACAGAAGGATTATTGGGGTGGGGTGGGGGTGGGGGTGGGTGAGAAGACTTGGATACTGTAGCAGTATGGTATAGTATGGTCATATAAACCCACATTAAATTACCACTCCTGTTCATTATAATCATGTGACTCTGAGCTAGTTGCTTATATTCTCCAACCCTGTGTCTTTTATCTTCTAAATTAAACTTCAGAATGGTGTCACTGCAGGGATTATATGTCATGTATATTAATCGCCTCCCCTGGTACCTGGCACATACTAAGGTATATTCATGCCAGGCAGTCACTGTTAGTTGAATCTGAGGGATGTTTAGTCTAGGAGACTCTATCTATACGACCAGTGGTGGAAGAAAGCAGCAGAATCCTCACTGTCAAAGTTACTTTATTCTCGCAGAGTCAGAGCACTCTGCCCACTGCTGACTTGCTTGGGAGATATGATTCTTTGAAGAAGCAGCAGAAAGGGGGAGTTGAGGGTTTCTGGCCCCGCTTTGTTGTTTATCATTATTCTTTAGCCCATAGTGAGATGGGGTGATTTAGAGATCCACTCTGCTCAGTGTACTGAATTTCCTTCCCGAATAAGCACTCTTCTTATACCAGGTTATCTTGAAATTGTATCATGCTCTCTAAATTGTGTGGAGGGTATAGTGTTAGCCTGGGATTTGGGCTATGTGAGAAAAGTTTTTTAATGCCAGTTTTTTTAGCCCTCCAGTAGAATTAGAGAGTAGGATGGTATTATTCAAAGTCTTAGAATTATTTTAATGGATAAAGAGAGAGGTACGGTTCTTAAATGCTGCCTGTTGAGAATTTTTCTTTTTCTCCAGTATTTAATAATAGAAAGCAATTTTAAGAGCATGATTTATCCTGGGCTATCATATAGACAGAACTTTAAAAAATGTGTTGAAGCTAGAGTTACGTAATGAACGGGACAGAGCAGGGAAAAGGGAGAGATTCCTGTTAGGAGGCAGAATGGGTGGGGAGGAGAAGTTCTTTTTAACGCTCGTTCACTATGAGATTTTAGTAAGCTTGCAGAAAAGGTTTAAATGAATATTATGTTCAACTGGTGATCTAAAAGCTTTAAAGACATTTGTTGTGTAAAAGCTTTACCTGAAGCTTTCATTTGTAACTGTCAGGGCAATGTAACCTCGTGTAGTGGTTCCTAATTCAGGTTCTTGGGCCTCTAGAAGTCCATGGATGTGATAATGAGGATCCGTATGGTCTTAACAAAACTCCTAGCATATATTAATTGAACTATAAATAAAGGCTTTCACTCTAAAGGCTTTCTGAAATATAAAATTTCTCTGGTATATCAGGGTATATGTTTTTGAAGGCAACATTTTGGTTCATTTATTATTTCTCTATATAGCAGGCACTGAGGAAAAGGAATTGTTTAAAGACTTGCGACTAAGAGAACTAATGCAGGAGGGAGGAGGAAGGGTCTCCTTAGTGGCCCTGAGCATGGGCCAGGTCCTGTATAAAGTTCTGAAACAGTCCACGTTTGTCCTTGTGTTCCTCCCCCCTCGGCCTCCTCTAAGAGTGCTCCTGCTTAGGGAGCGTAAGGCTTGATGGTCTACCTGCCCTCCCTACCCATCAGGGTGCCTGGCGCTGTCAAGTTATACTCAACGACCTCACAGTTTCTGTTTTTTCAGTGTGGCTGGTCTCAGCAAGATGTTGGGAGGAAAGTAATTAGATTATACTAATTCACTCTAAGGTAGTAGGAAAGGACACTAGACCTTTTGCATTTTTAATGGGTTTATATTTTTAAGAGAAAATTTTGTGTAACACAGGCAGTATAACAGAGAAAAGTAAGACGTTTCAGGCAATGTTGAAGAAAGTGTTTTTGCATTGGGAGGCAAATATGAGTCAGGTTGTCCTCACTTTGTGTTAGTATCTGCTTTTCTAGGTTGCTTCCTTTCTTCTAGTTCTGAGAGCTCCAAATTTTAAAATGATTATCATACAGAGAATGAAGACAGTTTATAAGTTACTGCTTAGAGCTGAAGATTACTCTTATCTTCCTTTTAGGGGATATGTTTGTTAAGATGATATTCTGGTATGACTTGGCTTTCATAGTTGTGATCTAGTTCTCTTTAATCTGGGTTGCTTAGTCTTACCCCCCTCAAAAAATCATTTATTATTTAAAGAATTACACCCTTATTCCAAAAGGATTTGTGGTGGGTAAAAGAATGTATAATTGTTTGTCTGATTTTTCTTAACTTTTATTTGCTGCGGTGCTTTTTTTTTCCCTCCCCCCAATTGTAGGTGCTTCTAAAGTAAAGAAATATCGTAAGTTAATTTTAGAGCAGGCAAAAACAACAAGCCTGGAACTGGTTCCAGAAGAGCCATCTGAGCCTGTGCCACCTCTTATAGTTGATCATGAGAGATTGAAGGTAAGCTTAGCTCTTCCCAGGCAGTTTTAAATGAATGGAAATAAAGCTAGTTTTGATAATCTTTTGCTTTAACCTAGGAATATAGGTACTTTAGGGCTTCTAATGAAAAAGAGTTGTGTGTGTTTTGAGGGGTTTAGAAATACGAGAATGTTCTTGGTAATAAACTAAGCCCTGGAATCTTCTAAACTCAGGTGTCACTATTACACCGTAGCATGTGGTGTCTGTTGCCTAGCATTTGCGTGGAACCGTTTCAGTTTGAACAATGAAATCAAATTTCATTTTATTCCTTTTTCTTTTAATTTTTCTTAGAAATTGCTTGATTTGTTGGTAGATAAAAGCAACAATCTGGCAGTTGATCAACTTGAGAGATTATATTCTCTTCTTAGTCAGTGCATCTACCGTCACCGTAAAGATTATGACAAATCACAACTTGTAGAGGTGAGTGCTTATTAGTTCATCTGTGGAATAAACAAATATGTGCTTTTACTTGTCCCAAAGAAAAGAGGAGAAAAAAAAGGTTATTTTAGTCTAAATCTTTCACCAAGTAACTGAAGAGTGGTTTGAAGATTTAAGAGTAGAAGAATCATTAAGAGTTACAAAAATACACTCTTGGTACCATTTTGTCTCAGAACAGAAGTAATCTGGGATTCTTTGTGTATCAAAACACAGAGGTTCATGGTTGGCAAATACACAGATTAGCATGTCACAGTTCTCCCCTCCCTTACTTATCACTGACTTGACGGATTAAGCATATCACTTTGGCCTATTGAATGTGAGCATGGCCTCACAGTCCATGTTACCACTGCTCCCTAGGCAGCCACTACTGGTTAAAAGGAGTTGGCATGGGCCAAGAGACTTACTGGCCACCCCATTAATGATTGGAAGAGAGCTTAAAAGTCATCTCATTTAATCAGATCTAGTCCTGTGAAATAACCACATGAAAGAGTGGTTGTTCTTGTGCTTAGACACCTTAGAGGTGAACCATTCGCTTTCTGGACAACTCTGGGCCATAAAGTTTTTTATAAATACGAGCTTATATCTCTATTCATATAATTTACATGATTAAGTCACACTTCTTTTTGAGGTCATCTGAGCAAATAAAACGTATAAGACAAAAGTCTCTGCTCTCAAGAAGTATTTCTAGTATGTTAAAGATTTATGTGTAGAGGATGTGATTATTTTGCATGTGTAATAAAGAATATAAGCATACCTTGCTTTATTGCACTGTGCAGATATTGCATTCTTTGCAAATTGAAGGTTTGTGGCAACACCGCCATTTTCCAGCAGCATTTGCTCACTTCGTGCTTCTGTGTTAACGTTTTGGTAATTCTTGCAATATTTCAAACATTTTCATTATTGTACTTGTTATGGTGATCTGTGATTAGTGATCTTTTTTTTAAATAAATTTATTTATTTACTTACTTACTTACTTACTTATTTATGGCTGTGTTGGTTCTTTGTTGCTGCACGCGGGCTTTCTGTAGTTGCGGTGAGCGGGGGCTACTCTTCTTTGCGGTGCACGGGCTTCTCATTGCGGTGGCTTCTCTTGTTGCAGAGCACGGGTTCTAGGCGCGCGGGCTTCAGTAATTGTGGCCCGCGGGCTCTAGAGCGCAGGCTCAGTAGTTGTGGCGCACGGGCTTAGTTGCTCTGCGGCATGTGGGATCTTCCCGGACCAGGGCTCGAACCCATGTCCCCTGCATTGGCAGGTGGATTCTTAACCACTGTGCCACCAGGGAAGTCCCTGTGATTCGTGATCTTTGATGTTATTGCAAAAAGATTATGACTCGCTGAAGGCCCAGATGGTGGTTAGCATTTTTTAAAGAAATTTTCTAAAGCATTTTTAAAATTAAGGTGTGTACATTGTTCTTTAGACATAATGCATTACACAGTATAGTGTAAACATAACTTTTATATGCGCCGGGAAGCTAAATAATTTGTATGATTTACTTTATTTGCTTTCATCTGGAACGTAACTTCTCCGGGGTATGCCTGTATTGGACTTGAATCAAAGCAAGAGAGCATTTAAAAGTTACTTTGTAATCACATTTTTATGAGTCACATTTTTACGAATCTATACTGACCTTATACAATATATAGATATAACAGAAATAAAAAATCACCCATATCCCACCATCTAGAGGAAACTAATCAGCGTTAATCTTTTAGAGTATCTTCCATCCTTTAAAAATGTCTAGATGTACATAATCTGTATAAAAGTGTGAATATATATTTAAAAATTGGGATAGTATTGGATACTGTATTTTATAACAGAACTTTTCTCCTACTCAGTAACATGATGAAACATTTAGCAGAAGTAATTTTGATTGGTCATTTATAAGAACTTTTTGATGAGATGATAATCTGTTAGTATGGCCTGTTAGTTCTGTAGAGAGGTAGGATATAATGTCTTTGGAGGTGTTTAAAGATGGAAGGGAAAACCAAATGTCTTAGATGTATTTGACATTTGCCCATCTGAATGTAATGTGTGGGGGTAGAGTTCTTTTTAAAAATTCTAGAACTTCTTTGTTTACGTGCTTGACATTTGATTAGTGTGAATGGATTGAATACTCTTCAGCAGTTGAAACATCTTGCAGTATGGGTCTTGGAACCCTATAATCTAGGGGTCTCATTTAGGAGAGAAGGAATCTATAGTAGAATCACCAGTGAGTGGCATTCCTGGTGTGGATGGCATCGACTCTTTCTGGCTTTTTTTTTTTTTTTTTAAATTTCGTCTCTGATTGAAGTGAGTAGCACTGGGAGCAGGGTGCGTTCTACTTCGGGTACAAGTTTTATTATACTGAGTACATTCATTGTGCTTTGGGAGTCAGTTGAATATAATGAGTCAGGAAGGGTGCAGGCTCTGGAGTGAGGCTACCTGTATTCAAATCCTGACTCTGCTGTTTTTAGCTGGCAGATTACTTATACATGTGAATTTCTTAGTAAAGTATCTGGCACAATAAGTACTCATTGTTGGCTAGCATCATCCTCAGTAGCCTAAATGTCAACTAGGAGGCATCTGGAAGTGTCTAGGGCAGATAGTCTTACACAGTAGCTCTGGTACTGTAATCAGGAATATATTTAAAGCTTAACTTTGTATCTAAAATTCTTTATCTAGAGAGTTAATTTGAAGTGAACTTTTCTGTAATGCTTTTGTCTTTCCCTTAGTAGATAATGTGTACTTTTCCCCCCTTATAGGAGATGGAAAGAACAGTTCATATGTTCGAGACATTCCTGTGAACCTTCCAAGAAGAGTGGTGTGTCCTCTCCAATCTGCTCCCGCCAGAGCAGTCTTCTGAGCCATTCAACTTCAAATTGCACCAATTACGGGCAGAGCCTTGGTGTAAAGTGCTCTCTCACTCATTCTTTCTCTCTGTTGAATTTGGTGCTATTGTCTCAGGTACCTGAAACCAACCAGCCTACCAGAACCAAACAGAACTTCGGAAACATGTTGTATTTTCCACAAATAAAAAATACAACCCCACAGATTGGAGATTTTGGTGCTACAGAAACTGCTCTCGCTTTGGCCCCTCTTTTTGTGCACTCTGTTTGGGAGACCTCTCTTAGGGGGCAGACCAGCAAAACACGAGGAAACTGGATGGGGCAGTTCTAAGTGTGTTGAATTGTTTAAACCGTGGGCAACCTGTACCCCCCCCGCCCCCCCTTTTATCATATTTGTTTTTATTTTTTCTTCTGGGTAATGGACTGAAGCCTGTTTTAAAGTTGGCTATGGTATATTCTGGTGGGAAACTGAAGAAACTGGATAAAATTAGATTAGGCTCTTTAGAACTGCCTTTAATGTGCCTTTTTATTCGAGAAAGATAAGGCTAAACACAAGGATGGGCTTACTTGTAGCAAATGAATTAGAATGTTTTCTTTGGTCACAACCCTGAAAATAAGTTTTGATACTCTCTATCATTAAGAGGCAACCAGTGTTTTGGTATAAAATGCCTATCTGGTTTTCAAAACTCGATCAAGGCAGTGGTTGAGCCACATAATATACTAAAATGGTAAGTTTTCCTGTATGGTCCGTTTCTGTTTAAGAAACATATAATAAACAACAACAACAGAAAATTCACAGCCCATCAAAAAACACACACCCTATTTGGTATGGATGACAATGATGGTCAGAAAATAGAGTGACGTTCTGTTTTCTTCTGTCAATGGCAGTTTAATAGTTATTCATGTTTGAGTTCCCCGAGAAGAATGATTTTCATGTATAATAAATTGTTACAGTTTTGGTTTAAAGCCAGGACTTGCCAAATGGACGGAAAAGAGGAATTTGTCAGAAGCTCCATAAAATTCATTTTCTATATGCATAGTTGCAAGTGAGTTCTGGTATGGTCCTTGAATAACAGTATTAATGTTTAAATCCCTTATCATAAGCTTACCTTCACAACTATTCATTTTGATTGGAACCTGTTTTGGATCTTGTTAAGCGATTTCTGTGACTTGTACTTATCTAAAATTAATTATGCGTACTAGTTTTACAAAAACTTTCTACAAATTCAGAGACACAGTCTAGGCAGTTGCAAAGAGACAAAGGGAGTGCAGTGACATTTTTTATCAGATGATTTTTAAACAAAAAAGTAGAAAATTTTGACAAGTTTTCTTGATATCTTCATTCATTATAGCTGTTAGCTGCAGGTGTGTCTTTACAATATATGCAACACATGTAGTTTGGGTTTTAATTAGAGCAAACGGTCTTGGACTACTGCAGAGATAATGAGCTACCTCAGCTTTTTGTATTTTAGTTACCAACAGTGTCTACAGAGTTCTGTATTCACTTTGCCACCGTTTACATGCTGAAGCTAAGGTACTTGTCTCCTCGTCTCTGGCTTTGTAGGGTGCTGGATGCCAGCGCAGAAAGCACACTTTGGCCAAGGCTACTGCAGTAATCTGAAGTGCTTCTTTGCATTTACATTAACATTTTATGCCTTCTAATTCTAGTTTAATTTTTAAATAATGCCACTTGTTTTCTTTATACCTAGGAAGTTTTCAAAATATTCAGTTAGTCATATATAATTCAAGATACTACCCATGTAGACACACTGTATTTTAAGGTGGGCAAGTGCGATTAACGATGAACCAATTTTAAGGGGGAGGTGATTTGAAACCTCTAATTTGATTATTGGCAGGATTTTCATGCTTACTTTAGTATTTATTACCATCATACCAGTTCAAGCTATTTTACAGTCTAATACATTAGCATTTTGTATTTTGATGGAAATTGTTACAGAATTTAAAGATTTGATGAAATAAGATGTAGCAGATTTTTTGTAGCAAGTTTCTGGTAAAAGGGTTTTTTGCAAGTCTCAGGTTCTTGCTGCACTATTTTTCTTTAAATATTTATTCCAGTTACTCTAATTCAGAAGCATTCTGTTCAAGTAACAGCAGCACTTGTGAATGGAAAAAAAAATGCACATGTTCTTAGTAGTTTACTAAATTTGTGCAGGTTAATTAAGATTTTAGCCATCAGTGAGTTTGACAAGGGAAATTTATTTCTGTTTAGCATTAAAATGCTTCCACAAGATCAAGTTTTTAAATTTTAACCTTGATATAGATGGAGAAATAGGAGGCAACCTCAGTATGATAGGAACTGCCACTTTGAACAGTTTAGGTCTTAAAGAGAAAGCCAATCTAATGCCAAGGGGAGAAAAATGAGCTGAAATTGTACCAACTCCTCTGGCCCCTCCCCCCCCCCACACTCTACCAGTTTTTCTTATTTTACAGATATCTGGTGGTTCTATAGTTTAAAGCAGCTTGTGAAATTATCCAAGTGGACTCAATTTTGTTTACCTTTCTGTAAGTTCTTAATTTTTGCCATATAGCATTGGCAAAAATATGTACAAATTGACCTCTGTTCTTATGTCCTGTTGTGAGCATTATAAATGATAAGCTCCTGTGTAAAACCTTGCTCTCAGATCACTAAAGTATGTGTCACAGCACAGCCCAACAATAGTTAATGCTCAGCTGTGGGGACCATAGGAGCCTTTCGAAGATGATGGAACCGCACTAGGGTTGAAACTGATGGCTGTGGAGTTAATTGTGTTTTTGAGCTTGAATCTCACCTGTGATTAATTATTTTTTTTTAATGTCCTTTCATGACTTGATTTTTCTCATATGCCAATGTATCTGTAGGTTTACTGGATTTTATTTTTAGGGAGTGGGGTGGTAATATCTTCCCATTTTTTGATTAAGTTGGTTCAGCTATGGTGCTATTCAGTAGGTATCTTCAGTGTCAGGTCCCGTAGCTGAATGCCATTGTTATTATAATTATTATTTGTAATCACATTGTAAGCTTGAATTTGGACTTGTACCTACATCTTTTGTATTTTGTACATTTGGTTATTTAGACTTTGGGAGTCCTCTTTGGTTTCAGTCATGTATGTCTACTTTGCAGATTAAGTACACTTCATCACTATGGTCTGTTTTGGGTTTGTAGTTTAATTTAGAATTGTGTTAAGTTGATATTTTGCATTTGACTTCATTTTACATTAGTTGGAAATAAATTATTTAATTTTTGAATTCTGGAATTTTGAACATTTACTGTAATTTGTAATATAACTGCTGTGAAATACTTGAATAAAGATGACAAGAAAAACATGTCTTTCTTTAGCTTAATTATGATTACTGTTGGCTGCGGATGCAATGCTACTTTTCTAGCTGAACTCATTATTTTGTAGCTAGGGCGTATTGATGTTTATTAATTAAGCATGCCAAAAATCTTGTTATATGATTCTTTTAGATTTTAGTAGCCCTCAGTATTTTTTATCTAAAAGTTTTTCTGTTGAAAAAGTGTGGTTTTAACTTCAGTTGAATATTGTCTAAAAGTCATTGTATAGCAGCAGCAAATGGATTACTTCTGAAATTTGTTTTTCTAATTGGAAGACTATGCTACAATAGATGATCAGGTAGTATGGTTCACTTAATCTATAGTGTTTTCTCTTTAATCAGGTAGTTATCAGTGTATTTTGAACAATACATAGAATTTAAATGTGGAGAGAGATTTCATACCAGAATTTTGAGGGGCTTGTTGCTTTAAGTGAATAGAATGTTCTTGGCTTTAGATTGCCCATGTTTCTGCTGTCTGCCATGAGACACCTTTTCATGTCCCAAGATTAGTATACTAATCTTCCTCTATATAAATCTTTAATTTTCTTTTTTTCCTTTTTTTCACAGTAAAAAGGAACTGTTTGAATTTGAGTAAGACTTTGTTTTTCTTGGTTTTGCAGATTGTATAATTTTTACTTTTTTTTTTAATATTCATTCATTTACCTATCTATTTTTGGCTGCATTGGGTCCCAGCAGCAGCACACAGGATCCCTTGTTGAAGCGCACGGGCTTCTCTCTGGTTGTGGTACCTGGGCTCCAGAGCACGTGGGCTCTGTAATTGTGGCATGTGGGCCCAGTAGTTGTGGTGCATGGGCCTAGCTGCCACGTGGCATGTGGGATCCCAGTTCCCCGACCAGGGATCAAACCCACGTCCCCCACATTGGAAGGCGGACTCTCAACCAGTGGACCACCAGGGAAGTCCCTAATTTTTACTTTTGATTGTCTATATCAAAAGACTGGTAATGATAAACCTGGGAAACAGACTTTTTTAAACCTTTATCTGGGGCTTCCCTCGTGGCGCAGTGGTTAAGAATCCGCCTGCCAATGCAGGGGACATGGGTTCGAGCCCTGGTCCGGGAAGATCCCACATGCCGCAGAGCAGCTAAGCCCTTGCACCACAACTACTGAGCCTGTGCTCTAGAGCCCGTGAGCCACAACTACTGAGCCTGCATGCCACAACTACCGAAGCCCATGCAACTACAGCCCGTGCTCCGCAACAAGAGAAGCCACCGCAATGAGAAGCCCATGCAGCACAGCAAAGAGTAGCCCCTGCTCGCTGCAACTAGAGAAAGCCTGTGTGCAGCAACGAAGACCCAACACAGCCAAAAATACATACATACATAAATAAATGTGTTAAAAAAATAAAGCTTTATCTGAATGCTTAGAGAGTTTATAACTGCATTTGAGTCTCAGTTAAGTTTTGAGGGCTCCAAGGATGAAGCTGGGTTTATGTATCCAGTTTTAGTTTCCATCAGACTCAAAACTACAGTAAAGTGAGAGACTAATATTTAAGTACCTACTTCATTTTATCCCTATGCCCAAACACCTGAAAAGTTACCTCTTGGCTATTTTTTAAAATACAAATTGCCTCTCTTACCCGCACAATCGTATGTCTGTTATGTCCTAGGCACTATGCTAGACATATGTGATACACAGGTGACATATTCTCTATCCTTAAGGAGCTTATAGTCTGCTAGGGGCGGTTGGTACAAATACTAGTAGTAATTATTCAGTGGGTTAAGGGCTGTAATAGAAGGAACACAGTGTTGTTCAGAGTTCTAAGAAGGGAACCAATTAATTCTGTTTAGGAATGGAGGCAATGAGGGAAGCCTTCTGGGGGAGCTGGCATTTTATTTTCCCTTTGCCTCTACCTGGCTTTTCTATAGTCTAGTCCCACTTTATCAAAACTTTTTCTTAGTTTTTTGTGACCCTTCATATTATATCGTATCACTTTCACCACCTGGAGTATCTTTATCTGTTGAAATGTTGCTCATATTTCAGGAGTGAACCTAGATTCTACACCAATAAATCTCCTGTACGGTATCATTCATCCTCAGAACTTAGCTGTATTCTATACTGTGTAACATAGTAAATTACTAGTGTTATGTAAATCTTAGTAATTTATTCACGTGGGAAAGGGGATACAAAAGAAGTATTATATTTTATATTCCTTGTAGGAATTTAAAACAATGCTGGACATATAGAAAATGCGTAATTCTTTTTGGTTTAATTGACGTAGAAAGCTGAAACTTACCTAAATCATCCTTTCATAGATTCAACAAATACACAGTAAGTGCCTACTGTATGCCAGGCACTGTTGCAGAAGTTGGAAATAAAGCAGCAAAAACAAACAAAAAGTCCCTGTCTTCATGGAGCTTAAGTTCTTTTAGATATAATGTGCCATGTTTCTGTTAGGGTTGATAAGGGTTCAGACTATTTTTTTAAGTGTTCTTTCTTTAAGCATTGCATGAAGCATTTTGTTAAAAATTTGCCAAGAACTCTCCTTTTTCCTTTTTGCTTTTCTTATATTTTCCATCTTATGAATAAAACCATGTCCATCAAGTATCCAAATCCTGTCATCCTAAATTTTATCCTCTTTACGGTGCATCTCATTCTAATCATGCAGCATGTTCTGTTGATTTTTTTCTCCCTCTAAACTTGTCAAATATCCATCACCCCTTCTCCATCTTCATTGCAGCTGACTTAGTTTGGGCACTCATCCTTTAGTTTGGACTAGTGTAAAAGTCATCAATTTGAGGGAAAGTAAACATGGGCAAGACATTGTGTCTATCTTCAATGAGATTGTTATAACATTTATATCACATTTACTAGGTGGCAGGGACTGTTCTGAGTATTTCACAAATAGAGATAGAAACTGTTTAATCCTATGAGAACCTTATGAGGTAAGTTATTATTATCCTCATTTTACAGGCCAGGAAACTGAGACATAAAGCAATTCGCCCAAGGTCACACAGCCAGGATTCAAATGCAGGCAGTCTGGCTCCAGAGTTGATGCTCTGAATCACTATGCTTGACTTCTTGTATGGGTAGACGGACACACAAACATCATTTCAGTATAACGTGGCACGTGTTAACAGTTGAGTTCTGCATAAGGCACTATAGGTGTACAGAGGAGGAGTGTGTAGCCCAACCTCAGAGAAGCCTTCCTGAGAAACCTGATGCCTGAGCTGAGGCATCAGGCTAGGAGAGGCCTTCCAGGCAGAAGGAGCAAGAGAAGCACAGATTGAGAAGGGAAATAGCATGACAGCTGCAGGGGAAAGTACAAGCAGTTCCGTGTCACCACAGGTCAAATTTTATTTAACAAATTAATTTGAGCAACTGCCACTTGCCAAGCACAGTTCTTGGCATTAGAGTTACAGCTGAGGACAGGACAGCAAGGTCCTGCTTCTCTTGGAGCTTACAGTTCAGTGGGCAAAGAGTAAACAAGATGTTATCTAGTAGTGGCCAATGCCTGGGTGACAGTATGTCTACTGGCATCACCCTGTAGTAGGAACAGCAAACATCTGCGTGTTACGTACTATTTTAAGAATTAACCATTTAATTATCACAGCAATTATATGAGGTAAGAACTGTCACTGGTTCCGCTAAACAGAAGGGGAAACTGAAATAACGAGTTGGTTAAGCAACTTGCCCGAGGTTACACAGCTAATGAGTGTTAGCTGGGGTTCTGTCTTGTGTCGCTTCAGAGCTTGGATTCTTATCTATCGTTAAGGGGAAAGAAATTCACTTGCCCTTATTCAAGTTTTTCTCCCCTATGAATAAACATTTCTTAAACTACAAAATACTACAGAGAATAATATAGTGTGCATATTCCCACCATCCAGAATTAAATGCTAACAGTTTGTCATAATTGATTTTGTTCTTTTTTTAAAGAAAAACAAATTCTGGATAAGGTTCAAGTTCCCTTTCTACTCCTCCCCAGTCCCATTCCTTTACTCTCTTCCCCAGAGGGAGCCACTCTGATGCCTTTAATGAATATCTTTCTTGTCTGTGTTTTTAATTTGTTATTTGAGAAGGTAATAGTATGGGTGCTGAAGCCAGACTGAGTTTGAATCCTAAGTATGTCCATTCTTGGCTGTGTGACATTCTGCAAGTTATTTCACCTGTCTGCACATCAGTCTATTTGTAACATGGAGAATATCATGATAGCACTAAGCTCATGATGGTTATCGTGAGGATTATGTATTTGAGTCAACATATGTAAAGCACTTGGAACAGTACCAGGCACATAGTAAATGTTCAATAATTCTTAGTCATTACTGCTCTGATTATACAAATATTATATTTGTATGTACCCATAAAAATGGTTTCTTTTTTTCTTTTTTTTTTTTTTTGCGGTACGCGGGCCTCTCACCGTCGCGGCCTCTCCCGTTGCGGAGCACAGGCTCCAGACACGCAGGCTCAGCGGCCATGGCTCACGGGCCCAGCCACTCCGCGGCATGTGGGATCTTCCCGGACCGGGACACGAACCCGCGTCCCCTGCATCGGCAGGCGGACTCTCAACCACTGCACCACCAGGGAAGCCCCAAGGTTTTGTTTTTTTTTAAATGTATGTAAATGGAATTATTTTACATCTTGCTTTAAAATTTATTTTTAAATTGGAAATGCAGACATGTAGTTTAAAGAATAAAGTAGGTCTAGAAGCCTTGTTATACAAACCAGCAATCCCCTGATTTTCCCTCCTCCCCACAGAGAAAGTCTCCCCAGAGCCAATTGTTTTCAGCACCTGAAACTAATTATTTGGTGTGCATCTCTGTATTTCTACATAATATTCTTATATGGGTGCTTTTTTATTTTCCAGTTTTTGCTGTTACCTTTTGATTTCCCACCCTGGAAGGGGACAGTCACACCTGCCACCAACATACACCCACATTTCTTGTTTTCCTATCCTCCCAGCTGGTTATCATTTTCATTAGATCATTATTCAGTATTTACATTATTGTAACTATGTAAAAACTGTTGACAGCTGAGCTATTTCGTATATTATTTTCCTTTCCTGTACACTTTTTGGTTAATAAGTCTTTGTTATTATTTGCCTAGTTTTCTATGTATTACCCACAACTGGTCCGCAAATTCATCCCCGGTAGTCCAACTCTCTTTTTGGTATCTTCAAACCAATAAGGTATGCTAGTGTTTCATCTTCTTGAGAAAATGTCTCCTGGAGCATTCTAACCTTTTCCAAATTTGCATTGGCATGTACCAAGGTCTTGCATAGCCATTTTCTTGGGACCTTATTCACTACCACCCTTTGCCTTTCTCTTCTTATTGTCATTTGTATCCTGCGTTGCTGTTGAGAAGTCCAGTGTTATTCTGATCCTTGACTCATTTTCCTGATATTGTTTTCCTTTCCCAAAGCTTTTAGAATCTTCACTCTTTCCCTAATGTTCTGGAATTTCACAGACATGTCTGGGTAGGTGTCTGTGGGCTAGAAATCTATGGGCCTCTCTACTCTGCAAACTCATGTCCTCATGTTCTGAGAAATTTTCCCGAGTTATTTCTTCATAATTTGCTCAGCTTTGTTTTCTTTGTTCTCCATTTCTAGAACTACTGTTACTCAGATATTGGCCTGCCTAGACTGTTCTCTAAATTCTGTAATTTCCTTTTAGGTTTTTATTTCTATGTTTAATTTTTTTTACAGCTATTTTGTTCCCTTGATTTTTTTAAAGTATCATTTTGTTCTTGTTTCATGGATGCAAAATCAGCTCATCTCTCTGAGGATATTAATAACTACTTTTTCTTCCTTAGTTTTTCTTCTACCTGCATAGACTCTTTCCTCCAAGTTGCTTTTCTTCTTTGTTTTAGCCCCTGTTTAGTATTGCAGCCGTTTTTCAAGTGTTTCGTAATTCTTTGCTATCTGTTCCTATTTAAGAGTGGGAGACTAGAAAGCCACTTTCAGGACATAGGGAAAGTCTCTCCAGATAGAAGTGTAACAGCCTTCTCTGGGAAATACCATTAGCCCAACAGGAAAAAAGCTAAAGATAATAACATTTGGGGTTCCTTTATGAAACCATCTAGCCAGAGCACCTGCCGGAGTTGTATGGATTAGAAATGATAAATACAAAGTTGGATAAATGTAGGCTACTTTAATATTCTCTATTCTTTCAAGAACTGACCCTGAAACTGTGGTTTTGTTGGTTATCCCAACAGAAGTCTCTTAGAAGGAATGCCTTCGTTTTTAGGTTATTTTTACAAATCATTTTGAGATTTTTGAATAATCATTTGTACTCCATTTGTTTGCTCCCATCTTTGCCCTCCTAACCTCATTTTCCTTTCATTAGGCCAGTGTATTAGCTACAAGAAATCAGAGGGAATTAAAGTGTTCTATGGAAGATTTTGCACTGGGGGCTTTTCCCCCCTTCAGGAGCAACAGTTATCTTCAGAGTGAGTGCTTGGAGGTGATGGAGTCAGGCTTTTTCCTTTTCTTTGACTTCTATTAACACCAACTGTTTTCCTGACAGCACCTCTTTTTCCAGAATCAGAAATGATTGGTCTGTGTAGGACCATTTGGGCTAATAGTCCTACCTTTTTTTTTTTTTTTTTTTTTTTGCGGTACGCGGGCCTCTCACTGTTGTGGCCTCTCCCGCTGCAGAGCGCAGGCTCAGCAGCCATGGCTCACGGGACCAGCCGCTCCGCACCATGTGGGATCTTCCCGGACCGGGGCACGAACCCGTGTCCCCTGCATCGGCAGGCGGACTCTCAACCACTGCGCCACCAGGGAAGCCCCTAGTCCTACCATTTGATGAATGGCTAATGTGGCAGCTCTGAAAGGTCACACACTATAAGTCATGACACCCTGATTTTCTTACTGGAATTTTTATTTCTTTCTGAAATGCCAGCCATCTAGAACTCTTTCGGGTCAGTGTTTTGATTAACAGAAGAAGCCTAGCCTCAGGGAAAGAAGTCCCATATTAGCTAACCCTCTCCTCTTCATCCCTGATGAGTTTCAAGCCAAGAAAGATGAAAGAAGCCTGGACTGGAGGAAAAAAGGTGAGAAAAGCAGAAAAACGTATAGTGTTTTTCTTACATATGTGATGTCTTTTACAAGTTAAACAAAAAGTTATCTTGGCCTTTCCCCCACTAGCCATTTACTGGAGATAAGGAATTTAGGATGTGACGATCCCATCCAGGTATCCATTACAGCAGTGTGTTTAATATCACACAACATTGTGGATTAATCACTAGTGAGTTGCTAACAAAGTTGTGAATTTAATAGGCCAACATTTTTGGGGTTGTAATGGTTTGGGGAGGTAAGGATCAAAAAGTCGGTTTGGAAGACTGTGAGTAGACTTGTTTAGAATTAAAGCTATATATATGTATATGGAAGTATAGTGGAAGATAAAGCTGTGTGTGTTGTTTGGGGTCTTGTTATGGAGGACTAGGCTTAAGATATTTGTACTTTATCATGTGACAATCCTTGAACATTTTTGAACAACACCATGGCATGTTGAAAATGGAACTTTAGAAATATTAATTTGACAGATACATAGAAAATTTCTTTCTTCAAGATAGGTTGACTGCCTGTCATATGCCAAGTAAGTGCTAGACACGGGAGTTAAAAAGCTAGGTAAAACAGTCCCTGCCCTTGGAAATAAATATTCAGTAGAAGATGACATAGTAAGAGAAAAAAATGTTTTAAATTAGGTAAGTGCAATGATAATGGTTTAGCTTAGGTGCCATTGGAGCAGAGAGGAAGGGAACTCAACTCACCTAGGAATTCACAGGAGGTTCTTCAGGTGGATATGATATTTTAATAGCATCTCAAAAAGTGAAGGAATATATGCTGTAAAAAACTGGGGGAGAACATTCCAGGAAGAGGGAACAGTATAACAAATGTATAGAGACAGAGGCAAACATGTTAAGTTCAGGCAACTATGGGCACTTCTAGTTTGCTCTTTCTAAAGCAAAGTAAAGAAAAAAATAGTATTAGAGGTTGCCAAGGACTTTATATGCCTTTCTTGTATTCCAGGTAAGGGATGCTGCAGGCCTGGACTTGGGAAGTTGAGAAAGGGACAGTTTGCAGCAAATGTAGAGTGATTGTATTTTGGGGATGAGGATAAAAGAGGAGCCTGGAATTGCTCTTAGGTTTCGGCCTGGGTAAGCAGATAGATAAGTAATGCCATTAGCTGAGAATGAACAGGAGAGAATAGCAAATCTGGGGTGAATGCAGTATTGGACATTTTGACATCCAGGTCCAGCAGACATTTAGATAAATACATCTGAAGCTTGGGAGAGTTCAGAGATGGAGACTTTTGGGGTTAGCTGCCATAAGTGTTATTCAAACTGTGAATGTGAATCAGACCACTTAGGTGGTGCTTCAAAGCAGAATGAAAATGGTACATAGAGGAACAAAAATGTATAAACAGCACGAGAGGATGTCTCTTACAAAGGAGACTGATCATACCTTCTCAGAGGCAGCACTACCAAAAGAGTGGTGTCACCAAACTCAAGGAGAAAATGTTATATTTAAAATGGACAACAGTGTCAAATGCTCCAGTGGAGACTAATGAAATATATACTAAAACATTGCCAGTAGATATGACAGTTTGGTAATCTTTGTTGTTTTTAGGAAAAAGGGAAGGAGTGAGAGCATAACTAGAGGTACACAGGGTTGAGGAAAGGATTTTGATAAAAGTGAAAAAGTTTGAGCATGTTATACACTGAAGGAATGGAGATGATGGTAGCGGTGGTGGAGGTAGCTAACATTTATTGAAAAGGTGCTGGATTCCAGGTCCTCTTCTGAGGCCTTTACACCTGTTAACTCATTTACTCTTCACATCAACCCTATGAAATAGATACTGTTTTCCTTATTTCACTGATGAGGAGAGTTAATCACAGAGATTGTTACTGATACATGACTGACAGCTAGTAAAGAGCAGAAAGAGAATTTGAACCCTGGGATTCTGACACAATAGCCCAGTTACTTACCATTATCCTGTATTGCCTCAATAGAAAGGTGGAGGTCGAGATTTGGAAGAGGTGATAATTAAGGGTTCAAGATT
Source organism: Mesoplodon bidens (assembly GCF_964165515.1). Lineage (NCBI taxonomy): Eukaryota > Metazoa > Chordata > Mammalia > Artiodactyla > Ziphiidae > Mesoplodon > Mesoplodon bidens. The sequence continues at coordinate 70,958,987 of NC_138170.1, forward strand.
TCAGAAAAGATGGGGGGGGACAAAATCAGAAACATAGGTGGCAGTGTTGGTCTTGAATAAGAGTAAGGATTTTTTATTCCTGAAGACCAGAAACTGTGGGTACAGATGGACGTGGTAAGTTTGGGGACTGGATAGGATATTGTGAAACTTAGGAAATTAATACCTGATGGTGTCAGACTTTTCCTATCAAATATTTATGTATGTATTGAATTTATACCTTTTTATTATAAAACATAACAGATATGGAAAATTGCTTAAAACAAATGTGTAGCTTATCATAAACTGTTATAAGATGTAACCACCACCCAGGTAAAGAAAATAACACTTTGTCAGCCAAGCCAGAAGCTTTCCATATGCTCCATTCCAATTAAAACCCTCTTTTTCTCCCCAAATGTAACCACTATCCTAACATTTATGATAATGATGTTTTTGCCTTCCTTATAGTTTTGTCACCTGTGTGTATTTCTAGACATTTAAGTTTTTCCTGCCTTTTTTTCCTTTCGTCTTTAAAATATCTTAATCTACATTTAAGTTTTTCCTGCCTTTTTTTCCCTTTTGTCTTTAAAATATCTTAATCTACATATTCCTCCTTCTTCTCTTTTTTCCTTGTCATTAGTTTGTTGAAGAAACCAGTTTTGACCTGTTGAATTTCCCAGAGTCTGGATTTTGCTGGTTGAATCCCTTTGGTGAAGCTAACATGTTTGTTTGTCCTCTGTATTTCCCATAAATTGGTGCTTGGATCTAGAGTTGTGCTGTCCGATATGGTAGCCACTAGCCACATGTGGCTATTGGGCGCTTGAAATGTGGCTAGTCCAAACTGAGATATACTATAAGTGTAAAACGCACACCTATTTTAAAGACTAATTTCAAAAATAATATGAAAATATCATTGTTTTTATATTGATTGTATATTTTAATCATAGTACCTTGGATATATTAAGTTAAATTTATTAAAACATAATTTCTATCTAGTTCTTTTTTCTCTTGTAATGTGGTTATTTGAAAACACATGTGTGGGACTTCCCTGGTGGTCCAGTGGTTGGGACTCCGCGCTTCCACTGCAGGAGGTGTGGGTTCAATCCCCGGCTGGGGAACTAGGATCCTGCATACCACACGGCGCAGCCAAAACAAACAGCACATGTGGCTTGCACTGTGTTTCTATTGGGTAGCACTAATCTAGAGGCCTAATCAGATTCTGGTTTTGTTTTATTATTTTGTGCGAGACTACTTTATAAGTGATGATGAGTGTGTTCTTCTGCTTGGAGGCACATAGTACCTGGTTGTCGTTCTCTTTGTGATGTTAGCAGTAATCGATACTCAATGCCTAGGCACCTTAATTCATCAGAGTTTGCAAATGGTGAGTTCTAATGAAATCACTCCTTACTAATTTATTATTGCCTTGTCTATTAGCCGGTTATTCAGTAGTGCAAAACATATAGGAAAGGTAGGATTAATGTTTGATTCTTTTAAAAAATTTTTTATTTATTTGGTTTCACCGGGTCTTAGTTGAGGCAGGCGGGCTCCTTAGTTGCAGCTCGCTGGCTCCTTAGTTGCGGCAGGTGGGCTCCTTAGTTGTGGCATGTGATCTAGTTGCGGCATGCATGTGGGATCTAAGTTCCCTGACCAGGGATTGAACCCGTGTCCCCTGCATTGGCAGGCGGACTCTCAACCACTGCGCCACGAGGGAAGCCCCCTCTAAATTCTTAATTAAATAAAAAGGTAGTTAGATAAGTTAGCCCATACTACCAAAAAACCTCAAACCTACTAAGTAGAGTTCAAATTCTGTTTATAGTGCTTTTTGTCTTTAGTCTGAGGGCATATAGTCTAAATACTCTGTTCAAAAGTTACTTCGGTTAATCTTCTCTACGCCCATCCTCTCTGGTTGTGTTATTCTTGGAAATATAGTTAGGTTCTTTTGTTTTTTGGTTTGTGTTCAGTTTTAATGTCCCTCTTATTCTTGTTGTTTATGTGTTTTAGTATGTAAAACATTAACATATTTACAAAAATCATGACTGTGCAAAATAATTAGATCCAGAGAAGTATCACTGCTCCTATCCCTTCCACTATGGAAGGTAAACAACCTCATTAGTTTCTCTTTATCTGTCTGCTGTTTCTTTTGCTAAAATAAAGTTACATGTATATTTTCTTATTTTCCCCCTTTATTCTTACACAGAAGGGACTTGTTCTAGATATTCCTTTCCACATTGCTTTTTTAAAAAAACAATAGACTTTTGTGTGTGTGCAGTTTTAGGTTTAGAGAAAAATTAAGTGTAAAGTACAGAGTTCCCTTATATTCCCTTACCTACACCCCCCCCATTTAACCATTATTAACATCTTGTATTACTGGGGTACATTTGTTACAATTTATGAGCAAATATAGATACATTATTATTAACTAAAGCCCATAGTTTACATTAGGGCTCACTCTTTGTATTGTACTTTCTATGAGTTTTGACAGATGTATAACGACATGTATCCATCATTGAAGTATCATTAAGACTAACTTCACTGCCCTAAAAGCCTCTTGTGCTCCACCTGTTCATTCCCTGCTCTCTGCCCAGACAACCACTGATATTTGGAGTGATATGCTTTGAAGATGGAGGAAGGAGCCCTGAGCCAAGGAATGCAGGCAGCCTCCAGAAGCTGAAAAAGGGAAGGAAAAAAGATTTTTTTCTAGAGCTCCAGGAAGGAACACAGATCTGTTGACGCCTTAATTTTGGCTCATAAGACCCATTTAGACTTCTGACCTCCAGAACCATAAAATAATAGATTTGTGTTGTCCTAAGCCACTAACCTGTAGTAATTTTTTATAGCAGCAATAGGAAACTAATATAGCTCCCTATGTGCACCATGCAGGGGCCGGCTGGACTAGCAGGACGTGGGGGTGGTCTCTGCTATAGTTCAGATCTCACAGCCTTTGCTCCACTGATCCTGGTCAGTTCTATGCATGTGCAACTCAGAATCTCATACAGTCATTTAAAGGGCCTCATTCTCCATTCTCTACTCTTTGTGATCTTCTCCCTCACTGTCAGGTTCCCCAGAGCCCCCTTTTCTGCTTATCTGGATAGAAAGAGAAAAAATATCACTGTCACTGCTGCCACGAGGAGGCTGATTCATTACTGAGGCTTACCTGGGTTTGGGTCTGGAGGATGTAGAGAGACCATTTTTCTTCTGAGATTCTGGCTTCCCTAGTGTAAGCTGGGGGATATAGGTGATAAAAGGCAAACCAGGGAACTCATGTGGGTCATTGTTTGAGTTTTGAATTTCCCATTGAGTTCACATGCTTTGTTTATTTTTCAGAGCCCTTAGCAATTAATTATTTTGTTTTATGTGGACTTGTAAACAGTGGGAGAGAGACAGTGGAGTATGCTTACTCAGTCTTAACCAGAACCAGGAATGTCTTCATTTCTTTGTTACTTTAAAAAAAATTTCCTGGGCTTCCCTGGTGGCGCAGTGGGTTGAGAATCTGCCTGCCAATTCAGGGGACACGGGTTCGATCCCTGGTCTGGGAAGATCCCACATGCCGCGGAGCAACTAACCCCATGAGCCACAACTACTGAGCCAGCGCACTAGAGCCCACGAGCCACAACTACTGAAGCCCGTGTGCCTAGAGCCCATGCTCTGCAACAAGAGAAGCACTGCAATGAGAAGCCTGAGCACCGCAACGAAGAGTAGCTTCTGCTCGCCACAACTAGAGAAAAGCCCGCATGCAACAACGAAGACCCAACGCACCAAAAATATATACATTTATTTTTAAAAAATTTCCTGCCTTTTCTTCCCTTTTGTTTGTCTTAAGGCATTATCTATTTTTTTAAAAAAATTGGCTCACGTTCTTTCTACTTTAGTGTACATTTCTAACATGATTTTTTTTCTTTCTGAGTTATTTCACATCCTTTGTAAGTTTTTCTAATTTTGGTTTACATTGTTCTTTCATTCTTCTATTATTTTTTTGTCCTTTTGCTTGTTTTGAAATAGTAGGTTATAGTTTTCATGTATTTTGTAGGAGGGCCTTTATTGCCTGTAGGGTAGCTTTCTCCTTTTAAAGTTTTTTCTTGTAGTATATTTATGTGGGATTTTCCCTCAATCCACACAAAGGTTCCTCATTTTTTATATGAAATTACTTTCCTTGAACTTTTACAAGGAAGCCTGAATTTTGTGGCTCTAGAGCTCTCTCTTCTGTTATTTCTGTGAAATCTGCTTACTTTGTTCCCCTCCCCTATTTTATCTGTATTTCTCTTTTGTCCCTGTGCTGTTCATTTTAGATTCTGTCCCTAGTAGTTTTGTCTTAGTATGGGGCTTGGACCTGAAATGGGGCTTTGGCTGATTCGTTTTGAGAATTTTCGCAAGGCTAGTAGTTCCCACAGAGCACTTACCCTCACCTGAGAACTAGAGGGTGCAAACTCCTCTCAATATCAGGAGCTCTCGTCAGTGCCCCACCCTCACTCCCCACCTGAGTACCTGTGCTGGTTCTTACTTTCCTTAGATGCCAGTGCCTCTCCTCTGCTTTCGTCCTCACACATGTACCACAGTCTCATAGGTGTCAGCGGCTTGACCCCACTCACTTGGGATTTGGAGCTCTGGAGATTCCTTGTTACTTAGTTTTGTTTTAGAGGCTATCCAGGAGTCTTTGAATGTTTCACCCTCGTTTCTCTGTTTGTTTGTTTATTTATTTTTGGCTGCGTTGGGTCTTCGTTGCCGCACGTGAGCTTTCTCTAGTTGCTATGAGCAGGGGCTACTCTTCATTGCGCGGTCTTCTCATTGCGGTGGCTTCTCTTGCTGCGGAGCACGGGCTCTAGGTGCAGGGGCTTCAGTAGCTGTGGCTCAAAGGCTCTAGAACACAGGCTCAGTTGTTGTGGCTCACGGGCTTAGTTGCTCCGCAGCATGTGGGATCTTCCCGGATCAGGGATCGAACCTGTGTCCCCTGCATTGGCAGGTGGATTCTCAACCACTGCACCACCAGGGAAGCCCCAGTTTCTCTGTTTGTAATGGTCAATTCAGGAAGATTTAAAAAACTGTATTGTCACTTGCCATCCTCCTCCGCATTAGTTTTTTCGATGTAAAGTTGTGCTCTTCTGCTAAGAGTGAGGGGTTCTAAGTAAGAAATTTAAGGGGGAGAAGTGAAGGTTTAGAAGTCACTGATGGAACGAGGAAAGGGAGCTCTCCAGGGACAGATGGGAATAAGTTGAGGGCACAGGTGAGTGTGGGCGCCATGTATTAGTAGTGCTGCCAGCCTATGTGAATGTGGGTTTTTCCCCCTTGTAGGTGTCACCCCGAATGAAGCCTCAGAGGAGGCTGATAGTTGGATTAGGACTATAATTAGGCTTGTTGGTCCAACTGAAGGACCAGAACGTTAGGGGGATGAGGTAACTTTTGGGAGAGGAATTCCATTCCTGGGTAAGAATGGAAATGAAACCAAAGTGGGGTTACTAAATTGGGAGACAACGGAAAGGATCTAAGGACTGAATGTCTGAAATGAAACTAAAGAGCAAATACAGTGGGGGGAGGAGTCGTGAATGTGTTGGATGGAGACTCTTATCAGAGCACAGAGTTTAAGATTTCTTAGGTTAAAAATAAAAAAAGACTTCTTAGGTAGAACAGGTTTTTTTTTTTTAAAAAAAGGCCTAGTGTCAGGTGCAGTTTAATATGTTTGATCCATAGTAAGTTATTAAATGCTCTCAAATTTCCAGTTTCTGAACAAATGGTAAATCAGTAAGCATTACTCCAAAATCGTATGTTGTCACAGTGGCTGAAGAGCCATCAGTAAAACCACAGGTTTAAGAAACTTTGGTGCTTTTAATTAAAAAAACACATGAATAGCCTGAGTCATATGTCTATGGCTATCAATGTAGAGTACAGAGCTTTTCTAATGTCTCATTATGGCAAAAAAGCAAAATTAATTTTGATATGAGATAGCATTATTTCTAAACACTGTGTAGAGTTACTTTGCTTATAGCTTAAATTTCCTTGGGAAAGTGTTGGAAATAATAACAAATTTCTATTTTAGCATTTTAATAAGTGCAAAGTATTTTAACAAGCCTTTGCAAACAGAATGTCCTTTTAAAAAGAAATGTGACAATCCACAAGTAACATTATACTTAAAATGTTACTGAAATAAAAGTTATTTGTGGTGGGAAGTCTCAAATTACTTCACATATTTAAAGGAAACATCAGTAAGCTGTCAGTTGTGTAGTTTACCATGGTTTAATAAAGAAATTTCCTTAATAAGATTGTTTTAAATGGAGTTTGTAGCAAAGAAAGGAGTAATTGCCTATCACACTGTAAAAAATCAGTTTCACATCTTTGGAATGTTTTTTTTACACTTAATTTCCACATTGTTTGAACTTAAACATATATCCACAGAAACAAAAAAGCAAAAGATCATCAAAAAGCTCTTTGTTTCTGAGACATGCTCAAGGTTTTATAGCTGGAATTAGATGAAACTTTGCCTCACTATTAACACAAATGTTAATCTAAACAGATATTAGATAGAAAATTTTTATGTTTTAATGAGAATATTGGAACTAATGTGAAAGTTTTGAATTTTAAATATTGATGGGACAAATGATGAATGTCTTTGTTCTCATCTGCAGCTGACTTGTTGAGAAGATTGTCATGTTGTTCAAGATTAATAAGATACAAAATGCCCAAGAGTCTTTTCCAGAAATTGTCAGGTCACACTTTTGCAACTATCATTAGATGTGTGGGTTGGATATTTTAGTTGTGTAGAATGGTTATTGTGTGATTATTTCCATTTTTTCAGTGTTTTTACATTGCAGTGTAAGAGATGCTAAAGTCTTTTTGGAACTTAGAAAATTGCAGTGAAACATATTTTGCTGTATTCAGGAAAAGTATTTTGTTCATATCAAAGAACACCGATCTCATTTCTTCTGCTACCATATAAAAATGTATCAATTTTTCTTAAGAAATATTTTGACAATTTTAAACCAGAATTTGCTTCAGAATACTTCCCAATATTACCTTTACTTTCTGATATGCTTCTTTCGAAGATGAAAGACAGAATGTATTGACTCCAGAATCCCATGTAACTATTTGAGCTTGTGTCATAATTTAGTAAAGAAAAAAGTTTTCTAGATTTGAGAGGTGGGGGGCAATTTGTGGCTAAATAAGCTTGGAAAACCCTGCCTTGTGTATCCACTTCAGTAAAATTGTAATGACTGTTACTGTGTTTGTTTGTTTTTTGTTTGTTTTTTGTTTTATATTGGAGTATGGCCGATTACAATGTTGTGATAGTTTCAGGTGCACAGCAAAGTGACTCAGCCATACGTATACATGTATCTATTCTCCCCCAGTGGTACTGTGTTCTTGACACAGAAGTTCTGTCATAAAGAAACCTGTTTAACTTTGTTAAACCCAGCATTTCCCAAATTTATTTAATCTCAGACCCTTGTACATGATTGTTTATAGCTGCATTATTAATGGTTAAAATGAGGAAGGAACCCAAATGCTGATCAATTGGTGAATGGTTAAACAAAATGTATCCATTTATATACCCCTTCAATGGAATATTATTTGGCCATAAAAAAGGAATGTAATACTAGTACCTACTACAACATGGGTGAATCTTGAGAACACGATGGTAAGTGAAAGAAGCCAGAAATAAAAGAACACATATTGTGTGATTCAATTTATATGAAACGTCCATAATAGGCAAATCCATAGAAACAGAAAGTAGATTTGTGGTTGCCATGTGCTGGGGGTGGGGGAAATAGAGAGTGATTACTAACGGATACAGGTTTCTCTTTTTTTGGAACAGAGAAAAGTTTATTGCAGGGCCATGCAAGGAGACAGGTGGCTTGTGCCACCAAAACCCTGAACTCCCAGGTTTCTTTCTGAGATGATAAAAATGTTCTGCAATTAAATAGTGGTGATGGTTGCTCAACTCTGTGAATATTCTAAAAACCACTGAATTATATACATTAAAATGGTGCACTTTATCATATGTGAATTATATGTTAATAAAGCTGTTATTTTAAAAACACCTATAAAAAGAAGATATAATAGCAACAACTAAGGAGAAATAAGGGCTAAAAATAGGGCAGTAGTAACAGAGAGGTACCAGAGAATGTAGGGAGTGAACTGAAGAGCTTCAAGGACTTATTTTTACCACCAGGGATGCAAAGTCGACAGGCCTGATGGGTCCGGTGTTGCCTAGGTTTGCGCTAGCGGTGGCTAGCTTCTCCGAGAATGACGGAAATCTATACACACGGTAAATAGAAACCCTTGAACAAAAAATATTGTTTCTTTAGCCATCTGTGGATAACAGGGATGGCTAAAGCAGTGCACAAAATTGTGGCCTTGTCTTTATGTTTTTCATAACTCAAAACATTTTTCATGCTGCCAATAGAATCTGGCTGTCACTACTCATCAGGGTGGGGTGCCCTGTGGGGGAAGATAAGAGGACATGACCCCTGCCTGCAGAGAATGTAGTCTTATTGACCTAGTTTGACCCACTCAAAGGCTGTGCTCACCTTTCATGAGGAAAGACACCCAGGTGACTTGCCAAGTGTTTCACAGAGGGCAGCAGAGCACATGGATTATAAATTTGGGAAGATAAACACAGATTTTTGGATTGTCTAATTTTTGCCATCATGTGGAAAAGGCAGACTTCTTGGAGTTGGGGCCTCACTTTAGTCAGCTCTTTGACCTTCTACCTCCGTGGGTGGCAAGGTCATGGTATGCCCTTTGGGACTGAGGATGGTGCAGCCAGTGTTAATGCTCTTCTCCCCTTTCCTTCACTCTCCCTGACCAGGTGTATGGTCAGCAAGAAGGTAAGGAACTCCTTAAGACTTCACAGCAGAAGGAGTTTCAAATGAGGCAGAAAAGATATCTTAGTCAGAGGCCTCTTTCTTTCCCCCAAACCCAAGTTTCCTGTGTAAAGCCAAGCCTTCAATGGAAGAAGCCAGTGTGTTATTGAGACTCTAACCAGATATTTCAAAAATTGCTTCTAAAGAGGACTGTATCTAACACAGAGCTGAATGTCTCTTATATTCACAGAATTCTCTGTTTTCTTAATACAGGTTTCTGAGGTAGCTTGGGGAGGAGGAAGGAGCCTTAGTCTTGGAGCCATAAGAGCTACACAGTTCCAGGCAGCCTTGAAGAGACCGTATGATGTAGCGCAGCCTCTCTGGAGGCCCACTGAGCAGGGTTTTGAATACTGATGTGCCTTAGACGGACTCTGCTTCACGTCTGGAAGCTGTGGTCTCACCTGTGCAGCAGGGATACCATCCTCTGCAGGATTGTGATGAGCATCAAATGCGATAGTGCATGGAGAACACCTGGGGCATAACTATTACTGCACAAATCACTTAACTTTCTTGATATTGTTTCCTCTTAAAGAGTGAAGATGATGCCCTATGCCTTTTAGGGTAGCTGAGAGGATAAAATGGGATAATGTATGCAATTATGTTATATGTTATTGAGGTTTAATTAGAAAAGGACTTCACAAGGATCTTGGTAACCTATTGCAGAGTTTTGCACTAACACATGTATCCTTTTGTTGAGCTATAATTTTTTCTTCTTTATTATTGTCTTTTTCATCTTTCTTGACCTTCCAAGAACACAGAGAAGTGGTGGTATTCATTGGTTTCATGCAAATCTTCACGCACTGAAAGATATAATCCATTCACCCCTAGCCTTTAGGTTTTAAAAAAAAGTCTTGATTATTACTGGAAATCTGTTTTCTTGTTCAAAATTCTTTGTTACATTATTCTGAACCCTTTTAACTTCTCCATTGATTATAGTGTCCAAGATAGGAATTGATCTTTGAGAACTTCTCAGACTAAAATATAGGAGAAAGATTACTTTCTGTCCTTCATTCCCCATTAAAAAATATATATATATATATATATCTGTTTCTTTATTATAAAAGTAATGTCATCACTTTATATACATTTTGGAGAAGAGAGAAAGAAAATTGCCCACAATTCCATCAGTTCAATTAATAGTAGTTTTATGACTGTACATCTGGTCATTTTAATATACATATTTTACATATCTTTGTGTGTGTATATATATAGCTTATATATCATTATATACATACCTTACATAGCCACAATCATATACAAATATGAATCTTCCTTTTCCCCCCCTTCTAATGTTTTCTATATTGCTGCATGTCTTTAGTACCTGTCTAGTAGAATTATGAGGATTCAGTGCTTTAAGTGCTTAGCATGGTGTCTGGCAATAGTTAGTGCCACTGTGGGAGCTAGTTGTTATATGACTTTTTCCATAGTTTGCATTATTTCCTGATGGACGCCCAGAAGTGGATTTACTGGGTCAGGTACTCTTTAGGCTCTTGATACATGGCACCTGCCACATTGCTTTCTGAGACCCATTTCAGTTTACAGAGCCCTTGGTGCTACTCAGGAGTTTCACTGCTCTTCATCAGCGCCCCTCACCCCGCCCTTTATTTTTAGCTTTGAGAAGCTCATTTAGTTAGGTAAAGATGTTACCTAATTATTTAAGTTTCATTATTTAATAATTATCAATGTTGAACTTTTTGTTGTATGTTTCCTCTTTGCAGTGTCTGTTCATGACTTATTTAACAGTTGGAATCCCTTAACAGTTTCTAATTGAATTACATGGCCTCTTTAATAAAGATATTAATCTTTTGTCATATGGACTGCAAATAGTTTTCCTGTTTTTTTCTTATTTTAGCATTGAGTTTTTTTTTTTTTTTAAAGTTCTCACACAGACACACACAATGTGATCTGTCTCCTGTTTGTGGCTGTCACAATGAATTTCCTCACCATCCATGCCAGGTCTGATGGTAGTGCCTTGAGCCCAACAAGAGAGACTCTCCCCATGGTTACATGGGTGCCAAATAACAGCAAACACACATGCCTTCTACGGTAAGTACACAGACTCTTCATAGACCCCAGAGAGCATATTTCCTTTGATTTAGGCAAATAGAGTAGAGAAAGAAGGAGGTAACAAAACTATTGCTTGGTTTTTTTGTTGTTTTTTTTTCCGATCGAATTTATTTATTTATTTATTTTTGGCGGCGTTGGGTCTTCATTGCTGCGTGTGGGCTTTTCTCTAGTTGCGTCGAGCAGGAGCTACTCTTCGTTGCGGTGCACGGGCCTCTCATTGCCATGGCTTCTCTTTGTTGTGGAACACGGGCTCTAGGCGCATGGGCTTCAGTAGTTGTGGCACGCAGGCTCAGTAGTTGTGGCTCGCGGACTCTAGAGCGCAGGCTCAGTAGTTGTGGTGCATGGGCTTAGCTGCCCCGCGGCATGTGGGATCTTCCTGGATCAGGGCTCGAACCCGTGTCCCCTGAATTGGCAGGTGGATTCTTAACCAGTGTGCCACCAGGAAGTCCAATTGCTTGGTTTTTATGATTTTAGCTTATAATTTAGCTTATAATTTTAGCTCTTCGTGATTGGAATCTTCTAGACATTCTCCATCCTTTCCTCTAGGACTGGTGTCTTGAAGGTACCAGTGCAGATATTTTTGGCAAGTGTGTGGTCCACTCATCATAAGGCCTCAGCTGAGTTCTCTGAGAACTCCCAGTCCCACCCACCCCAACCTACCTTCTTCCGATTTTTTTCTTGCAAGGAGATACTAGGTCTTGGTGACATTTGGGGGTTAAGGGTGTGGGGCTCTTCCCTTGGGTAAAATGCTGGTAAGTCTACCTTCTCCTACTAATCCGTTAAATCTAACGTCCTTCCATGCAAGAGAGGGAGCAATCCCGTCTGGTGTTCTACGCTTCTGCCCTGGGCTTTGCGTGGGTATCCTTAGGAGAGCAAAGCCGGTCTATACAACAGGTTAGAGAACAGCCTCAGGCGGGACTGAAGAAGGCAGGGAGGCCCCCCGACTGGATTTTAGAATGGCAGTCACAACTCGTTCTTCCTGAAGGGAGGGTGTTGCGTCTCTTCTCAGGCTGATGGCGTGGAGTTGCCATGTGGATTTGTTACAGTTCTCCAGGACAGCCTCTGGCACAGGAAGCAGACCAGGGGGAAGCTAAGTTTTTGACGCTTTCAGTTGCACAAGTGTAATAAGAGCACTTAAACTGAAGGGAGACCCTCAGAGTCGATACCAGAGTGTTTGCAAGTCCCTTTCAGCTTTGACCTTTAATTGCCCTTTATTCTTGCCTTTCAGCCCTGTACATTCATTCCCTCGCTGAGGAGTCCTATGCTTTATGATCACCAAGATGTGCATTCAAGTCTGTAACAGAGCCCAGACAGCTGATGGGAGAGGTGGCACAGGCCTGCACTGGGGTTTCTCATCTCGGTGGCAAGGACAGTGGCACACAGAGGCATTACATTGGCTTCCGAGTCTAGATCTATAAATATATTTATTATAACAAGAACTTAACAATAAACATATACTATGTACCATACCGTTACAGAGAACCCTGTTTTATAGCATTCACAGAAATAGCCAGTTTTGCTCCAGTGTGATAACTGAGGAGAGAACAGGATTTCAGTGTCGTCCGTGTTGAGTCTTGCTGACCGTTAGCACCTCCTTTGGAGGTAGACGCCCACCAACGCTGACATCGCCCTGCCCCAGGCAGTTAGACACTTGTGCTCCAGTTCTTGGGTTCACACTTGCACCCTGTTTGACATAAATACTTTAAATGACATACAACGTATGTAGTTTTGTGCTTATTACTTTTTAAAAGAATAAATAATATTAAAAACTGCATAACGAAGCTCGGTATCTTGTCCAAGTGGGAGCCACACTTGTAGTGCTAGAAGTTGATGCCCGACATTGGGACTTTGTGTCATCAAATACTGAAAGATGGAGAGCGTGTCCTGTCCTTTTCTCCTTATGAGTGGCTTTTATGATGAAATGACGGCAAGTCGACTTACCAGGTATAAAAATGGTAAATGCGTATTTGGTACCAACTTCAGCTAAACAGCACAGCAGTGGCGGCTGCCTCCTTCGTGCCCTGGAATGGAAACTGGTCACCACGTGAGGTTTGAGGGTCTGAGGACTAGAGGGAAGGCCTTTCTCTGTGAGCCACGGGGTGGCCTCCCTCCTGGCTCCCCTTGCTTGGGTTAAGATGCTACTAGAAGAGTGATTCTGCTCTTACCCCTCAGGCCTTGGCTGTCACGGCTCGTCTGAGAAGGCTGTCCCCATCCTGAGAGCTCTTTGTGGCAGGCGCCTTAATATATAGCTATAAATATCAAAAATAGTCTCCTGTGCTTTGTAGACATGTATTCTCCCTCCTTCCCTTCCAACCTGGCCTGGGTCCTCAGCTTTACCTCATGGAGGGAGCTGAACTGGTATCACGAGCCAGAACTGGTTTCCTTCAGGAACAGAGTTGTCTCTCTGTGACAATGCTTCCACGAGGCACGGCTTTTACGGGGCTGTCTGGGAGTTACTTTTTCTAAAAATAAAACGGGGGCACGCACCCCCACCCAGGAGAGATCCTCTATTCTGAACATAGAAAAATTAGAGCAAATGCCCCACTCTGGCACTACCTACAAAGAGCTTTGGGAATTCCCGCGTTATCCCTCTCGTGGCTGCCTCCTTCTCTCGGTACTTAAAAATAGCCTTTTGTTTATCAAGAAAATGCCTTGGAAATCTAAATAATTCATATGGGATAAGAGAAAGCTAGCACAATCACCTTGTCCTTCTCCAGCAAAAACATGGTAGAAAACCCTGTGAAGCAACAGACGGTTCTCCCTAGCTGTCCCCACGGCTGCCGCCGCTCCAGTCACATCGGGCTCCGCAAAGAGCCTGGACTTATCTTCGACCCAGTGGGGACCAGCAGCCTCCTAGGCCTCGGGCCCCATGCATAGTATTGTCCCTTGTTTTCCCTCGGCCACTGAAAGCGTAGATTGGTTAAAAAACAAAAGTAGGAATCAAAGTGATAAGGACACTTTGATCTTATTCCAAGAGAGCCTGACGCCTAATGTTGTCAGAGGATAACTGATCTATGGTTGGCTGGGGATCAAGCTTGCCCTGCAGGAAGGAGAAAACGACTTCTCTCTCCCAGTTGAAAAATATGTGAAACTATTGCACCAGGCAGAGTGAGCGCCTCCGTTCAGAGCAAGTGCCTCTGCAGGAGCCCCAAGGCCCAGCTCGCTCGCTCGCTCGCTCACGGTTCCTGCTGCTCCAAGGCTACTCCCTCATTTTCCCCAAAGGCGAGGATGATCTCCTACATTCAATGTAGACGGTATTCAAAATGTGTAGCGTAGTGAGTTCCTTGATTGTGTGGGTCGGCCTCTTATTGGTGTTGCTGAAAGTTGATCTTTGTGAGTAGCCTTGGCCTCACCAGACGTGTCTGTCCACAGTCTCGGCGTGGGCTTTCCGCTGACGTCAGCCGCTTTGAATATATTTCTTTATCACGACGCAGCCGTGTCTGAACACGGGGCAGGGCATGTGGGGGAGGAGGGCCCACGTGTTGGTTGCAGGCTCGTAGGCTTCCATGTTGCCCAGGGCAGGCCCCTCACTGCTCACGATGCCTCCAGTTGCATAAATCTTCCCATCGAGTACCACAGCACTGTCGGAGAAAGCGAGGAGAGACTTAGCCACTGGATTTCCACCTGGGACCTGGAGATAGATTCCCGGCACCCTGTCCTGTCGCAGGCTGCCTCTCCCCTTTTGCAAAAGTCATGTGGGGCCTTGCTGCTCTTCTTTGCCCTCTGACCTCAGCGGGGATAAGAAAAAACACCTTTCCTCCAGGACCAATCAGGACGTCATGCTATACTACCCTCCAAGCTGTGGGCGACACTGATGCATACTGGGTGTCCCAGGACCTGCCCATCTGACTCAAGTCGGCTGGGAGATGAGCAGCCTCTGTGTACAGGTGCTCGGCTCAGTTCACTGGGTCTCTATGGAGCATCTTTTTGGTGTTGCTGGGACAGAGCCTTCCTACCACTCAAATCCAGCTGGGAACATGACGCGCCGGAATGATAGCAGACAGGGTAATACGGAGCTAAGTTGTAACTGAGCATCAGCCACTCCACTGGGAGTTTCACCCTTGCCCAGGTGCTCAGTCAGAACTTCCTGCTGTGACTCCTTCACACGTGTGACCTGATACTGCCGCCCGCCCGTGGCTGCAAGGGCCCGGTGTGCTCTCTGCAGCGTCACGACGGTGGCCCGGCACCTTCCCTGTGCCACACTCACGGGCTTGGTCAAGCTGTCTCGGGCGGCTCTCTGCTCCTCTGTGCTTACTATCTCACTGCATCCCAGCTACCCCTTTACACGGATGCCAAACCTATGCTTCCAGCCCCGAGTTCTCTCTCATTTCCGCTAATGGCCATTTCTTCTTGGCTGTCCCCTGAAATTGAACAGAAACCCTTCCAAAGTCTCCACCATTTCTGAAAATCTGAGCCTCGACAGAACATGTGTATCTAGACGTCCTCCCAGACACTGAAGCCCCCAGCTGTCTCTCTCGCAGCTCCATGCCATCTGGGCCCCTCACACTTCTCCCCTTGTGGCATATCCTTTCCCTGCTTCTCTTGCAAGACCCAGCTTAAATCTCCCCTCAGGCATCGTCTCTCCGTGCCCACACTCCGGCTGTCTTGATCACTGGACAGTATTCTCAGAGTTGCCCTGCACACAGCCACCATGTGGGATATGTGACATGAAAGTAGGGCTCGAGAACTGTAGCATCTTCATACTAATAGGAACTTAGCACTCATCTAGTCCAAGGGCGTGTTTCATAGGTAGAACTTCCCCAGAGAGGGGAAGTTATTTGCCCAAGGTCACGTAAGATGTCAGTGGTAGACTGTAGCTTTCCTAGCTGTGCCACACAAACAGCAGCCACTCAATAAATGCTTCATGCTCTTGCCACACCGAGGATTCAGTGGTCACCTCTGCACAGGTACAAGATGTCTTCAGGAAGGCTCTGTTATGGAAATGCTGCAAATGGGGTCTCTGTGGGTCCCATGTTTTCCCTAGTTCCTCTTAGTCCAGGAAAGGGTGGGGCTAGAAGAGCAGGGTGTGTGTCTCACTGCCCAGGGTGGTTAATTTTTCTGGGCCAGAGCGCCCCGGGAACCAGGCCACACTCCGACCTCTACCTCTCTCTTCCTGGGGGGCTGGTCTGGGTGTGTTTCTGCCCAGTCAGCTGCAGGACTCCAGGGCAGCTGTGCCTTGTGCCTCACTGGGTCCAGCTCCAAAGAGCCGTCAGGATCATGCGTGCCATCAGGGCACTCCCCCAAAAGCCACCTGTCCCATGTAGGGTATCACACAGCTCTGGCCTGTTGCTGCCTCTCGTCTGTGACCGGGCAGGCGGTCCTGGGGGGACGTTGACCTCATAGCACCATCCTCACCTCTCACTGAGAGAAGGTGTGGCCTTAAGGACCTGGGCCGGTGTCTGTAGGAAGCCCTTCCTGTGCAGCTTGGAGGCGGGGTCAGCTGGAGCCACAGGGTCAATGCTTTTGGGGCGCTTCACACTCTGCATGAACACCCACACCCGCGGCTGGCGGAGGCTGGTGCTGCTCTGGGCCCAGGCACCGCCTTGGGCATCGGATGGCGGCCAGTCATCATGAACCAACCCGTCCGCTGTCCCTTCCCCCGCCCTCCTCCTCCCCGGGCCAGCCTCCTCACCTGCAGAACTGGCGAGAGTGATTCATGTTGGGACCCGCTTTAATGTTCCCTTTGTCAGGGTCATAGATAGTGGTGGCTCTGGCATAAGCCCCACCCAGGATGAAAACGAAGCCATTGAGGGTGACGGCGGGAGCATACTTGTTGTCTGCAAGGAGAGCAGAGCAGGCAGGCAGGTCAGGGCCCTCTGCCGGGCCCCCTCCCCTCCTCCATCCCAGCAGGCCCTGCAGGGGACGGGAGCTGCAAAGACCTCCAACATCACTGGTTGGCCCGAGAACAAGGCTGGGGCCAGGAGACACCTGGCATGGACCAGCTTGTCCTTTGTCCAGGTAGTGGGAGCTCCAGCTGCACCTGAGCTGGGGCCTCCCCTCCCCTCCCACCCCACCCCCCCCCCCGTGGACTTGGGTGTGCAGAATGCTTGGGCTCAGCCCGCTCTCTGGGTTTGGGAATATTGACACCGACTAAAGCGATGAGGTGGGGCCACTGTCCTGATCCTGGGCCGAGGAGACAGCTGGTTCTCACCAATCATCGGGGACTCGATGAAGCTCCATGTGTTGGTCTGTGGAACGTAAGACTGGAGGACGCCGGCAGCTCGGCCCGCCTCGTTCACGCCCCCAAACACGTAGATCTTGCCTCCACACACTGTGGCTGCTGCCGAGTGCACTGCCTTGGGCAGAGGGGCCACCGCCTCCCATTGGTTGGTGATGGTGTCATACCTGTTAGAGAGGAGAAGAGCCAGAATCAGAGATGGGCCTCATGCAGGGCAGGGGCCTCAACAAGACAGCAGACACAGGGAGGCCCCCCACCCACTTCCTGCCCTCGGTGTAGCCCGAGATCACACAGTGGAGGGCACTTGGGATGAATCACTCAAGGCCACCCAGGATCTAGCCCAAACCGGCCCTCTCAGCCTCCCTCTTGAACCTCAGGGGGGCTCTTGTCTGTCTGTGGAAACCTCTCTCAGCTCCCCAGCTTCCGGGCCTCTTCAGCCCTGTCTGTCCAGCTCAGTCCTACTCTTTCATTCAGCAGCCCGGCACTAGGCATCTCCTACATACCCAGCCCATGGGCTGGAAACTGGGGAAATAGTGGCCTGGACCGAGGAAGGAGGTGGGAACAGAAGGAGAGGTAAACTGATGAGGTTTAGCATGAATTGCTGTCTCATTTCAGGGAGTCGCTGAGGACGCCTCAGGGTCTCTGGCTTGGGAAACTGGACAGAGGGGACACTACTCATGGGACAGGGAATCGAGGTTGGGAGAGTTTTGGGGAGGAGGATGATTTTGGTTTTATTCATGGGAAGTTTAAAGTATCTGTGGGTAACAAATTGGGGATGTGCAGGGGCAGTTGGTATTTAGGTCTGGATTCAATATTCAGCTTTGGGATCATGGGCACATAGATGGAAACTGAAGACGAGGTAGTTCACAGAGAGCGTGTGGGGTGAGGACGGGCTGAGGACACTGGGGAGATGCCGGCCTGTATGAGGGGAGCTGAGAGGAGTCAAGAGGAGTGGTGATGGATGTGACAGGAGGTCAGGAAGTCCCCAACAGGTCACTGGTGGTCATGTCAAGGGCACCATATGTGGAACGGGAGGTGCAGGGCTATTTGTGTATGGAGGAGGGAGCGGGAAGCCAGGCAGTGGAGCTGGCTGGTAGAGACGTCTCTTGGATGAAACTTCGCTGGGGAAATGGACAGAAAAGGTGGGACTTAGAAAGGACTATGGAGCTAAGAGGGGTTTTGCTGATAAATGTTTAACAACCAGCTCTCCAGGGAAGAAAGTTCTGGTGTGTAGCATTTGCTGATTTCTGTAATGTAAATCCTCTCATCATGGCTGATTTCAAGCTATCAATGGGGCATCACTGAATGTGGGGTTGGGAAGAGATGCCCAGTAGTGCCCCTGGATACAGAATCTCCCCCACATACAGATGCAGTGGACACATACAACCTCCAGAACATAGGCAGTAGTAAAATGTAGTAAAAAAAATTAGACAGTGATGAGTTTTGAGTATGGATTACCTTTGTTTTTAAATAATTTAATTCTAAGTTTATATGACTTAATTTTTAATAATCTCTGTAGCTAACAACTGACTTGAAGAGTTCCTGAAGATTTAACAGTGGGCTCTAATGAACCAGTATGAACCAGCTCCAGCACAGCATGGGTTTTATTTTAATTTGCCAGGGGGAGTTTTAATTGTGTTTACATGCTGATAGCAAGGAGCCCAGGTGGATAAGGAAGGATGAACTATATATGAAAGAGAGGGGAGAGCTGATGATGGGAGGCTCCTGGTAGCTGGATGCAAATTGGATCCAGAGTAGACAGGGAAGTGGTGGCCATTTAGGCATGAGAGAGGAAGGCAAGGATGGCATGAGCATAAGGACATATGCAGGAGTGGTGGCAGGAAAAAGAGAGAGTTCTTGATTGATGGCTCCATTTTCTCTGTGAAGCAGGAGTCAAGTACTGGAGGAGTCTGTGGGGTAAGAGCCTTGAGGAGAGAGGTGAAGATGGGAGACGCACGCTCTTGAGAGTGGGAGAAACGGCTGACAAGGGAAACACAAAAAATGCCCTGCGCCATGAGGATCCAGTAGAGGTTGGAGGACTTCATATACAGTGGGGCCAATCTACAAGACTGTGGGATTTTCTCCACCAGCAATCAGCCTGCAGAGGGCAGGCGTGGAGATGGCAACGGGTAGGATTGAACAGGCTTGACCAGATCTCTAGGATCTGTGGTGCAGGACAAAGTGGCAAAGTCAGAAGATGAAGTGATGGAACATGAGTTCCAGGCAGGGCAGGGAAAACGTGAGAACAGACACAGCTGATGGCAAGGGTAGACTTGGCACTAAGCAAATGGGCCACTGAACCGGGATCTTTGAGGTCTTTCTTAGTGGGGCAGCTGTGTTTCTCAGTTGTTCCCTGAGAGCCACCCTCACAAGCATTCACTCTGGATCTTCCATCTACGTCTCACCACACTGTTCACTGCTCTTTTGTGGGTTCTGGACCCAAGGCGGGGCCTCCACCGTGGGCTTGCTGCATCACCACACTTGGGATTCTCCCAGCGCACCTTTCCCGGGAAGCACACGGGGCCCACTTTTCCTCATGAGCCTCCTTGGGGCATGAGTCATTGCATGGTCACAGCTCGGTGACCCAGGGAGATGGTCTCTCCTAGCTGGTGCCCCTGGCTGTGAGACGTCCAGCTCTGTGCTTGCACAGACTCAGGATTTGAGAAGAAGCTCAAGTACCTGAAAGGGGAGCAGGGGCTGATTCAACTAAGCCCCAAACGAATGATACGTGGCTAATAGGCAATGGAATAAGTGCCTTTTTGGACAGTATCAGAAGTTCAGATATCTGTTTTTTAAGCTGATGTGGCAGAGATCCAAAGAGCTGCAGAAGGAGCTGGGAGACAGTGGAAGATTATGTGGCTGTTAGTCTTCAGGTTTTCGGTATAATGGCACATTCTGCCAAACGTGAATTTCTTGTTATTCCAGGTGGCTGATTGCCAAGCCACAAGCCCTCCCGTCAGCTCAATCTGTCAGCTTCCTGCTTGAGAAGGATACGCTAATGACATGCAAATGACCCCGCGGAGTGCTGCGCTCTGCTATCATTTATCCAGTAACCACAGCTACTGCAATATATTGCTATAAAGTATTAGACCCAGTTATTTATATAATGATATAATACAGGTTTGTCTATTATACTGTTGTTTTAAACTATAATTATATAACCTTGCTCTAGTCCTGCAATACAGTAAGGTAATTATAATGCACCATACATCTCATTCATTATCAATATAAGAGCAATTTGTACCATTAGTGCTTCCTGGGGAACAAAGTGTCCTCGTGTCTGTCCCCATTCCCCCGACCTTCCTGTCACCCTGAATTCTCATCATTGCCACTGTGTGGCACAGAAATTGACTTGACCAAAGGGGGTCTAGCTATGCTCCTTGGGAAGCAGTGGGCACCTCTTCCATGTAGCCTCCACCCAAGAGTCTTCAGGTCTGTGTCCTGTCCATACAAGGACGGCTGACAGATCCCAGTGGACTAGAGAAGGCCTCAGGGCACTGTGTCCTTGACTGCTCCTCCATCTCCTGGGGTTCCCAGGGTGGTCTTGCTCACTCCGTGCCCCAGCTGATGTTTTGCAGTGGAACAAAGGCCTAGCCAGCTGCTGGGGCAGGCTGGTACAGGCTGATCCTGGGCATTGGCGAACTGCTCCTGGGCCCAACAGGAGTGGAGTTTGTTCCCCTTCTTTGTGCATTTGATCCTTGAACAAATCCCTGTATTTATCAACAAGTTTGCAAAATGAGTAATCAGCATCTTAGGAGATTAAAAATAGCGGACAAGAGCAAGACAGGATGACAGGTCTAGCTCAGTTTACTCCTACATAGAAAATGTCTCGTTTTCGTGTGTTTATAGTGGATCACAAACGAGTGGAACCTGGTGCTTCTGGAAAGCTTGGAGAGTGATGGGTGTGCAGTGGGTCCCACCGAAGGCATCGGCATCAGGGCTGAACCAGGTTCAACAGCAGTATTAATATCTTCATAATCACACGGGGATTCCCCATTATCTTCAAATCAATACGACAATTAAACGTTGTTACTGAGCCCTCTCTGAGCTCCACTTGGGGGAGTTAAAAGCCCACAGTGAAAATCCAGAGCCTGTCGCACTCTGAAACCATCTTTGCCGTAACATTTATCAAGCGTCCAATTAGCCAGCGAGGGAAAAATACAAACTGAGGGGTTTGTGTGGCTCTACAGGCGAGAAGCCGTCACACGGGAAGATGTGCTTTTCATGGCAGCTGATGACGGGGGCCGGGGTGGGGGGGCCAGGGTGCGGGAAGAATGTGGGAAAAGGGCTCCGGTGACCTTAGCCGTGACCCCCTGGGTTGGAATTTGGGGCCAGTTCAGCCTAACTTGTCACTCTCTGCGGCACTAGATTCTCCAAAAGCAGGACTGCCCTGCAGTTTCCCCCATCCTGCTGCTGACTCACAAAGCTGTCTGAGCTCTTTCTGCAGTTTCTCTCCAAGGTGTCCGTTCTCTGCATGATCCATTTCCCCACAGTCTCAAAGGAAAAGACTGTTTCCACCCAGAGAAGCGCCCGCCTCCAGCCTCTTCCCCTCCTGCCTACACCTGATGCCTCCACTAGGTGCGGGCAGCTTTCAAGGGCCGAGGTGAGGAAGCCAGCCTGGAGCTTCCAGCAGAGGGCAGGCTTTATACACACGACTTACATTCTCTTCTAGAGAATTCTAGAGGGTTGGCCAGGCCTGTGTGCAGTGACCCTTCTCTGGGTTACATGCAGATTTCCTTGGATGTGTGGGAGGCAGGGAGAAAGGGAGCTCCCTCGTGTGTCACCTCCACTTGGCAGGAACATGAAGGCACAGCCGCTGGCATGGTGCACATTTGGACCATTGGTTCCAGCTTAGTCCCAGCCAGTCACTGGGCTGCTGCTTCCGGTCCCAGTAAGTTCCCTAACTGCCTGGTCAGGGCATCCAAGCCCATCCTGTGTTTTTGCACCATTGGCTCTCATGCCTCCAGCTTGTCAGGCCCCCTGAATGGGACAAGAGTGTCCCGTCTCGGTGGCTGGGCAGTTGTTACCCTTCTTGCTTCTACTCCACCATCAGGACTTCCCTGGTGGCGCAGTGGTTAAGACTCCGCCTGCCAATGCAGGGAACCAGGGGTTCGATCCCTGGCCTGAGAAGATCCCACATGCTGCAGAGCAACTAAGCCTGTGCACCACAACTACTGAGCCTGCGCTCTAGAGCCCGCGAGCCACAACTACTGAGACCATGAGCCACAACTACTGAAGCCCGCATGCCTAGAGCTTGTGCTCCACAACAAAAGAAGCCACCGCAATGAGAAGCCCGCGCACCGCAACAAAGAGTAGCCCACGCTCGCCTCAACTAGAGAAAGCCCGCGCAGCAACAAAGACCCAACGCAGCCAAAAATAAACAAACAAACAAACAAATAAATAAAAGTCCAGTCTCCAGTGGGTCTTAACTGGGTGGGGTTTGGGGAGGAGGAGTGATGTGCTTTTAGCTCTCGGCGGATGTCAGAGGATGCCCCTGTCGTGACTGTGGTCTCCTTACCTCTCCACGTGGTCCACGTTGCCTGCCACACCAAGTCCCCCAAGGGTGTAAATCTTCCCATCATAGACAAGGCTATTGTGCCGACAGCGGGGGACCGTCATCCTGGAGACGAGGTTCCAGTTATCGAGCAGGGACATGTAGCACCAGACATCGGCCAGCGTCACCCCTGATTCCATCCCACCTGTGGGCAGTATGGGAGGTCCAGAGAGTGGGCAGGGAGTGAGGAAGGGCCCCAGGCTGGGCAGGCGCAGCCCCGGGGGCAGGAGGAGAGGGCTTCCCCTGCAAAGTAGACACTTGTGGCCTTGGCCTTCCTTAACCCTGGTGTGGGGAGAGGCCCCATGGGGAAGTCTGTGCCCGGTCCCCAGCCCAGCCCCGAGGGGCCTCACCTGAAAGGTAGATGTTGTCCCCGGCACTGACTACGCTGAAGAACTCGCGGTCATAGAAAGGCAGTGAGGCCAGGGGGTACCACTTGTTGTTCTGCGGGTTCCAGCAGGTGACGGCCACCAGCGAGCGCTGGGTCATCCCCACCATCTGACGGCCCCCAACCAAAACGATGACCTCGGCCACACCTGCAGGGACACGGATGGGCACCCTTGGGATAACCTGACACCGTGTCAGCATCTGTGCCTGGCGCCTCCTTGGGGGACCACCCAGAGTTGGGCTGACGGCGTGGCACCTGCCTCTGGGGGCTCGGGGCATATCCCGCCGTACCTGCTGAGAGGCGGGGCCGCGTTCGGGGCGTCTGCATCTCCTGGCGGGCGTGTGGCAGCATGTGGTAGCGTTTGGCCTCGTTGACCAGGTCCCGACACGCTTCTGACGACTTGATCAGCTCCTCGTTGTCCACCACGTTGAGCAGGTAGCTGGGGTGGATGAAGGGGAGGCGGACCACAGCCAGGAGCTCCGCCGAGTACTGCGGGGTCAAGGGGGCATGGGGTCTCCTTAGGTCATAAGGTGGCGCCACCTCTTGTGAGGCGCATTGAGAAGGAAGCAGGGGGAGGTGTGGGACTGGGCAAAGGGGGTCATTCGAGTGCGCATTTGGCTTGGGAGTGTCGACACTGCTCACCCCAGCCCAGGCAGAGCTGACGGGCGCTCCCGGCAACAGGAGGCGAGGAGGGATGGAAGGGGGAGGTCTGGCGTGCTGTGGCTGACCCTGGGGTGGGCCACCCATCGGTCTCTGGAGCACCTTCTCCCTGCCTCCACCCAGGTCGTGGGCCTCTGCTTCACACCAGGCTGCCGGGGACTGAAATGAGGATCCTGATCCTTGACGAGGTGGGGCCGGAACTCAGGAGGGGGTGGGAGGGCCCAGGAGAGCTGATGGTGATCATCGAGCTTGCGAGTCATAACCATCAGAACCTGTGCCTCCCCATCACCGGCAACCGCCTCACCTGCATTAAAGGCTTTTCATGGACCGATGTGAATATCCCTCTTGTCTGGCAAACTCTTTGCTCATCACTCTATTTTAGTTTCATCCAACAACTAATTGGTGACCACTCTTTGCCGCGCATTGAGTGTGCTGTTGGGGGTGCAAAGACCAATAAGACCTGGTCCCTGACCTCCACGTGTACACAGTTTAAGGGTGGGGAGGGGATGCATCACATAAAAGGACTCTTCCCACAGCAAGAGTCTAGTTAGGGGTTGTGGGAGTGCAGGAGAGAAGGCTCCCCAGAGTGGGTGCCATCTGAGCCTGGTGTGGAAGGATTGCCAACTTTTCCAGGCCTAAGGCGGAGCGGGGGTGGGGGGATGGGGGGAGGGGGAGGGGAGGAGGAGGGATTCAAAGCACACGCAGAGGCGTCAGAGTGTGAAAGAGAGTGTTGCATTTGGGGGATTCTATGGAGTTGGATGCAGAAGGCTTCTGCTGGGCGTTGGGCAGCAGACAGGGAGAAATGAGACTGGAGAGGTCAGCTAGGCACTGGCCTCTGCTGACCTCCTGCCTTGTTTGCCAAGGGCTGTGTAGTGTTTCTTGCAGAGTGGATGGGAGCACTCATGAGGGGTTTTACTTTATTTATTTTTATTTTTTAAAGTTTTATTTAAAAGTTTTTTGGGGGCCGTGCCACGTGGCATATGGGATCTTAGTTCCTGGACCGGGGATCGAACCCGTGCCCTCTGCAGTGAAAGCGCCGAGTCTTAACTGCTGGACTGCCAGGGAATTCCCTCATGAAGGGTTTTAAACAGAGAAATTACAGGACCAAACATGCTCCTAGGAAGACCACGAGGCTGCAGGGTGGGAATGAATTTGGAAGGAGGAGACTGAAGGCAGGGAAACCTCTCAGGAGACGACTGCAGTCATCCTGGTGAGATCAGGGGCCTTGAATGGGGAGAGAGAGAAGCTGGCTCTCGTAAGAGGAGGCACAAGTGGCAGTGGCGTGTGGCCAAGTGGAGGTGGAAGGTGTGGGAGGACTCTCAACGTCTGCCATGGGTCATGGGCAGAAGTGAAATAAGGAACACAACACGATGTGCAGGTCTGGGGGTTTATGAATTAGAGGGGCTTGGGGGACACGGGCTGGAGGTGTCCAGTAGACAATCAAAGGCAGGGGTCTGGGCTGGAGACAGATTCGGGCATTGTGGTGGACGGTGGTGGTCATTATTACAGCCACCCAAACTGACTTCCTTCCTCTGAAAATGAATCTTGCCCTGTCCCCGCCTGATCAGTCAGAGGACCGCCTTCTCCTGGGCCCAGTGGCTGCGGCAGAGGTGGAGAGCCACGTCTGCACCCTGTATCCACTAGGGCTGTATCCATCCTGTATCCCTCCCTCCCTCATGCCTCTTCTTGTTCCACACGCAACAAAGTAGCCCCTGTCACGTGTCACTCAGCTGCCTCAGCTCATTCTGGGCTCCCGCCTCCCTGACTCCGTCCTCCCATTTGCTGCTCTCTGGGGGGGACTCTGAGCTCTCCTGGGAGCTACCTGTGTGTCTGCACTAACTGCCAGGGGCTTCTCACACGTTAGAACCAAGGTAATTCCATTCTAAGCAAGGCTGTCGGCCGGAGATCCTGCCGGGCTGTGCTTGATTTCCTGTAACTCAAGGGCCCTCCTGGGGACCCTGCCCTCTTTTCCTTCCGCCCTGGGCTCCGGCTCTGATTTCTTCAGCTGTCTCCCCTGAGGGACTCGCCCTCCCTCCCATCAGGCGAGCAGTGGTTTCCACTTGGTCCGGGGGCTTTCCACCCTCTCAACAGCCAGAGCACAGGTGGGGCTCCTCCTGCTGGGTCCGAGCTCACGGGAGCCCAGGGCACCCTGGCTCAGGCACACACTTCTCTCCCTGCAGGGCCCTGGTGCTGCCCACCTGGCCCTGCGGCCTCTCGGTTGGCTTGGGTCTCCTTCAGGTGTGATGCCAGCCCTAGAGAGCCCTCTAGTGCCTGATTTCTCATCTCTCATCTCCCTTCACTTCTCTGCACCCACGGGAGCTGGTCCAGCCTCCCTACCCGGGCCTGCTGGCTCTCAGAGGCTCCCACCGCTGGTCAGAGCAGGCAGCCCCGCCTCCTCTAATTTCCCAGCCCCTTGCTCCAGACACAATCCCTGTACTGTGAGGGAGAAGGGGCAAGCCGGGTGGGGGTGGGGCGGGCCCTACCTGCGCACGGGACACGGGGTCCTTCTTGATCCACTTGATGACGGTCTCGTACACTAGCTCCTCGGCCTTGGTGTTGAGGCTGTCGTTGGCGATGTAGGCGATGAAGTCATCCTTGGAGATGTTTAGGATCTCCTCCTGGGTCGCCACCTCGGGGAAGATCTGCAGCGCAAAGGCCTTGGCCATGTGGTAGAGCTCGCTGCACTGCATGGCCTCGGCCATGGCCAGCACCCCCAGGCAGTTGCTGGCCGTCAGCTGCTTCTCTGGGGGCAAGAGCACAGGACGGGACCACTGACTGCAGGGCCCTGGAAGGGGTCACCACCGCTCCCAGCGCCTGTCACTCTGGATCCCTCTCTGAGCTCATGTCTTTGTGACCTGCCTCCGGCATTCAGCGTCCCCACAAGCCCGTTTCCTGTGTTCCTGGGTCTTCAGATCCATTTTCTGGCTTTTCCTCTGCCCCGTCTCATGCTCACTTCCCCGGGGCCTCCCTCTGCTCCTGCAGGTCCCAGCAGAAGGGCCGAGACTGAGGTACGGAGTGTCAGTGCCAGGCTCGGACCTTTTTCAGTGCCTGTGAGTGAAAGAGGCCTGGGCTTGGGGGGTCACACTGAGGCTCATGGTGTCTGCCATAATTGTGACAGGCACGTCTGGGGTCACAGCCTTCTACTTTAGAGTCATGGCAGCAGGAACTCCCTTTATAAGCCCACCCACCACCTCCCATGGGTCTCGGCCTCACCCAA
Source organism: Mesoplodon bidens (assembly GCF_964165515.1). NCBI lineage: Eukaryota > Metazoa > Chordata > Mammalia > Artiodactyla > Ziphiidae > Mesoplodon > Mesoplodon bidens. The sequence goes on from NC_138170.1 coordinate 70,985,873, forward strand.
CCTGGCTTCCAGACCTGGGGTCAGTCTGGCCAGAGCTCCTGAGATCCGACTAATGGTTATTCTAGTCTAGACATGTCTGGGTCCCAGGAGGCCCATCACTTTTGTGGGCCCAACTCAGGAGCTGTGGTTCCTGACTCTTCTAGATGGCTCATTCCCCCAAGGTCACGTCTCAGGCCCCTGGCCATCCCCACCTGGCCTGCTCCCATCCCCACGTCTCTCACTCCACACTCAGGCCGGTTCTGGGGACTCCTGTCTCTGCCCCTCCCTCTCCCTGCTCTCACCAAACTGGGCAGCTCCAAACTGTAAAGTGAGTGTGTTCTCTGGGTTGGGTCTAATAGAAGCAACTTTGTTTAGTGTTTAGAGAACAGGGCTGCGAGGCCAGGACACAGGCTCCCCTTGAACAGACCATTCACACAGGCTTCTCGGTCCATTTGTCCTCACAAGGCTGCCCGGGGTCCCGGTGTGGCCTTTCCAGCCCTCAGAGGAGCAATGCAGAGAACGTCTCTGTCCACCGGTGAGCAGAGGCCTTTGTGCACAGTTACCCAAATCATCACCTTAAAACTGCTGTGGAATCCAGCTACACCCTGAGGCGGTCTGGCTGGGCACGCGCAGCCCTTCCCTCTCAATCCTTGCTGTTTTTGACCTGTTTGCACATCAGCACTGTTCCCTGCGGCTCACCGAGAAAGGACACGCAGACTTTGCAGAAGGTGTGGAACTGGAACTTGCTGGCTGCCTCTAGCAGGGTCTTGGCGTTGGCCGAGTCGATGACCAGGGAGCCCGTGTAGACAAACTCCAGCAGCAGTTCAAGGACGTCGGCCTGCAGGTTGGACAGGACGAGCTCCAGCTTCTCCCGGCCGCACTGGCTGCCATCTTGCACCGACCTAGGCACAGAGACCAGGGTGTCCTTACCTGCCGCCCTGCGGCCACGGCGCCGCCTCCTCACAGGGCTAGGTCTCCCTGCACACCTCGGTCACGCCCTTCGTTTTAGGACTCAAGGGACACAGCAATGACACACCTGAACCTAGCGACCTTACACGGGATCTGAAAGAGAAGAGTCTGACCAGAGACGCCCAGAAGAACAGAAAACCCTGCTTATCACTACTTGGCATGTCCATGCAAAAAAAGATGCAAATCAAAAAGCATGAGCTGTGGATGGGGACGAGGACCAGGACTGGCCTCAAAGGGAAACAATACGGTTCGGCTCCACTGCTGACCCCGGCGTCTCCGCCAAACAAAACGTGGCCAGCTGGTCCCGGGCCGCGGGGCCCGTCTGCCTCCAATGGGAGAGTCTCCAGCATGACTGAGGCTCCCAAACCTCTGTGATCACAGCCAATCCCTTGATTGCCCCGAAGACTGAGGGCCCCAAGCCGTCCCGGAACCCCGACTCCAACCCCACCTCTTTCCAAAAACATATTGTTTCCTTTTAGGCATGGAAAGGAAGCCCTTCATGACATTGCTTGGAAACTGAGGACGAGACGAGATAGACGGACAGAATGGTTAGAGCCAGGAGGAGGGGAGGGGGAACAACCAAGGACTTCCGCCACAGACAGCCAGCAGCCATGACCTCGGACCTGGCCCGGGGTGGGGCCTCCTGCCACATGGAACACGGGGTCAGAGGTCAGAGTGGCCTGCGTGTAGAGTGTGCATCGGGCTTGTGAACTGGGGGGAGCAGGGGAGGGACACAGATATATAAATATGTTTATATCTGGTGTCTACAGAAATACAAAACCATTGCAAAGGCTCCTAAGGCCTGGCAGCCGCGCCCTAAAGCTGGACCTGGAAGGAAACAGATAAGATGAAGCAAAAATAACACCAATCGAGAAGTGACCAAGAGGAGAAACACCCAGAGAGTTAAGAGGGAGGCAGGGTTCTCAGAGGCGATTGGCTTGGCACGCGGTCTCGGTCGCTCTGACCTGTCCTGCTTCCCGCACTGAGCCTGGTCCTGCCCGGGGGGGGGGGGGGGCTGGGTTCAGCCACGTGCTGGGAAATGACCTCTGCGTTCCTGGCCCTGCCTCCCCACCCTGTCCTGAGGAGGCCAGGGGCCGAGACTCTTGTGACTGGTCCCTTGGGTGCACCTGCGGCTGGCAGTGGGGGTGTGCAGGTGTCCGGCGGGTGAGCAGGCTGGCCCCAGAGAGAGGCCAACTCCCGTGTAAGCAGGGAGTTAGGGGACCTGGGTGCCCCAGCTTTGCCACCGACAGGCAGTCAGCCTTGGTCCCTCTGGCCCTCAGGCTCCTTATCTGCAAAACAGAGGACTGAACTGGATGAGGTCCAAAGTCCCATAGAGTTCACGTGACAGAGGCTGGAAAACACCTTCTGGGAGACTCTGCTCTACATGACAGAACCTGAAACGCCACCGTCTGAGCAACATTCTCTCTGGTTAGGCACTGGCCTCCCACGACCTTTACAATACAAATATGACCTGGCAGGGAACAGGTGAAGCAGTGAGCCTGCATCTAGGCCCCCCTCCCAGGGGTGCCACTCTGCACCTCCACGTAAGATGGCTCATCTGACCAGGGCCCTGAAGGCTTCATTCTGCCTCGAGCCCTGGGCAGGCCCAGAAAGCTGAGCAGAAAGGTACAGGCTAAACAGAGGGTCTGAGCAGAGCCCCTTCTCAAACCCATAGATGTACACAGTGTGTGTGGGTTTTAAAGTGTCTTAACACACCCAGTGTTCCGCTGTCAGGATGGAGTCCCATGCTTGGGTGACTTTAAGTATAAAAATGGTTTATTATGTGATCACTTGAAACCACAGACATTCTCCACACCCCAGGCCTCCGGGGCCATCTGGTCAACCTCTCACTCGACTCTGCCTTCCTTCCTACCTGCCACTCTCTGGCCTCCACACCCTCACCCCCACGCCCTTCCTGCTCTGCAGGGGTCACGCTGGGCCACAGCCAGGGCAGGGCTGATGAGGCCAAAGTAGGGCCGCCCCCCTTCTCCCAAGGCTCGCAGCCACTGATGCCTCCCCCTCTGGCCAGCCCTCCAGTCTCCCCACGAGCCCTCAGCACAAAATCAGTGAAGCGCTGAGGTGGGACTTTAGGATGTGCACACGCACGTGCACACGCACGCACTGAAACGCATGTGACTTGTGACCCTGTGAACCAAGGAACAACCCTGTGAGGAGGGGTGTTGGGTAGATGGAAGGCCGGTGGAGCCCCCGGCCCCGAGTGATAGGTCTGATGGGACCTGCAAGGCTGCACTTGTGGGGAGATGTTGTCTTGCCCAGAGTCTGAGCCAGGGAGAAGGTCCTGGGGACAAGGTGATGCTCGCATGGCTAGGAGCCAAGGGGTTGCTTGGGGAGGCTCACGGGATGTCAACCATTGCAGGTGTTGTCCAGGGTTGAAGAGGACCGCTGCTCCTGTGATGCTCAGCTGAGGCTCTGCTCCTCCAGACCCCCCACTTCCCATGGGGGCAACCTGTGGAGAGGAGGGGGCCGCTGGGCAACCTGTGGGGAGTGGCTGGAGGCCCCTGGGGCCAGATGCCAGACACTGTGAGCTGACTGACCATTCCTCTCGGAATGAGGAACTCTTGGGGTTGGGATGGAGACTTTGTCCCATGACTGAGTTCAAGATCTGGAGGAAGAGAGGCCCCCAACAGTGAGGCCTCGTGCCCCTCCCCTGCACAGGCATGTTTACGGTCCACACAGGCATTCTTGTGTGGCCGGACAGCTGTGGGGGCAGAGGGAAGCCAGTGGCCACTCTCCAACCCTGACCATCAGACTGTCTTGGGACGGGACCTCTGTGCTCCTTAGACCGCTTCCCTCTGAGCAAGGACCCCCTGGGAGGTATCGCCCTTGATGGGTGGCCCTGGTCACCAGTGGGGAGTTGTGTCCTACCCAGATAACCATTCTGTCCCTGTGCTGAGCTGGCTTTGGGGGTCTGAGCATCCCATTTCTCTCAGCCCCATGGAGTATCTGGGGAGCTGCTGGGCAATCGGGGTCATGATATGACCTTGGAGAAGGGGGAGCAGGGCAGGATCGGGCAGCCCTAGCCTTATCAGGGTGGGGCTATGGACCTGACAATTGGGGGTCGGAGCATGGGAGTGAGGGTCAGGCTGGAGCTGCCCAGTCCACACAGGGCCCCCAGGTTCTATCAGAAGACTAAAACTTCCTGGGGTCACCTTCTCCCAAGATGGGGTGTGTCTCTAGGGTGTGGGACACAGCCTCTGCTTGGCAGGCCTAAGTCTATGGATGTGCTGGGAATGCCTTAGCCCCAATATTAGGATGTTTGCGACCCCACCATGAACAATTCACTCACGTGGGATAAGAACTGCCTTCTCCAGAATTCAGGACAGAGTGCCTCATCTACCCCTCGCACACCTCAGTGATCAGATGCTTTCATTTTGCAAGCTGGACCTGGAACTGTTGGGGCAGTGGTGGGTGGGGACAGTCACGGAGCAGGGATGAACGTGGATGGTACACTGCTCTGCTCAGGAGGGTGACCCCACCCTCCTGACGTGATGCCCACCCTGCCCCAAGGAGAGGGACTCAAGCGTGTCATCAGCTCCAGGGCACGAACACAAGCACACACCAGACTCATTGTGTCTGAGGACTTTCTTGGCAATAAGTCTGGCTCATGTCATTCTGTCAGCATTAGAGATGTGTGACTATCTGCTCTTCTAGTCACACTGCTCTATTCTCCCAGAAAAGGGGGCCGACTGCCACCCACAAATGCCCGGCGTCTCGGGGAAGGAGGGCAAAGGCATATGGCTTGACTACTGCGTTAACGTCTGTTGGGCTCCCCTACATCCCGGGTCTGTGCCACTCAATTAGAGAGATCCTTTTAGCTTCCTCTGGAGAGGGAGCTGGCGTGAGAAGCCCAGAGTCTACACATGGGGCTTGTGAAAATCAACCTGCACAAAATCAGTTTGTCCATCTGTTTTCATTTACTATGAAAAGAGGATATAGTTCAAACACGTCGGTGGCTCCAACAGGCTTAGCGAGATGAAGGTTTCCGCTGGAAGGTGTAATGCCAGGTCTCTGTCCCATCTGGTGGGACTAGGGGGCAGTGCTCCTCTGGGGCTGGACATTTCCTCTCACACTCTCGGCAGGGACGGCGGTGGTCCTGTCCCCTCTGATGGGGCCTGCAGCCCACCCAGCCAGTGAGGGCAGCCAGTGCCCCTGGTGGCACCAACCATCCCCCAGAGCTCCTTGGCTCCTGGGGGACAAGTGAAGGGACTTCTCTTCCATGAGCCCAAAGAGAAAGTCCAGGGCAGACCTAGGTCCTGCTTGCTGGGGTTGAGAAGTGACTCTTGTGACTTGGGGGCTGCATCCCCAGGACCCCACTAGGTCTAGTCTGCTCAAACCTATCCTCCTTCCTTCCTGAAACCTGGAAGGAGGCTCAGCCCACAGTCTTCTCCTCCACTCAGTCCTCCTCGGGTTCCCCCTCCAGCCTGGATGCAGGTGAGGCCTGGTTGTTACGCAGCACTAGCCTTCACATTATCCAAAGACAGAGCTGCAGCTCCTTTTCCTGCTGGGTTTTCACCTGATTCATAGGGACTCAGATGGGGCAACAGATGGATGATGGGGCAGCCCAGCTGTCTCAGCCTGGGCTTTGCTTTGAGCTTCCCCATGGCCTCGTGAGCTCTTCTCCTGGCCTCCTCGAGCCCCTTCCAGCCCTCACTCCAGAGGACCCGGCCCCTCCTGGGTGTGAGGGAGAGGTCCTGCCACTTAGGTGCCTGTCTCGGGGCGGGGGGATTGTGTCTTCTCTTGGGCAGATCCTGTGGCCAGTTTACAAGTGTTTCTAATAGATACACACATGTGCATGAGTACACACACACACTCTGCGTCCCTTTTCCTTGCATATCTGTCTACACTGTCAACACTGAGATTTTATTTCCCTTCCTTACAAACTTAGTGCACAAACAAAAAGTGCAGTTTTGTTCTTCCCTGGGTTAGCAAATGGATGACGGTAAGAGCATGAGCTTTGGAGTCAGACCTCAGTTCAAATCCCAGATCTACTGTTTACCTACAATTCTCTTGCCTCCAGCCCTTTCCCTGTAGAATGGGGGTACTAACGGCACCTGCCCCTAAGGGTCAGTGGGAGGGTTTGCAGGATGACATTAGACATCTCAGCAAGTCTCCCTGTGGTCTGGGTCTTGACCTTGTCAGAGGAAGAAGACGAGTTTGAAACTAAATAAGGGAAGACGAAGGGCAAGAAGCTGTTGCAGCCTCAGCAAAAGTATGAGCACAGGTGAAGGAGGAACAGGTGGACACAGTGGATGTTGGCCTGGAGCCTGGAGAATGGGGCTCTGGGCAGGAAGTCTGCACGGCCACGGGGCTGGTGGGGTGGGGGTGCTGATGGGGCGCTGATGGGCCGAAGGGGAATCAGAGGCTGGTCCAGAGGGCACTCTGAGACCCGGCTCTCCCGCTCACGGTCCAAGTGTCATCCTTACGAATTGCAAGTCTGACCATGACACCCCAGGCTTAAAACAGAGCCCCATGACCCGACTCCACCCTCCCACGCCGCCTCATTCCCTCTGTATTCACCTCGCACTTGGCGTTGCAGGGACACCAGGTCAATCCCGCTGCCTTCACCCCCTGCTGTCCTGAGGCCCTGCCCTCACCTGCCTGGCCAATTCCCCTCTGGGTTCAAAATCCAAGCCAGATGCCACCTCTTCCCAGGGACCGTCCCTGAATGCCCCTCCCGCTGTGGAGTCAGGCACTCGGCCTGGGAGCTCCAAACCTCCACTGCTACCCTCATCCTGCTCTCCCAGTCACACTGCTTTTCACTTTCTCCCCCACCAGACCATGGGCTCCCTGAGGGCAGAGACCCACCTCATCCAGTGATTCTCACAAGACCTGTACCTGGGAGGGGCTCCTGCTTGTTTGCTGGGAGAAGAGTAGGGAATGACTGGGCTCCCTACGTCTGGCCTGTGGCTCCAGGTGAGGCCATCCACACTGGGGCTGGGGCTGGGGCTGGGACAGGGTCCTCAAAGGGGCCAAAGCGGTGAGTGCATCACCCGCCCCAGGCTAGATGTGGGAGGGAGTCCAGTCGGAGCCTTGAGACCTGGGGGTCCCAGGACGGCAGAGGTTGGGCCCCCCACCTCTGACAGTGCTCACCTAGGCCCTCACGAAGGTAAGGACCAGCGTGTCATGTACCACAGATCGTCCCCACACCCTCTGCTTGTGTTAGTGCAGCTGCCTGAGAGGGTAGACCCTGCCTGGGGCTCGGCGGGCAGGGCCCCATCTCCCCTGCTGGGCCATTTGGGCCACCGCACATTAAGTCTCCAGGGTCACAGGTTTGGAGCTTCCACAGTCTCGAGGAGACTGAAATGACGTGCAACATCAGCTGCTCCCCGATCACTAAGAATGTGAAATTCTTGAGGATTTTACACGGCTGGAATGGAAATCACCTTCCGGAAGAGAGTCTGCTTTCCTCCCCATGGAAGGAATCTGTTTGCAGCTATCGGCAGAGATGGTGACGTGTGCTCATGGTTAGCACGAGAGAAGTAAAATTTAAATTGGCTGCAAATTAAGCTTGTGATTTTGAACTGAAGGGGCACCTTGGGGCTCTGCTATGGCCACCTCTCCCGCTGAGTGACCCTCCTGTACGCTGAAGACACAGCCCTGTCTCTGCAGACCTCAGACCTCTCTGGGTTCGGATCCATCCGTCTGGCTGCCTACCAGGTGTCTCTACTTGGGTATCTTCAGGCTGCTAAAACACGACATGCCAAACGCTCAATGCATCACCTCCCCCTAGCTCTCCCCTGACCTTGGTCCATGGACCTGCCTGTCTGTGACTTCGCCCTTCTCATGTCCCCGTGCTTGCACTTGGGAAGCCCTGCCCATCTCCTCACTGTCAACCTGGGATGTCAGAGCAGGAAGGAAACCTGGACATCATTTGAACCAACCTCCTCTATTACAGATGAGAAAACCCGAGGCCTGAGGGAGAGGACGTGACTTGCCTGGGGTCATAGGATGAGTGGCAGAGTCAGATGTAGAACCCAGGTCTCCCAGCTCCCAAGAGGCTGCCCTCTCTCCTCCGGCGACTGCCTCTCAGCCCCTGCACCCATCTTTTCTCGTTAGGGTTACTGAGGCACATCCTGCAGTTCTCCTACCTGAAGGTGGGCACCCCCACTCCACTTACCCTGATGGCCTCCACACCCTCAGACTGAGCCCAGGGCCCTAGCCTGGAGGTCAGGGCCTGTCTGCCCATCCCAACCTAGCTCAACCTACCTCTGAGAAGGCCATCTCCCCATCCCCACTGCTCATGACTCTCTCTGTCCTCAATTTTTTATTCCAGGCAACCCATCCCTGCCTGGAATATTCTAAAACATTCCAGAATATTCCTTGCATTCCAGAACATTCCCCACAACCCATCCTTTGCCTGGAATGCTCTTCCTCCTTCTTTTTGGTCTGTCCAAGAAACGCTCACTACTTTGGGTTCCCAGCTAGTGGTATTTCTCCTCTGTTGTGTGCAAGGCTTTGGTTTACATGTTAGGTCTCTGAAGCCAGTCAAAGAGCTCCTGTGCCCTCTTGCCCACATCTTTCTAGCCCAGGGCCGGGCCATCGCTCAGTACCAGCCAGTCCCTGCATCCTGCCACCTCTGTGCTCTCCAACTGATCTGGATCAGGGACCAAGGCCTAAGATGCCACATCTGCAATCCAGTGGCCAGTTGCTGGTCACCGTCGGTTGAGAATTTGCCAAGAGTGGCAGCACAAAGCCCTCCCTTGGCCTGAAGAAGCCACTGGCCGTGCCCCTTCACCCCAGAGCTCATGCCCCTGACCCCTGTGCTCGGACAGAGAGAACCCAAGCACTGGGGCTGGGAGACCCGAGCTGTCCGTGAGACTGGAAGTCACAAAGAGCCTGCCCCTTCCTGCGTGGCTGGGGCCAGCGCGGCTCGGCGGGGCTCGCACGCCGGGCAGCTCAGCTCTAAGTGAAAGGACACAACAGATTGGAAAGGAGATGCCAGCCAGTGTGCCATCCTGAAACAAAACACAGTCACTCTGGGGTTAGTTGGCAAGTCCAAACACAGCATTGGGAAGCAAGCAGAGGTCCTGTCCTCCCACTCTGAGCACAGTCCCGGCTCAGCGTCTGCCCCGGAGAGGCTGCAAGGCAAAATGAGCAGCGGCATTAATCTGTTGATGGGTGAGAGAAACAGGAGCGTTACCCTGGGCCGGCCCCCTCGGCTGCTCTCCCTCACTAAGGCGCTAGAAGGTGGCCCCTAACGTCTTTGCAAGGGTATGAAGCAGACAAATTAAAAAATCAACATAATGGAAAAAAAAAAAAAGGATGCTCATGCACCATTAAGACTCATTCAGGTAGAAATAGGCAGGGCAGAGGGCAGAAGGGGAGGGGGGCGACGGCTGAGAGAGACCGTGTTTAGAACACACCTGGTCTGTGCTCAGATCGCGCTGGTTTGAGGCTCCGAGTACAAGTATCAAGACATGCAGCGTGAATGAGGCTTTAGCTACGAGTCAATTCTCCCCGACTCTGGCTGGGGAAAAGCGACCCCTTGGGTGCCTCGTGCTCCTCGGTGGGGGATGGTCTGGTCGATGTGCTTTCCTGGCATTAAGTTCACTATCGACAGCAGTGACGATGGTGCTGGGGACACATGCTGGCCCAGTGGGGGCAGCGTGCAAGTGGTCCCTTAAAGTGGAGTCTGCAGTCCTCCTAATCTCAGGGAGGGCTTGTGAGCCACTGAGAAAGCAGGATCCTCGCGGGGTGGGGCAGGGTGTTGTCTACTGCTGGCAGAGGCCCCTGGAGACCAGCAAAACTGTGTGGGACGGGCCGGGGAAAGTGGCTGCTCTGAGGCTGTGTGTGAGAGGGCACTGGGGGGGAGGAGGGGAAGGAGGAGAGATGGCTACTGGCTCTGTGACAGGGAGTCACGCTTCAGGAACCTGCAAGAGAGGGGAGGAGAAAAGCGACACAAAAGCGTCCTACAAAGGAACAGACCCGACCACAGCTGGAAGGAAGGCAAACCTTTGAATCAGGTCCTTGAAATACAAGCTGCAGGAAGCTAGAACATTTTGGTGGACTTCAAACTCTCTGCCTTCAACAACAATTTTCAGGTCTGTAAACGCTTTCGCTCTGCGCTGCTGGTTCAATTCCTTCAACATTTCTGCAGAACAGAGAAGACAGACAGGGCCAGGTTCCCATTAAGAGTTTTTTTTTTTTTTTTTTAATTAAAATTTTTTTTCAAGAAGTAGAGAAATAGGAGAATACTTGACACTGTTTCTTGGCAAGACTGGCTCAACACTGACAGTCAAAAGAAGTCACAAACATAATGCGTAAACAAGCAGCAACTGGGAGGGGCTACATAACCAAAGGAATAACGACTTTCAAAAGCAAATAAACAAATACAGAAAAACGAAACAAACGAAAAAAAAAAAAAAAACCCCAAAAACCAAACCCAGAAATTGAAAGTCTGGGAGAAAAGATTCCCATACTGACAACCGGAAACAGAGAGAATACATCATCACAAACAACTAAAAACTGTAATTTAACTATGCAACAAGTTCTCCAAATGCCAATGAGTGCTGATGTATTTGATACCAAGTAAAGCATGGCATTGTGATGTAAGATGGGCTGGATATGGTTCAAAGGAATAAAAACCACAAAACCTGCAAAAACAGCATCCCTTATGTTAGACACTCACAGTCATGGCTGGGGCGAGCTTCTTGGGGAGGGACCCCCGAGAAAGGAGGGGTGGAGTGGGGGCCTGACGAGCACTTCCCTTTCACACTTCCGGGACAGATGCAGGGTTGGGGGTGTAGGAGGGGAAGCAAGCAAGGGGCAGGGATAGTCTGCACCTCCTCCCACTTCCTGGGTCATCTCAGGAGCCCCACCCTTCACCTCGGTCTTCAGCACAGAGGAGCCTGGCTTGCAGCCCCAGGAGGCCCCAGGAAGTGACCTCAGGGGACTTCCCACCCTGATGCACACCTACCTTTGCCTGGTGGCTTGGCCACCTGGGGCCAGCACAGAGAATGCCCCAGGTCCATGGGCTCCGAACCTGGGTATGTCAGAAGCTTCTCCCAGACCCACATCAAGGCTCAGAATGGGGAAGGAGGAGAGCCTGACAGCTGCCCTGCTCAGTTTATATAAACTCCTTCACTTGCAAAGTTAAGGCCTTCAGATGAGCAATGCTCCCAACAGCCGCGCCCTGCCGGCCTGTCCCCCCACCCCACGGGCCCATGGACAGAGCCTGCCCTTTGTAGTGCTGGTCGCCGGACATCAGAGGTCCAGATTCTTGGGCCAGAATGACCTAGACTGTTCATCAGGTGAATGGGAGAGGGTGGTCTGCAGAACTGAGTCCCACCCTCTGAGTCCCCCACCAGCACCTCAAGCCCTCCGAGTGGGTGCTTGCTGCACCCTGGCTGGTGTCCCAGAATTACCCTCCAGTGTGCCCTGCTCCAGCCTGACCAGTCATCTCTGTCCTCTTGGGCCAGCATTGGGTGCCTGCCAAGATGCCCTGCTGAGCCCAGCTCCTCCTCTGACACTATGACTGTGGACAAGCCCTGGTACTTCCTGAGACTCTGTTTCTATGTCCGTAAAATGGGGATGGAGGCTCCCGTTCTATTCCCAGCGCTGGGTGAAGATCAGATGCTCAGGCCCGGGGATGGCCAAGGGCTTGTGGGCTTTGAGGTCAGCCAGGCCCTTCTTTAAGAGGACATGCTGGGCTCCAGCTCTGCTGAAGACCAAGGAAGATGGTGGGAAGGGGGCGCCCTGGAGCACACCCCACATGGGGGACTGAGGTGGTCGGGCAATGCTGAATCACTGTCCCCACCAACCCCACATCAGGCTGAGCTGGAGTTGCTGCAGGGCACATGCAGGGGTGTGTGTGTCTTGCGGGGGCATTGGCTGGGGTCTCTAAAGGCTCCCCGTGGAGCCTGGAGCAAGGGAAACCAGCAGGACCCAAAGCACCAGTGGAGGGCGTGGAGGGCACCTGTGGGGTAGATACGGGGGAACAGACTCAAGGGCTGGGGGAGAGACAGAGATGTGATGGGTGGACAGGAGGGGTCAGATCCCAAGAGCCTTGTGAGGGGGCTCGAGCTTAATGCTATGGGCACCAGGGAGTCACCAGGGATTCTGTGCAGGCGGGTGACAAGGGTAGACTCCGGCAGCTATGGCAGAGGCAGGATCGGGGGCAGGAAAGCACCCTGTGGAGAGCTGGGCCTCAGAGCCAGGCCTGAGGGAGAACCTGATCTCTGCCTCCTATCAGTTGTGTGACCTTGGGAAAGTAACCCAGCATCCCCAAAGCCTCAGTTTCCCGCTCTGGTGAAGGTTAAAGGAGCTAGCCCGCGGTAAGCTGTTAGCCGCGGGCCCAGCACATAGTAAACACTCAACGGTGGTAATTTTCATGTTTTTGTTGATGATGGTGATCACTCTGCAATCCAAGTGAGACGTGACAAAGGCCTGAACTACAACGGTGACGGAGGGACAGAGAAAGACAAGTATTTAGGCTGTGGATGCCATGGCCATCCGTCCTGGAGGGACCGTGGCGGGGTTGGGAGGTGTGTGAGGACCATGTCCGGGCTTCTGGGGGGGACATCGGGAAGGGAGGGGGTGTTGAGTTGAGTTGTGGGCCTAGGGTTAGGGCCGTGGGATGCCTGGGGAGAGGTGGCAGTGGGGACGTGTAGCACATTGCCGGGGTGGATCCCACACAGGAAGGGCCTGCAGGGTCAGGCTGGGTTAAGGCTGAACTGCTGCGCTCACACATCAGCTCCAAAAAGAGCCACCAACTGAATTCATTCCCAAACCATGAGCCAGATGGATGATGTCATGTTTTTGAGTGAAATCCCTTGGGGGGAAACAGAGTTCTGGGCTGGAATTCCTGATTCTTGTTCCAGCTTTGCCACTAATTGGCTGGGTGACCCTGGGCAACTTGCTCCAGCTTTTGGTGCTCAATTCCCTCAAGCACCCACGGGCACCTGCTCTGGTGGCCCCAGTTGTCAGGCTGCACTGAGTGATGAATGCAGCCCCACATGCCTCCTGAGTTAACCGTGCTCAGGGGACCGGGGTAACACAGCGCCACACAGGACGCCACCCCTTCTGGGCCCAGAGCATTCTGATTGTTTTGGAAGATTTTATTTCAAATGAAGGTTCCAGCAATGATTATATCTGCGGCCCCAGAGCCAGCCTCAACGCCTGCTGCCCTGGGAATTCTGGGCTGGATCTGAGAGGTGGTGCTTGGAGATCCAGGTCATCATAACTGTAGGCTCTTTCTACTCTCATTTTGTGGAAATCTGGATTTAATAGCTCGGCAAGATTACTCAGTTTCAGAAGAATTTTTCAATTTATGAAAGGGCTCACCAGGGGATTCCTTTTCACAGCAGGGCCCCAAGTACATTCAAAGTATTGATCAGCTGGTACGTGCCTACTGTTGCCCCCTGAGTGCCCAGCTGGAGAGCTGGTATTTCGGGACATTACCACCGAGTATCCATGGGAGGAAACCAGTATTGGCTCTGGGCACAAACTGCCCTCCTGCCCACCCCATATTGGCAAGGACAACTCCTTAATGTCTGAGGGGCTTGGAGGCCTGTGGGTTCCTGGGGAAGCCTTTGGACAAGCCACGCCGGTGCCCAGGTTAGATAGTCTGCAAGCCTCAGGGCAGAGCCTGGCAGGGGCTGCGTCTTCAGAGTGGACTCCAGCCGCACGCATCCCAGCACCCTGCAGAATTTGGCTGCCTTGGGCTTGTGAAGGAGGAGAAGTCTTGACCTCAAGGTCCCTCCCTGTTGGCTGGCATCAGGGAATTGTTTTCTGGTCTTCCCTGCTTTCAGTGGGACCCCACACCCTTGCCTTGCCCACCCAAGTGGCTGCCCTGTGCCCTTTGCCTAGCCCCTCCTTGGGGAACTCCCCTGACTCAGACCATCTGGCAGAAAGCTCACACCCACCAGTTTACTAGGCTTCTCACTGACCCCTCCCCACCCAGTCCTGCCTCTTTTACCACGTAGAAATCTCTGCATCGATTCTCCACCAGCGCCGCCATCCCTCACTTGAGTCATTGCAGCCGCCTCTAAGGCCGCCTCCCTGTTTCTGGCCTGTTCCCCTCCAAGCTCTCTCCATACATCAGCCTGACCATCAACCTCTGCTTTTTTTTTTTTTTTTTTTTTAATATTTATTTATCTGGCTGTGCCTGGTCTTAGTTGTGGCATGCGGGATCTAGCTACCTGACCAGGGATCGAACCCGGACCCCCTGCACTGGGAGCGCAGAGTCTTAACCACTGGACCACCAGGGAAGTTCCCATCAGCCCCTGCTTAAATAAACTTTGCAAGGCTGGGTAGTGGGAACAAGGCCCTCTGTGATGCCTCCCCCAACAACGCCCAGCCCCTCCCCTCCCCGGTGGGCCCTTCACTCCCCACTGAAGCCTCACTGCACCCCAGGCACGTCCCCCTCCATCTTTCACTCATCTCTCTGCCCCTCTGCCCAGATCTTTCTTCCTCCCTGCTTCTCCTGGCTAATTACCATTTTATCTTGCAACACCAGTTAAAGTATTATTTTGTCCCAGACCTCTTTGCCTCTTTCCCCTTTTCCTGACAGATCCCCTTGCCCTCCGCCCACCTCGGCGTCCTGTGCTTACTTATTTAGAGCATACTATGTAATTATTTATTTATATGGATGTCTCCTGCACTATTTTCTTTTTCTTTTTATCTTCAACAATTAGTGCAGGTCCTGGAGTATATATATAGTTGGTACGGTAAATTGCAAAAATTCTTTGCAGCCCCTCCCATCATCAAAGTGTGGAGTTATTTGCCCCACCCTTTGGATCTTGACCGGCCCTATGACTTGTTTTGGACCCTAAAACATGGTTGAAAGGACACTGTGAGTCTGAGCCACAGCCTCAAGAAGCTTTTGCTCATTTTCTCGGGACGCCTGACACCACCACCATATAATCATGCCTGGGCAAGTCTGTTGGAGGATGAGAGACCACGTGGAGCAGAGGTAAGCCCTCACAGATGAGCCGCTTACACCAGCCAGACCCCCACCAATATCAGCTGAGCCTGACCCAGATCAGCTGAGCCCAACCCAAACTGCATAATCTAAATAAGTGGTTGTTGTTTTAAGCCACTAAACCTTAGAACTGTTTGTTACGCTGCAAGAGCTAACTGATATCAAAGGCATGAACAGATGATGAACTCAAGTGCTCAGAGAACTTCCTCTGTGTCATTCTCTCCCTTGCTGGTGCAGTTTGAAGTTAATTCTTTTTGTTGTTGTTGTAAAATTACCATCCTAACCATTTTTAAGTTCAGTAGTGTTAAATACGTTTACACTGCTGTGCAATCAATCTCTAGAACTCTTCATCTTGCAAAATTGAAACTCTGTACCCATTAAAGAACAACTTCCCATTCCCCTCTTTCCCCACCACCTGGCAATGACCATTCTACTTTCTGTCTCTCAACTCGACTACCCTAGGTATCTCATATAAGTGGAATCATACAGTATTTGTCTTTTTGTGACTGGCTTATTTCACTTAGCCTAATGTCCTCAGGGTTCATCCATGTTGTATCATATGTGAAAATTTCCATCTTTTAAACGTTG
The DNA here is from genome assembly GCF_964165515.1 of Mesoplodon bidens. Lineage (NCBI taxonomy): Eukaryota > Metazoa > Chordata > Mammalia > Artiodactyla > Ziphiidae > Mesoplodon > Mesoplodon bidens. The sequence goes on from NC_138170.1 coordinate 71,001,351, forward strand.
AATACTATTCCATTGTATGTATTGATCACATTTTGCTTATCCATTCATTTGTCAGTGGGCACCTGGGTTGCTTCCCCCTTTGAGCTCTTGTGAAGAGTGCTGCTATGAGGCTAATTCTTAACCTCACACAGACATCTCTAAACACCCCGTCTCAAACTCCATTATATGTGGTTAGGGTAAACCAGCTCTGTGGATCCAGCAGCAAGTGGCATCAGAGGGAAAGGAGACACTAGGAAGGGTCTGCCCGGGGCTGGATGCTTTGCTTAGAGGAGAATGAGGCCGCAAACAGAACCAACACTGGAGATGAAGTTGCAGCCAAACTTCTGCATATTTTTCACCAAACGACACAAGTTATTTGTAAGAGACTAATGGGCTCGTTCCAGCTGGACCAGAAGGGCTGTCTGAGGTGGTAATAAAGAGGAAGAAATGTCAAATATTAAAAGGCAACGAATTTCAGTGACTTTGCAGCAGAGTCCATTAAATCAGAGCCCCGAGAAAGGTTGTGCGGCCAAATAATTTTTTTTCAGAGCTCAAGTAAGAACCCAGCTAGGTGATAAACGCACCCGACTCCACTGGTATTTATGACACCTATTTGATAAAGGACCCGAAAAAATTATAAACTCAGAGCAGTTGTGAAATATACTGAGAGAGCACAGCGAAGACTCTCATGCACACCCAGAGGATAATTCATTCGGGACCAGGAGCCTGACATGTGCCGACACCGTGGGGACAAATGATGGCTTTACGCAAACAGAGCCTCCTGCTGCTTCTGCCATAGCCGGTCAGGGAGCGGCCAGGCTGCCAAGCCGGATGCTGCCTTTCCTCCTCTTCCCTCTCCCACCCATCAGATATACACACTTCCCCTTTCTCCGCTTCCAAAGAAGTACTGGGCTCAGAATCAGCCTTGAGAGCCAGCTGGGCTCCAGCTTCCTGGTAAGATGGAATAAAGCCCCCCGTGGGCTGCACGCCCAGCCTGAGTCGGAGGGATGGGCCTTCTACTGGGAAGTCGCCCAGTCCCAGTCCCACCAACCTGCGGGCAAACCCTCCCAGGAAACGGGGTTCTCTAGAGCAGGGAAGCGTGAAAGACTCAGGCTTCTTGCCTGACTTAGCATTTTAGTAAGGCGACCTTCTGCTTGTCCTGCTGTCCGAATGGAAGTTTCTGCCATTTACCTGAAAGGGAACAAAAGCCCTAAGAACAGTTGCCACCTCTCACCAGCCTGCCTTTTCCATGTCGTCCAATGCTGGGTGACAGACCTATTTCTCAAGCACCAAAGGTCCTTTCTCTTCCTACTGTCCCCGCCCCAGGGCTGCCTACCAGCGGGTGCTCACTAAGCATTTGCTCGGCAGAATGAAGTTTACATTTCAGTTGGAACATTCTTATGCCCTCCAAGATGATATAAAAATCATTAAAAATTTTCCCCTTCATTTTTTTTGAAACCCACCTAAGGCTAACAGAAACATCCCCCTCTCTTCCTCTGTCTCTTAGAGTCAAGGACTGAGCAGAGGCAGCTGCCAGCCTGGGCATGGGGGCAGCATGACCCAGAGACCTAGATCAAGCCACAGAATCACCATGACTGCCTCATCTACAGGCCCACCCAGGCAAGGAATGCCTGATCCCTCATTCCTAAACTCCTACCCAGTGGCTCCCAGAGCCTTCTAGGACCTGTTTGTAACCTTTGTTTATAGCTTCACTTCTATTCATGTCCCCACACACCCCTCAGCCCTTTCTCTAAGTTCATGCCCTCTATAACCTGTTCCTTCACTTTGGTTGTTTCTCTCTGCCCCTTTGGCCAACTTTCCCCCAACACTTTTTTCTTAGGGTCTCATCCATCCCCTAAGCCTCAGCTTAAATTCCATCCTATAAGAATTCTTACCGAGTTCCTGGATCACAGACCTCTCCTGTGGTCCCACGAGACTTTGTTGGTGTCTCAATTGCAGTAGAGATCCCTGGCTGCCTAATTTCAGAGGAATGTCTGTCTGTCTGTCTCCTTTCTAGGCTGTGATCTCCTGGAGGGCTTTCTTCTCTGCCCCCACCGCCCCCCTCCCCCCTGGACACCTGACACCATGTTTTCCACAAAAAGTTCCTTTCTGATTGGAATTCAGGGTGTGTTACAGACCAGATGCAGACATGTTCTGGGTGGTAAGAATAACTTTCCCAAAACATGATCCAAAAGAACCATTTGAAATGTCACACTTGTGTGGAACCAGCCGGAAAGAATGCAAAAATCAAGCCCCTTCTAACTTCAGGAGACACCAGTGTTAATAATAACAATGATGACCCCACCCTTCATATGGCATCTATGGCTGCTAAAGCATGGTTACATTGATTAGATCCTCCTTGGGGAGGGATTTATCTATTCTGTTCAGTGCCAATGGCTTTGAAGAGCCTAAAAAGCCCTCCTGGGAAAGACTGACCACCCCACCAGCTCTGCTGAGCAGAGGTGCAGCCTGGAGCCCTCAAGGCAACTCTTCAGAACAGGGGGCTTCACACGCAGTGGTCAGAGAGAGGTGGTCTTCTCAACTTTCCAGGTTCCCAGCTGCCTGGATGGTAAGACCTGCCCACATGTAAGCCAATAACTGGCCACCTTCACTGACAGCACTTGCCTTGTGACCTTGGGGTAGGAGGCAAAGGGAATGGTATTTTGTTTGGGGAGGGATGGGGGAGGCTGGGGGCAGAGTGTTAGGACCCCAGCACCAGCCTTGAGGAGCCTGGCCAGAGGGTGGTCACTGCAGAAGTGGGGGCAGACCTTTGGCTGAGCAGGAAGGCCACTGGGCAAACCCTGAGGCTATAGTTGGAGGGAAGTGCCTGGTTAGGTCAACACTGGCAGCTGTTAGTCCTTCCTGCCCCAGTAAAGAAGGTTCTGCCTGGCTCCTTCTCCTACTTTGAGGTTGGAAGCTGAGGGGGTGACGGGAATACTCTGAGCAGGAGAGGGTGAAAATGTCATGGTGGGAGGGGGTCAGAGAGATCTCGGGAAAAGGCCAGGGCTTAGGAAGCTTGGGTGAGAAATGAGGTCAAGACCAGTGTGCAGAGAGCTCTGCAAGGAGCTTAGACTCCAGGGTGACACGCTGGAGTGGGGAGGGCTGACATGCAGTGAATTAAGCATCCAGGTGGTTCAGGTCAGGATGCTGAAGGTGGGGTTCACAAGGGCCTGGTGGGAGGCCAAGGCAGATGAGCTGGGAGCAGCCAAGTGGTCAAGGATTTTGGAGGGAAGGTGACCCCCTTTAGGGGCTAGAACTTGGTTAGAACTCCCTCAGGGAGGCGGGTGCCCACAGGGGCCTTGGTCCTCAGGATCAGGGGAGGACGAGACTGGGTCTGGCAGCAGGGACAGAGTTGAAATTGATGTCTGGGGTGGGGGTGGGGAGCACCCCCCTCCCTCTGTGCTCTCATAATGCTCTGTGCCTCTGTGAACTGTGTTCTGTCTATATTATATTTAGAGACACTGTTTCTTCTCCACCAGAGCGTAGATTCTTGGAAGCCAGGGCTGGTTCTTGGCTACAGGGACTAGAGTCAAGAGGCCAGGACAGATAGTTGGGGCCAAGTGAGAGAACCAAGTTCAGCACCTCGGAGAGCTCTAAGTGTGCAGGGGTCAGGGCAGAAAACAGGGAGGGCTTTAGAGAGGTTAGGGGTGCCCTGGAGGAGGAGACCAAGTCCACAGCTGAATGAGGCTTAGGCGTGGACATCCCCTTTCAGAGGCAGACTCTGGGAACTTCAGATACCTTGTGTCTGTCCCACTCATTTATCCATCAAACGGGTGTTGTCTCCTGTGTGCTGGTCACTGGGTGGGGCCCCAGGGACACACGTGAATGCACACGTTCAGAGACCTGGGGAGCTCACTGTTTAACGGGGGACACACTAAGTCACTGTGATGCCGGGTGAGAAGTTTTAGTGGAGCAAACACCGGGCAGAAGAGCAGCAGGGGAGGGGGCTGGCTGTGCTCCATGGAGGCTTCCACGGGGCTGGCGATGGTTAAGGGAACACTGGAAAGTTAAGTAGGGGCGGACCAGGTGGGCTGGAGGGGCAAGGTGTGAACCACACGGATGTACGTGTGTATTTGAGTGAGTAGTGTGTATAAGTATGTGGGCAGGAACGTATGGCATGTGTGAGCATGTGATGTGTGTATGAGCATGTATGTACGCATGCATGTATGTATATAAGCACATGTGTGTACGTATATGTGTGTTTCAGCATGCGGTGTGAGAGACAAGGCCCTATCAGGCTGTGAAAGAAACAAACCCTCCCGAGGTCTTTATCCCACAGGAGACTGGGTGCCATGGGTGAATTTGATGAGAGGGAGCGAGAGAGTCAGTTTTGTCTCCTACACTCCAAAAGGCTGCTCAGAATCAACCGTGAGTGGTCTCACACCCCACACCGGGGCCCACATCCTCACACTGCACCCGCCCCCGTCGCCCCCCGCCTTTTGCACGTCATCAGGCATTCCCTTCTTCCCGATGGCCACTCTGTTCTTCCAACCCATTCTGATGCCCTCCTCTGAATTTCCCAGGTACACAGTCAACCAGCTAAAGCACGTTTGTCAGGTACCTTCAAGGTGCAGGGCACAGGGCTGCGAGCTGGGGTCGGGGGTGGGAGTTGCAGGGGAGCCGGGGTAGTAGATGAGCCAGACCATCCCGTCCCAGGGGAGAGTGAAGCTCAGTGGGGACACAAGGCGCCCATGGTGAGAAGCTGGATAAGAGCTCCATGGCAGTCAGCGGGGGTGCTGAAGTCCTCCTGAGGAGGGAGAAATGGGTGGCCTGGGGATGACCAGGAAGAGCAGGGGGTATCGGGTGATGGCTAGCTATGTCACCATGGAGAGCCAAAGGCACACGAGGAGAGGTATTATTCTTAATTTAGCTCACAGTCTAACACAGGTTTACTGAGGACCTACTATGTGCCAGGCCCTGGACTATGAAGACGAAACCAGTTTCCATCCTCAAGGAGCTCACAGTCTGATGGGGGAGGTAGACGCTGCAGTGAACATAGGTGAGTTTGGTTGCTTGACGTTGGAACCCCTTTTCTACTGGGGAGAACCCCAAGGTGCATGGGGAACTGGGCCTTGTCCCTGTGGGAGTGGAGTGGAGGCGGCTCCCTGGCAGCTGGCATGTAGCCAAGAGACCTGGGCTCAGCTGGTCTGATGCTCGTGCCCTGGACTTGGAGGTTCCAGGGAGGAGTGCAGGGCCAGCCAGCTATGGTGACCGTGGTGACTGGCGGAGTCAGTGGCTCGGTGGCACTTGAGCACCGGCGGGGGAGCTGCTGCCAGTGCAGAGTCCCAAGCAGACAGGCCCTGCTGGGGACGGGTCTGTGCTGCCTCCGTTTCTGCCCCAACTCCCAGCCCAACTCCTTAGCCTCAAATAAAGATCTGCTCGGCCGACCTCTGTCAGAGCTGTGGACTGTGGTTGGCGTCCCAGGACCCGAGTGGGACAGACATGCATGCACTCGTGTTACACTGTGTCGTATGTGGCATGATGAATGCCCCTTTAGCAGAGCTGCCGAGGGCGTGGGGGGAGCACAGGGTACAAGTGGGTGAGGGGAGGTCTGTCTGTGCAGAGGCCTGGAGCCCCATGACAGGCTGGATACGCTGTGCTTAGAACCTATAGACTGCAGGCCTGGGAGGGAAATTTAGAAAAGCCGTCCCAGTTGCCTGGGGCACAGAGGGGTGGGATGGATGGGGGGCAAATGACTGGAGGTGGTGAGACCCTGCCCCTAGGGGTTGCTGCTATTGGGCAGGTGAGCGGTGAGGGTGAGGCCTGGTCTAGAGCCTGGAGGACAGTGGAGGGGGCTCTGAGGTCTAGGGGGAAGCAGAACCACAGGGCTTTGAGAGTCCATGTAGGGCTGGGGCCGAGGGGAGGATTTCTGGCCACTGTCCCTGACTTCGGAGCTCCAGGGTCCCCTACCTCCGGTAAGGCCTGGAGCATGGCGTTCAGAAAGCAGGGGCTGGTTGCTGCTTCTGTTCCTTCTGCATCGTTGGATGAGCCCCTCAAACAGATGGTCTCCAGGCCTTGCCTCTGGGGCTGCGGGGACGGAGGCCCTCCTCTGATGAGGAGCCATCAGCCTTTGTGCTATCCTGCGCTCTGCTACCACCATGTTACAGCTTTCTGTCTTACCTTTCATTATCTTAGGGGCAAGACATCAGATTTCTGAATACATGTGAGAACCTGTAGCTGGGACCCACCAGAGAATTTGAATAAAGACGTGTCAGTCCTGCGTGTACCCCCAGAGAGGTATGAACTCAGAGCTCAACTAAGCCGTCGGGGAGCAGACGGCGGCGGCTACCGCATCCTCCAGCACAGCCCAGCCTCCAGCAGAGAAGATGCGACTCCAGGGGCCCAGTCTAAAAAATGCGCCACCTGGTTTCTTCACCTGGGGCAAACATGGAGCGTGCTGCCTACCCTCCATTCCTGGCCAGCAGGCAGCCCAGGGCAGGGGGAGCCCACAGGGGGCCCTGCTTCCCTCCTTCACTGCCCTGGATTCCCAGAGGGGCCTGGGCTCTTTACCTGGACTGGCCACCCTGACGGTCCCATCCTCTCTCACCCAGAGGCCCTGCTGACCTGCCTTCCACCAGGCTCCTGGGAAGCCTGGGTGAGACAGCTGTCTGTGTGGGTGAGCAAAGGGGCTGGGCGGGGGAGAGGCGAGCGAGGGGCCCCAGAGCTTCTGCACCCAACACTGCAGACCCCAGAGGAGGGCGTGCTTTGGAAACAGAAGAGCAACAAGGACCCAGGTGAGGAAATGAAACCTCAAATAAGCGATGTGGAGCCCAACAACCAGACACAGTCCCAAAGCCTAAATTCACGGGCTATATCCCGTGGAACCTTGCTCTGTTGCCAGCTTCCTGAAGGGAGTCCCTCAAAGGCTCCGGCCAGCTGGGCTTTGGGACAGTCAGCCCCCTGCCTGAGGAAGGGGCGGGACGGCACAGAGAGGGGGCGGGACGAGGTGCTGCGGAGGATGGGGGACCAGACAGGAGAGAGACACAAGGAGCGGGGCACTCCTGGCCCTCCCCCACGGTTCCAGCAAATCAATCAGTCGTTTAAAAGGATTTGTGAGAATTAGTGAACCGGAGCTGGGAGTACAATCAGCTCAGTTACCCAGGTAAAGAAGGAAATGAAACGGAGACCCCAGATGCCAGGGCCTAATGGCAGCTCAGAGCTCTGTGAATCACACCGCAGGAGAAGAGAATTCACAGGCCGAGAGGACTTGGGCTGAGGAGGCAGCGCAGGAGCGTACGTGCGTGTGTGCGTGCGTGTGTGCGTGCGTGCACTTGGCGGGGATGGGGACCCCTCTCTGCCGCACTTGTCCCTCTATATTCCTCTCGGAGGGGGTGTCTCTCCGTGGCCGTCTGCCCCTGGGTCTCCATCCGTGCTCACCCCTCCTGAGGGCCTGGGCAGGGTCAGGTCTGGGGCAACACATCGCCTCCTGGCATTTCAGGGGAGGTGAAAGCCTAGGTGATATTTCAGTTTTCCTACCGCTGATGGTCTTTAATGGCCACCATCATTCTAGGAAAATTAGAAAATTAGCATAAATGAGGAAAGTGGGGCTGTGCCCCCCAGGAGATCAGGGGCCAGCTGCAGGGCCAGAGGGCCAGGTCTGCCTCAGCGTGCCGGGGCCAGCCCCGGTGTCACACCTGAGAGACACCATGGCCACCGGGGAGCAGTCAGCCCCGGCCCTGCCTCGGGTGGGCCCACTCTCGGTGCCCCGTCTACCAGCCAGGTGTCCTGCACTCCTGCCTGTCACACTGGCCGTGGAGTCCTGGGTGCACGCAGCCCGTGGACGAGGCACCCCAGGCCTGGTCCCCGGAAAGGTCTCCGGGTGGGCTCTCTTGACAGCCCCTTCGACCCCACCTCCTGCCTCCAGCTCAGGCTTCTCCCCTGCCAGGCCCTCCCTCTTCGGTATGTGATCTTCGCCTGCTGAATTCTGTCTCTGGTTAGACTGTGAGGACTGTCTCTGGTGCCTTTCATTCCCTGCATCCCCAGAGCCCGGCGCAGCCTCTGGAACCCACAGGACTGGGTCCCGGGGTCGCTCACACATGCTGAGCTCCCGGTGGCGACATACGCAGCCAAGACCCTGATGCAGCAAGACAGTCCTGTCTGAGCACACGTGCAGGCCGTGCTCCTGGACCTTCTGGGTTGACTTCCCTGACACAGGACCTTTCACACTGTTCTCATGATTTCAGCTGAGCTGTTGGCTTTAATGATACCCCTCTCTGCCCGGTCACTTCCCCACAGGTATTTAGCCTGACAGTCTAGTTTTCTTGAGGAGCTGAACCTATTAGACTCTATAATAAAGCCAGAGTACTGTTTTTACAAACTCTCCTTGGAAGTAATTACCCAAGAGAAGCCGTCCTGCGCAGACAGGGCCGGGCCTGTGTCTCAGCTGCAGTCCCAGGTTCTGGTGTACCCCTGCTCCGGGCGGGCTGGACACAGGGGGTGGGCACCCTGGGCACCTGCCACTGTGCTCAGAGGCTGACTGAAGGTGGGCACGAGGGGCGACTCCACCCCCTGCCTGGCACAAACGCTGAGAAGCCCAGCCTAGCCCGGTCTCCTGCATGGGCTGTGTCCAGCAGGAATCAACCTACAGGAATGGAGTGTGTCTGTGTGCAGGCAGGGAGGAGACCAAGGCGACTCCGCTGTTCCACTTTCTGCCCTCGAGAGCCTTCTTGGCACGAGGTGCAGCTGTGCACTCACAGTGGGGATGACGGCCGTGACGGGTAGTGAATGGCGTGGTAGGGACTTGAACGGGCAGCTCCCAGCTGCTGTTTGGACAGGCGGCTCCCTTCCCTTCATTGGGTCCTCTTCCTCTGCAGGACCCGTCTACCCATCCCACGAGACCAGGTTCAGATGCCGTCTTCTGTCCCACCACACTGGGCTCACTACAGAGCCAAGGTTATTTTCTCATCTCTCAAGCCCTTGGACTGTGGGTGCCCACAGACGGGACCCCAGTGGGGGGACTGGGAGGGGCAGGGAGGGTGTTTGCTGATGGAGTGAATGGCTTTGACCAAAAGGGAAAGAAAGCAGAGTCCTGCGGGATTCGAGGGTTTGAGACTTTGCAGCCTGGCCGCGTGGAGGGCTCCTGACCAGCTGGGTCTCCAGTTCCCAGGGATGACACAGACCTGATGGAGAATCCTCCTAGGCTCCAGCAGTAGCCTCCCGTTCGGGCCCAGGGATGGGGAAGGTGATGCTGGTCCTGACCTGGGAGTTGTCCTGCCATCTGTGGGCCTGGAGCTTCTACAACTCTCCTGTGGGGATCTGGGCTGGTTCCTTCTTGGGGTGAACGTTGCCTTGGGTGGGTGGAGATGAGGGGGAATCCATGGGGTAGGAGGGTCTGGGTGGGAACCTACAGCCCCGGGCCCAGGGAGAAGCATCCAGGCCCTGGGGCAGGCTGGAAAGAAGGCTCTCCCCAGCACAGCTGACCTGGACTTGGGCAGGTCTGCAAATCAAGCTGTAGAGCTCCCCGAGGCCTTGGGAATGACCGCATGTGTCCTAGCAAAGGTGGATCCAGGGCTGGCTGGAGTGGGCTGGCTGCCCCCAGAAGCTGCTCCCTCAGCTCCCATCTTCTCCCCTCTACCTCCTGGAGGTTTTGAAACCAGCACTTCTCTCCTTCCTCAGGCTCTGCAGGCCAAGGTATGGCTGTGCCTGTCCCCTGTTAGCAAGACCTATGTTGTCTACCCTGAGCAGCTCTCTTAATGGGATACGTCTGCACAGAGAGGAGCTTCCTGTTTCTCTGACAGTTGCTGCAGAGGAGAACGTAATAGATTTTGACCACTGCTCCAAAAAGCTCCCACTGCTAAGAAAAGCTCTCAAAAGCAGAGCCTGGATCTGCCTAGCCTCTCTACCCCAGTGCCTGGCATAGCTTCTGGCTCCGAACAGGTTTCAGGTAAGGTCTGAATAAGTGATTGAGGGAATGAATGAATAGTTGCTGGATCGGACAAGGTGTCACAGAATCGGACGCCCTGAGCTGGGTCTTGAATGGATAGGATTTGAGCCAACAAATCCTGAGTCCTTCCATGGAGGAAGTGTGGCCCCCAGAGTGCACGGCACAAGCAAAGGCACCGAAGCAGCAAAGCCCATGGAGGTACCACGGACTCTACGGAGTCTGGGGCAGCAGGCTGGTGGACGGACAGAGCAATGGCATCAAGCCGGGAGAGTGAGAAGCTGCAGAACCCTGGGAACAACTGCGCCGAGTACAGTAGGCGTTTCCAGATCTCCAGCATCTTTCTTCCCCCAGCAGCACCCACCAGGGAAAGAAAACCCTGCGATCCCCAGCACTTGGCTCTCTCCCAGCCTGGAGAGAGGGCGGAGGGAGGCGAGCAGGGCCACGTGGACACGCTCTCGAGCGCACTCTCTCCCTTGCCAGCACCCACTCCCCAGGCATCTGAGCAGTGACGGACCATCTGCCTGGAAGTCATCTAGAAGAAGAAAGGACCGTGCATGTCAGCCAGAACAGACCCAGGCCCACCCTGGAGCACTCGCTATTCCTAGGGGTGGATCGGAGGCCCAGGTGGTCCAGGGTGACTTGGGTGGCAAGGCCAGAAGGAGCGGGCAGGTCTCCAGGTGCTCTGGTTCTGCATGGTGACACTGCACAGAGATGGTGATGACGATGAAGGGCATGGCGACCTTTCACTGAAAGCCCATGTGTGCTGAGATGGTTCTTCACACACGACGCTGCTCTTAAGTTTCGAGTGTCTTTTACATATGAGGGAGGCGAGGTGAGGTGCCCGGTGTCTCCCACTGGAAGCTGAGGCGGGTTTGATCTGACACGGGCCTGCCCTGCCTAAGGCATCAGTTCTCAACCTTGGCCTGTGCATCGAAGAACTCATCTGGAAGCTTCAAAAAAAAAATACTGATGCCTGGGCCCCACCCCCGCAGTGCGTTGGGGGTGATCTAGGCACCAGGATTTTTAAAAAGCTCCCCAGGAAATTTTAATGTGTAGCAAAGTTGAAAACTTCTGGTCTCCTGCCCCAGTGCTGTTGTTTCTGCTTTTTTGTTCTCATTACTGAAATCTCCAGAGCTCAACGAAATTTAGTGAAAAAAATAAAATAAAAATAAGGAACGACAGTTCGAAGAGCCAGGAATTTATGCAAATGAATGCAAATAAACACACACTTCCATACATATGTTTATGCAAATATTCTTGTGGTCCTTGCAAATCACTCACCCGCCTGCAAGCAGCTGTCTGTGATTTTTTGGTGAGAACCCCGGGCAGGGTGCTCCGGTTAGTGACAGGTGGTATCACAACCTCCCAGAGCAGATATCTCTATTAGCAAACTCACCCTAGAAGTCCTCCACGCACAGAGCCCAGCTTTGTGCACCAAAACCCCATCCCCAACTCGCTCAGGCCTCAGGGCTCACTGAAGGCCACAGACCAGGAGGGCTCAGGAGCAGTTGCCTGGTGGGTACCTCAAGGCCACCAGCGCCGTGGGCAGAGAGAGTGGGGGCCTGATAGCTGCTGGAGGACAGGTCTGATCACCGAGGGCCGGGCCGGTCTAGGTGCACCGTGCCAGTCTAGGTGGGCTGGCCTGTGGCTGGGCACTCCACTCCGCCCTGTCAGTGGATGCCCCATGTGTGCTGTCTGCCCAACTGGTCCTACAGCTCATTCACATCAACCCAGTGGGAGACACTGGACTTCAGAAGACAACTTGCCCGGTCAAGATGAGAGACTGGCACCGTTCACCCTCATCCCCTCAACGGACGCTGACTGTGCCTCCAGCACTGGTTTGCAACCGCTTCTCCCAGGCCTTGTCAAACAGTTATGGCCTCTGTAACTTCAGTCTCCCTTGTTTTGCTGCCTCAAGGATGAGCCAGTTCTGCACCCTGCTGGCCTCTGGCTCTGTTCCCTGAGAAGGACTAAGAGCCACTGAAACCTCAGTGCTTTCCTCCTGCAGGCTCAGCACTTGTCAGGGTGTCCTCCCTAAGCTGGGCACACTCCGCCAGTGGCTGCCTGGGGTAGAGCCTCCTTCCTGCAGGCTCAGCACTCATGAGGGTGTCCTCCTTAAGCTGGGCACACTCCGCCGCCAGTGGCTGCCTGGGGTAGAGGGAGTTCCCCAAGACCAGGCCCTGTACTTTGGGGTACCAGCTCAGCCTGCTATGCACAGCCCTGGAAAGGTCACATCCAATTTCTTATTTCTCTCACTGCTGAATCCAGGGGGTGGAGGCCATAGCCAGTTGGGAGGCTTTGGGGAGGCAGAATGTGAGCTCTGTGAGCGTTCTGTTTGTGATGCATGGTAGGCGCTCACTACATTTTTGTTGGCTGAGGGGACACATGAGCCTTTCCCCTACAACACCCATGCCTGACGATCTTCCCAGTTGTCTTTGTGACTTGTGCATGACTTGAGATGGGGGAGGTGTGGCCTGTCCCCATGAGGGTGCTCACCACTGGGAGGGCAGCTGTAGACAGTGCCCCTCATGGACCCAGTGCACAGCCCGGGTCAGGAAAAGCCTCCCAAGTTGAAAGGCCAATTCACCTGAGCACAGTTCTCACTTCGGGTGGTGCTGGTGGTAGGGAGTTGGCAGAGGGGTGTCAATCCTTCCAGGCCGTGATGGAAACCCAGTGACTGGTGTTCCGGTGGGGTGCCAGAAGTCCATTCAGGTATGATTCTGTCTTAACACAGAGCTCTTACGACGACCTCCCCAGCAAGGACAAAAGCCTCTGAGCCTCTGGTGACAACCTACCCACCAAGCTCTTATGTGCCCTGGGAGTCTAGTGCAGTGAAGAGAAGTCTGCCAGGCTGTGTTGGGAGACAGAGCTCAGCCTTCCCGCTCATCCTCCCTCCACTTGCTGCCCTCAGGGGTCACTCTTAGCTCTTGTTGGTCCAACTATCCAAGAGAAAAAAGAGCTTTCACACTTGGGAAAATCTTTGCTAGAGTACCAGCTGGCTTCAGCTCAGCTCCCAGCCTCCGCGGAGTTGCTGCCTGGGCACCTGAGAGACCCCCCTACCCCGCCCGCCACCCCCATCGGAGAGCACTATCTCCCCGCTGCCTGCTTCACTCTTGCTGGCTTGAACTGAGCTTGTAAAGGGCGATTTTATTCTTTAATTATTTCGGGCTAACCCTTCACCTCCTCAGCTTTTCTGGGCTGTTAGGGAGATTCCCTGTGGTTCCAGTCACTCAGTGGCTGTGTGATAAGGGACAAAGGAGATAAAGCCACCTCCTTTGGAGGAAATGGGGGGAGATTAGCCCCGGAGCCTCCATGGCTGGTTGGCTGCGGGCCTGGCCAATGAGACTGGGTCTGTTCCATGGCAGGCTGTTGTCTTGAGGGACCAGCCTTCACCCATACGCTGACCCTAGGGCAGGCCAGCCATGGCTTCCCTCCTCTCTGTTGAAAACTGGCTGGAATGGTCAGAGGTGAAGGGAGGGCAAACAGCATAAATTTCTGTGGACAACCTGATCCACCAAGCTGACAGCCAACTAAACCAAGACTGTTAGGAAGCATCCGTTCCCTTCTCTTGGCTCTCTCAGTACAGATGTGCTGTGGGATCATCTCAGGTCCCAGGGACCCAGTGTGAGTCATCCAGAGTCTAGAGTTAAGACGGTAGAACCGGTCCAGAGCCCAGGACCTAGAGCAAATTGAGAATTTACAACTAGAGCCCAGAGCTTAAAATCTAGAACTTCAAGCCCCAGCCAGAGCCCAAAGTTTAACACAGAGGCTAGATGATTACCAATTTAAAAACCTGAAGTTCAGACAACTGGACCCAGTTCTGAGAACCCTCCCAGCACCAGTGTGCTAGAAAGCTCCCTTCGCTGTCTCCAGCCCTCTGATTGACACCTGACAGTGTGTGGAGAATTAGTTATGGTCAGAGCTTTTCAACATGCAATAAAAAGCCTTTTAAACCATTCCGATGGGAGGTGATTAACTCTATTAAGTGGCATTATGGATCTTCCTATCTGTTGCTTTCATAAACATAGTTGTAGACGGAATGTTTTATTATGGGCATAAAAATGTCCCACATTACAATGCATAAGCACATATTGATGTTATATTTCTTTACTGTGCTGCACGCCCCAATCCCCAACCACTCCGAAAAGAAACTACAGTTCTTAATAATTTATGCTCCAAGTTTTAACCAGGATTATCAATGGCAGCTTTTGAGCTTTCTCTTTTGGCAACACAATAGATCATAGTAAAAATGCACCGACAAGCGATGTGTCCGTTTGATTTTTTCCACCTGAATCAGCAGCCCAAACTCCAGACACAGCAGTTTAGGGCAAGCAGCACACTGAAGAATTTAAGTCTAAGCATTTAATCTGTTCTTTCCATAAATTTCTGCTGCTTGTGCTTTATAATGATTCTACCAGAGGAAGTTTATTTATATCGCAGATTTTCAGCATCAGCACATTGAGAACACAACGGCGATCGCTCAGTCAATAGCTTACAGCCATGTATAATATCACTCCGGAAATCAAAAGCCCATTTGAAGAAAAGAAGCCTCAGATTAAAGTCACTTGAAGACATCAATAACTTGGAACTCGCTAAAGAGAAGTTATAAATATCCAGCCGGCGCATATGCAAATAGGCGTTTGCACACGCCCGTCCGCCCGTGCGCCCGGGAACCTCCCGTGGTCCCTCCCTCCCCGGAGGCACGTGCGGGGGCGGGCCTGGCTACGTCACTGGGGGCGGGCCCTCCCCTCTCCCCTCTCCCCTCTCCCCTCTCCCCTCTCCCCTCTCCCCTCTCCCCTCTCCCGGAGGCCGCGCGCCCAAGTCCGCGCGCGGGCACCTGCACCCCAGTTAGAGCGACCGGCTAGGTCTGGGTGTTGTGCTGGGCTTCACAGCCGGCGAGGAGTAGGAACCCAACCTTAAAACCCAAAGCTAGCGCCTTTCTGGTTGTTTACCACGTGTCAGATACTGGGTCTAGAGGCACTTTACATCTGCCGCCCTCAGCCATCTTACTGATTCCTTAAGTCATATATACCCAACGGCCACCCCGCCCCCATCGGCTTCATCTTGTTGAGGGGAGGGGAGGAAGCACCCGCGCTTTGAAAAGCCCCCAGCGTGCATGCTTCCTGCTACCCCGCTGAGATGCACGGATTACATGATCGCTTTTTATTCTCCCAGCAACTCTGTGGCTGAAGGTCCCCATTTCACAGATGAGAAAAATGGGGTTCAGAGAGAGTCCCTGGCCACTGAGTGGCAGAAGCAAGATTTGAATCAAACTCTGCTTAATTCGAAGCCCCGCATTTATAATTTTAAGTTGCTATAGTTCGTTGTTTCCTGCTTGCCCTAGCTGCCTTTCTCAGGGCAAGGCAGGGCAGGGCAGGGCAGGGCCTGCCCAGGGGCCTAGAGAGATTTAGGGTCATTTGGGAAGGTGAGGCTCAGGGTCCAAGGAGCACCATAAACGGTCATGCTGTAGACAAAGGAGGGGGATGTGGGTGATGGAGGCTGGGTAGAGCTGGCTGGGGAGGCAAGCTGGAGGGCTGGCTGGTGGGCCTGCTGGGCAAGATCCTTGCGAGGGGCCCTGGGGCGGGATGGGAGGGGCCAAGGCGAAGCCCAGGCCTTGGATCTGGAATCAGCTGGGGGCCTGGGCTCTGGACTTGAGGTGGTGAGGGGACCTCAGACCTTCAGGAAGGGAAGGAAGGCAGAATGGACCCATTGGGAGGGGCCGGGACCCCAGGTGGTGCTGGTGAACTCAATGGCCACAGACCAGAGGCTGCACTACCCCCAGGTAACCCTAGAAATGGCCAAGGCCTACATGGCCAAAGCCCCTGAGAGCACAACCACCCCTCAGGAGAAAGAGGAGCTCTGCTCATTGCCCAGGAGCGTGACGTGGTCCTGCACAAGGCAAGGCTCCCTCAGAGTGAGTTACCTATGGGCAGTGGGCCATAATAAGATAATAAGGTTAAACCCTGCAAAAGTGGACAAGAGAAAATGTGACAAAGGGCAGAGCATTTGAATTAAGTTCTATAAAATCATAGAAGGTGACTGAAAAAGGACAACTTTCTTCAGGATGACTTCTGCCTTAAAGACACCCTAACTCTGGAGCCACCTCGCTGCCTTCACTCAAGCTGTCCCGTCCCCCCGGATCCCCACCCTGTGTCCACAGCACTGCGGTAAGGTTTATGCTTCAAAACTGGGAGCGTAATCGATCACTTTCAGCTACACTCATTCATTCCTTCACTCATTCTATTCACTTGTACGTTCAACAAATATTTATTGAGCACCTACCATGTTCCAGGCACTGGGGCTACAGCAATGAATGAAACAGACCCAAAGCCCTGCCCTCACGGAACACAGATCCTAGAGGATCTTTGCTGACCTCTCTGTCCCTCCTTCTCCAGGGCTGGTGTGGGTCAGCGGGCTCTTGAGAGCTGGGCAGCACAGCCAGGCCGACAGGCATCCTCACTCATGTATCTGGCTGCAGTTGGTCCCAGAGCTCCCAGCAAATGGCTTTTCTGAGCCTCAAGCTGCACTGACTCATCATCTCTCTGCCCTTCTGCCTAGCCTGCTGGGGAGGTTGTTTCTTTGGAGATCCTTCCAGGCCAAAGGTCAGTGTGTGTGGGGGGTCTCTACTCCCAGATGGGGAAGACCACATCCTTCCAGATAAATGACCTAGTCCTGGGATGGGAATTATACACCCATGTTCCCCTCTCCCCCTGCTCAAGTGCCAGGAGGACTCCAAGCCCAGCCACAACTAGAGCCTGGAAGGGTGGAGGACTGACCCTCTGATGAACGCGGTCGGAGGCCTTGCACACGTGTGCAGGTGCGTCCGTACAGGTGAAGCCTTCTCAGGAGAGTCTCCTGGATGTATAGAACATTCAGAGCTTGGGCTTCTCTCCTTCCTGTTGACTGACCAGGGCAGAGGCTGGCTGGATGCCCCTGATCAACCGCCAACTCTCATTCCAGCCCTAATACTACCTGCCCCCGGGGGAGGAGCTGGATTCCCAGGGGGCTGGAGCCTCAAGGGTTGAGGGCTGGGGGACAGTAACCCGAGATCCTCTCCCCTTTTTGGCTGCAGGAACCAGCTCTTGTTGGGATGGAATGCTCCACTTTCCTGGAATCCTCTGCCCTTCTGGGAACTCTTGGGCAGGCACATACATGCTCTGTTTCCTATAGTTCCTCAGGAGGGCCCTCTGATTTCTGTTTAGCAGCCACAGGGGTTCTGGGGATGGTTGCCGGGAAACCCTGCTGAGACCACACCTGACTTTCCCCAAGGAGGATAAGCTGCCTCAGCTCGGGTGGAGGCCCTGGCATGAATCTGAAGAGACAGGGCTGGTGCCGGCTGCGGCAGCAGGCGGCAGGAGCTGGGGCTGACCAGAGCCACACCTGGGGTGGCTGGAGGGGGCAGTAGCCTCCAGTGATGGGTGAGGGAGCTTAGTGAGAAGTGAGGACCACCGAAGGGTTTTGACTAGGGCAGGGCCTGCTCAGACGGGCACTTTAGAGATGCTCTAACTGTGGAGTGGAGAGTAGCAGTGAGGGGGCAGGCCTGGGGCCGGGGGGAGAGGAGGAGGCCTCATGGCCACCCAGGGAGCCCTGAGGGACGGGCGACAGAGCAGAGCTGGGGAGGTAAACCGACCACACTGAGGCTCACGGGGTGGGCAGGAGGGCCTGGATGAGGGACAGGGTGTGGAGGGTCGGGTGGGCTGAGGTTGAAAGGCCCTGGTGAAGAACGGCCGACAGGCCTGACGTCCTCCTGGAGGTTTGGGGCTCCTCAGCCCTGAGCACGGCTTGGGCCCACGTCTGGGCACCTCCTTGGGTCTGGCTGCATGGCAACCTGCCTCAGCTACCGTAGGGTCTGCATGCTCCTGAACCTCTGAGACTCTGCATCCAGCTCCTCATCTCTCACACGGGGAGGCAGAGATTCAGTGCGGGGGTGGGGGGAGGACGGGGGAGACTGGACTAGGCTGGACTATGCTGGAAGCCAGGCCCCTTCTGTGTTGTTCCAGAAAACACACACTTGCCGGGCATCCTCGTGGCCAGATCCAGAATTAGGTGCCGAGGATATAACAGTGCATATGGGGCAAAGGGCAAGGCTCTGGGGCCAGACAGTCTGGGTTTCCATCCCAGCTCTGTCCCTGAGCAGCTGGGTAAACATGGGGAAGTTACTTCATGTTTCTGAGCCCAGCTTTCCTCATCTGTAAATAAGTCATAACAGCACCCACTTCAGAGGCTGCTGTAAGAATTAAATGCGTCAACAGGAGTAATATGCCCAGAAGTGCACCTTCTAAGGGTGACGGGAGGTAAAACCCTCTGTAAGTTCCTAACAGGCTGCTCACGTTGCACACGGCACACCTCCAGGGGGTGCCATTCACCTAGCATCGTCATAGATGTCTTTAGTTATTGTGACAGTTTTCTGGTAGGTGGCAGGCAAGGGTCTTGAGAAAAGGGTATCTTTAAAAATTTCACATAAAGTTGCTAAATCTAAAGTCACTCACAGTCGAGTGGGGAAGACAGACATGAAAATAAACCATCAAGATGCGCGCTGGTGAGCCGGGCGAGTGAAGTGTGCGCGTGCCGGGGTTAACTGAGGAGAGGGCCTGGTGGTCCTGAGCTCCTCTGTTTCTGGCTGAGGCTGGTGCCTCAGAGTTCTGACTTGAAGGCTCGGGTGCTGTAGGAACCCCAGCCTCATGGGAGGCCTGAGGCTGAGGACAGCCTTGCTCCCAGGCCCTCCGACCGTCCTGTCCAGACTTTACTGCCACAGGTGAGGCCATGAGGCTGCGGCTTCAGCTCTGAGAGGCCCAACTCCCTATCCTCGGCCTCAGATTGTAAATGTTCCTCTCCGTCCGCTTTCAGTTCTGCTGTGGGAAAGCCAGGCGAACACAAAATAAATAACCAGAGACCTCTGCACACCAGGCTCCCTTGGCTCCGCGGTGATTCCTGACTAGCTCATAATTCACCTCCTACATCCCACAGCAAGGCTGGCCCACAGTTCCTGAGGTGGGCCTCCCACCTGGCCCACCTCCCCTGCTGTCAGCCCAGGCAAAACCAAGTCCCTAGCCTCTATCTGTAGAGAGGACATGTGGCCTGGGCTGAGGACACCCCCCCCCCTTTGCTGCCACCCCTCTAATCAGCCATCAGTGGGGGTCAGACCTTGTCACCCACAGACTTAGCAACTTGTGCTGATGGAGCATCTTCCCTGGTGACCAGGGGTGAGGGGTGATTTCTGAAAGGGAGGGGCCTTCCTCACAGACCCTTGAAGCTGAGGCTGGGGTTTGGCTCCGGTGGCACAGGCTGTCGAGCCCTGGAAGACAGAGACCCTTACCCCCGTGCTGGCCTTTGTCAGGGAGTGTGGGACCCTTGACGGGAGTGAGCAGGGTAGGGCAGGAGGGGTGAGGGGAGGAGAGGCCAAGTGTGAAGGCCAGAGGAAGGGAGATCTGTGGGCCCTGGTTCCAATGGTGGTGCCACCTCTACAAACCTCCGCAGGCTCCTCCTGGGCCTTTTACCTCAGAGGTCTGATGATCCCTGAGGGCTTTTGTCCAGCAGCTGAGAGGCCAGGGAAGAAAATGCATCTTCAGCCTCTTGGCTTCTGCACCTGCCAGAGCCTGGAAGCCTCCAGAAGCAGGACACCCAGGTGACCAAGCAGCTCAGGTGAGCTGATCCGGCCAGTGTGGAGCCCGTCCCCACCTCAGTGCTCCAGGGGAGCCTGGGCTCTGGGGAAAAGGAGATGCCAGCCAGGCCTGCAGCTGTGTCCTCGAGACCCCACAGAGTCCCCAGCTCGCTCCCAGAGAGGGCCAGTGCATTTTTCCGGCTCTGCTGAGCTCCTTCAAAGATATCAGCACATGGTTAATCTTCCTTCTGTTCAGAAATGCAGGGTAATTTGCTCGAGTGGGGATTTCTGCATATTTATACTAATGTCTGTGTTTAAAGCTTATGAGACAGAGAATTGCTGAGAGATGTCCATTAGCAATATATACAGACTGCAATTATTTCTTTATGGTGTGTGGTTTGACTGCAGAATATTTTATTTCAATGGAAGTAGCAGGCTTTGCCTACTGTGTTTTCTTATGTGCCCAAAGAAATCAGTAAGAACAAAAAAGAAAAGAAAAGAGGCAAGAATCAAAGGAGTGTGACCTTTTAGGATTCTGGGAGGCTTGAATATGCTATTCCAGGAACTGCCTGCGTCCTTGGAATCTAAATGCGTGCACCCAAGTGCGGGGAATTCAGTGCATTTAAGAACGTGCATGAGAACCTTCCCCAGGATGGAGGCGAAGCTCTCAATTCATTCACCCTGGATGAGCCGGGGGCGGTGGCGGGGGGGGGCGCCCTGTCAGAGACAAGCAGGAAGGGAACAAGGGGTGTCCTCAAAGGACCCCACTTCTGACCTCCAGCTCCTTTCCCCCATGTCCACCTCATGGACAGAAGCTAAGAAGGAAAGCAGGTTTTGATTTGAAACAAAATAAGCCTCAAGCTGGAGGTTCACAGACCAAGGCTTTCTGGAATCTGCTTGGAATCTGGTAGAAACCAGCTTTTTCCTGGGGTGGGGAGGAGGGAGGAAGAAGGAGCAGGACTGTTCAGAACCAATGAGCTGAAATTTCCAGCATGTAGACCAGGAGGGAAGAGCCTTGTTGGGGAGTTTCGGTTAGTGGGGGCCCAGCCGGGGAGACTGTGGCCGGGAGGCCAGGGAACCCCTCCTCTGCAGCAGCCCCACCTGGTGCTCACCCAGCTCCACTGCAGCGCCCACCCGGCCTCTCCTGGGACTTTTCCATGTCGGTGCCCAAGAGCTTAAGGCAGACAAACGCCCAGCAGGCCTCACAGACAGATCGGACCCCCGTGTGCCCTGCAAGAACGCCTCAATTACCAGCCACTGGGAGGGAATCATTGAGCCTAAGGTGGTCCCCAAGATGCAGAAGCGGATGCTGTCCTAAAGGGCTTTTTGGATAAGAAAGGCTGGACAAGCCGGGGTGGATGGATGCAGACGGATGACTTCCGGTTCTGTGCAGCAGCAAACCGGTGTTGGCTTTTTCTTGCCTCCTCCTGGGGCCCCAGAGCCTCTAGGCCCTCCCCTTCTGCCCTCACACCTCTCCGTCCTCCCAGCCGGCCCTCGGCACAGCCGGAGCATCTGGGCAGCACCAGCGGGGCCGCTGGCCGCCTCCTTCCCGTGGCGCCCTCCATCTCCTGGCCTCCCCAAAGCCAGCTTTCATCTGCCGCCTCGACTTACCCTCGGTGGGGAGGCACCATTCTTTTCTGGCCTCAAAATAGTTCCCTGAAGTCAGTGTTGACTTCTCACTGCCTTCTTGCATAGAAATCTTTTCCAAGAGGCGCCAGGGTCCAGAAGAGGGACAGATGGTCCCTTTCTTTTTATAACACGGCCAGTCTTTTGAAGTGAAGAGCTATAAACACAAGTTTTGCCTTCAGCAGATGTTCTGTGGGCACAACAAGTATCACTTTGTACTCTTCAGCAACTGTGAGCGGTGTTAGCTGGGGAGGCGACTGAAATTGGGCAGAGCATCGGTATGTATTCAGGGGCCCAGGGGCCATGGCGTGACGGGCCCCGTTCGGTCTGAGCCAGAACTTGTCTTTCTGCTCAGCCAGTTACAGGTCTGTACTTCCTGGAAATGGTGTCTGCTCACCTTCCCTGAGCCCAAGGACCACCCAGCCCAAGACCCACCTGTGCAGTGGCTGTTTTTAAAGGGGTGGCCCTCTACCTGTGCTCTGTGCAGCTCTCCACACTAATCCTAAGGCTGGGTCTAAAGGGTTTAAACGCTGTGGGCCAGGGCAGATGCTCTTCAAGAGATCCACGGTTCAGTTTGATCACTTTCTCCCTTGAGCCATTTACCATACGTTGTCCAGTCCCGGTGGCTGTATTGGGGTGATTCAGGCAAGAATGGTCGGTCAGACCTAAGGAGGTGAAGGCTGTGCTAGATGTTGGTGGGAAGCCAATTCCCAGAGCTCTACCCTGGTGGCTCCCTCATCCACTGGTGACCGACATATGAGGTGTCAGTAACCACTTCTAAATGGATGTGCTGCTATTTGGTGGACTTCAAAAATGTCGTTCATTTAAAAGGGCATAAGCTCAATTAATAGACCTCATTAACTTCAAGGATGTATCATCTTTGCACGGAATTGTCTCTTTCATAGGATGACGGGCTCCATTAACTTTATTGCGCTGGTAATACTTTGTATAACGTGTGGGAGATGTAGCGACAGGAAGGGATCTGCTTGACTCTCAAGCTCCAGCGGCTTCTGTGGTGGCCAGTGAATGCCCTGTCTTCGGCTTCCTGAAAGGGCCCGATAATTAACTTTGGGAATTAGGTCCAGCCATCCAGTCACCCATCCATCCACACGACACTTTTGGGGATGAGGAACGAACCCAAGAATCATCAATTTATACTGAGAAATATCAGATGCATGACTCTCGGGGACATAAGACAGCCACTGTGGGAGTTGCCCATCCTTAACCCAAACATGCCTAGTGACAATATAGGCTGCAACCGGAGGCTTCAAGCTGTGGTGTGGTGGAAAGGGGTGGGCATCAGAGGCACGCAGTTCTGATATGACTCCCTTCCCATTCTACCACTTATACTTGGGCCTTGATTATATACCCAGGCCTTGATTTTCCACCTATGAATTTGCCTCACAGGACAGCTGCAAGGATTACATAAATACAGAGTGAATAGATGATGAAAATGAAACATCCACTCCCCACTCTGTGCCCTTCTGCAAGGCTGCATCTACCAGCGTTGCCCAGCAGCCCCCCTGGAATGGCAGAGACCACGCAGCAGCGCCAGCCTTACAGCCCGGGTTGGTGTCATTACTGCAAACACCCAGGGGGAGGCCACAAGCCTACTCATTCCCTGCCTTCTGGGACGAATGACATTAAGTTAGGAATGCTGGAGTCACTGCCCACACCAAAAAACCTTGCCTCATAAATAACTGTTGGTTAGTCTAAGAAGGTAATGAATGTCTCCACATAGAAGAAAGACCGAAAATATAGGAATTATTTTTGGATCAATGAGAATTTCTGAAAGCTGCCTGTTCAAATGGCCAGATGATGGTCTAAGAGCCTTCAGAATCACCACATGGCGGTCCCTAAACTTAGGGACCTGTGAGGTCCTTGGCAACAGGTTCTGGGGTTTGAGCAAGAGTAAGGCATCCTGGGCATGTGAACTGGGCCACTGTTTTGGTTCTCGAAGGTGCTCTGGACTCTAATGGACAAGTGTGGCTGACCGCTAAAGGCGTTCATGCTTCTAGGAAGGAGCTGGGCTCTTTAAATGGGCCTCAACTTACTGAAATAACCACAGTGTATCAGCAGTTTTGAAAGCCCCCAAGTTAAAAAACAACAACAAAAACCACCTAATATTTGTAGAGACCTGGAGGGTGGGACTCTGCTCAGGGGAGCACTAAGCAGGCATTTCCAGGACAAGCCCCCAGCCACGGGGGTGATGGGGTGAGGGCCCGGAGCCCGAGTTACAGAGCTTCCCCCTGTCATGCTTCTCTCTCCTTGCTGGACAGCGTCTCCTCCCCGTCACTCCCAGGGCCAACATGGACCTTGGCCCTGTGGTGCCATTATGACGTGGCCCCCCTTTAAGTGTGTGGGTGTCTTGTTCCTCCTCTTCCTCCCATTCAGGCCTGGTGGAGCTGCCGGTGAGCACAGCATTCCTGTGGCCCGTGCCGCTTTGATCACAGTGGCCTGGCAGTGTGTGTCCCCTGGGCAGGGCCTGGAGAGGCATGGTGATCAGGCCAAGTGCAGCCAAGGCAGACACTGGGCCTGTCTCTATGTGGTGTTCAGTCTGCAGGGAGAGAGAAGCTTCTAGGAAGAAGAACTCCTAGCAGCAGATGATCCTAGGGGATGGGGGAGGTTTCACAGGGAATTTGCTAGAGGCAGTTTTTTGCGATACCTCAGTGACACCTCTGAACCTCAGTTTCCCCACTTGTAACATGAGGGGGGCAGGTCTCTAAATGAGCTTTAAGGTAATGGCCTACTCTGAAATTCACTATCGTGGTGGAGGAGGGAGGGGAGGGGTGGAAGGGAGGGTATGGAGTTGTTGGGAGAGCACAGCTGGGAGGTGGGGCTGCGGTGGGCTGGGCTGAGATACATCTAACACCTAGGCACCAAAGGAAATAAGTTTGAAAACTCGGTGGAAAGGTTAACTTGCTGCTGTGGCCAAGACTGGGGGCAAAAGGGTGCAGGAATAAAGGGGTGTTCAGAGGAATGACCAACAATCCCGAGCCTGATGAGAAAGAGGAGGGACGAGACCCCAAAGGACCAGTGGAGTGGACAGTGGGACTTCTGTGAGATTTTTTTCTTTTCTCTTAATTTGGAAGTTGGAGTGTGTGTGTGTGCCTGTGTGTGTATGAGTGTGTGTTTTATACAAATAAGTCATGATCGTTACAGAAATGTTAGACTATCTGCAGTGTGATGCTCAGGACCAAGGGGGTGACTGTCCCCTGTCGCCTGGTGTCCCTTTAAGAGGCCCTTTGACAAACTGGAGCATGGCCAGGGAGGACCCCAGCATGGTAAAGGACTGAAGGACCCATAGGATGAACTGCTGAGGTCACTGGAGATATTTGTAGAAAAGGAAATTCTGCCACCATCACAAATCTGAAGGGCTGTCATGTAGAACAGGGGCCAGCTTTGCTCTGAGGGCCCCAGAGGGTAGGACCATGGAAATTACAGGAAGACAGCTCTTGATCATTTAACAGAATAAACTATCTAGCTGTGGGTGGCCGCTGCTTAGTCCCCAGTGGCGGAGGGCAGATTCCTGCTTCCACTAGATGGCTCTGAGATCCCTCCCAGCATGGAGGTTCTATGGAATTAAAAAGTTAACCCCAAATGTGGATGATTCTAATAATGGAAAATAGAGACAGTGCTCACTTAACAGGGAATAGGTGAGCAGCTTGAAGTTAAACTGGTAAAAATGATGATAGTAAGCTTATGAAAAGGTTCAGATAACTATAAACCATAGAAAATATCCATAGTTACATTGTAACTATCTAGTAACTGTGCTGTGGTAAGGGGCTACCCTTTCCATTTGCCAACAAGACTGACACATAGCCTGTTACAGACTGAATTGTGTCCCCCACACCCAAATTGCTATGTTGAAGGCCTAATCCCCAATGTGACTGTATTTAGAGATAAGGCCTTTAAGGAGGTAATGAAGGTTAAATGAGGGCACAGGGATGGGACTCATCCATTACAACCTTATAAGAAGAGATTCCAGGAGCCCACGCACACAGGAAAGGCCACATGCATACACAGTGAGAAGATGGCCATCTACAAGCCGAGGAGAGAGGCCTCACCGGAAACTAACCTGCTGGCACCCTGACCTTGGACTTTCAGCCTTCAGAACTGTGAGAAAATTAATTTCTGTTGTTTAAGCCAGCCAGTCTGCAGTATTCGGTTATGGCAGCCTGAGCTGAGTAATATATAGCCCATGAAATTGGTCCTGCAAAAGGTGGTAAAAAACTAATATGTATTTGCCTGGGACGTGTGTAGACCTGGGTCTGAGACACTGAGCCAATGCAACATTGAGAGGTCTCTCGGGAGAAGGGAGGAAAAGGCATTCATTCAGAGGCCAGTGGGCAAAACCAGACAGTTCACAGAGCTGTGCTTGGTCATCCAAAAGGCTGCAGGGAGACCTAGAAAGTGAAGAAGAACATTTTCTTGGTGCTGCACTGAAAACATTTGGACTTCCCTCTAAGATGTATATCTTTAAAGAGAGGTACACTGAGAAAACAGGCAATGACAACAATTTCAATCGATGGCAACCTTTTGGCCATTGTTTTCGTCAAGCAATTTACACAATGTCGTGTGTTCCTTACCTACTGTGCTTGTATTATTTTTACCTTTTACATTTTTAGAATAGTAAGTGTGCTCCTGAATGGAACGCAGTTTCAACCGAATGGTCTGAGTCAGGTTTGGGCCATGGTGTCCTGGTTTGGTGTCCTGTTACCTCCCCATCCCTCAGGGACAGGAGCAGATGCGTCACACCTGCTCAGCTCTCCTCCTCTCCAAACTCGTCCCCAGCCTCGAAAACTGAAAAGCCCTAGGGGTCAGCCCAACGGGACATGACTTTCCTAGCAAGACGGCACATGCTGGCTGTTTGAATAGTGATCAGGCAACAGGAAACTTGCCATTTATGTCTGTTATGATAGGAGAGAGAAAGGTTTATACCAAGACTTCCTGGACCTTGGGTGTGCACCGATTCCCCAGTTGGGGGTTAATGGCCCCCAAGCGCTTCCTTCCCAGATGAAAGCCCCTGAAGACCAAGGGGTCTTCACCTTGTAAGACCAGAATGGCCTTGGGGACTGAGGAAATGGACTCTCGCCCAAGATCCCGGATCCTTACAGCGCCATCACTGACGGGGGTGTGGGGGGGCTAAAGAGAACAGCCAGGCAGCCCGAGGAAAGCCCAGGCTGTCTGGACTTTATATGTCAAGGGTTCAGAGAATGGACTTCACAGGCATAAATCAGTATAAACCACAAGCTCAACCTGTCTCCGATCAGGACGAGCCCTGAGAACCATTTGAATAGAAGCGTGTGCGTGTAACTCTATGGTAGAGAAGTCACAAGGCTGAGTCCCTGGCACTTATCTCAAACATCCTTCCTAAGGTCTTGCATTTGCAGCACTACCTGCCTTCTGCTCGTCTCCTCTGCATCATTCTAACTGCCTCTAGAGGCCCGGTCCACACTGGCCTCTCTTTTCCAGCCCCTTAGCTCTTATTACTGCCCCCTGCCCAACGGCCCCCTCCAGTGGAGTTCGGGTTCCTCCAGGGAGACCTCCATCCCTCCCAGCACTCGGCATGGTGTCTGGAACACTGCGGGCGTCACCACAGGGCCTCACCTTCAGTAGGAGCTGAGATCTGTACGGGGCATGCAGCTGGCACCCTGCCTCACGTCTTTTGCCTGGGAGAAGCCAAGTGTGGGCTCTGCACACAGTAGGTGCCTAATACTACACATCAGTTGCTCAGTAAATGCCTGGTGGTGCAGCACGGAGGGCGGTAACATGGCTCAAGCCGGTCAGTGGCTTCTGACTGTCAGTGGTCTAGAACTTTGTGGTCATCCCTGCTGGTGTCTGCTTGGGCCACCACTCCTGAGAGAACACAGGGCTTGGGACCAGGGCTGCTGGCTTCCTGCTGTGGGTCAGCACCATTTCCTGAAACCTCTGGAAAGGAAATGTTCCCTCCCTTTGCTCCCATTTGAAGAGCCCCCTCATTGCAGTCAGCATCTGGCCTCCTCTGGCCCTGCCTGTCAGACAGTTAGGGCCGGAGTGGGATTTCTGACCTGGAAGTTGCTCAGCGGAGATTTGGGGCTGAAAGCCCCTGTGCCCCGCCCAGCTCAGTGGGGAGAGGGGACAGGGAGCCTCTCTCTGCCTGAGCCCTGTTGAGCAGTGGGGTCCGGAGAGGGACATACACAGGCTGGGGCTCACGGGCCACTTCCTGCTCCAGGCATGACACGATCTCTGGGTGGTCTAGCCGCTTTGCTGCATCTTTCCGCTTGCCTGGTTCATTCATTGTCAAATGATCTGTTAACAAAACCGTTAAGCCCTGGATAACCCTCCAATTAATGATGAACAAACCCCTCGAGGACAGAGCCCTGTGAAGGGAAGGAGAGCCTTCCAAGGCAGGCTGGGGGCAGGGACCATCCACGCGAGGAGGGAAGACCTTGTGTAGACGGATTTTCAAATTCCATAGGCTCCGGGACACCTATTTCCTGGGGGAGAGTGTGTGTGTTGGCTTGGGGGCTGGAAAGGGGAAAGTTAGGGTGATGGTGGGACTGAGGGTTTGGTTCCAGATCTGTGTCGAGTGTTATGTCAGCCAGATCTGGGAGATTATTTTGAACAATGTTGCTTTAAAAATAACAGAGATCCTGAGCCACAGGGGCTTCAGACAGTATTCACCCCCCCCCCAAACCCCAGGATCCAGGCTTCTTTAGAATTTACAGTAATGGTAGTAATAACAATAGCTAACATTATGGTGAGCACACTATGTGCCAGGCACTGTGTTAAGACTTTACATACATTATTAAATCCTTAAAGCACATCTAAGAAGATGGCACTATTATTATCTCTATGTTACGGATAACTTAGAGGCTTAGCGATACCAGGTTTCTAGCCAAGTTCATTGGGTTAGTGGGTAGTGGAGTTTCAATTCTACCCAAGCAGTCTGGTGCAGAACCTGGGCTCCTGGCCCCTTTCCATGCTTCCAGCCACATGCTCCTAACCCCCTCTTCACCTGCAGCCTTGGTTGGTTGGTCTGCATGAGTGACCTAATTCTATTTGTCCCATCTATGGATATGGCCATGGAGGAGGACCCCTGCAATATCCTTGGCACCCCAATATCAAGCTGAATGTCAAAGGATGCTGAGAGCCCCTGTGGGTAGTTAGGAGGAGCCCTCCCCAGACAAATAGCTCCTGGAATTAGGGGGAAGTTCCCAGCAATGGGCTGGTTCCTTCTGGCTGTGATGGTGATGGTGGAGGATTGTAAAATGTGATGAGAGAAGGCAATTTTCTTTTGTACAAAGTGGACCTCCGGGAACTAGGTATTTCGAACATCATGAGGTTAACGCAATCTCCTAAGACTCTGGAGGGCAAACTGGTTTTTGGCTTTTTCACATTACCCTGGGCCCCTAAAGGGCCATGGACACTGAAAGATGGTTCTGGTACCAGGAATGCAAATAATCATAGCAAATACTTTTATAGTAATTACAAAGTACTAGGCATTCTTCTAAGGGCTTTATGTCCAATAACTCGCTTAATCCTCACAACAGTAAGAAGCAGATTCTATTGTTATCCCCTTGATATAGATGAGGAAACTGAAGCAGAGTTTTAGATCCCATATGCTCAGGGGTAAGTATTTTGGTGGAGGTGCTTGGCTACAGGAGGAACTTTGAAATAGATGGACTTCTGTTCCCAGAAGCATGGGACAGGTATTGGGGGGGTGACCATGAAGCTGCAGAATGAAGTCTCACACGGACTTTTCTATATGCCCGGACCCTCAAGTACTAACCTGCTCTCACCACACAAAGGGAGGAGGTGGCTGGAGAGAAGTCACGGAACCTCGCGGGATAATTCCCAGCCCAGTGCCCTGTGCCTTCATTCCCAAACTCTTCTTGAGCATCCTCTAGTGCCAGGCACTGGCTTGGATACTGGGGGTGGAATGGGATGGAGTCTGTGCCTGCCCGCCACCCAGGGGCTCGCAGTCTAGTTGGGAGAATGGGCCAGGCAAACTGTATTGCAGGCGCTCAGCCAAGGCCCAGAACACAGCTGGACAGGAGAGAACCCAGGCCGTGGAGTGGCTACAGGGCAGCCTGCAAGCAGAAGGGTAAGAGCTGAAGTGGGGTGGCAGGCAGGAGCCGGATCCTGAAGCGCCATGTCAAGGGCTGGGCTCTGTCCTGAGAGCAGTGGGGCTGTTGGAGTCATTCACCAGGGAGTGACCGGACCAAACCTGTGTTTTGGAAAGATCACTCTGGCTGCATCACGGACTCTGGATGGGAGGGGTTATACTGTGGGTCTGGTGATGCAGGCCTGGAGTGATGGTGGCCTGAAAGGAGGCGTGGGGTGGGGATGGAAAGGAGAGGACAATCCAGGGAGGCAGAAGCAAAGGTGTTTCCAGACTCACTGCATACGGGCATGAGGACAACCACAGGCTTTGACTCTGGACTCCTGCCTGGATTCATGGTGTCATTTCTGAGACAGAGACACAGGGAGAGCTCTGTGGCAAGATGATTTCAGTTTGGACATTTTGTGTCTCTGGGCTAACCATGTGTGGGCAAACAGCGTTATCATGCATCCCCAGCTTTTTCCAGAATGTTTATTGAGGGAGCAGTGTGCCCTGGCATGTCAGAGCTGGTGCAGGGAGAGGTGAGATCTGTGCTGGGTGCCAGGGCTCGGGGGGAGCAGTCCTGAATCCCCCAGCCAGGAAGGTGACTCATCCCACTCCCTTTTAGGAATGGGGACAAGGCATTCCCATTAAGCAGCTTGACCAGTGGCTGCCAGCCCTGTGAACAAACTTGGGCTTCTTCCATCTCCTCTGCACTGGGGAGGGGCCCCTGCTTTCTGCCCCTCCACCAGCTTCTCTCTCTGCTGAACTCCCCAGACCTGGGGCTTGTGTTGGCAGGAGTAACTGTTTTGATGTCAAGTGGGTATAGTGCCACGTACGGTCAAGTCCACGATCTCATTCAAGGCTCCTCTATGCCCGATGATGGTGGTACTGTCATCACATTTTCAAGATGATGAAAGGAAGGCTCAGAGAGGTCAGAAGACTTGCCCCAGTCACACAGCTGTTCACTCTGTCTCAAAGTATCTTTACCAGATCCTGTCTTTACCACTTGTGGAGGCCAGGGCAGCTGCTGTCCAAGCAGAAGGTGGCGTGAGGACAGACAGAGTTCTGCAGGGTGGAGGTCCAGGGGCAAGGGTGGGATAGGAGGAAATGCAAAACCCACTGGGAGGGGCTACACACACCCCACCGCATGACTCCCCAGCCCTGAGAATCCTCGTGGTCCCTCACCCTGGGCCTGTGAAATCTAAAGTCAAAAGAGACAAGCCTCTTCACTTCTGGTCAGCTTGGACTTTGCTTTTCGGTCCTGAAGCAAGAGGGAGCAGGTGCATCCTGGCTTCTCTCTCCCTGACATGCAGGTGAAAATATAATAGCCTTTCTGCAGCTCACCACTAGGCCTAGTGTCTGGGGCTTGAGAGGGTCTCTGGCCACCCTCCTGGCCACCAAAAATCCTTTGTGGAAGAAGGTAGGGGCTAGAAAGAATGACATCAACAGCCTGCACCTCTGCTGTGACACACACAGCTGGGCTCATGTGGTACCAGTGCAGTGACACTGGACTTCGACGGCTCACGAGGTCTGACGCTGGCCACCAGCTCCCCCCGTGGATTAGCTCAGGGGTTCCAACGCAACAAGACCAACGGCTCAGGTATTTTGTAACAGGATTCAAGCGGAACTAAATCTTTGTTCCCCTCTTATCACTTTGTACACATAAAATCTATTTTAATCAGCTTTCAACATATAATCTAAAAAAAAAAAGAAAGGAAATCCTACAGATTCCTCCCACACCTCCAAACTGTTCTTCCAGAAAGAAAGGTTTATCTTGTAAGTTTCTTAAGAAAAATCTGTATGTGCTCATTGTATAGAAATAACACTCATTACAGCGAGCTGCATGCAAGCCGGCTTCTCTAGTCAAAGGTGAGAGACAATTGCTTGACCTATTGCAAATCAAAAAGCATTTCCACACCACCTTTATTTTTCAACTGGTTAAGTTTTAAATGAAAGCCCCAGCGCCCTTTCTTGGTAAGGCAGACTAACAGAGCCCCAACTGAAATTTCAGCTCAGTCAATGGGAAGATAATTACAAGAAACAAAATGTGAAGTTTAAAATCAGGGCACTAATGAAGTCTAAAAATACCAGGGGCCCATCCTTCCGGCTGGCAAGACCTTTTCTTCATGGAGGGGATCTCTTCATAATTACTCAGCCCCGCGAGAGGCCAGGTTGTCATGTCAAACAATAGTACGAAAAATCACGGGACTTTAATGAGCTAGATCTCAAGGAGTTCTATGGTGGATCTTATTATAATGCTGGGCAAGCTTTCAAACAGAGAACAGGGGAAAAGGAAAGTTCTTTTTTTTTTTAAGTAGAGCTCTGACTAGTGTTGATGCTCTCACGCAGGGCCTCCTGGTTCCCATCGGAGCCAGCTGCCCGTCATTTAGGAGTGTGAAATCAATTGGGCTTCGGAGATGTAAAATCCCTAGGGGCAAAATTAAAAGTGACCCAAATCCAAACCCACGTGGTCTTGTCAGGAAGATGAGTCTCACATAGCAAGTTTCAAAGGTTTGGTTTCAAAATTCAGGTTTCTTATTTAAAAAAATATGCAGTTGTTTGACATTAGATCTGACAAATTATAGCTTTCGCAATAAAGGCTTTTAAGATTAGAAATGAAAGGAGAAATTACCTGAAAAAAAAAAGAAAAAACCCACCCAGGCTTGAGTTGAGAGGCATTTGTGTGTGCATGCTTCATTGTCTTTCTTCACCGCAAATATAAGGGGATAAATCAGCTGATGAGGGCCATAAGTAGAGAAGCAAGTTCAATGTAATTTCGGGGGAAACAACCAGCTCACCGGAAACCTATGAAAATCAGCATGATGGAGGGGTCACTGGGTCACCGGCTGGAGCTGGGGGAATCTAGCTAGGTCACCGGAAGGCGGGGCTGTGAACACTTTCTAGGTCCACACCATCCCTGGCCCTCACCTGGTGCTGAATATACACCATAGGGGCTGGAAGAGCACACCCCACCAGGGGCCCCCTCTTTACACCCCTCCTGTGTGTGGGCTCAGGCCCGCGATAGAGGATGGTTCACGCCGTCTGATGATGTTACAGGTGTGGTTCTGTAAGGGCCTGCAGGCCCACGCAGCAGGGACCTGCCTCTACCACCTATATCTTCTTGATCTTAGGGACCCAGATGCTTAACAGCGATCAGATGTGCCGACGCCTGGCAGCTTCCAGGAGGTGGATCCCAGCTCTGTGCTAAGCCCTAAACCAGGGAGCAGCCCCGGCTGGGCCAGTTACCTTTTTACACAGAACAACTCCTTTTCCTAGGTGCATGCCTGACATTGGCAAGTAAGCAAGACCTTTGCTCAGTCCTAGGAGGCCCCCTGGGGTGGGATGGGGAGAGGGAGGCCCACCCAGTGCCTCAGGCTTTGGCACAGCCTTAGGAGCAGGCGGGACACCTAGTGCCCAGTGTGTCAGAGTTGGTGGCATATAAACTGGGAGTGAGTTTTTGTTTAAAGGGAGAGGGAGCCTAGCCAAAACAATTCAAACAAACAAAAAAAATCAATTCAGTCAATTAAAAAAAAAAAAAGATCTTAAAGCAAGAGTTTACCAAAATGTAGATGTAATTTTCTATAATTTTGTCATTTAAAACTAGTGTTGATTTCCAAAACAAAGGCAGTCAGGGGCACAACCAGATTGGGAATTAAACCCAACAGAGATCTAGACATGGCTTTGGTGGCATTGGGACGCTTGACAAGGCCTGGAAGTTGCTTGAAGGGATAAAGGTAGAGATCAGGCTGGATGAGCATGGCTGGTTGGAGTCCATGCTCTGCTAAAACTCTGCTTTGCAGGTGTCCCCACCCCCCAACTCTGCCATCTCAAGTGGTTGTAAGTAGGGAGGCTGAGAAGTCACGCCCGAGATCCACACCTCCTAGACCATCCTCCCCTTTCAAAGGAGGCCTGGATGCCCAGCAGGGCAGACCACCCATTAAGTATCCTCTTGCCCGCACCCAGATCCAGGGCTCGCTGGCCCCCCTCTCCAGTCAGCAGGAGGAGAGGCCCAGCTGACTGGACCTGGAGGGGATAGACAAGCCTGGGGCAGATAAGCCCCACCAGCCTCAGCTGCGGCCCCCAGCCCTCCCACTCCCTTCCTCATTCCAGCTGGCCAGGTCCCTTAGACAGTCGTCAGGAGTGAGGCTGGTTTGCTGACGCCCTTTGCACTGACCCTCCGGCCGGCGCCCAAACTAAAACCACATCCTGGTGTCCTCCCTCCCCTGGCTCTGTTCTCGAATATCTGCCTTGGAGCTCCCCTGAATGACAACTGCCCTGGGCTCGGCGAAGAGGGGTTAAATGAAGGCCAAGGCTGGAGGTGCTCTTTCTTGGGGCCTCATAGAGCCACCCATGGGACCTCACAGAGCCAACATTCAGCTGGCTCAGGATGGTCTGGGCGTGGCTCCTGGGCCTCAACTCATGCCCCTGAGCTGCTCTCACCCGACGGCACGGCAGTAGATGTTTTCCGGAGTGGGGACAGGGAGCACAGACAGTTCATGTTCTGACTGTCCTCGTGAGTGGAAATGGAGAAGGCCCGCAAAGGGACTGTTCTAAGGGAGCCCTAAGAGGACCCGAGGATGCCTGTCCATTCTGCACATGGCCTGGCCTTGGGTCAGAGGGGAGAACGGCCCAGGGCTCAGGCTGAAGGCGGAAGGCCCTGGACTTTGCAGGCTCTCCCCTCCCCTCCGCTCCCTACGCACTCACGTTTCCCCGCCTTCCTTGTCCTGCCCTCCACCTTCCCCTCCGCCTCCTTGGTCTGAGGCCAGGCTGCCCTTGGCAGGGAGCCTGGATGAAACCAGTGAGAGACTGCTGGACAGCACGGAAGCCAGGAACCAGACTCCTGTCCGCGCCGTGGCAGTGACCATACAGGGAAGCACAGGTGCGGGCACGCAGGAGCGTGTGGGCAGCAGGACTTACCTTTGGGGTGCCCGGGGTCGGTGAACTCATACTTCCCCACGCCAATGGTCCGTAGCATCTGCAGCCCGTGGGCCGAGTCTGACGTGGGGGGCCCATTGGTGGTAGGGGCACCGCTGGGGAGAGTGGCAGACGGCTGGGCCGGCGGTGGTGGAGGCAGCAGGGGCCCTGCCATGTGGCCATTGCCCACAGTGGTGGGTCCTGGGCGGGTCACCTGCCCGACACCGGGCAGCGTGGAAACAGCCAGGGGCTGCGGGCTGGCATACAGGGCCTGGGCGGGCATGTTGACCACCACGCTGCTCAGTGGCTGAGAGGGCGGCTGTGGGAGTGAGTAGTGGCCTGGCATCAGCGGGAGCTGGGGCCCCACGTGGGGAGGCAATGAAGGGGTCACCCCAATGACCGGCGCCTGGACGTTCACAGCTGGGCTGAAGGTGGGAGGCTGGGCCACTCCGTAGGAGTGTGCGATCAGGGCAGACTGGCTCCCGGCGGCCACTGTGGTCACCCACGGCCCTGTGCCTGCAAGGGAGATGGAAGAAATGTCACCCGCCAGTTACAGCTTCACTCAACAAACACCGACTGCCCCTGGCCCTGGGCTGAGTGCCGGCGTCACAGAGGTGAACAAGAGGCCTGCGTCCGGGAGCTCATGGACTAAGAATCCGTGGTTACAGTAGCACAAAATAAGTGCTTTAGGAGTAGATAAACATGGCTGTGGGGTCTCAGAGGGGGGAGCATAACCTGCCAGGGAGAGGCTGAGAAGCAGCAAAGTACAGAGGAGAAAGTGGAGACCTTCCAAGAGACCTGGTTTCACATCTGCCTCTGCCACTTACTACCTAAGAGCC
Source organism: Mesoplodon bidens (assembly GCF_964165515.1). Taxonomy (NCBI): domain Eukaryota; kingdom Metazoa; phylum Chordata; class Mammalia; order Artiodactyla; family Ziphiidae; genus Mesoplodon; species Mesoplodon bidens. The sequence goes on from NC_138170.1 coordinate 71,036,282, forward strand.
TTAGGCAGGTCGCTTATCATCTTTGAGACTCATTCTTTCTATCTGTCAAATGGAACTAGCAACACCCACCTCATAGGTCTCCCGGGAAGAACTGAATGATGAAGATGTATTTGACAAAAACTCCCCAAATTAGCAGAATGTCTGGCATGCGTTACATGTTCCATAGATGTGGGTGTTTTTCCTTCCTTTCTGGAGGAGCGCTGTCTGAGAAAGGTGGGGAGAAATCTGGATTGTGAAGATAGTAGGTGTTTGCTGGGCAAAAAGAGAGGGCCAGAGCCTGGAGCCCTGCAAAGGTTCTGTGGGGCAGGAAGGGAGAGCCAGGGGTGGGGGCAGTGGGGGGCTGCGGGCCGGAGCTGCTCTCATGGCCTTGCTGGGGGCCAGGGTTTGTCCTAAGCAACCTCTGCATGGCCAGCCCTGGGGGAGACAAGAGAAGTCCATATTGGCTGAACAAAGGGGTCAGTCACACCTCCTGAGACCCCAGTTTAAGATGCAAAGCCAGCTGTGCCCAGATCAGGCAGAGCATGGCCCTCTGAGCTCAGCTGACATGGAGGTGACCCAAGTGGGCTTGTGAGTGAAGCTGGAAGATGCTGTGACCGGGAAGGTCAATCTGGGTCACCTCTGATGAATAAGTCTGGGTCTAGGACTCTGTCTTCTGAAGGCCACCTTGGTTGTCATGATGCCTGGAGCGGGGGCATAGTCTGAGGAAGGAGAGTGGGAACCAAGGGGTACTCAGGGCCACCAGCTCCAGAGGCTAGAAGGTGGGGCCTGGAGCTACCTCACAGAAATACAATTTCGAGGCAGGGCAGGAGCCAAGATGGTGGGGTGACTCCCTAACCACCGGTGGGTACTGTCTGTGAGGAGTTGTCCAAAGGGGGAGCCACTTGGCATGGTGGTGGACAGCCAGGCTTGGCTTGGCATTTTAGTCCCGGGTGTGCCCTCACTAGCTGAGGGCCCTTAGGGCAAAGCCTTCCCCGAGTAGTTTCCTCATCTGCAGTGGGACAATAATGCCAACTTCGTAGTGTTGCTGTGAGCAGTGAGATGACACACAGAACAAGGCACGTAATAAACGTGCCACAAATAGTTTTGGTTTCGATTATGAGAGGGGCTGGAGAAAACTAGAAGCCTACAAATGTCCGTGAAGCAGTGCCAGCAAAATTATAGAACTGGCTGCTAAGGGGGATTGTCCCCAAGCCTGAAGAATAGGAGGTGGCATCAGTGTGAGCTAGCCTGGTGTCTTAAGCACAAGGCATGCCACCTGAAGCTCAGTCCTCTGCAGGATTGGCCAGGGAGCCTGGAAAAATGCATTAGAACTTCAGAGTACAGCTGGCGAGCTCTCAGAGAGCTCTGAGGTGAACATATATAGAGAGGTAGGGCCACAGAGGTGATTGATTCGTGAGCCAGGGAATGGCCCAGAGGATGCTGGAGACATAAAGGGAGGTCTCTAGTGATACGCTCACCATTTTTTATCAATGACTTGGATGACAATATGGAAGACATATGGCCAAGTCTGCAGGAGACATCATATTGGGAAGGTTGGGTAAAGGTCAGTAATAAAAGCAGGCATCTAAAAGATGCTGAGTCATACAGGAAGATATTGACAAGGTCTTGCCCTTGGGTCCCCGCACCCAGCTGCTTAAGCCAGATTGTGTGGAGATGGACAGGGGTCAGACTAGCCACCTTGACAGTCTTGGGGTCTTACTGTTGAGACAGCATGCGATGTGGCTACCAGCAGAGCAGAAGTGATGGGAGGCTGCAGTGATCAAGGTAGAGGGGCTGAATGAAGGAGGTGCTACAGACCACTCGTGGGTTGTTTGTTTTGGGTTCTGGGCACTGAAGGATGCAGGAAGAGGAACAATTCCCAAGAAGGTAAAGGGACTGGAAGCCATGGGCTTGAGGGTATGGCTGAAGTCTTGGGGTGTTCATCCTGCAGAAGACTTGGAGAGGGGATGAGCAGGGGTCTTCAGTTATCTGTAGGGCTGTGGTGTGGATGGCCAAGCCCACGTGTTCTATGTATCCCAAGGGGAGGTCTGGGATCCAAGGGAGATAGCAGGGAGGGTTTTTGTTATGGTCAGAGCCGTGTAAGAAGGCCTCCGGTGCTGTAGAAGGTGGTAAACCCCCAGTCCCCGGGACGGGGGAGCTTCTCAGTTCTTATGTAACTGTTGGCAAGGCAAGACCTCACTGGAACGGGTGATTTTGAAAATTTATGAATCAGAGTACTGAGGTTTAGGAATGACTAACTATTCAAAATAACTCGAAGCAGATTCAGAGTCACTCCTATGATGTCACTCTCACTCCCTGTCCTTCCCACTATTTTCTTGAGAAAGGGGTAGAGACACAGCTACGGCCCAGGGAATGACACACAGTCACGCCCCACTGCCCCACCCCCGTCCCCCTGCTCCCAGTGCAGCCTGAGTTCTGGGCTGCTGCAGGCCGTGGGTCAGGACCTGCTGAGCAGCTGGGGCACCCAGGAGGTCTCAGACGCTTCTCCCCCTCCCCTCCAGCTCCCAGTGTAGGTGGCTCTGTCTGCCCTGTAGTACACACCTGGATTGTCGCTCTCCCTTATCTGTTTGGAGGGCGGCTCATCAGTGTCCCAAGGCGTGGACTGATTGATGGGCGTCTGCCCCCACCGGATGCTGGTCGTGAGTCCCTGGGACTGATTGTCTGCTTTGGAGATGCCGGGGGCCTGGGGAGAAGCAGAGCAGGAGGGTGAGCACAGCCTGGCCACGGTCCTGCCCTGGCGCCCATCCCCCGCTGTACTCCTGCTGCCTGAGCCACGGGGCCAGAGGCAGAGACCTGGCCCTGCACCCAGTACCACGGGAGAATTGCAGGGCGTTTTGGTGCAGCAGCAGCAGCCGTGGCCTCGGCTAGAATCCTGCCTCCAGGGACACCCAACGTAATCCGGTGCCTCCTCCACCACCCACTCTACCTGAGCCATCAAAACGGAACGAGCGCTCTGTGCTATGAGAAATGACATCCCCCCAGTCCTTGGGTCATTAATAAGCTGCAACAATATGCGCGGGCATGTGTTGAGCACCAACTGTATACTCAGCCCAGGCCCAGTACCACCATGTGCCCAGCCCTTTGACATGTGAGACGATGGCTCTCCAAAGCATTACTGTCGGGCCCCATCCTGCTTCCACACCAGCCTCCGAGGCCCCAGACTTCCCACTCCACAGAGGAGGCGTGGGAGGGGGTGGACTGGGGCCCCTGGGAGGACAGCGCAGGTCCTGCTGCGGGGCTGGAAGGCAGGGAGCATCTTCACTGGGACCTTCGGCTCCTCCCTGCAGGAAGCAGGCAGGCTCTCTGCTCCAGGATCTCACTTGCTAATTTAGATATTCAATGAGAAAACAAACCTCAGGGCGAAAACAAACATTAGGACAGCACTGGTCTCCCTGAGCTACCACCTTACCATGGAATATTATATAGGCAATAAAAATCATGTTTACTGGGCTTCCCTGGTGGCACAGTGGTTAAGAATCCGCCTGCCAATGCAGGGGACACAGGTTCGAGCCCTGGTCTGGGAAGATCCCACATCACGCGGAGCAACTAAGCCCGTGCGCCACAACTACTGATCCCGTGTGCCTAGAGCCCATGCTCCGCAACAAGGGAAGCCACTGCAGTGAGAAGCCCGCGTACCGCAAAGAAGAGTAACCCCCCGCTCACCGCAACTAGAGAAAAACCTGCGCGCAGCAACGAAGACCCAATGCAGCCGAAAGTAAAATAAATAAATTAAAAAAAAAAGTCTTTGGAGATTAAGACTTGTTTAAAGAAAAAAATCATGTTTACTAAGAATTCCTAATGAGGTGGCAAAATGCTTACGCTATAATGTTAAATGAGAAAAACAGGACATAAAATGACACGCATATAAACTTATCATGTAAAATAATACGTGTAGAAAGGAAAAATCCCAAAATACTAGCAGGGATGTCATTCTTGGGTGAAGGGATTAAGGGAAACTTTTATTCTTTTTGTCTATACTTCTCTGTATTTGCCATATTTTCTACTGTGGCCATTACCATTATTTACAACTTTATAATATTTATAATAAGCAAAAAAAAAAAAAATCCCCAAAACACATTGGAGGGCCTGGTACTGGGATAACTGGGATGTGAGGGGGTGAGAGTCTCAACAGAGATGATTCCAGGAGCAGTGACCACAGCTTGCAGGAGTGTAGCCAGAGCCCAACCAGGTTTGGGGACAGTCACAGAAGGGCAAAGGAGCCTCCAGGGTCATCTGCAGGCCTCTCTCAGGTGAGGCCACAGTGCTCTTGCCTCCTATTGGAAGCTAAGTCATTGACCCAGCTGATGGGGGGCAGCGCCCCTTTCTGGACATCTCTGAGCAGCGGGATTCTCCTTACCAGGCTGGCTGGAGAGCACTGGCAGGCGGGAGGGGGTATGGACTTACTGGGGCTTTGATGCCTTACGCAGATGACAAACAGTGCCTGCATCAGGGCCTGCTGGGAGAAGCAGGAGCGCATCCTATTAGGACCATAAGCTGTGCTGAGCTAATTGCATTAGGCTGTACTTTATCTCCGGCCTGCATTTCAGACGCTTCGCTTCTGTGAACAGCGCAGGAAACAAAGGAAAAGAGTCAATCTCCTGAGGAAAGAACAATTCTGCGGACAAGCTTCCTTATCAGAGGCCTCTGCCCTGCTTCCGTCTGTGGGACAGATGAGACAGGGTAGGCGGGGAGGCTGGGCATTTAGCCACACTCACCAACAGTCTTAGGGAACTTAGGAAACAAAAGCGTGGCTTGTACAGCGTTCTCTAAATAGACAGCTTTCCAGGGTGCCCTGCCTGCAGCCCCCTCTGTATTCCCAGGCCCTTGGGGAGCTGGTGGGCCAGAGGTGCAGAGGTTGCTTTTCCCACAATAAGAGGCATCCGGGGGAAAGAAGCCAGTGTGATGTCCCATTCGGGGCCCTGTGTTGGGGTGAAGTTTGAATGGGGAGACCCCGGCCTCCTTATCCCTTCTGCTAGTAGGGGGTGCTGCAGCCCCCTCTCTGCGGCCTGGAATTCCCGGAGGCCTCCCAGGCCAGAGGCAGGTTTGGTTTTCTGGGTCCTCCTGCAGTTGCCCTTTGTCCTGGCTGAATCAGCACCCAGGCCTGGTAACCTGACAGGGTGGGGAAGGGCTCTGTGAACTTGGAGGCCCTGGGCCTGGTCCTTAGAGCCGCTGCTGCCACCAGAAGGGGTGGTCGGGGTCTCCTGCTTGAGAGCAGGTAATTAGACTCTAAAACTTCAGGCGTTCGGGGTTTTGCCCTAAAATTGGGGGAGTTTCTGAACTTGAAAAACTGCACACTTTTCCTCACGCCCTTGATTCTAAAACACTCCTGCCAGCTCGCTCACTTGCGCCTTTGCTGGTCAGGGGGTTTGCTCTTCAGTAAACTGGGCCCCTGCTCTGTGGCCGGCCCTGCCCAAACTGGGCCCCCTGGGCTGGGGACGGGCAGTCACTGAGATTCAGCCCCGCCCTCGAGGGGCTTCTCCCAGCTATGAGTCACACACCAGAAGGAAGCTGGGGGTGCAGGGGGCCCGGGGGTACTGGGGCGGGCCCAGGGCTCCGGGGTGATTGAGCTGTGGCTACAACAGGCCTGCTGTCTGCCTGTGTCTTTCATGACTATGACAAGCGAGTTCTTATGTACAAGAAAGAGGTTCTGCTGTGAGAAGGAAAACAGTCTATTTTTTTTTTTTCATTAGGAAAGATAAATAAGGACTCATTCTATTTGGCACTAGCAACTTCTGAAGCTATGAGCAACTTGCAGTTCAGGACTTTTCATTCATTGTATTGAAAAAAAGAAATGAACATTCCTTCCTTCACTCCCTCCAGAAAAAACATGGACACGGGTTGTGTGCTTTGCCGAGGCGCCTGGACGCCCAGGTGGTGAGGAGTGTTGCAGCTGGTGATGTGAGTCAGCTCGGCCTGAGCAGAACCCTGTTCTCCTGCAAATGGGTTCCAGGCCCAAGGTAAACTCGAGGTTCCCAGGTTCTGGAGGCTTCTAGGGGACCGTGTGTGGGTTTGTGCCTCCAGTTGGTTTTTTTTAGTTTTTTTTCTTTTGCAGTATGCGGGCCTCTCACTGCTGTGGTCTCTCCCGTTGCGGAGCGCAGGCTCCGGATGTGCAGGCTCAGCGGCCATGGCTCACGGGCCCAGCCGCTCCACAACATGTGGGATCTTCCCGGACCGGGGCACGAACCCGCGTCCCCTGCATCAGCAGATGGACTCTCAACCACTGCGCCACCAGGGAAGCCCGTGCCTCCAGCTTTGAACTTGGCTCCTACTAAGCCTTTCCACCTTGGTTCAGGGTCCCCAGAGGTCCACAATTCCACCAAAGGCTCTCCAGGCCACCCACCCCAGCCCAAATGCTAGGCCTCCCCGAGTTTCAGGGGGCTGCCAACTCAAGAATGTACAGACACCAACCAGGAGAACAGCCTGGGCCGGCGGGGAGGAGGGCAGGGCTGAGGGAGCCTCCCCTCGCCCCCTCCCACTGCCATCACAGAGGACATCACCGAAGCCACAAAGACATCTGGCCTTTCCCCAGTGTTCTTGCCTTGCTTCTGCTCCAGTGACATGACGGCCCTCGGCACAGAGAGGCAGCCGAAGAGAGCCCTCCCCCTGCCCGGCACCTCCGAGCGGCCCTATCTGCCCATCATCGGCCCAAGCAGGCTTTTCTCTGCTTCCCTTTAATGAGATGCTAATGGGATGCATCATTAACGCAGCAGCTTTTAAACCCCAAGCTCTTGTAAATTTTCAAAGGTCACATTTTTATGGCGGCTGACAGCATCCTGCTTCTTTCAACGGCTGAAGAACACTAAGGACCCCGATCCTTTATGGATGAAGCTCTCTGTGAGGGGCGCCATGGGCTGAAGCGCCTGCTGGCTGGGGGGCTGGGAAGCTCCACCTGCGACAAGCCCCCCGAGGCCCCTGGGTTGTGCTCTATCAGCGTGGGGAGAGCCAGTTACACGTCGCCTACAGAGCGGCACTGGGGACCCTGCTCCACTTAGGAGTTGGCATGCGGGGCCGCAGGTGGTGCACGGTGCGAAGATGCCTGTGCACCCGTGAAGCTGTGACAACCCGGAAGGGCCGCTTTTGCTAATTTGTCCATCCAAAGGGAGCCCTTTTTTCTACTTTGCACAAGGGTGCCACATAGGCCAGCAGCATCCCAGGTGGTCAGGGAAATTCGAAAGATGAGGGGATGGGACTCCCCGGGGCCTTGCCATGCCTCGCTTGTTCTCACCCCTTGCCCTGCACGCATGAGGATCACAGCCTCGGAACACTGCCTTTCAGGGTCGGTACTGACCGCTACTGGTGGGTGGGGTCCATGATGGCAGGGACCCGCACGGCAGGACCTGACCCAGCTCCTGCCGGCCTGGTGTAGGTGCCCAGGGAAGGCGAGGTCTCCGAGTTACAGTGTTGGCCAACAGTAGGAGTGTCCATCACTGTTGGTTCACGAGTGCATGAATGCATGGCCTACACTTCGGGAGAGGGCATGATGGGAGTAACAGAACAGAGATGTGGAATCGCTTAGTGCACCTGGGAAGCCTGATACAATGTGTTCCTCTCTCTGGGGAGATGACGTTTCCAGACCGTGGAGGCCTCGTGTGCTGGGACCCCCAACACCATTGCCCTGAATGCTGCTGGAGGCTGCCTGGAGACCTAATGCCCCAATCTGCTGACCCCTCGCCCAGTGCCCGAGCATAGTCGGAGATGTGGGATGTTGAGGTTGACTCCTGCCTCGATGGGGCTGGTGGAAAAACCAGAACTCAGCTTCTTCCACTGTTCACCCAAGGACGTCAGAAGGGAGTGAATCAATGGAGGCTGGAAGTTAGGGAGAGCTGACGTTGGACCACAAAAGCTGGGCAGGGTTCAACAAGGCAGATGATTCTGGCCAAGGTCGCCACCAAAGGGCCCCACAGCAGCTGGTGCATTTGCAGCCTACATACAGTGGACAGAGCCAGGCTCCAGGGTCCACTTCTGGGGCTCGCGTGGGCCTCCTCTCGGGGGAGTGACAGATGACAGTGCCAGCGTCCAAGTCCTTCTCCTGCCCATGAACCTGCCTCCACAGATTGGAACCTGCAAGTCTTGACACTCTTGTCACTCATGTGGTGTGACACTGTTAGCAGGGACTGCCATCTGCTGAGCATTCCTGAGTACAGCTGCCCTTTCCCTCACCGCAGTGAGCCCCTTCTCCCAAGGGAGCCCAGAGTCCCCCAGCCCTCACCTCGCTTTAATCGATCAGACAATACTCCCATGCTCACTCTGGGCCAGAAGTACCACTGGACACCAAGGCACACCCCAGCCCGGTGGGGGGTTGGGAAATGGCCTGTGATGAAAAGAGAAGCAGCAGGGAGGACAGTAGTGGGAAGCCTGAAGCTGACTACACTCTGAGCTTCACCTGCAGCCTGATTTTTTATCTCGCCGCTTCCCGTGATTCCCACCTAATTTGGGAAAGACAAGCTTTGGTGAGATATCTCCACAACCCCTGGCTCTGGATTCTGAGAGCCCCTTCTGCCGAGGGACTGCTGATATGGCCTGAGCCCTGCAGTGGACCTCTGGCAATGTTTTTCCTGACTGTCTGGCACCTTTTGAACACCCCCATCTTGCCCCCATCTTGAGGTGGAAGCCAGAACACGTACTCTGCCAGCTTCCCTTGTGGCTGGAGCACAGGCGTGTGCCCGCCCGCTCAGACACACAGGGGTGAGGTTTCGGTCTGGGGGTCGGGCAGTGTGGGGAAGCCAGCACAGCTCCGAGTCCACGCTCTGCAGAGGCTGGTAGCAGAGGCACACGGATTTGGGAGCACGAGGATGACGCTGGCTCTGGTGTCCTGGGCCCAGCATCCGTGGTGAACGCTCTCATTTCCTTTTTCTTCTTACTCTGAAGCATTCTCAGGGCTCCTCTTGCAGGTTCCCACAGGGCTCCTAGCAGACATGAAAGCCCAGGCATGTCTGACCACCAAACCCTGGGTTGCCCTGGGAATCAGCTCCTGGAGGCTGCCAACTCCAGGACTGAGCATAACTGGGCAGCCTGCTCCCTGAAAAGAGTGGATGTTTCACTTCCTTTTCAGCATCCCTCTTCCTACAAGGCACTTAGGGGCTTCATGGTGCTCAGGTCCAACTGTGGGGACTGACAGAGGCCAGTTTTTGGTAAACTTATTCAGACTGGGGTGTTGGGAACCTCCCAGGGGCCCTCACACTACAAAGGTGAAAGCCCAGGAAAGCATTTCTTACTTAAAGGAATGGTGTTGTAATGGTGGAAATTCAGGCTGGGGGTAAGGGAGAGAGATTTTGGTGTCTGAGGTTTTTAGATTACAGCTCCGAGATTTATACCTAGATGTCTGGCTTTCTAGGACTTGCAGGTTATCCATGAGAGCATGGCTTCCAAGATCACACAGGTAGAGCATTGACCACCTCTATGGCAGGGGCCCTCTGACTTGTGTGAGTGCACATAAGAAGATTCCGGGGGGCAGGGTGTTAAGAATTCAGGCTTCAGGACCCCACCTTCAGAGCTTCTGATTCAGTAGGTCTGGACGGGGACCCCAAAATGTGGCTCCTTAACAGGCCTACCAGGTGATGCAGTCTATGGACCTCACCCTGGTGGGGGTAAGGACAGTCTTGACATTCAAGTTCTCAGACCCCTGTGCCCCAATGTGGGGAACCTAGGGGCTGAGGCTGCTGGGCAGGTCCTGATCGGGACAGACTGTTTGGTCCTGCTCATGTGGCTCATGGGAGCCAGACAGGTGACACCGTCTTCTTGGACTCCTGTTCCCAGTGTAGGTTCTAGGGGTCAGAAAAATGTGTTGACAGACACCAAAGCTGTAAGTCTGTGACCTCTGGGAAGAGCAAATGACATTTATGGGTCTCTCAGGTCTCATTTCATGATTGCTACCGAACTACAAACAAGAAAATAATCGCAGTTAAATCCCCACTTGGGGCTGGAGGAGGCTCTCCTGAGCCCCTCCTGCCCTCATTAAACAGGCTGCCCACTCTGGCCCCCTGAACCCAGGCCGCGCCCCCAGCACTCCCTTCGGAGCAGCGCCATGATGCGCTCTAGAGCCCGATGAAATTTCTAATAATACTAACCAATGATGTGTTAAATTGAGACACTTCTGGCTCGCATTCTGGAAACTGCACGATGGTTTAAACGACCAGTGCTTACCTTTCTCTTTCAATTTGCTGCTAAATTACTGCTTTCGGAGCAACTTACAGAAAAGGAATTCTTTATTTAAATTTTAATTTCAAACTTGTCATTTTAAATATATATTCAGATTCCAATCATATTATGGAATATGATGATGTCTCTGGAGGGCAAGTGTTCCTGTCAGGAGCTGGGTGGGGGCAGAGGATGTGATGGGAGGAGGGGTAAGGGAGCAGAGAAAGCGGGTCTCCACCCCAGGGGGCAGTGTGGCGAGCGACACCACGTGCTGGGGTGGGAGACAGCACTGCAGAGGCCGGTGGTCAGCCTCTAACCTGGCCCTGCGATCCCAGGCAAATACTTTAAGTTGAAACCACCAAGCACTTCCTGTGCCCTCTTTCTCTTACTGAATCACCATGAGGACCCAACAAACCCCAGCCATAAATGGATTCAGGCACAGATGAGGTGGGGCTGCCCAGCTTGCCCCCATCCTTATGGCTCACGTTTATTGAGTGCCCTCTACATGCCAGGCATGGGCAGGATGTGATTTCCTTCCCTGAGGAAATCTGTGTTCTCACCTTCATTTTACAGGCGAGAGTAAGAAGGCCCAGAGAACTTCAATGACAGCTAGAGCCTGCCAGGCTTGGGGTGCTAACCGAGGCCTGTTCTATCCTAAGACCCTCAGAAATGCTCTGTGATGGCTGGAATGTTCCCAGGCCACCCCTGCTGGGGTTGGCAACTCCATAAATGCGCGTAGTCCTATCAAGCCCGTGCCCACACTACCCTTTTGGGGTTACACTTAGAATCCCTGGTCACAGGAGTACCAGCCATGGCTTCTCCTTCTCCCATCGTGTCCAGCCCAAGTGGGCCTCCTGCTCTGACCCCGACAGCACGCTGGGGTTGGGGAGCCAGATCCACTGGTCCTTCCATCATCTCTCCCACTCCCTCAGACCCCCAGACTCTAACCCACCACGGATATGTCCCACCAACCCCTGCCAGTGAGGTCTTGGCTGTCTCCAATGGGGCCAGTTCTTCAGTCTCAGACCAGGGCAGCACAGACTGACGTCTCCACCCTTCTCCAAAGCCAGCAATGCACTCCCACCCTTCACGTCCCCTCTCTCTCCCTCTGATCAGCCCCTTCCCCTTGGCTTTCCATCACAGGAACTGAAAAATCCTTGTTCGACCACTTTACCTGTCATTCCAGCATCCATCTACCTTCCCTGTCCCCCCTCCACCTTTTGTGGTCACCCCCTCCATGGGATTCAGGACACCTGGTACCCACTCCTGTTACCCCTCAGCTTTCACTGTTTAACTCTTCCCACCCCTGCTCTTCAGTGAAATCACCCCCCTTAAATGGACAGTCATCTCCTATTGCCAAGCCCAGTAGCATTTCCCCAGGCTCTGATCCCTGACACCAGCTTCCTCCTCCTTCCTACTTGAAACTCTTCCCTTCAGTTTCTGTACCAATGCTTTTTCTGGTTGTTGTGTTGTTCACTGGCCTCTTCTCTTGCTGGTTCTCCAGCATGGATGTGTTCCAGGGCTCACGCCAGTGTCGCTCTGGCTCTGGCCCCTGCTCTCAGGTCCATCTGGGCCCTATCTTCTTTCATAATTATTTTTCTGATATGAAACATCTGTGTGGTAGCCATCATCTCTGGTAGAACCCAGCTTCCTATAGTATTCTGGAAGTATGTTTGCTATTCCCCATTCCAACCTCAAAGTCTATACCTTGGAAACATTTTTGCGGAAAGATCAGCTCAGATGGCCTCCCTTGCAAATGTAAAGCAACTGCGGCCGGGGCTGGTTTTTGCGCCGTGCTCCCTCGCGTGCCCTGTCCAGGCCCCCCAGCCCCTTCCCCCAGACCCCCTCCCAGTGGACGGGCCTCACGGACAAAAGAAATGATAAATCTGGTGGAACCTTACAACTCAAAGCTTTCAACTTTCCTCTAACCATGTTGAACGGAAAACTTCTTAGTCCATTTCCAAGTAACTTTTCATCCATTACAAAACCCCACGAAATTTTCAAAGGGGCTTTGAAATAAGATCACCTAGAAAAAAAAAGCCCATCACAAACGAAAGTCTTTGAAAAGAAAGAGGCCTTCCCTGAGCTTCAGCTCTCCTCTGATATCAGTTTCCCTTTCATTCTGCTGAAAGGTGCAGGGCAGGCCTGGCCCTCAGCAGACGCCTGTGATGTGAGGAAGCCAGCGGCCCAGACGGATGGGTGGGCACGGGGACGAGAGTGAGGGACACCTGTTCGCAGCGCTGGGCCAGGCCTTTCGTCGCCCCCTTCAATTGGCCCTCACGCCCCCCCCCGGCCCCGACAGCTGTGTTCCTTGGAACCTGCCCGGTCTGCTCAGAGGCCCAGCTGGCCTGCTTGTTCCCTCTCAGCTCCACACCGGTGAGAGCGCAGCCCCCCCGCCGGAGCACAGCGACCCATCTTCATTCTTGTCGCCAGGGTGGGCGGGAAGGTAGGTGAGGCAGGGGCGGCCCTGCTCTGATCTGTGATGGACGTTTCCCAGATGCTTGCCCTGCAGGCGACGACTCTGGGGCCACCCCTCGACCTCCCAGCCTCAGAGCCTGTGACCCGCTCGTCCTCCCCGGGGGTTGGCTCCAGACTCACAGACGCACATCACACAGCAGCCACGTCAGGAGCCTCTGTTATCTTCAGATCTGAAATCCTCAGTGAGTCTGGCGAGGAAAAGTCCTCTGCACAGGGCAGCTGAGCTGAGAGCGGGTGCGGGGACACGCGCGGGTCTGTTGCTGACCCGGCCTGGCCCTCAGACGCCTGTACTCTGAGCGCCCGATATTAATTTGGGACCAGGCCTTCCTGGAGTTGGCTCTGAACCACCCGAGACGAGGGAAGCAGCGGGCTCTCAAGAACAGCTTGGCCAGGGGCTAGCCTGGCCCCTCTGCACCCCAAGGCCCTCCCAGCCCCTCCCCAGAGAGCATTCTCGGACAAACTGTGCTTTCCTTATATGGAGGACCCACTGGAGCCAGAAAGGACCCCAAGAATGAGCACTAGCTGACTGTCTGCGGCTCCTCTGGGGTCCTTTCTTCAACAAACACCTGACACTCCTATTCAAATCCGCCGTCCACCTTTTGAGTCATGGGTCTGGATGGAGTACTCCTTGTTTGTCGTTACAGACAAAGGCTCGCTGGCGAGAGGGGACAGTTCTGACTTCTGAGCCCTCTGCCTTGTGACTCTCTGGGCAGAAGTCGACTGAGAGCTCGACTCTCACGCCTGGTAAGACGGTCCTGACACAGGCATCTTCGGCGACCTCGTTAGAAGCCTAATAAGAGAGAGGATTGTGGCAGGGCCACACTGAGGCCAGGCAGGACAAAGAAACAAACAACATAGCACCAATGTCGCCACAAGGCGGCTCCTCAGACGGGGTGGCGCAGCTGAAGGAGCTGTTTTACTGCCAGGTCTTCAAGACCTATGGAAGCAAGTCAGTGCCCGAGTGTGCGTCTCAGCACTGGAGCCTGGATTCCAAGGCAGTATAGGGCTGGGAGCCCGGTGGGTTGACCAGCTCTGTAGTGGAATCTTCCAGAATGCTTGAAGAGGCCCTCAGTGGACATCTTCCCGCTGCCTGGTGCTTTCTCTTTGCTATCTCCTGCCCAGGCTCTCTGTGAGAGCGGTGCATGACCAGGCAGTGCCCTGAGGGAGGGGTGTGCCCTCTGGCCGTGGTCCAGCTCAGCTGCGGTAGTTCAGGACTGAGGCCATTCAAGTGATTTTTTTTTTTTTTTTAAGGGAAATGGCATCATTCAGTTCTACTCCATTGTTTCAGGCTTCAGAAAGCTTGCCGGGGCACACAGATTCTACCTAAACTCTTTGGAGGTCCAGGTGTGAAAGGGAAAGTGGTGAAATCCTTAAGAGGTGGTGGAAGGGCGGGAGAGACAGGGAAGCAGCCCCTCTTGGCGTAGACAGACAGCTAGGCTTCTCCAGGGGGGTGACGTGGGAGGAGGAGTGGGCTTCTGGGTGACCAGAGCAGGGTAACGCTCTGGCCCTGCCCTGCAAGAGGATGCGGCAGGCAGTGTACCAACCCCTGGGGCCACTGGGTTGGACCCACCATGGAGACGGCCTGAGAGGCTTTCTGCCTGCGGCTGCTTGCTGTGGATCCCGGGTCACGGAGAGGGTCCCAGACAAACCCCATCCACTGGCACCCCTTCCCCAGCAGACTACCTGGGCCAATGCTCCCTTCCTTTCACCTCCTTGCAGGGCTGCCTGGATACCACAACTCCATCCATGTGGTGCTGGGGCCCACTGACTCAGATGCATCATTCATTCACTCATTCATTCACCCACACTTACTGAGAAGCTATCGTGTGGTTGAGACAACAATAGATAGCCTCTGGCTTCGGAGAGTGAACAGGCTATAGGAGAAATCATAATTATAACAGCTAATATCTGTCAACCCTTTAGATGTGCCAGTTTACAACACTCAAGTCCCAAGAGTTCTCTGAGTCCCAGAAGAGTGTGTCCACCTCCATTCTTCACTGTATTAGCTTGGGTCGCCGTAACGAAATACCATAGATTGGGTGACACAACAACAGAAATTCTCACAGTTCTGGAGGCTGGAAGTCCGAGGTCAGGGTGCCAGCATGACAAGGTTCTGCTGAGGGGTCTGTTCCTGGCTTGTAGTCGGCCACCTTCTTGCTCTGTTCTCACATGGCACAGAGAAAGTTCTAGTCTCTTCCTGTTCTTATAAGGACAATAGTCTCATTATGGGGGCCCCCATCCTCATGATTTCATCTAAACCAAATAATCTCCCAAAGGCCCCATCTTTAAAGACCACTTCAGTGGGGGTCAGGAACTCAACCCTATGAATTCGGGGAGAACACAGTTCAGTCCCTTGTACCCACATAGCATGCACGCTGTGGATGCTGAGAAAATGCTTGCCTAGTTGAGTTGAGCTCTATCTGCCTGTTGCTTCTCTGCCCGACTCTGTCCATCAGACTCCAGGGGTGTTTAATGGAGGGCCACCCACAGGCCTGACCAGCGTTCGCTTGGTCCTCCCACCAGCCTGAGCTCTAATTTTCCGGTGGTTTGCTTTCTCCTCTCACAACATAATCTCCCTGATCTCTAGTCTTTCCCGAATGCTGTTGAAAGCCTTGTTGTATTTATCTCCGGAGAATCCGCCATGCCCCTATGCAATTTTCCATTGTCATGGTTCATTTTAATTTCCTGTAAGGCTGTTGGCCACTCTCGTGTTCAGAAATAGCTTGTTCCACTTAATAAAAGTGCTTAAATACGCAGACATGAGACGATTCCTTTGCTCGCCCCTAAACATCACAGTAAGTGGAGTGAGATGCATGCCCTGCCTCGTGCAGTGAGGCTGAGCCCAGGCCAGGTGGCTTCCCAGGAAGAAGGAGCTCAGAATCAAAGGTACAAGGGCAGAAGCAGGATCCCAAAACTTCTCGTGGAAACCCAGCCAGCCTGGGTGGCCACCCCCGGAATCGTCCAGCTGACTGCCTCCCATCTCCATAATGATCAGAGCTCTGGCCCCGCAGGTGGGAGGTCTGGGTTCGAGGCTGGCACCACCTCGAACTTGCCTTGTGACCTGGCACAAGTCAATTTACGTCTCAGAGCCCCTACCTCTTCATCTAGAAAACTGGCCTGGTAATCCTCCTTCCAAAGACTGATTTCGGTGAGGAGTAGAAATCCCCCATTTCCAGGGCTTATCACAGAACCTGGGGCAAAGCAGGGGGCTCAGCAATGGCAGCTATTATTGCTATTGGGGGAACCCAAGAATGCAAGAAGGATGTGGTGCTCAAGGCATCTGTCTTCCACATCCATTTTCTCTGGGTTGCTGGAGCCAGAGAATCCCCCCAGGCTATGGATTATCAAGAAAGGACAAAGGAGAGGAAAGCAGGCTGGATTGTGAGTCACATGCCACATCTACCGAAGCCTAGCCATTTGGCCATAAGACCAAAGCCAGGGTATTACAAGCTCTGGTGGCAGCTGGTCTGACTTGCAGGTCAAGGTCTCAGAGCTGTGCTGGGCTTGTAGACCCAGATAGCCAGGGGCAGGGTCCCAGGACACCTTTCTTTGGCTTAAATAACAGCAATGAGGAACCAAGTGTCTAGGGTGACTGGTGGATGAGAACAGGAAGGGAGAGGCACAGGCACTGACTTAAAATCCCCGATAGAACGGCAGCTGGATGTTCACGTGGGTGCACAAGTGTGCACACACACGCACTTGCCTACCTACACACACGCCTTCCACATTCCCCCACAGACACCGCCCCCCCCCGCCCCGCCCGCCAAACCCCAGCCTGCTTGGGCAGCCGGGAGACTCCAGCCCTCCACAGGGCAGGTGACGCTGGCAGACACCCCCGGCCTGCCCCACGGAATCATTTTTCTCCGCCGGCTCTGAAGCACAGGGTCCCCCATGGCCACTTTGAGCTTCCCTCCCAGACACTTTTTCCTAAATCAGTTTCCAATCTGACTCATTTCAGTTTTAAAACAAGAAAACATCAACAAACACGAGGAAGGGAAACAGATGGTAACAATTACAGGAGGGAGAAAACAGCCCGTTCCCTCTACGAGGGGCAGGCAAACAGATTGGTCTCAGACAGTGCATCATCCCCAGGCCATAGCTGGGTAAACCTGGGCGCAGGGCTCCAGGGCCCATCCCCACTGCAGGGCACAGGCCAGCACTGCAGGGGCCGCAAAGGCCTCCAGGCACCACTGGGCAGGCCCACCGGAACCTGGCAACAGCTAGTTCTCCAGGGAGGGAGGGATAGACGTTCCAGCACATTCCAGGCAGCCTCACTACCTCTGACGCCCTGTCTGAGGCCTGACGTCTGTGTGGGATGGCTTTCTCCCCTGTACACTGGGCCTGCTGGGACAGCAGAAGCCTGTCTTACCTTCCAGACTGTGAGCTCCTCAGGGAAGCCTGGGGTTTCTCACGGCTGGGGCTAGTTAGAGCTGGGTGGGCTCGTTCAAATGCAAGTCCAGCCTCTTACAAGTGAGGTGAGCTGGGGGCAAAGCTAATGGGCCTCTCCATGTACTCCTTTCCTCACCCCTAACACTGAGGTGAGTCTAAACCTACACCATAGGATTACGAATTAGTAAGTGCAAAGGACTTAGACCCATGCCTAGCACACAAGGGCGCTGTGTGTGGGTGCTGTCTTGTTGGTATCACCCATGTGGACAGCCGGCTTCTTGTCTGGCACTCAGATTGCATTGGAAAGGCCTGCAGGGCTGAGGGATGAGGAGGCGGGCCTGAAGTTGGGTCCTGAAAGATGGGGGCTTTCCAGGCAGGGGAAGCCAACACTGCAGTTAGGGCTGAGAGGATCAGCCCACATTGGAGTGGGGTTTCCAAGGGTCTGGGAGCAGACGGCTAGGTCCAGGGTCCTGAGCTGGAGTTCGCCTTCCTCCCTCTTCTGGGACCAGCATTCGTCCATCCTTTATGGTTCGAGTAGAACAAGGACTCTGCCCTCCGGCAGATCAGACTGGCAGAGAGACAGGCAAGGAAATGGGTCCAACCTGGAGAGATCAAGTGCTGTGACAGAGAGGGGCACCTACCCCAGCCGTGTGTGTCCAGGAAAGCTGCCTGGAGGAGGGGGCTGAGTCCTGAGCCAGAGGCGGAGGGGCGTGTTGGGGGTGAAAACAGGGGGTGATGTGCTATTTTGGGCACAGGGGACACGATGCCTTTGGAGTCAGAACATAAGGTCGTCCAGAGTTGGGAGTTCGGATCCCTGTTCTTTCAATTCCGAAGTCCCCCAGGCAAGGATGGAATGCTTCTGAGCCTCAGGTTCTCCACCTGCACAAGGAGAATGATATAGTCCCCTCCTTCCCAGGCCTGAGGAGGGGTCTGTGTAAGGATGTACAGCGGAAGTGCCCGGTTGGCTCCTGGCACGGTGCGGTGCTCACCGCAAGGGGCCGCTGTTTTGGCCTCCTTTGCACACACAAATTTGCACGCGGGATAAACACTCCCTAGCGCAGCAGTAACTGCACTCGTCACGCGCGGCTGTGCACTGAGTGTGTGAATCCCCCCAGAGTTCAGATCCTAACCCCCATGTGACAGCATTAGGAGGTGGGCCTTTGGGAGGAGATTGGGTCATGGAGGTGGAGCCCTCGTGAGAGGGACCAGCACCCTTAGAGGACGATGAGAGCGCCTGCTCCCTCCCCTGCTGAGGACACACGGGGCAGTCGGACTCCTGAAGAGGGTCCTCACCAGACCCTGATGGTGTTGGCATCCTGATCTCAGCCTTCCAGCCTCCAGAACTGTGAGAAGTAAATGTCTGTTGTTTATAAGGCACCCGGGTTATAGTATTTCGTGACGGCAGCCTGAGCTAAGACACACGTGAACCGCCCACAGTTCACACACAAGGGTACGAAGAGACAGCAGCTGGCACGCACTGATGCCCCGAATCTCCCCCTTTGTCCTGACACGTGCTCCCACCTCCCCCAGCCTGCTGGACTCTGCTGAGCCTCTAGCCCTTGGGGATGTACGGTGGCCGCCCCTATGCCAGGGCCCTGGATACCAAGAGCTGCCCTTAACCATCACAGAGTGACATCATTCTGGGCTCATTCTGTTAGGCAGAAGGAGGCTGTGGAAGTTTCAGGATGAAGGGAAGGAGGGCAGGACTTTACCCCTTGCCCGTCCCCTCCCGGGGCCTGTCACTCACAAACGTGCATCAGGCAGCTTGTCTGGTGAGCACTCCCCAGGTGCACGGGGGCAACTTTCTGCTGCACATGTTTTTGGCGGCGCCTTCTGTTTTGTTTTGTTCTTTTTTTGCGGTACGCGGGCCTCTCACTGTTGTGGCCTCTCCCGTTGTGGAGCACAGGCTCCAGACGCGCAGGCTCAGCGGCCATGGCCCACGGGCCCAGCCGCTCCGCGGCACGTGGGATCTTCCCGGACCGGGGCACGAACCCGTGTCCCCTGCATCGGCAGGTGGACTCTCAACCACTGCGCCACCAGGGAAGCCCACGCCTTCTGTTTTAAGATGTATGAATGCTCCCCTTGTTGTCCTGGGGGCTCAGCATTTTCACATTCTCTCCAGGCTGCCCATTTCTCAGCCTGGAGGAGTCGTTCCTGGCAGCACCGGGGCCCAGCATGCTCCTCTCCTCCCAGATGCTCCGGACACGCACGGCCTTTCCCAAGCTTCCCTAGGAGGGCAGCAGCCTGGGAGTCGGGGGGCCTGGGGTCTGGGTAGCCTGGCCTAGACCCTTCTCCCCTCTGGGTCTCACTGGAAAAATGGGCAGTTGGCAAACAGCAGCGTCTCAGCCTGGAGGCCTCTTCCATTGTCTCCCCTGGGCCACCTCACTCAGGTGGGCTGAGGGGGCGCCTGGGGCTCTGGGTTGCAGAGCCAGTGCCTCAGCCACTGCTGCTCCTGCTGGGAGAGGCCTGAGACCACTGACCCGGCTGCTTTGTAGGACCAGCTTCCTTCACAGGCAAACGCTCGTTCTTCCCCGCCAGGGGACTGGGACTTGGAGCACTCTGGTCCCTCCTCCAAGGCTCTCCCTGCAGTGGACAGGCTGAGCACCACTTAAGACAACATCCCAGTAGCTCCCTGAACGCGGGTGCCATGATCAGGACCAGGCTTGCCCATGGGGTTGTTCTCATGCACGGCGTACATTGGCCTCTAGGTCCATCTCGGTGGGCTTGGCCTTCTCTCTTTAACTGTTGGTGTTTCTTGGGGTTCTTTAACGTTCTTCTCATTATCGCCTGGTTGCCAAATCTTTGCCACCTTTAAATTCCACACCCCACATATTCAAATGCCTCCTGCACACCTCCACTGTGTGTTCCACCTGTACCTCCAACACGGCACGTCCCCTTGGATTCCCATCTCTGCTTCCCCAGCCCAGACCTGCCGTCTCTGCTGTGTGCTCGGTCCCAGAGCTGGTTCCCCTATGCACTGTGGTCAAGGCAGGAACAGGGACTCAGCTTTCACAGCCCGGTCCCTGTCCCTACACTCTCCACCCACCAGCAGCTTTGCCGAAGCTCGCCTCAATATTTCTGTAGCAGCCCTGTCCCCCTGCCCCCCGCTTCCGCCTTCCACCTGGCCTTCCGGTCACTGTGGGGTCTGCCCTACCCTGATCCTTGTGTTGCGGGTATTTTTCTAAAATGTAAATATGACCACATCCCCCCTCCCTCTAAAACCCTGAAGTCTTGAAGTCTAAGGGGTCAAGTCCAAACTCCCCGATGTAGTTCCCAAAGCCCCCCTGGTGTCCTGGGTGCCATCTCTCGCCACGCGTACCCTGGCACTTTGCTGCTTCCTGTCTCCATGCCTTGGCTCAAACCCTCCCCTCTGTGTGTCCAGTGGGCTCCCCGTCATCAAGCCTCACTCCATCTCACCCTTGAAGACTCAGCTTGGGCATCCTCTCCTTGGAGAAGCCTCCCCTGAACAGCCTCCTTCCCCAGCCAGGCCACATGCATCACCTGGGGTCTTCTAACACCCTCTCTACCCCTCCCCGTCACGGGCATGGAGCCCCCATGTGCTCCTGGATTGTAATTCCTATTTGCTTATCTGTTCCCCAATAGACCATGAATTCTTGGAAGTCAAGACTCTGCCTGATTGCTAGGATAGGGTCCAGCACATAGTAGGTCCTCAGTAAAGATCTGAGGGGTGAATGAAGGCTTAATGAGGAAGCTTCCCCATGATGTTCGAGAGGGTGGGGTGGAGAGGGTCTGCATTTATGCGGTTGCTGGCTTCACCAAGGCCCCAGAAATGCCTCCATCTGTCTCTTCCTGGTATGATTCCAGGGCACAGTGAGTTTCGAGTCCTTCCTAATCAAGCTGTCAAGAGGGAGTCCTGACACCAGGCAGTGATTTTTCGCCGAAGGGGAGGCAGCTTCCCCTCTGCATCCTGCGTCCCGGCAGTCACTTCCTATTTGTAGATCATAATCTCTTCTGTCATCACGGACCATGGCCCACTTCTGGGCCCCTGGGACCAAGTTTTCTAAAACCAGTGTTAGGATGCTTGTCATAGGGATGCTTGGATTTCAAGAAGAGCCACAGCCAAGGCCTGCAGGAGTGGACCCATTTCCCAGATCCATTTCTCCCACGCCCCAGTCACGTTGAGGCCCCAGACCCCTCTTAGTGCACCCACTACCCTCAAAATATCCCACTGGCCCAGGCCGGGACCAGGCACTTACACTGCAGGAGGAGTGAGCCCCAGCTCTCAGCTCAGCCCTGGAGATGTCCCTAGGTGAGACATAGTAGACTCAGAGCCTCACCTGTGGTGAGGACAATCACAGGCCCGTTATTTTAAAGCATGCCATTCACACCTTCCTTTCCCTTCTAGCAGGGGGTGAGCAGAGCGGCAGTCACTGAGTCTAGGGGGCCAAGGACCAGGGGCTCTGGTTGGAACTGGCCTCCTGCAATAGAGAGGCCAAGGAGCTGCAGCTGCTGTAGGTGTGTCTGAACAGCCTCAGCTCTGGTCCAGGGCCAGTGAGGTAGCAGGCAAGAGGTCAGAGCAGAGACCTGCGAGCACATGGGGTGTGGCCGAGCTACTGCATGTATGTGGCTGTGCAGTGCCCTTCTCTGCCCACTAAGCCATGTGCCTGGGGCAAAGGGTCGTGTCTGCCTGGAAGGGTGTCTGGGATGGTTAATTTTATGTGTCAACTTGGTTGGGCCATGGTGCCCAGATATGTGGTCATACATTATTCTGGATGTTCCTGTGAGGGTGTTTTTAGACGAGATTAACATTTATCATTTTTTCATAGAGTGTCAAGGAAGTAACTAACATGGTATAGTTCATGAGGTAGCAAGTAAATTCTTAACACAGTTGGCCCAGGGTTTCATTTGGTAAGTCTATGTCCTGACCTTACGGCTATGAAATTCCAAGTTTGTGCTTGAATAGACGACTAGAAGAATAAGAATGAAATGACCAACAGTATGTACCATTTAAACTTTTATTGATAAAGCAGAAAACTAAACTAACATCCCCCCCCAAAAAATCATTTAAATCAGCAGACTTTGAGTAAGCAGATCGTCCCTCTCTAATGTAGGTGGGCCTCCTCCAATCAGCTGAAGGAACAAAAGACAGCCCTCCTTGAACAAAAGGGAATTCTGCCAGCAGACAGCCTTTGGACTTGAACTGCAGCATCGACTTTTCCATGGGTCTCCAGCCTGATGGCCTTCCCTGCAGATTTTGGACTTTCAGCCTCCATAATCTCATGAGCCAGTTCCTTAACATAAATATTCACTATATATATACACAGCCTATTGGTTTCTCTAAGAACTCTGACTAGTAAAGCACCTTTATTGAAATTGCATAAAGGCGCCACAAGGACTGTGCGTGGGAGATCTGCCATTGGTAAAGGGAATTCACTGCATCTCCAGTGAAGGCCTGGCCACGCCCTGGCCTGAAGGGTCCTCCTGGTGGGAGGGCCCCCTGTGATGTTCTTACAGGGAAGAATCACTGCTGCATCCCAGGCTGTGACTTTCCAAGGCAGGTAGCCCAGCAGGCCCCCCTAAGCTTTCAAAAAATGCAAACCTGGCCATGCCACTCCTGCTTCAAAATCCTCAGGGCCCTTCCACTGTCCTCAGGTCAGAGTTTGAGCCGGCTATGCTGCTGACGAGTCCTTCCAGGACCAGGCCCCAGTCTGGTCTCCAGCCTCATGCTTCACCACGCTCCTCACACACTCTTGCATCCTCTCTCTTGGTCCCCAGTCTTTCTCTTTCTTGTCTCTCTGGCTTTGCATTTACAGTCCTCCCTGGAGTTCTCTGCCACCACCTCTTTGCTCGCCTAAGTGGAACTCAAACTTCAGCACAGGCATTACCTCCTCCAGGAAGCCTTCCCTGACCACTCTGTGTGCCAGACTGTCTCTTCCTCCAATGAGCTGTGATGGGGCTCAGGACTGTTGACCTTGGGATTCATCACGGAGTATTGCCTGCTTCCTCCTCCAGGCCGTGAGTTCCTTGAGGGCCTGGGCTGGGACATAGCTGGCATAATAAATGTTTGTTGAATGAATGAATGAGGGTACAAATGAAATAGTTACTTCATAGGGCTGCTCTTGGATTTTTCCCAGTTAGAACATTTCAGTGGATCACTCAGACTTATTTTTGCACCATTTTCGTGGACGGGATGATGTTATTTGCTGAGACTCCAAATCTTGTGGGTATTAATATAACTAGTGAGAAATGCTGATGATCTAAATAGGAAAATGATAACAAAATTTCATTGAGCACTAACTTTATTAAGTACAGAACCAAATTCTTTACTTCATAATCTAATCTATTCCTCATAACCAGGTTCACAGGTGAGCCTCAGAGAGGTTACTTAACTTGCTCAAAGTTACACAGCTAACAAAGTAGAGTTGAGACGTGAAGCTGGGTCTGATTAGAAAACCTGTGTGCTTAACTGTTGAGCTATAAAGCCTGGCAGTATTTTCATTCTTGGTAATAGTGCCTGGGTGGGCAGTAGAATCTGGACCATCTGGGGCCCCCACCCCATATGGACCCCATAAACGAACCCCCAGGCCACAATGGACCATGGGGTGTGGGTGCCAGGTGATACCCAGTCTCTCAGGCAGGACACTTAGTTCCTCTCAGTTTCCAGTCCAGGGTCTGAGCCCTGTGGCCTCTCCCTGCCCCTCCCACCAGCCCCAGGGCCCTGTTACCTGGGCAAAAACAGAGGCTGTGCAGGTAGAAAAGAGTCAGGACCTCTCTGTGGCCGAGGGCCACCTGGGGAGATGCAGTTAGAGAGAGGACAGCTGCCTGAGGGTGCTAGAGGGTTTTCAGTTTTCCTACCAAAGCAGTTCTGAGGAGGTGGGAGGGACTCTTCCATGGACCTGGGTCTCAATCACAGTAAAAGGGTGTCAAGAGCATGTGGATAATGTGAGCTTTTATTTCCCAGAGTTTAGCAGGACCGTACCCACCCCTGGGAGGCCAGGCGGGCTGGGAGTGGGGGACGTGGAGCTGGGCTTGGGTATCGGGCCAACTCTGCTTGAATCCTTTGCTCTTCCAAGGGGCATTTTGGGTGGGAGGAGCCGGGAGGCGCCAGGTGACACAGGCAGGTGAGGCCGTTTCCCTCCCCCTCGTGTTGCTTTCTCCTCATTTCCATTCATGGCCTCTGATATTCTCAGCAGAGAGGTGTGGCCAGAGAGCTTTCTGGGGCCACTGGCCACATACTGAACACTTTGGGGATTCAATGACCCTTTTCTCTCATACTGGACACAACTGATATGGTCAGGTTATGAATTCAGGAAAGATTGTAATATTTCAGTCCCTGCTTTATTAATGCCATGTGTATTAGTCAATCAACGTTGTCCAGAGAAACAGAGCCAATAGGAGATGGATTAATTAATAGGGAAATACATGTGGTTTTGGAGGCCTAGAAGTCCCGAGATCTGCAGTTGGCAAGCTGGAGACCCAGGGGAACCAATGCTATAAGTTCTGGTCCAAAAGCTGGCAGGCTCGAGGCCTAAGAAGAGCTGATGTTTCAGTTTGAGTCTGGAGGCAGGAAAAAAAACCTATGTCCCAGCTCAAGTGGTCAGTCAGGGGGAGTTCCCTCTTATTTGTGGGAGGGTCAGCCTTTCTGTTCTGTTCGGACATTCGACTCATTAGATGAGGCCCACTCACATTAGGGAGGGTCATCTGCTTTACTCACGTCACTGATTCAAATGTTAATCTTACCCAGAAATAGCCTCACAGACACAGCTAGAATAACAGTTGGCTAAATATCTTGCCCCCCAATCCCTCCCCGGCCAAGTCAAGCTGACACATAAAATTTACCCTTTACTACAACTTCCACAGTGATATCACTTCTTGTTGCAATTTTTATATGAATCTGTCCTCTGGGCTGGGAGAGTCCAGGCAGCAAAAAAAAAAAAAAGCCAAAACAATAAGAATGTGGAGCAGGGCTTGAGAATTCCTTCCATGATTACGGAACTTTTCCTCCGGCTCTCCCTTCCCAGTAAATACTGCCCATTCCCAGGAGAGGCAGGGTCTGTCTGCCTCTTCTCCATCCCCCTGCAAATAAAAGGAATAATGCCACTTCCCAGCCACATCTACTCCCACATCTCAGCATATGCCCCACCTTGCTCGCTTCCGAACTGTTCGAACTGTAACGGGCAGTGTCTTTTGTGCTTCCAGCACCCTTGGTACGTCTCCCCGCCCAGCCTTCCCGAGCTGCTGCTTTATGCATTACCCACGACATCAAAAATGTTCCACTGGTGGTTTCAAGATTCCTAAAAAATAGATTCAAAACATCTTTAATACTCTCTGAAGAAGCAATATGTCACAGAAAAAGCTGTAACCTTTAGTTCTGCTGATATTAGCCAGACTGAAGGCTGATTAGAAGGTAACTGTTGCCTCTTCTTATTCTGCATGGCTGCTGCTAGAGGTGCATTGTCGCCCGTTCCCCCACCATTTGAGCTCCCAAGAAAGGAAGCTGCTGAATATCCAAGTGTTTGCCTAATGCCCTTTTATATAACCTGAAAAAGAGTCACAGGACTTGAAGGTGATATTTTCCGAGAAACAGCCTTCCCCTATTAACACAACATGCCTGAAAATAAGACTGACCCAGTGCAAAAACAAGTCCTGCATGGAATGTATTTTCCCTCCTTTTTTTCCCATTACAGAGCCACGAGCATGGAGCTGCGGCTGAGCCTTGCCAAGGCCAGCTGGGCCCAGGGAAAGCTAAATGAATTGATACATATGCGAGCTTCACGATGACCAAAATCCAGCAAGGAACTCCCTTACCCCGAGAGCACGAGGGGCAGGCGTGGGGTGGACGTGAGGCCCACGGAGGCCTCCCTGCCGGGTAACTCCCGAGAGGGTCTGTGGCAGGTGCCACTGCCTTGCCTGAGAAGGGTGCAGCCAGGAAATCAGAGACTTGGATTTGCCCGCTTGTTTACTTTCGTTTCTTTCTGAAGGTTAATGTTATGGGCAATCAACGCGAGCAGAGGGGAGGAGACGGAAGGCAGAAACATGGAAACCCTTCAGACCGGTGAAAGGTTTCGTTTACCTTTGGTAAATAAAAGTGTGCTCCTATTTTCACAAGGATATTTCTGTTTCACCAGCTTAGGATTCAAACTGGGCTGGGCAAACATACTGTGATATGGTCACAGCCCTAACCCAGAGAGGAAGCTCTGAAATGGGAAGCAGAAACCAAATGTAGGGGATCCCCCTGTGGTGCTCTCTTAGCTTTGGGAGTCCTGACAGCTTCTGGCCACAGAAGATCTGGTGTGGCCTCTGGCCACCTGCCTTCGTCTGAGTGGGGCTCCATCATGAGGGACAGTGAGGACAGTGCCAGAGCATCCCATACTTGGGGCGAACCCCAGACCCAGCTCTCATGCGCGCCGTGTCCTGGACAGGTCGCCAGGCTTCTCCAAACCTGTTTCCTGATCTGTAAAAAGGGGATGGTATCAACCTTTCAATTCATGGAGTGGGTGAGAATGATAGGTGGCCAAACCCACAGCCCGGGGCCTGGCATGGATTCAGCCCCTCCAAAATGATAGCTTTTATTCTTCTCATTATTCCAGAAAATGTCTTTGTGAATTGTTTGCTTGGTGATTGAAACTACGTCTCTTTTTAATAAAATCTTGATTGAAAAAAGGCCCGGAGGCACCTCTATTTTCTTTATTTAGCGGAACAGGGAGTGTGGGGAGAACAAAGTTCAGATACTTGGCAAATCTCTCACTCTGGCGCTCATTGCCACGTCTTGTTTCTCCTCCTTTCATCTTTCCTTCTTTCTCCCAATTTAAGAAAGATTAGTTTAGGTAAAATGAGAGTGGTGAGGCTCCACCAAACTCCATAGCCTTCCTGACACAGAATTAAAGAAGATGATGAAGCCAGGCTGGGTGTGAGCTTTCTGCAGGGCTCCATAGAGGAAGACAAGCTGGGTCAGAAAAGAAAGGCTCCACAGGGCTGCCTGGGGAGGAGGGTCAGTGGGGGAGCCTGGTGGGACGGCAGGGTGGGAGGTGTAACCTCCGGATGTGCTACCAGCGGGGAGGTGTGGACAGGAGCACAGAGGTCCACTCCCCCTACTGGGACCCACAAGCCCATCGAGGTCATTCTCATGAGCCCCGAGGGGACTGACCTTGGGATCCCTCATGAGGAAGAATCAAGGTCACCAGTCCTGGCAGACCAGAGGCCACAGTGAAGCGGTTCCCAAATAGAAGCAGAGGCGGGTCCTGCGGTACCCAGAGCAGGGGCGGGAATGTTTGCTGACAGGGGACAGAAATGACCTTGTGCTGAACGAGGGCGATGGTGACGTCACTCTGCTGAAGGCCAGTGCAGCTGAACCAGACTGACTCGGCCACTTCATTTAAACACAAAACCCTCAGTGCCAGCTGCGTCCATGCAGTGACCCCCAAAGCATGTAATCATCCGGCTGTAAATGAGAGCATGCCGGTGCCCGTGGGTGTGAAGCCACCAAGACTGGAATAATGGGTTTTCTCCCAGGAGGAGCCGGAGCTGGGGTGGGGGCCACGCAAGGTGCAGCATCAGCAACATTCCTTCCCATCTGCAGTTGTGCAGATGCACTCAGGCTGCCCGGGCACTCAGCCCACACCCGCCCGCCGATAGATGAAGCTTGGTCCCACAGAGCCTGGGACCTCCTCCCTAGAACGACGCCCCTTTCAGCAAGGTAGCTCTCAGAGCAGAACGCAGTAGACAGAGGCCCCTGAGCACATGGGCTCCCGGCCTTGGGGCACGAGTGTGACCTTCCCGGAAAGCTCTCAATGGCTCTGAAATCAAAGGCAGGGGTGGGGAAAGGGGTAGGTATCAGGATGCTGAAAACATACCAGCTGCAAGCATGAAGCATCACGAAAAAATACTTGGACTTTTTTGCTAATTTTATTAAGGCATAATAGGATTTCAAACCATGCTCAACTTTTGTGCAAAGCCCAAGGATATGGGAAGAGCCAGGACTGATGCTCTGGTGGCCACCTGGACCCACAGTGGTTTCCAAAGCACCGGAGAACCCTCTCAGCAGTTGTAACTCTGCTCTGGGGTGTGGTGAAGGGACCATGCCCTGGGGGTCAGAAGACCCGGGCAGCTTCCCCCAGGGACCTCGACTGATTATGTTTTCAGAGCCTTGGTCTTTCCAACTATAAAATGGGATAATAATACCAGCCTCATTCAGTCATTCATTTGCCAAATATTTAACTCCTGCCTCAGGCCAGCATTGTTCCAGGTACCTGGGAGACACAAATGGAAAACAAAAAAAACCTGACAAGGACCCCATTCCCACCCTCATGGGTCTAGAGACAAAAATAAAGCAAGATGATTAAATACACAATACTTTACCAGGTAGTGATGAGTGTTCTTAAGAAAAATGAAGCAGGGTAGAGCTTCAGAGTAATGAATGCTGTGTTGGGTTAGCTCAGTTTTGCTCCATCCAGGTCCACCCCCACTTCTCTGCCTTGCTGTGTGTTGGGGAGGATGACCTCTGAGGAGTGCATCTCTGGGCTGCCTTGCCCTCTGGCTCCCAGGTGGGTTTGGCTGGTGGAAGTATCCGCAGGAGATGGGAGGGCAGGGAGAGGTCGGGGTATTTACTCTGGCTCACTCCTTTGGGCTGAGGTTGGTGGTGGCTACATTCTTCTACTAAAGGCCACAGCTCCGGGCATGGCCCCCTCCTACAGCTATGCTCCCCTCTGTGTTCTGATACCACACTCTCCTTCCTAGCCTCTTCAGGCCTAAGGACGGTACCAGCTTCCTGCTGTGCTCACACCGGGGATGCTTCACCGTCCCTAACCTGAAGCACACCTCTGTAAGCAGCCCTTCGTTAAGCAGTCTCCAACTGCCCTCTTGGAGTGTGCCATCTGTTTCTTGTCCAGAGCCTGCCAGCACAGGTGTGACTTCAGATAGATTGGTCAGGGGAGGACTTCCTGATGAAAGGCCATTTGGGCTGAGCACTGGGCCTTCATCTGCAGACCCCTGGACTCAGGGCAGTGTTCAAGTGGGTGCACCCTCAGCGTGTGAGAAGGTCAGGAAAGAACCCCGGGAGGCTGAGGCGCAATGAGCAAGACGGAGGGGTGGGAGGTGAGGGTGGAGGAGAAGGCAGGGGTCAAATCTATAATCGAGGGGAGGAGTCTGGGTTTTTCTTCCGAGTGAGGTAAGGAACCATTGGAAGCTTTGGAGCAGGGTAATGACGTGATCAGATTTATGTTTTAAAAGAATCTCCCCGAGCCCTCCTACACTGTTGATAGAAATGTAAATTGGTGCAGCCACTATGGAGAACAGTATGAAGGTACCTCAAAAAACTAAAAATAGAGTTGTCATATGATCTGGCAATCCCACTCCTGGCCATATATCCGGACAAATCTATAATTCAAAAAGATACATGCACCCCTATGTTCATAGCAGCACTATTTACAATAGCCAAGACATGGAAGCAACCTAAATGTCCATCAATAGATGAATGAATAAAGAAGATGTGGTACGTATATACAATGGAATACTACTTAGCCATAAAAAAGAATGAAATACACTACCATGTGTAAAGTAGATAGCTAGTGGGAGGGAACCTACAGTATAGCACAGGGAGCTCAACTCGGTGCTCTGTGATGACCTAGATGGGTGGGATGGGGGTGGGTGGGTGGGAGGGAGGTAAAAGAGGGAGGAGATATATGTATACATATAGCTGATTCACTTTGTTGCACAGCAGAAACTGACACAACATTGTAAAGCAATTATACTTCAAACAAACAAACAAAAGAATGAAATAATACCATTTACATGGATGGACCTAAAGATTACCATACTAAGTGAAGTAAGTCAGAAAGAGGAACGACAAATACCATATGATATCACTTATATGTGGCATCCAGAATATGACACAAATGAACTTATCTACAAAACAGAAACAGACTCACAGACACAGAGAACAGACTTGCAGTTGCCAAGGGGGAGGAGGGTGCAGGAGGGATGGTTTGGGAGTTTGGGATTAGCAGATGCAAACTATGATACATAGAATGGATAAACAACAAGGTCCTACTGTATAGCCCAGGGTACTATATTCAATATCCTGTAATAAGCCATAATGGAAAAGAACTAAAAGAAAGAATCTCCCTGGCTGTTACGTGGAGAACTGACTGTGGGTGGGAAGAGTGGAATCAGGAAGACCACTTAGGAGGCAATACCAGCAGCCCAGCTAGAAAGAAGGTGGACAGGGTGGTGCAGGGAAGGCGTGGGATGTAGTTGGATTTGGGATCGCTACTGAAAGTAGAACCAAACAGATTTCCTGGGTTGCGGGGCTTGACCAAGACTCTGTGCTTTCTGACTTGAGTGACAGGGATGGAGGGCTCTTGTGGTGCACAGACTGGGGAGTGTCAGTGATCACACTGTGAACTGTAGAAGGCTTGCCAGTGCTCAGGGGCTAGAACCTCATCCAACCTCAGACTCCTGAGCAGGGCTCTTCTCTTCTTCCTTGAGGGGAAGACTTGCCTTGGGAGATGGGAACAAAGGCCACCCGAGAGCCTCAGCCTGGTTAGAAAGATGAGACTCGCATGCAGCAAGCGCAGAGGTCAGTAGGAGACCTTGAGTGACATGCGAGAAACTGAACAGGGTGGACCACATGTCCCTGAGGGCTGGAGCCTGCAGAGGAGGCCCAGTGGGGAGGGGAAATCTGAACTGGGCCTGGGAGGCTGGATGGGGAAGGAAGAGAGAGCTTCTCCTCTGCCTTCCTTGGACTGGAGGCTGGGGCTGGACACTGGTCCCCTTGGCGTGACCAGGATGATGGCAAGACTTGCAGAGGAGGATGGTGGGGTTCCTGAGTCTGCCTTGGAAAGGGCTACAGGACTGCCACCGGCAGCAATGGGAAGTGCCTGAGGGAAGTGCTGAGGGTCCTCGCTTGTCCTCTGGGCCCAGAGATACGGACAGGGTGGGAGGAAGAGCGGGGACCCCTGGAGGTGGCTGCTCTGGAAGCTGGGTCACCAGCAGAGCCTGGTTCCAATTCAATCGGAGGGTCAAGTGAGCATCTGTGCAAAGATTGAGTTTACAAAGGAGCAAAATTTCATAAGAGTTTTCCCATCTGTCAAATGATATAATAACACCTACCCCCGCCCCCCACCCCCCAGCCCTCCCGCCAAGCCTTGCTAGGATGAGATAAAGCAGCAGTCCCAACCTTTTTGGCACCAGGGACTGGTTTTGTGGAAGACTATTTTTCCACAGACGGCGCGGGGTGGGGGATGTTTCAGGCGGTAATGCGAGCGACGGGGAGCGATGGGGAGCGGCCAGTGAAGCTTCTGTCGCTTGCCCACTGCTCATCTCCTGCTGTGTGGCCCAGTCCCTAACAGGCCTCCGTGCCCCGGGGGTTGGGGACCCCTGAGATAAAGTACCTGAGAAGGCCCGGCGCATTGCAGATCTCCAGTGCATGTTCCATAGACACTGGGTTTAGTGCCTTCCCTGAAAAGATGGCTGACAAGACACAGAGGAAGGCTGAGCTGTGAAAGGGGGTCAAGATCCAGAGACCAAGGGAGACTGGAGGGGCTAAGCAGACACAGACAGGAAGAAGTAACTTGAGGCCTTGAATGGAATTTTGGAAGACATTGGCTCCATGGTGTTGATGGAGCCAGCTGGCCGGGCTCTGTAAGGAGCAGCAGCCCCTGATTCCTGTCAATCCGGGGCCGGCCCCATGCTCCCCTGTGGGGACAGTACAGCCCACGTCTTCTCCCCTCTCCCAGTTCCCTCTGCTCCTGTCCTGCGGGGCCCGGGCTGCTTCCCGGCCAGGCAGCATGTGCATCCTCAGGCCCCGAGCCTCTTCTTCCCTCCGGTGTCTGAGTCACGCTCTTATGTCCTTCTGGTCTCTGTTCAAACGCCACTTCAGTGAGGTCTTTCCTGACCCCATTATTTAAAATGGCACGCCCAACATTCCATACTTATTCTTCTCCGTGGCGCTTATACATATTGTCTGTGATTCAAAAGAATGTGTATTCCCTAGTTTCTGTGCATGATATTCTATACCTGTCCGTTAAGACATGCTTACTAATTGCATCCTCAAATTTTCTATACCCTCACTTTTGTTTTGTTCAGAGAATGTGTTTAGAGAATGTATTAAAAATCTCCCACTGTGGTTGTGGATTTTTCTATTTTTTTCCTTGTATTTCTATCAATTTTTGCCTCATACACTTTGAGGCTATATTCTTATGTGCATGCAATTATTGTACCTTCCTGGTGAACAGAGGTTTGTTTTTTTAAAAAAAATAATTATGAGATGTCCTTTAACTCTATTCTTAACTCTAAATGCACTGCTTTTTGTCTAAAAGTCTAATTAGTTTGATATTGATGTAGCTACACTTGCTTTTCACACGGAATCTTTTTTTCCCGTCTTTTTACTTTTAATCTTTCTATATCTTTTATCCTTGAATGTGTTTTTTATAAACAGCATAGAGTCAATTTTCAAAAATCAGTTTGAAAATCTTTTTCTTTTGGTTGAAACATATATATTTGATGAACTTACTCATGTATTTAGGTATAAATTTATCACTTTATGAAATGCTTTCTATTGGTCTCACTCGTCCTACATTCCCCTTTCTTTTTTTCCTTTGCTTTCTTTCAGATTAAATATTTTGCATTGTTTCATTGTAACATCCATAGATGTTACTACCTGTATCCTTCACTTATTGACGTCTAAAGTTGATATTTATACTCTTTTCCTTGTCAATTCAAGGGCCTTAAAATAGTTTAACTCCATTTACCATCCCCTCTCCCTTCCCTATGCCATTTTTGCATCTATTTTTTTCTTTCTCTGTGTTAAGCTCCATATGAGAGTATTTTTATTATTTTATAAGCTAATATCCATTTAGACATACACTTTTACATTTTTTTTAATTGCTTTTCATTCCTTCCTGAAATGCCAACCTTTCATCTTGAATTAATTTCCTTCTGCCTGAAGAATATACTTAAGTATTTCCTTCAGTGTGGGTTTTCTGGTGTTGAATTATCTCAGCTTTGGTTTGTCTGCACATTAAAAAAATCTCATTTTTGGGGCTTCCCTGGTGGCGCAGTGGTTGAGAATCTGCCTGCCAATGCAGGGGACGTGGGTTCGAGCCCTGGTCTGGGAGGATCCCACATGCCGTGGAGCAACTGGGCCTGTGGGCCACAACTACCGAGCCTGCGCGTCTGGAGCCTGTGCTCCACAACAAGAGAGGCCGCGACAGTGAGAGGCCCACGCACCGCGATGAAGAGTGGCCCCAGCTTGCCACAACTAGAGAAAGCCCTCCCACAGAAACGAAGACCCAACACAGCCAAAAATAAATAAATAAAATTTTTAAAAAATCTCGTTTTTGTTCTTGAAGGGTATTGTCACTGGGTATAAAATTCTAAGCTGACAGTTTCTTTCAGCACTTAAAGGATATTTCCATTGTCTTCTGACTTCCAAAATTATGTGTTTAATTTTTGTACCTTTGAAAGTAATCTTTTTCCCCTGCTTTTTGGATTTGTCTTTGTCATTAGTTTTCAGCAGTTTTAACATGAATGCCTCAGTGTGAACTTTTTATTTATCCTGCTTGGAGCTTGTAGTGCTCCTTGAATCTGTGACTTGATGTCTTTTGAAAGTTTAGGGATGTTCTCTGCCATTATCTCTTGAAATACTGCTTCTGACCCATTTTCTCTGAACTTTCTTTGGAATTCCAATCATACATATCTTAGACATTTTCACTGAAACTTCAATGTCCTTACCTTATTACTTTTTGGGGGGTATTTTTTTCTCTTGTCTCTCTCTACTTAATGCTGGTTATCTTTTCTAACCAATCTTTCAGTTCATATTCCTCCCTTTGGTTGCATCTGTTAAACTCACTATTGAGTCCTTAATTTTGGGTATTATGCATATATGTACATTTGGTTCTTTTAAAAAATACAGTTTCTCATTCTCTGCTGAAAACTCCAATTTTGTCTTTTAACACCTTGATCATGATAAGGTATAATTATTTTAAAGTTTGTGTCTGTTTCTGTAAACTCTGATATAACTGGAGCCCCTGTGGGTCTCAGTTTCTATTTTTTCTTGTTTCTACTGATGTTTGTTCATATTGTCTTCTTGTGTCTCCTTGTCCAGGGGATGAGGGCTCTCCACTGCTTCTGGCACCAAGTGAGCCCCGAGGGACTGTCTGATGTATTTGTCACACCAACATTCATCTGCTTACCCCATCCTCCCTACCTGAGTAACATACCTCCCACTGCCAAGTCACTGACTATAGTAGTAGGGACCATGGACTCTGAAATCAAACCGGGGTCTGGGTTCAAGTCCAAACAGGAGTCTGGTTCACAGTTGCCACTCAGATTAGTGGTGTGCACAATCTTGGGCCAATTATTTATCTTCTTTGTGTTTCAGTTTCTTCACCTATAAAATGGTGATAATAAACTCTGCTTCACAGGTTTTGTTTAAAGCTTATATCAAATAAACATGTAAAGCACTTACTATAGGGTCTGATGAATAGTAAGAACTAATTAAATACTTATCATTGTTATTTTTATCAGCTGTCCCCACTGTTATTACCGATATCCAGGCCACCATCATCATGAATTTCTGCATCTGGTGGTCCTGCTTCCTGTCTCATCACCCCACAGTGCAGCCAGCATGAACATTCTGAAGTGCGCACCTGATCACTATTCCGATAAACCCTTCCGTGGCTTCCCACTTCCCTCAGGATATGGTCCAAACTGACCTCTCCGACTCAGGTCTGATTGCCACCCCTGTCCAAAATTCAGTCCTCTGAGTTACCAAGCTCCATTTTTTTTTTTTTTTTTTTTTTTTTTTTTTAGTCATTGGGGCTCTCCGGGGAGCTCTCTCTTCTCCAGGGGCCAACTTTCCCCTGGATATCTCCAACTCATTCCATAGGTCTCAGTTTAGACAAAATACCCACAGGGAAAGCTCCCCCATAGCGTGAAGTACCTACAACTGGCCATTGCCAGCCATACCACACTTAACTGTAATAGACACACACCTGTCTGTGGCCACCCCAGACCACAAGAGTGGGGGCTATTCCAGTTACCATTGCATTCCCAGCATCTAGCACTCTGCCTGGCATACACTTAATACATATTTGCCAGATGAATGAGTGACTAACTGATCACCATCAAGGGAACCGGTTAACAGAATCACAGACAAAATAGAACCCTGTGACCAACCTCAACTCCCAGCTGAAAAATCCAGCTCTCACACAAACCTCCTTGTAATTATTCTATTCCTGTTCTTAGTGCAAGGCTTGCTAAAAGCCCATAGATATGTTGTTTCCTAATTGCTTATCTGCCCCTTAATCACATAGCAGTTTTATTATTATTATCATTATCGTTATTATTACTGGTGACAAATAAAACAGAGCATAAAAGAACTTCCAGAAAAAAACAATGGTGTGATTTAGAATTTTTAATTAATATGAGTTGGGGTTTGTATTGAGTGCTCTGTGTGAGAATGGATAATCCTCAGTACCTCCCCCAACGGGTTTGGTATCTCAATGCTCCATATGGTAATTTACATGCTGAGGGGCCCACGTCACTTAGAAAACCATCAGTTCTCCAGTTATCTTGTTCCTATCAGCATCGCTTTCTCAAATGAATGCATTTCAATTAAAGGAAGGATTTACCAGAGGACATGTGAGGTGTGTATTTTGTGAATTATAGCTCTAACTTTGAATAAACACAAAACAACAAACATATTCTGAGCTCCTATGATATCCCAGGGATTGAAGATAAGACAAAGAGAAAGAAGGCTGGGCTCTACCTCCAAGGAGACTGCAGTCTTGTCGGGGAAGAAGGATGTATACAGAACCAAAACATTCAATGTGATTCGGGGCAATAGCGGAGCAATCATCACAGGGTGTATGGGAGCTCCTGGTACAGATAATAAGCTATAGATATGTTCAGGAGAAAACGAAATAAAAGACTAAGACTTCACTAACGCAGATACTGCCATTTTCATGTTTCCAGACACAGTTTTACTCCCTTCTGTATGTGGTAACACCTTCGAAATTATTTCTGGTCATTGCCTTTTTCTCTCTCATCAGACCAGGAACAGAAATGGATATTACTATCTGTGGACACCAAAAGGTGACACTTTTGGCCAGTTACTGATAAGCTCTAGGCTGGAGCCTCACTGCCCCTCCCTCCCCATCCTGGGTCAGTTCAAGGGCCCTGAGAAAGAGGGGTGTGTGAGAATCTAAACTGACTAAATGATAAACTGGAGAATGGCAGTTCACGTTACGACAGAGCCTTGCTCATCGAAGAAAGAAAGTTAAGAAAGAAGTATCAAGTCTATATATATTCAGATATAATTCTATTTCAGATATTCAATTAAAAACCACATTCCCGGGCTTCCCTGGTGGCGCAGTGGTTGAGAGTGCTTTCCTAAAACCTCACTTTCTCTCTGGGGGCAGGGATCACTGTCCTGACTTATGACCTCACCCCAGATTGCCCACTACCAAGAGGGGCACAGAGGGCCACTCACTCCACAGTCAGTGTCTCATCTGCCAATTGGCAAGAGTTGTGATGTTGTTTCCTGAGAAGTCAGGGGGTCAGTGAGCTGCAGAATCGCTGGCTAATCCAAGTTGGCCTGGGATGGCAGACCCTCCCGTGTCCTGATGTCTCTGAGCCAATGGGGTGCCGTCCCCAGGGCCTAGGTTCACATAGCACCTGAGATCCAGCCTTACACCCCTCCAGGAATCAGACCCTCTGGAGAGAGGACCTGAGTTTACACCAACATTTTCTCTTAGAACAGTTGCCTGGCGCTGTGCCTTGGCTGGGAGGGACAGTCACTTGCTTATATGCCATGGCCACGGCTTTCCTGACCTCCTAGTGGCCTCCCAAAGGTGCTCCACTGACCTCACCCAGGACCCTGGGCAGGTGGGGTGGACATACGGACTCAGGGTCAGCCTTGGCACTGACCAGGACAGAATATCTCCAGGAGGCCTCTGCGCGGCTTCTGTAGCCAGCACTGTTACTAAGAAAAGCCCAGGGAGAGAGGGTAACACAACACGCAGGCCTGGGACAGACCTGAGGTGGGAGGAGGGGCGGATGACTCAGGGGACGCTCCGGAAGGCACAGGGATGGCGTGATGTCTAACCGACCAGCATGCTATCCCTTTGCTTGTTAGGGTGAGGAGGCCCTGCGCTCTGGTTGTCTCCAAATCCTGCAGAAACCAGGCATGCTCCAGAGGGGCCCTAGAGAGTAGACATCCTGTGCTTGTCAAAGGTGCTGAGGACCAGAGACACACCTGGGACCCCTTGCTGCTGTCCCCTGCCCCTGGGTGAGTGGGGTTCTCCAGGGCTGTGATTGTCATGGCCACTGGATTCTGCTCTGCCCACCCCCCGCCCCCCGTCTCAGCCTGGCCATTTGTGCTCCTCTGAACCCAGAGCCCCACGGGCTTCCTTCTCTGGGTAGCACTGAAGCAGCAGCTCTTAACTGAGCCCCACGTGTGCCTGATGCCGGGGAGGCTAGGTTGTGTATCTGGCGTGGCCCATGAGAAGTTGGGACATAAACAAATGACACGCTAGGATATAGGGTAGAAACCCCTGAAGACAACATAAAAAAGTCATCAGGCAAGACCAGTTTGGGCAGTGCAGTGGGCTAGCCTGAGAACCTAAAAGGCAAAAACGCACTATGTAGTGGGGAGGCTGTTATGGACTGAATGTTTGTGTCCCTCCCTTAATTCATATGTTGAAATCCTAAGCCCCAATGTGATGGTATTAGGAGGTGGGGAGTTTGGGAGATAATTAGGTCATGAGGGGAAACCCTCATGAATAGGGTTAATGCCCTCATAAAAGAGACCCCAGGGAGCCCTCTTCCTGCCATGTGAAGATACAACAAGAAGTTGGCAGTCTGTAAGCTGGAAGACAGCCCTCGTCAGAACCCCACCAAGCTGGCATCCTGATCTTGGACTTTCAGTTCCCAGAACTATGAGAAATAAACTTCTCTCGTTTATAAGCCACCCAGGCTATGGTGTATTTGTTATAGCAACTAGAACTGAGTAAGACAGAGGTGCAGTCTTGTTTTTCACTGGGCATCTCGGAGCTAAGGGCACATCCTGTCCCACTCCAGTGGTTTTGCCTAAAGGAATCTGCTCTTACTCCAGGGCTGTAGAAGCTGGAAGGAAACCACAATGAACAAGGGAACTGATAATCCTCACAGAGCCTGGCTCCGTCCTGAATTCCCACCCGGAGGCCTGACGTGGTCCCTAAAGGCTCCGCCTTTTTCTGAGGGCATCATTCACAAGCACAGCGTATGGTTTAATAAGATCCCAGACCTGCCAGTGCTTTCCTGTGGCAAACCACTGAGAGCGGAGTCCTGAAAATATATGCCTGTTCCAGTGTGGAATTCTGCTTCCTTAGAGCCACAGAAATGACTTCACCTCATTTAACTTCCATTAGCAAATTATTAATCTAAATTCACACACCTAGAGTGAAATCACTGGACTCAAACATTTTACTCTCAAGGACGCTTTCCTCCCAACCAAAGCCCATTTAAAACGTATGTGAATTTTAGCAGCCCAGCAAACCTTGCTTCCCCTCTTGCTGAGCCTCTCAATAGCTCTTGCAGGCATTTATAAGTCCTTCTCCCCTTCTGAATGATGCTTTTTGTCTAGTTTTCGAGCATGTGAATATTTATGGGTTGGTACACTACAGTGGAGTGGTCAGGAGCCCGGACTTGTGGGTCAGACAGATCCAGATTTAAATTCCAAACAGTTTGAACATTAGCTAACTGCAGATGAACTTCCCTAAGCCTCAGTTTTATTATCTGTAAAATGGGAACAATGGTACTTCTGTCATAGGGTTGTTTGAGACTTCAATGAGATGATGCAGAGTGTTCAGTGCAGCGTCAGATACACTGCAGGCAAGCAGTGATGATGGCTATCATTGTGGCTGTTGTCATTCTTAGCTAAACACAGGTGGACAGCGCCCAAGGTGGCCTCTTCTGTTCTCTGACTCAGGGACAAGAACTTGATCAGTGGCCCAGAGCAGACTCTGGCAGGGAGGGTTCTGTGTGAGCCAGGTCTTTTCCCATCTCCCAGCCTGACGGATCCCACTTCTTCCTTGAGCTCCATTCTTTCTGACTGGAATCTCCCATCCAGAGAACAGTCCATTTAAGAAGGTCTCATCCAGGAGTCAGTGGAGGCAATGCAATCAAAGGGGCAAAACTGTAAAAGCTGAGCTGGTGGAGGAACAATGCTCCCTGGACAGGAAGGCCCGGGAGCCCCGCCAGGTAAGCGTGGATGTCCGCTTGGGATCCTGGGACAAAAATACTCATTAGACAAGAGATCGGAGCCACAAACACCCAGTGCCCAGGTTGGAAGACCAAGGTCTTTCCGCCTCGGTAGTGAGTCTTTAAGCTTCTAACCCTTTCACTCGTTCTCCACTCCATGTTCTAACAATAATGTTATTTAATATGGGCCAGTCTGAATAACTTTATCCTTCCCTTAGATCTATGCCTATAAAAGGATGCTGTGTTGTCCAGAGTGCCCATAATTCATTATGCTGAATTCCCTTCCATCTGGAGACACATACAGTTGTTGAAAAGCTGTCGCTATAACCTATTGTCACTGCAACCTTTTATGAACCAGCCTACATTTTTATGTCAAAAATTTATCTTAATGGCCTCACAGCTCTTACCTCCAATTATTTCGGTGTCACCAGCCTCCAGCCTGGGCTGTGTTCCCGCTAATATGTGGGAACTAATTTCCTCTTTGCTCCTACCCTGGTCCCACACTGGAAACCTTGTGGATAATGTGGCATAGCCCCTCAAGTGGCATATATATATGTTCACTGCAGAATGTGAGGGAGGGCCAGGACCTTTGGGGGACACCTTAAGGAAGGCAGTGGAAGGCTGTGGCTGAACCCAGAGGAGCTCTATGTAACCAACATGCAGAAGGAAGCACAGAGGAAGGACCTGGCACCAGTGGCGCCTTGCAAAGAGGCTGGGCTCATTTTTCTCCTTTGTTTTAAAATTACAAACAGTAATACACACATTCTCTGTTCACACAACAGAAAATGCTAGAGGAAAAAAAATCATGGGTACTATTAAGGGTGAGTACCAGTAGCCTCATTTAGAATGCTTCTTGTTCTTACTTTTCCAAAAGACATATGTGTATATGTACATGTATACATGTGTAGATATATGAATATTTCTATATGTAAATATATATTTTCTATATTAAATGTATATAAGATATTATATATGTTATATAAATTAAAATATTGACAGCTATTTCACTACTGTAGGAGTCAATGATAATTGAAAAGGTAGCTAAAGAAACCAACATTTCCTTCCCTGTCTTCTAATGATTACTGATGGGAAAAGCCCTGGCTTCCTCATTCGGAGAGCTCCTTAACATTTTCTACAACTACCTGTGGCATATTCAGGGGTACTGTCCCCACTTAATAGGTGAGGAAATAGGGACCAGGACACACTAAGAGATTTAGGTGAGGCGGGGGGCACACCTGGGCCTCGAACCCAGGGCTTGAAGCTCAGCCAGTGTCCTCACCACCAGCTTCAGACGATTCTGCACAATGCTCCTTTCTCCTCACTCTTGTCTGACATCAAGAAACTGAAACATTCTCTCCTTCTCTTGCCCCTGCCTGACCCAGTGTAGCTGCTTAAGTCATAAACGCTTCTTCAGTAGGAAAGAATGCTGGGATAGGAATGTGGGGCTTCCTGTGACCCTTCCCCGGGCAAGCTGGCCTGAGCGCTGGCAGCTCCTAAAGGGCTGCACTCCAGGCCTGGCTCTCGCATGCCCACCCCTCTCCCCCAGCCTTCTCAGTCTGAAGAAGGTCACCCCTGGGATCTGGCAGGCACAAGCCCTGCAGTTCTGTAGTCTCAAGCCTAATTTCAATATGGCCATTTTGAGCTATCAGTCTCCCCGTGGCCCTGCTGGAAGGAGGACAGCCCAGGGACCCAGCATGATGAAGACTCCCCATCACAGGCAAAGCGCACTGCAGCCCAGGCCTCTGCCAAAGCCTCCCCCTGGGCCACCGTGGGGTTGTAGGCAGGCACTCTGGGAATTTTCTCTGTTGCAGACCCTGCTGTGCTTGTGAGTTTTTGATCTGCCCTTGGAGAGGGGTGATCAGTTCTTTCTGTGACTGTGTAGTGATAGTTCCCACACACCATCCGTGGTTGCAGGGGGAGCTGGCATCAGGGAACGTGGGTGCAACCAGGACTGGGCTGTGTGTGCCCGTGCGCAGCCCACGCGCGACTGTGCACGTATGTATGCAAACAGTACGATGAACGCCACCAGAATTTTCATTTTTGCTTGAGGCAAACACAGGGATGTTAAACTCTTACACACTGTCTTGGAGTCAGGTGAGCCTGAGTTCAAAATCTTGGAAGTTTACTTACTTTGCAAATAACCTTGGCAAAGGAGATTCCCACACCTCAGTTTCTTCATCTTAAAGTGGGGATGATAATAACTGCCTTACAGGATATGATGCAAAACATGTGCAAGGCACTTACTGATGCCTGGCAGGCAGTAAAATTCAATAAATGCCAACCACCATCACCATTGTTTTTATTACCAAACTCCCATGCCCTCAGCCTGGTTATTATTGTCCTCGTGGTGTGACGCCATGTCCCCCACACCCTGCAGAGCTGCCCAGCTGCCTTTCTGACACCTCCAAGTCCTGTAGAACCAAGTGTTCCCCATATTGGAAAGGAGCCTTACTCCTGGCACCAGGCCCAGAGGAAGACAGGGCCCATCCCTTGACACCGAGGGGAGGAGAAACCCTCCCAGCACGAGGGCCCAGGGCTCTGGGGCAGGGTGGGGAAAGGACCTGGAGGATACACCTCCATGGAAGCCCCCGTCTCTTTTCTTTAGACGAACCTGCCAGGGCTCCCCATGTCCTGCCCTGGATTGGTGACATGTCAGGGCCAGAGAAGGCCTTACAGATGCTGGTTTTAGAGATGGGTGAAGGGGCTTACAGCAAGTCTGTAGCACAGCCTGGAGGAGGTCCAGGGCTTTGAATCTCAATTCTAGGACTGTTTCCCTCCTTCAGATCAAGCCCAACTCTCATCCAGGCATTTGTGGCTCCTTCCCCCTTTCCCTTATGCAGCCTCGTTCTCCCGTCCTCTGCAGGGTAGTGTCTGCTCCTGCCAGGCTGGTTTCTTCTGAGCCATCCTGCTGCCCCTTGGCCTGTCCGTCCCAGTGTCTGCCACCCAAACCCATCGGGCCCAGCCTCCTTCAGGACGGCCGCCGTGTCTGCTGCAGCCAGGAGCCTAATTACAAGTGGCCCTTATCTTGTTCCCTGACCGCCTCTTTGCCTAGCTCTCCCTGTGCAGCCAGAATGAGGGCAAGTGCTGAGCTGAGCTGAGCAGACCAAGCAATACCCCCCTGAGGCCGTGTGACCTCAGGCAGTCTCCTCAGTCTCCATACTTCAATCTCCTCCTTTATAAAATAGGGGAAATGCTAAACAAATGCCTAATTGCACACTTTTAAAAAGGAAGACTGCCCCCAACTGTCTTTTTAATGTGCGGGCCTGGATTTCAGGGGAAGCCCATCTAACAAAAGCGGACTCCACACCCTCGCCCCAGTATAATGCAGCAAGCAATCCGGCTCTGAAAGCTATTTTATTTCCCTTTTCAGGGGGAAGAGCCTTCGCCATTAGCTCTATTTGATTCTAAATGCAGCCCTGAGACTTTCTGAGTCCCCAGGCACCTATCTGGCTGGTACCAAACCAGAAGTACCACTTACGTTAGTGCCATGAGTAAGAGGGAAGAAAATCTGAAAAATGGGTAAAGGGTGCACCGGGCATTTCCTATTTATTTATGTCCTCCTGGGTCTGAGACGGAGGAAAGAATTTCACCATTCTGGGTAAGAGATGGCTTTGTCCTGGTATCGAAGGCTTCCTATGTCCCTCGTTTAGAGGGAGATGCTCACAGGGGAGGGATTAAAGATGAGCTAGGGAGGTATATTCCTGCTCCGGCAGGGGACTTCCCCCAGCATGCTGAATCCCCGCCAACGCAATCTCATCTTCTGTTATGGAGAAGGATCACTCATTGTGAGCTCTATTTTCTGCTTAAACGTAAGCCACGTTGTGTGCAAGGACAGTGTGGCATGGCCCCTGATTAATCACGCCGCGCGTAGCAGTGACTCTGTTCCGGGCTGACATGAATGCGGTTACTAAGTGGGCTCCTTCCTCTCTCCGGGGACATAGCCACCAGGGCACGAAGACCTCTGCCTGGAGACTGAGTCTCGCAGGGGCTGCTTTGTAGCTGGAGCCTGGATGAGAACTCAAGAAACCCCCTGCAGAATGAAGCTGGCGTCATTTAAATTTAATATGTTTTTAACCTGCTAATAACCCTGAGGGATGGGGGTGCAGCTGGCTGGCTGGGTCAGAGCAGAGGGCACTGACCGCTCGGGGAGGGCACCAGGGTGGGAGGCGACTGCCCTGCCCTGCTCCGGCTGGTGGGCGAGGGCTTCTTACTGCATGTAGCACAGCTCAAACCACCAAAGGGCGCAGCTTCTCCATGGCAACCCCAAACAACCTATTCATTCCAGAGGTTATGCTGGCAGCAAAAGTGGACCTGGTGCCATGGCATGGTGTCCTTGTGACAGATAATGTGAAAATCGTTCCTGATTGACCATCGGCTGCCTTCTGGGAAGGCTTCCGAGAATGAAGCCAGCCGAGGGACAGCCAGAGACGGCCTTGGAGAGGCAAGGGAGAGTGATTTACACACAAGGCATCATGGGTTATGGATGGGAGATGCTTTTCGCATTGGGGAACTCATCATTTACTGACTCGGCCGCCTCCCTGAAAGAGAGAGGGTCTAGGTGGAAAGAAAAGGTGGCGGGGATGGGAGAGACCCTGGGGAGGGGCTTCCACAAGATTCAGCGACTCTAGGGTATCCAGAGGGATAATCCTGGCTGTGTGTTGGGGACACGGCCTCTAGGCAAGACTGGGGGCCTCTGCCCCCTAGACAATCAGGATGCTTCTCCCGCTCTGCTAGGAGGCACACATTCACTCCCGCGGCCCAGCCAGCGGCCACTGTCCCCCACCCATCTTGCCTGCTTCTTCCTTCTCTGTGTCCCTGCTCCCACCCATGCTGGCCGCAGCCTCCGTCTGCCTCTGCCGGGGCCTGGGTCCTGATGCCTGTCCTTGTAGGAGGGAGGGAGAGGGGCTCAGCCTTGGGTCAGACACATGCGGATCTGAACCTGTGGCCTGCATTTGAGTGGCTGCGGGTAAGTTAGCTAATGTGAAGCCACCTCAGTTTTTTTA
This sequence comes from Mesoplodon bidens, assembly GCF_964165515.1. Classification (NCBI taxonomy): domain Eukaryota; kingdom Metazoa; phylum Chordata; class Mammalia; order Artiodactyla; family Ziphiidae; genus Mesoplodon; species Mesoplodon bidens. Next base: position 71,080,492 of record NC_138170.1, read on the forward strand.
TCTGTGTAGTAGACATATAACGCTGGCCTGGGAAGGGTTTTGTGGGGCCCTAATGGGTAAAACATGTAAACGCAAGTGACACCGTGTGAGAGAAGGGGTTCATTTCCCCTCCCCCAATTCCTCCCTCTCCACGCCCCACTGCCGTCTTCCCTCCCGGGCTGGTGGCAGCGGGTCCCTCTTTCTGGGCACCTGCACAAGATGACCAAACTTGGGAAAAGTGATCACCAAAGGAGACGCTGCCGAGAAAGTCCATCCGGATGTTCCGAATGTTCTGTCTCTGTTGTGGTAAACGATGACTTTAATTTACAAAGCAGACGAATACTAAATCTTCATGAAATTAAAAACTATATTATTTATGTGAGCGGAAACTGTTCTGTAGCTAGCAGCGATCCGGCTTTGTAGGAGGAACACTAAAATAATTAAAACCACTCGTGCTTCAGTAATAAATAATGATAATAAATAAATGTCCTGACCTTAAGCGAAAATATAAAATTAAAACCCATTTGGTATGTAAATTCATTCAGGATGCTAACGAGTCTCCCAGCCTAAGACGGTGTGGGATGGAAGAAGCGTTCACTACATGAATTCTGAAAGGAAAATCAAAGAACAACAGAGTTGTGTGTGTATCGACTCATTATTCTCCTTTAATTCCATCTAATGCTGTGTGGAGCCTTGAGGCTGGGACATTAATTTCCTGCTTTTTCTGTTTCACCAATTCCTCATGGAGACCAGGAGAAAGAATTTCAATCCTCAAGGCTGAACTCAGGGGAGGCCAGAAAATTGCAGGAGGGGTGGAAAACTGAATCTCGGAAAGGCAATTTTTAACGTGCTTACAGAAAGGCGATGAAAAGGGTCAGCACAGAATGGCACCGGGGCTGCCTGGGGGTGCATGCCCGAGTGTTTGGGGCACACATCTTCCGGGGGGGAATGAAACGCCCCTGTTCCTGGGTCCAGGTGGGAAGCATTCCAAGGCCTGGAGGAGCTGGGCAGGAAGACTGCGGACGGCCTCTGACTTAGGAAAATGCCGATCAGTTCCAGATTGTGCACCTACCCCCCTTGACAGCCCAGCGCCTGGCTTTACCATGAAACTGCTGCTCCATCCATGAAGCCTGCGGCTCCCTGGGCTCCCAAATAAGGCCAGCCCAGGAAGCTGCAGGGCAACGTGCCAGGCAGAAACTTTCAACCACTGCTGTATAACAAACCTAGAGACACCCTTTGCATTTTTGTCCCGCCTCCAAGGCCTGTCACACCCAGCCTCTCATTTTAGGCTCCTAACTACCCAGTGAGGTAGGCAGTGCAGGGATGGCTATGCAGAGTGACAGGCAGGGCAGGTGAGGCATAAAAGCTCGCAGGAAGTGGCAGCAGGGAAAGGGGCAGAACCCTGCTCCAGGCTGGGTTTCTTGTGTAGCTGGGGACCTCTCAGCGGGGAGGGAGGAGATGGAAAGGAAGGCTCACTGGACCTGCCTGGTAAACAGGACTCTGGTCCTGACTCCACGCCCCCTGAGGGGTCACTGCTGCCCCAAAGGAGTGGTGGAGAGGCCGTCCCATGGGACAGAGGGACCCGCACAGCCTGCTATCCAAGGGGACCCAGAATCACCAGCATCCTGCGAGATGGGGCCTCAGAGGGAGTGAAAGCCCTGTGGAACTATTCAGAGCAGACAGCCCTGCTCACTCTTCTGATATGACACACAGTTCCTGGTGGAAAAGGAGGGGAAAATCCAACCCAAGTCCTTCAGTGTCTGAATGGCTCCAAACCATCCAGGCTTTATAAACAAAACACTGGGATAGGGGCTTCCCTTGTGGCGCAGTGGTTGAGAATCTGCCTGCCAATGCAGGGGACATGGGTTCGAGCCCTGGTCTGGGAGGATCCCACATGCCGCGGAGCAACTAGGCCCGTGAGCCACAATTACCGAGCCTGCGCGTCTGGAGCCTGTGCTCCGCAACAAGAGAGGCCGCAGTAGTGAGAGGCCCATGCACCGCGCTGAAGAGTGGCCCCCGCTTGCCACAACTAGAGAAAGCCCTCGCACAGAAACAAAGAACCAACACAGCCATAAATAAATAAATAAAATTAAAAACAAAACAAAAAAAACCCACTGGGATAAATGACAGATTTACTCTACTTTTTTTTTTTTTTTTTTTTTTGGCGGTACGCGGGCCTCTCACTGTTGTGGCCTCTCCCGTTGCGGATCACAGGCTCCGGACGCGCAAGCTCAGCGGCCACGGCTCACGGGCCCAGCCGCTCCGCGGCATGTGGGATCCTCCCGGACCGGGGCACGAACCCGTGTCCCCTGCATCGGCAGGCGGACTCTCAACCACTGCGCCACCAGGGAAGCCCTTTCTCTACTTTTGAATCTCATTAGAAATCACAGAACTGTCAACAAGCCACCAGACCAAGTACCCTGATAACTGAGAGGCTCTCCATCCCTGCCAAGTACACCTGGGGGCCTGGGGGAGACCCTCCCTCCCAAGGGACATGTGTGGCCCACTCCAATTCAACCAGGGCATTCAAGATCCCCTCCAGATCCTGCTTGCTAACTTCTGTGTGACTCCATGATGGACACAAAGACAAAGAAAGCCACAGCACTTGAGCAGAGAAGGTCCCTGAGAGAAGCAGTGGGGTAGTGGGGAAAATAGCCCTTTAAAAAAAACTTACAAAAACCAAATGGTGAAAATTTCCTTAAAAAAAGCTTCCTGGTCAGGTATGAAGTTCTGGACCAGCGTGCCAGCAGGGCAGGGCCGCTGGCTTACTTGCAGAAAGTCAGGGAGGCTCCCACACAAAGCCCTTTGGGGGCCAGAAGATGGTCCCTTTCTCCCAAAAGATTCGTGCAGAATCTTGTGTTCTTGGCTGTCTCCGAGAAACAGCAAGGTCACCTCGAGCTCTCTGTTCTTCCTTCTTTTCTGGGCAGATAAGCTACACCCCTGGCATGTCCACTCTGGAAAGGGGATTGATTATTCCTGCTAAAATGTCTATTTTAGCAAAGCAAAGGCTGACCTTAGGGCACACCTGGGCTGCAGCCAGCCTGGCAGGGCCCTGAACAGATCTCCGTGCTCCTTAAGAGGGGGGCCTGTCGCCATGTGGAACCTGAGCCGCTTCCTGGGGGGCTTACCTACCAGCCCCTGCCCTGCTCCCCCAGGTCAGAACGTGCCTGTGCACCTGCCCTATAGCACCCATGATAGCTCCCGGGGGGCTGAGTTCAGAGACACTGGGCTCAGCTTCCAGGACTTCTGGGTCTTTGGGTCAAAGTGACCTGGAGCTTCGGGTGGGCAGCATGGGGCTCAGTGTGGGAATCAATTCTCTGGGACTAAAGGACCCCACCCCTCCATTCCTGCTCCCCTCTGTCCCTAGAGCTGCCATCAGGCAGCCTAATGCCCCGGGCTCCTAACACCCTCCCGAGCTCCTGGCCGTGTCTCTTTGCGAAGCCATGGCTGCCACATGCCAGGTGGGACTACTGTCCCTGATGAGGATGGGACCCTCTCCCCAGGGGCCACTCTAACGCCTCTCCTTCCGCAGCAGTGAGCGAGCACCGGCTGCCTCAAGAGGTGCTCAAGAAAAGCCCACTCACCAGCCCAACGGTTCCTGCACACCTGCAGTGTGCCCAGCCCAGTGGGCCCAGGACAGCTCTGAGGCTAGAGTGGCCAGGTGCTGAAAGAGGAAGTTGGGGGACAGTCAAGGGTCCTCATTTCTCCATCTGACCCTTACTAAGGACCTCTGTGTGTCAGACTCAGGAGAGAGAGAGGAGGGGAAGGTCAGTCCCACTTTCAGGGGTGGCAGAGGTTGGCCAGGAAGACTCAGGGGAGGAACGATAGGGCCGGGTTTTGGGAGATGAGGGAACGCTCCCCAGGTGGGAGGGGTGATGGGGGCGCTTCAGGAAGAGGAAGGTGTGAGGGCAAAGGCTGGGATGAACCTGCACTGAGAACCCGCTGCTCCCCTCGCAGGTGGCCACCCAGCAGGTGGGGTGGAGGGTGCGGATCGGCAGTTGGGGCTGGAGCCCAACGAGGAGGCAGTTTTACCCTGGGAGAGGGTGAGGGTGAGGGGACATGCTGGGGGGCAGGGGTGGGATGCTGGGAGGCCATTTGGAGGCCTGTGACCCAGGGGAGTCTGGGTTAGGGGCTTGACTGGCACCATGGCCTTGGGGATGGAGAGGAGGGGACGGATGACAGGGATAATTTAACAAGGAGGTTGATGGTGATTAGTCATGGGTTGTCGGGGGAAGGGTGAGGAAGGAGTCAGGGATGATACTGGGCTGGACATGGGGGTGTGAGTCCGGAAGCCCAGCTGGGGGCTGAGAGCTGGAGGGCTTCAGGAAGTGAGGCTGAGGTGTCCACGGGCACCCAAGGCTTGGTCCAGAAAGCAGCTGGCTGTATGGACAGCGAACCCAGAGAGAGGGCTGGCCTGGAGATGGGAGGGCATGCGGGGCCTTCGGAGCTGTGTCCTGGCTCTGCTCTAGTCCTGTCAGTCCCCTCCCTCACGAGGTGGCCAGAGGGGTCCGGTCCAAATGCCCCGCGAGTGGCGGTCTCTCACATGTTCCCTGCACAGGCCAGGTGCACCTCCACTTTTTCATCCCTCTTGCCCCACCCTCCCGCCGTGGCTCCCCGCCCACCTTCTTCAGGTCTTTGCTCAAAGGTCACCTAAACAGGATTTTAAAATGGCAGCATACCTCCCTCTCCACCCTGGCACTCTCTGACTTATTTCTCTGTTTTATTTCTCTGGAGCACTTTTCACCATCTGACATTTACTTATTCATTTGATGATCTGTCTCCATCCATTAGCATGTAAGCTCCATGAAGGCAGGGATGTTTGTTTTGATTAGGCACACAATAGGTGCTAAATAAATATTTGTTTATTAGTGAGTGAATGAATAAGTTAGTCTCCACTGGGTGGCCTCACTCCCAACACCACTGAATCAAGGATGCTTTGATTTGCCGCTAACTCAGGGCACCCTCCTAGCCTAGCTCCGGGTCTGGGAATTGAAGGCGTCAGGTCCTAGAAGGGCTACTTGGGACCCTCTTTCTAGGCAGCCTGGACTTCGGATGCTGCCCTGCAGTGTAGGGATGGAAAGTGGCCTCCCTGTGGGTGGTGATCTTAGCATGCTCTTGGCCACCCTTGGGCCTCACATAAGTCTGGAGAGGAATGCTGAGCTTGGGCAGGATGCCTGGAGTTGGATGGAATTTATTGCTCCAAAGGCTCCCTGAGTTTTAAGATCTTGAACATCAACCCACATATTTTGGCGGTGGCAGATGCAAAAAATAAAACCCAAAACCTACAGGAAACAATCTGGGGAGAGCTGGAGGGGGAGCGTGAAATGGACAAAACATATGGGCCAAAGCCTGAACAGAGAAGGCAGAAGAGCCAGCCCAGCCTAGGGCCTTTGAGAAAATTTAGAATGCTGCTTGGGAAGGCAGAAAACTCCGGAAGGTGATCTTCCTTCAAGGCTGCATCCTTCACTGGTACCAAGGAAGGTAAATTATAAGAGGAATCAAACAGAAAAGGTGACGAGAGGCAGGAGGGGCCTGGGGGCCAGGAGGCCCAGCCATACAGTTAGCTCTGCCATAGATGCTGTGCCACCTTGGTCAAGTCCCTTCCCTCCCCAGGCCTCTATTTTTGTTTGTAAAGTGAGAGGTTTGAACACTGGGCCTTCTGGCTCTGCTAGCTGCTCCATTTCTTGGTATTCTAGCAGCCTCCTTCAAAACAGCCAGCTGGGCTATTCCAGAATGCCAGCTGTGTTCCCTTGCAAGTTATCACAATATAGCAGGACCCAGAATGGAAGTCCACAGTTGTTCAGTGCACAGCTTGTGCAGCTGTACATGGCAGCCTCATCTGTCCTGAACTGCCGACACTAGCACCCATTTTAAAGTGTGTCAAGCCCCAATATTTGGGAAGGCTCCTCTGAGAACTTCTCTGGGAAATGAGAGTACTGGATTTGGCTTCTGGGCTGTGTAGCATACAGATGACTGCTGGGCTGGCCCTGCTTTCCTGAAGTCAAATTTTCCTCCGAAGCAAAAAAGAAAAGCCTGTTTCCCTGTAGGTCTCAAATGTGCCTTCTGTCTGCTGACCCTTGAGCTGTGTCCAGGCGGGGTTTTAGGAGTTCCTCACTGGAGTCCTGCACCAAGGCTGCTCAGAACTGGGTTCCCGCTTCAAGTGAACTGGGTCGCCACTGCCGCGTTCCCCATCTCTGTCTGCAGTAGCACAGAGTGGAGCCGAGCTGAGGGCGGTGGGTGGGTGGGATTCCAGAGTCACCCCGCAAGGCCCACAGCTCCAGGGCTGCCCCACTGGCACAGGGCCTCACCTCTGCCACGCCACGCCCAGGCTGCCCTGTTAATAGCCCAGCTGCAAGCGTGCTGCCTCCTGAGTTTCCATCTCACTTGTACTAGGTCTGGCTGTCCCAGTGGAGACGGCTTCCTTGCAAAACAAACAGCAGAATCAATATTCCCTTCACTAGGGGGGGTGTAGGGTCTTCAGACGGCAGGTCGGACCCTCTCTCCATTCCTGCTGCTTGGGTCCAAAGAGAGGAGCACACAGGCCGCCCACCAGGCCCTTTTCTGCCTCAATTCAGCGATTTGATTACATTCAATTAACAGACATTTATGGAGCACCTTCAACGTGTCAAACCCACTGGGTGTGAGGGCGATAAGGATGAATGAGAGGGCCCTGGGCCAGGAGGAGCACGCATGTCGCAGGAGACAGACCCCTGCACGGAGGGTTAGGGTGGGTGCGTAAGTGGGGAGGACGGTTCGAGGCCGGGAGGACCAGCATCTGAACTCATCCATCCTGGGGCACAGTTGGTGTCAGACGCGAGGCGAACTGGACCCGGCAGGCCTCCCAGCGTGCACGGGCTGAGCGTGCAGAGGCTGACTCCTCGGCCCTTGTTGAGGCAGCTCCCCAGCCCTCACCAGGCCTCATGGGGAGCTCTGGGTGAGGCAGATCCTCCCGGGGATGGAGGGGCTCCATTCCTCTCTGCATCCTCCAGTCCACCAGCCGCGACAGCCAGGAATAACCTCGGCCTCCACCCTCTGTGCAGAGAAAGTCCTGGGAAAGCTTGTTAAAAGGGCACATCTAGGCTCCAGCCCCAGGGATTCAGCATCAATAAACTTTGGTTGATGGGCTTCCCTGGTGGCGCAGTGGTTGAGAGTCCGCCTGCCGATGCGGGGGATGCGGGTTCGTGCCCCGGTCTGGGAGGATCCCACATGCCGCGGAGTGGCTGGGCCTGTGGGTTATGGCCGCTGGGCCTGCGCGTCCGGAGCCTGTGCTCCACAACGGGAGAGACCACAACAGTGAGAGGCCCACATACCGCAAAAAAACAAAAAACAAAAAACAACTTTGGTTGAGGGAGGGGTGGTGTCTGGGAATCTGCCTGATAATCGCACTTCAGGGACTGGCCGTGGGCTCCGTGAGCGGGGGCCAGGGGGTTCTCTCCTGCTTAGCCCCTGCCACCCCCTCCCCCTCCCCCACTCCAACACACACCGCCTGGGGTCAGTCAGCATGTGATGAATGAAATGTTGTAGGATGATCCTCCCAGGGTGACAGGGGGTGCAGAGCTGACCCCAGGCCTCCTGACCTCTAGGGCTCATTTCTCCACACCACTAATCTGCATGTCCAGCCCTGGCTCCGGGAAAACTTCCCTCGTGTTCTACCTGGGGGACCTTTCCCAGCTCTGCCCTTACAGTCCTCAACCTCAGTGGAGCCTGCATGTGGGAGTATGTGTATGAGTGTGGACCATGTGTGTGTTTTATCAGAATCCTGGGTCCAAGAAGCATCCAGATTCCACATGCTGCAAAGATTTGAACACAACCCACCCCCCTTCCCTCACTTGTTGTTCCTCGGGTATCTGATGGGAACGGGGAGGGTGGGTGATGGGAACAATGGCCCCCAGACCTACAGTCAGCCATGCTCTCCCTTGAGGGTTCTTTGATTTCTGTGTGTTGTTTAACCTGCTGGCCGGCTGGCCTGTCCTGACCCCCAGCTGGGCTCCACTCTGGGCAGGGTCCAAGTCGGATGCATCCCCAAGGTGCCCAGTGCAGAGCCCCACTGAGGACTGGGCTCTGGCTGGCACCTCGAGGGCCCTCAGCAAACATCTCTGCTGACTGGTCACCAGGCGTCAGGCTGCCCCACGCCGGCAGGCGCCGAGCATGGTGACTGGTGTCACAGACAGTGTGCGCTTGGCATGGATGCAGGGGGGAGCCTCATGGACGGAGGCCTGTCAGGAATTTGGGAGTCGGAGTGTTCCTGCATTTCAGGGGCGTAGAGACACTCGGCATACATGGTATCATTTTGTTCACAAGTGGGGGTCTGTGTGACCACTAGCAAAGGACAGAGGCCGTTGCTCCATCTCTCTGAAAAACAGCTCCATGACGACACCTCTATCACCAGAGAACCCCAGCAGGACTGGTCACGAGTATCACCCAGAGGTACCACTGTCACTGTGTGCAGGAAGAAACCACCTAGACGGGGAGCCAGACCCGCCTGTGGCAGGAGCACGTGTCTCCAGGGCCCAGGTGGAGAGGAAAGTGTGGGTGGGGAGCACCCCGTGGCGCTCCCGCCTGGCAGCTGGCGGGAGGCGGGTGGTTGAAGCTGGTGAGCAGTGCTGAGACCCCATGTCTCTGCCTCCTTGGTCTGCTCCCCGGCGGGCGGGTGTGCTTTCCCACTTGGCGAAGGCAGAGGCCCGGGCCTCCTGTGGCCTCTTACCAACTCAGCCTCCCTCCCAAGACCCACTTGGCATCCCGCTCTGTGCCAGGCTAGGCGGAGGGGAGGCCAGAAGGAGGGGCAGGCCCGGCCACCGGGTCCCCACAGAGGGGACAGGACAAGCTGGAAGTGCGTGGTGGGGACTAGGACATCCAGCACCACCTGAGGTCTCTGGGGAGAGTGACCGGAGGTGGGGGGGTGCCCAGGTGGGGTTGGAGGATGGGGGAGGGCTGGGACGAGGGGCTTTGCAGAAACAAACCACCACAGAAGGACAGGCTAGAAGACACCAGAAGAATGTTACAACGGCGCCAGCACATGGGCTGTTCCTTCTCTAGCCCCTACATTTTCGGGTAAGAAAAACGAAACCACTTTCCCTGCCCTCGTGTCTGGATTCAGTGTGGCGTCAGAATGAGAAAGACCACTCGGACTTTAGACCCGAGACACAGAACCGCTCAGCAGGCATGTTTCAGGATAATAAAGGCGACGAGTGGAGAAGTGGTGCTTCCTTCCCCCAAAGCTCCGATTAAACGCTGGAATATGGGTGACACGTACGTGGAGGAGGACCCGGCACAGTCAGAATTCTGCCAGCAAACATTCTAAAATATTCATGAAACACAGGACCAGGCCTGACTGTTAACACTGCAATGGTTCCCTCCAATGGAGTGACAAATGGGCGCCAAGCACTGTCATCTGTTCCTCTGATCTTTCCAGGTCCCACCAGAGAGCGGAGGGGGAACTCGGCGGCGGCCCGGGGAGGCTGCAGAGGAGGGGGCCGGAGCCGTGCTCTCCTGGTGGCTTACTTTTCCATGTAAGAGGGGGAGAGAACAGCACATTTCTTTGGACTCTGAGGCAAAATAATAGATTCTCCAAGTCTTACTCCATCAGAAGTGATTAGTGGGGGGCCCTGGGATTCCACTACACCACAGTAACCTCCTTTGTGAAAGGAGCATTGTTATATACACAAATCTCAGCGCACGGCACAGGCAAAAAGCAAAATGTCTAAGAAAAGTAATTGGTCTTCGAAAGAAAATAAGGAAAAAAAGAATAAAATGAACTCCTGGCTTCCTTGGTTAAGAGCTTCTTCAGAGCTTCGAGACACGCTGAGCAGGAACCACAGTGCAAAACTGCCGCAATTTAACAGGGCATCTAATTAAAAGGAGTGACATGAAAGGCCTTTTCTTCCTACTCTGGGTTTTGCTTCTTTCTGTGCAGGGTTCAAAAGTCTGACAAGTGGAGGACAAAGAGTTATGTCCCCAAACAATAAAAAGCAGCATATCGGCTACCGAATTACTGGTTTTTATATCCTTCTGTCTAACAAATGTTGCCGAGGCTTGCTATGTGCTAGCTGCTATGCCAGGCGCCGAGGTCACAGAGAGCAGCTAGACGCTGACGGCGCCCGGTGGGGCAGGAGAGAGTTTAGACCACTGAATGCGCTCCGGGGTGTGCTAAGGCAGTGCAGCACGGGCCTCCGGGAGGGGAGGGGCACCCAAGCACAAGGCCCTTCTCCCCCCACCGTGTCGGCAGGGTGGACATTCTGTGAGGCCGTCCTATTACCTTATCCTTACTTTAAAAAAGTAGTGCGTTCAGGGAGCGGGGGGGATGGGGAGTGGCTGCCGAATGGGCCTGGGTTTCCTTCTGGGGTGATGCAAATGTTCTGGAGCTGGATACTTATGATGGCTGCAAAACCTCGTGACTGTACTGAATGCTGCTGAATTGTGTGCGCTTGAAAATGGTGGATTTTATGTTGATGTATATTTGAGCACAATTTTTGAAAAGTAACGTTTTCTGAGGTCAAATTCAATTTAAGCTCTGTTTACAACTTCAAGGGTGACTGGGCAATCCGTGAGATGGGGCAGGGCGGGGTGTGGGCACCCTAGACAACTTGCATCCTGCACAGTCCTGGCTCCCGGCTGGGCTTAAACATCCGAGACGGGAGGACCCATCAGGCCACATCACAGCCGCCCTCCGAAAGGCCACCGAGAAACTGCTCCCAACAGCATATTCTCCCGGAGCTTTGCCAGGTCTAACTGTAATCTCTCTCCTGTGGAGAGAGATTGTCAGACTTTTGAACCCTGCACAGAAAGAAGCAAAGCCCAGGGTAGGAAGACAAGGCCCTTCATGTCACTCCTTTTAATTAGATGCCCTGTTAAATTGCAGCAGTTTTGCACTGTGGTTCCTGCTCAGCGTGTCTAGAAGCTCTTAACCAAGGAAGACAAGTAAAGTGCGACTTGTCCTCCTGAGAAGAGTCGGTCAGTGCGTAGAAGTCCCCTTCTGGGAGGGTGGCTGGTGGCTTGGGCACAGCCTCTTTCCTGTCACCCCTCACTGCCTCCCGACTCCGCCCTCCTGTCTCCAGTTAGGAGTGGTCCCCTCCTCTCGGTGAAGGCATTCACCGAGCCATAGGTCTGGGAGGCCACCAGGGGTGTGGGTGGTGCCAGGTGCGGGGGGGGGGGAGAGAGGGAGGATGTGGAAATGCAGCTTCCTCAGGTTGGACAGAGACCCCAAACCAGATCCTTCCCTTGGATTTGAACTAACCACTCAGCATTAAACTTGTCACCTGTCTCCCCTCTTCTTGTGTCTGTGCAAATATCTCTTTCACCTTCGTGCAGCCGGCAGTCCATCTGTTAACATGCTGGCCAGACTGGAGCCTGGTGGCATACAACTGACCCAGAAGTAGGTATAATCCTCTCTTCTAAATGTGCTTAATACCACTGATAATCCTGTCACATAAGTCTCCCGGTGAGCAGTGAGCTGCAGCCATCGCCAGAGTCCAAGAATCTTTCAGTAACGGATTCCACCTCCTGGAATCTATCTCCTTTTTTAATACCGATTTCAGCTGCCATGTTGCTGAGAGCTTGGGAGAAACGTCCTGATCTTTTTTTTTTTTTTTTTTTTTTGCGGTCCGCGGGCCTCTCACTGTTGTGGCCTCTCCCCTTGCGGAGCACAGGCTCCGGACACGCAGGCTCAGCGGCCATGGCTCACGGGCACAGCCGCTCCGCGGCCTGTGGGATCTTCCCGGACCGGGGCACGAACCCGTGTCCCCTGCATTGGCAGGCGGACTCTCAACCACTGCGCCACCAGGGAAGCCCGAAACGTCCTGATCTTTAACAGCCCCGTTTTTCGGAGCAGTCTCTGGCAGACGAGGCGAACGGAGCCCATCCATTCATTTGTTTGGCCTTCCTGAGGAACCCTGCCGTCCCTCTGTGCATCTGTGCCCACTGACGGCCATTTCCTACAGTGGGGTCTGGCACCACCGTCTGCATCTTCCACTTAATCTCTTTGTTAGAGGCCTAGTATAACTTCCCACACCAAGTGGTATTGCCCTTGACTTTCTCTGTCCCCCACGGTCATCCCCCAGCCTCCGTGCCTCCAGCACTGCCCGTTTGGAATTGCAGTGTCACCAAAGGCTTGGAGGGACGTGATTAGCTGAAATGGTTCAGATGTTCCTCCGAAGAAATTAAACCTGAGTCCGTTAAATCACTCCCCAGACATAAGGTCCCAGTGTGAACACCACTGGGCAGAGCCACTGCTTCCCAAACGTAGATTCTCTACTCCCAGAGTTCCTGCCACCCTAACCTCCAGAGGGCAAAGCTCTGCTTCCAATCCCCGAGGGGTTGAAGAATAAATATCCTTGGAGCAGCCGTGACGCCTGCCCCACTACGGGCTTTGGGCTGCCAGCAACAGCTGGGTTGTAATCTAATTTTATACCCAGATTCATGGGAACAGCTGGAGAAAAGACACAGAACACGCCCGCTAGGCTGATGATCTGGGGATCTCTTGCCTTCTGAAACAGGCCCATAAGCCACAGCTTGCATTTGGGTCTAAGCAGGTAAATGGGTTTGGAGAGGTCTCCTGCCCAAGGAGGTCCCACCTTGGATTATCTGGATTATAGCACCTTCTTGTAGTTTTGTAAAATGATCTGCTTGAAATAACAGGGTCCAAGTGCCACCTTTGAAGATGAGGAGCGGCCGAGACCACGGCTCCGGCAAATTCTTCTCCTTTCAATTACAATGAGATAAAGAGGAGCAGAGATGGCAGCAAAGAGAATTTTCTTCTGAACTAAAGTTGGTAACAAGAGGGGAGCGGTTAGTGCTTGGAGCTTTTATTTGACTTGTGTAGGTTTTTGATTTAAAGAATTTCCTTGATGGCTCTTTGAGCTTGATCTTCCAGAGGAACAACCAGCAGAGCCTGTCCATTCCCATTTTCTTACTCCAGCCAAACAAGAGACCCGACGCAGGCTCACTTTCCATGGAGGCCACAGTGAAAGTCTCGCCCCGCACTCACACATCCGTACCTATTTTGTAGACACCAACACATGTCAATGTGCCCCGTTGCCTGCAGATTCCGAGGGGACACTGCCCTAGGTTGTGAGGGGGAGGAGGACCCGAGCAGCTCACTTTAATTGCCCTTTGAAAGTTTTCCAAATTGGAGCCCATATGTTACAGGCAGCAGGCAGGTGGTAAGTAGAAAGCTTATCGAAACATTTTTTGACATCGAGGAGAAAGGTGTGATGGTGTTTCATTTCAGCTTGGCGGAGAGGAGGTCAGTAGGCCATCCTGCTCCGGGATTAAACTCTGAGCATCAAGGGCAAACTTCGCAAAGAACCCAGCCCCCCGCTCAGGTGGGCTTTCTTTAAGGAGATCTGGGGAAGAGGGACTTGCATGCAGTGTAGTAGTTTCCTAGGGCGGCCGCAACAAATTGCCACAAGCTGAGTGGTTTAAATGACAGAAATGCATTCTTTCTCAGTTCTGGAGGCCGGAAGTCTAAAATCACGGGTTTGGCAGGCCACTCTCTTTCTGAAGGCTCTAAGGGAGAATGCTTTTTCATCTCTTGCAGCTTCTGCTGGCCGCGGGCATTCCTTGGTTTGTAGCAGCATCACTCCAGTCTCCACCTGTCTTCACACGGTCATCCCCTCCGAGTGTCAAAGCTCCCTCTCCTGTCTCTCAAAATGATACTCATTGCTAAATTTAGAGCCCACCCCCATCCAGGATGACCTTGTCTTGAGAACTTTACCTTAACTACATCTATAAAGACTATTTCCAAATACCCCACATTCGGAGGTTCTGGGTGGACATACAATTTGGGGGGCTACTATTCAACCCACTTCACAGACAGGGCCCTGGAATTAAAGTCCTGTCTTTCTCACTCTGCTTTCTCATTGATTCAAATGCTGTACAGATGAGACGGGTCTTTTTCGGAGGAGGCCTGTTCTTAACATGTAGCTCAAATCCCTACCTGGTGGGGCTGGGAAATCTCAGCCGGTTCACAAGTGAGCATAGCACAGGTTTGGGGCACCAAGCCCAGATCCCCCAGCTGTGTTCTCAGCTCACAAAACAGATGGCTGACTGGCATCCCGAGAAGCTCCCTGTGGGGCAGGCCCAGCTCAGGCAGCCGGTGAAAGCCACTGCTGGTCCCCAGGAAGCCCCCAAGTCACCACCCTGAGATGGAGGCACCATGGGGCCTTCTCGCCCTCCACTCTCCACCACCGCTCCTGGCTCAGGGCTGGTGCTTAGAAGTGTTAAATAACAACAGTAATAATAACACATCTGAGTGTGACGCTTTAACAGCCAATCTGTCACTTTCCTACTTTATTCCTGAGATTTTAAGAACTGCGCCCTTCCTGGGTGCATCGCAAAACATCAGGGTGCATTTATATTAAAAAATGAAACTAATTAAAATGTTTGAAAAACGTAAACCACGCCCCCATAAAACAGCAGCAGCCCTATTTTTCCAGTCAAAAAAGATTTTTCTTCCTCGTTTTGTGGCCCGCCCCGGTGAGCAGACGGCAGGAGATGGGAGCCTGGAGGCGGTGCTGCGACTTCTGAGTGAGGCCTCTGGTTCCCTGACCCTGGCTGGGCGTCTGAGGGGAGCAAGGCCGGGGCAGCGGCCCGAGGGCTGGACTCGGACAGGAGGGGCTGCGGGACAAGCTACCCTTTAGGTCATCAGAACTCAGCACACCTAATGAGTGCTTGTGTCTTGGGAGGATTCTTCAAAGGCTTCAACACACAGTGATGCTGTTGGGCCCTCAGCGCTGAGCTAGGCAGGGGCGGCTGCAGGGGGACGCTGATGGGCTGTCACTGCCTGTGACTGGCATGTCCTTCACCACAAATGGGATGCCCCGACGGGAGGGGCACTGCCTTCACAAAAGTCCATACCAAACGGCTGGGCCACAGCACCATCTCAGTAAACAAAGTGGGCACATTTGCTGAATGACTGCAGCAGGGAGAATTCCAGCAATGTCCCCCATGTGGGAAGGCAGGCAGGCCGGACGCTGGGGGCCAGGAGAGGACCAAGCACAGACACTAAAAGGCCAGAGTTTCACTCAAGCTGCCCCACGAGGCAAGAGGTGTCTGGTTCCCTCTGAAGAACATGGGAGAAACCAGCAAGACGTCAGTGTTTAAATGCTCACACTTTGTATTTTCTCAGATGAGAGTCCATTTCTCTAAACATTTTAGCCCCCAGGGGTTTCTCTGTAAAACTAAACTCGTATCTTACACACTGTTACTACCACCTCCAGCATTTCCTGAGCAGTTCCTGTTTGCCCAGTGATGGGCAAGATTGTTTTTTACCTGGAATTTCCCAAATTCATACACAACTCCTGTAAGGTAGTATTGTTGCTGTCCCCACTTTACAGATGAGGAAAATGAGGCTATAGATTGGTTAAGCAACTTACCCATGATATGAGCCCAAGGCTGCCTATCTTTAAGTTTAAGGCTTGTGTTCTTTCCAATTTGTGTTTTTCCTCACTTGGTCCCACAGGCCCACATGCATGCCCTGGCCGAGCTCACCTGCATCAGAGTTGGGGCTTGTAGCTGATGCTGGGTTGAAATGTGGGACATGAGGCAGGTGGAGGTGCAGACGTGAGAGACGGGGCTTGGTGAGGTGAGTGGAGGTAGGGTCACCAAGGGCCTTAAGCCACTTTATCTTCAGGGCCAGTTTGGGGGCAACTACACTCTTATTTGTTTATTTATTTATGCTGTGCCTCGTGGCTCGCGGGATCTTAGTTCCCCAAACAGGGCCCGGCCCGGGGGAGTGAAAGCACCGGGTCCTAACCACTGGACCGCCAGGGAATTCCTGGTAATCGCACTTTTAAAAGCAGAGGTGTGACAAGATCAGCTGTGCAGTGGTGGCGCGAATGGATGAGAGGTAGTGGGCAGACTGGAGGCAGGTACGTGGGCAGGGAGGCTGTCTCTGCTCCCCAGGTGAGATCTGATGTGGCCTGGACCATGGCAGGGGAAGTGGAAACTGAGGGAAATGAGTGGACTTGAGAAACATCTGAAGGCGGGCCTGATGGGCAGTGATGGGGAAGCTGAGGAGAGGTGATGGGGATGAGGATGGAGAGGTGATGAAGATGGTGATGGAGAGGTGATGGGGATGGTGATGGAGAGGTGGTGGGATGGAGATGGCGGGGGAGAGTCCTGGTGGCTTACACAGCTGCGGAGGTGGTGGACCTGGCCCTGAGCCAGGAGTTCCAGAGGTAGGAACCAGTTTGAGGCTGAGGAGGTGGGGTTTAATTCTGGGCATTTTATATTTAAGGCTCCTGGCAGATATCTAAGGGCAGACATCCAGGGAAAAGGATTGGGAGTCAGAGGCATGAGCTTTGAAGTAAGAAAGGTCTGAGTTCAAATCCCATTTCTAGCACTTACGAGCAAGTTGCCCAGGCTCTGAAACTCCATCTCCTCGTGTGTAAAATGGGGATAATGGTGGGCCCACATGGAGTTGTTGTAAGAACGGAGGCAAAACATGTCAAGCTCTTGGCATGGTGCCTGGACCTCCATAAATGGTTTAAAAAACAAAAGAACAATCACCACCACAACAAAAACGCAACTGTCACCACAACCACCCACAAACAGAAAGTGGGTTGGAGCCCAGGACCGTTCAGGGCACAGGGTTCTGGATTTGAGATCATCCAGTGCAGGAGATGATTTTTCATTTCATGGAAGCACAGTCATTGCTTTGTAAAATGCCCTGCTTTGGGACCCCTTGAATCAGTGAGGAGCTAGTGTATTTCAAAACGCATTGATTTGTTTGTAGCTGTTGACTACACTCATGGAGATGCCACGTGAAGAACTAGAGGCACTCACGGCACTTCTCTGAAATGAGCATCCATGACCGTGGAAAGGTGGAAGACGATTTTCAAAAGTGCCCAACTATTTTTTTTGTAAAACGAGCGCATTTCCACGACTACACCTTCTTCAAACGATTCAAGTTAATAATTCAACACATATTTACTGAGCACACAGCAGGCCAGTGTGAGGTGTTGGCAGTGCAAAACCTCAGAAAACAGGATCTTTTGTCTCAAGGACCCGCATTCTAGAGGGAGAGGAACAGAGAAGGGAGGCCACACAATGAAGATCATGGTCAGAATAACAGGTCACGCCTACAGGGTGTGTAATAGACACCAGACACTTGCATTACTAATTCATCTAAACTCCTCCACAACCCAATGAAGTAGATTGTATTATTATCCCTTTTAATAGAAGGGGAAACCAGGCTCTGAGAGGGTAAGGAACTTGCTAAAAGTCACACAGCTAGAAAGCAGAAGAGTCGGGATTTGGACTCAGGGAGTTTGAAACTGGAGTCTGGGCTGCTTATCCCGTCACTGTGCTGGCACAGAGGTGTGTCAAGTACTTCTATATCTGGTGTGCTTATACATCGGGTGTCCCGACTAGGATTGATTCATGTGGTTGGCTAACCAACTGACCATTTCACGCTCCATGTGAAAAACCTTCTGGCCCTGACTGCCTCTTTCATTGAACATCCACCTCCTCTCTCTAGTCGCCCCCAGGCACTCCATCCAACAGACGTCAAAGTTGAAATCCTGAAACAACACCACTAATGATAAAGGGGTGTCGCTCATTTACCAGTGACCAGCTGCTTCAGAACTGCCCACAAACTTAGCAGTGGTCACAGGAGAATTTCTTCAGCCCCCAGAGTCCCTATATGGGGCAGGGTCAGCTATGGAAGGGCTTCTGAACAAAGCCAGAGACACGGGATGAATGTCTACCAGCTCTGCCCAGCTCTGCACTTGGGGCAAGTGCTCGGGGCTTCCTCCCCTACTCTCCTTTCAGGTTTTTCTTGGGGGCAGCCACTCCACTGCTCCAAGCCAAGTTCTTGGTTTTGATAGCAAATGATCGAACCTGGCATCAGCCAGGAAGCCCCATTTATCTCTCACAGGGCCATGTGGAGACACCAGGGGTGGCACAGCCAGCAGGTAATGGATCTTTCGGGATGGCAGAGCAGGACTGAGAGGCCCACGGGAGATGGGTGTTGCTGGCCAGGGCTTACTCCACCAGGGCTGAAGTGACCGATGCTTGACCGGCTGCCTGACCCTGGATGTATGGGTGTTCAGATCTCTGCCACTAAGACAGCCAGAGGCGGGCATGAGATGGGGTAGGAAGGCTGCTGCTGACTCAGTGATGCCACCAGAGCCCACCTGGGCCCCGGCTGCCAAGCCAGAGTTCCAGGGACTGGAGGAAAGGGACAGAGAATATCTAGACTCTGGAAGATTTTGCTAGAAAAACCCAGTGTCTAGTGTTGGATGTGGCAGTTATGGATTTCTGGTGGGAGGAAGAGTCTTTTCAGAAGTGTAATTCTCCTTTCGTGGTGCCTTCAGACCAGCCACATGCAAACTTTCCCCATAGCTGTGTGAGCTGTCAGATTAAGGCGGCCCCATCAGCCTGGGGAGGGAACGGCTGGGATCTCAAAAATAGATAAACCCAAATTCCGAGCACCAGTTTCTTCCTCAATTATTTACAAGGAACGCGATGTGGTGGAATGGAATCTAATTCATAACGCCTCATTAATGCCTTTGTAACACAATATTCACAGTATTCCCTTCTAATCTCAGCAGATAACAAGTTGCTACTATCGACTTCCTGTTAATATGAATTATGGGTACAATATATTTTGCCCAATATACTCTCCTCAGCCTAATATTGTGAGCGAATAAAAAATCACGCCCTCAGCATGTTCCTGACTCATGAGGCGATGGCAGTGGGGCGTCTGTCTGCTCGTGGCTGCAGTGGAGGTACCCATGCAGAGCGGTCGGCGGGCCAGGCCCCAGCGCTCGGCCGGGCGCTCGAGGCTCCCCGACCCCTCTCCTCCCTTTCCAGGATCGCACTCGCCATCGGAACCGGGCTGTTCCCGCCCCACGACAGGCCTGGTCTCCTCATCACGGCAGCATCACGAGGAGGCGGGAAGCTGGACGGCGGTGGGCTTGCAGTGTAAGCCCGAACGCTGCCCACCTTGCTGAGTTATATAATGAGGATGATCACGGCCCCCGCCTTGTACATCGCTGTGGGGATGCAGTGGGTTAACGTGGGCGAATACACTTAGAACCCTGGCCGGCCCATAGAGAGCGCTCAATAAACATCAGCGACCCCAAGGACATGTCTACGGCCCTGGCTGGCCAGCATTCCTGAGTTGCTTCCTAGGATGGCCTCTGAGTGTACGAGGGAAGGTGCACGCTTGTGCCAGGGAGGCCCGTGTGTCTAGCGTGGAGAGCACCTTCGCTGCCGGCGAGATTTATAACCGCTGCTGAACACAGCACAGCGGAGCCTTCACCTGCAGCCCCAGGTCTTCGGGTGCTGGAGAAAATGACCACAAATACACCCTCCATGGCTCCAGCATCCCCCAGGGCCTTCCTTCTCCAGGGCCTGGCCTTTCTGCTGTGCTTGGCAGTCACCTGCTGCAGCTGGGGGCCCGGCATCTTCCCAAGGCAGTAAGGCTGCCGTGTGAGGCAGGACAGGGCTCCTCCGTGACACCAGCCCCGCCGTCACCCAGGCCGCCCTCCCACCCTTTCCTCAGGGGTTCTTCCCTACATTTTAATCAAGCCCATGTCGGTCTGTTTTAAGTGCCATCATTTGATTGGTCTCCATTCTAGCCACCATGATTGGCAGTCCCATTTCTCTTAATAAAGGAAGTTCCATGATGAGTCAGCTCTGCCTGGATTTACACAGATATTTCCTCTCTCTCTTTTGACCGCGGGGCATTTATTTATTTTTACTTTTTTTCACTGTGGTCCAGTATATATGACATCAAATTGGCCATTTTCGCCATTTTTTTTAATTTTTTTTTTGGTACGCGGGCCTCTCACCGCTGTGGCCTCTCCCGTTGTGGAGCACAGGCTCCGGACGCGCAGGCTCAGCAGCCATGGCTCACGGGCCCAGCCGCTCCGTGGCATGTGGGATCCTCCCAGACCGGGGCACGAACCCGTGTCCCCTGCATCGGCAGGCGGACTCTTAACGACTGCGCCACCAGGGAAGCCCCATTTTCGCCATTCTTAAGTATACAATTCAGTGGCATTCATGACATTCAAAATGCTGTGCAACCGTCCCCACTAATCCAATACTTTTTCGTGACCCCAAACAGAAACTGTAGCCATTAAACAATAACCCTCCATCCTCCACTCAGCCCCTGGTAACTTCCAATCTACTTTCTGTCTCTGTGAATTAGAGCATTTATGTTTATAAAGCACTTTTGCTTTACTATTTCATGTGGACCTCACAACAGTCCAGTGAAGTGGGCCCTGTTGTGTCCAGCTTATAGGTAAGGAAGCTGAGTCTTGGAGAGCTTAAGTGTCCGGCCTTGAATGCCATCTCCCGACCCCAGCCTGGGGTTTTTCCCCCCATTCTCGGGAGAAATGCCTCCCAGAAAGAGGACAGTAACAAACAGTTACCTTTTCCTGCTTCTTTCTGTTCCTCAAAGCAGTGCTGAGCTTACAGGGAAGGCAGCCACAAGTCATGGTTGCTTCAATCCTGCCTGATATTAAGGGTCAGCCCATGATTCTGTGGCA
Organism: Mesoplodon bidens; assembly: GCF_964165515.1. Taxonomy (NCBI): domain Eukaryota; kingdom Metazoa; phylum Chordata; class Mammalia; order Artiodactyla; family Ziphiidae; genus Mesoplodon; species Mesoplodon bidens. The sequence goes on from NC_138170.1 coordinate 71,100,966, forward strand.
TCTCCAGTGCTTAGCCTAGGTTTAAATCCAGGGGAACGCTTGAGACAGCCACAAGACAGAGCGCCCCCTTGAGTGCAGGTATTGCTCCAAGCCCATCCAGCAATACCTGAGGGCAGTTGTGATGATCTAGACTGGCCTTCTGGGATGGAACAAGCCAAAGCAGTCTGAACGTAGCCACAAACGTGGACACCAGCCATGCACTGTGTTGTGGACCAAAACAAGAAACCCTGAGAAAGAGAGAAGTTGTGGCCTTGTGGCTCAGTGGTCCCCCAAGATCCTGCATCTGAGCAGTGTCTACACCTCCCACATGGCCGGGCTGTTAAGGGAAGGAGGTCGGGCCGTCACATCTGGGAGGTGTGGGGCTGGACGACGGAATCCTACACTTGCTTTGGGCCTGATACTTGCAGTTGTTTCAAACGCCTATGAGCTCAGCTGCTTCACTGGGGAGCCCGTACTGTCTCTTTAGAAGATGCCGCTAACACCTGGGGAAGATGTTAATGGGAAGATGTTCAGCCAGTCGCTCGTTCAACAGATTTCACTGAGGACTGTCTGGGTGGGGCCTGTCCGAGCTAGATGCCTGGATTCTGGAGCTGAACTGCCCCGGGGTGAGTCCCAGCCCTGCTGAGTGATTGTGGGTAAGTCACCTGGTCTTTCTCATTCTAAGCGGTGGTTGTCATAACGACCTCAGAGGGCTATGATGAGGATTTAAAAAGTTAATGTTGGGCTTCCCTGGTGGCACAGTGGTTGAAAGTCCGCCTGCCGATGCAGGGAACACGGGTTCGTGCCCCGGTCTGGGAGGATCCCACATGCCGCGGAGCGGCTGGGCCCGTGAGCCATGGCCGCTGAGCCTTCGTGTCCGGAGTCTGTGCTCCGCAACGGGAGAGGCCACAACAGTGAGAGGCCCGTGCACCGCGAAAAAAAAAAAAAAAAAAAAAAAGAAATGTGTCATGGGAGAAAAAGAAATAATAGCATTTTGAGGTGTTAACATTTAGGGTGTCGGTTGTAGGATGAGCAGGAATATTTCTGGGCCGGCAAGAGAGGGAATGAAAATTCTGGTAAGAGGAAATAGCAAGTGCAGAGGTCCTGGGGTATGAGAGCACCTCTCATGTTTGGGGACTGTGGCTGAAGTGGGTGATAGGGGCGAAGCCCTCAAATGACCCATGGCTCAGGCACTCCAGTGTGTTGGTGGATTTCCCTTGGACAGAAACATGGTCCCGTGAAGTGTGAGGGTCATAAGCTACGCCCTGGAGTTGGCATTCAGGGAAGCAATAGAGAGCAGAATCCTTGTACACAGCAGTGAGCTGAAATAAACGAATAATAGGTAGACGGTGCTCACAAAGGCTGCTGCAGCCATTTTTAGCAAGTCAGTGTGCCAGGTGAGGTCTGGGAGATGGAAGAAGGCATCCAGCTTGGGAGCTGTCTATGCAGTGGAGGCAGTTTTAAAAATCATTTCTTTAAATACAACCAGTAAATGCATTATCTCAGGTAACAGAAGCCCAGAGGAAGGTAGGGGTGTAGCATTAGGGCTCTAGTTCCATATTTCTGGAATTCTCTTGTTTTTTCTATTCCTTGTGTGTTGGCTTCATCCTGAGGCTTGTAGCATGATGATTATAGCAGTTCAAGGCATCATGTCCAGACATGACAGTGTCCAGAGGAAGGATTTCTTCTTTCTTGTGACTCTTCCTTAGAAGCAAGAAAACCTTTCCCAAAGCCCCCAGATAGGATTATCCTCATGTTCCACTGGCCAGAATTGAGGACCCTTCCTAAACCAATGATGGGGAAGGGGAAGGGGATTATCATGCCTGTTTTTTTTTTTTTTACATCTTTATTGGAGTATAATTGCTTTACAATGGTGTGTTAGTTTCTGCTTTATAACAAAGTGAATCAGTTATACATATACATATATCCCCATATCCCCTCCCTCTTGCGTCTCCCTCCCACCCTCCCTATCCCACCCCTCTAGGTGGTCACAAAGCACCAAGCTGATCTCCCTGTGCTATGCGGCTGCTTCCCACTAGCTATCAGTTTTACATTTGGTAGTGTATATATGTCCATGCCACTCTCTCACTTCGTACCAGCTTACCCTTCACCCTCCCTGTGTCCTCAAGTCCATTCTCTACATCTCCACTCCTGGGTTTGAATCATCATAATCCCAGTGGGGACTAGGGCTCACTTCCCCTAAGCTTGGGAGGTGATGGACACCTGAACAGAACTGAGGCTGGGTAGACAGCCAGCAACGCCCAGGACAGACCTCGAAGGTTGCTTTGTCAAGCCTGGAGTGGTTCTCCAGCTTCTGCACGCCCCCAGTGAGGGCTACCTGACTCACTTGCAGGCTTGGCCATTCTACTTCCCTATTCCTACCTCCTATCCCCTAGCCTGATGGCTTTAGGGCCACTTCTCACTTGGTGAAGGAATTCTTTAAGGAGTAGGTCAAGAGTCTGTATCATATTCAATGCCAGTCTGGCGCTGAGTTGAGCAGGGCAAGAAGCTCTATACTTGCTGGCATCCCAGGGAGGGGCCGTGGGGAAACTCTTGTGACCTTCCAGGAGCAAGAGAGGACAGCAAGCTTGATTGCCCGGGCCTCCGGAGCAGGTCTGGCAAGAAAAGGCTCATGTGGTGACAGAAGAGTGTTTTTCTTAAGGGACCATGGCAGGCATCAGCCGGCAGTTTAAGTCAAGAGAGGGACGTGCTGAATACTGGCCTTCTGTGATCGGAGTGGGCACCTTGCTTCTTTCCCAGCTCCCAGGACTCCTGTCATGGTGCCAGAGGGTCCAAAATATTCACCCGTCTTCTCCATGAAGCATCAGGAGAGGAGAGACTGGGAAGGCAGGACCCCTACCCTGACCAAAAGGAAGGGCATGTGGAAGCCGTCTCTGAATGCATATTGAGGCTCTGCTGAGTTCTCACGGCTATTTATTTGCCAGAGGAAAATGAGGTTTCCTGCCTATGGGTTCTAAAGATGCAGATCCCAATGCAAATGAATACGCCTGGACCAGTGGACATGGCAGCAGAGCTGCACAGAGAGTTCTCCTAAGCCTTCATTTTAGGGCAGCGAATGCGGTGTTGAAACATCGATAATCTGCTACTTTCCAACAGTGTAGCTCTGCAGGGACTCCACCAGGACTCTTCTCAGTGGCATGATGTTTTGGGAGGACTAAAGCCAGTGTGGCCGCCTGTGTCATGACAGTGAATAAAACAGGGATAGGGTCTGTCTGGGTTTGGAGGAAATTCTCTCTGAAATGAAACTAAATCTGTAGATGCTGATGGTGAACAAATGATACCGAGGGGCATTCAACTCTCCTTTTTATGTTTGTTTCCCTGAGTTATTTTTAGTATTACAGACAGTTTCCAGTTAAAAATGGGTTGGGCTCTGAAAGTTCATTTGTAATTTGGCTGTTTAGATTTTGGAACATACTTTCCCTATAAAAAAACAATGCTATAAACGGTGATGAGATTCCCAGGCTAGTTCTCCAAAGCCTATTTAACCCATAATGTAGCTGAAATACTGTCCTTCTGCAATGAAAAAAAAATTGTTTAATTGCAACATGAGTAATTAAATGAAACAGGGAAAACCATTAAAACTGAATAAGTAGATTTATGTTCATCTTGAATGATGCTGTTTGCAGAAAACCTAATTTAATTTAAGAAGAGGTCTTTCCAAGGGCTTTTTGGGGAATGGCACGGGATTTATCCTCTTAAGGAGAAAGAGCCAGGACTCTGTCTGATCTGCAGCTACTGAATATTTGCATCCTATAACTGGCTCCCTTTCTTGATTTTAGGCTCATCAGAAAGTCTTCCGGTCTAAATTTCTTTTCTTGTGTGGATTCTCACAGGGAGAGTGTCACTGTGCAAAGTCCATGAAAGTGGTCTCCTTGGGGTGGATTTTTGATTCTGAATCAGTAGGTTAGCATCTGTCCTTGTGAATGTCCCGGGAACAGCAGTGTCCCAGTCCCACCAACTCTGGGGCAGTGACGGGATCAAGCGTTGGAGCCTTTAGGCCTAAGGTCCAAGTCCTGGCTAGTATCCTACAAGGTTCCCTGGGGGCCAGCTGCACTGCCTTCTCCCCGGCAACACAATCCTCGCCAGGTGTCTCCTTTCAGACCTCCCTAGGCAGCTCTTGGTGTGGATGGCATGTGTGTCATCCAGGTGTGTATAAGTCACAACTGTCCCCTGTTGAATCTGTCTACCAGGCCATGTAGATTGATTGACTGATCAGATTGATCTTATTCCTTCTGTTTGAGGCACGCGAGCTTTGGCCGGAAGCTAGAGGGTGAATAACTGTGTTTAAACAAGTGTGCTGGCATCACTGGGGGGCATATGGCAAAAATGAATATGGAAGCACTTGTGCATATGGAAGCACAAGAGCTTCCCATCCTTGCATGCCTGCCCCTTTGCACCGTGGTGTAGCACCTTCTAGCCAGAGGCAGGGTTTTTTGTTTTGCCCACTCCTTGAATCTGGCTTGGGCATGCGACTGCTTTGGCCAATAGGATTTTAGCAAATGTGCCTCAAGCAGAGGCTAGAAAGGCACTTGTGCACCAAGCCTTGCCCTCTTGCTGCTCCCGGAGGCCTGAGACCCTCATGTGAACACGCCTGCGACAGCTGTGTGGAGGATGACAGCCCACACAAAGAACAGAGACATCTTGGCTGACAGTCCACTAAGCACAGATGTGTGAGTGAGGCCATCCTAGATCATCCACCAGCCACTAGCCACAGTTCAACTGACCACAGACAAAGGAGAGAGCCCAGCAGGAATCAGCTGAGCCCACCCAGCCCAGAACTGGCAACCAGCCCACAGAACTGGGATGGTTTTAAGCCACTAAATTTTGGGGTGCTTGTTATGCAGCAAAAGCTAACTTATATACCCTACTGGCTCCAGTCAAGCACATCTTTTCACAACCTTCCTTTGGAATTCACAGCTACCTTTCATCCAGACTATGGCTCATCCCTTACAAACATGGGAATTTATATAATCTTCTCCCCTCTTTTTGCCCCCTTAATCAGAAATCCAAGAAATCAAGCCACTCAGGTTTACCCTCCCCAAACTGTAGGCTTTGCCATGGATGCTTGGTCAATCATGACATTTTTCAATTTTGCATATACTTTGTGACCAATGGATGGGTTTTAAGTCAATGAAGATACAACCCAAACTGTGGCTGCCACTTAGAGTGCAGGTCAAACCCATTAGCTGGGGCTTCCCTGGTGGCGCAGCAGTTGAGAGTCCACCTGCTGATGCAGAGGACACGGGTTCGTGCCCCAGTCCGGGAAGATCCCACATGCTGTGGAGTGGCTGGGCCCGTGAGCCATGGGCGCTGAGCCTGCACGTCCGGAGCCTGTGCTCCGCAATGGGAGAGGCCACAACAGTGAGAGGCCTGCGTACCACACACACAAAAAAAAAACCATTAGCTGGGTACGAACATGCACAAGTTGTCTTATGATGCATTATCAGTGCCTGATAATGTATCACACGGGAGATCACAAATTCTCATTCATGGGGCAAGAAAGAGCCTTCTAGAGAGAAGCACGCACAGTCTGGAAATGCGCTACAAAAGGTGCTTGAGTGATTTTCCCAACTGAGCCCACTCAGTAGCCTTTGGTTTTCAATGTGAATACAAGAGGAAAGAGAGGTCTGCTTCTCACTTTGTGCAAAAGCTGCCTTTATCCATTCTTGGACCCCCCAGAATCACAGGAAAGGGGGGGACCCCACTGCATGGGGCCTTGTGGTCATTCACATGATTCTCCATAGAAACCCCAGATCATCTCCCCCAAGAGGAACAATTCTCCAAAGAATTTAGGATGCACAAGGAAGACGTTGTCTCCAGGGTCGTTGCTATGATGACAGACATTCCCCTTGAAAGCCCCAAATGCCCATAAATGTCAAAAATCTGGGTGTTTGGTGCTCTGAGGATGGAGCCTGCAGATTCCATGGCCCCTTTCGGTTTTCCCTGGGCCTGTGACACGGGCTAAGTTTCTCTCTTCCCGGCTCAGATTTATTGTCTTCCCGGCCCAGATTTATTTTCAAGGGCTTAGCTTCGGGGAACGATGGGAATGTTTCAGCTCCCATCAGGGAATGAGTGCTCCTGACCACAAGGAGAAAAAGCCCCCAATACATATCACAGACATCAGCGAGGATTCTGCAAAGTCCATTCTTTTGAGAACAAAATTGCATTTTATGAAGCCGTCCCTTTTCTGTTTCATCTGTCAAGCAGGTTTGCTGAGAATAATTTAAATTTCATGCAGCAGCAACTGCAGGGCAGCGGTGCTTCCTTTCCATCCCATAAACAGGCCTGGCTGCCGAATCTCATTTCTGCTTCTCAGCAGCACCCTCCCCCTGGAGCCATGACTGCCTGGAGCCCAGAGTGCCGGGGTCAGGGGTGGGGGTGGGAACATCCAATGAGCTTCCCTTTAGCCTACTGGCTCCACCCAACAGGTGGACTGGTCTCCCCCAAATGTATGGATATTTGTTCGGACCCAGTCTCTGATTTACCTTTTTAAAATTAACTTTTATTGAGTGTTGAACAAGTGAGGTACTGTTCTATGCTTTTCTACACATATTAATGTAACCAATCCTCACAACATTTCCATGAGAAACATACTATTATCATTCCCATCTTATAGACAAAGAAACTGAGGTTTAGAGACTTACTCAGCTCCTACATGGCAGAGGTAAGATTCAAACCCAGTTCTGTTTGACTCAAGGGCTTGAAGCTCTCACCAGCTGTGCCATGTTGAATCGACATAATCTTTGGCCTAAATTTTTCTGCGTATAACACAAGATGTATATATATATATATATATATATATATATATATATATATATATATATATATACCCATTTTCTTGCCAAAATTTAGCGTTTGCTGCCAGCTAGGTGGATGAGAGGATGGGAAAAGTTACTATGACAATGCTGCAGTATTGGTTACCATGGTGAATGCACTATGCCAGGCAGCCTGGGGTGGGGAAAGGAGCCAGTCCAGGCTGGTTCTTTCTCACTCTCTGGGTGACCTCTGCAAGTCTTTCTTTCTCCAGGTCTCACCCTTCTTTTTTTTTTTTTTTTTTTTCTTTTTTTAAACATTAGGTTCTGTTTTCTTTCTTTTTAAAAATTAATTAATTAATTAATTAATTAGTTTTATTTTTGGCTGTGTTGGGTCTTCATTGCTGCATGTGGGCTTTCTCTAGTTGCGGCGAGTGGGGGCTACTCTTCGTTGCGGTGCGTGGGCTTCTCATTGCGGTGGCTTCTCTTGTTGCGGAGCACGGGCTCTAGGCGCATGGGCTTCAGTAGTTGTGGCACGTGGGCTCAGGAGTTGTGGCTCACGGGCTCTAGAGCACAGACTCAGTAATTGTGGCGCATGGGCTTAGTTGCCCCGCAGCACGTAGGAATCTTCCTGGACCAGGGCTCAAACCCGTGTCCCCTGCCTTGGCAGGCGGATTCTTAACCACTGTGCCACCAGGGAAGACCCAAATCTTACTCTTCTGATCTACAGAATAGAGGGGCTGGGTGGCACGGTTATTCTACTCCTCCTGGGCTCTGGGAATTTGTGTCCTAGAGGATCAAGAGCTGATCTAGGCCTCAGGGAAGCAGTTTATTGGTCTGAGCAATGACAGAGTGTGTGTGGTGTGTGTGTGTGTGTGTGTGTATGTGTGTGGGTGCATCTGGCCAGGCCCTCCTCATGGCTCATTAGCCCAGGAGTCTGTGCTCGTCCAATTGGCCTTTTGGCCTTTCATCTAAAACATGCAAGATATCCTCAGGCCCCGGAAAAAGGAAGAAGCCAAAAGATCAACTCAGGCCTGAAGGCAGCAGTGACAGAAAGCCTTGTCATCACTTGCCTCACTAGCTGCTGGGAGCAGAGCCAGCCCCCCGCCCTGGAGACGCCCGCAGCCCCCAGAGCATGTGACACTCAGCCTGCTCCACGCCCAGCCTACTGGGGATGCTAAGGTCTGACAGTGTTGACACTTGTTACCTTGTTGCGGACCTTTCCCTGAGTCCTCACGGGTGGCTCGGGCTCACATGCGACACTAGACTCTTCAATGGGGAAGCCAGGCCAGTACATTCAAGCAGCCTTTACTACACGCGGGGCAGCAGGAACACACAAAAGGGAACACACATCCCTGCTCCTGGCTTCCATGCAGCTTGCTGTCTCCCCCAGTCTTCCACCAGAGGGGGGCCTTGGCCCTGTGTAGATACTGGGCTTTCCAGGAGGAAAGGGCCCAAGGCTGACAAAGGCTTTAACACACCTCCCCTCCGTCATCTATCACCAGGTGGTGCTGACTCAGTTTCAGTTTGAGGCCCACTAGATGCCCTCTTCCCTCCAGCCCATCTTGCTGCCGTGTCACCTTGGTCATGTCACGAGGTCAGCTTGAGGCCTAACCACTCACAAACCCAATTCCTCTCCCTGCCTGCTTGGGGCCTAGCTCCTGTTTCTTATCTGAAGACTTACGTTTTCCTCTTGGTGAGGCCAGCAATGATCACCTTTCCTTACAGGGACATGGCCTTGTCCCATAGGCCTCCTCTGGGTGACTGTGACAATGGTGACAATGATAGCACCTCTATAGGACTTACTGTTTGCCGGGCTTGGCTCTGTTCTGAGCACTTTACATGAGTTTTAACTCACATAATCCTCACAACAGCTCTGACGGCTGGTACTACCACCTACTCCCGTGTTACACAAGTGAGGCCCAGAGAGGTTCGGTAAGTCATCCAGGGTCACTCAGCAAGCACGAGATAGAATGGAATTCAAATCTAGGCAGTCTGGCTCCAAAGTCTGTCTTTATCCACTCCATGAAGCTGCCTCTGTCCACAACCTCGATGGGAGTGACATTCTCAAGTCATTTGTCCAGGCCACAGATTCATTATATTCTGGCCCGTAAGCTCCCTGAGGAGCCTGCCCTTGGCTGCTCAAAAGACGCAACTTGTTGACCAGGGAAACCGCAGATACCTCCGTCTGGCCTGCCTGTTGCTTTGATGTGGTCCTCGTGTAGGGTTAGACAAATAGGCTGGGGACAGGCATCTGGGGGGGTCGGCAGCTAGGCCAGAAGGGAAGAAAGGCACCACGGCCCAAGGTCAACCACGGTGCCCTGGATGGAAGACACTGCTGCCTGCGGCCCTCCCAGCCCCCACACACCCAGTTCTCCTGAGCACCCCGAAGAATCCAGGGCGCAATCAGGCACCTCTGCTTGACGGGACAAGCCCCTGCAGGTGTGAAACTGGGCTGGAGGTGGCTCTGGGGGCAGGTGTGCTGAGGAGCTGGCTGTCCTCACAGGCATGAACTTTCAGCCCCTGTCCCCTCCCAGCCGCTCAGCTCAGTCCTTGCCCAGCTGTTGTTTTCTGTCTGACGCTGGGTTCCTTTCCTCCCATGTGCTGTGGTTTGGAGCCCAGCCAGTTAGAGAGGATGACTATTGAGCTGCTTGGAAGCAAAGCAGGAGCTGCGTGGGCAGGGCGGGGGCCCTCGCCGAGAGGCCTCGCCACTTCCCTCGCTTGGCGGGGCCCAAACCCCTGAGGCACAGCCTGACGCCGTCCCTAAAAAGGCCTCCATCCTTTGGAGGGCAGAAACCATCAAGTGGGCTCCCAGGTCCAGCTCCTCTCTCTCCACCTGGAGCCCCCAGCAGTCAGCTCAGAGGCTGCCATCCTCCAGATGGCCAACAGCTGGCCTAGCTGAGCGGCTGCCAGATGTGGCCAGCGGGGCAGCCGGCCGGGTCCACTGGGCAGAGGTCAACGCCTCGGAGCAGTGCTGGGGGCTGGCGCCTGGGAAGGAGTGTGTTTGGCTGGTCGGGGGTATCAGGCCCAAATCACCCTCCATCTCCTCTCCCCTTCCCTCCCCACCTCAGTGGGGCGGCGTTTCCATAACAGGAAAATAAAATCAATGAGGCACTGCAGAGGATGTCAGCGCCACTCCGAGCTGGCCTCCAATAGCTCCATTGTCTCGGCCTCCGCCGGGAGCACTCGCAGTTATTAATGGGAAGCGGGGCTGAAAGGGAGTTTTGAAAATCGCCGAGACAAAGGCGTGGCACACCTGGAGCACGACTTTCCAATACCACGGCCGCCTCACAATGGCTGGGGCCGGGGCTCCCCGACCTTTAACTTCTCCCACAACTTTTATGAAAGCAGAAAAGAAAAGACTAGACAAACACACACACATACACACGCGCGCGCACACGCACGCTGGCCCTGAGATGCTGAGATCGCCCCTAGGAGGCGGCTCTGAATGGCTGGCAGAGGCAAAGTGGCCTGCAGAGCCCCTGCCGGCCCAGGAGACAGGACGGCAATGAAGGGGCTTCCTGCCACCGCCTGGGTCCCACTGTCCCTTCAGGGGCTCTGAGCGGCGTGAGGGGGCCCAGCTCGTCTGGAAGCTAAGCAGGAGCCTTGGCGACATTTTCATTTTGATATCACGGTTGGTAAAACAGACTGCTTTCTGCTGCCGTTTCCCGGGCTGTAGCTGCCTCCAGAAGAGGGGGAATGACCTGGAACTAACACCCCTGAGGCCTGGGTCCCCGAGGAGGGCCCACCTTGGACCTGCTCCCGCAGACTCGGTGTGCCTCCATATACTCAACTGCAAGGCGGGTGACAAAAGTACTGATGTCATGGGGTTGTCTGAGGCTTGGAGGAGACAGTGACGTGAGTGTTCTCAGTACTAACACTGGTTAATAAGTAGCAGATTTATGACCATTTAGGACCGAATGCTGCTCAGGATCTTCTTCCAAACCCAGGCAACCGGTGCCCCAGGGGGCTTGCCTGGTTTACAGGCACCTAGTTAGGAAACCTGTATTGCCAACCAGGAGTTTCATGGTCATTTCACTGGTTAAATACCCTTCATCAACATGGCAGAGGACAACGCGGGGCCTCAGCCACCTGCTCGTCTTCCCATGTTAGTCACAGAGAGAGGCTTCATGGAAAATAAAACCATGCGCACTTTAACTTAAATAGGTGCCCGGCGCAGCTCCAGGGCTGCCCACACTCTGGAGAAGGCAGCGTCCAGGGAACGGGCTGCGGAGCTGTCCCAGGGCTGTGGGGGAAGCAGGCCCCTCTGCCCGGCTGCTGCTCACAGCGGACGCCAGGCAGGTCTTACCTTGGTGGTGACGGCAGAGGCAGAGCTGGCCACGAGGCTGGGGATGGCCTCGCTGCTGCCGGTGGTGCAGGGCGCGGGGGCCGTGGCGGGTGTGGGCAGCCGGGAGGGCACCCCGGGTAGCGGCAGGAGGCCGGGCCGGGCGCTGAGGCTGCTGGCTGTGCCGCCACCAGCCCCGGTGGTGGCACTGCAGATGCTGGTGGTCCCATGCGTCCCGTTGGCACTCCACTCGCGGCGATCCCAGCCCACCCGGTAATCTCTTTCGAAGCGGCTATGGTGCCGGGACATCTCGGTGGGCCGCGGCTGCTCCTCACGTGGAAACAGAGGCTGGACCTGCTGGCACAGAGTGGAGAGGAGGGAGATTTAGACCAACGGCAGCCCTGCCAGGACCCAAGGAGGACAGCACTGGCTTTCAGCATCCATTAAGCGCCTTCTCTATGCGCAAAGAAAGGGCTCTCAAGCGTTAGCTCATTCCATATTCACAGCAAGCCCACAAAGCATGGATCATTAGCCCCATCACAGACGAGGAATAAATGACTTGTCCGGGATCACATGGCGAAAGTATAGTCAACGAGATTTGAACCCAGTCACAGTTTAAAGTAATCCTTTCTGGTCTGGAGCATCACATTGCCCTGGACGATGCATATCTGCGCCTTCTAATGATGGCTTGGGATTTTATCCCTCCATCCCCACTGGGAAAACAAGATCTCGTGGACCCCCCAGGCTGCGTTTTCCTCAACCCTATGATGGGGTGAGAGTCTACAGTCTACAGTCTACGTCTGTAGACTCACTTTGTGGTGAACAAGGCCCTTGACATAGATCTCATTTGATCCTTGGAGTGGCCTGTGACGTGGCAGGGTCGTCCCCACTTTATGCACCAGGCAACTCATTCAGAATAAGTGATTCCCTCGAGGTCAGAAAACTAGAAGATGAGAAAGTGGCCGGGATCTCCAGCCTCCAGACCGTGGCTCAGTATACGACTCAAGTCTGAGAAGGTGTTAAGCCTCCGGGACTTGAGAGTTTTCTTTCATAACCTACAAACCCGTTGCTGGCACCAGAGCCCCCCGTGCTCCCCGGCCTCTGTCAACCAGACCATCTCCCACACAACTTTCCCGAATATCCGAACATTAGGCCCTCAGTGTTGTCATGGAGACCTAGACACACCAGATACTCCGAGGGCCTCCTGCATCATCGGGGATCATATTTTGCTCAGCACGACAGTGACGTGCCTGGCTCCCTGCCAGCCACCCTCAGTCAGGAAGGATGTAAACATACAGGAGAGGCTGTCTCAGTCGGAGAGGCCTCAGCGAGGCAGAGGGGAGAACATAGGCGGTGCCGGGGCACCGATGAGGGTGAGTGTGGGGTCTGCCTGCACATCACATCCGCAGCCCTGCCGCTGCTCAGGCACAAGGGGTGTGGTCATCTATGACTCTTCTCCTCTCTCCACCCACTTCCTGTCTGGGGTGTGAGCTCCTGGAGGTCAGGGACAGGACAGCTCCTGGATCACTTTCCTATCGCACCAGTCCAGCTCAGCCTGGGGACTCCGGAATTGTTGGCTAGTAAACTGACCAGTTTATTTTTAAAATTTCTGTTAAGCCTGATCCTAGTCTGGTCTTGGCACGTCCAGAACTAGTGGCCAACTTCTAGCGCCACAGAGCCAGAGCCAGGGTCAGTGCAACCCGGGTTGTGGCTGGCGGGGCCCTGGCAGCCACTGTCCCTTCCCTCGGCACTGTCCCCTCTTGCTGGGCACACGACCCCGAGGCCTGGGCTCAGCCTGCAGGCCTACCTGAAGCAGAGCTGACCATAACCTCTTAAGTTGGATGGAGGGTTCACTGTTTATTTCATCACTATGCTTCACGGCTTACACAATGCCACAAAAATTGTTTTTTCATCTATTCAATATTAATATCATAAAAATAAAAATAAATATCCCTTTGATCACCCTCACACACTTTTCCGAGCCAGGTTCTCGGGAGAGATGTCTACACTTGGCTCTGGTCACCTTCCCTCCTCCAGGTCACACTGCAACCTGCTCCCATGTGGCTCTCTCTCTGGCCACTCCTTGGGGGGTTGTTCTCATCGAGGTCAAGAAGGATCTGCTCGTTCCATTCAATGGGACATTGGTGGCCGTGTCTTCCTTGAACCCCCCTCCACTTGGCGTGGTTGATGTCCTTCTGGAAAGCTCCTCTCTGCGGTTTCTGTGACATCGTGCTCTCTCACTTTTTCTCCTTTCTCTGCTACTCCTTCTCGGTCTGCATCGCAGGCTCCTCTTTCTCAGCGCTTCCTGCAGGGCCCCTACTCCCTCCCCTTTGCTCACCCATCACGCTCTCCCTGGATGACCCCATTCAGCTCTCACCTCTTTACTGACGACTCCCAAGGCCACGTTTCCAGCTCCCTCCCTCTCCTTGCACCATGCCCACCATCCTACTGCCTGAAGGTACCTAAACCTTGTAGTCCCTAAATAAACTCATTGTTCTTTGCCCAAACACGTATTCTCAGGAATTCCCTCTCTCTGAGAAAGCCGCGTGTCCCCATGTCCATCCCCATATTCCACAGCGGGGTCTTTGCGTCTGTTGCTCTAGTTGTTTTTCAGATCTGCCCCCCTCCACCTGCACATCCATCCCAAATCGTGTCTCCCACATGGATTATCCCATCGGTCCTCTGCCCCCAGCTGCACCCTTCTTGTCCATCCTCCACCAACTGCCCTTATGGCTTTTTTTTTTTAACATCTTTATTAGAGTATAATTGCTTTACAATGGTGTGTCAGTTTCTGCTTTATAACAAAGTGAATCAGTTATACATATACATATGTCCCCATATCTCATGCGTCTCCCTCCCTCCCACCCTCCCCCTCCCACCCCTCCAGGCAGTCACAAAGCACCGAGCTGGTCTCCCTGTGTTATGCGGCTGCTTCCCACTAGCTATCTATATTGCGTTTGGTAGTGTATATATGTCCATGCCACTCTCTCACTTCGTCCCAGGTTACCCTTGCCCTTATGGCTTTTTAAAGCACAGGTCTGGTCACCATCCTCTCCTCTCCTGCTTTAAACCCTATCCTTCAGAATACAGTCCAGACTCCTCAGGGTGGCCCAGAGGACACTTGAGCATCTGGGTTGCCTCACTTTTCTAGCATCACTCTTCACTCTTCCCACCCCAGAGGCGATGCCCGGCCATTCCAAACGCTGTACAGTTTCTGAGGGCATCGCACCCTCTCTCACCTCAGGGACAAGTCCCCCCGGCTCCTCTGCCAGAACTGGCTTCCCCCTCCCCCTGGCTAAGTCCTGTGTGTCAGTTATGACCCAACTCAGGCACTGACTCTCCTCAGAGGTTGCACTGACCTTCACCCCCGCCCCAGGTCAGGTGAGAGGCGCTCCTTTGTCCCCCTGAACATCTGTACCCACCATCATCCCAGCATCCATGGATGGCTGTTGTGCGTTTACTACCTTGAGAGTAAACTCCAGGCTTATTGTCTCTGTAATCTTAGCACCTAGCAGACTCTGGCATAGAAGGGTGTTCACGAAATGTTTGCTGAATGAACAAACACGTGTTTATTCCTTCTTAATTGCTCAATGTTTCAGGAAGGGACAAACACATTTGTGTAAAGGGAGAACCTCAGACACAAACACCTTGAGTCTTCCAGCTGGAAATTCTGTGTAGGCGCTGGAGTTAGGAAATGTCCTACCTTTCTAGGAAATCAGAACTGGAGTCTCTAAGGACAGCTCTGAAAGGAGAATCTACGTGTCCAGGGTCAGCTGGACCACAGAGCTTAGACTCTGGTCTCCTGAGATTCACCTGCCTAGGCAGGGCTCTGGTTAATTACCAGTCCCCCCAGGGGCGCCTGCTTCCCTAGGCTGGATCGTAAGTGGGGCAGAGATGATGCTCAAAGTTCAAAACACTGTGTCCTCTTTCTGCTCACCCAGAAGACCCGTCCAGCCTCCCTTGTAGTTGGGTTGGGATCATGCATCTGAATTCAGGCAGACAGAATAAGTGGGGAGGGGCCCTTTAAAAACATCCTGTATGATCCTGTGGTTCTCTCTGCTTGCCGTGGCAACCTCAGAGGCCACACTTCCCAGCTGGTGCAGCGATCTGACGGGAGAGGGTTTGTTCCCTCAGCGCTGGACTTGGAATGATTGGGACATAAATCTTTATCGTGTTAAGGCACTGAGATTGGCAGTTTGTTACCTAAAAGTCTAGTCTAGCCTGGTTGATACACGAAATCAGCCCCTACATTCCTACAAAACAACACAACCACACATATTGTCAAGGAACCATCTCCTTCCAGCTGGTGAGGATGGAGATGAGGAGGGCTGGCATTCAGGTGGCCAGCAACCCTGCGCCCCTGAGACGCGCCCACAGGTGGCAGAGTGTGCTTGGGATCAGGTCAAAGGGGCCCCCTTGGCTCCAAGGACACCACTGATGCCGATCATACCTCTCAGCTCGCTGCCTTGGGCTGGGCTGCCTGCTGGACCCCATGGTGGTTCCCTCTTCCTCACAGCCCTGGTGTGAGGCCGGAAAGCTGGCCCAGCAGCTGCACCTCCGGGGATCCCCACCCCGCTGCTCAGCCCTTCAAGTCTCCTGAAAACGCCGGAGAGGAGATGGAAACTCAGGCAGCTGGAGGCCACACAATCTGGTCTCAGCCTCATTAAGTGTATCCAAAATAAAGGTCGACTATTTGCATGGCAGGTTTGGGTTCAACTTCATCCCTCAGTTTAATTTCCCCTTTCAAATGGAACGAAAGGAGAGTGCTGCCTGGTGTACCCTGGTGAGACGGCAGAGTGCCAGCACCAGACGTGGCCATGTCAGTACTTCCTGCTGGGCTGTGGCCCCTATGCCCACACGTGCATCCCGGGCGATGGGGAGAGAGGCATCAGGAAGTGCTCCCTGGGGCGGGAGGAGGCCCCCAGCACACGAGGCATCTCAGACGAGACTGGTCAAGCAATTACAGACAAAACATGTAGAAATGCTTCCTTGTCATGGCGTGTACCTGGTAGGCGGCCTACGAACTGGCAGAGCCTGGCTCGGGGCCCGGCACTGAGAGAGGAGGGTGTCTAGCTGCAGCCATTCCCGAGCGTGTAGGGCTGTTTACCAGGAACCAGGGCTCACACCTGGGTGGGGTTAGTGTGTGGCCCGCACCTCTTCAATTCCATGCACATGTGTGAAGAAAGAGCTCTAGGGTCTAGAAAATCCTATATTCGTGGGTGGAGGCAGGTCAGGCCGAGGTCCAGAGTACAGATGTTTCGGGGCAGGTCCTGGGTTAAATCTGAAAAGTCGCCCAGAGGTGGGAGTTTTGCGTGTGAGACTTGGCTCTGGCCTCTGGAATTCTGAGTGGCAAAACTGTTTCTCCACCACGAGTGCTGGGGGAGTGCACCGTCCCAGGGATGCTGGGCTGACAGAGAGGAGGGGACACCCCTAGGGCGGGGGAACCCCATTTTTCCTTGCCTGAAGCCACAAGTCTCCCAGTCCCTAAAATGCACGCACCTCCACCATCTCACTTGGTGGCCCCCTGTGCAGACACGTGGGTTTCCACTTTTCAGAGCCTGACCCGGATCCAGAGAGGCTGAGCCTGGGCCCAGTGCACCACTCGGGAAGCCGGTCCCAGCCCCTGGTTCCCAGTCCCTTCCCTCTGTACACACCTCTCCTCCCCCCAGGGAGAGGGAGGGGAGAAGAGGCCCTGCCTACAGAAGCACAGCAAATGTGAAGAATGGGATGAACGCCACCCTGGGATGCTCCTGATGGGCTGCTGTGAATGCACAACCAATGTTCCTGCACCACCCGTCCCCCACCCCCCGCCCTGCCCCCGTCTCCCCGTTCAGAGCCTCAACACACATGGGCACGCCCTGAGCCTAAGGACAGAGTCCCCCCCAGCACCCCAGAAATGCAGCAGGGCCACACTAACCAGCTCCAGGGAGAATCACGACCGTCAAGCCCAACTACCTCAAAGCTGAGATGATCCCTTGGAAGCGTTACAGAGGCCACCCTGGTGTGCCCGGTAGCACCTCCGTGCCCCGTGAGGAAGGCCTTCTTTGTCCAGGGCTCCTCTCCAGGAGAGAGTGGAGGGTCTGTTCTGGCCGCCTCCAATCCTGGGGGATGAGGTGCCAGCTCCCATGACGGCTCACCTGCTCACCAGAAAGGGTGTGTGCTCCCCCGGGAGGGGCCTTGCCCTGGGACCTCCACACACAAGCTTCACCCTTGGGCTTCCCTTCCATCTGGAGTGAATGGAAGTTGGAAGCCGGCTTCCCTGCCTACTGGGCACTGGGGACAATTCCTCAGTGTGGCCAGTACCACTAGAGCACCAGGTGTGTAGGGACACAGGAGGGACCACCCGGTCCCCAGGCTCTTTCGATTCCCTTGGAGGAGTCGGCCGGGTTGCTAACTGGGATGAAAACCAAATGACAAAACTGCCCCAGCCCCTGACTTCCAGCTCCTGCCCCAAACCTCCGCCCACTGCCTGTCCCTGGAACCCTTATCTCCCTGCCTCTCTCCTTCTCTGTGCTCCTGATGCCCAGATAGAAAGCATGTCCGGGGCCTCCACTGTGCACCCATCCTCCCTTGTCTTAGTTTTGCTGCAGCTGCTGAAAAGGAGTAATTCCACCTGTCTGGAATTTGATCCAAATTTTAGGTGTTGTTTATTTTATTTTTACATTTTCTATGCTGTGGTTAGGTTACCTCTATAATGATAGAAAAGTTAAATGTCTCTACTTCGGAGCTGTACAAGAAATAGTCTGGTACTATGGAGCCTACCTTATGCCTCCTTCCCTGCTGGGAAATACGGGCTCCACCCCAGTCGGTGCCCGGTTTAAGGTCCAGTTCAGACTCTGGAAAACATGCATAGAGCTGAACGCTTCCATGCTCAATGCTCCTGTCCGACCCCGAGAGCTGTGCAGGCCCCTTGGTGTCCGGCGCCTCTCTGGCCCTGTGCACAGGCTGGCCATCAAGCTGTTGCGTTCCGAGGCCTCTCTGCAAAGGGGTCCACACTCCTTGTTCTGTTCGGGGAAGCCATACCTAACTATCTGCCTGAGTCCAAGTGCTGGGCCTGGCCCCTCTGGTCTGCCAGCTCAGCCCTCAGTGACCACTCCAGGACTCAACCCGGGACCCCTGGGCAGTGGAAAGAGAGCCAGGTAGAGAGTCAAGAGGGTTAAGTTTGACCCCCAGCACCACCCCTTACTAGCCCCAGGAACTCGGGGATGCTGCAGGTTATTCATCTGGAAAGCGGGGATGGACAGCGCTACCCACCCCCAGGGCCTCTGTGAGGACCAAACTGTAAATCCTGTGGGCCCTCTGCACACGGGGAAAAGCCCTGTCACTGGGTAATGAGCAGGTCTGAGTTACAGGGCAGAAAAGGATAGGCCTGCAACTCCAAGGCCAACAGCAGTCTGGCAAGTTTCTGGGATGAGTACAAAGGAGGCTGTGAACTACGAAGCTGTGTGGGTCTGTGTCTCACAGACTCCCCGAGACCCCCTGTGCTGGGGGGGGCGGCCAGGACCTTGCAGGGTGCTCCGTCACCTGGGGCCACTGGGAGACAACACACTGGGGTGGAAGGCAGGTCATCCTCAGCTGAACATCTGTGACCTAGGGGATCTCCTACTGCAAACCCTACAGCCTGCTTTGATGGATGGGCTTCTGCCTGAAGCTCAGGGGTGCCATGATGGACCCAAGTCCAGGGCCCGAGGATGGCCTGGAGGAGGGCAACCAGCAGACACCAGGCTCAGCCCTGCTGCCCGGGCTGTATCTCTGTAATTCAGTCTCATGTACACTTGCTGGATACCAGGTCAGCATCCTGCCCCACAGACTTGCCTCAACATGAATAATGCATGAATAAATAATTAAGTACTGTGACTGTCACAGTCCTTTCCTTTGTATTGTCCACGTGGGGCTGGGGCCCAGGGGCCACTGGCCGGGAGCCCACGACACTCCTGAGGCCCCATGCTCGAGGACCAGCATGCTGTGCAGCCCTGAACTCGCTGCAGGACGCGCTCCGCGCCCCCACTATTGACATGCCCCGTGTGCACACGCTGTGCTGGGGATCACAGGTGACCAATGACCCTTCCCTCCTTCCTATCATTAAGGCACGCGGAGGAGTGGGCACTGGCTGTAAGGACCTGAAGGCGTGATTAATCCACAGGCCAGTGGGGAGCCCACACTGCCTCCAGACAGGGGGCTGAGGGATGAGCCACAGCCTGTCTGGCCCCGTAGGAAAACGTGTGATTGCCTCATCTGGGGGAGACACACTGCCCAGTTGGCTGGAACAGTCGGTGTCCATCTTTCTTATTTTTGTTTCCCTCTCTGCATCTTTTAGCCTTTCTTCTGGAGCAAGATCATCAACAGCAGCCAGAACACCGTCTTGGCAAATGCAATAAGAAGGAATTCTACAGGTGCTTCTGGAGAAGCCGGCTTGGCCCTGACTTGGCACAGATGTCAGCAGGAGCTGGGGGCACCCCTCGGAAATGCCTCCCAGCTTCTTGGGGCTGCCTCGGCTCCCACCGACCCCCGTCCCCACCGAGACCCCACTGACTTAGACGACTTGATTCTGGCTGAGGCTCGGGGGTGGGCCTGCTCCAGCCCCTCCTGCAGGAGGCGTCCTCTGACCAGCCCTCTCTCCTCTGAGCTCCAGCCAACGACCCAGCGATGGGCTGGCACGTTCCACCACCCAAGTGAATGTCACTCCTCAAGGGTGTGCTCCCTAAAGACAGGACCCCCCTCTGTTTTCTCCATGGAGCTGACCGGGCACAGTCTGGGCACCCGGGCACGGGACACAGGAAATGCTCCCAGATCAAAGTGGCAGGCCTCTTCCAGCTCGGAACACACTCTGAGGCAAGAGAGGCGCCCAGGGTGAAAAAAGCAAGGAGGCCGCCCTCTCAGGTCTGGCCCTGAAAGCGCGTCCTCCTTACAGATTTCCTCATCCATCTTATCCAGTTCAGTTCCCGCTCCTGGGGGGAGGTATTCCTCAGCGGGCAGCAGGTGTTCAGCACCTCCAAGTGGATATAAAATGTTCGGGTAGTGGGGGCCACGTGTAGGTGCCAGACTGGACCCAGGGCCCTGTTTCAAATCCTTTGGACCAGCTCAGAAGCCAAGGAAGCTCTGGGACAGTCACAGGCTGACACCAGCCTCTTCCTGTTCTCAGCCAGAGGAGTGACCTAGGTGTGGTGTTATTGTTATAGCGCCTCTCCTTAAATACCAAGGCCCCAGTGAACTGAGCACAGCCATTGCTGTCATATTTCACCCCTTCCACCTGCTTTGGGCATCCAGGAGGGACTACTGTCCTCCTGTGAATACCACCCGCCCCCGCCCCCCGCCCAGCCGTCACTGGTCACTCACTCAGCAGGGTAAGTGTGAAGGTTTCCCAGTCCAGGTGCCAGGCTGCGGTAGCTCATCCCAGCCCCGCTGCTTAGCTGCTGGCAGTTTCCGCCAAGACCTGCTGCAGCACCAGGGTCTGGACCCAACCAAGCAGCTTCTACCAGGCCCGCCAGCCCGGGGGGAGAAGGGAGTCAGGGATGTGCTATCCCAGATTAGAAACCAGGGCAGTGACACCTGACCTCCGCTTCCCTTCCTCAGGGGGCATCAGTCTCTGTTACAGAGGGCTTGAGGGTGTCATCTTTACCTTTAAAGGAAGACAGGGAACCTGCTTCCTCCACCACCAGCTAAACCTGCGTGTATTTCCTAGGTCTTGGCTCATCCAGAGCTTTGGGGGAGACACAACCCAGCAGACCCCAGACCAGTGAATGGACTGGCTCAGGGGAGGGCAGGGAGGGAGCCCCTGCATTAAAGGTCCCATGGTGGTCACGGCAACAACAGCATGACCTTGTAGGGCGACAGTGCTTACCCTTCACAAGGGTCTTCAAAAGCACCACATCATTTCCTTCTCACAACATCCCAATGGTGTAGGCAGGGATGTGTTGACACTGGCTTTTGTAAGTGGGGGAGATGAAGAGGAGAGGATGAAGACGAGATAGTGGCCTAAGCACCCCCTGACCAAGTGCAGTCTGTGGATCTGCAGCATTGGTACACCTGGGGGCTTGTTAGACTGCAGAATCCCAGGCCCAGCCTCAGCACTACTGAGCTGAAATCTGCGGTTTTCACAAGATCCCCCGGGAGGACCTGAATGCAGGTAGAGCCTGAGACACACCAGCCTAAGATCCGTGCATTAGCAGGGCCAGAGTTGGCCCTAGGACTCCGGCACTCTGACGCTCCTACAGTGCCAGCCCCTGCACTGTGGTCCTCGGAAGGCCCCGGCGGGCAGAGGTATTTTGGAGAAAATCCACATTCCATAATTACAGGGCTTGATACATGACCTAAAAAAGACAAATGTCTCAAAATGCTTTTCTGATGATAGGTTTCCAGAAAAATGCCACCAATTCCTTTTCTGGGCCCAATTTCTAATGCAAAAAGCAATCTCCCTGCCTCGGAAAGGTGGTATCCAGTGCCTGTGTTAGAGGAACAATATTAAAAGACCAAGCCTCCCACTGCTGTCCCTTTCCGTGTGCACCTTTACTTTGAGACGTTCTGGCTGTGGGTTTTGACGCAGTAATTTTTTTTTTTTTCAGAAATGCACACAGGATTCAGAGCCTTTTCTCATGGGACTAACTGACTAGGCATTTGTGCTATTGCTACTGGTGTAAATCATTATAATGGTGATAATGAAAAATAAAAAAGACATTGGAAATGACAGTTGGCAGCATAATATCAGCATAAACTGAGGGAAGAAGGGAGGTGTGTATAAATTAGGGGCTCGTAAACATCAGGATCGATGAGGCAGCTCTGGCGGGCGGGTATGGTTCGATGGCACAGAGGACAATTATCCAGAGTTACCATGACGAGGAACCATCTTTGCTCCTTCTGAATCCCTGTTCTCGGTGGCTTCACAGAAAATGGAAACACTAGAGCCTGGAGCCTGCTTTCCCACGGTCCTGCAAACACACGGTTGCAGAACTGGGAGCTAGACTTTGCAGTTACTTCCCCTCTCCAAGCAGGCCTCCTGCCGTCTCACAGGCTGCCTCTGGCACGCCTGATTATTCCGAATCTTGCAGAATCGACTAATTCAACAAGATGCCTCTTCACAGCAAATGCTGTTCATCAGTGACCCAAGCTGATGGATGAATCCTACTCGGTGCCTGGAGCCAGACCTAGCAGCAAGAGTTGCGAAGAAGAAAGACGAATACTCGCTCTCTATTTGGCTGCCAGAAATGCTCTTGCAATTTGCTCTCTTCTAGACAAGGGTCTATTCAAAAGTCTATTTGGAAACATCAGGGAACGGCCGTCACATGGCTGGCAGATCAT
This sequence comes from Mesoplodon bidens, assembly GCF_964165515.1. Taxonomy (NCBI): domain Eukaryota; kingdom Metazoa; phylum Chordata; class Mammalia; order Artiodactyla; family Ziphiidae; genus Mesoplodon; species Mesoplodon bidens. The sequence goes on from NC_138170.1 coordinate 71,123,298, forward strand.
ACTGCCTGTGACAGGATATTATCTTCCTTGGGAGAGACTCGACGGCTTTTTTTATTTCACTGAGTAAGTAGTGTCTGGGCTGATGGCTGCAGAATTGCCCCAAGGGCTGGGGACATTAAAATCCCTGTCCGGAGTGAATGCAGAACCAACAGCCACTTCAGCAGCGAGATTTGTGGCACCTTCACCAGCGCTGGCGTGAGCACGCTGCTCCCTCTTCTCCATCTCTGGGGGCTCCTGCTTGCCCAGAACCCCTTCCTGGGAAATTAAGAGGTAGCCTGGGTTTCCCTGGTGGCACAGTGGTTGAGAGTCCGCCTGCCGATGCAGGGGACACGGGTTCGTGCCCCGGTCTGGGAAGATCCCACATGCCGCGGAGCGGCTGGGCCCGTGAGCCATGGCCGCTGAGCCTGCGCGTCCGGAGCCTGTGCTCCGCAACGGGAGAGGCCACAACAGTGAGAGGCCCGCGTACCGCAAAAAAAAAAAAAGAGGTAGCCTGCTTCCTTTTCTGGGGCTCCACTTTCACGAGTCAGGACTCTGCCCCCTTTTCCCTCCCAAGCAACCCCTTAGGCATATGCTCTTGATTAATACACGTTCTTCCCTTTCCTTGTCAAGTCGTATCCAATTTACTGACCACCTCTTGCCTTCATTATGCCTGGCTCTGTGCAAGATCCTGAAAGCAGGCAAGGAGGCGGCAAGGTTCTGGCTTTCGTGGAAAGTAGCACTGTCAAGAGGAAAGCACACAGTAAGGATACAGAAAAGCATGAGCACCCGTGGGCTCAGGGGAGGGAATGGTTGGTCTGGGCTGGAGCCCAGGGTAGCTCAGCTTCCTGGAGCTTCATTCATTTCAGAGAACAGACTGTATTTGAGCTAGGACAGTGTGAGGGTGAGCATGTGGGAGAGGAAATAAATGCCAAGGATGGAAGTCTCAGCTTTGCCCGCCATGCATCCGGCCCACTGAGCTCATCCCAGACGTGGGCTATAACACCCTCTCCCAGAGAGAGAGGTCCCTAAGAAGCCTTTGCTTCTGCTTTGGGAGCTGAGGGCCCACACTGCTCACTGGGGCTTCCTCCATGATCAACAGGGGAGGGGAGGAGTGTTTTGGGCCCCTTGGGAGAGACTTTTGTCCCCTGGTTCTGTCCACTGACACTTTGCTTCGGCCACTCTCCTGCTCACCTCTCTCTCAAGGGCCTGGCTTATCTCAGACCTCAGAGCCTCCTCTACCTTCGTTTTGGGAGCTGCTGCCCTATCTTGTTGTACTTGCTTCAGCTTTTCACTGTCTTTATTCTAGGTCTGTATTTTTAATTAAATTAAATTAAAAACAAACAAACAAAAAACCCCAAACAACTACCCAGACCAGAGGGCAGCCTGTTTCGAGGTCGTGTGTTTTATCACCACCCAAGCATGCAAACGAGGCAGCCTCTGTTGACAAGTTCACATCTCCAGTGCAGAGCTGGCTGTTTGAACAGCTTGTGTGCAGTAATTGAGACATAGATTTTTGTTGCTTTTCTGTTTATTTTTAGATTAACCAAGCAGGGACACTTGGCTTCTAGGCTGCCACTTCCACCCTGTCGGGCACCCTGGGACCGCTGGCCCCATGCCCACCAGCTACAAGGACCACCATATTCCCTCTGGGTTCCCCCTGCCCTGGGTTTGTTCTGCTTCTAACTCTGTGTTTGACCTTCACCGTGACCCTCAGGGCTCACGGCAGGGAAGCTGATGAATGCAGGCTGACCGCTGGCTGTTCCCTAACCCCCAAGTCCCTGAAGACTGTATCCCCACAATGCTGGACTCTCACAGCCACTCTGTGGTCAGACACTCCCTTGGACAACAGTGTTACCCGAGGCACAGAGCATTAGGGCAGAGATGGACCTGGGATCCAGACCTGCCATTCCCAGGGCAAGGGGGCTCCAACGAAGGAAAGGCCACAGGGCTCAGAGAAGATTCTCCCAGCGTTAGTTTTCTATTTGGGCCACTTAAAAAATGTATGTTTGCATTCACCTGGGTCAGTGAGTTAGGCTACGATGATCAATAGCCAATCTCAGTAGCTTAACTACAACTGTGTGCTTTTCGCTCATGCTACCCGCTCACCACTGGTCACCTGGGGTCATCCTTCTTTAGGACCCAGGCTGAGAGAGCGCCCCTCACCTGGGCTCTGCTGGCCATGGTGGCAGAGGAAAAGAGGGTTTGGGGAATCCCACACACTGGCTCTTAAAGCTGTCCCTTGAAAGGGACATGCGTCCTTCCTGCTCTCATGTCATTGGCCAAAGCAAGCCACGTGGCCATGTCTAACTTCAAGCAGGTGGAGGAGTGCAACCCTACCATCTGCCTAGAAGAAGAAACAGTTATGGGGAAAAGACGGAGATGAAAGTGTGTGTGTGTGTGTGTGTGTGTGTGTGTGTGTGTATAGAGTGCCCAGCCTGGGCTAAGTTCTCCTCCTCTGAACCCTACAGCATCCCTGAATCCCTCTATCTCACCAGGAGCCACATTTGCTTGACACGCTACGATTTTTTTTTTTTTTTTTTTTTTTTTTTGCGGTACACGGGCCTCTCACTGTTGTGGCCTCTCCCGTTGCGGAGCACAGGCTCCGGATGCGCAGGCTTAGTGGCCATGGTTCACGGGCCCAGCCGCTCCGCGGCATGTGTGATCTTCCCGGACCGGGGCACGAACCTGTGTCCCCTGCATTGGCAGGAGGACTCTCAACCACAGCGCCACCAGGGAAGCCCGACACGCTACGATTTTTGTCTTCTCATCCCACAAGGCTGGCAGCTCCCTGAGCGCAGAGCCTGCCTCCTCATCTCACTGCCCCAGTGCCCCCCACCCACGCTGGGCATAACGGAGGGGCTCACTGATGTTTACTGGGCTGAACTGTCCCCAGGGCTGCAGCATGAGCAAAAAGGCCAAGACATGTACAAGGGTCCTGAGACCACTTTCTTCTCCCAGTGGTGTATCTCCACCTCTGCATGGCTTGAGGCCTTATTCTGTGCCACCTCTTCCCAGAAGCCTTCCTGGACCATTCAGGCAGCAGGGATAGCTGCTCCAGGTCTCCACCCCCACCACCCCTGCACTCAACACTGTTCTTCTTACAGATCCTGTGAAATGATAATCGTGTAACGGGCTTATTAAACAGGTTGAACTCAGCGGGATATCAGTAGCAAACAGATTTCTTTTTCTCCTACTACTTCCCTTCAAATCTACCCTGTTGGACCCAAACTGCTTTTTTTGGGGGGTCACTTTTGGATGCTCCTTCTATTGTTATTACTGCTGCTGCTGGTACTTCTACTACTGAGAGCTGGTGCTTACTGAGCATCTACTGTGTGCCTGGCATTGTACTGAGGGCTGTCCACGCATCAGTCCTTTTAGTCCTCAGAACAAACCTATGAGGGGGGTACTTATAATGTTTAACTGAAGCACGGAGAGGTTCAAGTAGCCTATGTGGTCACACACCTAGTCATTGGCAAGGTCAGCTCTAAAAACAACCTCATCCTCAGCTTCTCCTTAGCTAAGTCCAATCTTTTATCGGAACTTTGATCTCATAGCCAGTTCAAAGTTTCTCCCCTTGGCCCAACCCCCAATGACCCAGGCTCAGCATCCTGTAATGGGGGTGGGGTGGGTGGGATGTGACACTCTCCGGGTGCTGCCTCTTTGTCACTCACTAACTGCTGCTTCTGGCTTCCCCAGAGTGCCCAGGAGGGAGGCTGAGAGGACAAAGGCAAGGTGTGACCAGAGCACTACAAGCCTGCGGAGTTGGCCTCTGGGTGGTGGAGACCCAGTGGGCACTGTTGTGAGTTCTTTTGCCAGAGCTGCCCGGATGGTCTGGCTGTGTTCAGTGTGCTCCCTGAAGGGTTCTGACAGCTCGCTCCCTGCTGGGCTGTCCTCCTGGGTGGGCTCTCCCACAAGGGCTCAAATCTGACTCCCTTGTGCATTGTCTACTCTGGAAACATGACCGGGACGTTACCTTGCCCGGCCACCTCTGGTCTTGCAGAGTCAGGCACAGTGCGGGTGTCTGGTTACATCCTCCCAAATGCTCCAGTCTCAGGGCGGCACCAGGTCCCGCGGAGGAAAGGCTTGGGTTGATGGCTGGTGGTGGGGGGGTACATCCCCAGGAGGGGAGGGAAAAGCCTCAGCACCCCTCCCTAGGATAACGCTCTTCTCAGGAAGGATATTCCCTGTAGTCATCACAAGGTTTTTTAAATTTGGGGGCTGGGGGAGGTTGGGGGGGTCCTGGGGCTACCTAGCTCCCCCCCATTTTTTTTTTTTTGCGGTACACGGGCCTCTCACTCTTGTGGCCTCTCCCGTTGCGGAGCACAGGCTCTGGACGCGCAGGCTCAGCCGCCATGGCTGACGGGCCCAGCCGCTCAGCGGCACGTGGGATCTTCCTGGACCGGGGCACGAACCCGTGTCCCCTGCATCAGCAGGCAGACTCTCAACCACTGCACCACCAGGGAAGCCCCCTAGCTCCCCTTTTAACGTGGGGTTCCTGAGCACATTTCATGCTCAACCTTGTGCCTCATCTGAGACTCCAGGACAACAGGAATGGTCACATCAAACATCCTGCAATAGCTGATTCAGTCCTCCTCCAGCTCAGTTCTGGTCTCCAAAAGGAAGCCTTCCTGACAATGCCAGGTTACTCTGCTGCTTTACCCTTTGGCCCCGCTCTCTGCCAGCCCTTGTTCTGCAGGGTCCCATGTGCCTGGTCACATACTAAGCTCTGAAAACACTCAGCATCGGGCACTCCCCATCGGCTGCCTGGCTGGAAACCCTACTTACACCCATCCTACTTTACCCTCAGTCACATTTGTGCAGACGCCGGCTCTACGGGGGCTCAGTCCCAGGGTCTACTGAGGGCAAAGGAGTGGGCATCCTGAGGACAAATGGGGATGACAGGGTCTGGGCCACTGAATGGGTGCTGCAGAGCTTAGCTGTCTGTGGGCCAGATCTCAGCTGCAGAGGCCCCTGGAGAGGGAGTGAGATGACCATCTGTTCCCGGCTCCGCCCAGCCCAGTCTGCAGGCACAAGCAGTCCATTAACAGAGGGCTGGCCTGTAGTGGCACCCAGAGCAGGGCTGATACCCCACTGTCTGGGGTTCAACAAAGAATGCTGCAGAGGTCTGGGCTTGGATGCGGAGGAAGTGGGGGGAGTCCCTGCCTGAGGCTGGGGGGACTCTGGTGTCAGATACCAGCCTGGCACCACCAGCATGGACTTCTGCGGCCAGAATAAAAGCAGCTCAGTATAGCTCAAGCCAGAGAAAAGGACTGACCTGGCATGCACTCCCTGGCTGTCCAGAAAATGACCTGTCCCCAGCAGCAGCGTGCTCACCCCACAGCCTCCAGGGCTGCCCACCCACGGGAAGTACCTGGTGACTCTCACCGTGAAGCAGAGACACAGGTGCCAACACCCCCTGTGCCTGCATGGGCATCACTTTCTACACCCCTGAGCCCTTGCTGGCATCGGCCTCCTGATCAGGGGACCCCCTCTGTTGTGCTGACCCTTCCTCACCCGGCTGCAAGGAGACAGCCGGGGGTAGAGGCAAGGAGCATTTATCGAGCACCTGTAGCATGCCTTCACTCTGCAAGCCCCTTAAGTGAGTCCTAGCCCTGCGTCTGTTTTATAGAGGGGGAACCATCGCCGAGATTAGGTGGCTTGTTCAGGGCCACAAACGGAGGACGTGGTGGTGCCACGAAGAGAGCTCTTGTATTGGTGCTCTTTCCACACCCCCTCTGGGCCTCACTTCTGGACTCAAGCTCCCTGCCAGCCTGGCCCTGCAGATCCTTTGCCTCCAACTCACAACGCTTCTTATATGTCCAACCGCCTTGATTGATGGCTTTGAGTTACCTCCTGACCCCACCACTTCTCCCCATCTCCATCCTGGCCACCCTGGTCTGAACCGCCATCGTCTCTCACCTGGGTTTCTGCCAGAGCCTCTTAGCTCAGCTGCCTCCTTCATCTCCTACCCTCACTCAGCGTATTCTCCACACAGCAGCCTGAGTGATCCTGATAAAACCTGAGTCAGACCATCTTTTTCTCCTGCTCAAGTCCCTGCAATCGCCTGCATCTCACCCTGAGAAAAAGCCAAACCCTTACAAGGTCTGTGAAGCCTGGGGCCCACTTCCCTCTCTTACTTTATCTCCCCCACCCCAACTACCGACAGCTCTGCTCTAGCACACTGGCCTCCTCGCTGCTCTTCCAGCACCTTAGGCCCCTCCTACCCCAGGATCTTTGCACATGCTACTCCTCTCCACCTGCCCCACCTGCCCCACTCTTCCCGTTAGCCCCAGGGCTAGGGATCTGCTTTCCTTTAGGTCTCTTCTTAAATGTTACCTTCTCAGTGAGACTTTCTCTAACCAACGTATTTTAAAATGCCAAGTTCTTTTCCTGTTTCATTTTTTGGTAGCTCTTATTGCCTTCTTTTAGACTACATAATTTACTTAGATTTCTCTGTCTCCTTCACACTGGAATGTAAGTTCTATAAAGGCAGTGCTTACAGATATTGATTCATTTAATCCACATAACAATCAGCTATTACGATGGCCATCTCCCTTTTCCAGATGAGGAAGCGGGGGCACAGACAGGCCAAGCACTTTGCCCAAGGTCACCCAGCTAGAAGGTGGCACAGCCAGGATTCAAACCCAGGCAGTGTGGCTCTCAGCCACCATGCCCTCCGACCACCAGTTCTATTCACTGCTGGATCATGGCTCAGACAGTGCCTGGCCCCTTGCAGGCACTCAGTAAAGAATGAATGAATGAGTGAATGCTGCAGTTCCATGTCAGCGTGGCTCCCATAGGCAGAGAAATCCCGGATGGGGGACTTCCGTTGTCCCCTCCTATGCTTCCCCACCCACCAGGCCGCCCACACCTGTTGGTGGGCTATGTCAGTCAAGGTCAGTGAAGAAATGAATCTGCCCTGATCTTAAAGTGGGAACCACTTCTGCCTGTGGCCGCTGGGAAGGGACAGGTCAGGCTGGTTGGACAAATCCTCTTCCTTAGAACTGTGGTCAAGACCCATATATCCCACTCCTCTCCCCTGTCCAGTGCCCTCCATAGGGTCCTGGAGAGCTTGCTGGGGTCACATCATGAGTGCGGGGTAGGTAGACTGGATGGGCTCCTGGCCCCAAGCATCTTCTCATAATGCACCGGCTCCAGGAGCCCTGAGAGGGAACAGCCAGTGCTCCCTTGGGGGCGGGCACATCCAAGAAGCAATTCCTTCGAGGAAAATTACTCAGGCAGCCATTTATTAAAACACAACTGCTCCTTTCGGCAGTGAAATACCAAATAGCTTTGAAGCTCCAGCCGTTCCCGAAACCGATGAAGCAGGCTTCTAGGCACTATCTGACGTTTAATCTGCCTGCTCTTTCCCCATCTGGAAGGTCTAATGAAATGTTACACTGCGAGGAAACAAGGAAATAAGCAGCTTCAGAGGTGAGGGACATGTACTTAATTTCTTGCCTTGGTCTGCCATTTGCATAAACCTCAAGCGAATAACTGGTAGAGGAAAGAGAAGAAAAATAACAATATCTCCACATCTCCGGGGCCAGGCCCTGTGCTGGGAGAGCCACAGCATCTTACATTTAACCCTCACGGGCAGCCCGGGGAGGAACGTCTTATTGTTGTCTCTCTGGAAGAGGCCACTGGTACTCCCCATGTCTGTGTCCCCCTCTTTCTTGGGGTCCACAGTGGGACAACACACCCCAGTCCCGCATGATTCTAGCTGGGGCCGTGGGAGTGATTCGGGTCCCCCACAGCCCTACGTGGCTGTGAGCAGGGCTGCCTTCTTCTCCCTCTCATCCCCTGTCCTTGGCAGGGCAGCACGAGGACCAGGTGTCAGAGGCACACCGTGGAAGGAGCCTTGGTTCCTGTCAGGGTCACGGAGCAGAGCTCCTTCCTGGAGGCCCAGCCCCACTGTGGCCAAGAGAGAAAGAAGCTTCTACTGAATAAGGCCACTACGATTTGGGGGTTGTTTGTTTCGGCAATCAGCCTGCCCGGGTGCAATCTTAACTTCACAGGTGAGGAAACAGAGGCTCAGAGAGTTGAAAGTGACTTTCCCGAGGTCCCCAAGAGCCTGGATCCAGCCAAGCAGGAGCTATAAACTAGGAGCATTAAATAGACCTGGTTGCTCCCCCAGGTGTCCCCAGTGAGAGCCCCAGGCAGCTACTCTGAGCCCATCTTCCAAGTTCAACTCCCAGTTCCGAGGCTGAATCCCTGAGGATCCAGGCAGGAGACTGTCCCTGTGGGATGGTCCCTACCCTGCCTCACCCTGGGGAGAGAAGGCAGGAAGGAAAGAGGCTGTACCCTGGCTTCCTGAGGACTCTCTTCTTCCAAATGCCTGGGCAGCCCTGTGCACAGCACATGCTTTGTAGGAAAGGTCAACTCCAGAAAGCAAGACTCAGCAAATCTTTGAATAGCCAAACCCTGAGAGCGGGCCGCCCCATCAGAGCGCAAGTGCCTCATGGAAACAGAAGGAGATCAGGTTGGCGGGGGGGGGAGGGTTGGGGGGCACCTCCCCTGCAGACCTGGTTACAGCCGTTGGGCCCTGCCTTCTGCAGGAGCGTCTCTGGGTGTGCACGCCTCCAGGCGGGTGGCTCTATTGAGGCTGAAATACTTCCTCTAGAAGCCTAGCGAATTTTTGTTCCTTAATGAACACGTGCACAGAAAAAGATGTGATTGAAGGATGGAAAAAGAACGAACAAACCAGGGAAGAAATATGACCGTTGACTTCAGAGAGGCTATTTTAAACCAGAGATTAAAGGGATGGAAATTAAAACAGAGCAAAACAAAACACTGCTCGGCCCTGGTTGCCTGACTGAGCCATTTAGGCTTCTTAGTGCTGTTTCCCAAGGCCACCAGCATGGCGACATTGTTGACAACACATGGCCCACACTCCAACCACTCCCAGGAGTGCTAATTACTTCCCAGGATTAATTCTTCTTTACTAGACAGTGCCTGCAGCCGTGCCAGAAACAAGGGCTTCTGGATGGAAGACACACCTACTGTTTCCCGGGAGCTGGACTTTGGGCCAAAACCCACACATCCTTTTGCACAAGAAGAAGGCACCAGCTCTGCTGCTGTCTGCCGGGAGTATCCATTATGTGGATTTTTTTGGCTTGGACTTTCTTAAAAAAACTTGTTGTATAGGAAAAACTCTTTTTCCCAGGTAGGGGAAAACTCAGTTCTTCCCTACTGTGGGTCTTTATCCTGTGCGTCTCCTGTTCTTTTACATAGAACACTTACTTCTGACACTTCCGGTCACCAAATGTGTGGGGATTTCCCCCCCACCTGACAAGCAAGTCTCCAACAGCAGCCAGGTGTCCTACAATTCAACTCACTTCTGACACTATCTACCTGGAGACAGCCTCAGTTCCCACAGGTCAAGGGCTCCATCCTACAAGACTGACCTCCCACCCCCAGTTCAGATGCCAATTGCAAGTCCAGGTTGTCACCTGTGCTTCTGACTGACCAACAATGGATGGAGTTTCCCATGACCTCCTCCTCGGGTTTGATCAATTTTTTAGAGCAGCCCACAGAACTCAGGGAAACACTCACTTACGCTCACCACTTTATTAAAGGATATGATAAAGGCTATAGATGAACAGCCAGATGCAGAGACACACAGGGCGAGGTCTGCGAGGGTCTGGAGGGCAGGAGCTTCTATCCCCATGGAGCTGGGGTGCGTCCTCCTCCCGGTGTGGGTGTGTTCACCCACCTGGAAGCTCCCCAAATCCTGTATTATTGGGATTTTATGGAAGCTTCATCATGTAAGCATGGCCAATTATGAAGTCCATCTTCAGCTTTTCTCCCTTCTCAAGAGAATGAAGGGTGGGGCTAAAAGTTCCAAGCTTCTAATCATGGCTTGGTCTTTCCAGTGACCAGCCTTCATCCAGGGGCCATCTGGGAGCCCACCCAGAGTTGCCCCTCTAGAACAAAAGACACTCCTATCACCCAGGAAATTACATGGGTTTCAGGAGCCCTGTGTCAGGAACAGAGGTCAACGACCAGTATTAGAACAAGAGATGTTCCTGGTGTTCTTATCTCTTGGGAAATGACAAGGGTTTCAGGAGCCCTGTGTCAGAAATTGGGGGCAGAGACCAATATATAGTTTATATTATCTCACACATGTTTTCAATTGTGAGGGGCTTGCCTAAGGATGGTGAATGCATAGTGTCTTCGACCAGGAACCCTGGGAGAGTTGCTGCCTCAGACAGCGGAATAACACTGCATGACTGGCCAGCTCCTGTCTTACTGTCCCTCTAAAACAAAAGACGCACAGAGCCGCTGCCAGACACGCAGCCCACTAGCCAGCCCTGGTCGGCACTCAGTACTCTGCCAGGGCTGTGAGGGGTGCAGAGATGCTCTCAAGAAGCCCCCCGTCTGGCAGGGCTGGACCAATCCTCAAGGGGATCTTAGACCAGCAGACAGGAAGCGGTGCTTCTGCTGGGCATGAGTGTGAGTCCCTTGAGTTCTGGGACCTGGTTCTCTCCTCTTGCCTCCTCCACAGTGTTAGCTAAGCATGTGTGTATCCATCCTTCCATCCATTCAGTCATTCCTGCACTCACCCACCCACCCATCCACCCCTTGATTTCTTTATCTATCCATGAATGTATCAACTCTTTGTTGAGCATCTGTTTAGATGCTTCTCCAGGCATCAGGAAGATGACTGTCAAATGGAGAGAAAGGTTCTGAGCAGAATTGAGTAGTGAAATCTGTTGTTGTCTGATATCCAGTCCTTGTCTTCATGTGGTAATAGAAGATTTTCCATGTGGAGCCCATTAAATATGGCTTGGGTGTTCTGACCCACCATTGGGGTCAGCACGTGACCAGGCCAGGCAAATCAGTGTATTCTATCCTCCTGGCCATAATTGCTGATTCAGGGTCCATGGCCCATACAGACCCAGATATTTTAGATCTGTTATGTGAACTCAGAAATCAAGGGTCTCTCTTCCCTTGGGATCATGAACAGTACGGACATTGTGAGCTGGAACAGCTCCTGGCCATCTTCCCCGGGCGTGGGGAGGAAGCAATGCGCACAGAAGAGAATGAAGCCAGCCACACAGAGAAGCAGAGATTAGAGCCTGAAAAGAGTTCTGACATTACATGAACTCCTGGGTGTAGCTATGACGGGAGCTGTTGCTGAAATTTTCAGTTACAAGAGCTGACACATTCCCTTTTTTGTTTAAATTAGTTTGAGTTGTGTGCCTGTCTGCTGCGGTCAAAGGAGTTCTAATGTATTCTTAAACATTCTCAGAAGGACTAGGCACTGTGCTGCTTAAGACGAGGTTTGGGATGTAAGGAAATTTCTTTGTGACTCTTTGGGAGGATTCAGAGAGAAGGAGAGGGAAGGAAAGATGCTAAAAATGAAAGAACGGTGTGGACCAGCACCGTCCAACAGAATTTTCTGCAACGATGGAAATATTCTGCAATCTGTGTTATCCAATATGGTAGCCACTAGCCACATGTGGCTACTGAGTACTCAAAAATTGGCTAATATGATTGAGGAACTGAATTTTAAATTTTATTTAACTTTAATTTAAATAGTGCATCTGGCTAGTGGCTACTGTATTGAATAGTGCGGGTGTGGACAGAGGCCTCTGAGGAGAAAGCGTGAGGAAGAGGAAGCACCTCTGAAGGACTGGGGGCAGATATGAGGGGGACAGATTGGAGGTGGAAAACCGGAAACAGGGATGCAAATGGCCCGGGGGGGGGGATAGATGAGGGTCTGAGCTGCCGCAGAGGAGACAGGGAGGAGCCAGAAGTGAGAAGTTACAAAGGGGGAAGACGCCAAAGCCAACTCCCAGGACTGGGTGATGGCGAGAGCATTCATTGACATGAGGAATGCAAAAGAGGATGGAGGTTTGCCAGGGAAGGTGAGGATTTGGGTTTGGGGTGTGTGGACTCTAAGGTGGGAGGACATCAGGCTGAAGGTCGTTTAATCCGAAGTTGGAGGCTGGAGACACAAGCTTTTGGAGTCATTAGGGCTTAGGGAGTAATTGGTCAGATTGTAGAAAGATTAAACATCTAGCAAGGCTAGAATTGTGGAGAATACGCCCATTAAGAGGTCAGAAAAAGAGAGAAAAAGGAAAAGAGATCTGGGACGTAACCAGAAGGAGGTAGAATAAGGGTGATGTAGCACCATCCACATTCACCAGGATTATCAGTGAAAAGTCTTATTTTTCTTACATGCAGACATAGTTTTGAGCTAAATGCAATCGAGTCCTTTAAATCCTGAATAAGAGCAACATATTTTAGCCATTGTAAAGACAAAATATTCTGAAATACACTGTATACTTCCCAATATGCTGAACAGAATTGAACGTAACAGGGACACTGGGCTGTTAAACCGCATCATGCTTAGGACTGAAGGACCCTCGTAGGACCCAGTGTCCCCACACTGACTGGTCCAGACTGTGGTGTTTCCTAACTGTTCATGTCGAATTCCAGAGTTTTGCAGCTGCTTCATCTCCGATTAGCTTCTAGCAAACATTTCTTGCTTCTGTTATCTTTCCAACCCCTCTTCCTTACTCCTGCCAGATTGGGAATTTGCAACATTTGCTTTGAATTTTGAATCTAGGTAATCAATCTTATAGTCAATTTGTGTTTTTTAAAGAATAGTTCTCAATTAAACCCCAATGGGTGGATGATGAAAAAAAAGAGTAAGATTTGGGTACACAAACTTGCTGATCTCTACTTGTTTTGTTAGCCTTTCAGAGCTGCTTTCTGGCCTTTTCTCAATCTAGGCTCTGGGTAGGTTTCCAGATAAGAGAGAATTGGTGGAAAAAGCCGAGGCCCTGACAAACTCCACTGAGAACCTCTTATTCTGATGGAGATCCACGGCACACACTGTCACATTATCCATAAATGTGGAGGACAGACACTACACAGGAGAGTTAGTCAAGCTGCAGCCCAGGCAACTCACAAAGTGATATATCTCGCAGTGTCCCTGCTCACGGCCAGAGACCATTTTTCACGCTTTACTCACACAAAGCCACAGGCACACACCTCCCAGTGTCTGGAATGTACTTTTTAGGCGTGATTCCAGCTTCCTACAGGCCAGAGAGCACCAGGGATCTGGGAGCAAGGAGCTGACAAAAGGTGACACACAACCTACTTGTTGGGGGTCTAGGCCAAAAGCTTTTAGACTTTGTGGTAAAAAATAATAAATCAGGGCTTCCCTGGTGGCGCAATGGTTGAGAGTCCGCCTGCCGATGCAGGGGACATGGGTTCGTGCCCCGGTCTAGGAAGATCCCACATGCCGCGGAGCGGCTGGGCCCGTGAGCCATGGCCGCTGAGCCTGTGTGTCCGGAGCCTGTGCTCCGCGACAGGAGAGGCCACAACAGTGAGAGGCCCGTGTACTAAAAAAAAAAAATAATAATAATAATAATAATAAATCAGAACAGGAATGGAGCCAAGCAGGTATGATGGAGAATTAGGAATTCCAGCTCTGCACCCAAACCACTGGCCTCCCTGCCAGTGAAGCTGGCCGCAAGCATCTTTGTTTCCCCCAGTGTGTTCCTAGGGCCAGCAGTGCCCGCATCACTTGAGAACGTGTTAGAAATGCAGAATCCTCACCCCAGCCTACGGAATCAGAATCTGCATTTTAACAAATCCTCAGGAGTGCTGGGTGCACACTGAGAGTGCTGCCTTCCCCAGCTCAGAATACATTTAGGTGATCAAAGAACTGTATTGGGGGCTTCCCTGGTGGCGCAGTGGTTGAGAGTCCGCCTGCCGATGCAGGGGACGTGGGTTCGTGCTCCAGTCCGGGAAGATCCCACATGCCGTGGAGCGGCTGGGCCCGTGAGCCGTGGCCGCTGAGCCTGCGCATCCGGAGTCTGTGCTCCGCAACAGGAGAGGCCACAGCAGTGAGAAGCCCGCGTGCCGAAAAAAAAAAAAAAAAAAAAAAAGAACTGTATTAGGAATCAGGGGAAACCTGGGTCCTAGCCTCAGTTCTGCCACTTATTGGTGGTGTGAATTTGCATAAGCCCTTTCTCCTTGCTGGCCTCTGTTTTCCCAAATGCTAACTGGGGTCCAGCCCAATGGGCTCAGCCTTGCACCTGTTTTCTAACTGGCAAAGTGAGGTCTGTAGGTACCCGTGGGGCCAACAGAGCCACTGTGCTTTACAGACAAGAGCAACCTTCGTCCCCACGGATAATTCTCATGGGATTTCAGAGGTGTTTCTTACTGTCATGAAGCCTATGGCATAAATCCTGACATCTTCTGGACACGTTCCGAAGCTTCCAGCAGCCCAAAATACCAAACCAAAGTAGCACCATTAGAATTCAGCCCTGGGGACATCCCCGGTGGTTCAGTGGTTAAGACTCTGCACTTCCAATGCAGGGGGCACGGGTTGGATACCTGGTCGGGGAACTGAGATCCTGCATGCCATGTGGAGCAGCCAAGAAAAAAAAAAAAAAAAGAATTCAGCCCTTCCCCCCTCATCAGGAGTGTATGAAGGTGCTGGGCTGGCCTGAGGTCTTCCTCTCCAGCTCCCGTTCAACATGCAGCTTCTTGGAGGCAGCCAAGCCCTAAAATGCCTAGAATCCCAGCCAAGAGGCGATGGACCATCCCTTCGCAAATACCCAGATGGGGCGTCCTGCTTCCCTTAGTCCCTGTAGTTCTGTGCTCTGTGCTCTAAATTCTGCCAACAAATGAATCCTGGTATATTTTATAGTTAAAACAACTCTGCGTTCCAAGCACTAATGCAGCTGACATAATACTGGTCATGAGTTCTTAAACAGACGCCTCCTCTTGATCTGCTATAGGCGTGTGTGTGTGTGTGTGTGTGCACGTGCGTGCATGCGTGTGTGTGTTCAATTGTGTTACATCTAAAGCATCATGGAGTCCATGTTTCTGCCCACGGCAGGAATCTAGAGCTCAAAGCCAACTGAGAAGTTACTCTTTCTTCCTAAAGGACTTGAAACGCCCTTCTCTTCACAGAGGCATGACGGAGGGGACAAAGAGGGGAAAGCAGACCCCTCCCCCCAAGTCCACAGAGTGTCCGGTGAGGCTGCCGGCTGCCCATGGGTCCAGGTGCCCATGGACGGCACTCACAGGGAACTCAGAACAAATGCAGAAGCAGATTGCAGGAAGGTGATCACTGGAGGGGGCTGGTGTGAAGTGGGAGCAACACACACTCATCCAGGCTCTGCAGAGAACAGGAACTTAACAGACGAAAGGGGATGCTAGGCAGGTTCAGAACAGTCCTTTCCACCATCCCTGGTGTATGTGCGTGTGTGCGTGCACGTGTGTGCACGTGTGTGTGTGTATGTGGAGTGTTTTGGTTCCCACTAAATCAGGCAGGAGGAGAGACTCAAAGTTTGTCTCAATGTCGCTGTCCTTGTTTACCATGTGTGGTATGTATTTATTCATATCCATCCAAGGGTAGACAGTATATGGTTTCTCTCCACCGAATGGGCTCAGGCAATTTTTTTTGGTGGGGGGGGGCTCAGGCATTTTTGATGGATCCTCCCTTTGTTCCCTTCAAGGCCTGAACACAACATACTCTTATGGAGAGAGATCAGGACTCAACATTCCGGGCTTGTTTGGCAAACAGAAAGGTCAGCAGCCCTTGCCAAACGCTGCTGTGCCCAGACGGTCTCTCCTCTAAGCGCGCAAATTGTTAGCACTGAGTTTGAGGTGGAATTGTTAGCACTGAGTTTGAGGTGGTGATGGGTGCAGCGTTACGACATTCAAGGGACAAATCCAATCTGGTCCCCCAGGCAGAGGTGGGACAGTCAGCCTCCTTAAGTCCTCAGCCATGTGGCTGTTTGAGGGCCCGGCTCCCTGCTGTGACAAGTGCTGTGTGTCACTCCGCATTACAGACCAAGAACGAACCCATCCTGACAGCCAGGCTCCTTGCACAGAGTGTGCTCTAATTTCTGCAGCTTGGGGTCCCTGGGTCTTGAGGACCGGGTCACCCCAATTATAATGCTTGGAGTTTCTGGAGTGATGGAGGAAAATTCACCCTCAGCTGTCAGGTTGAGGCCAAGCATTGCTTGAGAGAGTCAACAAGAGGAAATCAAGTTAATCCAGTGGTGTGAGTGCGTCTGTCTCGACAAAAAGGACCCCAGCATTCAGGAAGGATGCTTGTTACTCTGAAAGGGTGTGCACTTGGATTTTAAGAAAGGGGTAGGCATCAGATGGCCTCTGTTTTCTTCTGCTTTGTAGAAACCCAATCCTTAGCCAAGCATCGCCTCTGGAATATGAGATGTCAAAATTTATGGGGGTCAGAAGGCAGGCATAGGCCTTGGATTGTTGCTGTTCTTTTTCTTAAAAGATTTTTTTTGATTGTACCGGATATAAAAGTGATCATTTTTTAAAACATTTTACTTTTATTTATTTAGGCTGCGCTGGGTCTTAGTTGTGGCCCGCGGGGTCTTTTAGTTGCAGCGCGCCGACTTAGTTGTGACACGCACACGGGATCAAGTTCCCCGACCAGGGACGGAACCCGGCTCCCCTGCATTGGGAGCGTGGAGTCTTACCCACTGGACCACCAGGGAAGTCCCTAAAACTGACCATTTTAAGCATATATCTCCATGGCATTAAGTACATTCACAATGTTGTATAGCCATCACCACTGTCCATCTCCGGAACTTTTTCACCTACTCCAGCTAAAACTCTGTACCCATTAAACTCTTAACTCCCCATTCTCCGCTCTCTCCAGCCTCTAATAACTTCCTGTCTCTATGAATTTAGCTACTCTAGGTCCTTCCTATAAGTGGAATCCTGCAATATTTGTCCTCTGGGGTCTGGTTTATTTCATTTAGCATAATGCCTTCAAGGTTCATCTACGTTGCAGCATATACCCATGGATGTAGTAGTTCCTGCCCTTTAGAGGCTGAATACTATTCCTCTGTGTGTATGCACCACATTTTGTTTATCCACTCATCCATCCGTGGACACTTAGGTTGCTTTCACCTTTTGGCTATTGTGAACAACACAGCTACAAAACATGGGTGTGCAAATATCCGTTGGAGGGGCCTTCAGCGTTTACAATAATGTTAACTCCTCTCCCATCTGATGAGAGGTGGACTCTAGCTCAGGGTTGAGCGAGGCTGCAAAGCTGAGAGCTAGCGCTTGGCTGTTCTTTAGCGGCAGGCTGGGGGTGAGGTCCAGGGGGGAGGGTGGGGAGGTACCCCTGCACCGAGGCTGAGCTCAGGACTGAAAGGATTACAATCCCACAGACGCAGAAGCTGCTCTGTCCCTCTGTTGCTTTCCTCCCAGAGCAATCCTGGGACATCCTAGCTTTAGCCACACGTCTCAATGCCACCTCAACCACAGTGGGAGGGGAAAACACAAAGACCAGAACAGGGCCCTCCACCTGGCCTGTCTGGCTCGGTTGCATTTTTTAAAAAACTAACTAATTTGATGGAGGTAAAATTTCCATAAAGTAACTGCTCAGATGTTAAGTGTACAGTTTGAGAAGCTCTGACAAATGTATGCATCCTCATAATCACCAGCCCAATCAAGATACAGACTGTTCCATCAGCCCAGAAAGTTCCTTCGTGCCAAACTGCAAGTTAGCAGCTTCTTGTAGAGCCAAATTGCTGCGGCATCAAAAGGGTTAGGGGACTTAGAAGAAGCCTGTGGGCGGGGGGGGTTCTAGGCTGTGAAACCCCGGGTGTCCACGGCTCTGTGTCACCACAAAAAGCACTTTCTTTTCCTTTCTAATTTTGCAGTTCAGAGCCACCCAGAGTAGTCTGGCAAGGGATATTTTGAACCACTGGAGCCCAAAGCAGACTGTGGGACCTCAGTGTGACTCAACAATTCAAAACCCATTCACTCTACAAGCATGTCCTGAGCACCCGCTCTTTGCCCTGCCTGGGTTGAGTGCGACCGTGGCAGGCCAGGGGTAGGAATGGCCCCAACGAGCAGGAGGGGAGACACTGAGCAGAATGGAAAGAATGATATCCGGGCGGGAATACACGTTTGCATCTTGGGATGCCACAAAGGTATCCGGTATTCTGGCTGAGGCCAACGAGGAAGGCTTTTTGGAATCAGGGGCACGCAGGCTAGCCTTTTCAAGGATGCACAGCTTTTGAACAAAAGGCAAGAAAGAGAAGAAGATTCCAGCCTGGGAAGATATTACGTGTCAACAAGGGCACTGACACATAAGAACTATCATGTACGATGTAATTTATTATTCTGTACTAAGCATGGGGCTCAGTGTTTCACATTCATGATTTTGCTTAACAAAAATGAAAGAATAATGATGAAGAGTACCTTACGAGGAAAGTTCTATCAGGTGCAGTGTGGCTGAGTGGCTGCCCAGGTTCACAAAGCATTGCACCTGGATTCCACCCCGGGTCTGGATGTTTCCAAAGCCTTTGTTGTTCTGCTCTTTACGGTTACACGAAATACACGAAAACCGAAGCACCGCCTGCCGCATACACAGAGGGGAAACAGGAAAGGAACCAGTGTTGCTTTGAAGGGCTTTCCAAAGACTGGGGACTTGGGTGGCTCCTCACTTGGTTCGAATTTCAATTGACATGGTGGCAGCAATATTACAGTCACAACGAGGGCTCTGTAAACTCTGCATTATGCACACATATATCTCTGGGTTTTTTAATGCCATAGGAAAATCTCATTTACTTAAAACAGGGGGGGGCTAATTAGCAATATTATTTTTTCCTAAGAGCAGTCTTATTTATACAAAATGGCCCAAAGCAGGCTCACAAAGGTTGCAAGCACAGCTGGCCTATAACTAGCACTGGCTGTCCAGGAACGGGCCTTCTAGAGCGTGTGACGGCAGGAGGAAACTCTGTTCTCTTCAGTACTGTGGATGCCCCCGTTCTTGTTATACTGTTAGTCCCTGGGGTGGGGGGAGGTGGTCCTCAAAGTATTACAAACATCATTTCTCTTCCCTTTACCCTGAATGCCCCACCCCACCTGGAGCTGCCATGGGGGGAGTTTTCCGGGAGCTCCCGGGTCTTCCTGGCTTTTCTCCGTGGGCTAGGTCAAGGCTCCCGAGAGGCCACACAGAAGCTGCGGCCACAACCTGGAGCTCTTTGCTTTGTATCCGAAGCTGAGCTCCCAGGAGAGGCTCATGAATTCTCTGACACCAAATGCTGCCAGCCCTGAGTCCTGCCGGGCAGGAGCTGCAAGTCTCCTCAGAGCCCAAGCCCAGCGTACCCTCCCAGTGGGTGTGACGGCAGCCTCGGAGGGTGGGGGAGGCTCAGGCTGCTGAAGTGCATCTCATTTCTCAACTGTTTAGAAGGATGCTCCCAGAAACGCACGGTCCCTGGATGCACAGCCCGCATTAAACCCGCAGCCCCGGGGGCAGCCAGGTCATGAGGCACAGCTTACTTGTGCACACGCAGATCTTTGTGTACGTGCACACACACACACTCAACCTACACACGTACACACATGGTTTCTTCACCGCCTCTGGACAGCCAGGGCTGCCATATGTGCACACCACGCCCCATCCTCTCCAAGTATCTCCAGACCACTTTACGTGCATGGAGGGACCAAGAACCACCGTCAAAAGGAGGAGCCCCCGGCTGGCAGAAAGCCTCTTGAGCTCCCCAAAGACCAGGTCACGCTGCCCCCCGTCCTCCTCTTTGAGCATGGGGTCTCTGAGTTGCAGAGACAGGGAGGGAGCTCTCCCCTGGGTCCCTGGGGCTCCTCCCTGCTGGCCAAGCTCCTGCTCTCTGCCACGTGCACACACAGCTGCAGGGCTGCATCCTTTCTCCACAAAAGTCCATCTCTCTCCAGTCGGTAGCCTGCAGCCAGGCCAGTACCCGCCTTCTCCCCGAACGCTCCTGGATTTGCAGAGGCCCGCAGCGGCCAATGAACAACCTCCCTGCCCTGCCCCTTTCCCTGGTGCAGAGGGTGGGGTGGGTGACCCTGGGGACACACCCCCTCCTGCCCGACACACATTCTGATCCCCAAACCATAGGTCTCCTCCCCGAGGCTGTACCACAGCTTGTAAGCTCATCACTCTCATGGCTCAGTCTTGGAAGAAGTGTTTGAGCCTCGAAAGCAAGCACAGTTTAGGTTTTGACATAAGAGCCAGCCAAAGTCTAACCTGGGCCGTGTGGATCCCGTGACGGTCTACTCGAAGGGGCCTCACTCTTGACCCAGGAGCAGGAAGCTGGGCACGGGGCAGAGGGTGTGTGGCCCCCTCCGCACGCTTCACCAGCTCCCACCAGCCTCCATCCTGCTGCAAGCGAAGCACATTGCCAGCGAGAGTATTTTTTCTCCTTGCCAGTGAGCTGTTGCTGTCTGTGTATTGCAAGAGGAGGCCATTACAGGGAGTTAATAGAGTTTTAAAAATTTGTTTCTAAATTTTATAATGCAATTCATCAAATTCAGCAACGGAGCACAGCATTCATGTTTAGACCAGGCAGCATATGTCAAACTGGCCCCAGCCTTCCCCTACCCTCCCTCCCAACCCCAAAATGAGGAAAGGCTTAACCCTTTAGGGTAACTGCCAGGCACGGCCCCAAATGGCGTGGGAAGAAAGGCGGCAGAGTGGGTTCTAGTCTGTGAGGGTCATTCTGGAATTGGCCTATGGAAAGGCTAGGGACTTACTTGAGGTGCTCTGGGCACCTTTCATGGTCAAGCGTGCTCGAGGCTGCCCGCGGCCTTGGTCGCCTGGCTGAGGTGGCCACCTGGGGTCACCGTGACTTGCTTCTTTCAGACACGCGTCTGTTACAGGGCCAGGTGTCAGTGAGAATGGGGCAACACTCAGGGCACGGACATGGAAAGCAAACGGTGAAGTCTGCTGGTGAAGACAAATGGGAGCTCACTTCTGCTATTTTTCACCCTGAAGGGTTTCCTTTAGGGATGTGTTCGGCTGAACTTAGGATCATTATTGTAACTAGGGACCTGTTGCTGCTGAATTGGAACTAAGTGAGATTTAAGGGACCACGGTTTTGCGAAGAACATATTGGATTTCAGGACTTGCAGCAGATCTGTATCATGAACGGCAGTCAGTCTTGTCTTTTTTTTTTTTTTTTTGCGGTACACGGGCCTCTCACTGTTGTGGCCTCTCCCGTTGCGGAGCACAGGCTCCGGACGCACAGGCTCAGCGGCCATGGCTCACGGGCCCAGCCGCTCCACGACATGTGGGATCCTCCCGGACTGGGGCACGAACCCGCGTCCCCTGCAGCGGCAGGCGGACTCTCAACCACTGCGCCACCAGGGAAGCCCAGTCTTGTCTTTTCTTAAGCATTAATAAGTGACTTCGGTCCTAGGGAAAATTCCAGAATAGACGTTGCCAGCAAGTGAAATCCTGTTGGTCCCAGAGCCGACTGCAATAAAACAGCTGCCTCCTGCGGTCCCGACAGCAGGACCTTCAGCTTGTGGAGGCCACAAAGTCCCACGAGGGAGTGGAGGGTCCCCTTGCCCAGCACAGCCTGGCGGTGGGTGGGAGGTGGGGGCATAACTGTCAGAGCACAGCACAGGCCTGGTCCTGGCGCTGGTCGGCTTCTGAAACCTGCCTGTTCTCAGTTAACGGAACTCACGGGGTGGCTGTACCCTGGTCCCAGCTCTCTGGGCACAGGTCAGCAGTGGCCACCAGGTGGCAACAACTTGCGGTCACTACTGATTGGTGACCCTGCCTGTGCTGGTGCCAAGGACGAGGCTTCAGGCGGCTTCCGCTGAGTCCCAGAAACCATCCTCCTCCACCTCTCTGAGCATCCAGGTACCAACCTGAGCTTTGTACCTCTTGAAAGGAACAGACTGCAAGTAGAAAGCTAACCCTTCTTGGAAGCCACACCCAAACATCCTATACTTACTTCTCAACTCTTGGGTGACTTTCGCCCAATATTTTGTGCCCTTCCAGCTGGAGCCTCCGCGCTCCCATTCTACATAGCTTCAGACATCCTGCTTCTGATTTCACACGAATCGAGATGCCAAGGTGGGGCGGTGCCAGAACCCTGCATGGCCTTGGCTCTCCTGAGCAGATTCGGAAGCAGATGCTGAGGACTGGGCACAGATGGGATACGGGACTGGGGTGGAGCTGGGCTTGGCAGCCGGCGGGGGCAGGGGGTGGGCTGGGATGGGGGAAGAGCATCTTGAGGTGAGGGAAATCTTTTTGCATTCAAGGGCTTGACGGCTTCCAACTTGCTACTTATTGCATTGACAAATATTCCACACGATTGGAGAACTATTTTCCCAAACAAAATGCTGGTATTCATTGGGAGGCGCGGGTTGTGCAGTGTGAACAATTCACTTTCGTTAAGTACCATATGGCCGCTGGTAGGAAAACGCTAACATGTTTCAACAGTACAGCTGGGGTAGGGTTCCTTTATTCACCGTGCAGATGGCTCTAATTGACATCTCTCCTAAAACAGGTCTCCAGCATTTCTGCAGGATCATTAGAGTAATTAGTTATTAAATACCATCACCACTTTTAGAGAGAGGGTCTGATCCCTGGCAACATTCCACCGTGATGGAACTGACAGGTCCCGGCGGAGGACCAGCCGTGGGAGGGCCAATGGGAAGGGCAGGAAGGGTATGTTAGCTCCTCCTCCTCAGTGGCAAGGCCAGGGAAGGACAAAGACGTCGTTAATGTCGCAACAGCCCCTGGAGACAATTCGGGCAACCAAAGAGTTCTGGACCAGTGTTCTAGAGCCAGGCTCATCTCTTCTTTAGCTTGTGACCACACAGCGTCAATCACTCAGCCTCAGTTTGTTCTTCCCTTAAGTGGGGCACTGCACTAGGGATCACACCGGGTCTGGGGGAAAGAGAGGGGTCCCAGGAATGCATGTGCGCCTAGGAGTTGTTCCAAAGAGTAAATACATGTATCCAGAGGGCAATACGGATGGAGGAAATAGCCTTCACTCTGAGCTCTTTCCCCATTGATCGAGGGTTAACAGTATGACATTATTAGTTTAATTTCACAGTCTAATCAGTTTCCTGCATTACTGATCAAAGGACTTGGAGCGATTGTAGTTTTGTAAAACTCTCGGCTAAGGGAATAAGGCTAGGAGGCTCTTAAGCTCAGGGACCATGAGAGGGAGTGCTGGCCTCGGCACACAGTTCACCTAAGAGGGACCATTCAATCCACAGGTAAACTGTCCTCTCACTGCTGAACCACGTGGAGGATCAGAGTGTCCAGACTCCACACAGGCTGCTACCCAGCATCAGGAATGGAGAGCAGCCTCGGAAAAAGCCCTTCTCCCAGGCCATGCTGGAGCCCAAATCCACCCCGAATGCCATTCTGAGCCCCCAGCCAGCCTGGGGCTTCATTGTTAAACACCCTCCGTCAGCAGGGCCCCATCTGTGTGATGGAATTTTTTTATTTTTTTGTCACTTTTTCAAATCAGAATAGAAACAATTTTTAGTCTATAATTATCATTTCTTTTCTCAACAGACAAATGTTTCCTTTTAAATTGTAGGGCAGAAAAAGCAAAGAACAATATTTTAAACCGAAAAGAAAGACTAAAATTAATTTCCTCTTTACAGAAAAATAAAATACAACAGCTCTAAGAAGCCAGGTTTTTCTCTTCCCAAAAGAGCAAAGAAAGCAACAGTGTATTCCCTGCCAGCACTAATGCCCATTTTTAAGAGGCAAGTCCTTGAGGGACGGTGGTGATGGGGTCTGCAGACCTGTCTCTGGGGTCAGGCCTTGGATCTGATCTCCTGGGGGAGGCTGGACTCCTCCTGACATCTGAGCTCACTTGGGATGAACCATCTGAAGCCCCCTAGTTCAGGGAGCCAGCTCGAGATGGAGGATCCCAGGACTCAGGGTCAAGGCTTGGGGTCTACCAGTTGGCCCTCAGTTTCCTCATCTCTGAAATGGGATTTTACATTTTACATTTACATCTTACAAGCTTGTTGGAAGGATCCTTTGGGCCAAGTGCTTTGTGACTCTGAAGCATTGAACAAATCCTGCTGCATTCACCATGTAGTGAAGAGTAACCAGAATCACTGTTAAGAAAGCAAGCCCCGCTCAGATGCTTTCTCTGCCCACCTGGAGAAGCCAGTGCCCCCCATCCCGGCTCTCACGCTTGGCCAGCATGTAGTAGGAGAGCTACGGGCAGGTGTGCGTTTACTGAGTGCACCCTCAGTGCCAGGTTCGGATGGAGGAGAAGCAGGCTGCGTTTCAGATGCTGAAAGCAGTTCAGTGTGGCCGGGACAGAGCCTGCTCAGGCAAGGCAGTGTGAGTTTCCTCCGGCTGAGGAGGGTCAAAGTTTGCCTAGACCACGCTAAGGAGTTTGGTCCTCAGAATCCGCCAACAGATGGTGAAGACGGCTCAACCCTCGGGGCCCAGGGCCACTCCCATGCCCACCCTCCAGCCTCCTCAGCAGGGAAGGAGGCACGACCCACGTCCACAGATACTCTCTCCCAGTTCAGTGTGGTCACGGCTGACCCCACTCTCACTCCCCAGCGTAAACCGCTTCAGGGGCTCGCCATCACCCAGGGCTGTGCTGGTGAAGGTTTAACAGCCGTCTGTGATGGCGATGAGGGATAAGACAAACAAACCAAACCAGCTAGACCCTGACTCCTAGCGTTTGCCAGTCTCTGTTGTATACACATTCCCACTTCGATTTCAAGCTACCAACAGAGTGTCAACGAGGACCGAGCCGGGACGAGCTGTCAACGCTGGGCTCTTAGGAGCCACCAAGCCAGCCCCAGCTTACCGCAGCCTCGGGACTTGCGAACGGGGTGTGGAGGGCGGGGCCGCAAAGATGCTGCCCCAAGGATGCTGCTGCTGCTGCTGCTCTGTGACCGGGAAGACGCCACGTCATCCTGGCAGCAGGGATCGAAGCTAGCCAGCACCCTGCCACACTCCCCTGCTCCTCCCCGCTCCAACCCCCGGCCGCTTTGACCCCTCAGAAAACATCCAGACACCTCACCTGGTATCCAAGGCTTTTCACGCCGGGCACCACCTCGTGGGCTTTCCAGGCTCTTGTCCTGTCCCTGTAGAGCCCCCTGCTCCAGCCTCACTGTCTCCTCGAGGTTCCCATCACAACTTGGATGAGCCTGCCCACAAGTTTTCCTCTGCTTGGCACACCTGCCCTCCTGTATTCCCTGATCAAACCTCGCCCATCCTTCAAGGCTGAGCTCTTCTTCTGAACGCCCCCAGCTCCCTGCATCTGTTGGCAATGAACCCCAGGGCGCACACAGCGAGCCCCTGCCTGACAGCACGCACTGTGCGGCCGCTCAGTGGATCCACGCTCCTCATGATGGGCTCCCGAGTCAAGGTTCTTCCTGACCTGACTTTACTTTCGGACCTTTGAAAACTCCCTCTCAAGGAAGCAGAGGAGGCCAAGCATTAGTGCCCAGTGTCCATGCTTCCAGCGACAAAACGACTATGGGCCCAAAGACTCACTTGCCGTGGCCAGGCGAGGCGGGAGAGATGACTGGGTTGATCGGGAAGGAGCTTGGTGGCTGCCCTGGCCACAGTGAGACTCTCATGGCAGAATAGGCAGGGCCTGTGGCAGAGACACAGGATCCCTATAATGACCCCAAACAGGTGGAAAAAGCAACTGGGTGTCCTGCACACCTGATAGCTTTCTAAAAATAGCCGGTGGGCCCTGGCTCTGCAGGCTCGCCTCTGGGTAGGGGCAGGGTCTGGAGCTGGTGGCTATTTGATCACTAAGTTTCAGAGGAGAGAGGCAGGTCCTGGCTGGTTCTGTACCTTACCGCCCCCGGCCAGGCTGAAGCTGAGCCTCAGCCAGACACGCAAGCTCGGGACTGGGGTCCTGGGCCTGGCCCATCACCTCCCCCTCAGTTCTGCCCCACTGCCTGGGGGAAGGAACTGTTTCTTGTCTGAGGATCATGCGGAGGAGGAAGGGAGACAGGCCGGAGCAGATGCCAGCAGGCTCTGGGCACTATTTCTTCTTGGCCAAGGGACCCGGGTACACAGAGATTCTCCTCAAACCAAGGCACTGACAGCATTGAACAGAAATGTCATGGTCTGAAGCCATGTGGCGTAGGAGGAGGCAAGAAAAGAAGAAAGGAATTCTCCAGGCCGAGCCCCAGAGGTCTCCTCTGCCCTTCTGTGGGGTCAGGCTCAGGGACAAGCAGTGGGCAGTGGAACAAAGGGAGAGCCCTTTTCTTTGGGGCGCAGGCCTTTTGCAGCTCCCGTGACCCCGTCTCCTCTGGTCCTCTCCTCCCTCCTCCGTGTCTAGACGGAATACTTAGCTCCTGGCAACCTGACGTCGTGCATTTGGCCTCCGGTCCCCAGGGCCAGCCCTGTGGCTGCACCCGGGCGCTCCGCTGGCTCAGGGAAACCTTTTAAAAACAAATCTCACAAAAGCATCTAAAAAAGAGTGGATACATGTATATGTATAACTGATTCACTTTGCTGTGCAGCAGAAACTAACACAACATTGTAAATCAACTATACTCCAATGAAAATTAATTGAAAAAATCCCACCCATTAAAAGTAACTGTATTCTTGGGGGCCCGAATGTCAGCACACTTTGGAGATCACCACGTCACCCAGCTGAGCACCAATCTGAGAAGGTTTAAGTAAAAAATTATAGGGAGTAAAATGACTTCCAAGTAAGATCTCTAGCGAATATACATTGTGTCCCCCCCGGCCCCTCCCACACTTGGAATGTGTCGTTTCTAATTCTTTTGCTGAGAGGCAAGGAAACTGGGAGGCTTGCATCTTCCTGGAACATTTTCATTCCGAGGGTACTCCTCTCCTTGTGAAGTCCTTCAGATACTCTTGACTCTTAAGCACGGTTTTCTTACTGGGTCTTGGGAGGGACACACGGCATCGCTTATTCTGAAAAAGCTGGCAAGGCCAGCAGAGGAATGGAACACACAGAACCAGAGAGACTCCCGACACTGCCCGGCCCCCAGCCCCTGTCCCAGCTGAAGACCGCAAACGCCGGGCGGGCACACGTTTCCCCTCACTCTCCAGGCCGAGATCATGTTGCTGAAATGTGATGCTTGGCCCTCTGACCTGCCAGCTGCGCGGCCACCCTGGCACTAGGGCCCGGTGAGCTCCCACCTGTGAGCCGCGAATGTCTATCACCGTGACTCGGCAGCTGCGGCCCCGCTGTGCCCCGCGGCACCTCTTATGCATCTAGGGCGGTGCAGCCTCTCCTGCTTCCTCGGCCCCTCTGAGCACCAGCTTCTGCAGGGAGCCCAGGCGGACCTGGCTGGCACCTGTGCCACTGTGGTGTCATCTGCCCTCCCAGCTGGCCTGGGGCTCAGTGGAGTGGAAAGAGATGCAGATGAGGAGCTGGGCACTTGGTTTGGGGGGGCGCTGCCGCTCCCTCGCATGGCACACGGGATGGGGAGCAGGTCACAAGCTACCTCCCCTCTCTGGCATGTGCTTCCTTCCCTGTGAAATGCGAAGACTCAGGGCAACTCCACCTACCTCACGGAAGTGTCACCGGGAAGAAAAGAAATGCCAGCTGGGGAAGGACTTTGGAAGAGTGCTAGTAAAAAAGTTCACTGTCATTCCAGAGTAGGGCTGAAGGTGTCCAGGCAAACTCCCAGGCAAGCCTTCCTCTGTGAATCGTCTCTTCACGAGATGAGTACTGACTTCAAGGCTCCTGTTCCCTCTTTGCTAATAGGAATTGCAGAATCGTTGCCAAGTCCAAGTCGTACAAACAGCAAATAATCACTTGGACGAGAAGCCTGTTGAAACGGGTCTTTGCTGGGGAAGAGGTCGGCTGGCAGCTTGGCCCATAAATCAGGGCTCCCTGCTCAGCTCCTTGGCTCTCGCAAGGAGATGGACTCAGCTACACTCTGACGTTTCACAGCTCTCACTACGCACCCTGCACACAGTAGGGATTTTGACAATGTTCGTTGAACTGATCACTGCAGAGGCAGCTGGAAGTGTGAGAGGGCAAAGCCCTGTCCACTCAAATTGGAGACCCACTCCATCACGCGAGGCAAGGGGACAAATCCTAGTCAGACAGGACCTGAGGCTGTAACGGGCAGGGCAGTTCATTCTGCAGCCTTCACTGAGAGGGATTTCGGGGGGCAGGGGGGCTGAGGGAGGTTGGCATGAACATACTTACTGTATTATGTTGCAGCAGTGATAAGACTAAAAAGTTTAGGATTTTCTTAATGAGACTCCTGTATTCACTGGTTTTCCGTATCCGCCCTGGCAAGAACCACAGTTTAGCATTTACGTCCTCTGCTTTAGAATGGAAGAAGGATCATAGGGGGATTCGAAAACTCACTCTGGAGAATAACTATATGCATCCTTTTTGCTCTCCCAGTGGAATGCGGGTTCTCTGGCCCCCGCCCTGCCCCAGATGCGCTGTGCTGTTACCCACCCGATCCAGGCGGCAAGCTTTTCCACTTTGAAGTTTGCTGAATGGAACGCAAATTGGGGCTGGGTAGGGAACCAGTGGAAGTTAGAATGCCAGGCAGCTCGAAGTGCCTCTGCCCTCCCTCTCCTGCCCCAGGCTTGGGAAGCCATCCCCGTTCCCCGCCAAGTGTCCGTAACCACCCCCGAGGGGCAGGTGCACAGGTTCTAACACTCTGCAGAGACATTTCTAACACGTGCCATGGGATCAGCTCTTTGAGGGCTGCAATCAGGGCAACGGCAAAGTCAAGGCCGTACCACAAGTCCTCACACCGACGTGGCACTTGCTGCCTCTGTGGGGTGGTGCAGGCACAGCAGCACACCCATTTCACAGATGTGCAGCCTGGTCCTCAGAGATGGTAGATGCCTTGGCACCACCTAGAGAGCTAACACTGGAGTCAGGAATAGAAGCGGGGCGTCCGGACTTAGGGCTGGGGTTAGAGGAGACCAAACCCCCTTCCCAGGGCCTGAGCCTCGGTTCCTCCTCTTGCACCCCAGGACCTTGGATCCCCTGGGGGCAACCAGCCCACTCTGTAGGGAAACCTGAAAGGCTTGCCTCACCTTTCCATCCCACCCACTTGGATGACTATCCAACCCTGCAAAAAAGCTTTTTTTTTTTTTTTTTTCTGATCAGATTTCAAAAAGGTGAAAGTTCTCCAGTCTGCCCAGAAATCAGGAAGAGCCATCCTTCCTTTATTCTAAACATAGCCACAAGTCAAGAAGCAGTTGGAGCCTTAGAACAAGCAAACCAGATGGCATCGTACTGCAGAAGCTCCTTGTTCACGGGCAAGTCCCAGCATCCTTGTTTGTGGCCTATGAATGCTTCCTTTGCACATATTTCTAACGAGCAGATCCACATCAGGTGAGCGGGTGCTATTACCTCAGGCAAGACAAGGACCAGAGCAAGTTTAAAGGCTGAGAATGAGAGGAGAGGCAGAAAGACTGTGGTGAGCAGGGGCATAACCTCACAAGCGCAGCAGCCTTGAGTCATTTAGTTCAGGGACAAACCTCCTAACTGCCTCCACGGGCCCGGACCCTGGAGCATCATGGCACCACTGCATAATAAACAATACTCTTAAGGCGGCAGGCTTTGGAATCCAGCAGAGCCTTGTGTCCTGGCTCTGACATTTATCATCTGCGTGTCCTTGAGCACTTGGCTCAAACTCTTGGAGCCTCTGCTTCCTCCTAGGCAATGGGGACACAGGGAGCTCCCACTCTCAGCTGCGGGGAGGCGGCTACTGTCAGCTGCTTAGGGGACAGTGCCTGGGGCACGCGGAGAATGTGCCCTGACATCTAACATGCTGCAGGAGAGGGGGGCGTGTGAGCCATCCCTTCGGAAGGATTTACCCAACATGGTTAAGATAAAAGAAAGTGAGCGCTTTCCTAGGGGTAAAAGTGGCAGGGAGAAGACCCAGAGGAGAGCGGGAGGGAGCGTGGGTGGGCATGAAGGCAGGCCCTGCCCCCGCTGCAACCGCCCCATCACCTACAGAACACCTAGGGGCGCCAGGCCCTGGATAAGGTGCTTGACCCGTTACTTGATTCCATCCTCCCAGCTGGGCTGTACCTCTTACAAAACTCCATTTTACAGACGAAGGATCTTACACAGAAGTGAGGACACGTTCCTAGGGTTACATAGCTTGTCAGTGGGGTTCAAATACAGGTTTATCTGAGTCCAAAGCCAGTTTCTTTCTCAAGCCCTACACGGCACAGGGAGGAAGCATGGGCTTCGCAGAAAGTCCACGGGGGGAGGCATTTGCAAGCACCAGGGAAGAGGTGGAGGGAGAGAGGGGCAACCGCTGGGCCTGAGCCGACTGCCCAGCTGGCCCCGATGCCAGCAAACGGGCCACAAGGGCAGGCGGCACGGACAGCTTCAGTGCACCAGGGAGAAGGCCTGACCCTGAAACCCCCCGAGAAGTCTGAGTGTCAGTCCTGCCTGAGGGGAAGCAAGTCCACCTGGAAACTTCCAACACACCAACCTCTCACCTCCAAGGCTGCCCTATAAGAGCCCCTTCCCTTCCTCCTGCAGGTAGGGCCAGCCAGGAGGCCTTGGGACCACAGCCTTCTCCAGGGGTCCCTCTGGATTGCCAAAAGGAGGGTCCTCTGGGGGAGCCCCCTGCATCAGCCACCTCCCCCACTACCCCCCATACACACCCCCGCCCCAGGCTCCTTGCCCCAGATGGCCGGCAGGGAACAGGACAGAGGACACAGGAACCCTCCGTCATAAACCTTCCTAATTCTCATCACCTGATTTGTGCATCCAGAAAAGAAACATACCTACAAAGAAAATGCTGGCGTGAGGGAGAGGGGTCTTTGTAAAATGCGGGCAGTAATCAGACTTTGTATCCAGAGAGAAACGACAATTGTGAAAACCCTGTATGCGGCCTGAACTCTGGTTTATGATAATGTAACATTTCCAGCAATAATATTCGGGGAAGAAAGAGAGATGAAAATGAACTGAACTTTATTTGGGGATCTCATTACTGTGGGTATGGTTCCTTTCACTAAAATACAGTAATGTCTATAATGAGGATTCGTGTTGTCCTAAGGAAAAAATGTGTGAAAAAGTGACCTTCAAGCATGGGAAAACGTTTATATGCTGTAATACAGAAGCTTGTTTCCCCTTAAAGAGTGGGGGTATGTAAATAGCTCCCTGAAAGAAAAGACTTGTGTAATTAATCACCAGCATCTACCCTTTCCAGGGCATTCTGGCGGTCTCAAGGTCTCCGGACCGGGAAATAGGAGTCAGGGTAGTGGCCTGGCCTTGACCTCCAGCAAGGGGTGGGGGGTATGCCAGTGAGTGCACTCCTTGGATTCCAGCACAGGCAAACAGGCGTGCTTTGTCCTCTCTCTTCCTATCCCCCACATCCAAGGCTTTGTTTTGGTTTTAAGTATTCAATGAATCAGAGAAGGGCAGACTGAAAGGGTCCCGCAGCCTCTTCTCCCTCTAGCCCTCCCATTGCACAGATTAGGAAACTGAGGTCTTGGGAGGCACAGGCATTTGCCCTGGATCCCAGGAAACTGCAGAGGACAAGCTTGAGAAAATTACCACAGTGGACATCCCCACCCAGTACCCCATTTCCAGGGGGATTTGGCCCTGCCTGGGCTGGCATGTGTTTGACCAAGGGCTTCACTCTCCCCTGGAGTGGCCGCTGATCCTCCTCAATGAGATGCAGAGGCCTTCAGCTCTATCCTGCTCTTCCTGTGTCTCCCTTACCTGGCTACTGTCCCAGGTGGGTGATACTGAGAGGTGGATTATGCTGACACCCCCTCTGCTCAGCCCTCAGGCTGGGTGACACCCTGGTCCTGTCATGGGGCTGGCCTGGTGCTGAGCAGCTGTCCAGAGGCCATGGTACATTGGCCATCAGGGAGTTAACAGAAACCACAGAAGGCATATTCTGGGGCTAAGCTAGCAGGTGGGAATGCCCTGGGTTGCGGGGGAAGGAGGAGAAGAGGCGGGGATGGTGGGGGAGAGCGGTCAGGGGTCAGGGGCCCTGGGGATCTCAAAGACTGAGGAGGTGAGAGCAGGAGCTGGCTGCAAAAAGTGTGCTGGATGGAGGGCTGGAGTGGATGGACCAGGCCTGACAGCAGAGGAGGAGCAGGACACAAGGTCCGCTGACCCGGGGGAAGAGGCACACCCCCCAAGCCTTCCCCGTCCTACCCCCACCCCCGGCCTGGCGACTGCAGCTCCTCCCATAACCTCTGAGCACAGGCGGCTATGGAGCCTCTAAACAACCCTGGGCCCTGAAAGTGCATCCAGGGCACTGTGTGCAGGACCTCTGAGATGAGCTCCCTGTCCACACGCTGCCTGGTGGCAGTGTCCCTCGCTAGGCTCACAGACCAGGCCTTTCCCTGCGCCCAGGAGTCACTCATTAAAAGAAAACATTGCTCTGGGAGCTCAACGGGGATGGGGCACTTTGACTGCTTCCTGACCTGCCCTTAGAGTTTCAGCTCCACACACCATCCAGAGTCAGTCTCTAGGGGGACTGTCACTGGATTCATGAACTGGGGGCAGAAGAAGGGAGGGGAACAGCTGTGGGTGGGTGGGCCAGAGCTGGGAGTGACTGCGGAGGGCAGGCTGTGCCCAGGGCCCAGAACCAAAGATATGGCTTGGCTGGGCAGCTCTGGCTGGGAGTGACAGCTGGTCGGGGGCTAGGAGGTGTCCCAGGCTCTGGCTCAGGCCAGAGGGTGCCAAGGTGTGGGACATAGCACTCCAGGAGGGCTGCACTGGGGGCTGGGTTTGGGGGAGCCCACTCTGGGATGGAGCCGACGCAGAGGCAGTGGAATCCCATTAGGAGAGAAACGGAAACCAGGAGAGTCCAATATCCACTCTATGTCTGCATGTGGAAAAGAAGCGAGAAGAACTTGGAAAGGCTGATAATTTCACATTTTATATATATTGAGTTTTTAAAAAAATTTCTGCCAATCTGCTCATATTGCTAAGTTTAAAGAAAAAAGAAGTCTGCAGATGGCAGGCCCCTGGGCCAGAGGAGAGAGACTAAGTAAGAAAGGGTCCTACTCATGCTGGCCCTTGAACACAGGGGCACGGGAAGCACAGCCAGCACACTGTGCATGCCTCTTCCCTGCGGGCCTTGTAGCCTCAGCTCCACGAGGCAGCTGAGACGGGACAGGCAGAGGCACAGCGGTCACCAGCCCGCCCCAGCTCACTCTGCCTCTGGTTCCCTAAGCCTTAACGTCCACTCTCCTAAGAGTCATAGGTTTGGATGCCCATGGGTCAGGAGGACCTGGTTCCAGCCCAGACCTCGGGGGTATTGGAACCAGGGGTTCTGTACCTTAATTCCTCCTCAGACTCCCCAGGGCCCAGCCCAGGCCCAGACCAGGGTCCCCGTGAATTTGGTGATTGGCCAGCTGGCCTCAGGGTCCACTTCTCAGGCCCTGGCTTGTAAGCAGTTCAGATTCCAAAAAGTCTGCTGGGGAGTCAGCTGTTCGCAACTCGGATTGTATCAGTACTTCCCTGCAGAGTCAAAGCCATCAATGGTCATGGGCCCATCTGTCTCCACCAAAGAGGCCAATATCATAATCCAGCTTGCTGAGCAGTGGCATCAGAGCCTAAATCTGTCCCTGGGGGGTGTGCAGGGTGGGTGGGAGGAGGATCCACTTTGTTTCTTGGTGCTGGCAGTGAGTTTGGCCAACTTAGCATTCGTGTGTGTGTGTGTGTGTGTGTGTATAAGTGAACTAAGGGGAGACTTGTTGAAATCAACAAATCTGGAACCTGTGACACCTGATAAATGCGATTGCCGGGCTGCACACAGGGTGCCGTGTGAACAGCTGCTCCCATTTGGCTGCTCCCACAGCCCCAGAAGCGAGGGTCTCCCGGAAGTGGGGCCCTGCCTTGGCTTCTCTTCCCACTTCCTCTATGGCTCTGCTGGCCAGGGCAGGAGGGATGCGTATGTTACCCTGAAGCTCCGGTCCTGGAGCCTCAGAGTTATGCTAAGTGAAATAAGTCAGACAGAGAAAGACAAATACTTTATGCTATCACCTATATGTGGAATCTAAAGAATGCAACGAACTAGTGAATATAACAAAAAAGAAGCAGACTCATAGATACAGAGAACAAACTAATGGTTACCAGTGGGGAATGAGGAGGGGGCGGGGCGATCAAGGGGTAGAGGATTGAGAAGTACAAACTATTAGGTCTAAAGTCAGCTACAAGAGTACATTGTACAACATGGGGGATATAGCCAACATTTTATAAGCACTATGAATGGAGTATAACCATTAAAAACTGTGAATCACTATGTTGTACACCTGTAACTTGTATAATATCGTACAGCAGCTATACTTCATTAATAATAAAAATATTATTAATTAAAATCATTAAGGGTGATGGGGGTCCCTGCTGTCCAGCTCCGTGTTTATCAAGGCCAGGTCTTGGGCAATCAGAGCAGAGCTCATAGCCTGAGAATTGCAACTGATCATTTACCTCTTCAAGAAAGCATGCTTGACTAGTCGCATCCTTTGTGGGGCATAAATATCAGTCCCTATGTGAGGCCAGGCCTCTTCCGAGCTGGCTCGCTGACGGAGCCTCCCTGAGGGATACCTGCCTGCTCTGTGCTCAGATACTGCTGGGGCTGGAACTCCTCAGCCTGAGTCCTTGTCCACAGTGAGTGCTCAGGTCCTCAGCAGGACAGGCTGGACTGGCGCCTGACCCACGGGCTGTGAGCAAGGACCTGGTCCCCGACTGTGCAGGGGTGTGGTTTTTTGGGAGAGCCGTCTATGAACTTGCTGCAGCATGTAGTCGTGTACTGTCAGGGCTTAAATGAGCTCTCTGCCCTCCACGTGTTCTTTGAGCTTTAGCGCAAGTTCCATGTAGAACCACGTTTATGGAATCCCCTTCTATGCGCTGGGCGCTGGGGATGTTAAGACAGACAACAGTGTTTCTGCGGTTGTAAGAGTTATCACAGGGGAAAACACCCCAAGGCCCACAGGTATGGCTGGAAAAGGCTTCCTAGAGGAGATGGTGCCTGAGCCATCTCCGAAGGGGAGAAACCAGGTGAGGAATGGGAGGTGGACGTTTTAGGCAGAGAAAACTGCCTTAGCAATGAGAACAGAGGCAGGAAGCTGCATGGTGTGTTGAGAACTGAGAGGGGCTTGAGGAGCAGAACAGGTGACGGGAAGGGAGGAGGTGAGGCAGGGGGCAGAGACCAAGGCACAGCCTCAAACACCAACCACGTCCTACAGTGCTGGGGGACTGATGGGGGCTCTCGTTGAGAACAGCTAAGGGCCCACCCGAGGGCCGTGATAGTCCGTATGGGGAAGAGGGACAATGTGGAGAAACAGTCAGGGGGCGATTGTGGTAACTGCCTTGGCAAAGGACTGGCTGTTGAGTTCATTCATGAGAGCCCTCTGGGTGCTGAGCTAGCGCTGGGGTGGAAGGGAGGAGAGGGGTCTGGGATGAACCCCAGTTTTCAGGTTTGAAAGCCTGGAGGCTGGTGGTGAAACTCTACTGCGATTGAGAATACTGGAGGAGGAACGAGTTCAGGGAAGACTTTGATGGAAGCGGAGGAACGTGAAGGCTGGGCGGGTTCTACCCGGGTGCGGTGAGCAGGATGGAGCCTTCCAGGTCGGGGAGCCAACAGATCAAACGCGGTGCGGACAGATGGAGCGTGGTCCACTTCAACAAGGAAGAAACTTGACCCTCTTCCCAGATGTCTGAGTTCTGAGGGAGAGAGCATCCCCACCGCACCCCAGACACGGCCTCTCTTCCCAACAGCACCTCAAAGAAATCAAGCGACATCAGCGATTCACAGATCCGCTGCGTATCTTGTGTGTCAAGATCCGGGCTCCGTGACCAAGTAGATTCTTTTCCAATTTTGCAGACAGAGGCACCAAGAAGTCCGCCAGCGTCTGTCTTTGGACCCCCGCTGTCGGCCCTCACTGATGAAGCTGAGTGGGCACTTGTCAGGATGGGCGAGACTGAGTGAAGAAACCTGCAGGGACGTCTGAGGCAATTTCCAGAGGAAACCATCTGCCCAGCTTCCTGCAGGGCTGCGGCCGCCTGCCCATCCCCTGCTCCGCTGCCGGGGCCACTTGAGAGCTCTCTGATCCGGGGCACCATAGCTTCGAGGCCCCATGCTGCTTGTCCCCCTCCACTCAGGTCTCTGAAGGAGCCTGGAGGCTTCCAGGAACGGGAAAAGTGGGAAGCCGGGTGCACCCACAGCTCCTCAGGTGAAAAACAGGTGATTGCATTTCACGCTCCTCCGAGGCTCCCCAAACCCACTCCTTAGCAGCATAATTACAGATGTTTCCC
This sequence comes from Mesoplodon bidens, assembly GCF_964165515.1. Lineage (NCBI taxonomy): Eukaryota > Metazoa > Chordata > Mammalia > Artiodactyla > Ziphiidae > Mesoplodon > Mesoplodon bidens. Next base: position 71,159,282 of record NC_138170.1, read on the forward strand.
TCCTTACAAACCCTTCCTACGCACTGCATAAAGGAATACAATATCTGGCTGTCCAAATTACAAGAGACCATAATGCACAAAAGCAATAAACACAGGTTCTAACAGCAATCAGATACCACTTATCGTAAACAATGGTTTTTGTGATTTATTGCATTTGAAGCAGGTTCAGCATCACTCCTTAGAAGATTTGGTTATTCTTGTTTTCAAGCAGAGCTGCCGGCAGCCAGCTGATGTCAGAAAAAATTGCTCAAGCGCAGCAGATTTTTAAAATAGGGCCAGTGTGGTGTTAAAATCATAATAATAGAAGAATTGGGGTGGCTGTAGGCTGATGCAAAAGTCTGACGACAGGGCCATTTGGGCTTTGCAGGCTCCCTCGCCAAAGCCCATGCATCCTCAGTGGGTCCTGCCTTCTTACTTCCTGGGGCCCAGCACTTCTGATTCCTCCCGCTGTACTGTCCCCTGAGAGACGTGGGAGGGAGGAGGAGACTAGTAACCAGAGTGGGACAAAGGACAGTGTGGATGGACACTTCAAGCTGTTCAGCTTCCCTGCTCAGGCCTCAGTTAGCGCTGGTGGTCAGATACTGGGAGAGCGCAGGAAAGTCAAGTTCCAGCAGCGCAGCTGAGGCAAGAGGTCTGCAGTGATGATCCAAAAGGACACTGGCCCGATGCTGGCAGGAGTGGTCCTTCCTCTCCTGGACACTGTCCTGTTTGCTCTGCAGGGAGGGGGCTGTGGACACTGTCAGGGACGGAGGCCAGCAGCAGGGGACGAGCTAAGAAAGCAAGGAGGATGCCCAGACTGCAGCAGGAGTTTTCCACCTGGCTTCGGAGACATCTTAGCATTCTGTGTGGGATTTTCAGGGGCTCCAGAAGGAGGGCACCCCACTTTAACCAGGGAGCTCTGCTTTTATGGGTCATCTCTAGTGCATTTCCAAAAGATTGTTTGCACACAAAAAAACTGGATTAGAGAATTAATCCACACATAGGAGTTAGTGAGTCCTGACACTTTGACCTTTTCCCCTTCTCCTCGAATTCAACATTTCACCATGATTTTGAAGTACAGGCACGGGGAAGGACTCGCTCCAGACAGTGTCACAGGGAGGCCCTTGCAGAAGTATTGTGCTCGCAGTCGGGAGTGGCGGCGTTGCCCTCTGCCCTCATGGGCACTGTCACAGGTGGAGCCCGCTAAGGGTGAGTCACAGAGGACTGCAGTGGGCCACCTTGGCCACATCGCAGCCCCGTGCATGGGGACTGGGTTCTAGGGGAACCCGGGGCAGAGTAAATAGTGTGCATCAGGGCCACTGCCTCACAGGAAGCAGAGCCCCCAGTGCATGAACAGAACAGTCCTCTGAACAGGCTGCTCGTTCCCAGAATCTTCAGGAACTGGAAGATTAACCAACACACAGCTACTTTGGGACTGAAGGCGTACATGCACACATGTGTATACACACACGTGCACACACGGCCCATGGCCCTGCCCCTTGTAGGATAGATAGCCAAGACCTGCACAAATGGCTGAGGCTTCTTTTCAGTCTGGGGTGGGGGCGAAGCTCTCTTGCCTCAGCTTGGAGCAGAGAGCAGAGAAATCACTGAGCTATAGAGATCATGATAAGGAAATGGATTTGTTAGTGACTAGCCAGTCCCTAGAGAACAACCATGATATCTTGTTTGAAGTAAATCTCAGAACATCGCTGGTCCAGGTGGAAAAAAATATATTGATCGCTAACGTTTATTGCATACTTATATTCCAGGCGCTCTTCAAAACTCCTTTCATAATTAAGCTACTTAATGCTCACCACAGAACTGTGCCAGAGGTATTATTATTCTCCCTGTCATGCAGATGAGGAACCCGAGGCACAGAGAAGGAGGGTGACCTGCCAGGTGACCCATCCAGTAAGTGTGAACACTGTTCCAGGCCCACAGGAGTCACTGTGCTTCCTGTCATTTCCAGGCCTGACATATTTCTTTCCATGTGGTCTCCTGTCACGTGTTCGCTGGCCGGGATAAGTATACATACAGGAAGATAGGCGGGGCGAATGTCACTTAAAGCAATGATATTAACACCCGCCCGCTGGAGTCAGAAGCACCAAGCCATCCCGTCTGTTGTTCACCGGCTGAGTGACGCCACCACCCACAAACCTCCATCCAGAGAGAGGAAGCCATCCCAGCCACAAACCACACAGAACGCCCCAAACCTTGAAGTCAGCAGCCCTCTGCTGAGCACTGATGTGTCAGGCACAGCTATCACAATCCAAGACAGCAAACAGGAATTCCAGAAAAAAACCCAAATTTGCTTTTTGATAAAGCCAAAAGTGAGACACAGCTCAAAATCTCGAGGGGCTTGAGAAGGCACCTCTCACCAGCCCCATGCCTGCCTGGCCTTGGGATTCAACCACAGCACCTCTCCCAGAAGACAGGAGTCACCCTTCCCCTGCAGCTGCTCTCATCACTGTCATACCAGACACTCACTAAGCTCTGCTCTCCAGGGCCAGATGCCACCCAGCTCACGCCACTTTCTCCGAGAGGGTATGACTGTCCTCCCCGCCGTCCAGAAAAGCCCGGCATTATCACCTGAAAGGCCTGGCTGGTGACAGACCGGGGCCGTGTGGGCAGACCCTCGGCAAGGTGATGTGTCTGCTTGTACAGGCCTCTGTCTGGGAGATGGGAAGACTGGCAGCATAGCCTGTGGAAGCTCTGCTCATGGGGACAGCTCACTGTCATCCCCCCCCACCATGCCTGGGGTGGCCCCAGACAGCAGCCCATATAAAGCTCAGGTGCTAACAGCCGGGGCTGAGCTAAGGGAGGGGCTCCTGGGCCACCAGCCCCAGGAACTACAGTAAACTCTGTGCGCCAGACGAGGGGGTGGTCTGCACCCAAACCTCAGCAGACACGGTGGACACCAGTCATGCTTCTTGGTAAAAACTCCTCCTTCTTCTGGACATCTTGTGTGTTTCTCAATTCATCCTTTGCCATGACGACTAGAAATAAGCCTTTCTGCAGGCAAGATTTAAACGAGCTCTCCTCTCACGGGGCACATGGCCGCACACTGAATAAAGGGTCTTTAGAATGAGCTCAGATCCACCCTCTTCTCATTTCCTTCTCTCCTTGATCCTGTTTTCTCCCTGGGGTAGGGGGTATGCAGCCGGTGTGATGAACACAGCTGGGACTATAATCTTGGGGAGGAATGGAATGAAAATCATTTTTGGAATATAAATCAAATAGGATTTCAGTTGAAGTTATTTAAAAGAAATTAATTGACTTGTACTCGCCACAATACACTGATAAGAGTTCATTGCCAGGCCCATCAGGAGTAATGAAAAAACAGTTAATAAAATTCAGCTGTCAAAAAGCAGCCTGCGCTGGGCTTTCCAGGGACGGCCCACAGGCCCCGGGTTGCAGTGGGTGGAGCCTACCGGTTTGCCGGGGCCAAGCGCAGGCTTTGCTGTATTTTCCTCTCGTGTGGGATAATTCGAGTTTTAATACTATAAGATTCTCAGGGCTGAGACTTTTTCCCCAAGCTGCTTTGTATTTCTATACAGCCCTGTGCATATTCTAAATCACAACCCAAGGAAGGATGTGGGCTAGATAATATTTTTTGCATTCAGTCATTCATTTTTTTTTTCCATTTGCAAGGCCTTCTAAAGAGCTATTTCTCCTTCCCCTTATTGACTATACATGACCTTAAGAAGGAGGGAGGGGCAATGTTTAATTAAAGACAACTTCGGCTCCTCTCTGCCACTCTCTCCCAAAACCATGGACGAGAATAAGTTATGAACTTAAAAAAAAAAAAAAACCACACGCATGCCAAGATGAAGAAAGGTGAAATCTCCACACTGCAGCTCAGTGCGAGACCTTGGACTTGGTGGCCGGCCCATCGCCCCACACTGCACTTCCCTGCCCACGTGGGTGTGATTTGCCATTCTCCTCAAAGACATGAGTCCTTGCAATGCAGCGGCAGAAACTGCCTGTGTCCCCAGGACTCCACAAACCATAGTCATCCCAGACACCCAGAGCAGCTGCTTCCTGCCCTGGGCTCCTCCCAATTATTTTCATTGTATTTTATGGGGGTTACCACAGGCCAAGCACCATTCTAGACATGTCCCAAACAGCGATTCCTTTAATCCTCATGGAAGCCCTACAAGGAGGTGCTTTCCGTGCACTGAATTGGGTTCCCCTCAAATTCATGAGTTGAAGCCCTAACCCCCAATGTGATATGTTTGGAGGTGGGGCCTTTGGTAGGTGATTATGTTTAGATGAGGTCATGAGGTTAGAGACTCATGGAGTGAGCCGATGGCATTAGTGTCCTTATAAGAGACACCAGACAGCCATGTGAGGCTGCCATGTGAGGACAAAGTGAAAAGGCTGCCATCTTTGAGCCAAGAAGAGAGATCTCGTCATGCTGGCACCTTGATCTTGGACTTCCAGCCTCCAGAACTGTGAGAAAATCAATTGTTCTTGCTTAACCATTTAGTCTATGGTATTTTGTTATGGAAGCCTGAGCTAACACAGGAGGTACCATTTTTATCATCCTTATTTTATTTTATTTTTATTTATTTATTTATTTTTTTTGCGGTATGCGGGCCTCTCACTGTTGTGGCCTCTCCCGTTGCGGAGCACAGGCTCCGGACGCACGGGCTCAGCGGCCATGGCTCACGGGCCCAGCCGCTCCGCGGCATGTGGGATCTTCCCGGACAGGGGCACGAACCCGTGTCCCCTGCATCGGCAGGCGGACTCTCAACCACTGCGCCACCAGGGAAGCCCCCTATTTTATAGATAAAGGAACAAAGGCACAGAGACCTTAAGTAATTTGCCCAAGGTCACACAGTAAGTGACAGAGCCAGCCCTGGAACCAGCAGTCTAGCTGGTGTCTCTGCTTCTACCACTACATGGAAGCTGCCTTTTGCTGTGCTAGGCTGCGATTTATGTTAAATGGTCCCACAAAAAAGTCATTGTCACTGGGAACTGGCTTGCAGAGTTGCTTGTGTTAAACCACGGGCCACGGGAGCCCAGGGTGGGAATCCCAAATGTGGTCAGGCTCGAGGAATCTGCTCAGAACAGACCCATGAGCACCTTATCAAGGCTGTGGGTTTTTATCTGCAAAATGGAGAGGCCTGCAGCAGGGATGCTGTGGCAGACTGTAATCTCATGCCCTTCTAGAACCTGGAGGCTCCTCCATCACGAGCCTACCCCATTCCCTCCTCTGGAGTCCAGGTGGACTTGTGATTCCCTTGTAACCGACAGAATGGAGCAGAAGTGACAGGGCAAGCCTTCTGAGGCTAAGTCATCAAGGGATACACCCCTTTCCCCCAGCCCCGACCTTCCATGTAAGAAACCCACCCTCCTGGGCCACCACACTGTGAGAGGAGAGGTCATACACAGACGCTCCGGAGGACAGCCCCAGCAGAGGCCCATGGGCAGCCAGCCTCCACACTAGCCACGTGAAAGAAGATGTCTCTGGATGATTCCAGGGCCCGCAGTGGAGTCGCCCAGCCTGTGAGTGTTCCCAGCCAAGGTCACACTCTCCCTGCCATGCCCTGTCTGAAGTCCTGACCCACAGACTCTGTGAGCATGACAAAACACTTGTTTACACCTCGAGGTCTGGGGGTGGTTACACAGCAACAGTGGCCCGAACAGATGCCAGGTCACACCGCCTCTCTGCTTCCTGCCATTCCCTGCTCCCACCCCATGCTCAGCATCAGGCCACAGGGGCTCAGTCCAGACCCCTGCTGGGGAGCTGAGAGTAGGGGCCTGACAGACCAGTGGACAGATGGACAGACAGCACCACAGGAGCATACCTGCTGCTCTGGGTGGATTTTCAAAGGCCAAGCCTGCGAGAGGTGGCTTCTCAGAGCTGCTCACAGCGATGCGCAGTTTGGGTCCTCAGTCTGGGCTTTTCGAATTAAGAGATGGGCGAAGTCACATGCAGAGCAAATGCTGAAAACTTAGGCTTAAAAATGCAACCTCTTCCCAGAGGCTCCACAAAGTCAGAAAGCTGAGTCCCTGGTGATATCAGATCCCCAAAGTGAGCTGTTCCTGTGGCTGTCCTTAAAGGGTGGGGAACAGGAAAGGAAGGACGCGTGTCCTGCCGTCACACTGCTCCGGACCCGGGCCGGCACCGAGCCCAGTCACGGTGGAGATAAGGAACCTGCCATCCCATGATCTGGCAGGTCAGAGCATACAAACAGGCCTCTGAAAGACACACTTCTCCCTCACGGGTTATTTCTTCCTCACGGTAAGCATTCTGCAAGCCTTGGCTATTTCCCTGCCCCTTAGGTTGTAGGATTCTGACACCTGTGGTGCTCACAGGCCTGGATCCTGAACCAAGAAGTCTGGGACCACGTGCACGGGAGCGCTTGTGTGTGCAGACAGCTGGCCCTCCTGTGCAGCCACGCCCAGAAAGGTCACCTTCACAACTTGGCTCAGAACCCCAGGGTTGGCCCCATGCTGGCTCCAGTCATGGCTTGTATAAAAAGAATCTAAAGGATTTGAGTGTGGAAGCTTCTCTGACATAAACTCAGCAACCTCCCTTCCCTGAACCCCGATCTGGGGCTCCCATGCGGCTCTTGAAGAGAGAGACTCTGGCCCCTCCCCGCAGGTGTGGGAGGTACAGTACACATCGGGGCCAGAGGCAGAGAGTGGGCCTCGAGGGAGCTCTGCCTCTGGCTCGCCAGCCCCTGAGGGTCCTTTGAAGAGTCGATGCTCAGGTCTGCGCTCTGGGTGCGATGATGGCATCCGCTCTTTGGCTGAACCCAGGAAAGGAGTTGCTGGTGGTTCCTGAAGGAGATGCAGATGCTGGGGGGGCGGGCCAGATGGTCCAGTGAAGTGATACTCTGTGTCTTGCTTCCCTGTTGCTCTCCCATGGCCCTTGGTGAAGCCCCTTTACATGTTCTAGTACGATCGCAGTGGCCACAGAGAAAGGAATGGCCCCGAACACCCATACTCAGGCCAGGGTGGCATAAAGGGAGCAGGTAGCTGGAGTCCTTGTCCGACAAGGAGGTGGAGCAAACAACATTGATCAGAGCCGCCTGCAGGACAGGTGACTCAGGGGATGAGGGTGGGGCTGAAGGACCCTGTCGTGCCCCTCCCGCCGGGACAATCTCCAGCATCACATTGGAGGGTCTGCGGGTCATTTTACTAAGAGAGGCAGCACTGTGACAAAGGCACCCAGGGGCATGCGGCTACACTGAATGTGCGGCCGGAAGGTCAGGACGTGTGCCTTCCCAGTCCTTCCAGCGCACGAGGAGAAGCAGCTCCGTCTTCTAACGAACGACCTGTTAACAAGAGCAGCTGCCCAGCCTGTTGGAAAATGAAGCACCAGAGGCAGGAGAAGACTGCAAATCATGCTCACCTGGAATACGTCTGGACAATGCCCGCCACTCCCAGGGAAATCTGCCTGTTTTCTCATCATTGTCTCGAAAGAGGAGATGAAAGGATGGCGGGGATTCGCCGCGCACAGGGCTCCCGCGGCTTTAGAGGGCAGGGCCAGGCTGAGTCATGATGCCGTTCCTCCTAACTGAGCCGGCCCCGTGGTCGCCGCCTGGCTGGGCTGCACGAGGAGGGGAAGCCGACCTAATTAGCTTGGCCGGGAGCTGCCTGGCCTAGGCGGTGACAGACGGAACGTCCTCATCAGAGATCCCAGGCTGAGAGGCTGTTCCCAAACTGGGTCAGGAGTCCTTGGCTGCCCATCCTCCAGGGAAAGGCTGGGAGGTGCTCGTCATGCAGATCCAGCAGCAAATACCAGCCCCAGCGCCCTGGCCTCTCTTCCGGCGCGTGCACTCACAAGTCTGCAGCCGTCTAGGGGGGCGTGTGTGCCACCCTTGAAAAGGCTCCTTCCCCGTCACCCAAGGTGCCTGTTCTCTGGATCTGTCTGTAGGAGGTTCTTGGGGGTGTTGGGCGGAAATTCCTTTCTGGACGATGGGGCCCAGGGTAACAAACCCAAGCTGGGGTTTTGAGAGCCTGTTTGGGGTGCAGGGTGAGACAGGACAGGCAGGGTGGCACCAAAGCCAGCGTCTGCCATCTTGAGAGTCACCCAGACAACCCGACTGAATGTCCTCAGGAAGAGTCAGAGGGACGAGGCAGTGTGGACAAGGACGGCCAGGAGGGTGGGCTCTGGACGGAGGGGAGGCTCCACCCCGGGCCTCACGCTTCTCCTCATCCACCCAGGAGGGAGCATCCCCCGCACACAGCATGCACCCACGTGTGGGGAAAGCATTCACTGGGGCGGGGGGACCCTCAGGGACCGACCTGCCAGGACGAGGCTGGTGTCCTGATACCCTGAATCCTGGCTCTGAACTCCAGTTCTCCCCTCGGTGCCTGGGACTCAGTGTCTCCACTTGCAAACAATGGTGAACGGCACTTACACCTTGAAGGGTGAGAACTGTTCAAGTGTAGTGTATAAAGGCCAGCGGGCCAGAAGACTAAGCATTCTAGCCGAGGGGAGGAGCTCCATTAAGGGTGTTTGTTCCCTGTGGGAAGATTAAAGGCAGAAGGGCCTTCAGGAAATGACTGCCTCTGGGGGGCAGGTTGGCAGATCAAAGCCACCCTGTGCCCCTGGAGGTTTGAGTTAGCCACCTGGGTGGAGACAAGGTCACCGAGACCATCAGGGAAGCTGGGGGTTTGGGGGGAGGGATGGGGGAGCACCCACTGGCCAGGGCTTCAGGCCACAGGCCGGGACCCTCAGGGACACTGCTGCCCAGCTGGCCCAAGGGCACGTGTTGACCCAAGGGCAGGCCTCCCCCAGGGAGCGCCAGAACTACAGGCTGAATCCCAGCCCAGCCTGCACTAGAACCAGATGAAATTCAGAGTCCAGCCCCTTACGACCCAACTAAGGCCTGTCCCTCCTCTAGTTCCAGCTGCAACAGGAGCTGTGACCCCCTTTCAAGGAAGTCCCTGAGCCAGGCTCAGGGAAAGCTGGGCCTCTGCCCCCAGACCTCTCCTCCCCGGCCCCGGCCCCCCGATGGAAACCCTAGGAACTGCCCTGGGGCTCCAGAGGGCATGGCTAGCCAAGCTCGCCTTTGCTGCCCACTGGAACACAGAGCTGAGTCCCTGCCTGTGGCCACAGGCTTTTCACAGCTGGGGCTGGAGAGGACTGAAGCAGCCCCTGCTCCTCATGGATGGTGGAGGCTCCTACAAAACAAAGTGAAGGGGCTTTGTGGCCACGGGCCTCCGAAGCCCCTTCGGCTGCCTTCATTGTGGATAACTAAGGCCGCACCATTTGGGCATGGCTGGCGGAGCTGCTGGGTGCTGGTGATGATGCACAGAGTTTGCACAAACCATAGCCATCGGTGGGACAGCACTAACTTCTATAACGTCCTCTGTATTTTCTGGGCTGAGTCTCTAGAACCTGCTAAATATTCACCAGTCTAATTGGCAGTGATCATGGCAAATATGTAAGTTACCGGTGATATCAAAGAAGTTACAGAGCCACAGAGCGTCAGGCTGGAAGTGACCTTTTAGTCCAACCCTCACTCGAATGGGGCAGCTGAGGCACAGGCCAGAAAATGATTTGTCAACAGTCAGAGTGACAACAGAGGCAGAGTGAGGACCAGGCTAGAGCCCCTGTATCCCAGTCCAGGGCTGTGCCCTGCGTTCCCCCTCAAGGGAGCACCGCCAGTTCTGCTCCACCTTCACCTGCTGCACTCCCATGCATCTTAATTATTCACATCTTTAATTCTCATGCCTTGGGGTAATTTTGCAAAGGGCACGACTGAGACATTCAAACAAAGCACATACGTTCGTTCTCAGGTTAGTTTTCCTGATTTAAATCCTTATGATTAAAGAGGAAAATACAATTATAGGTAAGAGAAGAAAAAAAAAAAGAAAAAGAATTTTTCTAAGCTTGGTCACCCCCAAAACACCTGAATCCTGATGGGGTTTTAATAATCAAACCAAAGAGGTCCAGCGCAGAGGGCTGCAGGGGAGAGACCTGACCTCGAAGGGGCATGAACCACGCCGCAGCCTGGCTATTTGTTCACTTTTGTCTTGCAAGCCGGCATTCTGGCTGCTTCTATCTAGAAGTGTCCACGGTGCCTAGCAGAGTCTGATGATGCCTCACCAGAAGAGCAAGGGTGGGGGGTGGTTGGGAACCCAGCACAGTCCCCATAAGAATGTGGAATAGGGGCTTCCCTGGTGGCGCAGTGGTTGAGAGTCTGCCTGCCAATGCAGGGGACACGGGCTCGAGCCCTGGTCTGGGAAGATCCCACATGCCGCGGAGCAACTAGCCCCGTGAGCCACAATTAGTGAGCCTGTGCGTCTGGAGCCTGTGCTCCGCAACAAGAGAGGCCGTGATGGTGAGAGGCCCACGCACCGCAATGAGGAGTGGCCCCCACTTGCCTCAACTAGAGAAAGCCCTCGCACAGAAATGAAGACCCAACACAGCCATAAATAAATTAAAAAAAAGAATGTGGAGTGGCCATCAGCATCATGGGAATAAGACTCACGTTGCATCTGGGAATTCCCTGGCGGTCCAGTGGTTAGGACTCTGAGCTTTCAACTGCCAAGGGCGCGGGTTCAATTCCTGGTCGGGGAACTAAGATCCCGCATGCCACATGGCAGGGCCAAAAAAAAAAAAAAGACACACACTACATCTAAAGAGGCAGCGAAGTGGCCAGAATGGTGGCCTGACCACCTGAGGCTAGTGACAAGAGCTGGAAAGGCTGAACACAGATGGGGAACCCACCTGGCAGACAGGTGGGTTTGCAGGAATTTTATTCCATGAGGGTCAGAGGGAGGAAGGGGCACAGAAGCCAGAGCCACCTCTATCCTCTGCCAGGTCCCATGGGAGTCACCCCCTGCTCAGGAGCCAGAGAGTCTGGGGCCAAAAAAAAAAGGAGTGGTGGGCGTGGGGGAAGCTACTGAAATACCCGACTCCTTCCCCAAAGAGCCGCCCACCAGCGAGCCTCCCAGCTACACAGCAATGTCTCAGGAACACACTGTTCTCTTTGTTGGGGCAGAAATCTGCTCGCTGCTGATTATGCAGCCCGATGAGTAGGCCCCTCCCTCTCTCCGTCTAATCTGGAGTCGTCCTGCTCAGCAGGCACAATTGCATGCAAGCGATCCCGGAAAAAGCACAGAATGAATTTTCTTGCCATCCGCATTGTTCTGCAGGTATTGCGAATGCCTGAGATTCCAGGTATGGAGTCGTGCAGAGACAACCTCTGCAACCAGGGGCACTGCAACCTCTGAAGAATGTCTCCCTGGGCTGGTTACGGTAGGGCATACCGTGTGCCCAGGAGCCAGCAACTGACATTCCTCCGAGAAAGGAGCCCTTTTCAGTTTCAAAATGCAAGTGATGTTTTAAATTGAAACATCAAATGAAAATACTTGCGAAAAACAAACCCTTCAGTGGCTGCTTCTGGAGTAGGGAGGTTGACTGGGAAGGGGCACAAAGAACTTTCTGATGGAAGTGTTCCTTTGGTTGATGAGGATGTGGGTTACTTGGACATCTGCATGTGTCAGTCAGTGCATAGCCGATTGAACTGTACACCCAAGATCTAGGCATTTCCTTGTTCAGAGTTACACTAAACCATTATTTAGAGAGGAACTTCGGGCCGGGGTGATAGTGGTAAGGAACCCCAGATCAATGAGTTTTCCAGATAAAAATGGTAACAGTTTAAAAATCAAAAATATTTTTAGCTTTGCAATTTTGAAAGAAAAGGAACATGCTGCAAAGTTCTAAAACTTAGAAACCAAAGAACACTAAGTTATTTAGACTCTTGCTGACACAAGCTCTTCAACCTGAGCACCAGCGATCAGGCTGAAGGAAAATGGAACGCAGGGTGTGGCCCCAAAGCTTTCTCTGTCCACTCCGCAGTGCCGTCTCCACGGCATCTTAAATCCACCTCCCGTGCCTGTGACCTCTTTCCCCGCCACCAGCAGTTGCTACAGTGCCTCTCAATTAGGTTCAGTTCAATTTGTAACAGCCCCTAGCCCTCCCTGGAGAAGCTCACGGTCTAGCAGAGAATGGACCCAAGATCCCAACCTGCACCAGAAGGGAAGCTGGCTACGCATCCACGCTGGGCAGAGCTGGAGATTTTGGACTTAACTCTGGTCCGTCAGCCACTCTGAGTCTCAGAGCTGTGCCTGCATCTCTCATCGCTGAGATGACCCAGTTTATCACAACACTGACACCCCCAAACTACTGCAGGAAGCAATTTCAGCTAATCAAGGCGCTCATCAGCTCTCCAGACTGGGCCACTCCTTTTCCAGACAGCACACACAGGCCGGGAGGCGCTCCGCGGCGGACAAGCAGATGCTGTTTCCACTTTTGTTCCCGTTAAACAGTAGCACAATCATGATTTATAAAAATATTCAAATCTTGAAAAGCATGTCAAAGTGCAACCTCGTCAACTGCACTCGAAAAAGTGACTCACTCATTCCATGCGCATGATTTGAAATCTGATTTTTTAAACTAGCCTCAAAGAGATGTGGAGATGGGGAAAGTAATCAGGTTTTAAAACTCTTTTCTAGGAAATAGTTAATTATGTTCCCAAGCTCAAAATACATTAGTTATTCCATAAACCTAGAAATCAACTTCCAAAGCTCCAAACAGGTTTCTAAATCGGAGGAAATGTGTTCAAAGTGGCTTCAGAGTCACAGTTGAGTGGGCATCACATAAAAATCATGTCACCGCTGTCAGAATCCTGTCTGTTTCTACACCTTTCTGCTCTGGGAGGAGATGGGGAAGGTCAGGGGGCATTTCTAGGTAGTGAGGGCAGAGTTTTTCCCTAACACTGATCCCGATTGCTTGAGTCACAAACCAGGATCTAATAAAAGGACACCTGGTGGTTTGTAAATTCAAAGGTTTAAACATAGCAAGTATATACCCAAAGAATTGCAAATTATAATAATACAATTTTCTCTGTGGCTTCCCATTTACCTATTTCTTCTCCCACCACCACATCTTTGTTCCAGCTGTTGAAGACCCCCTGCACTCTTTCCAGACATCTGAAGTCCGCTACTCATTTCAAGCCTCAGCTTCAGTTTCTCCTGGACTCCCTGTTTTCTGCACACGGGTGTCCGGCATGACCACACCACCCTGTGTCCTTCTGAACACTGTCTGAACATCTTGCTCCTTTCCACCCCAAACTGTGCTGGAAAGAGTCTCTGCTTTAGGGCAGAGACGATCTCACTCACTGTTCCCTTGCTGGGGGACAGCACAGGGCCTGCCATACAGTCAGCATCAATACATATTTGTGGGTTAAAGGAGAGTCCTGTATAAATTAATTACTCTCACAATACTAAACCCAAAGCAAATGCACTTCAACTATGGAGGCTTCTACCCTAGGAAAAGTAATCATCTGTTCCCACCCTTCTCAGCCAGTGGACAAAGCTCTATTTCTAGCAATGGAGCCTCAAAGAGTAAGGTTTTAGAATCCTAAGTGGTCCAGGGAGAAAAGATGTGTCATAAACACAATGAGATTGCTGCGCTATTTCCCTCGCCCCTCCATTATTTCCTGAGACCACACCAGGGATCTGGGAAATTCTGGATCTCCAAGTCCTGTTCCACTCAACCCCCTCCTCCCCCAAAACTTGTTTCCTCTGGGGGTGGGGGTGGGTAGGCACAGACCAGGGGCTGGCTCCACGTCCCCCAGATCTGACTTGCTCCAGCTGTCCCCTTTCTCCTCAGCATCCTTGTCCAACTCTGGGAAGTGAGATTGCTGAAATCAGGTGGGGATTCTGATGCCTCCATCAGTTACCCCAGAGCCAGGGCACTTCACCAGATCATCGAAAATCCAGCTGCTCTTGGGCCTGACAATCGTGGAGCAAGAAAATAAATACCTATCCAGGCATTCCTAACTTACACCCAAAGAAGGCAGGCACTTTCAGTGGAATGTTGATCAAATTACTCCCATCTGCACATTTTCTGTATGCGGTGGCAGCCAGCCCCTTGATTCCCTCTCCAATCTCCCCCCCAGAAAAGTGAGAGATGTGGGCAACTCTAACGGGTCCCCACCACCCTGGGCAGGAGGGAATGCCCAGCAGTCAGAAATCAAATGGTAAGTGGGAACCTGCGTACAACTTCAGTGAATTTGCTGAAAATCCAAAAATAATGAAGCCTTGCAAACCCATTTCCTTTGACAGAAGAAACTTCATGCAGCAAGAAAGAAAGGGCTTTGGGAAAACCTACAGGATCTTCTCCTGTGCCTAATACAATTTTAACCACGAAAGGAAACCTCAGCCACAGGGACCTCTGTTAAGTGTTCAGCCCGTTCAGGTTTTCAGGGTAATTTCTCTCTGACAGCTGTTTGCTCTGCCACTTTGAGGCACAGAAAGGGACAAAATCAAAGATCTTCTGGAGTCTTGGGAGGCATGGGGCAGCCTCACTCAGGCTCTGCCTTGCGTCTTCTAGGGTCGTGTTGCTGATACTGTGGCCGCTAGTCAATGTGGTTATTTCAATTAAAATTAATTTTATTTGAATAGATTAAACAATTCAGTCCCCCAGTCACATGAACCACATTCTAAATACTCAACAGTACTAGATAGCACAGTATATACTATCTCTATGACTGCAGAAGATTCTGGGCAGTGGGCAGTACTGTTCCAGGGAGTCCCTGCCCCGATCTTTCTGAATTTCCTAATGCAGGTGCCAAGCAAGACAGCAGTGGCATGGCTGGGTAGTGGCTACAGCAGGATCAAGTTCACTTCTAGTCTGCTCACTCTCTTTCCCTCCAGCCCCTCCTGACCCTGCCCAGAGGGGCTTCTCCCCACCCAGAGGCCTGCAGCTCCCGGCTTTGCAGAGCACGCTGAGGCCCCAGGCAGCAGTCTCCTGCCTGGCTGGGCATTTGCTCCGATTTGCCGTATCCACCTGGATGTCAAAGCACCTCACTGGCACTGCAGCCCCCGGCCCACTTGGCCAAGCGAGGGACGGAAGAACAGAGTCTACGTGGGGGTCTCAGAGAAAGGAGACTGACTACAGCCTCTCAAACCCCAGACTTCCAGACTGTCAGGGGGATCCTTGCCTGCTTTCCAGATGATGACTTTTACATTAAAACAAACAAACAACAACAGCAACAAACACTATCATGCCCAGCATTTGAGTTTGAGAACTCACGGGATCTTGCTTTCATGGCCAGTGTATAAAATCCTAGGATCCTGGCCTGAAATCCGGAGTCAACCATTCCCACAGTCCATCTTTGTCCCCCTGGACATTCTCTGCTCAGTGCTCACGTAACACAGGATTCTTTTTCAGAATGGCATCCACATGGCTGGTTTCCCTTGACTTCAGTGCTGAGGAAACGGCCCCTGGCCCGCACACCTCTGACCGCAGTCAAGCTCGGGTCACACGCACATGCGCACCAGCCTCAGCCCAGCCTTCTCTCTCCACCCAGCTGGCATTTCGCTCTTCTCCATAGACCTCAAGACTGTATTGTTTTAGGATCCAGCGGAAGATGCTCGGGGCTAACACACCTTCCCCGACTCCTCCGGCCGTCCGCTTCCCTTCTCTGAGATGCCTACAGTACCTTCCCACCTGGCCCTATCTCTCCGGGCAGAGGTGAGTTCTGGTCTCTTTCTGCCACCTCTGCTCATCCTGGCTGAGTCATTGCTGCACCGTCCCCGACACAGGCCTGTGTAACTAACATGTTTTTGGGGCGGTTAGGATCGGGGGAGCATGTGCACATGTGCACTGCCTGAGGTGCTGAGCACGGCTCTACCCTAGGAAACAATCGGAAGGAGTAATAGAGAGAAAAGAGGAAGGAGAGAGATGTAAATGGACAGCAGCCGCCGGAGAGGCAAAACCATGGAGAGATTGCCAGGGAGGAAAAAAAGAGAGATTTACTTTAATCCTGTTTTCAAAGTAAATTGTAGCTGCCAAGAAAAAAACCAACCTGCCCCAAATATGTGAGGACCGGAGGGAGTCAGTAATTTCATACCAAGAGAAACAGCAAGGCCGGGTAGAGGTGGCTGTGATTGGACATTAAGTCATTCTCAGAGGGCTCAGGGTTTTGTTTTGTTTTGTTTTGTTTCCTACCCTATGGAAAACTCGTGGTTCTTAGACGGTGGCAGAACAAATAGAACCGTGACTTATGTTTCTCAATTTACAGAGCTGATTTCATGGGCTTTCGACAGGAATAAGATATTTCTGACCATCGCAATTCTTCTTGACGCTGGAGTGTTTGGAGGGCAGGTGTCCCATATGCCACGCTCTTTGATTTGTTTCTAGGGCCTTCCAGGTATGTGAGAAACTCTCATAGGAATGCAAATTGATGGCGACTACAGATGCAGAAGTCTGAGCTCCTGAGTCTGCCTGCTGTAAATAACCTTCCCCCTGCACGGCCATGGAAGCCATCAGAAGAAAGGGAGATGCCAGAGAAATCAGCAAAGGAGAGTGAGCTCCTGCCTTGTCACCCTCCTCGGATTCCACGGGACAGTGGAACCTCTGGCCACTCCTGCTGGGCTGGAAGCCACTGAGTTCTTGCTTCCTGGCCAGGTCGCCGCTGAAGGATGGAGCTGCTGTTGTCACAAACTGGGGGACCCCTGGCGAGAGGTCCTTGTCCTCTGGATGGTGACAAGGCAGTGGTGGGAGGAGAGGGGTGTTCTCCTTGCCGACACCTTTCCAAATTTAAGGGGTGTTGGAAAGCACTGTGGAGAAAGCAGGTCATGTCAGCAGTCTGGTACTATCCTAGCTCTTGAGTTCAGACGTGGGATCATGTGTGTTCATTGTACCGTCAGGTCACAAAAGTTATCGAAATGTTGCGTGTACTATTCTGAATCTATCTTATCACATCAAAAATTGTATGTGGTACTCAGGGATGTCCAATATCTCTGGATGCAAAGTGAAATCTCTAAGACAAGCCTGGCTCTGAGAACGGCTGCTATCAAACCATCTTAGCAGGTAAGCAAAGCCCTCTCTGGGACCGAGAGTGGCCCTCACTGGCCCTCTGAGACCTGGCAGTGCCACCCAGGCTGTGTGAAGGACACAGGCGGCCACGCAGAAAGGTAACGCACCTGAGGTCAGGTGACCGGCTGCAGCTTGGGCTGGGGGAGGAGTGGGGGCCAGCCGATGCAGCAGCGGCCCCAGGATCCGGTTTATAAGTAAAAACAAGCAGTGGAGGAAGAACAGCTGGTATTGAGTCTGGCGCTAGGATTAGTCTGCAACGCTAATCACCAGAAGTGGAAAAAATTAGGAGGTCCTGCCTGCCAAGGAGGTTTTCAAACACATGCATGTGCTGCAGTTGCGGTGGGATTAGATTCTCCCAGCGCCAGAGAGCCCGGTGCCCGCAGCCAGGACCAGAGCCCGTTCCTGGGCACCACACCCCAGAGCCTGGCTCTGAAAGGACTCGAGAAGGTCCGGTCCCCTCTCTGGGGCTGTGAGTACAGAAGGGATACTTTGGAGAAGGCCAGCCCTCTAAGCTCCTCTGTGATGCCCTGGAGAGAGGCTGGGACCAATGGGCAGTGAGAGAGATGGAATGCCCCTGATCCCAGTGGATGCAGCAGAGTTGACCATTATACTAGCTGCCACTGAGAAGATTATGAGCATCCTACAGGCTGAAGTGGGGTGATGTTCAGGACATACACAAAAACCAGGGGAAAACCCGGACATCTGAAATTGCTTCAAACACCTGTGGAGCAATATTATCATGTGCCCTGGGCCAGGTGGTGCAATGATCTGGACGCAACTCACCAACAAGCATGGTAAGGGGGTAGGGGGAGGGACAATATAGGGGCAGGGCGTTAAGAGGTACAAACTCTTAGGTATACAATAAGCTACAAGGATATATTGTACAACATGGGGAATATGGCCAATGTTTTATAATAACTATAAATGGAGTGTAACCTTTAAAAATTGTGAACCACTATATTGTACACCTCGCTTATATAATATTATTGTATATCAACAACAACAAAAAAGCATTGTGAGGGGGTGACTGGGGGGCACCCTGTGACCTCCTACCACCTCTTCCACTGCCCTCAGGGCTCCCTACCACCCCCTAGAATGCCACTACAGGAAGGCTTCCAGTAGCCCCTCACATCTTGGTACAGTTTCCTTTAAAAATGGGCTTTCCGGGCCTCCCTGGTGGCGCAGTGGTTGAGAGTCCGCCTTCCGATGCAGGGGATACGGGTTCGTGCCCCGGTCTGGGAGGATCCCATATGCCGCGGAGCGGCTGGGCCCGTGAGCCATGGCCGCTGGGCCTGCGCATCCGGAGCCTGTGCTCCGCAACGGGAGAGGCCACAACAGTGAGAGGCCCGCGTACCACAAAAAAAAAAAAAAAAAAAAAAAAAAGGGCTTTCCTTCAAACAGAGAACTGAGGCAGCACTAAAGTGCCAGGTACTTGGGGCTGGGGGTGAGAAGAGAAGAAGAGATTAGCCCAGCAGGATGCAACAAAGACTTCGAAACTGCCATGGACTGAATTGTGTCCCTCCCAAATCCATATGTTAAAGCCCTAACTTCCAATGTGACTGTATTTGGAAATAGAAGTTTTATGGAATTAAAGTTAAATGAGGTCCTGATGCATTAAGATTAGTGTCCTTACAAGAAGAGACACCAGAGGAGGCTTAAGTTCTCTACCCCCACCTCTCTCTGCCATGTGAGGACACAGCAAAATGGTGGCCATCTGCAAGCCAGGAGGAGAGCCCTCACCAGACCCTATGATGGCACTCTGATCTTGGACATCCAGCCTCCAGAACGGTGAGACACAAAGTTTCTGTTGTTTAAGGCACTCAGTCTTTGGTATTTTGTTGTGGCAGCCAGAGCTAATACAGAAACTAAATTCATGCAAAGCAAGGCCCATATGAGATGCAGGAGAGACACCCTGATGGCAATGAGTAGTGGACACAGGACCAAAAGTGGAAGAGAAAAGTAGGTGACAGGTCACTAGAATCCACCCTGGACTAGATGGGAACTGAGGGGGTCTTTAGTGGTCTTCAACTTCAGGGTCATGATGAGGGGTCACTCACACCATCTCCAGCCCAGTATGAGGGGTCACTCACACCATTGCCAGCCCAGGATCAGGGGTCACTCCTACTATATGGCTGGCCCAGGGTGAGGGGTCACTCACACCAGTGCCAGGCCCTTAGGCTGAAACAAACCCTGTTCTCAGAACTCTCTGGAGAAGACTCAGTATAGCCTTCCGCCCCTCCAGTCCTGTATCTTGGAAGTGTGCCCTGTGACAAAGCACGTGTCTTTGTAGCAGCGTGGATTGGTTTTGTTTCAATTTGGACTGCGCAGAGCTGAAAAAGATGCTCAGGCCAGTGGTGTGCCTGTTCCTGAGAAACTTCTTGTTACGATAACAGGAAAGCATTTCTGGAGAAGCTGCCAGTACAGTTTCTCCCCGATATCCGTCCCACGTCCCCCAGCAACCCCAAACCCTCACTTTGGTGTTGCTATTTGTTTCTACAAAATGTGGAGCTTTTCAAAAGACATTCAATTTTCTTTGTTGCTATTCAGTTGCCATAGTCAATTAAAATCTATCAATGCCCCGGAATAAATTTGTGCTAGGTGAAGAAAGAGCCTCAGTGCAATCTCCCGACATGATCTCTATTACCTTATGTTACTTTAATAGCTAGAGTAATAGTTTGTTATTAATGGAATTAAGCAATTTAGTTCAAGCTTCCCAGAGGTCTTATAAGACAACTATTATAATTTGTATTCTCAGATTTTCCATTGAGTAGATGCCATGTGTTTTACATTACTGGCTAATGTTTCGAGAGATAGCAGTAGTATATTTAATATCTGGCTTTGTTTAATGATTCTAAGCCTCTTTCAACGTAGGTAAGTGCTGCTGGAATTCTGAACAGTTTAAAAGTCTACACTGTACAAATAATTATCTCAAATATTATTCAGCCCCATTTCAATTTGTACTTTGACTTTGTCACCCATCCATCCTAAAGATTTGATCCAAATGTGTTTTTCCATTTTTCGCACTGAAAACAGTCTCCTGTCCCTATGGAGAAAACCAGGAAACAAGCTTCTAATGAGCACATGTCTCAGACACACACGTACATGCAAACACACATACACATACGGCACTCACACCAGTTTAGCATATTTATTCATATAAATATGAATACTCATATTTAATCAAAGATTAAAAAAATTTTTGATGGTTGCAAAACCTGTTTTTAGAAGGAATAAATGTATTCGCTGCATTATGAAACAGCTTGAGAAAACAAGATCTTACAATGTACACCATCTCTGTGTTTAAATAGTTTCATTTCTATTCATGAGTTCCCTGATTAGATACATGGAAAATATCATCAGTAGAATATGAATAATTCTGACAAATTAATAGCCGATTTTTTTTTAAAGAATGAAAATACGTGTAAGCACCTCATCTTCATTAGATAAAGCTGCTATCTGGGGTGCACGAAAATCGTGGCCCGCCTGGCCGCGGCACAAATCCCTGGCAAACAGCAAGCAATGAAAGAAAAGGCGAGGGGCCTCCAGGGAATTGAGTAGAAAAGGGCAGCGCTAGTTGCAAGAACAGGTTGGGGCAAACACCCAGCTGGCCAGGAGTGTGGAGTGTTCCACTTTATGTCATTCCTGTGAGGTAGGCAGGGCAGAGGTGACACAGCCATGGCATTTTAGAGCAGGAAAAGACCTCAGAAATTGTCCAGAATCATCCAACTGCCCATTACAGGAATACCTCGGAGATATTTCGGGTTTGGTTCCATACCACCGCAATAAAGTGAATATCTCAATAAAGCGAGTCACACAGGTTTTTTGGTTTCCCAGTGCATATAAGAATTATGTTTATGCTATACGGTAGTCTAGTAAGTGTGCAATAGCAGTACGTCTACAAAAACAGCTGTATACCTTAATTCCAAAATGCTTTACTGCTAAAAAATGCTATCACCTGAGCCTTCAGTGGGTCGTAATCTTTTTGCAAGTCATGTCAAAGATCACGGATGACAGATCACCATAACAAATATAATAATCACGACAAAGTTTGAAATATTGAGAGAATGACCAAAATGTGACTCAGAGACACAAAGTAAGCAGTGCTGTTGGAAAAATGGTGCCGATAAGACTTGCTCGATGCAGGGCTGCCACAAGCCTTCAGTTTGTAACAAATATAGTATCTGTGAAGCTCCATAAAGCAAAGCGCAATAACATGAGGTCTGCCTGAACACCTTAGACTATTTCCATTGTTGCAGGAGATGGAGGGAGGAAAGTGATCCACCCAAGATAACACAACCATCACGCAGAGAGGCAGGACCTGAATTCTGGCTTTTGGGCTCAGAGTCCAGGGCTTTTTCTGCTAGGCTGTGTGGAAATTAAGTCATACCCATCAGACACTTGATGCCTGCATGGTGCTGGAGCCCGTGGTGGGCAGTGAGGGCACCGTGGTGAGTGAAAGTAGCTCCTGTCTTCCAGGACCTGACAGCCCCAAGTGGGAGACGAGGGAAGAGTGAACACACTGCGAGGACGCAGCCGATGCTGAGGAAGGGGTGCTGCTGTATGCGAGAAAGACTGGCCCACATCTCGGCTCTCTCGCTTCCTCGCCCTTGAACTTGACCACGTTACCTAATGTGTTTGAGCCTCAATAGACTCATCTGTGAAAATGGCAATAATAATAATACCTGCTTGACAGGATTACTGCAAGGCACTCAAAAGTAGACATTCTAGGACCAAAGAGAACACACCCACACCAGCTCATGTGAAAGGGAGGACTCCTGCCAGACCGTGGTGAGGTTTCGGAGGGAGCCAGCAGGTGGGCAGAAACAGGAAGAGCTTCAGGGACCAGCCACGATGAGCTCCATCTCTTGTTCAAGGTTCTGCTTCTCCTAGGCCATCATCTTCCTTTTCCTTTCCTTCCCTATCACTGCCTTTGAGACTGAACCTTGACAGGCACAGAGCTCCAGAATAATTGCTCTTGTGTTGCATCTGTATTACCATTCAGCTGAAGGGCCCAGCCCCAAATGGAACTCTCTCTGGTTCTCTGGAGAGAGATCCTATTGGTCTAGTGAATTTTTAAAAGTCAGGAGCCATCAGCCCTACGTTGCAGGCCAGCCGATGGAAGGGCACCCTTGAAATCAGGACTCTGCCCCTCATCCAGTAAACTAGAGGGGTGGGGTTGCATGACCTGCTATCAGCAGCAGGGGTTGTGGGTGGGTGCAGATGTTTCCAGAAGCTGGAGTGGGCAAGGCAGGCAGCCCCAAACTTGTCTGATACAGAAGGCCCTCAAAGGTTCATTTCTTTTCCTGCACTCAAAGTACAAACAGCATGTCACGATAAAGAGAGAATGGCTGGTTCTGCCTTGGGAGGAGGCCTAGGTGGGCAAGTCCAGACAGGGTGACGGGAATGGCATTCCAGGTAGAGGAAAAGGCATGGAAAAGGCACCGTGGTATAAAGTACAGAGTGTGATCATGGGTCGTGCTGTCAGCACGGGGATGGGGATGTTCCAAAGGCAGATGTCTGGACCTTATCCTACCTGGACGGGGGGAACTGGCAGTGTGGTTTGCACCCTGGAGGATCATTCTGGAGGCCAGTGTGCAGAAACCGGAAGGGGGCAAAGAGGGGGAGGGGGAGAAATGAGGCGGGAGACCACGGTGGTCCTGCAGGTTACAAGTGGTGAGCACCTGCTGAACCAAGTCAAGAGCAGCAGGGATGGAGGAGAGGGATGGGTGGGGAGAGGTTAGGAGACAGAGCTTAGCTCCAGGGCTTGGGGATGGGGAGTGACGGAGGAGAGGGCTGGGGGCACGCCCACACTTCTGACTTGGGGACGGGGTAGATGGCGTGGCCATTCTCAGAGGAGTGGGCTGGGAAAAAGACGACGAGTTCTGTGAGGTCTTGTGGCACCTGGGGATCATCCTGGGGAGAGCAGGGGGACATGTTATACAGACCCTGGGGATGGGTCTGGGAGATACTGGTGTATAGTTGAGGGACAGGAGATCAATAGCACCTAGAAGGCTGGAGGACAGTGATAAGGGCTTCACACTGCTTGGATGGAGGAGAGGCAGAGTGAGAGGGTCAGGAGTGGAGCTGAAGGCCCAGCTGGGTGGGACGCTGGCATGAGTGGGAGCCGCCAGCCCTGTGATGTCATCGACATCCCCCATTGCCTTCAATCACCGGCCCTTCCGAAGAAGAGCCCTGGTCCATGTAGGGCCCTGCCACCACTTTCCCAGAGGACCTGGGCCTCACCTCCACCTTCTCCTGAGCAGGAGTAAAGAGTCACTGGAGAAACTCCTTCTGAAACCCCAAGCCCACATGTCCCTGCACTGAAGGTCTTGAGCTCTGGGCCAAGAACAGCAGCGCTAGAGGCTGCGGTGGTCCACACACCCACCCACCTGCAGAAGGGTGGGAGCTCTTAGGGGGTGCAGGGAGAGAGAGGGGCTTTTCTGGCCCATCAGAGGGTCCTCGGTCCTATTAGGAGCAGTGAACTTTTGCAGAGTATCAGGGAGAGCTGCTGGTCTCCCCCACAGCCTCCTGACAAAAAAGGGCAGTGATCTTCACCTTAGAATCGAATGTGAAGGAAGGCGGGGAAGGCCGCAGCTTGGCTTCCTAGACCGGCACAGCTGGTAACTGGACTGGGCCCAGGATGCCTTCGCCACCCTCCAGAGGCCCCTGTAACCCAGCTGCTGGCATGGGGGGTTTTGGCCGAGAGCCCATCCATTTAACCAGCCGTCGGGGTGGGTAATGCATTAATACTGAACGACTACCACTCTGTTTACTTTTACGAGCCCTAAGTTCCCATAAATCCAAGTCAGAATCAATCTTCTTCTATGGAAGATATTAATGGCAATTCCATTATTTAAATCCAATCAATGCTTTTTTTTTTTTGGTCCCTTTGTACTGAGGCAGAGTAGTCTGGAGGGGGCTTTTGACCGGCCAATGGGAAAAAAAAAAAAGTCAAATGGCCTTGCTCACATCTCAGGACTGCCGTTAGATAACTGCTTAGGAAAAAAGGATTCAGTTTCCCTCCATTTATCCGACAGAATCGGAAGGTTTTAATTCCACTGGCCTAGGAAAAATAAAAATTCTTCTCTCGCATTCACTGCATCCTGCCTGAGTGCTGTCAGGGACACTCAGCATCACTGCTTTTTTTTTTTTTTTTTTTGCGGTACGCGGGCCTCTCACTGTTGTGGCCTCTCCCGTTGCGGAGCACAGGCTCCGGACGTGCAGGCTCAGCGGCCATGGCTCACGGGCCCAGCTGCTCCGCGGCATGTGGAATCCTCCCGGACCGGGGCACGAACCCATGTCCCCTGCATCGGCAGGCGGACTCTCAACCACTGCGCCACCAGGGAAGCCCGTCACTGCTTTTTAAACTCAGAACTTAGCTGCAATCTACTGCTTTCCAATCAAATTTAATTTTTTTTTTTTAACTATGAACCCATCTCTTCTAGGAACTGTCTTCAATGGACTACAAAATAGCTAAAAGAAGTGGGGGTTATTTGTTCCCAGAAGTAAAGAGGCACAAAAACGAGACAGAAACCTAGAGGTCTAGGATATCACAAGGCCAACAGACCCCCCTCCAGGATGCTCTTGCCCATGGGGGCTTCTCCCACTTGTATGCTCACTGAAAAGTGGAGGACCGTGTGAGGGTGTGGAACTCCAGCCTCACCACCAGCAGAGGCAGGCTGGAAAAAAATCTGCTTAATATAGAACTGTAACTAAGATTAACATAAATAATATAATAATACAAATATAACTAAGAGGACGATGTTTTCAAACCCAAACCAGGGACCTGGACGGGAGGAGAACCCTCCTGGTATCTGCCTGAAGGCCTGTCCTCTTCTTCCTGGCTGACTCCCTCCCTCCTCTGGGATTTAACGTGGGTGGGTGTCACCTCCTTCTGGAGGCTCCCCCAGCTCCCTGGCCAGATTCCATCCTTGCACTTTTCACCGCGTGGTGCTGATCCATTCGCTCGCCCACCTCTCCCCTGGTTCACTCAGCAGCCTCAGGGGCCACGTCAGTGTTGTGCCCGAAGCAGGGGCTCTGCCCCCACCAGGCCCTCTGCCTCCAGGGATGGAGCCTTGTCTCATGCCTCAGTGTGCAAGCTGTCCTCTCAGAGACTCCTCTCGGGAGGGATTCAGCAGGGCAGGCTTCTGAGAACGCTTCCTTGTGGCGGGAGGTAGGACTTCTGGCTCACCCTGCTTTAGGAGGCAGCTGGGGACTAGCTGTTCCCCATTTCCATTCAAAACAAAACAAAGGAAAATGCGCTTAAATTGCAGCAAGGGAGATTTAGGTCAGATAGAAGAAAAGCCTGTAGGAGCCACCTCAGTGGGGACTGTGGGAGCTGATGGAATTTCCTGCCCTGGAGACCTGAGGCAGAGGCTCTAGTGTCAGGGCTGAGGCATCCCCAGGGCTCGCTGGAGGAGGAGAAGGACGGGGCAGGCCTAGCAGGTCCCCCTCCACGTGTGTCACTTAGCAGCCCCACAGCACGCCCTCACTGAGAACACAAGGACAAATTACATGGGAGCACACACGTAACAGAGCATCGTTTCTTGGGGGCTGTCGGAGGTTGTACTTGCTATCTGTCAGAGCCCATGGAGATGCCATGCTCTCCGCCTCCCCCTCCCTAAATGACAGTTTTGTTTTCTGTCAATCCGTCCACAAGGGCACCGGGCACGGGAAGTCTCGTCCTGATGGGCTGGAGGAGCCAGCCTGGAGGAGGGAGCTGCTGGGGCCCCCGTGGAGCTGCGCAGCAGGTCTCAGCTTGGAGCTGCCAGCGGGAGAGGAAGTACCAGCCCCACGGAACAAGGCCCTGAGCAACAGGGGATGCGCCCCTCCTTTCGGGATAAGCAAGAGGCAGATGTCTCACATTAGTCACCGGGATCCCCAGGTAATTCCCAGTAGGAGGCCAAGGTCAGGGGCACGGCCAAGCCTGGAGGCAAATCTGTGACCCACCTGTGACAAACGTTTGAGACCTCCTAGGGGTGTTTTCACGGAGACAGCATGCCCTGCACACTTAAACATTTGTCTCCCTCCTGCTTTTGATTTGCATTGTCTCACAGTCTCCTTTTAAGTCACCTTCAATCCTTTCTGAACTCAGTGAGGTGAAAACAGGCAGAACCGAAAGCTTCCTTGCTTTTCTCTGGCTGGGCCCTGGGCAGCCAGCTCCCACCCCATCAGGCCTCCCGGGAGAGAGGGTTGCAGACCCCCTTCCCTACCCATAGGTGCCAGGCCAGAGCCGTCGATTCTGGCGACCCCACAGTGGGGAATTGCAGCCAGTCTGCCAAGAGCCCTGCAAGGCCCGTGAGAGAGGCTCGGTCAGTTCACAGCACCTGTGTGCTGACACGGGACTGGGGCAAAGAGGGGACCGGCAGGGTGGTCTGTTAGAGCATCACCGTGCCCGGGACGGCGGCTGTGCCACCCTTGCCTGCCCTCCTTGGCCTGCGAGACTCGGCCCCATGCTGAACAACATGCTGAGATCATCAGCCAAAGGCAGGCGATGCCCCAGGGTGATCTTCCCCCACTTCTGGATGTAAAGTTGTACAGGAAGGGGCCTGGGGATGTAGGTCAGTGTGGGAGCCTGACCGGCAGGACAGGAGCAGTGTTTCCTCAGGGAAGCCTTCTCCAAGGAGATGGGAAGTTTCCGTCTGATGCAAGCTGTTCTGGAACGCAGCAAGGGACCACTTCTCCTGGCCTTTGTGTCCTCCAGTCCTGACCACCCTGCTGTCCACAGTAGGAGAGGTGAGAAGGCTATAAGGGGCCTCTCCCAGGGCTGGTTACCACAGTTATTGAGAAATGAGCACGCATGGGACCGCTGTGGCTTCCCGCACTACACGGCCTGGCCCAGAGGTCTGGGCAACATTCCAGATGTGTGACATGTCCAGGGCCCAGCATCCAGCAACTCTACCCTGTTCCTCACAGCTCCCAACTCAGGGTGGCTCTGGTGGCCTGAGAAGTGTAACCAAGACCGTTCATGACTGTAGGCCCTGGGGACGCTGGTTGTGGGGGTGCTGATGTGTCCTTGTGTGCCCTGACCCAGGAGAAGCCAAGAATGGGCAGTGGGAGAGATTTCACCTCTTTTTCTTTGGGGTCTCTCCCTGACTGGGGGCCCCTGGGCAGGACTTTGAAGTAGTCCTGCAAATGTAGGGTGAGCAGCTGGCCTTGCTGGTAGGGCGACAGTATGGGCAGGAGAGGAACAGCTCTTGGCAGGGCTCACCCACTCCTAAAGACCAGTCCATACAGCCAGGTTCACACCATCTGGGCACAGAGCTCCTCCCCCAGGATGGGGAAGCATGGCCCGAAGGCTGTGTTCCTGATAAGGAGACGTGTACCAGGCCAGTGAGAAGATGGGAAGTTCAGATGGAAGACATGCCCTCCTACTCCCTGCCCCAGTGGCTTTGGTTTGGCCTCTAAACACCACTCACGAGTCTAATTATACACTAACTAGTCAGCCAGCCAGTGAGGCTGGGGTCTGCAGTCTCTATGAAACACCTCCTGGGCCCCGCGCTTGGTGAGGGAGACCAGCAGGGGAACACAGGCTTCCAGGGCTCCCAGTTTAGCTGGGAGGGCACAGGTCACACGGACATCAAGGCCAGACAAGGGATGAGAGGTTAAAACTCACAGTAGGAGGGGGTGGGACAGGCGGGCTCAGAGCCAGAGCTGATCTGAGTCCCAGACTGCTCGTGCTCTGACCCTGGGTAAGTTATTTAGCTTCTGGGAACCTCAGTTTACTTCTCTGTAAAGGGGGACAATAATAGTACCCATGTCCGTCCATAGGGTTGTTGGGAGGATTCCAGGAGAAAGTACATGGAAACCATCCAGCACAGCCCTTGGCCCTTGGTCAGCACTCAATACTCGTCCTTGTTATTCCAGAGACTAAACCCTGCTGAGCCAGGGGAGGGGGTGGGGAGGGAGGGCTTCAGAAAGGCCAGGCCCGAGTCCGGCTCATCAGCAGGACACCGGAGGCGGGGAGGGAGCTGCGTCACCACGGCTGCACGTGCCTCTGCCAAGCCTCATTCTAAATGGATTATTGTTTATTGGCGGCTTATCCCATCTCTGGGGTTATGAATTATTTACCAGATGATGACCTCAAAATTGTTAATGACAGATGCCCCAAGGACAAGCTGACGTACCTTCTGAAGCCACAGTGCTAATTGTGGAGTCCCCGAAGCCCCCATGTGGCCACATCCAGAGTGTCACTCCTAGGGACATTGCCTGACTGGCCCCTGGGGATCAATCATGAATCCAACCCCCTCATGACACAGACTAAGAAACTGAGATCCAGAGAGGAGCAGGGACATGCTTCCCGGTCCCAAAGCCGGCCAGTGGCAGCCCTCGACGGGGCAGGCCTCAGTGCTCTGAGGGTCATTTGTCTGCTGTTCGGGTTTAGGCTGCTGGGGCAGCTGTGGGCTGAGCAGGAGTTCAAGTCCTCTGTGATGGGTGCTGGGAGATCCCCCACCAGAAGCAAGGAGTAGGGGCCCCAGGACCCTCTGCCGTTGTCCCTGGAGAATCAGTTTGCACCCCAGCGGCTGTTTGGGATCCCTGTGGTCTGAGGAGGGCCACCTCCCTGGGAGCAGAGGTCCCCTGCTGACTGGATGTATTCAGCAAGCAAAGGCCACAGGGTGACCGGCATGGGGTGGAGGTAGGGGGCGGGCATTTGGTCCTGAAGAAAGTATGAATTAAGTCCATGAGTCGGCTGGGGTCCCAGCCCTTAGGATAATAACCGTAAACCCTTGCATTAAGCTATGTTTCGTGCACTATTCTAGGTGTTGTATTATATGAACTATTTAATCCTTTCAACCGCCCCACGAGGCAGGTATATCTATAATCTCTATTTTGCAGGTGAAGAAACTGAGGCACGAGGAGTTTCAATAACGTGTCAGAAGTCACTCAGCTGGTGTGGGCGGGGCTGGGATGAGGACCCAGGCGGTCTTGTTCCATCATCTGTGCCCTTGACCCCTACACTACACTGCTTACTACACATGTTCCCCAAATGAATGAATGAACAAATGAATGAATGCTGTGAGGTCCCTTTGAATATGGGACCTCTTTTCCAGAGTGTTTTAAATGTTAAATTGAGCATACTGAGACCCTGGGTTCCAGCAGGGTCTGGGAGCCTGTCTTCCTCTGGGACTGGGGACTGAGCTTGGAACAGCAGAAAGGAGAGCTCTGGCCTGGGGTGCTGGTGCCCCAGGGGCCATGGCCTTGGAAGGGCTGGGTCGGTGCATTGCCCTCACTGCCCTGAGGTGGGCAGCTGTGAGCTGCTCTCATGGGCGTGGCAGGACCCTGAGTCCACGCAGGTGAGACAGGTTAAATGAGATGCTTCTGAGCGAGGCACCCATGCCACTCACTCCTTCCATAACTGTGCCAGAGCCTTCTTTGTGTCAGGCTGTGGGGAGGGACCCAGTGACCAAGACACTGTCCCTGCCCTCAGGGGACTCCCAGCTGTCTCCCAAGGCAGACAAGAAAACAGCCAGGTGCCCGGTGAGAGGGTTCTGTGACACAAGGGAAGCAGGGGGCTGAGGGACCCAGGAGCACCGCCACAGGCCGTGTGAGGTGACCTCCTATGATCGGTTCCTATACAGTGTTGTATGTGCTCAGCTCTGAGCTCACAGTGGTCCGGGGATGAGCCTTGAGCACACTGGACAGTGAAAGGACTGCACTTGACCTCCAAAGAACCAACTGGGTGCCGGGGAGAGTAATAGTATCAGGAAATCAGAGAAGAGAGAAAATTCCCAGCGTGGGTGGCCTGGGAGCACTTTGCCAGGAGATGGGCAGGGATGGGAGAGGCACCCCTGGGAGATGCAGGCTTTGCAGGACAGGTGCTCAGAGGCTCGATGCACACAAGCAGGGGCAGTTAGGAGCACAGGGTCTGTCTGGAGGGGAGCAGAGGCCGTGTGTGAGTGCGAGGGGCATGCATGGGGGCCGGGGTGGAGGTCAGGGGAGGTGAGTTTGGCTAGCTGGTATGGGGTCAGATTTACTCCATCCGATTCACAGAGCCAGTGGTGCAGCTCTGTGCTCACGTGTGCAAGACGCAGAGCACTGATTGCATGTTAGAAAAAGCCCCGAACTGGTGCTAAAGAAGCAATTGCACTGTGTCTTCGGGGTTGGAGAAGCAGGATGCCTCCTGTACGTGCTAATGGGAGGGCGAGGCTGTCTGGCTGGCTGCTGGGGGCTGCCTTGTGCACATCCGTGAGCACGGCACTGATCTGAGAAGGGACCCTGGATAGAGCCTCTCCGTGTCCAGACTCTCACTTCCCACTTTCGGCACCTGCCTGTGTACCTGGAGGAGGGGGGTAGGTTAATTGTTACCTCCTGTGCTGTTACTAGGTCACTTTGTAAAAGCAGAAATATGCTTTTAATGATTTTTTGTTGCTGTTGCTACCTCACAAACCAGATGCTTTTATCTAAATGAGTTGCTACAAATCAAAAGAAGGGCCCGTGAGGGTTGCTAGGCTGCATCTGTCTTACACAGGGAAGCTCTAGCTCTGTGAATGAGAATTAAGTCTCCCACATCCTTTTAGCATCCAGTTCTCTTACAAGTAAGAGTGAGAACATGCACCGGCAGCTGTAATGAATGTGCCTCCGAGTGGCCTGGATGAGAGGATGCAGTGAGTGAGTGGTCTCCAGCCTGCAATGGTAATTCCATTCGCTGTTCAACTTGGTGTAGGTGGGGGATGCCTGGGCCTGGCTGACTGTGGTCTTTGGGCCTCTTGGGTCACTGTGGGTGGGAGGACGGAAGGAAGATGTGATTCTTCCAGTTTTTTTCCTGGGTGGGGGTGGGACTACACTGAGGCCCAGAGGATGCTCATTCAATGCTGGGCTTGACACATAGTAGGTTCTCAACTAATGTTTGTGGAAGGCAGGCAGATGCAGACTGACACTCGCTCAGAGGTCTTAGGCTTCAATCTAAGGAGTAGCAGTTGATGTGGAGGCAGGAGGGGCTCTGGATTAGGAACCAGGAGACAAGGACTCTAGTTCCCACTCTGCTTTGATTGGCTGTGTGACCTTGGGCAAGACACTGGCCCTCTCTGGGCCTCAGCTTGTTTTGCTCAGTATAATCAATGGCAACAATAATCCCTCTCTATCTACCTCCTAGGGTCTCCCTTATGACCAAGTAGATGAAGTTATGTGAAAACACTTTGCAAACTGAAAGCACTGGGTCATGGGAAGAGGTAAAGTAAGTCCTACGGTCTTAGCCTTGGACGTTCTAACAAAGTGAGGCTGGGGCAGTGTCTGCCCTGAGCACGAGGCTGCCAAAGAGTCTCTGGGGCTCAGGGAGTCTATGGGGAGCTTGGCTCTGAGACTGCTCTCTGGCCAGTGCTCCGTGAGCCTTCAGCTCTGCTTCCATTATCTGCAAGCATGGCTTCTGGAGGCTTAGCATGGCACTCAATGCCCATCACAGCCGAGACCCAATTACTTTTCCAGCCACATCTCCCAACTCTTAGGTCTCCCTTAGCACTTATGCTCTGGGCTCTCCTGTCCCTTTATACCTTCAGGCCTTTGCGCAGCTGTTTCTATTGCCTGAAACACTGCCTACGTGCATGTGTGCACTGACATACACACACACACACACACACACACACACATTTCCAGCTTGAAGTTACCTCTTCTTGGAAGCCTGTGGTTTTGATCAAACTAGTTGCTGAATACTCTCATGGCCTCAAATGTGTGCTCTGGGTCAGGGATTTTGTCTCATATGGTCACTGCTGTACCCCCAGTACCCGGAATACAGCCTGGCATAGAGCAGGTGCTTAAGAAATATTTGTTGACTGAATGAGTTCTTCCATAGCACATTGTATAAATTCCTATTGCTGTATTGATCACATCTTATTGTCAGAATGTATTTACTTGCTGGTCTCCCCACTGGACTGCCAGCTCCTTGAGGACAGGCTTTTGTCTGACCTCTCTGGATCCTGGACCTACAACAATATACAGTGTGGCTGCCAGTAAGTGCTTCAGTGAATGAATGGATGAAGGAATGAGTTTTACCGTGTGCTGGGTATTCTTCTTACAGCCCCAATGCTTCTGGCTCTATCTGTCATGTTGCAAGAGAGAGAGAGAATTTATGATTAGCAGACAAAAGCTGAAAAGCTCTGAGTGACCTGTGAGTATATGAAACTATCAATAGGAGCCAGCAGCTCACAAATTCAGGAGCATCCATACACAGTCACTGGACAGATGTGTGCATGGTGCTCTCCCAGGGCAGGACTCTGGCAGGGCCACTACCAGCCTATTCAGCATTTCTGTGCAAGTTAGAAAGAGGTGCCCCTCCCTCTGAGCCCTCATAGGCACAGCAAAGCTTGCAGAGCACAGGCTGGGTGTCAACTCCCAGGCGCCCTCGGGCCAGGTGCCCTCCTGTAGGGCACGAACCCACAACTGTTCCCATCGGCCCTGGTGTCTGGGGCAGGTGCAAAGTAAGGAAGGAGACAGGTCACTTGGAAATCAAACTTGGCCACAAAAATACTCTGAGGTTTGCAGATAAGCTATTTCTAGCCCAGGTGCCAAACAAGGTTTTGCAGCTAGAGTGAACTGCTGTGTGCGCCCCGCCCCCATTAGCCAAGGGGAAGCACCCTCCCTGTGCATATGCTGCTTCCAACACCTCGACTCCAGAAATGGGGGGTCCACCCCTGGGGCATCGCCTGCCTTTGGCTGATGATCTCAGCATGTTGTTCAGCATGGGGCCGAGTCTCGCAGGCCAAGGAGGGCAGGCAAGGGTGGCACAGCCGCCGTCCCGGGCACGGTGATGCTCTAACAGACCACCCTGCCGGTCCCCTCTTTGCCCCAGTCCCGTGTCAGCACACAGGTGCTGTGAACTGACCGAGCCTCTCTCACGGGCCTTGCAGGGCTCTTGGCAGACTGGCTGCAATTCCCCACCGTGGGGTCGCCAGAATCGACGGCTCTGGCCTGGCACCTATGGGTAGGGAAGGGGGTCTGCAACCCTCTCTCCCGGGAGGCCTGATGGGGTGGGAGCTGGCTGCCCAGGGCCCAGCCAGAGAAAAGCAGGAAGCTTTCGGTTCTGCCTGTTTTCACCTCACTGAGTTCAGAAAGGATTGAAGGTGACTTAAAAGGAGACTGTGAGACAATGCAAATCAAAAGCAGGAGGGAGACAAACAAGTGTGCAGGGCATGCTGTCTCCGTGAAAACACCCCTAGGAGGTCTCAAACGTTTGTCACAGGTGGGTCACAGATTTGCCTCCAGGCTTGGCCGTGCCCCTGACCTTGGCCTCCTACTGGGAATTACCTGGGGAGTGTCACAGAAATACTAATGCCTGGGTCCCAGCCATAGAGATTTTGATCTAACTGATCTGGTGTGTAGCCTGGATATCAGAATTTTAAAAATTTCCCTAGGTGATCTTACTATGCAGCCAGGGTTGAGAGCTACTGTTTAGACTTAGAAGAGGCAAACGAGGAGCTGATCTGTTACGACATGATCCAACATGAGATACTGTGATGATGGCTCCGGAGGAGATGCCTATGCTGAAATCAGAGGCACTGATTTCAGGTCCCAGCAAAGGAGTCACAGTGACAGGATGGACATTAACTGCCACAAAATCCTAAATGTGACCATATCTACATGCTCCATAGGAAAATAAGATCTTCTAACAGCCCGTAGGGTTCATGTAAAATGATTTTGGGGTGGGGTGAGATGAACAGGGTTGACAGTGCTATTGCCATGGTACCCAGCTTTCAGAAGCCTTGACCCAGGGGGTAGATTTTAGAATAGCTGAAAGAGTAGATAAATTACATATCATACAGCAATTTTGTTTTGCCAAATCTCCATAACCTCCATCCCAAATCCTCAGGGCTTAGAATCCAGGAATTCGGTAACACCTTTGAGTTGAGAGTATTGGTTAAAGCTTTAAGATACACAGATGCCCATCCTCATGAGAACAATGCAATTAGAAGGTCTGGGGTAAGAACCCAGGCATCTGTATTTTTTAAATCTCTCCAGGTGACTGCAGTGTTCTCTGAGGCCTGAGCACTGCTGGCCCAGGTAATGTCATTTTACCTCTGAACCTGTCTACCTTCTCCTGGGAGCTAGGAAGGTCAGTGGGTGGGTGGTTATTCTACATTTAAAGCAGAGGAGATGGAGGCTCAGAAAGCTGTATGGGGCTTGCCTGGCATTAGTGGTGGATTTGGGATGAGAGCCCAGTGGCCCGTCTCTCAGTCCAGTGTCCCTTTTACCACACTGCCTGTGAGGTCATCTGTCCTGCAGTCCTGTGACCTCTGAACTGAATAAGATCATCTGATCTCATGATGGGGAGATAAAAGAATGGTCCCAGGGCTTCCCTGGTGGCGCGGTGGTTGAGAGTCCGCCTGCCGATGCAGGGGACATGGGTTCGTGCCCTGGTCTGGGAAGATCCCACATGCCGCGGAGCGGCTAGGCCCGAGAGCCATGGCTGCTGAGCCTGCGCGTCCGGAGCCTGTGCTCCGCAACGGGAGAGGCCACAACAGTGAGAGGCCCGCGTACCGAAAAAAAAAAAAAAAAAAAAAAAAAGAATGGTCCCTGTCCTCCAGAAGCTCATGGTCCAGGAGAGAGGATGAGAGGCTCAAGACAAAGGAGACAGAGGTTCACAGCCTAGGGAGAGGCGAGGGTTGAGGTATCCCTAAAGGCTTCAGAGCAATGAGGTGGCTTCTTTTGGCCAGGTCAAGTCTGAGATGCAATCAGACCGGTGGGTAATGGATTCTCAGAACTATGGAGAAGTGGTCAGGACCTTAGGACAGAGGTGCTTCCTGAGGATCAAGCCCTGCGGACAGCTGAGGCAGAGGGAGCAGAGGCATTGCTGAGAGACAGTAAAGCTGAGGGAAACCCGGTAGCACAAACACCTTCATTTACAGGCAGAAGCAGGAAGAGGGGCTGGAGCGGCCAGAAAGACAGAGAGATGCAGCCCACCCAAGCCGAGGGTGGGAGGCTCCATGTCTACATGAAACTAGTAGGGAGATCTTTTGCTGATCCTGAGGAGGACAGGGTTGGCTGGAGGTCTTGAGGACAGTGGGGAAGGCAGGGAACAGTTGCGAGGACCGGAAAGGGAATGGACCAGTGATGCGTGAAGGATGCCTGGGCAGCGCTGATGGTTTGGCTAAGGCTCTGCTGAAGGATCTGTGCCCAAGCCCCCTGGCGTGATTACATGGCCCCCTCAGACATCTGAGGGCCCAGAGGCCCAGGGAAGGTAGGGGCTGCGGAAGTTACCAGGGCGGGCCAGGACAGGCAGCAAGAACCAAGGACAAGTGGGTGACAGCTTGGATGTGCTGGCGAAAGCGGCACTAAAATGCCAGCCCACAGGGCCATCCTCAGGGTGGAAGCCAAAGGGGGATCAGAAAGAGAAGGAAGGAGGAGGGGCCGGGGGTCCAAGGAAGCAAGGCTGTGAAGAGCGAGGGAGTGCAGAAAGGCGCAGGATGTGTGTGGTCAGCAAGGGCACCTTTGGGATGGCTTTGCCGGGTGAAGCTGCTATGAGTGCAAAAGTCCAGGGCACAGCACACGGTGTCCTCTAATGGCACAGCTCCAGGTCCCATTAGTTCTGGAGACATATGTAATGTCCTCCCAGGATGCAGGGCACCCAGAGGGACTAGGGGCCTGGATAGGCAGCACTGAGACAGTCCCAGGATGAAGGCTTGGGGATGCTGCACAGGGGCATCCCCCGCACCCATGGGGCTCGGCACTGGCCCTTCATCACCTCTGAGCCTAGGTGCTTGTTAATGCCATTCTTGGCTCAGTCTTCAGTTCTGCACGAACCAGGTCCTCAGCTTTACCCCTTAACTCTTCAGCCCCACCCTGGCCACGGTCGCACACTGCAGTGCTGGCATCAGATTTCCCTCCTGCTGGCTGGTCCTGGTACCATGCTCTTGGTTACACAGAGGATGCTCATCAAGCCACGGACAAGCAGAGAGCAGCCCTCCATGCTCTGCATCTGAGCAGATCCCGCTTTGTAGCAGGATTCATGGAGCCCAGTGACCTGGCCCAATTTCCACAGGAAAGTGATAGCTCTTCCACTGGTTACCAGGGGTCAAAGCAGGCCGTGGAAGCTTCCTATCTTCTTGGGAATCTGTGGGAGTCCTGCACGTGAGGGAAACATATAACCCAGCTCCAGGCCATGTGCTATGGTGGTGCTCCCAGGAAAGGCTGTGGGGGTGTGTGCGGTGAGTATTTATTGAAAGCCTTGGCAGGCGCTGGGTGGGGTGGTGGAAGGGAGCACGGAGAGAATCAATGATTATCCTCCAGGGACTGGCCAGGAGGTAGGGAAGACTGCCATGAGTTCACAGTGAGAAGACCAGTCTGGTGGGCACAGAGATTTAAGGCCCACAAGGGGTGTATCCTATCAGATATGCCTGGTGAGATAACCTTCAAGTCCCTCCTGATCCTAAAATACATGCTTCTCAAAGGTTGGGATGAACAAGAGCCATGTGTCACCCTGCATCAGAGGCAGGGAATAGAAGACCTCAAAATAAAGGCCATTAGACCCATTGCCCTGGGTCTCTCTGCCCACTTCACCTCAGCCACACGCACACTCACACTCTAAAACTTGAAGGCGTATTCTTGGAAAGCTGACTTCTGTGGAGAGCATCTCCTGAATCTTTTCTCAGACACTTAACTCCACCTTTGCCCCCTCCAAGAGCTGAGAATTCCACGGTCACCAAATCCAAGCTTAACTGTCTAGTTTTCCAACTCCCCTCCTCTGGCCCGACAATCACAGAAGCAAAGCATTCCCTAGTGTCCAGGATGAGTAGCCGGAGAGCTGGCCAGCCAGCCAGCCAGTCAGTGATGTCCTTAGGAGCATGCCAACAGCCTAACAACTCTCAAGGTCAGGAGCCCATCTGTCCCCACTGGCCGCCCCTACTGACTGCTGGGTGGCAGCAGGCTGGATGCGCGTGGATGTTTCTTCTATTTCGGTAGCTGATTCAGGCCCAGCCTGGAGCCTCCTCATGCCTCCTGCTGACAACCCAGTCTGCCTGCAACTCAGGATCCCTTCCCTTTGTGCGAGGGCTCTGGGAGTGCAGTGCATCCCCAACTCCATTGTCTCTGAGTCCAAAGGGAAAGCTCTCTGACCAGCAGACAATCAGGACATAGCAGGAACCTTGTTGGTCAGCTGCTGAGACCCCTGCTGTGGAAGGAAGCTGGAGTCCAGGCTACAGGCTAGCCCCAGGCAGAGCCCCTGAGGCTCCTGGTCAGAGGGCACCAGGGCATAGGCCTGCTGAGAACGCAGCATCTGAGCTCGCCCAGCACCAGCCCTAGGAGTGATGCAGAGGTGGCTTCGGCCCATGGACTTCTAAAGGCTCAAGTGCCATCAAGACATGCTAGCCTGGGCCAGCTCAGCTTCAAGTGTCCTGAATCCCAGGGCCTACACCTCCAACTCCCACCTTCATTCCAGGCCCAGCTCTCTGATTTGTTTCATCAGACTCTGCCCTCACAGGGTTAGGCCATGTTCCCCCCCACCTCTCCTGGCTGCCTGGTCTTCCTGATCTAGGTTCCTGAATCAAAATTTTAAGGCTGACCTCTATAAATTTAATCCAAGGAAATAATCAAATGACTATGCAAAGACATATATGCAAAAATGTTTGTTATAGTACTGTCTGTAAGAGTGAAATATTAAAAATACACTAGATCTCCATTATTAAGGCACTGGTTAAGTAAACTGTGTGGCTTATTATAACCATACAATATGAAGCCTTTAAAAATGCTACAGAATTGTATTTACTGACATAAAAAGGTACCTGCAACATATTGTGAAGTCAAAATAATGGATTACCAACTAGTACATACAGTGTGACCTCATCTGTGTTGTGCATGTGTGCGTGTACACTTTATGTATATGCTTAGGAAAATAGCCTGGAAAAGGACACTAAAATGGTTATTTCTCAGGATTATAATTATAAGTAATTTATATAATTTTAGGTGCTATCTTTTAAAATATTTTTACATTGAACAAATAATATATTATTATGTTTTAATATTAATAATATCAATAATATTTTAATGATATTTAATAATATTATTATAATAACAAGAAAAGTTAAACTACAAAAGAAGAATTGCAGTTTTTAAGGAGCTAAGTAGTCACCTAGCTGCTGGCCACCCCCAGATCCAACCTCCTGGAGGACCAGAGCCCCAGGTGAGTGAATAAGAGTGACAGCCATGCCCGTGTGTTGATTCCAGAAGGGTGGGGCCCAGCTGGCTTAGCTTGGCTCTGGTTACCAGTTAATCCCATGTCTATGGTAAAAATCTCACTGACCAAAAGGGTGAGAGGACCAGCTACATTTACCTTACTTCCCCGAGGAAATCAGTGGTAGAGAAGATGACTTTCTGATTTCCAGGCGAGCTGACCTACCTTGCACCGTCCGTCTCTGGCAAGCTCAGGATTCGTCCCCAGGATGCAAAATCCTCGATGGCCACCAACACTTAGCACAGCGTGAGCATCACCAGGAGGCCAGGCCGTCTAAAAAGAGACAGAAGAGTGGGGGTGGGGTGGGGAAAAGGTATCATCTTTTGCAAAAAGATCTCTTTGGAATTCCAGCATCTTAGATGGTCCCCAACTTAAGTGGAAGCTTGTCCCTATCTTGGATTTCCCGGTGTGGATGATCTCACACAGGCCATGCCCAAACTCTGCCCCAGCACACCAAGATAAGGGGATCCAAGTGGGCAGCAGAGAACCCCAAGGGGCAGACGCTAGATCTCACCCCTCCATCCCCCAAACACAGAAAGCCCTAATCCCCATGGTAGATCCATTAACACTCAATAAGAGAGAGAATAATGGCATTCCCTTCCATCTAATCCAAACCAAGAAATTCCAGAGATGAGGAAAAATAAGAAATGTAAGTCTTCTTTCATGCTGAAAAGAGCACAGGACACAAACTCTAGAACTACAAAAGCACATCATTACTTTTAGACAATGGACAAGAAGACCTTGAGGAGGCAAAGGATGGGTTCCCTGGAGAGAAGGTTTTTAAAAAAATATATGGATTTACTATGTTGTAGAGAGAGGCTATAGGATATGGGGAGGCAGGGCTATCCCTAGTTCCCTCTTTCAAATATAATATACGTGAAAGCCATCTTCACGACAGGAAATGGCATCCTCCACTGCAAAAAACGCATGACTGTCATTACCTGGGAATCAGTATCTCTTTCTAAACTGAATATATCATTACCAATTGATTTTCCCTTTTCCTCTTAGCACCCCAGAGTCCCGGATAGCAGGGAGAAATCTTTAATGTGATATGAAGGATGTGGACAGGTAAATAAGTTATTGTAAACTAATTCCACCTTATGACGAGCTTCTCTCTGACGATGCAACGGGTCTTTCTCGGAGCCTCTCAACTCAAGCTTTTTCAGCTGCTGCTGACAGACACACACGGGCCATATCAAATAGCCATTTTAAAGCTGAAGGTGGCAAAAATATTATTTTTCCCAAGGATAGCGTGTTCCCTTTACGATTATGAAATAACCTCAGTGGGGAAGCAAAGTAAGCCAAGGTCACCATTTAATTTTGATACCAAAGTCGTGAGTACATTTCCTCTACCAAGCTTATGTGAAGCAGACAGTTAAATCGATCTTTTTGGCCACAAAATATTGACAGTACTGGTGATAATAAACGATCGACGTATTTCTGGGAAAGAGCCTCGGCAGATATGTGTCGGTGAATAGAGAGGTCTAGGGGACAGTGGTCAGTCCGTTTTTAGATTCTTGAGGATCTCATTCATTTAATTACCCATTCATTCATTCAATACATATTAAGGGCATCCCCCTTATGTGTCAGGCAGTGTCTAGGCTCTGGGAATACAAGTGAACAAAACAGGAGGAAAAATTCCTGCCCTCATAGAGCTCATCTTCTAGTGGATGGAAACACAGAACAAACAATAACCTTAAGAAATACAAATTGTACGAATTGTACAACATATTAGAAGGTTGTCGGGACTATTTATCAGAGTAGAAGCAGAGCAGAAGATGACTGTGGGAGATTGTGGTGCAGTGTAGAGCGGGGGGTCGGGGTACTAAGCCTCACGAGAGGATGGCATTCGAGCACGCTGGAAGCTGATACGGGCCTGGGCTGTGCAGGTGTCCGGGGAGAGCATTCAGGGCAGAGGGAAGAGCCAGTGCAAATGCCCCGGGGGGAGCGTGACTGTTGTGTTCCTGGATCCGCAGCTGTGGCTGGACACGGGAGACTATAGGACACTAAGCTGGAGAGGTGAGAATTCAGTTAGCGTTGGGGCCTTGCAGGCCACTGTAAAGGCTACTAACTAATTGAGAGCCCAAGACCCTGGCCAGCAAGCCTTAGAAAGAGCTCTCCCTCTCTGAGACAGACCTCTTGGTTGCCAATGTCAGGTTAATCCACTTCCCTTTTCTGCAACCCAGATGGTTCGGCTCTCTGGGTTGTGCCAGACGAATACAGCACAGTCCAGACAGGAGGGGGGTGGGGAGTGCAGGGGGGCAGCTACCAGCGCTGTCTAAAGTGTTCTGATGACAATGGCCTCGTCCTTCCTCCTCTGTGGTCTCCACAGGCCACTTCTAGAGGAGGTAGCTGAAACAAAGTTCCGAACAAAAATAACCCACATGCAAAGCTGAGTTCTCTGGTCCTGCTCCCTAATGTGCTTATGCAAAGATCCTAACGTGAGCTGACGTGTGAGACATCACAGGCTGTGCTGGGCATCTTCTGTTCGCTCCTCCAGGTCGGCTTTCCATCCGGTTCTGTGTCCTGAGAGGCTCACCCGGCCGGCAGAGAGGGTGTCACTCCAGCTCTGAGACCCTGCAACTTCCAGTTACATTCAGCCAATGCAGACACCAGCAGGAGACCAGGGATTGGGGTGGGGCTGGGTGTTTATTCCCAATTTCCTGCCTCCTTGCTTGTCTTCATGGGATGGCTGTGACTCTCTACTGAAGGTCGCGGCTCTGGTTGGTGTTGGGTTCCATACAGTTAGTTCTCTCTCTGCCACCTTTGTGAACAGTCCTTTCAGTTAACTCTCTTCAAATTACACATTTGAATGTGTCTGTTTCCTGTCAAGACCCTAATGAATACATTCTCAGAGATGGTTAGAAGCAGGACTTTGGAATCAGACATCCGAATTAGAATTCTAACATGGCCCTTAGTTTTGTGACATCGGCTAAATTATTTAATTTCTATGAACTCTTGTTTCCCATTATTAACGTATCAGAGAAACTGGTACATAATTATCATCCTCAGCAAAAGCATCAGCATCAGCATCTCACTACTGCCATCATCCACTCATAGTCCCAGGGCAAGTCACACCTCCTTCACGACATCTCTGCCCACCTCAACCAGATGCTCCTTCCTTGAGGGGTTTCTAGCTGTTCTTAGCTCATATTTGCTATTAGTTTATGCCTCAGTAATTTCATCTCTTTCCTCTTCTTGCTCTGCTTTCTCCCACCCAACCTCTACTCCTTGTATTCAAATCCTGAGCATCCTGAGAACAGACATTATCTTAATATTTGAATCTCTGGCCCATAACACCCATCACATGGGGGTGTACAGAGACCCTTCATTCAGTACCTTTTCTTCTTGGGAGGCCTATAAGCTACATCCATCAACCGAAACACATTCTACTCTAATGAGATGCATGGTATTTTAAGTGATTTTAAAATAAATGACTAGAAACTGATTTCTAGTAATAATTTCATTCCCATGATAACACTGTAAAACCTTAAGTTTCCAAAGATCATGGCCTGGGAAAATGAATCTCAGGAAAGAATCCGAGAAATCACAGGGAGGTAGGTGTGGTTTTCCAACGCCAGGGGAGATGAAGGTACTGCCTCTGGAGCTGACCTTTGACATCTCTGGTCAAACTGACCCTTTCTCTTCCACTAATCTCATCATCAAAGGGCAGCTTCCAGGCTTAAGGAAAATAAAATTTAAAAAGCCAAAGGCTGAGGGACTTTTTTTACTTTCGTTTAAAAAATACTATAGGTAGTAAGTCAACGCCTGTGAAATTGGTCTTAAGTCCTTCACCTTCTCAAGGCCTTTAAGAGATGCTAATTGAATTTGACACAGCATAAAGGCCCATATGAAAGCAGGACACATGAATAGGCTGTTTGGGTTACATAACTGCCTAAATGCTGGGAGATCCTCAGAATTAAACTCAAAGAAATTTTTGAGATCCATTCTAACTCTAGATTTACAAATAAAGATGGTTCCTGACATGAACCAAATTGATAGCCAAGAGAATAATAAACAAGGGGCCCCAGGATTTTTTTTACTTCCCTATAAAAGATATCAATTTTTTGGAGAGAAACTGCCTTAAGAGAGGAAAAACCAATTAGGGAGTCTCCCGTTTGATGCAGGATCAGAGAGCAGCCCTGCCTGGGTCTCGACCATGCTACCCAATTATGATTCCAGCGCCCGGGTAGCTCACTACCCCTCAGCCAACTAGGAAACAAGGATTCTGTCTTCCTTGGAAGGAAGAAAAAAAGCAAAGGAACTGGAGGCTGTAAACTATAGCAAGGAAACCCGCTCCCACAGCCACCCTCCTGCCAGCCCAGGTGCAGGACTCTCTGGCACCCCTGGCACAGGCTTGGATGTCTGCTCTGAACGTATCCTGCAAGGGGAACTCTCATTCACATTCTCCTTCTTTTAAGAAGAGAGAAAACCAGGCCATCCATTAATAACATCAACCATGGGTTCACCAAAGCTTGCAGGCATGTTGCCAACCCCAAAATAAACACTGTCTCTGAGGTTTATCCATCAGGTTCTCGACAGTTCACGGACCAAGGGGTCCGGAAGGCACTGCTTTTAAAAGGGGAGAATTAAGATGCAAAGACGGAGCACAAGCCGGTTACGAGAGCCCACCCAGCACAATGCTCAGGCTTCTTCCTTCCATTAAGGAGCCAGAATTGGCCACTGATGAGGTCCATTACATATTCTCCACGATAGGGATGCACCACCTGGCAAGCTTTTCTATGGGCATGTGTTCTTCAAAGAAAGATAAGATCTTCAGAGGCCATGACTCCTGACTGAGGGAATAATAATAATATTTTCATAACGTCTGATGTTGACAAAGCCTAGCCGTTCACAGTTTCTCATTTACCTTTCTAACAAGCTTGTGAATACTTTACAATGAGTATTCCCATTTTATAGACGAGGAAACTGAGGCTCATGGACAATAAGATTTACCTAAAGTCACATAGCAAGTGAAAGTGGGAGGGAGCTGGAAGTGGAGCTCTGGATTTGTGCCTCCATCCCACGTCTCTGCTCTGGATTTCGGCCCCCTCGTTCCTGGGATCCCAATCAGCGAGGAGCTTAGCACTGTTCTGTGTTTTCTCTGCAGTCACCACCCTGGGCTGAATAAAAGCACGGGTGTCGGTGGACGTCCGCATTCCAGTCAGGTCCTGGTGAGTACAAACTAACCCTACAACCCGACTGGCTGTCCTCCCCATCACCACTGCCCACTTCTCGGCAGCTCGCAGATGCCCCGGAGGTGGTCAGGTTCCCAAGTGACCCCCTGACCCTGAGCAGAGCCTCTCACAGCAGAGAAGCCCAGATGGCCCCAGCCCCTACTGCAGACCTCTGTCGGCAGGGCCGCAGCTCACCCAGGTTCTTTTTTTTTTTTTTTGCGATACACGGGCCTCTCACTGTTGTGGCCTCTCCCATTGCGGGGCACAGGCTCCGGACGCGCCGGCTCAGCGGCCATGGCTCACGGGCCCAGCCGCTCTGCGGCATGTGGGATCTTCCCCGACTGGGGCACGAGCCCGTGTCCCCTGCATCGGCAGGCGGACTCTCAACCACTGCGCCACCAGGGAAGCCCCACCCAGGTTCTTCGTTCCTGTTAACTCGGTGTTTCCCAACACCGTTTTCATCATCACCCCCCACCCCAAGAGAAAAATTACGTGAAATTCTTTCCAGCGAGAGAAATTCAATTCTAAGGAGTAGGGTTCTGATGGGTAGGGTGGAGCTTTGGTGGGTCAAAATCACGGCACTGAGGTTTTCTTGCAGCTTCCCTGCTCCACCAATCCATGTCCCCCCCGCCTGCCTGAGACTGCGTGCCTTCGGGACCGACCTTCCTCCACAGCTGCTACTGCCGGACCCTCATCTCGGGGCCCACGGCACTGCTCGGAACAGTTCTCTCCAGTCTCTGCTATGGCTGCCTGGGGCGAGGCCTCCCCACCTCTCACCTGGCTCACAGCCCTGCTACTGCTAAGGGGTGGTGCTCAGCCCCAGAATGGGTCAAGTCACTCCCTGGCCAGAGTCCCTCTATGGCAGGGGCCCCAAGAACCCCGGCCAGTCTGGACTCTTCCCAGTGCCCTGCCATGTCCAGCCTTCTGCCCCGGACAGCCCCAGCTCTCCTGCACTTCTGTGATCAGACACACACCTGCTCTTGCTTCCTGGACCTCCTCCCGCTGCCTTCACCCCTTCTCCTCCTGAAAACTCCTCTCCAGAAGTTTTTCTGCACTCTCCGGACTACAGACACTCCTGGGCGAATCCCTGGAGAATATCAAGATAAGAACACAGTGTCACCAAAGAAGGCTTCACAATGGCCCATCTCCTGGTTCCGCTCGGCTGGCCTGGGCGAGGAGAATGGGGAGAGAAGCACGACGGGGTGCCTGTGGCCTGACTGGATCCTAAGTTTTGCCACGACAGGGCTCTGCCAGAAACCTAGGCTGAAAGGTTTCAGAAAAAAAAGG
Organism: Mesoplodon bidens; assembly: GCF_964165515.1. Classification (NCBI taxonomy): domain Eukaryota; kingdom Metazoa; phylum Chordata; class Mammalia; order Artiodactyla; family Ziphiidae; genus Mesoplodon; species Mesoplodon bidens. The sequence goes on from NC_138170.1 coordinate 71,203,737, forward strand.
TTGCAAATCAGTTCCCCCGACACAAACTCTTTTCTTTCTTTCTTTCTTTCTTTTTTTTTTTTTTGCGGTACGCAGGCCTCTCACTGTTGTGGCCTCTCCCGTTGTGGAGCACAGGCTCCGGACGCGCAGGCTCAGCGGCCATGGCTCACAGGCCCAGCCGCTCCACGGCATGTGGGATCTTCCCGGATCGGGGCACGAACCCGTGTCCCCTGCATCGGCAGGCGGACTCTCAACCACTGCGCCACCAGGGAAGCCTACAAACTCTTTTCTTGTTGCAAGGCAGACCCACTTCAATTAAACTAGGAATCCACCAACTCAGCCCCACCACTCAGAGCCCCCCACAAATTTACAGAGGCTTTCCTGTCACTGGATCCAGGACTGGGAAGACCTTGCATTTCCTGAGGGCTGCAGGCTGGAGAGAAGGGCAGAGGCTCCAGCAAATCTGTTACACCCACTCGCCCACGGCGGCAGGAAGATGTGGGCAGGGCGTGCAGCACCTGGCACGTAGTAGATGCTCAGTAAGGCTCTGCCGAAGGAAGGAAACCGCCTCCAAGACTCAACTCACTTTCTACAATTTTGCCTCGAACATTTGGACATTCACACCACAGCCGCATGACTGGAATACAAACCAGTTAAAAAAAAAAAAAATCAGACACTGCTTCCAGATTTCGCTCTTATAAACAGGCCTGCATCCTCCCTTTAAATTGTAATAATTCCTTCCCAGATGTTGCTTCTCCTTCAGACCTGTAAATTTAAGCTTTTAATGATGATGCTTCACATTTGCCTGGTGCCACGGGCTCTTTGGAGTGTTTCTGCATCTTCTTTCCCTCATTAGACGGCCACGCGGACCCCAGGAGAGGCAGGACAGGGGCCGGCATCCCTAATTCACCGACAGGAAGGCCAGCTGTCGACGCTGCGGAGCTGGATTGCTGTGGGTACGGGGGTCGCTCTCCTTCCTGGTGCTGAGAGCCATGGTACCTTCCTCTCCAGTGCCGTCCAGGTGGCCATGTGGGTGGGGTATCTGTGGAGTCTCCACCCCCAAGACCATGCTGCCCACTTAAAACTCTGACTCAGATGTGAACAAGTCTCTTCCCTTGGTTGTCCCTGCACTCCTGGGGCCAGGCTATAACATTTGGACAAGACTTATCTAGGGTCTTGGGGAGTAAAACAGAACAATATGCCAGGAGGGGTGAGAGCAGTGGAAGGAGGAAGTAGAACGTGGCCTGATAAGCTGGCGACCCAGCTGGTCTCCAGGAGGTTCCATCCTGGCTCCATGGGGCAACCCCCATCTTAGCATTGAGCACACTGGAATTCACAGCCAGGCAAGAGCCCACCTCAAGTCTGGACCAACAAGTAGAGCCCAGAGAGACTAGGACTTCCCTCTTCCCTCCCCCCTTCCCCGTTCCAATTTCTTCTCTGAGGCTGTCCCTTTCCTGGTGACAGACCCTGGGGCTGTTTGCCTCGATTCTTAAGGGGAGCCTTTGGCCTGTGTCCCAGGCACTCAGTTAGCTACCACATCGGTCCTCTGTGGGGCCCACAGCTGTACATGTCAGGGGGTGGGAGACAGCCGTGGGGACAGGAGAGACAACTACCAAACAAGATCATGGATCCAGCGTCTGCTCACTGTCAGGGTCTGGACCGAGCCAGGTCCGGCTGATACCTCAGCTGCCAGGGCTCAGGGTTGCTCGGCATCCCATGCCCCTTTGGTCCTTGGCCTCTTGACAGCTTTAGAGAGAAGTGATGGGGAAAATGCGGCTTCACAGAGTAAAACAAGGTGGGCTTTTAGACTCGGTGGGTTTTTGGTCTCGCCAGGGAGTTGCAGAGAGGTTTGGGAACCCCTCCTCCCAAGTCTGAACCTTGCAGCCTCGCTCCATGGCACAATCAGAGCTTCACCTTGGATTTTCATCTTAGTCCCTGACACACCTGGGTGGTGGTCAAGAGCATGGAAGATTGATAATCCTAGAGACCTGGGTCTAAATCTCTAAGTTTAATGGCAGACCCTCCATGCCGCTCCCACCCCTGCCTCAGTCTCCTCCTCTGTACAATGGGGATGGTATTTCTGAACATCCATGTTTGTTCTGAGAGTTAAATGTTTGGGTGTAAGAAAGGCACTTGGCATAGCCCATGGCACATACTAACTGGTGGCTGTGACATTATTATTATAGCCTGCCACCTGAAGCACAGAATAGGTATCCCTGAAGTACCTACGGCACCATGGGGAAGGTGGGGGCCTTCTTTCCCACTGCCTCTCCACAGAAGTGAGCACGCAGAGGACAAATGAATGGGGAGGGATCTTCCTTGGGGGCTAGTTGACCAATGGGCTGACTGTGTGGGTAGTTGTCCTGGGTCTATCGGACACTGGTCAGTTACCACTTCCTGCCCCCTGCAGCTAATCTCCCTGAATTTCCCTCAAGAGGACACTTTCAGCCTTTAACAGCCCCTCCCTTCCTCCTCCCCAGCAACTGCTAAACTCCAGGCCTGAGGGCAGATGCTTTCATGGCTTCTACCTCTCTCCTCTGAATCCAAGCCATAGGGCCAGTGACTGAAAACCCCTTCCCAGCCCCAAGTGGGTCTGAGAGGCATTACTTCCTCACCCAGTAGAAAACTATTTTATTTGAATAGATCTGAGGCTGTTTCTCAGAGAGAAAAAAAAATTGTGAAAGAAAAGTCTTTGGAGATTACAGTACTTTTTACCCAGATATGATGAGTTATCCATTTAAAAATAAACCACAGACAGGCAAGTTTCTCCATACCCAGGCAGAAAGCAGTCATTACCAGGAATTTCTGTAATGTAAGTTCTCTGCTTTTCTTGGCCAATATAGAAACAGCCTAGGAACTGAAAATAGAATTAGAAGCTAATTCTGTTTTCCTGGTCTCTACCAAAGTATGCAGGCAAGTGGCTTGATCACACCAGAGCTTCACGTTCCATCTGAAAAAACATGGAACCACGGGCTCACCAACCTCACGGCAATTCTGCAAACTAACCCAGCACCCAAGGAGTCCGGCCAGAGCCCACAGCAGTCAATACGAATGCACCAAATCACTGGGCCACAGCCTGGCATGGCTTGATGTCCAGATACGGGCAGGAAACCAAAGGCAAGACCAGTGAGTGACAAGCTCAAGGTCACACAGCTGATTAGCAGGAGAGCTGGGACCACAAAGCCGGCTTCCAAACACTCTGGCCGCTGCCCTTTCCCACCCACTCATCTCTCTCCTGAAGATTCCAGGGAAGTCCCCTAGAAAGGTTAAGCAACTTACCCCAACCCAGTTTTCCTTCCTGCAGAAAGTCCCCCTGTCTTCTCTCTCCTTTCCAGTGAGCAGTAAATCAAATATTCCCTGCTGCATTACTTTTCAAGCTCGATGTTTCTAAATCCAAAGACATCTATAAATAATACATACTCATTTATATGTACATTTAAAAGATAAAAAAAAAAGCCATAACAAAGATACCTGTAGATTCTCCTGAATACTAATGCGCTACTTAAAACACAGTGGAAGCAAATGGCTAATGAACACAGGTACCCTTATACATGAACTTCCCTCCACTCCACCTCGGGCCCATACCCAGCGGGGGAGCCTCTGTTCTGAACCCACTCATTCACTGCTTCTCTCCCACAGTCACATTTAGCCATCTGCTGCTTCTTTTATATGTGGGACTGTGTAGTTTTTTTTTTTTTCTCTTCAGTTTTATATGAAACATTTAGCAATGAAGTAGCAAACAAAAATACTACATATCATCTAGAATTCATATAAAATTGTGGTTGGCTTTAACGCATCTAAAGGTTGATAAAAAGAAACACATAGATGTTTCTTAATGGCTTGTTTATATTTTATTACATACGATACACATCTCACTCCACTGAGAAAATTTAGAACTTGATGTGGTTCTCTCTGTCACAAGCAGGCATGGCAAAGATTACCACATCTAGAGACCATTTCTCCCTTGGAACACATGGTACTCGCCTTGCAATTACCCCAGCAGACAGAAATGGCTCAAATAATCCTATAGCGCTCACATAAATCTTTGGAAGGAGGGGTTTTTCCCCCCCAGTGTTGTCTGGCTACCCCATCCTCCACCCTGCAGGGCATCTCTGCTCTTCACTCCAGACTGAGGATGTGGCTGGAGCACCATCATCTCTCAGACAGACATTCAGGTCAGCTAGGAGCTGGCAAAGTTGGTGTCGACTCCATCACACGCCCACATGCAGAAACAGGGGAGGTCGCAAGGCTGTAGACAGCGAGGGCTACGTTAACTATGCTGGTGGAGCTGAAGGTGGTCAGAGGAAGCAGAGGGTGCAGGAAGCTCCATGCCAGGCCCTAATCTAGGTCCTGGAGGATGAGCACATCTGAAAGATCAACCTGAAGACATTCAGAAGGACAGGCATCTTAGTGTGAGTTCCCCTCCAAAGTGGCCCCTGAAACACTGATTTGGATGTAAGTGGGGTTTTTTGTTTGTTTGTTTGTTTTTTAAAGAGTAGACCCAAGGAAGTACCATGAGGAAGCAGGGATGTGAGAAAGGAGACGGAGAAAAGTCAGTCGAGGAAGCATTAACCAGTGGGTTCCCGCTTGGGCAACTGGGGGCTTATTCCTACTGGGGATGCTCTGAGAGGCTGGGTAGAGCATATCTTAAAGTTGTCCCACCAAGAGATGAGGAAGGAAGCTGGGGTATTTATTCATGACCTCCCACCTCTCACTGGCTGACAAGTGCTTTGGCGTATCAATCCCCCCAGCACTTCCAGCCTGCCCCATGAATGGGCTGGGCACTCCCACACAGAGAAAGGCAGGAAGCAAGAACTGTCAGCAGGCGATCGATCCCCAGGCTGGGGAATGGGCGTGGCATCAACAACCTCTGGGAGCGCAGGTAAGCTGGAGCGCTCATCAGCTGCCGTGTACTTCCGGGGACTGTAGCCTCAGCACCTGTTCAGGTGCCTTGGTCTCTGGGAGCCTCCCCTTTTGAGTGAGAGGGAGACACACACTGGTTGCCACAGCAGAGGATCTTGAGGTTGCTCATCCCCACAGCCCATGCTGTGTCAAATGTGTTCGTAATGGGATCATCTGCTATCTGTCAGCCATGGAGCAACCACGTATGAAAAAGAACATCGGGGAGCAAATCAAGTGATCTGTCTGCAAGCAGCCTGTTTAGATGAGGAAGGGTTGCCATGGACAAATCTATTAAAATTATACATAAATTTCTAAGAGCGCATAGATTCATGTTCTGATACCAATTATGGGCATTTAAAATACAACCCGGATTAAATCTTGTCTCACTTGAATGGGGTAAAAATAATCAAGAGAAGAGGGAGAAATAAATTATACCCATCACCTTCCTGACCAAAAAAGAGTTCAGAGTTTTCGTTTGTCAGGATGATGATGCCTTAAAACTCTAAGACTTCTGTGTGCTGCCAGGTTAAAGGACAGAGGGATCCAAAGAGGCCTCTGGGTGCTCTCCAAATCGGAAGGGAGAGCGGGGGTGGGGGGGGAGCCAGGTGTACCTCTGTTGGGAAGCAGAACCCACCCAAACAGGGACTGAGGCAAGTGGTTTACCTGGAGAGTGATGCCAGAAAGCTCAGGCAGGTGAGTGGGGAGGCGAGACCGGTAAGTGAAGGAAACCAACAGAGATTGCCCTAAATACGCAGGTCTCCACTGTGTGCACCTGGGCCAATGTCCCTGGGGACCTCTGGGGGGCAGAGAGGGACATGTCTCAGTGTTGTCCCACCTGAGACGTGAGGAAGCTGGAGTATCTGCCGCCAATTCCCATTTCTCATCGGCTGAGAGCTCCTGTCAGTGAACTAACTCGTAGGCACTTCAGGTCTGTCCCTAGAGGCCAGCAAAGGCTCAGGGGTTCCCGGCTGGGGAGGACTCCGGGAAAATGAGCCTCCAACATGTGCAAACATACTGTGCTGGAAACTCATAACCTCTGATTACTTGGATGGAATTCAATTTGCCACTTTCAAAAGTCTAACAAAAACAGACCCCCCCACCCCCATGTAATCATTGAATAATATTATAATCATTCTGCATGGAAATTGCATTCTTTCCCTGATGTAAGCATAGGCTTTGAACCTCTCAGGGCTTCACCCACTACATTATTTTTCAGAGTATGAAGTAGCAGGTTCCAATTATCTGAAAAAAATGTGAAACAGTCACAGCACAATACATAGTATAATCCAGATAGAATACACATTCTCCTGGACAGGCACCTTGATTAGCGCCTGTGACTGTTAAACACATTTCAGGCAATACAGTGATAATGGACATTAATAGTAGCAATAGTGCTGAAGTGCTAGAATATAATGATTTCTGATTATATTACTATTTCCTTTTGTGGAGCACAGTGCATATTTCCAAACGACTCTATGCTCATTAAACTACACAAAAGCCCAGTGACAGGTCGGCAGAAAGGTGGCCAGAAGGGGCTTGCAGTTATGTACTGGTGTTTGGGAAGTGGGGAAAGATGGCGGCCAGAGTTCTTGGTGGGGCAGCAGACCCAGCACCTTTTTCTGTGATCTGGATCCATCAGACGTGTCTGCCTATGTTGACAGACATCAACTACTGAACAGCCAGCAAAGAAATGCTCCTACGTGCAATGTCATAAGCTGATGGGTGTTAAAGGAGAATCTGATAAATTATAATTTTTTGTCTATGCCCAAATATATGACCATCTTTCCCCTGCATCTCCTGTTATCCCTCAGAAAAAAGGGTGTTCCATAATGGAAAAGAATATACAAAAGAATGTATATATATGTACAGTCACTTTGCTGTACAGCAGAAATTAATACAACATTGTAAATCAACTACACTACAATAAAAAGGGTGTTGCCTTAAATTCAATATATCCAATATCCAATTTGATGGATTCTATGTCAATAAAAAGTCTCGCCTTGTAGTGCACTCTCCCACCTGATTTAGTTAACACAGATGCAGTAATTACTCTTGGGATTATGACTTCATTATTTCAGTGTCTGGATGTCATTGTAAACAAGACTTTTAAAAGTCACTTTAAAAAGAAACCCAACAATGGTTAATTGCTGCAAGAGATCATGAAGAGCCACCTACAAGGCAAGTGAAAAACAAAACAAAACATAACTGCCTCCATTTATGGGAATTGGGACCTGTGGCTTGGGATACAATTTTAAAGGAAGACATAATCCATGGATTCAAAAAGTGCTGTCTCTGCTGTCTCTTGAAAACGTGGATGGAAGTGAGGCTCACAGCTCTGGAAAACTGTCAGAGGACTCAGAAAGCTGCTCTAGGGATAAAAAAATACACTGGGAACAAAACACACTCTGCAGCTGAAACTGCACCTGACAGGTTTGGATAGAGACTCATGAAATATAAGTGGGAGAAAGCACTATTTAAAAATTGACAGTTTAGATATTTTGTAATTTTAAAGATGTGTAACTAAAGTAATTAATTACATATTTTAAGTAAACAGTTTGTTGTTTCATTTATACTGTATTCCAAAAATATTCATATATTGGCTAAAAAATTTTTCAGAGCCCTTTTATTTGGAAACGTGGGCAACTGCCTTATATTTGGGTGTAAAGTTAGTTTTCTTAGCACTGTAGGTGTACCGTTGCCGCCCTGGCAAAGGCTAAATTTAGTCTACAAATCAAACCCACTTAGGGACATGAGAAGGTCTTCAGTGCAACAGTCCCTTCATTGGGCAGATGGGAAAACTGAAGCCTGGAGAATTTTCTGACCTATCACAGAATCCTTAAAGGAAGAAGTAAAATGAGAAGAAAACCTGAAAATAAGAACGTGACTTTTAAAAAATTGCACTGGAGTTCATTTACAATATTGTCTTAGTTTCAGGTGTACAGCAAAGTGATTCAGTTATATATATGTATATATATTTCAGATTTTTCATTATAGGTTATTACAAGATATTGAATATACTTCCCTGTGCTCTACAGTAACTCTTCGTTGCTCATGTTTTATATATAATAGTGTGTATCTGTTAATTCCATACTCCTAATTTATCCCTCTTCCTCCTCCCCTTTGCTACAGTAACAGTTTGCTTTCTATGTCTATGAGTCTGTTTTGTAAATAGCATTTTTTTATTTGTAGTAATTTTTAGATTCCACATATAAGTGATACTACATAACATTTGTCTTTCTCTGTCTGACTTACTTTACTCCGTATGATACTCTTAGGTATGAAAATCTCTAGGGCCATCCATGTTGCTGCAAATGGCAATATTTCATTCTCTTTAATGGCTGAGTAGCATTCCATTTTATATATATATATATATATATATATGCCACATCTTCTTTATCCATTCATCTGTCAATGGACACTTAGGTTGCTTCCATGTCTTGGCTATTGTAAATAGAGCCGCAATGAACATTGGGGTGCACGTATCTTTTCGAATTAGAGTTTTTGTCTTTTCCAGATATGTGTCCAGGAGTGGGGTTGCTGGATCATATGGTAGCTCTATTTTTGGTTTTTAAGGAACCTCCATACTGTTTCCTGTAGTGACTGCACACATTTACATTCCCACCACCAGTGCAAGAGGAGAACATGGCTTCTTGCACGGACACCCCACGTGACAGCAGCTGGGCCTAGGCTCTGCATCTATCAGGTCGGAATACTTCGGGGCTGTGAACTCCCTGGTCATAAGCCAACCTCAAAGAATCCCCTGGTAGCGGGTTATTTGCTGCACTGACACCTGCCTTCTGTTCTGGAGGGTATTCCTTCTGGATCCCAGACCAGTTTGCATTTCCTCTGCCCTGCCAGAATGTTGCCACTGCTTTAAAAGAATGAAGTCACATTTATTTAAAATCATATGTAAATATGAAAACGCACCTCCAGTCTTCTCTCTAAATGGGAGGGGCCCTGCTAACATGTGCCAGGCGGGAGTCCTCTGGTCCCACCTCTGTCCACACCCTTGACCTCCCGGAGCAGCAAAATCCTCTCCTCCCCTCTATCTGGGGTGCAGTCCCTTCCACCTGCAAGCCCAGCCTCCAGCTCTTTCTGTCTGTCAGTCATGGGCCAGGGGTTGTCACACTCGACCATCCCTCCTAATTGGAGGAGGAGCCACTGTAATTAAAACCCAGGAAAGCAGGATCTGTGCTGGCTAATGATATAGCTTTGGGCCCTGAGACCTACTTTAAATTTTATTAGTCATGCAAATCCACCTACCCCCCACACCCAGCAAAAATAGAGGCGAAAAGGTGCATTTGATAGTGAGGTGGGGTGTCCTGATAGGGGAGTTCTATGAGGTTACTGGGGTCCACTTAATAGTCTCAGGCAGCAAAGAGTGAATTTGATTTCCCAGAAGCATGTGTTTCTCTTTCCATGGGGGCATTTCAGCTACAAAGTCTCTGAAAAATTAAGAGCTACATGAGAACTCCTAATCAGGAAGAATTAAACTGGCTACCTTAAGGCCACACTTTTCAAAGCTGCAGGCATGGAATTTTTGGAGCAGCTGCAGGGAGGGCTGGAACATATGAATTATGAACTGACACCCTGTGGACTCTGCAGTCTGGTTCCAGAGCCCAGACCCAACTTGGGAGACCGGAAGAACCACAGGCTATCTCACGCTTGTGCACGAGCCCAGGGTCAGTCAAGGGCTGGCTCTCGCATTCACAAGCTTCTTGACCCCTCTGCCTCAGTCTCCTAAGCTGTATAATGGGAAGAAGACCACTTCCGCATAGGGCTGCCAGGAGATTAAATGAGGTAATTCAAGAAAGTACTCAGAAACCTATTGATACACAGTAGGTTCTTAATAAATGTTAACGGTTATTGTTTGCTCTTGTCTGCCACCAGAATGATCTTCCTAAGACACAAATCTGGTTCCCTCTCATTGGAAACCCTTGAGTGGCTTCCCACTGAATAGACAAAATCCAAAATACTTGATATCAGTGGCCTCAGCCCTACTCTAGCGACTTCAGCCTTACTGGCCATGGGGCCCCCACCCTGCACTATTGGAAGTTTCTGAGTGGGCATCTTGCCCCCTCATTTCTGTCCCTCATCTCCTGCCTGGCCAGCTCCACAGTGGTGCCTAAGTGGTCAACCTCAGAACTCCTGCAGTTACCATTTACTGAGGCACTTTTCACTCTATTCACGTTTTGGGGGGCTGCCCTGTGCTCTGCAGGATGTTTAGCAGCATCCCTGGCCTCCACCTACTAGATGCCAGTAGCATCCCTAGTTTCCCCCTCACACCCCCTGCCCCCAAGTTATGACAACAAAATATATCTCCAGACATTGCCTGGTGTCCCCCAGGAAAAGGAAGGGGATAAAATTATCCCTGGTTGATAAGCATTGCACTAAACTATAAGTCCCTTGAACACACAGGCTATAACTTATTCATTTCTCTATCAGTGGGACCTAGTCCAGTACTTGACAAACAGTAAGTGCTCAGTAAATGCCCGTTGAAAAGGAAAGAAGGAAGTAAAATGAATTCAATGCTCGTAACATAGTAAATATCTCTGCCAAGGATGAGATAAACATGTTGGATCAAATAATGAATAAATGAATGAGATGGATACAAGTTTGGTAAGTGACTATATACACAGAAGGCATGTTGAACAAATAAGTCGTTCTCATCATTTAACATCTTATAGAAAAATTTCAGTTCCCCCCACTCCCATCCCCTTCCGGCTTCCCCTCTACCTGTCCTACTCAGCTCCTCTGCATCCCAGCAGAACTTCTTCATGGGTTGCCTGGGTCTCCTGTCTACTAACTCACCTCCCATTCCTTCCTCAGCTCACTCCTCAGCCCGTCACTCCACCTCAAGTTCTCTTGCTAAGGTCACCAACGATATACTTGTGGGTAAATCCCATGGAAGGTTTCCATTCTTCATCCTGTTTGCCATCCCAGAAGCCTTCCACACTGATGATTGTTCCTTGAAAGCAGGGATGATAATCATGATATAAACAACTGGCATGGCACGGGCACCAACCAATCACAGGGGATGCACTGATCAGTCAGAATGGTCGCTGGTCATCATCAGTCAGTCCCATTGTGCTGTGTGTACAAGCTGAACACGAGCCTTGCTTAAACACCTCCTTCCCAATCTCGTACTTTTTCCCCTACTCCCTTGGTTGCTATCTCAGTCTATTTTGCAGGAACACTCCTCTCTCTCTGGCTATTAAATATCAGAGTTCCTTGAGGATTTTCTCTAACATCTCTTCTCTTTGCTTTACTCTCTTCTCTTGCCCCAGCTTGTCTAATCCATGCTCAGGGCGTCGATTACCCTCCATATGCTGATGATTCCCTAAAACATATGATCTCCAGCCCCTACCTTTCCTCTGAGCTCCAGATCTGTACATCTCACCTGCTTATCCAACATCTCTAATTTGATGTCTCAATGGCAACTCAACGTGCCAGGCCCCTTCCTCTGACCCAAACAAAACAAAACATGAGGGGCTTCCCCAGTGCTCTGGTCTCAGCAGACAGACAGCACCGTTAACCATCCGACTGTACAAACCTGACACCTAGGAGCCTCTCCCTCCATCCCCACACCATCAACACCCCTTCTGAAATCTTTATCTTCATCTACTTCTCTTTACCCCCATTGCCACTTCTCTCTCTTGCAACGGTCCTTTCACTGGGTTCCCCTGAATCTTCACTTGCTTTTCTCCGATCTGTTCTCATGTTGCAGCCAAAGAGGTTTTTCTCAAAATGCAAACCTGATCCTGTTCCTCCCCCGCTTTAAGCACCCCCGACCCAGGGCTGTGCATGGACTGATTACTACTTCCCATCCTGCCTCATCTTACCCCTCCTCTCTGCCCTCTTCTACACTCCTCCACACTGGCCTTTTTTCAGTTTCCAGAATGTTCCATACTCCTGTCACAGGGCCTTTCCACGCACTGTTTCCTCTCTCTCTTCACCTGGTTAATGCTGATTCAGAGCCCAACTCAGGCATCAACTCTTGAGGGAAGCCTGACTTGACCTGAGACTACATCACACCCCCATTTCTAGAGCTATGAGAGCTTCTCTCTCCTTCAAGCACCCGTGTTCTAATTATAATTTATGTTTGCGATTATATGATTAATTCCTGTCTTCCTGGCCTAGAGTGTAAGCTCCATACAGACAGAGACCATGTCTACTTTTGTTTAACTCTGTGTTTCCAGTCCGGGGTGGGGGGTGGGCAGCTAACTGTGACCTCTGGGCCAATCTAGCCCAATGCCTGTCAATAAACTTGTACTGGAAAAAAGCTACACCCATGGGCTTACGTATTGCTTATGGTTGCTTTGGCCTTACAAGAGTTGGGTAGCTGCAACAGAGACAACATGGCCTTCAAAGCCTAAAATATTTACTCTACAGAAAAAGTCTGCCATCCCCTGCTCTAGGCTGGAGCACTAGGGCCTAGCAGAAAGCAGACATTCAATACAAATTCACCAAATGAACAGTAAACAGGCAAGGAATAAATAAGTTCCTAAAAGATGCCTTGTTATCTGCTGAGGGACTGAAATAAGCCCTCTCTAGGGCAATGCTGGCCACTGCAGGCCTGCATTAGAGTAATGAGGGCAATTATTAATGAGCTGACCCGCCCCCTCTTTTCCCCGGGGTGGGGATCCTTGAATTTTCTTGCCGACAGGCAAGGAGGGGGCCATTCATCTGACTATGGGGCCCTTGTTTCCGGTGCTTCAGAGACAGGGGTACTCTTACTGGCTACCCCATGCCTGCTGGATCCTGTCAAAATCCTGTGACAGCCCTAAAGGAAGAAGAGGGAATTTCCGAGCCACCCTACTTCAGGGACACTGGGGGGATTCCATGGGTCCAAAGAAGTCTCAACCACACAGTGGGGGTCCTGGGCGGGGAAGGAGCCCAGAACACAGCAAAACCCCTAAACGGAACGAGTAACCCCTGGCTGTCCCTCCCTCCTGTTTGCTAAACCTGCGGGAGCCTGCAGCTCAGTGCAGCCACCACCCAGAGTAAAAGATCGCCTTCACTACCTCAGCCCCCAAAGACCTCGCCATTCCTTGTTCAGAGCTCATTCTGAGTTCAGCCTTTTGTCAAACATCGTCCTATAATGGTCGCTGCATCCCTTTCTCTCTACCCTGCACTATGGCAGAGCAGGGCCTGCTTTACCCTCCTCCTGCCTCTGTCACCACCCCTGCCAGCTCCAACCCCCGGATCAGGAAGCACAAAGCACACAGGTGGGTTTCAGCAAACACCTGGGAAAGGCCAACAGGCCTCGGAACACGCTGGATCCCAGCTGCACTGCCCCCCACACCTGAGATGCTGATGGTCACCACTCAGCTCCCTTCCGCCCAGGCCCGCTTCTTCCGTGGCGAGTGTGACCTGCAGTGACCTTGCCTCCCGCCTCCCTGCGTCCAGTGCCGGCTAAGTTGGGCCCTGTTAGCACATTTCAAACCAGCCTGGGTACATCCAGCGGCCAGCCCTGGAGGTTCCTGGACTACCATGCAGGCTTCTTCTGGAGCTGCCATCCTGGTGGGGGAAGACTCCAGATTTCTAATACTCATAAATAAGTTGTAGAAAATTCCCAAAGCAGTGATAAAGCTGCATCCAGGCTGAAGCGTTAAATGTGGCAGGAACAGAAAACGCAACGTGAACATTACATCCAAGCACAAATAGCCAGAAACCCGCAGAGCTGGCGTGGGAGAATGTTTCCGGCTCTTCCCTCGTGGGTGCTAGACGCAGGCACCACGTGGCTTTACTAGAGAGTTTCAGATTTACTGCTCAGATGTTTTGTTAAGATCCGTGGAAAAGAGAAGGAACACTCCTGCACAAAGCCCCAGTCACTGCTCCAAGGATTCTAGAATGCCCTCCTGCCTGCATCTTCCTGGGTCCCTGGCACAGCCCTAGGAGCACTGGGCCACCAGGGGGACCCTGCTGGGGGTCCCGCAGAGGCGGCTTCCACTCAGCCCTGCCCCTGCCCCTGCCCCATTGCGTCAGGAGCCTGGGGTCTCCTCTGCCTTGGCTTCTCCACTTACAAAAATGGAGGGGATGCTGGCTCTTGTCATCACACTGGAATCTGCTCAGAAGTGAAATCCTTTGAAATAGGCTTGGTGGCTGTCTCAGTCAGCTATGGCTGCCATGACAAAACACCACAGATGGGGTGGCTTAAACAGCAGAAATTAGTTTTCTCACAGTTCTGGAGGCTGGAAGTCCAAGGTCAAGGTGCAGCAGCTCTGGTTTCTCCTGAGGCCTATCGTCCTGGCTTGCAGATGGCAGCCTTCTCGCTGTGTCCTCACACAGTCTCTCCTCTGTGTGCGCACACATCCCTGCTGTGTCTCTATGAGTCTAAAGTTCCTCTTTTTCTAAGGACACCAGTCAGATTGGATTAGGGTCCATCCATATGACTCCCTTAACTTTAATTGCATCTTTAAATGTCCTATCTTCAAATACAGTCACATTTGGAGGTCCTGAGGGTTAGGGCTTTGACATATCAATTTTGGGGAGACATAATTCAGTGTATAACAGGGGCTAACAAATGATCCAAAGAGCATGCTTGGCCATGTCACGGTAGAATTAAGGGAAGCAGGAGACCATCCCTCCACGGACGCTTCACCCAATGACGCACCCAATGGCAAACTTGTCTGCCCTCAGAGGAAGTTCTTGAGCAGAAAGATGAATACAATTCATAACCAAAGCTATCTTACATTCACTGGATTTCTATTTATTTATTTGGTTTTAATAAAAATCTTCCCTGAAAACAGATGGGCAAATCAGTGATGATGAAAATGATGATAGTAACAGTAGACCAACCAACAACTAATCAAACTAAGCAAAGCTACAAACACTTTTAAGTTAAAATAGGTTAAGTTGACAAGCCTTGTTTTCGACCTGAACTGTAACTCTGAATTACACGGCACTTATAAAATATATATTTAGTTAGCTCTTTTACAGACTGTTGTAAAACGGTCATGAAAGGCCAGACTTCATAGAAGTGGTCTAACTTTAGGGGTGAAACAAAACGCTGTTGCTGATTATTTAAGGGACTAAAGGCAACAACTTTACCAAAAGGAGCAGACCTGAGAAGCGTCTGTTCTGGAGGCATCAAAGGTCTTAAGAAATTCACAGTACGTTTACCTCCAGACACTACAAACTGATTGCACATGGGGTGTGGACTTGAGAAAGAAAACAGGGCTTCCCTGGTGGCGCAGTGGTTGAGAATCCGCCTGCCGGTGCAGGGGACACGGGTTTGGGCCCTGGTCCGGGAAGATCCCACGTGCCACGGAGCAACTAGGCCCGTGAGCCACAACTACTGAGCCTGCGCGTCTGGAGCCTGTGCTCCGCAACAAGAGAGACCGCGATAGCGAGAGGCCCGCGCACCGCGATGAAGAGTGGCCCCCGCTTGCCACAACTGGAGAAAGCCCTCGCACAGAAACGAAGACCCGGGCTTCCCTGGTGGCGCAGTGGTTGAGAGT
This sequence comes from Mesoplodon bidens, assembly GCF_964165515.1. Lineage (NCBI taxonomy): Eukaryota > Metazoa > Chordata > Mammalia > Artiodactyla > Ziphiidae > Mesoplodon > Mesoplodon bidens. The sequence continues at coordinate 71,219,081 of NC_138170.1, forward strand.
CCGCCTGCCGATGCAGGGGACACGGGTTCGTGCCCCGGTCTGGGAAGATCCCACATGCTGCGGAGCAGCTGGGCCCGTGAGCCATGGCCGCTGAGCCTGTGCGTCCAGAGCCTGTGCTCCGCAATGGGAGAGGCCACAACAGTGAGAGGCCCGCGTAAAGCAAAAAAAAAAAAAAAAAAAAAAAAAAAAAAAGAAACGAAGACCCAACACAGCCAAAAATAAATAAATTAATTAATTAATAAGAAAAAAATAAATGGGCCCCCACCTTGTGCTTCTATAAGTTGTCAAACTCAGCATAAAACCCTTAGTTCTTTTTAAGTGCCAGGCTTTGTGGAATGTGATACCAAGAGGCAGGCAGCCTGGCTGTTTCTTCCACCCCCTATACCTGGCAGTTGGCATAGTGTCTGGTGGGCAGCAGGCACCAAGAAACAGTGGTCGTATGGAATTAAAAAAGCACACTCGTTGTGGAAGAGATCTGGGAAAGAGGGAGGATTGTAGAAAAATGCAAGAATAGAGGGACAGCAAAAATCAGAGACACT